>NC_052628.1:83211084-84447059 GCF_016161935.1 Mauremys reevesii
TGACGGACCTCATCTCCCAGCTTTGACTGAGCCCTGGGAGATCCTAGGCCATATGGTCCTTCTAGGCCATATGGTCTCCTATGTGATATTCTTCACAGGACTCCATCTGTGGAATCATCAGGTGTGGTTTCAAACAGTTTATGCTCTGAGTAGAGACAAGCTGGGCAAGCGAGTGTCAGTTCCGCACAGTGTTTTCAAGATCTTTGACCTGGTGGGAAAAGAGAAGCTGTGGGCGTAATGGTTACCTTTGTTCCCCCTCCACCCATGAAGAAACTAATTGCATATGCCTCCCTCTCGGGCTAGGGAGCACATCTGGATGAACAGGTGGCTCAAGGTTCTTGGACTTGGCAAGATTCAAGCTTCACATGTCTCCTCCAACTGCAAGCAGTACTCGAATCCTACAGAAGGCTTTTGCCTTTCATCCATGTCCTACATATTCAGTATGTTGGGCAATATGACTACAGTATAGTACATGAACACAGGGCTGCCTAGAGGATTCAGGGGGCCTGGGGCAAAGCAATTTTGGGGGCCCCTTCCATAAAAAAAGTTCAGTACTATAGAATACTGTATTCTCGTGGGGGGCCCCTGTGGGTCCCGGGGCAAATTGCCCCACTTGTCCCCCCCCCCCTCCCCGGGGAGCCCTGCATGAACAAACATGAAGCAGAGCAGACCACCACTCTTTGCATGAAGATGATCAGTCTCTGGAATTGGTATATCTGACACCAGATCACTCTCTTGGCAGTGCACTTTCCAGGAGTAATGAACACTTTGGCAGACAGCCTCAGCAGGCAGTTCCACAGACCAGGATTGAAAACTTCATAGCTCAGTGATACAGAGCATTTTCTGACAGTGGGGATTCCTGTTGTGGGATGTCTTTTTTGTGCCAAGAAAACTAGAAATGCCTAGTCTAGTGTTCCCAGGCAGCTCAGGGGTACAATTCCTGAGAAGAGTCATTCCTAGTAAAATGGTCAGCACCGCTAATGGATGCTTTGCCACCCATTCCCCTCTTACCTCAAGCCTGAGGAAAATCAAGCAGGAAAAAAGCATTGGCCAATTCTAGTGGTTGAGACAGTTTTGGTTCACCAGCTTCCTTCAGATGGCTTCCTGTCCAGCTCTGAACCAGCTGACTTAGGAGAAAGGCAAGACCATTCATCCAAATCCAGCATCGCTCAGTCTAAGCCTGGTATTTGGATGGATGATGAGCTTAGAGAGGTCAGGTTCAGAGGCAGAACAATCCATTCTCAATAATAGCAGGAAGTGTCTCTGATGAAATGGAAGAAATTTTCTATCTGATGTCTGCATCCTCAGATACGTCCAAAGGGCTCAGAGATCCCTACCATTCTGGACTAGTTCCTTTATGTTAAAAATGTCTGATTTATCACTCAGCTCACTGAAAGTGCATTTGGCAAGGATTAAGGCCTTCCATTCTGTAGTGGAAAACTGTTTTGGTCTTTATCCATTGTGAGGTTTTCAAACGGCCTTGATAGAGCCTTTCCTCCCAGTACTGAAACCTATACCGATTTGAGTCTTCAGTCTCTCATTGTCAGCACTCATTAATCCTCCTTTTGAACCTGTAGTTTCCTGCTACCTTCATCTGTCTTTTGAAGGTGGCCTTTCTGACCACAGTCACCTCCATCAGAAGAGTAAGTGACTTTGGATTCCTTACGGCAGACTCTCCCTACATGGTCTTCCAGAAGTGTAAGATTTCTTTGATGTTACACCCCATGTTCATTCCAAAAGTTTCCTCCAAATTCCACTTTAAATTAGGTCCTATATCTACCTGTTTTCTACCCAAAACCTCACACCACCAGAAAACAGAGGAAGCTCTATTCTTTGGATGTCTGTTGAGCCTTGGTGTTCTATCTGCAAGACAAAACCCTTCAGGAAATCTCTGACGCTGTTTCCTTTACTGAATGGATGAAAGGGGAAGTAATTTCCTCACAGACACTTTACAAATGGATATCAGGTTTCATCCTGCTTTGCTATGAGCTAATGGTGACACTTCCTCCACAAAGTGAGAGAGCCCACTTGACCAGAACCCAGGCTCTCTTAGTAGCTGTTCTTCAGGATGTCTCCTTTCTGTAGAGCAGCAACATGTGGTTCTGTGTGTATCTTTTTGCTAGACATTATGCCCTGGTACAAGCTTTTTCAACAGATGTGTCCTGCAATCTGTAGTACATCGGGGTCCTCACACCCTCCTCCTCAATGAGTCCTCTCATGTGACATATTCATAGGGACCATCACTCAAAGAAGAAATTCATGTTACTTACCTTACAGTAACTGGAGTTATTTAAGATGTGTGTGGTCCCTATATGTATTCCACTACCTGTCTTCCTTCCCCTCTACTTCAGATCCTTTCCTAAAGTGATTTTTGGTGGTGTAGGAGCTGGAGAGGCGGCCTGTCCACGCTGAGCCTTTATGCCTTGTGTTCAGAGTGCGCAGACACAGATCAGTGGACACTACTAAAGAAAAATCTTCTGGTCTTAGGCACATCAAATGCCTGTGCACCTCAAGTGGACTACACATAGGGACCACACATCTCAAAGAACTCAAGTTTTTGTAAAGTAAAGTATCAGAGGGGTAGCCGTGTTAGTCTGGATCTGTAAAAAGTGACAGAGTCCTGTGGCACCTTATAGACTAACAGACGTATTGGAGCATAAGCTTTCGTGGGTGAATACCGAAGTGGGTATTCATCCATGAAAGCTTATGCTCCAATACATCTGTTAGTCTATAAGGTGCCACAGGACCTTTTGTAAGGTAAAGTAACCAGAATGTGTGGCACGCATAACAATGAACTATTTCACTTCATGGACAAATTATACTTATTATAGTTTCAGAATCTAGTTGGTTCTGTGAGGGCAGAGTTCAAATTGAGTGGGAAATGCCTTGCTAAAATGATTTAATTGATGTCATGAGAGGAGACTCCCTCCTACCCTTCTGTTATATAATAATTATTATTTATTAACTGAGTATCCAAAAGTGTGGCAGGTGCCATATGGAGTAATTTAAAAAAAAAAAAAGTCTCTCCCATAGTGTAAGCAGAAACATGGTGGGATGTGGCAAGGCAAAACGAAAGAGATAGGGGAAAATGGGGGATGGCAAAGGGTACAAGTGACTTGATTTTTAAAGAGTGTTTTGTGCCTGTTGCTGCCAGTGTCTACTGGGAGATGCTGGGTGGTCAGCACTTTTGAAAAGCATGCCACAAGTGTGGTGTGGTCACTCCCTGTTTTCTAACAGCAAAATACCAGCATTGTCAACTAAAAACTGTCCCGGGTCAACTGTAACAAAGCTTTTTACAGACTGTGTGTTCCAGATGACCATGTTATGGGTTGGAGATTTGGACTCTGATCTTCAGGAGCTGTTGAGAGTTGTGATTCCTTTTGCATCAGCCGAGATGTCATTTGTGGGAAAATAACATTTGCTTCTCTATTAGGCTCTTCATGTTGCTCGCTCTTTCAGTACAAAGCACTTAAAATATCAGCTTTTTGTTCACTTCATTTCTACCTTCTCCCCTTCTTCCTAAAAAGGTGGTAATGCTAAAAGAAAAGCATTTTGACAATCTTATTGAATGTAAAATAAGTAAAGTAAAAATAAACTAGTAATACTGCAAGAATTAACTTACTAACAAGGCATTACCAAGGGGAAGTTGTATACCTCAGTCTGCGAAGAACCCTTTTTCAAGAATTATTTGTGGAGAGCCATATGACACATATACCGATATATCTGTTCTTTGTGCTACAGTATTATATCCTCTTATCAGTTTTTTTTTCCTGGTAAACTTTCAGGTTATATAATTTTCTTTTTCCGACTCTTTTCAGAGTAATTCTACAGTCCAGTGTTCAGAAAAGTAAAACGTCTGAACCTAGCATTTCTGGCAGTGCAGACATTAATAAAAGAACTACCAGGTCTGCTGCAAGAAAAAGCAGTTTAAAAAGGTGAGAGTTACTCTTTTGAGCTGGCATGTCCATTGCTGGTGATGGACTTTGTCTGAGGGAATATTAGCCTCCTAGTGACAAGGAATTAATTAAAATATTTTAAAATGTATCATGTAATGAGACTGTCTGGAGCTTTGAATTTCTTGTGTCATACATTTCTGAGTGAATTCTGGAAACTGGGAGACTTGTATTGTGGTTATTATGTATGATTTAAGGATTACTGAATTTAGGAGTTTGCTGATTTAATAGTTCCCATCACAATATCTACAGGTATTATGAAGAAACCTCTCCAGAAACAAATTTAAAAAAAACTGGTGAGAGATTGTATATGACAGTGTGGTGGAGGGAAGGGTGCTGGGGGGAGTTGAGAAACAGTACAAGTGCAACAAATTAGAAATTCAGATGGCAAAGAACTAACTTCTGTCAAATGTTCATAAATATCTCCTCTGTAACACCCTTCTCTACTGCTGTAAGATCAAATGTATTGTCATCCTTTTTTCTATTGGTCTAACCATCCAATAAGAAAATAAACATTAAAAGTTCCACTCTTTCTGGAAAGTCAAAGAACATGGATGATTGAAGCCAACCATTCAGCATAGAAAAGATCTATTTCCTTGTCTTGTGTGGAAAAGAGGGTATCTTCAATATTGAGCGAAAACGTTAGATGACGTTTCACAGTTCACTTTTGGGGAAGGGACTCCTCCTTTGTCTTGGCAAGGATTAATATGGAAAGAGAAAGAAATATAAAAACTAAGAGGAATTGGACTGACCACTGAGATATGAGAAAATAAACCATAGAAGCACACTGGCTTTGTATCACAGAGGTGTAGAAAATGCACAGAAAGAGTGTGTGTGAATGAGTGAGTGAGAGAGAGAGGAGATATGAGATATAGTACCGGTAATGAGATTTTATAATTGGAAAAGGATTCAGAATTTAAACTAGGTAGTCTGCTCTACAAGCACATGGAGAATTAAAAATGTGGATGGTTTAAAACAAGAGTGTGAGTGCCGCTTTGTGTGTAAGCACATGGGTACAAAGTATATTTACTTCTGACAGCTACCACACGAGTTCTTGTATACATCCATGTGCAAAGCAAGTATGCAGACCTAGACCCTCCCAAGTTGTGCTGGAAATGAGCATGAGATTCTAGTTCAGAATCTGTAGGTTACACAACCATTAATTAGGGTAATTTAAAGCCATCAGTATATTTTTTTCTAGTGCTGTCCTCTTTCACATTCACAGATATCAGTACACTGTGGAAGAGAGATACCAAATATATATTTCTCTTTTTTGGGAGTGAAACTGCCAAGAGGGCTTGCAACTTTCAGTTTGAAAACAAAAGATCTAAACACATTAAATCCAAATCACATATAATCTGTGGCTTATATGTCATACAGCAGTTTCAAATAGTTTTTTATTTTTGAAAGTGACAATTTTTTGTCTTATGCTTGTTGTGAATATCTTTTAATTAGTCTATCAATAAATGATGAAGAGAAGAGCCTTATTTTGTTGGGAGGAGTGAATCATTAGACTTGCAACTAGGACTTATGAGTTGGTGTTTATGTGCCATAAATACAAACTTAGTATGTGGTAGTGTTTTGTAGAATTTCCTTTTCTCTTCTCTTCCTTCTGCCCTTATCCTTAAATGCAAACTATTTTAAAAATAACAAACAAAATAAATCCTCTAATGGTTGGTAAAAGATACATTAGAAGTGACCTGCAGGTTAACATTGAGAGAATTTTCAGGGTATTATATACCATTTGATTCATATTAACAAATAGTTAAAAGCTATATTTAGTTTTTGTATAATTGTTTGGTTTGATTAGGTCTCCTTGACTGCATTGTTTATCAGTACTGATTTCTGTCCATGCTGACCTCTCTGGTTCTGGCTATTTCTTATATTCTTCATGCCTCGTCTGTTTTTGAGCCTCTTAGCTCTGTAGCTATTTGTCCATTCAGTGACATACTGTTTCAGTTCCTGGAAAGCATCCTTATGAATAGATCCTCCCTCCTAGAGAACAGCAGGCATTCCCCAGTTCCTTTCTTCTCATTTGTCACAATGAAAAAAGACCACCTGATAAATTATTATATGAAGAAGTGCTGCCACTTGGAGATCTCTTTTACAAACCTGGCATGATGCCTTCTGGCTCTGAGGAAAGACTTGTGCTCTTACAGATGAGGGATTCCTCAGTTCATAAATGAGCACTAACTTTGTAGAGTATTTGTAATTTGGCTTTCTGACACTGCTTCTGAAACTTCTGCCCCAGATTTTTCACTTTAAACTGTATCTGATCATGTTTCTGATACTTAACTTTGAGACCATACTGCTTCAGTCAGTTGATGACCAGATCCTGCCATTCAAGATATCTCAATGCAAAATAGTGCCATCCAATAGGGTCACAATTCTGGAGTTCTTTTTCCATGAAAAAAAAGGCAGCTTGGTTGTAGTTCATATACACATCATGTGATTAAATTTATACCCTCTGATGGGCATTATAAAGAATGTCCTCCCTACAATATGGATGTGTTTTTATTTACCTGTAGCCTCTGGAGAAATCTTGTATGGAGCCAGTCTATCACAGAATGAGATGGCTTTTGCAGCTCTCCATTTGGTAAAGGATATGCAATCAATGGGTGACATCATGGAGCTTCCATTAGTGTATTCAAAACAAAACAAAAACTGGCTTCCCATCCTTTTTGCCTGAAGTTTATTAAACTTTGTCTTATTTTAAAAAAAAGGGGGGGGGCTGTCCCCCAAACTGACTGCATTATTCCAATTCAAGCCTAATAAATGCAGAGTAGAGGAGAACAGTTCTGACTTCTGTTAATACTGTAGTATTGTTGTTAATCTAACTCAGCATGTCTTTTGTGACACAGTATTATTGTATCTATATTAACTTTATCATCCAATATAAACCCTTTGATTCTTTGGACATCAGTGCCTAGCCAGTACTCTTTTATTTGGTGTCTGTGTATTTTAATAGTCTTTCCTATATGACCACTGTTTCCATTTTTTTCATTGAATCTCATTTTATTTATAGGTATTGCATTGATTTCTTCAGATTTCAGTTTTGTTGTAGCTGAATCACAGTCTGTGATCAAAAATTCATTCTTAGCATTATATCCTCAGATTTGAGTCCTTCCTCATCCTTCAAACTGTGACGAAATTGTTAAGGAGTAGGTCCAGAATAACTCATCTCCCAGTAAAACTACAATATTTACTTCAAGTTTTCTGATGAGATTTATGAAGCCATCTCATGATTGTTTAATCAAGCCAATATGTACAATATTTTGCCTTTTCCTTCAGGTGACGCTATATATCTGCCATTGTCAATGCCTGGCTGTCCAGAATGAGAGGGGGTATTAACATGGCACTTTGTTTATAGTGTGGATGAGAGAATGTAATGGAACTGCCAGGGATTCATGTTGCAGCCTAGTGTCATGATCTGCTCTGTGACATTAGGTTAACTGACTTGGTCAATTGGCACCTCACTTTCCCATCACTAGGACATGGCTGTTGTAGATTGGTCCATAAGTGATAGGTCAGAGTTCACATTTTACAAAGTGCATTTATCAGATCATTTTATGGTGAAATTTTATCCTCTTCTCTCTTCCTTCCAGAATGCAGACACTCCTTAAATTCTTATTGTTAATCTATTTAATTGGACTATTTACAGTAGAGGCAACATTTAATACTTATCCCATCTTGAAACAAAAAACTGGAATAATCCTACTACTGAGCACTTAAACTGCTTTTCATCCATGGAACTCAAAGTGCTTTACAGAGGTGGACACAGCTTGTGTTCATATCCCCACTTTACAGACTGGGAAACGGAGGCACACAGCAAGGCAGTGACTGAGCCAGGAAAAGGACCCCCCTCTCCCCCCGCTTGTAAACTATCCAGTAGAGGCTTGAGAAATTCCAACACCAGCTGCATGAAGTAAAGAAACTAACAGAACCCTCTTCCCTTCAAAATGGATAGAAATTAAGCTATTGTCCCACTCATTACACTATTAGCGCTCCATGTATTTAACAAGTTCTTGAGCTCCTTTGTTGTTAGCAATTTAGAAGAGAGGAAATAGTGTGTGTAGTGAGGATTTGGGGGGTTCAGTGGAATTGGACTATAGGAATCATTATGCCAAGGAATAATTGTGACTCCGTTGGCAGGAAAGGGGAAATATATGCAACAATTAATTTATAGGTCTCTTAGCTTTTTTTCTCACCAGAGAAGCACACCAGAGCTTTGTCTGTTTGTGATCTAATTCTAGCTTTAAAAAAATTAATATTTCTTTTCCATTCTTTTCTACTTTTCCCACAGTCTGATACCTCAGAAGGAGAAAAGGAAAAGGAATGCTTTACAGCAAATGCGTTTAATGAAATTATGGTACTTTGAATCTTCTGCTTTTTCTTTACAAAGGCTTTTTTCCTACTCTTTGTAATCAGAACAGTAGTCTGTGCTTTCTTTACAATTGATAATTTATTCTCTATAAAAGTATCAAGTCTTTTTCTTTACAATTTTTTCTTTGTACTATTATGCTTAACTTAGCTTACACTGGCAGAAATGTTAGAAAGATTTTGCACTTGGTTTGTTTTTTGAATTTAAAATTGGATGGTTTTTATTCCTCATAAATCTGTTTTTTATCATTTCAGTGGTCACTCCATACCAAGGACCAGGACAGTGCTGCGTTAAGTAAAAAGAAGTGACTGAAGAGGATGCTCTGGAGGGGGGCGGAATGGAATATTGCTATGGAACTTAAAAAGTCTTTCCTTTCAAAGAAATTAGCTGCAAAATGCAGCTAAGATTTAGCAGAAAAACTCCTCCTAATTTGTAGAAGAAAATGACCAGTTTAAGATGCTTGACAAACAGTTCAGCTTTCTAATTCTAAACGTTTTCTCAAATGTTAAAAAAAAAAACCCTTGTAAATTTAGACTCAGGTGTAAATATCTAAACTCTCTATTATAAAGAGGGTTTACTAGTGGGTATGATGCATGTGTGTAATTGTGATGGCAATCAGTTAGCTGCTGGCCACCATAAGAAGTGAAGATGTGGTGGGAGCTTTTAAATATTTAATTCACTGTTGTCCGTCCAAGCTGATCTCAGTGTCCAATACAGAGCAAATCTTGGGAAGGCAAGATTTTATTCTCATAACATTGTACTTTCCTGTTGATTTGCATAGCCTTCCTTATTTTGTATGGATTTTTTTATGAAGCTGTAATGTTAAATACCCAAACTAATTACTGTATGCCAAAGACTGCTTTATTTCAAAGGGTTTTTTTTTAAAAAAAAATTAACTAAAAGCTGTTAACTGTTTTATTAGTAATAGCTTTTAGTTGCTCAAATTGATTGAAAACATTGATTTTTCCTACCAGAGTTTATTATTTAAAGCAGCACCATCAACTTAGATTACATGGCTAGTTGAAAACTTTTTACCTACTTGTGCTACAGGTAATACCTAAAGTTCTCAATCTTTCAGACATGGTAATAGTTCCTAAAGTTTATGCATCAGACCATCTTTATGGTCATTGTCATAGTTTCCCTTGTTTAATCATTTTCTTCCATACTGGGGGTTAGGGGAAATAGAGGCACTTAAAAAAAATGAGTTGTGATTGTAAAACCACTGAAATTGGCAGTGGGGAGCAGGTGTAGTCAGTCATTTTTTTAAAAACAGTTATTTCAAGGTGGCGGTGCTCCTTGAAACATCCACATACTTTTGTTTACCAAAAAAAAAAAAAGTCCTAGATACCTAATTATCTGTTAAATGTCATTGTAATTTTTTAAAGGTGACCTAGGATTTGAAATTTTATTTATTTCTTTTTCAGTACTCTCTTCTAAATCAGAAAAGTTTTTCCCTCCAGATTTATCCTATTATATTTGAACAGCTTATTCCCCCCCCCCCAGTATCTTTGTTTGCCAACATCACATTTGACATGTGCACACCCCTCAGAACAGATCTGCTGCTGCATAGCCAACAGTAAAAAGAGGTTTGTTTTTATGAGTTCTGTATAAATACATCTGGGGAGGAAGGTTGAAATGTTAATCAGCAGAGGTTTTTTTGTCCTGAAGAAAGACCTACTGTCTTGCAGTGGGAGGGAATGTTTCTACTAAATTTAAACAGTGCTAGGCAAGGTTCAACACCTAGGTCTAATTTAATCCCCTTATTAGAGCATTAAAAAAAATCATCATGGTAATTGAAGGGTGTTCCCTAGATAGTGTAAGTAACAATATGTTGGCTTGACTAGCTTTTGATGCTAAAGGCAGAAGAGTATTAGTCCAGGATATGGTTACTTGTTAAGTTAACAGAAGCACCTCCCAAATTGTTCTGAACTTTTTAATTATACAAACTTGAATGTAAAGAAGATAGAAGAAAAGGTTCTTCCAGTATGGAATCAAAACCTTGAAGAGGTATTTAATATCTTTTTTTTTTTTTTTGGTAAGAAGAAACCCCGTTGATTCATCTGACTTTGCTCCTTTGCTTTGTACAGCTGAGAGAGACTTGTCTCCAGGGAAATGGTAATCTTAGTCTTTATATTGTCTTTCAGAGCAATTGGGAGCGAGAGGCTGAGCCACATCATTCTGGGGACAAGAGCCTTGCTAACCTTGTGAAGGGAGGAGGGACAAAATGAGTCAGTGGGTTTTTTAAAACAATTCCCTCTCTGCTAATACAGCCCCTTTGTTTTTTTATTTGGGGTAGCAGAGCGCTCTTTACGCTGATCAAGAATTAGAGGCCCTATTGTGCTAGACTGGTGAGTCCAACTTCCACCAGTGACCTAGAAGAGAGGATGTGCAGTTAATGATTAATTGAAAATGTGCTCCCTGAACAATCCTTGTGGATTTTTTTTTTAAACCAAAGTGTGTATGTCAGCCCAGGCCCTGTGGGGGCTGCCTCCCCCATACCTCTCACTTCTGCAGCTGCAGTTCTTGGGTAAGCCTGGAATGCTCTGAGCAGCTGCCTGCCTGAACGTAGGGGAGCACCTAGTAAAGGGCGACTTCCCTCTGCCCCATCCTTTCCAGCAGCTGCCAGGGCAGCCCAAGAGAGTGGGGAGATAACAGAGACAACACTCAAAACTCATGATTCTCTACCCCTATCCTGGTCAGAGCCAGCCTAGCAGTTGCTCTTAACTTGTGCCAGCTAACAGTCCCAATGGGACTGTCTGCCTGTTGTGGATAGCTGATGCATAACACATTCCACACTCTCACCCTTCCCTCCTCCCCATCTTGGGCCACCTATGCCCTGCTATACTGGCTCCGTGCACTCCAGGTGGGTAGAATCCCCAGCAGGGACATTGTGAGGGATTCCACTCCTTTTATTACCTGAGTGATGCAAGGCAAGAGATTTTTGCCTCCACTGTAATAACTCGAGCTCCTTGATCTTTTTCAAAAAATAAAATGTTTGCCTCTAAAGCTGAAAGGGACACCATGGTGCTAGGTGCTGTACAGGTAAATTTTTTTTAAATGTCCTAACCCTGGGGAGGTCACAGTTCCACTTTTTACAAGCCTAAACAGCTGAATGAGGAGATAGTAAGGTGGTTGGGAGGAGTAAATTAAAAAAAACACAATAAGGCTTTTGGACAGTATGTAGTAGTTTTAACTTCCCAGCTGCCTTCCCAGTTCTTTGTTTTCTAAGTATTTTCATATTTTGTGTACATGTTTGTGCTTTACCTCAGCACTGAAGTGAAACTGAGGAGTCGTCTGTTGTTGGCAAATATTGAACTGATTTGTTCAGTTAAAGTCTGCCCCCAAAGTAATGTAATAGGTATAATTTGCTTATACATATGCACAGGTTGAGTTGTTCGTACTGTCCGTTGAACCTGAAAAGAATCAGACTAGGGTTTGTTTTTTAAGAATCACCTCAACATTTGAAGTTTTAGCAAACTTTGAAATTACATTTAAAAAAAACAGATGAACTCTCGGACTTTCAATTTTGTATCATTGTTTTAAACATCAAATACTGATTTTAACTGAAAAACAAAGCCCATCACAAATGTCTATTACATATAGTGAAAGTCTCTAAACAAAGTTTCACAGTTTTGTTAGGTATGAAGATTCTGGGCTACCATTTTTCACTTCCATACATCTTATGGTTGCAGAGAAACGCACAAATGCTACTGCCATTCTGTATTTGACTATTCAAATCAGCATTACTATTTAGTGACCAACATTACCTCCTCAGAGCCTATGTAATTTTAACATTTAGCTCGTATTTTCAATCTGACATTTTGCCTTGCATTTGCACCATATGTACCAAAGTTGTCTACCCGCAATTCTGAAAGTGAGGGGAGAAAGTGTGCCAAATGGAATGTACATGTAAAACAGGCAGCTGGAGACCTAGTACTCGTGTGTGCTGAGAAGCTAATTATCCCTGCTGTGATGGATGTATAATTCTGGGTGGGTGGCCCATCATTTTTTCACCATCTGCCCTTTTATACTGACATATATAGTGAAAATCCTACTTACCCAATAGTTACTATGTATTTTATCTTGGGTCAAGTTGCTGCTTTTCAGCAAAGTGTCAGTAATTTATATTAAAGTTACTCCCAGATCTTGACCTGTTGTTCCAACTGTAAATAGGAAAGTGCTGCAGATGTGCTGCTGTTTTTAAAGACTGGACAAAAACTATTAAGCTAGGATTTGTATAAAATGAGACGCACATTTTAAGTGGAAGAAAAATCAACAATCATGTTAATCAGATTGTTCTGCAATTTTATAATAATGGTTTGCAGACTTTCATTTGTCTTGTGTACAGAGTCTGGAAAGTTCTATAAAATGTACTGAATAATCAGTACTGCTCATCCTGATTTTTTTTTAAATTGTATATTTCTAATCATATTTTTTTAAATCAGATTGAATGACAGAATGGGAGTTTTTATTTTGCTGAAGGTATTTTTAAAATAAAGCTTCATGATGTCTTGTAAACTTAGTTTGATATGCATTTGTCATTTGGAAATCTTGCATATTGTAACTTGTTTTATATAAAATATTGAATAGTAATCATTGTAAATATGAATTGTGTACAAATAAAACTATTAACCTGATGTTTCTTATTACCAACAACCTTGACAATCAGATTAGTTAGGGTCTGCATTGGTGTGGGTGGTTTCCAACAGTAGATCAACAAATGGTAACATTTTTGTGACTATTCACTGAAATGCATAATATATTAATCTTGCCTCGCTGACCAACATAAAGTGCAAAATTATAAGGGATAACTTTTTTCATTTACTAAAATGAAGAAAACTCTTAATTCTCATGAATGATTCTTGCCTTGTTAAATACGTTTACTCTGTGAAGATGCTTACCTACAGCAAGATTAGAGGAGTGAGATTCAGGCAGCTAAGGTTTTTATTTTTTCACTCAGTTACTGACTTTGCTTTGAGCAAATCACTTAACCTTCTTGTGCATCTTTCCTCACCTGTATAGTGCTGCAAGATAAAAATATCAAGTGCAAAATATATCAAATTTTATTGAAATTATGATGTAATACAATACACAAAATGTTGCAAAAGGGTCCACTGCAAACTCTTTAACTGAAAACTTCAGAATTTCACAAAAAAATTGTTCTATTGGCCATCTTTGCAATTCTGTATAAACTCAACAGTGGTCAACCTGTGCCACTGGTGGTTGCCTCTGTCAAGCAACAAAAACACACTAGACTCAGCTAATCTGCAAATTTTTAACTCTAACACACAGCCTCATCCTTCTTCCCAAAAGCATAAATAAACCTTCCTCCTGATATGTTTCCCATGCATATAACATCATCCTATTGGTCTTGTACAGCAAAATGCTAATCTTCACTTCTCATCCTTTTCTGCTTTGAAATTGGTTAAAGATAATTATACACTTATAAATATAAAAGTTTTACATGACCTGAATAATCTGCATGCTAGAGAATGAATGAGTCTCACGGCAATAGATTTATCACTGTGTGTAACTGTTTGAAGCCTGCGTGTCAATCACTGACGGCTTATCATTGCAAAGACCAACAGTCAGAGCAGAAACACTTCTTTAAAAAAAATTATACATAGTCCAGATCTGCAGGGAGGAAATGAAAATGACGGGCATCCCAAGGGAGAATGTGCTGTCCTATCAAAACCATTTACTCTCTGTTGAGAGTTGGGCACACTGCTGTGTTGTTTTGAAAAAGCAGGGGGCTTATCTCAGGCCCAATGGGATAAAATGTTAATGAAACCTGTGTTTACTGTTACAACACTAAATAGTTAAGAGGGTTTGGGGTTTTGTCAAGTTGCTGGCTTACTTGCACTGTAACCATGACCATTGATCTTTTTAACCTTTTACTAAAGATGCAGGAAAAAGGAAACAGTGCATTAATGCATTTGAAACAAAATATTAAGTAAGGCTTTGATATCTTTTATTCCCTTTAGCTGTGATGAGTTTTTAATAAGAAAAATCCCTGTTTGAGAGTCTTAAAGCTGGAATTAATTGTAATTTTGGGGGGAAAAGTAGTGAGGTGAAATGGGATGGAGCTCCTGTTGAAGTCCAGTTTTGTTTCCTTGAAGACAAAACAAGAAATACAAAAGAGAACAGAAAAGATTAGAAAAAATGCAGCTTCTGCTTTTAGCACTGACTGTATCTTGGAACCTTGCTGTTGGAGAAAGGTAGGCACAGCTCCCCCTTAGCCACTGTGATGTCAAACTTATATCAGCACTGAGCTGTTTATGGCACAGGTTTTAGCTGCCTCACTGGTCAAACTTACAGTAGTGTTGCTAAATGAGGTGAGAGAGAGGAAAGAAGAAACTAAGTAGGGAAGGAAAAGGATGCACAAAGGAGGTAGTGGCAGCACATCTCACATTCCAGATGTTCAGGAGTCAACCAAGGCAGTTGGTGATAGCACTGGTTCCATCTTTGATAGAGTAAGGACAGCATGCCTTTCAGGATCAGGATGGTGAGGGTCCCATGAGGTGGCAGATGTGATGAGGAGGCTTGCTCCTTTCAGTCCACCTGTTCCCACTGTGACACCCCCCACCAAACAATGTTTATGAAAGGGTGACATCACATTAACCCATCAATTGTAAACATTTCCTCCCGTTTCTACAATGTTTTAGCTCTTTATGGCACCCTAGCAGCACCCCAGTCAGCTGGTGACTTCACCAGCAGCCTTGAATATTCTTTATCACCAGTCTTTGAACCTAAACAATCCAGTTTGTACCAGTATATTTGCTTTTGACATTTTCTAACTTTTAAAAACAGATATGTACCAGGCTGAGTTGGATTTCTGTTACCTTGGTCAAATGAGATTAGAGGCCTCTGCACCATGACAGTCACCTCTGGAATTAAAGATTTTGTTTTGCCTATAGTTTATAGTTGTCCATATTGCAAAGTCTCCACACTTGATGCATTTGAAGAAGTGGGATTTTTCCCCACAAAAGCTTATGACCAAGTAAATCTAAGTCTTTAAGGTGCCACCAGACTCCTTGTTTTTCCACACTTGACAGTCTGTGCAGGAAACGGGACAGAATAAAATAACAAAGGTGGTGTGGGTTATCGTTCTGATGCATTAGGAAATCTGTGGTCTTGAGAGGAAAGTGTTTTCCTGATTCCAACTGGTGAGCTTAGCCTGAACCACAAGGATGGAGAACACTTATTTTTTCTCTAGTAGATGCAGGTGGAAGGTATGTGCCTCAATCATATCCCATACTGGTACATTCCACAGCTTAACTGCATGTGCTAAAAGAAGTTTTATCTGTTTTTAAATGACCATTCAATTTGTCCTTTTGGTTTTGTTCTTTCCTGAGTCATCTAGATTTGGATGCTGTTAGGCAAAGGATGCTGTACTACCTGGACTATTTAATTTAGCAGTTTCTATGCAGATTGTGAAAAGATGACAGTGGTTGTTTAAGAAAACATGTCAAAACCAGAAATGTTATGGTAATGCCAATCATCTGTCATATAGCTGAGGATACAGGTACTGGAATTCAAATGAAAGGAATCAACTCCTGTGTATGTTTGCAGGGGTGGGGGGAAGTTTGGTGCTTTTTCTCCACCCTCATGGCAACACTTACAGTTCCACTTTGGCACTGTGACAGGATTCTGGTAATTATTGAAAAGCTTCAGCCACTGCAGTAAGTTTTCCTGTAGGGGTGAATTATTCATATAATGGAGCATTTAGGATTTTTGCTAGGATGGTCTTCCTGCTCAATGGAAACTTGTCCTTGAAAATTGTTCAAAATTGTTGAAAATGGGCAGGAAACAGAAGTGGGTAGCTTCTCTGTTCCATTGGTTGATATAGATCCAGTTGTTTCTTATGGATGCTGTCTTTCAGATAACCTACTGAATGGACAGTAACCAATTTATGAAATATTGCTGTGTCAGGATTTAATATTGGTACCCAGACACTGACCAAGATTGTTTTGAATAAATGTGCCTCAGTTAGAATGCAGTGTTACTGACCTAAATTATGACTGGTACTAAAAGGGAATTTGTTTACTCAATTTGTAGTTACTATGTAACTTAGTTTCTTTACCAATTTGTTTTTTCCTTGTCTTCATGTTATTTGCTGCCATTCGTTTGTTGATTTGTACCTGTGTTGGTTAAACAGTTTAGCAAGGTTATGCATATTGTACATATTGTACAGCAATTATACAATACAGCAATAATACAGTAGTACAGTGATAATACAGTTGTTTTTACACAATAACCAAGTTGAAATTAAATGACAGTTTTTCTGGTCCAGCTAGTGGTTTTTAGCTGATTGTTAAATTAATTGTCCATATATTGTAGATAGAGGTATAATTGACCAGTCTCTTATTTATAAAACACTTTTTCTTTTCTTGATGCTTGGGGGTTTCTTCACTGTATACAGATATGAACTGGTGTCTTCAGGGTGTGATATTTTCTGGTGTCTTTGGTCTGTGGGATGCAACTTAAACAACTTTTGTTAGTTAACAGTAAAGTTTTTTTTCTTTGTTTGTTTGTTTTTAGTAACCCAAACTTAATACAGTTTCAACTTAGTTTGTTTACAATGTATAAGAACAATGTAATAGGGACCAAGTCTTTTATAACACAAGCTATACTTTTGCAATTGTGGTATAGACATTCATTTTTATTTGGGGTGCATTACTAATATTTAATACTAAATGTAATGCTTAATGGCTAAACTAAATGTTCACAATCTTCCATAAGAAGGTATATTGCTTTCCCTTGCTGAACACTTTGTTACAGCAAAAGAGTTAGTAACATAATTTTAACTAGCTTTCTAGAGTTAATTTGCTTGTGATACCAACGTCACTCTTGTTAACTGTTTAGAAGCACAAACCTTAACAACCATTGCTTCCCATTAACATAACATAACAACAAAAGAAAAGCATATAAAATTAAACCAACTATAAAATTAAACCAAAATAAATTTTAAATACAGATACATGCAAATACTTTGAGGGTATACTTTTATGATGCTTTGTTATGTTTGGGAGCCAAAGGTGGAAACCTGTTGAAAATGTTAAAACCTGTTAAAATTGTTTGGTTAGCTTTATGCATAAATTGTTATTTCAAAACATTTTGGTTATGACATTCTTATAACTATATTTATAAGTGCAAACAAGTTTATAAAAAGTCCAAACAAGAAATTGACATTTTGTTAATATTATCTTTACCTTAATGTTGAGGTTTCCCCTTACATTTTTTCTTTGAATAACAATTAAAAAAAAAAACTTAAAAAACAAAACTGTGATTGATAAAGAGAATTCTTGTTGTTTGCAATTGTATTATTTGTTGAGGCAGAAATATATGTACATATATTTGTAACTGAAACCTTTTTGAACTTTGCACAAAAAATTGGTGTTAATAATATGATTATACCTCAACCATGATTTTAAAATAGTGTGGTACCACATATACTTATATTTTTTAAAAGGGTATAAAATTGACTTTTGTTGCAACAAAATAATAATAATAATAATAATAAAAAGTTACGTGACACACACAACAGAGACACACGACATACAGGACAAACATACAATTAAAAACAAATGGCGCCAAAATTCTATTCATAACTATACAAACTAACACCAAAAATAAAAAGTAAACAAGTTATTACCTTATTTAAAACTTGTAGCATAAATTTAATAAAAATATATTAATATTTGCCAAATGTATTGTATTAATTTGGTAACAAGGAATTTTACATTACTTTACTTTATATTTAACATTATTTTAAAACTCTGCTATATGGAAATAAAAAAAGCCCATGTTTCAAATATTAGTTAGTGCTTAGGATTATAAGCAGAGAATGCATTTTTGTTGCTTGGCAACCATATCTTCAAGAAAGTTAGGAATAATTCCAGCTGTTGCATTCCTGAAGGGTTAAAATAATTAATTTACTGGATTTAAAGTTTTTACCTTGTTTTCTTTTGTTTTTTGTTTTGTTCTGTTTTCAATTGCTTTATTTTTTGGAGGTTTCTGTAAAAACTTTAACTTTTAAAACAAAAAGAGAGAGCCGCAGTGAGGAGAGGCGTGGGGGGGGGGGGGAGAGGAACCTAGGAAGGTAGCGAGACCTGAGCCAAGAGAGATTAACTCTATCAAGGTATTTGAAAGTACAAGCAGCAGCAGCAAGTTTAGCAAACTGAAAAAACATATAAAAGACAAAACTTAACTGGTATGTAAAAATATTTGAGAAAGAAGGTTCTATTTTCAGATATGAGCGTGGAGTGTGGTTCCATGGGTCAAAGCAATTGGGAACCTGCACAGTTGGGAATTGCGCCCCTGGTTTTTATCCTGGCTGTGAGAGGAGATTGGGGGTAGTTACCTGCTCTTGTAAAACCTGAATTTGTTCCCCCAGTGTCTGTTGCTTTTGTGTGCATGCCAAATGGATAGTGGGAGTGCCCTTTTTTTGCTGCAGTTAACTGTTTTTGGGCAGCTCCATGTATTAATGCATTAATTCTAGGTGTTAACCTGCTTAATTTCAGTTTTTTACTTTGAAATTCTTTTTTATTCAGAATTCTCCCCTGCGATCGAGTCGCAGCTCCTGTCTCCTAATGTGCTCTGTGAACTGTTCCATTTTTTCCTTCATTTGATTTACCAATTCAGTGAGAGTATTGTTTGCTACTCTTTCCTTCTGTGCACTTACTTGTCCCGTTCTGACAGGCACCAGTCTAGGTTCCGGTTTAAGTTTAACTAGAACCTGGCTTTTATCATAAGGTGATGGTTGCAATGCAGTGGACCCTGTTTTATTTTTTAAGTTTACTAGGGCCACCTTTTTCCATTTCTGTCCCCATTCTTCAGGCAGAGAGTAGCTACCTGAAGCCTGCTGTTTACCACCAATATTTATAACAGGGGACGGCACATGTATTTTTTGTAGGTTCCTTACAGCTGTTTTCAGTGTTTCACTCTGTTCCTGTACTGGTTGTCTCTGGGCTGCTTGCCACCCTGCAAGGGGGGTGGGAGCATTCCAGGGCTGTGTAGCTTCTTTTGATTCTTTTAACTCTTTCTTTGTTACTGTTACTTGCTTGGCCAGCATGTCAGCATGCTGTTTAAGCCATTTCACTGCCATAGACAGGAGTTGCAAAATTCTTGTTTTTACTTTTATTACTATTTCTCAGGGCCTCGGTCTGTACCGTCGCTCTACATATGCCAGTCCATGTTTCCCCACTCTCTTTTTTAAATTCATATGGACCCCCTTTACTGGCAATCCAGCGGGTCCAGGAGTTATCAAACTCCGTGGGGCTCAAAAGGGAGGGGATCAGGGGGTTCCCTAGCACGAGGTTTGCTGCCATGTTGGATTGCGATTCTTACCACGGCAGGTTTGCTTACTCACCAGATCAGCAGTCGGGGTCACCAGTGTTGTCAGAGTGGTACCGGTGTGGTGCTCTGCTTTCTCCTTGTTGATATCACTCGGCTACGTGCGTGAGTTCCCTCTGTGTGCTGCCCCAGCTCTGCGCAGATAGCTGACACAGCAGACCCGATGAGAACCCCCAATAACCACAGAGTCCAGTAAGATGCAAAGTCACGTCGACTAGGTTTATTGCGACCTCGGACACAATGGCAGTTCCCCGTAGATTATTTAGTCTACCGGGCATACTACGAGAAAGTGCCTCTTGGCAATGGACCCGGCTCAGTCAGTGGCGGGAGTTTCCACTGCCCCCTCGGCCGGACAAAGGCACCTCCCCAGGGATGCATTCTTATACACAGATACAAACAAGTTACACATCACTCCTGACGTATTGAGGGGCCACCTTTCTACATAGCAAGGTACAACCCCTATACGTATTTAGGTGCTGCCTCTCACCTTGTACATGTTGGTTCGATCAAAACAACTCTATCCATCATATTACCCTTTTGCCCCTGTAATTGGGATGGGCCAGCCTGTTCTTTGTTATCTGTGTGGAATGTGCAAGTAGGTGAATGTTCTGATATCTAGTGTTCAGTACCTTTTAGGTATGTATCTTTTTGCAGCATCAGCCCTTTCCTTGCTTCTGTGAGCAGGGCCTGCCTCTGGCTCACAGCTTAACTTTGCTTTATGTTAGCAAAGTCTTGACCATTACTTTAGTTCAGGCCTCATGCCTCATACTGGGCCTTTATCAGGGCCTGCACTTACTACAAAAATAACTTCTTCTCCCTGACTGGTAGACACTCAAAGGGAAAAGGAACAGACGATGTGCAGGACCAGCTGTTTTTATTTTTTTCATGGCTATGGCTTCCATATTCAAAGGCATTGGTCCTGTCAGGGAAAACCACCACCTTAGTCATACAGCTCCATCCAACCTAAGGCTTTCTGAAGAGATGGTAAATGAGATTCTTGTAAATCTCACTCCAGTTCCTACTCAGAAGCACCTACCAGACATGCAAAGCATGAGGTGTACACATACTCACACTGAAACACAGGCAAGAGGTCTCACTTTAATAACTGGTACTGTCTCTTGCAGAGCACAGCTGCCCAACACTGCCTACTCATTCCATGCCACAGTTTCCAGCTCCCAGAGTTTTGTCATTCCTGGCATTCACATCGTTCAGGCCTCAAGCTGGGTCACACTGATTTTAATCTCCCTGTGGGGTTAAGACATTCACACAAGTCCCAAGGAAACAAAAAGGTTGTTCTGAGTCTTTCATTTTGAAGCGCATTCCATGCTACCTCTAGAAGTTGTATTTAAAACTCCAGGTTCCAATTCTGTGTTTGTCACAGAATACATTCACTGGAGCAAAACTATTATTTCTATAGCTAACTATACCATGCTTGTCCAGCTCCTGTTCATATGAAAGTGAACCAAGTCTTCTGAGGAAAAATTGTTTTCAGCATCACCCAAGCATGCTATCTGTAGAGTAGGTTTGTCTGGTCTGTGAATATAAATTCTGACTTTTTCTCCATCCCTTTACCCTCAATGTATCTGATACTCTGCTAAGTTTAGATAATGTTCTGTGGGGGAGGGAAATGGAACAAGCTTTCCTGCTACAACATGCATCAGTATATTCAAGGTTTGTCTTAAAAGCCAAGTCTAAATACAATGCTCTGCACAGAACTATGTAAATAATGCAGTCAGGTCAGATAAAACTAATAAGGCTGAAGCACCATTGCTGTGGATTGTACACAGAAGCGTCTATAGTCTACAACAATTGCAGTTAACTGCTTCTCCAGTCACTAGCAGTTTTGGAAAAGGCAAATTGCATTTCCATTTAACAGCTAATATCCTTCTCTGCTGCTCAGGCAGAAAGTGCAGATGCTGGGTTCCTTATCCTCTTACTCAGAGCCAGGATCCCTGTTCTACTTCCCTAACCAAGGGTAGCAGAAGTCTTGCTTTGTAGAAACCTGACCTTAGGAAGCCCAGAAGGGTGGGAGTGTCTGTCTTGACCAGACCATAGAAAGCTAAATTAACCACCTATTTATTACAGCAGCAGCTAGGGGGCAAAAACAAACTGGAGGAAGAGAGGAGCTCTAGACTAAGTGAACAAATCCTGGGTGGTTGGTTTCTCTTCTATTCCATATATTCAAACCACCCTTTCCATCATGCACTACTGAAAAGTACTCAGGTAGTAAGTGCTGAGACTAACAAATCAGTCAGCTGCAGTTCATTCTCTCATCCTCTCCCCATCACAGAATTGTGCATGCTTTGCAGTATTTTGGTATGGTTTATGTACATATATTGACTGCTATAAATTTATACTTGAGAAGGCAAGGTCAAAGAATGGAGCATCTGTGTAGTCATGAAATGAGCCTAAGAATTAAATGATAGCTAAGTCAAGATGGTTGGATTGTGTAGTTTCCAGACTCTTTGCCACTGTTTGTAAACAGGAAAAAATATATAATTTTGAAAGACAGTCAATGCTGGCAGCAGGAAGGACTCAAACAAGTAACTGTTCTCCAGTATCAGAGCTGTGGAAGTGGGAATTAAATTAATTAAGCATTAATTTTTCAGGGCTAGGATTCCATTGCACCTTTGGAAAAATAGAAGCAGCAAAGAATCCTGTGGCACCTTATAGACTAACAGAAGTTTTGCAGCATGAGCTTTCGTGGGTATCCGAAGAAGTGGGTATTCACCCACGAAAGCTCATGCTGCAAAACTTCTGTTAGTCTATAAGGTGCCACAGGATTCTTTGCTGCTTCTACAGAACCAGACTAACACGGCTACCCCTCTGATATTTGGAAAAATTTTAGATCTAATGCAATTGTTCTAAGATAGTGAAAAAAATAATTCCAAGTTATATTCATAGCACTTTGGGTTTTGGTTTCATTAGATTGCATGTGCTAAGCAGATTCAGGCATAATTATAAGTTGGATGGCAGACATCAAAGGAAAACCCAGCTGCTATAAGGAAAGTGAGGTTGATATAGTAGGTTGAATCTGCCATGCACCCATACTGAACCCATTCCCAGCATGGGAGCAGTGTTGCTGGCAGAAGAGATGAAAATTCAGCCTTGTCCAGGAGTCCCCAGTAGCATGCCCACTGTAATTTCTAGAACAGAGTTTTTATTCTTTGTCTCACAATCAGCTTTGTATTAGGTATATATTCTGCCTGCTTGAAAACTTCCTTCTAGGTGCTTACAATATGTCAGAACACACCAGTGAAGAAAGTGAGCCCAGATCTGTCAATGGATTTCCAGTGTCTGCTGCAAGTCCTCCAGCAGAGAAGACCTCAGTTTGGAAGGGAGTGGCAGCTGGCCTTTCACACCTGTTGCATGTGATGAGGAAAAGTCTCCTCCCTAGGCATGTGGAGTAACTAGTGTTTCCTCTTCCACCAGAGGAAGAGTGGGAGCTGGCTAAGGAGTCAATACTGATCAGCTCTGCAGCTTCACTGTATGTGGAGTAGTCTCAACTCTTCACCAAAAGTTGTGTTCAAGTGGCTTACAACCTGATCTCAGGCAAAGTTCAGCTGATGTTTCAGAGGTCTAAAGAAAAGATTTTTCAACTTTTGAACTCAAGCCCATTTATGTTGAGTAACATGACTTTGCTTTTCCAATGGAAAGTGTTGCTGAAACAAGAACACTGGAGAAAAGCAGCTAGAAACAGGTCCTGATTGAAGTCACAGACCACACTCCTCTCTTCCACCATTGCAGAGGTGCGCTCTCTTTTCTGTTCCCAGGCTGCTGCCCTGCATCTTCCTCCCCACCACCACCAAAAAAGAAAATTAAAGGTTAATTTATCCTCCACTTTTCCTCTGCAAAAAAAAACACAAACACACACAGGAGTTTGGTCCTCCTATCCTTACACAGTGAGATTTGGCCACATTTCAGTCTTCATGTGACTGCATCTTAAAAGCAGAACATTCATCCTATCCAACCTTCCATTGTTCTGTTGCAGTTAGATGTGCAAGGAATGGAGAGCACAGAAAGAAGAAAACTGCATGAGCATGCAGTCAGAGCAGGTAGGAAAGGAACCCAGCCTGTGCAGGAATTCAAAGGCTCTCTCTCTGTGCCTCAGAAGCAGTAACCAGAGGTGGCTGTTGGCCACTAATGAGCCCCTCTTCCCATTTCCTTCCCTTGCAAACAGTGTCCAAACACCAACTCTGCTCCAGTGCAGCTTTAACAATTTGTCCCTTTTGCAGCTCATATTTAAGCCTTTGCAATAGGTGGGGGGGGGGGGGGGGGAGGAAAGACTCACTTAGTACCCAACTTGGGCAGCCACTCAGATCTCTTATCCTCAGCATTAAAGCAGAGCCCATCTCTTCTTCTACCCCACACTCAATCAGCTCTCTCATGAGTGAGTAGACTTGTACCTAAAGTCTTTAATGGGAGCAACTGCCAAAAGCTGGAGTTGCTTCTTAAAGCAAAGTTTTCTACAGCAAGGGAGGAACTAAACATTTCAATTCACACAACTCTTCCACATACAAGTAGTTGGGGTTAGGACCTGGCTATTCTACAGTACACAAATAGGATTTCCATTTCTCACGCTCTACTAAAGGAGGACATTTTAAAAAAACTGAAAGTGTAAATGTGCCGCAGAGAAGTTTTTAGTTAAATTTAGATCCCTCTCCTACATTGTCAAGATTGCTGTTTTCAGTACAAAAGCCAGAGAAATGCAAATTGATATTCAGACTTCAGTAAAGCAGAAGCAGTCACACTTTGCTACTCCAATACCAAGGAACACTGAAGTTAGTTATAAGCACCTCACACCCAAACCAATTAACAGTTTTCTTTATTTGTCAACTTATGAAAATTGCGGTATAACTGCTTAAAATATGCAAAGGTACATTTCACTCAATGGAGTAGGGAAAGCAGCCTTCAAGTGTCTACAGGGGTTTGCTACAGATTTCCAATAGCAGACCATGTTGTACAGCTTACATTTCACTGTGCTTTCATGGAAAATTCTAAATTATCTTTATATACACATTTTAAACACTGTACTCTTGAACTTTATTGCAATCCCTTGAGTATAATACCATAAGCCTTCACACAGTTATCCCAAAAGGAGGTGCTGGAATCTGTAGCAAGATCCCAGTCCATTGATCTCCAGAGCCCCCTTCCCTCAATACCATAGAAGTGCAATCATTTCACACAAGAAAAAAAAAATCCATTTTTCCTTCAGACTCAGATGATCCTTTTCCACAGCAACATAAAACTGGTCTCTTCACAGCTACTTGGAGGTGCTGTCATTCAGGACAGTTCTTTCAAGCTAAAGCAGGAAAATCCTCAGGGTCATCAGGATTTGGAGCAATGATTTGTGTCTACAAAATGAGGAAGTAAGTTTAGAAAAACACATATATCCAGGACACATCTGAAGTCTCCAATCTATCTCAGAACTAGTTCCATTTTATTTATTTGTTAAATTACATTAAGAGGCATTCAATGCTTATTTCTAAACTGTTTTGTATCCATTATTTCTATGCAGGTACTAGACTTGTACCTGTCATTGTGGTATGGGTATATTTATGGTGTTGGGATAGTGACTGAAGGGGAAGTGACATTTTCCTGATACTTCAGATTCTATCTATTGGAAATTTATAGACAAACACAGGAAGCAGCTCACCATTCAAAGTGAATGAGAAGTTATTTTAAACACTGAAAAACTGAAGAGTTAATTTTTAGTTGTGTGCAAAATGCTACAGTGATACACACTTGATTTACTAGGTGTTTTCAGAATGTAGCTTTACTGAACGAAAGCATCAGAGGGATTAATTCCATGTCCCTTTTAAAGTTTCAAACTGTATCCTTGCTGAACTGAAAGAACCCTGGGGATTTTACTTAATAAAAAAAAAAATCCTCCATATTTGTTCACCTTCTAGCAGTATAAGGTTGCTAACCAGCCCATGTATCTCTAGGACTGTCCCTTTTTTGAGGCAGCTCCCCCAGAAAATCTGTATGATGCTCAGCACACGCTGTCAGCTGCCCAGTTTTATGGACTCAGGATTGTCCCAGATGTTCTGGTTTTCATACCTCAATGGTAGCAACCCTTGGCAGGTATGATACCAACTGTGAAAGAAGCAGTTCTATGAGGAGAATAGTTTTGAGTATGTTAAATCAGGGGTTTCTATGGAAAGTGGCAGATACTTGTCATTTATTTAATAGAGGATTGTACCTCCTGCATCTTAACCTGCAGGATCAAACATGCAACATTTATTAACTTTACTCTTAGTAGCTACAGGAAGTATTAGAATCTTATTACACAGTAATTTTGCTTGAAGGCTACAGCCTTTAATAATTTTAAGTGCAGAGTTATTTCCCTAATTTGATCAGAATTCTTTTCAGAAACCAGAAGTTACTTCTGCTGTACTACTCCTTCTAGCTATCATAAGAGTGACCTGAACTTTGACCTTTGAATGTGAACTCTTCACAAATAAAAAGCTATTTGCAATCTGAATTGCAATTTCACCACGTATAGCAACATACTATGGACTGAAAGCCTGGTACAGTATTGTAAGGAAAACACTAAAGTCCTCAGCAAAAAAAAAATAAATAAAAGACCTCGACTTCTCATGTCAGTTAGAAAAGTATAGCCACAAAATCAAATTACCACCACTTCTGGTCTAGGCCCAGTATCTTCGACTCTTTTGACACGTCCACGACCTCCTCGTGTTCCTCTGGCTCCACGCCCAGGACGAGGAAGATTCCCAAAGTTAATGTCCAGCTGAGAAGTTATATCATTAGCTGCTTTTCGGAAGATGTGGGAGTCATCCTCAAAATCCTCCTTTAACATCTAAAAGTGAATTTATCTGCAATTAGCATGCTGCTCAGAGCTTCAAAAGAGTTACTATATTACAAACCAAGTAGCACACCAGTAAAGTCAGACTTCCTGGATATCCAGGAGCCCCTAAATTTTGTGTGGCAGTGGGGGTAACAAGGGAGACTATGATAGCTCCTCCATTCTCAGGCTAGTTCTACGCTGGCTCGGGTGCAGTTAATCATAAGGACATAGGAAACTGCTATGCCAGCTCTATACCACCAGAGAACTCCCACACTGAGAAAATCCTCTGTGGCAAGAGCTCAACAGTTCCAGAAGGAGCACACAATCTGGCCCAAAGCGTTTACTCATGAGATACCCTCTAAGGAAGGGCTGGAAAGGAATAAGAACGGAACACTACAATCTACTTAAGTGCTACCACTGATCCATTCCGGTATTGGCCTTGCTACAGTTATAGCTCTAGTGTTGCTGTAAAGGGCAACAATTTAATTAGCATTAATATAGTTAGTGTACTAAAAGAATATTTTCCATAACAGCCTTTACAATACACCACCAGTAGTGCCTGGTACTGCTCTAAAGGTACAGCAAATCATATTCCCCATGTATCCAATTTGAAGTCTAATAGATTGCCCGTGTTAAGGAATACCCGTACCAGACAAGTCCCTACTCCTCTAGGGCCCGTTTCTTGCCATACTTGGGCCCCTTTACTGCCGGCCATAAAGTCTACTCAGGAGTAAAATAAAATTTAAGGCATATTCTTCAGATTCTGTGAAAGACAGGTCCTAAACTCACTAGGCTAGTAATTGAGGGAAGTCTAAAGCCACCTACAGGAACACACATGTAGGATTGTAAACAGCATACAAAGTACAATCTGCCCAATAAGTTATCCAGTCCAACAGTGACCAACACATGCTGAATCAATTTTTTAATTCAGATTCTTGGCGTGTAAGGGTCCCAGTCAAGGATCAAGCCTCCACCATCATGTCAGATGCTGAACAGACACAGCGACTTCCCTACCCTGAAAAGCTTACAGTTTAAGTAAGTCTAGGCAAGAATCTACAGGAGAAATCTGGTTCCACTGACATCAATGGGACCAAGATTTCACCCTACAACTTTAGTTATAACAGTATAGTGGCTCTGAGCAGAACAAGAGTTATGGAAAATAAAACAAGCTCTCCTGGATCACTTTAAGAAGCAGTACCATAGTCCTCATAAAAAATCGTTCAGATGTTCTCAAGTGGTTCACCAATAGTAACCAGATTCAGGACAACTTGGTATGCTGATGATGCTGGGAAAATGAATTTCCAGTATACACAGATAAAAAAATCATTAGTAAAGCAACAAGTAAGCTAAACACCAGGTGTATCAAAAAGTGATTCAAAGTTAAAATATAAAACATTTAGTAAACAGAGTTCACTTGTGCCTACAATTCAGTTAACAGAATTGTACATAAGGTGGCACAGGCAAGGAGACAGACTTCAATCTCCTAAAACTAAGCCATAAAGTAAGCAGAACTGAAACTTTACCTGGGCTAACTACTACTTGATATGTCAAGCGTTCCATGCTCATAATACAAAAAGGGATGCCTGGAGACTGGACAAAATGAATCTGATGGGTTTTTTGCACACGATTACAGGAGCTTGAACTATGAACACTTATTTCCAGTTTGTTCAGAATCAGGTAGGAGCCAGTGTCCTAACCCTGGGTGAAAGCAGAATTTAGAGAATCCTAAAGCAATGCTTACATCATCTCTATACTTTGACTTGTGAATCACCACTGCTTTGGAAGGAACAGTGGATTCTGGCTTCCGGATGTTGAATTCAGGCTTTGGTCGACTTTGTTGCTGCAGATTTTTCCACTCATCTAAAGTCATTTCTTGAGCTACTTCTTCCACTGGCTCCCCTTCAGCAACTCTAAAGGTTTATAGTTGTAAAGTAAAAACCATTAGCTTGTTATATGCCAGGAAGAACAAAAAAAAAACCTAAAGACAGACTACTTTGCTAAATACAATATTTTGAATGCTTCAGATTCTCTGCCATCTCTGAATTGTATCTGAAGAGCTTCAGTACTACAGAAAATATACCTGAAGCATAGACCCATTTACTTTTCATAATTTCTCATGCTATATTTGAAACCAATCATTAACTACTGCGGTCTCTAACTTCCCTTATCATGGAAAGGTTTGGCACAGCTGGAACAGCTAACAAGGGTCAAGGAACATGAACTCCAGATTAAGCCAGTCTGGCTTTTGATCTGGTATAGCATAGACCTTGCAGTTTTGCTGGTGGAGTTACTCCTAGCAATAAGTTCAGACTAACATGTCAGCAGGTTTGGATACCACTGACCACAAGGTTTTGTTGGGCCTCAGTCCTGCCGACTGACAAGACTAGACAGAATCATGCTTCAGAGAATCACACTTCTCAGGAGATCCCAGAACGTTGTTTTGGGTAATCACAGGATTCTACTTTGTTAGCCCCTTTTTAAAAAATGTGTACAGGAGACTGAGGGAGAGATATAATTTGGGCTGTGTAGTCAATATGCATGTAACATGCAGCTCTGATGTCAGACCTGGATGATGTGGTTCATTAACTGGCCAAGAAAGGCATGGATGAGATCAAGCTGGCTAAACGTCAATCAGGATGAAGACTGACAATGCTGGTATGTCCCAGGAAGCATATGAAGTAGGACAGATTGACAAAAAGCAAGCATACACAGGGAAGACAAAGTTCATAATCTGAAAGGCTTCTATATCTGATCATTTGTAGATTCCCCAGAATGAGATAGGTGGTGGCCGAAAGCCCCTTTCTATCAACATTTGGCTACACTTCCCAAAACCTTTAAGATGCAGACCATGCCACAATCCAGTCTGGTACAGCAAACTTTTACAATACGCTCCATATGTGACTACCATTGAAGGGCACTTGGAAGCCATAGCTAGTGCATTGCTCACTATGTGGTGTTAGCTGCAGAGAGCTCATCATATTAGTTTCTGGTTGTAATTAAAGGCGTTTATATAAATGTGGTTTGGGTCATGGCCATCTGAGAAGCTGTTTTTTCCCCCACAATGCATTGCCACAATGGTAGAGATTAATTGAGGCGTTTTACGAACAAGTTTTGAATGTCCTAAAGCTTGTTAGGCCATTTTATGGTGAAAGGCCCTCAAGATCTGCACTTTGCTTCTCCTGTTGGCCTCAAGCACAACGCTTTTGATCATTAAGGTTTGGCGTCGAATAGATTTACTTCATTTTGTACTTTGTAAAAATAAATTTGAAATATGAAAGGGGGAACAGTTTTATCTTGGAGGCAGGAGGAGTCAGAACTAACTTCAGCAGCATATTATGTATTTGTTTTTAGATTATAGGAGTGCGTTCAATGAACATCTGATAGGCACAATCTCTAAGCTTACGTTATTAGATTATATGAGAGAAAGGGCTTACTCCTTCTTTCAACTTGATCCTGCAGTAGAAGTCATAATGTTGACAGATCTGTCTCCATAGCAACAGTGTGTGTCACTTTACTGCAGGATCTAGCAGGAGAAACTTGGTAGAAGGAGAAAGCACTTAACTTAACAAGCAAAAGGAAAAATTTTAATTTGGGCTCTCAGACTGAAGAGCTTTTAAAATAAGGTTTCCTAAAACAAGAAATCATCACGTAATAGTCATAAAAGAATTACATAAACCCATCTCTTGGCATGTCTCAATAGTCTTGTCTAGGAACTTCACAAATTATGTTCAGTTTACACAAGCCAAATGTTGAGGGTAGTTAAAACAGTTTTGGATGTAGTGCTGAGAATGAGGATCTAACTGTGACCCTGGGGCAATAAGTAGTATGGGGAAAGAGTATATGGTGTGTTCACTATGTTGAAGAGGGATCTGTTGGAAATCTATATAAAAGGTATACTACCTTCAGGAAAGCAAGGAATGGAGAAGGAAGCCAGTAAGAGTATTAGGATTCTTCCTGAATTCTTTTTGTATTTCAAAAATGCTACAGATTATAGTACAACAGGAGGAGATTCTACTAAAGTACAAATGGCCAATCTGAAGATTAAGTGCTGAAGACTGGAAAGCAATGAGGGAACTGTGAGATTTAACAGGTATACATCTGTATCAAAGCTGACCAAATGCCAACTGCCCAAGAATTGCATGGGATATACATTCTAGAGATTTTCCGGAAGGAAGATAAAAGTCACTTAGACAGCCTGAGTGGATCCTTTATTTGAAGTACGGGTTTTATCTAGCAAGCAGGTCCACGTGAAGGTCTAAAATTCTGAGACCACCAAGGGCTAGCACCAAGGGCTTAACAAACGACCTGAAGAAAATAATTTCAAATTTGGATTTAAGATCGTGATATCACTGTGGCAAACTACATTGTGCGCACTAAAGGTCTACTTGAAAAGGATGTTCATACTGCTACTTCATCCTCCTGCTCTCCACTCCTACCCATTTATTTTATCCAGCTGTTGAATGTTTTCATTAACTAAAGTTATAAGCTCCTGAGTGCAGGGATTTACCATTTACAACATGTTTGCACAATACCTTGCAGAGTCCCCGACTAGGGCCTCACGGCAAGACAGTAATAAAATAAGTTTGTAATTCAATTAGTTTGGTATCCCTGTATACATTTAAGAGGTTTTTAGTAATGCTGCAAATTACTTTTCAATTGTGCTTCAGTTTCTCTTTTCTATTTTTTTGGATATAGCCCTTTACTAAGCATTAGTTTAAAGTGTCTTTTCCTCTTGGTTGCAGAGATTGCTTTGTTTGAATGAACAGTAATATACAGAAGGGGTTGGGGCTGGAATCACAAACATATCTGCCTGATAGCACATTACCAGTTCTAAAAGAAGCCAGGGACAAACCTTAAGAGATGGTAAACACTAAAAGCATGGCTTAGAGTTTGTTGACAGCAAAATCTTTATTTACTTTACCTTCAACTGAAAAGATTCAACCTACATTGTGTAGCTAGCTGATGGGAGGGTGGGCCGGAAAAATCAGAAAACGATAGCAACAATACATTTTAGTGCCAAAATTAAAATTAAGACAATTAGCCAAAGGGTTAAGAAAAAAGGTTAATCAAGCTAATAAGTGGTTCCAGAATACCAACAGAATAGCAACAGTGAGACAATCAACACTATCAGTTTTGCAAAACAAAACTGAGAAATATATTGAATGAAATGCTAATGAGGATGTGTCTAAATCTATAGATTAGCTGTATAGAGCTATTAAAATGGTAGCCAGATAAACAGATCAGGAGGTTTCCTAAAGAAAGAATAAGAAGGAAATGTAGAACGAATAGTGGTAATTAACTGTGAATTTATTAGGTGCCAGAGAACTGAAAAAGGACAGATTTAATACCAAGAGTAAGTAGCAGATCAAGGAAATAAGTAATCTCAATAAGAGGTAAAAGAAGAAAAATTGAGGAATATATCTGTAAATATTACTAGCTACTATTCAAAAAATGCTTTAACAAGATCCTAAACCAATTGTGCAGACAAGCCCCATAGAAGTCTTCCAGGTAATTATAAAAATGGGAATATAAAGACAATTGGGACCAGTACTGTTTTTATAGTTTAATATATTAATTACATCCTGGAACATGTTCATACTACAGCATGCATATAGCTTAATAGTGTGCACACTGTGTCAGGAGAGGCTGCAAACAAAAAGAAGCTAGAAAGGAATCTAGACAATTCAAAAATATGGGAAATAGAACTAAGTTAAGGTTACACTTAGATAAATACAAGATAAACTATGCTGCCTGGCACCAATATAAAAATGAAAGCTGAACAGTAAGATGGACAAGAATCTAGTGATGATGGCAGAAAAGGTATATACAGGCTTGCAGTGCAATACTATTAAAAGCCTCCCAGGTTATTAAATGCAAGACCAGGAAAGTAACAATAGTTCTACAGCCTCACAAATGCTATACCCAATTTCTGGGGTCTTTCCTAAAAGGATCAGTTCTAATAAACTGAGAAGGGAGGGAATGACTAAATAGTTCGAGCTTTCAGATGACACTTGAAACCGAGTGCCTGACTGCAAGTGGTTATTAAAAGGCAGCTGGAATCACTGAACTCTAAAGTCGTCAAAATTAACTATTTAAGTCTGGGAAGGTTAAAGCTATTTTGGGGCCCCTGTTAAGTTGCCTGACCAGGAGGCCTCTGTTGCTACTGCATTACCTGCCAACAGACTGCAACTCTGGAAGGCAGAGCCTCCAAGAGGAAGCGGGGCATTAGGCACACAGAGTCACCAAAACAAGTCATTTTAAACAGACTAAAACGAGTATTCTATTCAACTAACCCCTGCTTCTGAACAGCAAAGGTCATAAAAGGTACTGTCCCAGTCTGACTTTGTGCAAGAGTGTAGGTGTTAGCAGATGTTCTGAATAAATGCAATCCCTGATTATATATTCTGCCTCTATTAGATATGGTATTTACTCGTTCTTCTGAAGTGTGGGCTCATTGTGCTGCTATCTTCCCCAGAGATAGTCACAGTGAGACCCATATATTTAATATGTTTTTAGTTTGCACGCAGCTTTGAGAAGTCTCAGGATAAGAGTCATTTACACTGATGTAAGATACTATATGATAGTGTGCCTTTCACAGAACCTTTGCATATACTGCTTTCTTCCAGATTGCTGTGGACTTCTCCTACATCTAAACTTCCATTGAGGAAGAAAGTTTCTAGCCTTCCTGTCTGCAATGAAAGCCTTAGCAGGGTAAGAAAATACAGATCTATCTTATTGATTCTGAAGAGAATAGTCTGAAATAGCTACAGAGTGATAAGCGTACACATTTATTAGTTTCATAATTAAAAGCCAACCAGATTTGCCCACTACAGTTGGATGTACTTTTCATGTCTCTATGTTCAGTAGAAAACTGAGGTTATAACACATGTACTTACAAAGAAAGAGCTAGGACAGCTGAATTTGATTTTGATTTCAACTACCATAAAGAGGAAAATTATGTGAGACTCTGAAACATGACCCAGGACACTCAAGTAAAAAGGCTTAACCACTATTTTTAATATTTAGCTCTGTTAAAAAGTGTATAGTAGTGCATACATAAGAGTTAAGTTCTATGTAGATTACCTGCACTGCCCACATGATTTAAGTCTGCTGAAAATTAAGTTTCTGGAAACTCAACATTCTTAACTCAAGTTTGTCCAAGAGAACCCCCCCCCCCACACACACACACACACAGTTACTTTAAAACATTGAGTAACCCAAATATGTTAATTGCATAATTGAAAAATTAGGTCAACTTAGAATCTTATAAAATATCTCCAACTTGAACATGGATGTACATAAATCGTAGTGAAGTGGCTGGCAATAAACTAGATGCCTTCAACTTTTGTCTAATGGCTGACCCAAACACAGTCAGTTAGATAGTGATATTCTTTCCAACTTTAAACAAAGAAATGTTGGCTGAAATATTGCTCCTTACTTTGATGTCACCACCCCTTCACTACAAGCTATTTGTGTTGGTAGTGTTCAAGCTGGAGATATTTAAAAACGGTTGAGTTGATCTAATTTCTAACTTGATAATTAATATCTTTTGAAGCAAAATTAATTTTCACATTTGGACACTGATCAGAACCAACGACTGAGTATCAGGATGCAAACATCTCAATTTACCTTAGCTTTAAAAAACAACACAACACTCTTTCCAAGCAGTCATTTTTTTAAAATCGGGTTTGGAGGAGGAAGGCCACTCTTGCCCCCTATGAATCTCAAGGTAGAAGTTCCTGTTGTATAGGAGACACCCCTGACTGATTCATAAGGGAATTTTTTGTTAATGTATTTCAGTCGTGTTATCACTATATGGTTCCACAGGTACCTTGATGAGGGAATGGTTTACAAGTAAAATGTCTGTTGTAACATATCTAAAAATAAACTGGGAACTAGAATGCCACTATATCATTTATATTCCTTATAGAGTTTAAGAATAACTTAGAGAGGACTCTCTCATTTAAATACAAGTTTATATGTTACAGAAATTTATCATCTAAGTTACTGAGCTAGAGGGTTTTTAAAAAAAAAAAACAACAAAAAAAACAGGTTAATATTGCCATTACTTAGAATCAGTATGTATGTATTGTAGCATCTGAAGGCCTCAACTGAGACTGGAGCCCCATTTTGCCAGGTATGTATTTCCATTCTAAAATATTTATATAGTGCCAAATGTCTGCTAAGTGCTTTACAGACACATTGAAAGGCATGGTCTTGGAATGTCTCCCCACATGAATCCAGAATATTGGCACTGGCCAGTTATTTTGTTTGCATTTTAGAATTAAAGATATTTAAGACAGACTGTACTTGGTCAGAGGTTCTCCTTCAGGTGTCCCTTGGTGATCCTCTGTTTCTGCAGTCTCTTCCACAGGAGCAGTCTGTTCCATCTCACTGCAAAATAGAAAGGGGGGGGGGGGCGCCACGGGGGACAACAAAACATCCCTAGGTTATACTGAAAGCTTACAGTTCAATAAACCCCATTATTTGTAAATGTGCATATTTCATGACCAAATGAAGATAGAACTCATCTATACATTTCCAGACAAGGTACTATCAGAACTTTTCTGTGATCATAAGAGTTCCCAATCTACTGATCACCCAAAAACCACAACAAAACCATTAAATGAGACTAGTTTAGTGTGCTAGTAATACAGGATTATACAGTCAGAAGCACTGGAAATCCTTGGCTGGAGGAAGTGGTATCCACAAATATGTGAAAGCCAAAAGTATGCATGTTCAGGATATGAGAAAATTACACAGCAATCAGACCTAATGCCTTTACATGAATTTTCTAGAATCATATATATTTGCCTCAGTGTCTTGCAGCCCCAATTTCCACAAGTTAGTTGTGTGCTGTGTAATATGTCGCATGTCCTAATAAGCTTTAAATTTGATTTTTAAGTTTCAATAGATGTTCACTTGTTTTATGAGAAAAGGTAAACTAGAAATACCCAACTGACCTTCTCTATACCATTTCATATACCTAGTTTCATTTTTAATTCATTTTGATTGACTTTCAACAGCACTTGGAATGCCCAGATGACCGACACGCTTTTGAGAGACACACTAGGTAGGTGAGGTAGTATCTTTTATTGGACCAATTTTTATTGCTGGAAGGTACAAACTTTTGAAAGTTTTACCCTAAGCCTTTAAGATTACCCAGCTGATTTATTTTATGTTATAATTAACTCTATCTCCCATTTTTAACCCTTGAAAAACTTATTTTAAAGTTCAAATTACAAAAATATGCATTTGTGAGCTATTAAGTTGTTTATATATAAAGACTAGCACGTTATTTAGACAATGCAATGAGTAAGAATAGAATTTAATGGCCATTAAAGAGACCGCTATAAATTATAAAAGTTTTGCCTCCCTTCTCCCCAGGGTAAGCTAGCTGAGGAGGACCCAGATAAGCAAGTCAGTCCTGCTATGTCCCCTTGGAGGAAAGCTGGCTTATGCAGTTACCAGAATAATATTTAGCTGAAATAGCAGCACATCTCCAGCTGTGTCAAGGGATAGAAAAGGTGGCTTGTGGTCCTGTTTCCAGTTCAAGGCGATTTCAAACAGAACCAGATAAAGAGTACAGAACAATTTTTAAGACCTAGATACTTGTTAGAATTGTAGAATTCTCTTTAAAATTGACACAGGCCATCACAGTACCCACCATTTACTACACAAGCCCACCGTTTACTAAAATAGGAAAGCCAATTATATTTCACGCTAGCCAAAAGATGACTTGGCCCTAGGCAAATATATACTTAGAAGCCTGCCACAAATGAAGAATCTCCTTCAGGCTAGGATCTACTCAGTAAGCTTGAGCAAAGGGGCCATAACAGTTAAAGACAGAGTGAATGGATAAAGCTTGAAATAAAGGCAACTGTGATCAAGCATATAACAATTTCTGTAAAGTAAACTAGAATGGGCACAAATCTGCATGTACCTCAGATCATCTTTTACTGTTCCCCAGTTGTGAGCTCCACTTCCACCCCTTTTGTCTTCTGTTCTGATTCCTCTAGAGACAGAAACAGTATTCTTCAAATTAAGAAATTCATCCCTCATTGATGTATCAAACCAAAAGCACTATTAAATTGTTGAATACACTCTTTTCCCACTCCAACACTTCAAAAAGATATTGAAATGTTTAAGGTATGTGTTTGTTATCAATATATTAGATGAGAGCAGTAGTTACACAAAGTACTTACGTTTTATCACTCCCACTCTGTCTTTCAAATTCCCGTTTCCCTCTTTGGTCATAGCCATTAAGACTTCTGTTCATCCCACCACCTCTTCCTCTGCTTCGCATTCCACCTCTTCCTCCTCCACGACCTCTCATTGGTCTTTCCCGGTCAAATCTGTCAACTGGCCTGAAAGACAAGGAAGATTTTTAGTTAGACTACTTCTACATAAAAGTTAGTAGGAGAAAATCTGGTGTCATAGGGATGCTTTAGTGCAGCTGTCATAATAGATCAATTATTATACTCACTCACTATTACTAAAAGTATTTAGATCACATCTTATGCTACACTGATCTTATGCCCAGTCTGCTGCTCTTTGTCAGCATTAAAAACAGACAGAAGCTAAATGTGAGAAGAATTTTAGGTCTGCATTCTTTTATCCTTATGTTAGTAATAGTGACTATTAATTGTTTGCTTTTTTCTAAATATGCCAAACATCTAAAAGCATTTTATTAGGCACTATTACTGCCCTCATGTATTAGATTTGCATGTAGCAGGGTGTAAGCATTGGATTTTTTAAAGTCAGACTATCAAGGGGGAAGGGATAGTTCAGTGGTTTGAGCATTGGCCTATTAAACCCAGGGTTGTGAGTTCAATTCTTGAGGGGGCCACTTAGGGATCTGGGGCAAAAATCAGTACTTGGTCCTGCTAGTGAAGGCAGGGGGCTGAACTCAATGACCTCTCAAGGTCCCTTCCAGTCCTAGAATCCATGAATATGAATCATGAGAAATAATTAACAAAACAGGTTCAACCCCATGAGTACAAGAAACTCAAGAAGAATTTTAATACAAACACAGAAAGCAAGACTGACTTATCTGAGTTCACTAACCAAGCAGCATACAGCATAGTCAGGAGTAGATCTGGTTTATTAACTAATGTGGGTGTAAGTAGGGCACCTCCATGTACTCTTGTAATTGTAGACTTGGGTGCAAAATCCACCCCTAGCTGCAGGGTTATACTCCATAATCTCATCTTTCATTTGCTTTTTTTTTAAAGTTTCTAACCATTATGGCTGTGAAAATAACCTTGAAAATGTGACCCATGTTTAACCAATAACCATCGGTGTCTGCAAGCAATCTGAAATGCTAGCTCTGAAACATGTGAGCTGCCCCATTCATCTCACTCAGGGCCCCTGGACTCTGACTCTGTGGAATCTAGCATTTCCCCCCCCAAGATACCACAGAATTCAACAAATTTTTACTGCAGCATGTGTTACTTTGCTGCAGCCAGGCAACCCACATTGTTTTCTGTCTCCCTGCCCTGCTGGGGTCTGCTTGAAACTACCTCTTGCTCTGCACGTTTCTCCACAAGAGGGAACCGCATTACAGTGCACGCTCTTCACATTTCTTTTTGGGGAGCAAAGAAAAGAGGGGTGGTGGTAAAAAGGAGCCACAGCTTTCAGCTAAGGAACAGGGGTAACAAGAAATGCAGGTTGCACCGCTAGGCAACTTAGAGGATAGAGCAGCAACTGGGACCCAGGGAACTGAGAAATGAATTGCTGAAGCTGACTACAAGCTCCCCACCCACCTAGCACTTACGTGGCAGGAAGGATATTCTGAGCTTGACTGCCCAGACAACACTAACCACTGAAGCCCAGAGAGATGCCTTGGGTGGGAGTGGGGGGGGGGGGGGGGGAAATATATATCAAACACAGCCATTGCTGAAAACAAGCAATGACAAGTTGTGCATCTATTATTTTTAGCTACGAGCTAGTTATATACATCTGGGCAGAGGAATTTCATGGAGATACAATAAGTGAGCACTGCCACAGAATTTAAGGGTTAACAGAATTTGGCCCTATTTTGCTTCAGAGTCTATGGGGCCTAGATGTACAATTACTTAAAATCTGGTTGGTGATGTTAATACTCATATGCAGAAGTCATGAAACATTAAGTTCTATATGGCAGACATTGAAACCAGACCTTTAAACCAATTGCTTAACTACCAAAAAAGCTTGTATTATTCCATTAGAAATTTAACTGACATGAAGACACCAGACCCATACAACATTCTGACTACAATATAAATACAGGATGATTTACTTGAGAACTGATTCTTTGTCATATCAGTCTTTATAAAGATAAAACTAGGCTAACTAAATGGTAATCCATCAAAGCCTCTCAGGACATCAAACCCTTCACTGAGGGCCACCTTGCATCTTCTTAGAAATACATACTTTTCTACTGTGAACTCCACTTGTCTCTCCTTTTCATAGGGACGGTATTCCCTGAAGGAAGGTTTCCATTCGGCTTTGTCTTGTTTTACCTCCGTTCCCCTGTTATCATTCCATCCTTGTTGTTCTCCCCTTTTAGGAGCTCGCTTCTGACCTGCACACAAAAAAATTGTGACGAGTCTAAACATAAGCAGCATTAATAGATTTAGTTGCAATTACCAGACTACTGGCTCAAAAGAGATGACTATGCCACCATATATTCCTCTAGTTTTTCACTCCTACCAAGTTACTATAGGCTGAGCCGGTAGCACCACCTGTGGTCAAGGTTGCCTAACACTTCCTACCATAAAAGATCATATTTCTGTTGCTTATAACTCCAAACTTTAGCCAGTCAGGCTGAAATTACCATGCCAGGCATCTGCCCCAGGCTGAAAATTTTGGAGTGTTTTGGCTAACATAGTGCAGCCATTTCAGAAAACAAGATTAGGAAAAATACCTCATTTTGCTCATGTTTAAAAAAAAAAAAAAAGTGTTACAGGAACTCTGCCTCCCTCTGTGGTCACCCAGACAGCAAGATGGCAGAACAGCCTGACTGGAACTCAGAGGGATGAGGAATGAGCAGAGGGGAAGCGAGGCTGCTGCAGGAGCCAGAGGATGGGGAACAGGAGTCAGGGAGCTGGATGTAAATAGGAGCAGAGGGGGACAAAACCAGGCAGATTTATACTCCTTAGAACATATTCCACCACAACCTGGAATTGAACCCAGGAGTCCTCAGTGTCTACATTCCTCTACAATCAATAAACAGATGTGAAACCCATCCCTTTCTAGTGGTCGTCCATAGAGAGTGACAATTACTACTGCTGTATGCAGTGTTGTTGTTGCCATATCAGTCCCAGGATATTAGAGAGATAAGATGGGTGAGGTATTATCTTTTAGTGGACCAACTGCTATTGGTGTGAAAGACAAGCTTTCGAGCTTACACAGAGCTGAGGCAGAAACTGTGTGAAAGCTTCTCTCTCGCGCCAATAGCAGTTGATCCAATAAAAGATATTACCTCACCCACCTTGACTCTAATTATACGGCTATTAGTTACTCCATTAGTTTAAATGGAAGAAGTCTATGCAATGGACCTAACCTGCTGATGAAACAGGTGGGTGTGATTACGATGCCATATGTCAAGGCTGAATCCCAACTCTGTCACTCCGAGTGCAGAAGTGGGGCCCGCCATGAAGTTAAAAATTAATACTTGCTACTCCAGGCTTGTATTAAACGCCCAAGCTTTTTTCTGACCTTGGCTTGGTAAACATTGCCACCACCCAAATGCAAAAAAAAAAACCACAACAACTTTGGACCCAGGAAGGAACACTTGGGAATTCCTCCCTGTGGGGTACCCTCAAGCCCTTTCACTCCCCCTCTGGGGAAGAGCAGAGAAAGAAGAAAAAGGAAATTAGCTGTGCTTACCAGCTAATCAAACAACACGCACAAACCACTTAGGACACCAAAAATTCAATCCTGTTCTTAAGAAAGGTAAATTTTATTAAAAACAAAAAGAAAGAAAATATACCTGGAACTTCGGCTTTTGCTAGATTTTAAAAGAGCAAGTCCAAAAATCGAGCACTCAAAATAGCTTTCTTGGGGGTTCAGCTTAAAGGTTACAAGCAAAACAAAAGCATCTGGGGTTAGCACAGAGGAGTCCACAAGCCAGTAAGAAATAAAAGAAATAACCCTAATTGCATGTTTTTAGACATTCCCTAATTTTACTTACATATCTGAGGCTCTAGATAAATAGGTTCGAGGTATGAATTGATAATCTATAATCATACCTGGCTTAAAGCTGGTTACAGCATTACTGCCTGTGTCCCTGCAGCCCGAGAACAACAGACAAAGAGAAAGTTTCTTTCCCAATTTTAAAAAGTTCTACCTTCCCATTGGCACTTTTAGTCAGGTACCCACTTTTTTCTCTTTACCTGGGGGATTTTTTAACCTTTTACACGTAAAGCAAGTAAAGAACGGCTACCAAGAGGGATTTTACAGCTAACTGTCTGGCTGTCCATCAAAGGGAGATATCCCTCCCTTTATTTATCACACCATACGATTAAACTTTTTTTTTTAATTAGGAAATTACACAAAAAATTACATATGAGTGTATGTGAAGGTTGCAAAGCCAAGCACTCAGGAAATGCCAGAATTGAGGTGGCCCATGCAATCATAATTTTCTCCCCTTTTATGGAAGCACCACGATACAGTCTTTAAATTACATGATCCCATACTATTTTTCTCATAGGACCCCATTGGAATTCAATGGCAGAGGCATGGTGCTCTGGAAATGAATAAGGCTATTGTATATAGTATCATTGCCTCAACTGTTGCAGAAGTTGGAAGGTGTGTAGTGAATGAGGCAGGGGATCGCAGAAAGTGAGAAAGGATGGTCTTGTAGTTAATGCCACCTTGGAGAACTGAATTCTATCCCCGCCTCTGCCACTGAATTCCAATGAGTTAATGGGCAAGTCACTTCAACCAAACTTTTTAGTTAGCTACTAGTGGTGTCTTTTTCTGAGTGCCCAAAACGTGACCAAAGGCCCAGATACACAGATGTGTTGAGCACACAAATGCAACTGAAGTCAATGGAAGATGAGTTTTGGACATATGAAGAGCTATACAAACCCTAAGTAATCTTAAAACAAACCAGAGCACAGGTGTCTCACGTTGAGCATCCAAAATTAGTGGTCACTTGGCAATTTTGGCCTCGGTGCTTCAGTTCCCTTATCTATAAAACGAGGGTAATACCACCACTGAATTTAACCTGGACATTGAGAAGATGAATTCATTAATTTTTATGAAGTACTCAGACACCATGAGGAGAGCTGTGAAACATGGCCAGAAAGGGTTAAGCAGCTCACAGGCTAACTGACTCAGGTTCAACCTTTAAAAGAGTATGTAAATGGTAATTAGGGCCATTCCATGTTAGATAGACTAGAACTTTGAAATGCAAACCTGTATTGCTAGAGAATTAGAAGTGATACTAATTGTATGTGTTTACTTATATCTTGTTAGATGTTAGCCATGTAAACAGACAGTTCCTGTCTATTACTATAGCTATTGATTCAGAGATCAAAAGGGAATATTAACATTTAGATGAATCTTGGGTGAAAATGTCAGTCTATATGTCTGAAGTTTGTGGTAAACTGTATATGAACTGCTTAATGAATAATAACCTTATGTTAATCCATGTCGTTAATTACCAGTGATGTTTAGGAAATAGGTTACTTCAAAAGCCTATTGTTCAAGAGGCTGCTAGAAAACTATATAAAAGACTCTTGGGACCTGATCCTTTGATCTCAGATCTTGATTCTTTATGCAAGGGAAGCTTGAGTCCATAAGACAGATGTTCAGTCCCACCTGGATAGCCATGAATATGAACATTATACTATAACCCATGGACTAATTCTGAAAGAACTCTTTGCAACTACAAAGCTCACCATCTCTACTATGAAACTGATATCAGAACGGTACTCATGCCTGTATGTATACTGATGTTTTAACCAATACTCACTCACTTTTTTCCCCTTTTTAAATAATTTTTAGTTTAGTTAATAAGAATTGGCTGTAAGCACGTATTGTGGGAGGTAATGTGTTCAACCCTTTGGGATTAGTAGAACTTTCGTATTTGACTTGGCTGCCTAGGAGGGAGCCCAAAGACTGGACTGCTTTTAAGGGAACTGTGTTTTGACTTCTGGGTAATCAGTAAGGTATTATAGAAGCTGGTTTGTGCTGGCTTGATAAATCTAAGTATTGGAATATCCATTAGCTTTGGGGATTGTCTGCCCCATTCTTTGAAGTTTGCCCTAATTGTGCCTCAGTGTGGCCACCCCCTGGGACCCTGGTCACCAGGGCACTATAGAAACACACATGGAAAATAACGGGTTCAGTGTAGGGTTTGCATGACAAGTGTTAAACACCTGGAGACACTCAATGAATGAGGCAGGGGTCCCGTGGAAAAGGTCATATATGATCACATAATTCAGGACTTTCACAACACATGCCTGTGGAACTTTAATTCAAGCCCTTCCTGTGCAACATCTTCATCAACTGTGGCTTATTTAAGCTATTCACATATCCCTCACTAACTTCCACTCTCTGACTTTTGGGCAGCTAATGTATGCCACAGAAATTTATGGGATTCTGGGAGTTCACTCAACCTTCCATAAAGGAAATATAATGCAGGTTACTACACTGAAAATTACTATCCCAACTTAAACTGAAAACTCCAAACAGGTTAGCCTTAGAGCAAACATTTTATGTAATATCTGTCCTACAGAATTGGAAACTAGAGCAAGTTACAAACTATATAAATCATTCTGCCTATTACTGAAGTGCAGCCAACAGATTATACACAACATTATATAAAACAGTAAGTGAAGAACGCTATTGATTTGAAACCAAAGGGGAAAATGTAGATATGCAGAATATATTTAGTAATGTTGGAATGTGGCCAGAAGCTGAGGTTAACATCCCTAATCTAGTCCAAATTGGTTGCTAACATTACATAAGACAAGTGATCAGAGCCACACTATTACGTCCCATCTAACAGAACAATTCCATCATCAAACTTAACACAAGGCCCTATATTATATATATATATATATATATATATATATATATATAATGTGATTATGATCATATAAATTGCCCCGTTCATATATCTCAATTTGCCACAAAAATGAAAACGGATTCTTAAACAGTTAAAAACTTAGCACAACTAAGAAAAAAGTCTCTAGCTTTGTGTTATGAAGGTTAGCTTTCAAAATGCTAACTGATAGTGTGATATTTGCATGACCATGCCAACAGATCAAAAGAACTAGCTGTGAACAGGGTCGGCTGTCCCATTCTTCCCACTGGGCTGTTGACATTGAAGCCTAATGATAAGACTGTCAACACTTAGCTTGACATTTCTTAAAAAATGGTCAGCAAACATACTTCACTGCTGTTCCATGTAGTAACAGATATTGAGAACGAGTAGCAGGGCACCTAGTTGCTGTCATGACATTACAGTGGGGAAAAAAAAGGAATTAAAAACCCACTATCTAAAGCCTCAAATGCCTTGTGGTTATCAAAACACAAAACCAACATCCACACTTAATAGGTGTTCCAACCCCTTCCCATCCAAATATTCCCTACTCGGTTGCCAAAACATCCAGCTATCATACCTCGCTACCCTTACCCCCAAGTCTTGAGTGCTGTTTATTTTAAATATAAAAAAAAATCTATGGCACACAAAATTGAAAGTTTTGGGAAAGCTCAAAATACAATGAATTTAAACATCAAAGCAAGGTTACTGTACTGATTGACTAGAATTGAGAAGGGGGGGATGGTGCTCTATAATTCAAAGGTCACTGACATAAGATATGGCACCATACAGGACATTAATTCATTAATGACTCAGGAAGAAGTACGAAGTTGTAACCAACAGAATTTGTTTTTCATTTTTCCTTTAAAAAGGATAGGAAATTGCATTAAAAAAGAACTATTTTTGATATCTATTTCATACAATAAAACATAGTGAACTAAATGGAGATAGACTTCCACCTTGTGATCTTGTGCTTTCAATATGCCAGCATTCTGTAACAAAATCACCTACAGCAGTTTCCCCCTGTACAACCTCATGCCTATATATCTGGAATAATTATATTGCAGTTAGTCATAAAAAAAAAGTGTGGTTTTCACAGCTACCATCATGATCTTCGATTCTTCAAAACATTCAGTGTCTTACTACCCACTAAAACGGTGGATATTAATTAATCTTTTAGCAATCAGAGATGATGTCTAAACTACACCATTTCCAAAGTGTACATGCTAAAGATAGGAAGCAAATCTCCTAAAATGTTCATAATAGGCTTAGAGACAAACTGAACAGAGCTTTTTATTACTGCAGGATCAGCAACTTTTATTTGCCTGGACTGGTAGAGAATGCAAACTGTGCATTTCACTGGGCCCTTTCAATAAATTGCTGGCAAATGCAATTTGATCACTGTTTTAAGAATGGGTGAGCTGAACTAACATCAAGAGACCATTACAAAAGCTATAATACCTACATTTCATACCTTTCCCCTTGCCCTATCATCACACACAAAAACAGCTCAAGGACCAAAGAACAAGGCATTTGTGAACAGTAAACATCCACCACTATTCTGAAAGAATAAGGAAGCACCAGAAGCTTGGTAGTCTGAAGAATAGAGATTTTTTAAAAAAGGTTAGATCAATTAACAATGGTACTGCTCTTGTTATTGTCTCATCTAATTAACAACAAAGCCTAGAGAGAGTATTCTGGATTCAAAAAGATTTAATATTAAGCTGTGCAAGGCTAACACCTAATAGACAACTGGACTTATGACTTCCATTTGCTTTATGAACCACTCACTTTCAGGTGAGCTCCATGATTAAGTGAGAACTCACTTAGGAATAAAGGTTGAGGACCAGTTAAGAAAGAAAAAAAGGCAGCTGATTTACAGTAGTATGCAAATACAACAAAACCTCCATTCAAACCACAAAAAAGTTATATTGAAGAATATTACATAGAACTTCTGAGCAGAGCCTGACAGAGGGACAGTTTTACTAGTTGAAGATCTGAAGTCACAGTATGTCTACATAAGTGAAATTCAAATCTTTCTGAAAAGTGCTGAATGTTTATATTCAAATTTTACATGTTGCAAGGAACTGCTCTTAACTAACAATTTTTTTCTAGTCAAAGTAACCTACATAACGAAATAATTTAGATAAAGCTACTATAATGAAAATTGCACAGTAGTACTCTAACCCTAATACCAGAACCAGTCTTGGCTGTTCAAGTACTTAAACTTAATTTGCGAAAAGTCTAGTAACAAGTCCCTTGAAGTCTATTACAAGGCAGGTCAAGAAAACCTCACTTATCTTTAAAATAAAGCTGTACTCTTCAACACATGTGGGGATCATTAGAAAACTCTACAATTTTGCCAAATTCAGCCTGTAAGGAGTTTAAAAAGCTCTTGCGTATTCTTTTCTGCCAAATTGGTGATGCTCTGGCTCCTGTACTGGGTCGGGCAGTAGGCTTTCAGTCAAACCACATCCAGGCAAGGCTCCAAAGAATTCTAATTGCCTATTAGGGACAAGTTTAGATTTTTGGTAGTTTATCATGAACCCTAATATTAGGAACACCCCAATGTTGATAAAGATCATTCATCCAAAACTCTTCAGAGTAGTGTTCTTAATCAGTCAGCTGTTCAAGACAGACATCATATGCCCTTCCTGCCTATGCAGATATGCTTGATTATAGTTGTGGCTTTTGTGAAAACATATGAAGCCAACACTCTCCCAGAAGACAAGTCACAAAATTGGTAGCAATGTTCCTCAACTGCAAATCAGATTATGGCTGTATATATGCTCATAGAAATACTTCCTGAGTACTGAAATTAAGTCCAGAGTGCATCAGCTGCCTTTCAGGGTGTTCGTCTTCAACTTCTCTTTGACAACATACTGATTTACTTCCCTGAAATCTAGTGTGGGTCAGAGATCTTTTGTCATTTTGATTAGCAGGAAGTATTTGGAACAACTAATCTCACACACGCTGCAGGGGAAGAGGAAGCCCTGTCCCTCCCCAGCCTGGCCCAGACTAGCAACTAGAAGCCCACAGCTGGTGTTTTCCCAGCAGCTTCGGGGAAGATCAGACCCACATCTAAGAACGTTCTTCAGCGGCAGGAAGATCAGTGGAAAGAGGAAATCCCGTCTCTCTCTCAGCCTAGCCAGGATTAGTAGCTGGAGCCTCTGCACACTAGGAGCCCCCCAGCTGCATGGGGGAAATCAGACCCACCTCCATGAGCCTCTTCCAGCTGCAGGATGCTCCATGGCTGTTGACTTCAGAGTCCAGCTCTGAAGGCAGTGCAGAAGTGATGGTGGCAATTCTGCAACCCCACAACAACAGTTTTGTGACTCCACGGTTACATCATCATGAAATTTCAGATGTAAACATCTAAAAATGTTAAATTGACTGATTTTAAAACTCTCTGACTGAAATTGACTCTGATTTTGGTAGGGCCCTAACTATTAGCTTCATGGCAGCCTTGCTCAGGATTAGTCTCAAAGAGGCATCCCCTTTTGTTACTTGTACATGAACGACAGAGAGAGAGTCTAGAGCAGGGGTGGGCAAACTTTTTGGCCGAGGGCCACATTGAGGTGGCAAAACTGTATGGAGGGCCAGGTAGGGAAGGGTATCCCTCCCCAAACAGCCTGGCCCCCACCCCCCATCCGCCTCCTCCCACTTCCTGCCCCCCTCAGAATCCCCAACCCATCCAACCCCTCCTGCTCCTTGTCCCCTAACTACCCCCTCCCAGGATCCCTGCCCCTAACCGTGCCCTGGGACCTCATCTCCATCCAAACCCCCTGCTCCCAGACCCCTGACTGCCCCTCTGACGCCTATCCAACCCCCCAGTTCCCTATCCACACCCTTGCCCCCTGACAGGATCCCCTGGACTCCCACACTTATCCAACCCCCTGTTCCCCATCCCCTGACTGACCCCCAAACCTCTGTACCTTATCCAACCCCCTTACCATGCCACTCAGAGCAGCATGTCTGGCAACCAGACACGCTGCTCTGCAGGAGCACGCAATCCTGCCTCCCAGAGCGCTGCCTACATGGCGGCGTGGCTGCAGAGGAGGGGGGACAGCAGGAGAGGGGCCAGGGGTAGCCTCCCGGCTGGGAGCTCAGTGACTGGGCAGGACAGTCCTGTGGGCTGGATGTGGCCCACCTTTAGTATAGAGGCTACAATGCAGATACCGAGCAGTGGGGTGCTGCTAGCCACTCCTCAGGAACTCCTTCTTTGGAAAAGACTGTCTCATCCTGTGACCTGAAGAGCAGTACCAATGACCACAAATGCCTGGCAGAGCCTTCAGCTCTGAAGATGACATTACCAGCTACTTTGATAGAAAAGCTGCCCTGCCAGATTTAACAGAGAAGAGTTGGGCCTGCACTGTGTAAACAGCTCTAGTACCAAATCTTAGCACTCAGCAGTCTTGACCAACTCAAAGTTTTAACTTTAAGGAATTACCCTTCAAAGTAGTCAAAGCCAGCCTGGTGCTATTCTTACTGTAATCTCCCTGAGGTTCTACTGATGCTTCTTCGGTGCTCAGGGTGACATTGGTCCCCAGAGCATTTTGGTCAATTTCAAGGCAGACAATGCAACAAAAATGGTCAGGGGTCTTCAGCACTGCTCTGCCACAGACAGGGTTTGAAGTTGCAGAATGGCTCTCCTTCCTCATTTGATGTCATACTTGAAAAGAAAACAACTGAAAAGAGAGATCTGTTGTTATCCTTGATTGGAATTATGCTACAGCACCAATGCAGGCATGAAACAAACAGATCTGAGCTCAGAAAGCAGGTGCTGCTGTGCTCTTCAAAAGTCTGAGTCATTTCTCTAGCACCTTAGGTGCTGAGAGACTGCAAAACACTCAACTGGCCAAAACACACGCTGAAGGACTGAGAAGACAAGCACCACACAGAACCACCCCATAGCGTTCAGTTTACTCTGAGGGGTTAGTAAATCAACTACTACTATAGTGCTCCAAAATATAAAGAATCCATTGCAATATTTAGAACCAGATATACAATATTTACATTTGCACAGCTCATTTTGTACTGGAAACAAATCACAGCCTTGGCAAGCCTGTATCTAAAATTGTTCTATACATAAGGTGTAAGGTGCTCAGGTACTACACTATTGAAAGCGATACAAGAACCTATATATATAAAAAAAATAGTGAACTTTCAGATGCATGCTGTTCTGGCAGGAGTTCTGCAACACTGGACTTAAAAACAGAAGTGACATCCTGGCTCCATTAAGATGTTCACGTTCAACTAATGTTATATAACTGCAATCTGATTATAGGATCCACAAATGCTTGTGGTCAACTTTGTTATTTAGTAACACTAGCCCTCTTCTTCTAAATCACTTTACAGACACCAGTAGTTTCTCTTTATTAAATTAGATCTTTAAATCACTGAGCTGTGTTTCAGCATCACTCAGGCTTGCCTCCAAAATGCTAAAAAGTAAAGACAACCTTAATAAATGCTCAATCGCAATGTCACCACTCTCCTAAATTATTTTGGCTCATGCACTTGAAACAGTGTTACCTCTACGTATTTTAGTTTCAGTGCTATTAGAGTAGTTTCACTACATTTCTACCAGAAGCACTCATCTTCAACAAAGAGTGGACTTACTTATAAAATGTAAAGGGTTTAAGTCACACCACCACAGTTTAGTCTGTGCATCTGATTATCTGCTATCTGAACAATTTTTGTGTTCAGAACATGAAAATAAAAACATTAAACGTATAAATTCAATTTTACACAGATTTTGGCCCTAGCTGGTTCACCTACTGCTGAACAAAGGTATAACTTCATTTCTAACCTCGTTTTTATGCTGAAACAAGATAATCACTTGGTCATGTATTTGAACTTAAATGTTGCCTCTTTAAAGTCACAACCAGCTGATCTCCAAGTTTTTCAGCTCTCAAACATCAAGAGATGATTGGAGGAGAAAAGCCTGGGGAAGATAAGAGTCAGCGAGGGAGAGAGGGGCCAGTCCTGTGGTTCGGGTGAGGCAGGGCCGGACGCCAGGCGGTGTGTTGTGGGCAGCTCGCCAGACTCACTAGGTGACCTGGGCCCAGTCACTTGTCTGCGTCCCGTCCCGCACGCAGGCTTCCTGCCTACCTGCAATCGCTGAACCGTTCTCGGAAGGCCAATGGCCAAGCGCTTCCCACCCTCTCCTGGCCAGCGCCGCAGCCCAGGCTCACAGCTGCTCCCGGAGAGACTCCCCGCGTCCAGCTAGACACGCCCCGGCACAGGGCCAGGCGGCAGCCGCGGCCGGCCCCAGCCCTGAGCAGCAGGAACCCACCGCTCCGCCCGCCCGCCCACGCACCCTCGCCCACCCACAGGGCAGAGTTCAACTGCCTCCCGCCGGCCGCGGGGTGCGCCGCTCCCCGTACCGGGCTGCGGCGGGGCTCCGGGCGCCGCGGGGCTCTCGGGCTGCAGGACCTTGCGCTCTTTCTGGGACTCCCTCTTGCCGGCGGCGGGGCCGGGTCTCTGGCCGGGGCCGGCTTTCCTGCCGCCGGCGGCGGCCGCGGCCTCATCGCGCTTCCTGCGCTGCTGCTGGCGGCGCTCGGCCTCGCGGAGGACGTCGAAGGGGTCGGACTCATCGTCCAGCAGCTGGTGGAAGCGGTTGGCGACGGCGCAGCCGAAGCTCTCCTGCATGGCGGCGCCCACCGGGCTCCCCAGCGCCCCCTTCATCATCGCCGCGGCCGCGGCCGCCCCGCCACCTCCGGGCGGCGGCAGCTGCGGGCGCTACCAGTGCGCAGGGCGAAACCAACCCGCGCGGCAGGGAAGGGACAGGGGACGGGCACAGAGCCGGGCCCGGCTCAGCAGGGCCCAGACAACCACGCCATCGCCGCTCGACCCCTCCCTACACCCCGCGGGAGCGCCAATGACCAACCAAAGCACGGGCGCCCCTGGCGGTCTACGCGCACAGCCAATCAAGGCATTCAGCCGCGCCCCCTCCGAGCTCTAACAACCAATACCCGCCACGGCAAGCTCCAGCAACCAATCAGCACATTTGGTCCGGCCTGCTGCGTGCCGTGAAAGCCAATCAAATCCGTAGGATGCAACCAGTCAATCACACGCCACCGACCAACGAAGACCAGCGACTATGTCGTCGCTGCAGGTAATTTTGCCTCAGCTGCTCCCCGCCTGCGTGCGGCATTAACCATTTTACCCCGTGGTAAATCGTCGTATTAATTATTTATGACGTTGTTAATTATTCATGAGCAGATGTGGCCCGGAAGCGGCTGGGGCGGGCCAGGTCTGAGCACAGCCCGAGTGTGAGAGCGGGTGTGTGTGTGGGAGGGGCACAGCAGGGAGGGGCTTTCCGTGGCCCCACCACCAAGGCATGGTGTACAGTACACCTAAAACCTAGGTCAATCTAGCTGCCACTCAGAGCTATGAAAAATTTTGCTCCTAAGGCACCATAGTTATGTCAGCAGCCTACCCTACACGTAGATGAAGCTAGGTACAATGAAGAATTCTTGCATCCACCCATTACCGCCTCAGGATGGGGTGGTTCTACTAGTGCACAGAAAATCCCTTCCATGCATCTCTGAAATAAGGGTATGCATCACAGTGGAGCACCACAGCTGGGCCACTGATACTGTTGTTGTAGTGAGGGCCATTTTTCCAATTAGGCACAGTAGGCACGTGCCATGGGGCACCTAAAAGTTAAAAATGGGATAAAAGTTTCAATTACTATGGAAAACACAAAGGTCAGCTGTAGGCAGAGGGGGTGCTGAAGATGCTGTACCTAAGGGTGCGTAAGGTGTAAACCTGGCCCTGCTTGTAGTGCAAACGTACCCTCAGTAATAACAATTAGTCTGGTACTAAACCAGTACAAGGTTGATGCTGCTCATCTTGTAATACATGATACCCAGTTGTAGAGAAACTCTTTCCTTAACCTTTGTATTAGATAATGTTAATATTAACTTTAATTAAAAAATTATTCCTGTAAGATACCATAGGTAAAGAGGAGGTGTCACCTTTGCAAAGGTCAAAACAGAAGACTCCAGGGCACCCTTTCACATTAACTAGTGAAATAGTACACATTAATTGAAGTCAATGGAGTACTGTCCGATCAGGCTAGGGCTGAATTTGGCTGTAAAACATTTGCTATTCCTTTTCACTTGTGCCTATTAAAGATTATGGTGCCAGCAAATGCAGCAAAGTGTAAAGCACAGGCATTTGCAATGCATTACTTGATTAGTTTTTCTTTACACAACAATCCCAGCAAGCTGGCAAATGTGCAGACCCAATGAATGAGAAAATAATGCTATTATTACTCAAGAAATCAGTCGTTTTGGTTAGAGGATGGTTGGGGGAAGCAGAGAAAAACAGAATCCCTAAAAGTTGGTTCTAGAAAGTCTAAAGGCTTCTGGTTGAAGTCTTCTGGATATCTTTACACAGTCAAGTTAAATTGAGCATAAAACTGAAGGGCTGAAAATAGAGGTTAAAAGGAAGAAATAGGGATTCCTGATAAATATCCTGGGAGGTTGACCAAAATAGTGTTTTTTCCCACCTTTCTTGCGAGGAATACACATGGCTTGACTTGGGCTAGGTAATGCCAGATTGGCAACCTAGTTCTTAGACATCTCAGAATTGCTTTCTTTAAGGGGTTGTCTACATAGAGAAATTAACCAGACTACCTACTGGACGTGAATTAAGATAAACTGGAAAAAACCCCACTTTTTCTGGAATAAGAGTGTCTACATAGGGAGCTATTCTGGAATAGCTATTGCACTTTCAGTTCCCCAACCTTATTCCAGAATAACCTCCGCATATAGATAAAACCTAAATCTCCTGCCCTTATGTTTGCAAAGAAAACCATGAAAAAACATAATCTGAGTGCAAAATGCAGTGTTCACTGACTGCCTGCATCTGCTGATAGCATGAAAGAAAAGCTCTAATGGGGTGTTGACTCAGATGCCCAATAATGAAAATTTAAATGTCAACATTGTTAACTATTTCACTGCAGATCAAAGCATATATGAAAAAAGAGGAAGAATCATGTTATTAAAGTTTGCACAATTCACTATAAATGTAACTTTATTTTCTTACTACTTGAGCAAGTACTAGCACATTCTGTCCTGTGGTGCTAATAAAACAGATTAGAGAAGAAAGCATCTAAACCTCACCATGAGGAAGCCAATGCAGCAGAGCCCCACTTGGCACCCAAGCATTCCCAGACCAGCATACTTGCTGCCCTCACCTGCATTTACAAAGATTGAGTACACAAATCATATAAGTAGTCATTAAAATGTTTTAGTACACATAATGCATGTTTTATTCTCCTTCTAGTAAAATCACCAACAAGGTATACAATTAGAGATGGGCCCAGTAGATCTGAAAATTTCTCTGAAGTTTGGCTTTGTTTGGATCTGAGTTTCTGGGTCATTCTGTTGTAGAAAAGTGGCCTTCCACAAAGTTCTGATCTGACGCTGAGCTTCACCACCCTTTAGGGTTCTTTGAATGTTGGGGGTTTGGTTCAGACTCCCCTTTAAATAAAAAATACTAGAAATAGTCTTAGTAGTAATTATCAAATATTATAAAATTAATTGAGGTGGCATAGCACCACATCAGCAATGAAAATTTGTATCCCATGAAGTTGATGGCAAAGCTCTCATGTAGTAATTCAGTGTAGTAATAGTCAAAATCAGAGACAGAGAGAAAGCTGAGTTACTATATTGTTAGTACTTCTGTGGTACATTTTAGATCCCTGCATTGGACTATTCTTTAATCCCACTCCCACTATTATTGCAGCGGGTCATGCAGGACCCACAGGATCCCAGTCCCACTGCAGGGCTCTACACTAGTCCCATGCCGGGCTCTAGTACATCCAGCCTGCTGCCTATAGCCTGTCTGAAAACCTTGTTCTTCCCCTCACATTTATCATCCTTACATTCCTAAACATGGCTCACATACTGCATGTTTAAGAGATTTTTTTTTTACTGCTCACAGTAATTTCCACTTGGCTGCTGTCTGGCTGGCAAGTGGTACACAAGTACTCTCTGCGCTACAAAAGCAATTTGATACTCACTATACTAGTTGAAGGAAGAGTGCGAATTGGCCAGCAGTGAGGGATGTTGGCAGAGCATAAGGAAAATGGTACTAATACTAAAACTTTTTTGTTGGGTAACTGTTTGTGACAGATATGGCAATATCCTGAACAAACCTTCTTAAATTAAGTTAAACATTATTGAATTAAGTATGTTTAGAACTCCATTGTATTAAAAATGAAAATATTTATGTGATATTGTATGAAACTTCTTTAAGAAGAAGACAGAATTAATACAATTTCTGGGAAGTACTGTGGGCAGCAGAGAGTGAAAAGAGACCAGAATGAGAAGGAAAGACTGAGCAGAAAGAAGGAAGGAGGAGATGGGGTGCAGCGGAATTCTGAACTCCCCTTAACAGACACTGACCGAGGGACTCTTGGAGTGAGGACACTGTGGTCAGGATTTGTGTACAGGTTTTGTTGTTTTCCCGCACAGCTGTGTATCTCTTGTGCCTCTCTGCATAAAGTATGGCTGGTTTAGAATTTCTTTTTCAGTCTATTTTTGCTTCAACTATCACATGTTCCTGAAGATTTAAACTGTACACCAGATTGCCCACAAAGTGGAGCTCTGCCTCTGGGAAAGGGAGTACTTAAGCTATTGGAAGGTAGAGGGTCAGCACTAGTCGAAGGGCCCTAAGGCAGCTGGGCTGTGAGCTCCCACTTCCAGCAGAGATACCAAACAGAGAGAGTGTGCCAGAAAGACTAATGGAAGAGATGACCGAAGCCTGCCCAGACAAAGGGAGCTTAAAATCATATAGGTCCAGTGTGTGGGAAGTGAACCAAACACAGCAGCCTGCTGAGTGTCCAGAAGGGGGAGCTTGACCAGACCTGTGACAATGAGTAAAAAAGGAATGCAATTATCCTTTTAGGTATATACTGCATAAATTCAAATATACTGGAGTATCTATTTCCAAATCTTTTCTCTTAATCTGTTAATACATTTTCTAATATTACTGCTAATTTTTTATAAGCTGGATAGGTAGTATTTATTATTTATTAAAGATGAACAAGCTTCACAGATTATGTCTTCATACTTCCCAGCTTTGAACCCTTTTTTTTTTTTAAAAACTTCAAATGGATAAAGTAAAAACTGATACAGGCCCTGGGTGTGTAATGCAATCTGCTAGTGTGGATTGCTGGATCCATGTGGAGTAGTATTAATTTCAATGAGATTCTTTTGGGATGTAAGTGTCCATGGTAGCAGATGCTCAGATATGTTGGCAATGGTTAGATTTGTTCAACCAATTTTTTTACAAAATTAATCATGGTGTAATGCTAAATTATCCAAGAGCAATTTCACTGTCCATCTTCAGACAATTTATTGCTATAATGTACATATTGGATGAAACTTGGGAATCTTTTTGGTCATACAGAATCATATGCTCTCTTGTAAAGATGGAAATGTTATTACTAATTTATGTTTTGGAATACAAGGTGTGTGTTATACATGTGAAAGAAAGATCCCAAGTACTTCAATCAATGCTGGAGCACTTGTATTCAAAACCTATTTTTCATATTTTGGACACCTACTGATTACTCCATATTGTGAAGATAGAATAAGTAATAGAATCAATAACAAATTGGATTAGAACCCTTCAATATGCTGTGTTATTGGGAAGATATCCCAATGGACAAATATCAAGAAACTAACTGCAGCTATTACACTGCAAAATAACAATGCAAGAAATTGGCTACATGCCTAGAATCTTAAGCATCACAGAATGGAACAAACTTGTCTGTACATTTGATTAGACTAGAAAGGTTTAACTCACTCAGCAAATAATTCTCTTGATATAGATTACAAACTGCATTCACCTTAGGGCACACTAATACAATTCCATTGCAGTTATGGGTTACTTTTGACTCAGTACCAAATAAGAGTTCTGAATTATTTAGGATGCTCTAACTAGAGTTGTACATCACAGTGGCAAACTGTTCCAAGTATATCATGATGAGGGCTTGTTTCTGGTTGCTGAAACTGACTTGCACAACTTTAAAAAACGCATATTAATTGAAGATGAAGACAGGTCATCTGACATGACTGATATGCAGTATATAGGAAATGATCGTGATTGGAGCCGTTAGATTAGGGTGACCAGCTGTCCCAATTTTTGGGTCTTTTTCTTAAATGGGCTCCTATTACCTCCAACCCCCCGTCCCGATTTTTCACACTTGCTGTCTGGTCACCCTACTTTAGATGCCATTGCAATATGAACAGGAATAACTTTAAAATGCAATCTCTGGTGAGATATTTGAGAGCACAGAGTCTTCAAAGCACAGGCAGATTTTATTTTTCCTTTTGATAATGCTGCTTTCCTAGGACAATGGTTCTGACACTTGAAAAGCACACACCCACTTCTGCATGGAAGCATCTACAACGACTAGGCAGTTTGCATCAACCAATATATCGATGGCAACTATTTATTCTTCTAGTTAACGTTTTTAATTTTGTTTTAAACAAAGCCCTAACAGCGCTGTAAAATGCGCCCTCCATGTCTCGGGGCAAACACACCATTAACAAATATCGCCTTGGGGAACTTTGTTTTCTAGGCAGAGCGGAGAAGGCAGCAGTCCCGGCCTGCCCACCAGAGCCTCCTTTTCAATCTCCGGCTCTCAGCGCTGAGAGAATCATGGGAGGGTCCGGCTTGCCCGTTTGTCTAATGAAAGGCAGATTCAGCCTTGCAGGTTGCGGAGAAAAGCTGGAGTACGGGACCATCAGATGAAGAGCGCGCCCGCTGTGCTTGTTACGCCTCCTGTCGCGGGGCGCTGCCACGCTGCTTGGGGCACTAGGTGCCCGAAGTCAGCAGGCGCAGGCGCGGCCGCAGCACAGGGCTGTATGCAGGCGCTGGCAGGGCTGCCCGCCGGGCAGGGTACGTAGCGCCGCTTGCAGCGGCCCACGGGCCAGTCGGTGCCTAGCCCAGCGCCGGAGAGCCGGGCTGCGCCCGCAGCAGCAAGCGGGACCCTGGCACGGAGCGAGGCGAGGGTGGAGCCGGGAGCGGGCGATCCATGGTTAGCAGGGTACTGGGCGGGGGAGCCGCCAGCGGCCCCAGCAATACCTCCGCCTATCCCCTTTAAGATGAACAGGTGACACAAAGCAAGAGACGTCATAGATGGTGAAAGCGCGCGGGAAACTCTATTCTGCCTCCATGATTGGCCAAGGGAATAAGACAACAACATCGCGCGCCAAACTCCGCAACCCGCCCAGCCTCTTTACAGCCATCCATAACGCCACGCTGGCCCCGCCTCCTTCCTTCAGCGGCCTAATCAGCACCCGACCAGCTCCTTCAGAAAGGCGCCCCTAGTGCAGGGCGGAGCATCGCTTGGCTCGCCGCCGCTGGCCCGCGATCCCAAGAAGTTTCGAATTCTGTTGGCCGGAGAGCTCCCTAGCCAATGGCGGGGCCGGGATGTGACCTAGCCCCGCCCACATCCCGCCCCCACGGGCGTGACTGGCCATTTTCTCACAGGTGATTGCCTGGACTTGGCTGTCACTCCGTTATGTATCAACGGGATTCGGTGATTGGTTCCGCCCAGGCGCGAAATGTAACGCGGGAAAATCTTGGGCTCGGCAGGGGCCGGGCTGCCTGCAGGTTCGGAGGGGTCGTGGCGGCTCGGGTTCTGTTGTGACCGAGGCCAGGTTGTGGAGCCGACACCGCCGCAAACGAGAGCAGCGCAGGTGCGGCCGCTTCTCCGCGGGCTGCTGCCATGGCCGGCGGCCGCCGCTGACACGGCGCGTCTGCAGGTCGGCGGCCGGAGCGGGAGGGGAGACACTGAGGCCCAGAGAGGACCGGCCGGCGATGAGTGGCTGAGGCAGATCGGGCGGTTACAGGCGGCTGTAGGGTGAGATCTCCGCGCCCGGGAGGGCGGGCCTGAGCCGCCCCGGAGATTGCCCGCCCCGCTGCCTGCGAGGGGCTCGCGATGGCGGAGAGGCCGCCCCCGGTGATCTTCTGCCAGGACTCCCCGAAGCGTGTCTTAGTCTCCGTTATCAAAACCACCCCGATTAAACCGTCCCGGGGGGGCGAGGAGCCGGCGCCCGCCCCGCCCGTCCCCACCAGCCCCGGCTTCAGTGACTTCATGGTGTATCCCTGGCGCTGGGGGGAAAACGCGCACAACGTGACCCTCAGCCCCAGTAGCGCCGCTGCTCCCTCCTCCGTCCAGCAGCCTCGAGGCGGGGTGGTCAGAACCTCCAGCGGGGAGGAGGAGGAGGCGGGCAGCCCAGACAGCGGCGGCGGCGGCAGCCACCTGAAGGTGAGTCCGGAGGGGGCATGCCAGGGAGCTGGGCACGATGGGGTTAAACCCTCGCCGGGCCCATAGGAGCTTTGGGCCAGAGCGGGGATGGGGGAGGCGCTGCCGCCGCGGGGCCTTGGTGGGCACTGGGGAGGGCGGGCGCCGGGCGTCTGTCAGGTTTAAAGGGTGAATCTCTGGCCACCACCCCCGATTTAAAGTTAAGTCACTTCCGGGCGCGGTTTGTGCGCTGGTGACGACACATTCGCGCGCCAAAACGATACCTGCCCGGCGCTCGCTTGCCGTTTGCTTGTGTCACATGCTGGCTAGGGAGGGCGCGAGAGCGCTCCGGCTCCGCTCCTGTGCGCAGGCGCGCTGCGGAATGGCCGCCTGTAAGCCTAGGGTTCGGCCGGGGGCAGGGCTCGGAGCAGAGCTGCGGGGAGCGTGGGCCACTGACTTGACGCCCCCTCTGTAAACTGGGTATGGGGGTCGTTGCAAACAGGTGAAATTCTACCACTGTAACACGTGGCCCTCTGCAGTGAGGCGCCAGCTGTGTCTGGCTGATTCCAGGCCACATGCTCCGCTTCCAAGTAAAAATGCTTCTCCAAACTGCCAACCCAGCAAAAGCCAGCCCGGCCCTGAGAGTCCAGCTGTGCTCCTTACTTCCCACCCCCAGTCTTGGTAACAACTGAATCTGTATGGAAGCTAATAATCTCTGCTGTACTGCAACCCGTGCCAAGCGTAAAGTGTGAGGAGGTAATTTTGTGGCGTTCAAACTTCCTCTAAACTCTTGGTTGCAGTTGATTGAATGTAGATATTTAAATACATGATCCTTCTACAAATTGGCTCTCTGGCTGAGTTCTTTCGAGAGTCAGCCCCCTCTAAACAATCTTTTATGTCCCGGTGTTAAAATAGGAATCCTCCAGAGTGGGCGTTACTAAAAATATGGATTACAGTGATAATGTAAATAGCAACTTAGCTGAGTTGTATAAGTCTCAGAACAATGCATTCCAAGACTTCTTATGTATTACTTACTCATACAAATGCTATTGCCACCTCTTTTCTGGACCTGAAGTTTTAAAATGTGCTCAAATCAATCTGTCAGCTAAAAGGACTACGCATGATGTGGTAGTTCTTTCATTTTCACAAGTGGAGCTGTTCGGTCCTGACAAATGTTGCCTGTTGTTCTGTTAGGCGCTGTCTAACTGATCCAAAGTTGGAATGGCCTTGATACTTTCAGTAATTTCATGCTGTCAGTAGTAGGGAAAGGGAGACGTTTAGCAGGAGGGGACTCTCAATCCTGATGCTCCCTGAGGTAGGAGCTAAATTAATTAGTCTGATATATTTTAAAAGTTACAAAGTCTTTCCAAAATATTCTAGATCATATAATAGTCTTCCCTCTGCCAAGATGATAGTGCTGTGCAAGTAGGTTTCATCATGGGAGATGAATATAGTGTAAATAAAAACATCACTGATTTCATCAAGAGTACTCAAGCAGCGCACAGGCAATCCTCTTTTTCAGGAATCTAAGCCAAAACGCCAATGCCTGGTTCCCAGGGAGCAACTCTGTCCCAAGAATTTACTTACCTGGAAGAGAGCAAATTGTGCTGCTGCTTGCAGTGGCTACCCCAAAAAGAAATTATATCACAAAATTAAGAACAATGTAACATTTATTTGAAAACTGAACAGAGCTCATATGCGGAGAAACTTTTTTTTTTTTTTACTATGTAATAGGGTCATCTGGTGACTCCTACCATAACAAGATACTTTATGGTGCCAGATATTCCCAGACTTCAGATTTGCAGTGCTTTCATGTCCTTATTTTTAAACAATTGTTCATGGCTGTTCAGACAAACTGGTTCAAGAGTTAATGTTAAATCTATGTAATCCCTGGGTCCAGCTCTTTCACTCATGTGTGTGTGTGTGTGTAACTTGAATACTATTGTTGTGTTTATGCAATTACATGTTTCTGGTATCTAATTACTTGTGTTCTTTAAAAATGACATTTAAACTGGAGCTTTGTGATTAACTTGTTTTCAGGAAAAAATAGTTGCTATGGATTTAAATCTCTTGATGTGGTTCTTTTAATGTTTGGTGAATAATTATGACGGAGGAAAATAAAAGCTATTAAACAACTGTATTTTCCTGATGTGTTGGTACATACTTTCGAGAAAGTTGTTCCTGTTTAGAAAAGCTTTCCTTGGACTGAATCATTTGTGTCCAAGTATTATTTATTTATTTATTTATTTATTTATTATAAACAAACTCTGCAGTTTCTTAATAGTGTGGGTTTTTTAATAGGATGGTATTAGACGAGGCCGACCAAGAGCAGACACAGTGCGAGATCTAATAAGTGAGGGAGAGCATTCATCCAGCCGAATCCGTTGTAACATCTGCAACAGGGTGTTTCCACGAGAGAAATCTTTACAGGCACACAAAAGAACTCACACTGGTAAGTGAAAGGAATGTAATGTTGTGCATAGAAAACATTTATCAAGTAGTTAAGATTTTAGCTTGGAACTTCTTTCATTCTTACAATTAGTATTCTGGTCTAGTTATTGAATGGACTACTTTTTTCCCTGAGGTCTATTAGTGTGGTCAAGACATTTTTTTTAAATTTATTTTTGTATAACTGCTTGTGTTTATACTGGAGTAATTGTGGCAGAGCAACCAGCATTGCTATGGTAAAAATAAACATTTAGAGAGGTTTCCCTCTGCTCTAGTTACATGTTCCACTTAGTAACTGAAAAAGACAGGAGTGGTTTTTTGTCCTTAGTTTTACTCTATATATCTGACAGTACTTTTCACTTTCTTTTCTCTGTTTCCCTCTTGTGTGGGTCTTTCACACAACAATGGAAGGGTGAGTGCAGAGAAGGAAAATGTTAATAAATCTATAAATTGTTGGGAGCTTTAGGCCAGGTATATTTTGAGCTTAAAATTTTCTTTTGACTAGCTTTAAATAGCCCCTGCCCACTCATTTTTTTTCATTAACATCCCTTCTTTTTGTATTTATTATTTGATAAAATATGTTTCTGGCTTAAATTTAAGGATAAAATCTCTTCCTATGATTAGTTATTTAATAATTATGAAGTTAACATGCATTTAGATTAAGGGAGATCAGTTTTTTTTATTAAACTTTCTTTATCTAGATGCTCTGTTTTGCTCAGCTCTTGCTATTAGGAGGAAGAAACTGCTGACTATCTTAACACAGACCTTTGACCACATGACTAGCACCTAACTGCATCTTTTTGGGGAAAAATAATGTAAGAGTGTTACAGAAAAATGCATAATTTTTTGCTAAAACATTATGCATTGACAAACTGGACCCATCTTGCTTTTGAAAAGTGAGATTCATTGTTCCCTTATAATAATTGAACAGATTTTTCTTATGTACATGACATTGTATTCTGCAATAAAATGTCACAATACTTGATAATACCTCCGAAATAACGTGTGTCCTGTGGTTTATTTTTCTGGATCAAATAAGGCAATTCTGCCTGCCTGCCAGTATTAAACACCAATTTCTCTATTCTTTTTTGGTCATACACAAGATGTCCTTGTATTTCATTTTCCTTGGTAATGCTAAACTTCCATCCCTGAAGTGCTAACCACTTCAGATTGTCTTGATGGAAAACTCGTTGGGTAAGATTTATCACTGGTGATGACACTCCATTGACCAGTATAGATTTACTACAGTACTAGATTTGGCTAGTTACATCTCACAAAAAGACTGTTAGCCCATTTTTATTTACTTTTGAATTTTCACTGTAGAACAGGAAGGCAGAAATTATTAGCTGTATTTATTATTTGCACATTTGTCTTCAGCTGACCTAATATTCTGCCTCTAAATCCTGATGTCCTTTCTTAGGCAAACTCCCCTTGACTTTTGTGGTAGTTTGCCTGTATAACTGAAAGTCTTAACACTTTTCTTTGGTCAGCAGACAGCAAATAGCTGGGAAGAGAAGAAATTCTGAAGTTCTTTTTGCAATCTTCCTGGAACTGCCCCTCCTATCCCTAGCTATTGGGGCTCTGTAAAGGGTAGCATGAGTAGCACATAGCATGAGCACGCAGCTCTGCCCCCCAGAGCACTGCTTTACCGCATTACTGCGAACCCGTGTTATATCTGGGTAGAGGTGTATGTGACTCACTAACATTGGACTCCATTACTATTCGTATCAGACTTAGAACTGCATTGTGGTGGTGAACCTTGCCCTGCTTCAAATTTCATTGTGGAGGTTTAGGGGAAGCAATACTACAGTCCAAAGTTGTATTTCCTGCCTCTCCAAAACCTCTGGCAGCTACTACTAAGCAGTCACGTGGCAACCCAACCAATGGTAGAATGGCTTCAAGAAGGCTTCTGTTCTTTAATATGAGTAGCATATTGCTAACCCCATTCACAAGTCACTCCATCCAAATCCATATCAAGCTCTTGCTTCTGTGTGAGTCCAGGAAATACTCTGCACAACCCTTTTTTCTCTTGGAAAGGGTAGGATCTGTGGATTTCTGTGCACGGATCAAGGGTGATCTGGCTCCATGTATGGATCTCAGGATTTGGCCCTAGGATTTAGGCCCAGATCCCCAAAGGTATTTAGACTTGTAACTTCCATTGTAATCGGAGCCTTATTTCTGAAATATTAGCAATCATGTTTCTTTTGACCAATATTGCATCTTGTATTTGTTGAGTATCATCTAGTGGTGGAATTGTGAACTGTACTACAGATTTAGAACATAACTTCAACCGAGTGTCGTCCTTCATGTACTAGACAACAGGGGCTGCTCCAGCCTCTTCCCAGTGCGGGGTTGAGATGGGCTAGAATGAAAGTTGGGAGGGCAGGGGGCCCTATATGTGTTGTGGGCACACATGCGGGTTTTTTTTTGTTTTTTGTTTTTAACAAAACACACATTTAAGTGCATGTTATCCTCAGAAGGGGAATAAATATATATAAAGATTGGTTTTAAACTTCATCTATAGTAGCTCACTTGTGCAACATTTATTTAGAGAAAACCAATAGGAAAAATAATTAAGCCAATAAAATAAACAAATTCAAACTTCTGGAGGAAAAAAATCACTAGTTAAATAATATTAATAGCTAATTACCTTAAATTGGAGAAAGTACTGTATTATATTTCAAAATTTAACCATTTGCACATGGCAGATTAAGATATTTGGAGACTCAGAGCCATGATACAACTCACTCTAGAGCAGGGGGCCTCAGTGCAAGAAAGAGGTAACTGAACACATAGGTGCTATAGAAGGCATTACCTGGACAGCTTCTGCTCTGTGCTCAGTCTTTAGCGGCAGTGGGTGGGGAAAAAAATGGATGCTGGGTCTATGTGGCTCCTGAGCCCCAGCCAGTTTGCAAACCAAAGGGTTGTTGGCCTGAGCCGGAGCATGTGCAGCTGCAGCAGGCAGGGATCTACACTCTGGGGACGTGAACCACGTAGGGAGGAAGCAGGGGTGCCATTTCACATTTTGGTGGGGGCGGGGCAACTTTTACTCTGATTCCAGGGGTTGCTTAGACACCTGAAAACTCTAGGTTGTTTTTTTGGGGGGAGGGGCAGATCACATAGAAATTAACTGATAGGAGGACTGTATCTAATTACTATATAAAAAATACAGACACAAATTAAAGCCATATTTTAACAATCAGGAGATAATACAGCGAGATAATCCCAAACCTTGAGGTATAAATTTTGAGCCGAAACACAAGTTAGATGATCTGAACTCTATCTTTAGTAGAGAAAGAGAGGAAATATGCTTATTTTCTTTAACAGACATACTCTGTTACTGCTATTATCTACTCTTTTAGTCAATTTTTTCCTCCACTTAAAAACATTTACTTAATTTTAATGTGATTTCCCCCCCCCCTTTTATTAACAGGAATTAATTTTTCTAATTATTTTGGCATTTATGTTTACCAGTCACGATCATGTACACCTCTACCCCGATATAATGTGATCCTTGGGAGCCAAAATATCTTACCATGTTATAGGTGAAACTATGTTATATCAGGTAGGGAAGGCTGTGTCTCCCTAAACAGCCTGGCCCCACCCCCTATCCAACCCCCCCCACCTACTTCCTGCCCCCTGACTGACCCCTCAGAATGCTTGATCCATCCAACTCCCCCCTGCTCCTTGTCCCCTGACCACCCTGCGAGGCCCTCTGCCCCTTATCCAACCCCCTGGCCCGACACCCGTAACATGCCACTCAGAGCAGTGTGTCAGAGCCGGTGCAAGGCCCGGGACAAATCAGCCTCCCCACTAGTCTCCTCACCGTCCGCCCAGCACTCCCGGCCGCCGCTCACCTCCTCTCCATGCCTACCTGTCCACCACTCGCCTCTCCGCTAGTCTCCTCGCTGTCTGTCCGGTGCACCTCTGCCCAACCGCCGCTGTCTGGCTCGCCGTCTTCCTGCTCCCCGGCCCCCCCCCCCCCCCCCCCCCCCCCCGCCTGCTGCTCACCTCCCCATTCACCTCACCCCTCTTGCCTGCCCATCTCCCACCTGTAAGACGCCGCACAGAGCAGCGTGTCGGAGCCAGACACGCTGATCTGCTGGAGCGTGCAGCTCCGTCCCTCCAAAGCACTGCTTTACCGCGTTACTGTGAACCCAGGTTATATTGGGTCGTGTTATATTGGGGTAGAGGTGTATGTGACTCACTAACATTGGACTCCATTACTATTAGTATCAGACTTAGAACTGCATTTATTTTCGTATGCATTTTAAGTTACTTTACAAATATAATTAAAAATACAAACTGAAAATAAGTGACCATCTGCACAGTGTTTAAAGTTTAGCTAATTTTTTTTAAACTTGTACTACTAAAGTGAGTATAAGCTAAACTTACATTCTAGAAGGACACTCACTTGATTGTACCACTTTAAATAATTAATGATAAAGCACAATATGGTAAACGTAATTATAATTACTCCAGCCAGGACAGGTTAGTTATTTTAGAACTCACTACTCAAAGAATTAAATTTAAGCATAAGAGAAATAAAATTATGAAATTTACCGTCCAGTCAAAAAACTAATAGTACTGTAATCCTTAATGAACTTTGAAAGAATAAAATGACAGAATATATGTGCGTTTTGACAGGAAGTACCAAGAAGAACTACTACTACACGTGTGTATGTGAGAGAGTGAGAGTATGTGTTGGTGGAAATGTATGGGAGATTGTGTGCACCTGAGAGTGTCAGTGCACTGTCTCTTTAAGCCGAGCACTCAAGAGCCTGAACAATTGTTCAGTGCAGCAGCTGCAGCTCCCACACCTGAGCCAGAGGCACCAGCACAGACAGGTTCCCTGTTCCCCCAGCTCAGCGGAAATCCACTCAGGCACAGCCATCTCTAACATTGGGCAAGCTCCCACAGTATCCTGCCAGCCATGGATCAGCTTCCCAAAGAATGGCAGACTGCAGCCAAGACAGCAGCTGGGTGGCTGGAGATCGTTGGCTGCTGGCCAGGTACCCAGTTCTGAGAAGGGTGAGGGGGCTAGGCCAAATTTTGGAGTGGCTGTAGCCTCCGCAAACCCTCCAGCCCTACCCCTACTAGACAAAGATTAAATCGGTCACCCCATAATATAAACATCTGTTGTGCTTATTATCCAAGAGGATTTCTGCATTTTACCACAACATAATCACTTCTGCTGTATTAGGGACACTCATATCTCCCTTCTGTCTGAAACTTATAACAATAGGTAAGTAGTTAACACCTAAGATTGTTGCAACTGAAAGTTGAGAGAATATTTTTCTCTAGTTGCTGTTTACTTTGTGTTAGCTCAGTTTTATTCCTTTATATTGTCACTTTGTTTCTTATTTGTGGGTTTTTTCACATAGTAACATGGGAAAGGCTGTGTAAATTGCAAAATGTTAAGAAAATTAGGGGACATGTAGCACCTAAGATTACTTAAACATGAACTCAACTGACTAAATTTCAATTTGATGTCCTTGTGGAAGTGGATTTTTGCAGTTTCTGGGCTACGAATATCTTTCCACAGAGGATGTATTTTTTTCATCTTTGATTTAGGGGATCCTCAGCAGAAGCACTGACTCATGGACCATCACTAGATGGGTCCAGACTTTTTGAATTTATAACTCTGAAAATTCTACACAATTTTTTTTTTTTTAGGTGAAAGGCCTTATTTGTGTGACTATCCAGATTGTGGGAAAGCCTTTGTTCAGAGTGGGCAGCTCAAAACACACCAACGTCTTCACACAGGAGAAAAGCCTTTTGTCTGCTCAGAAAATGGTAAGCCATCAGAAAATAACTGGCAGCATTCAGAGCGAAGGCAAGTTTGGCTGTAGTATTAGTACTTCCATCCACATGTGCCCTAGATCTCAATTTTAGATACTCTTTTAAAAGGCGGGAAAATAAATCTGTGTGCAACCACATAAACGTTTGTCAGTTTAAAAGCAAAGTTCTTAAAAGCATAACTACTTAAGTTTTTGATTATAGGGCATTCTATGCTTAATTGAATCCAGATTTTAGAGAGGGAAGAAAGTTAATTTAATAATGAGTTTTTTAAATTTTGGGCTTACGTGTTGGACAACTGCTTTTCTTGATTATTGTCCTTGCTTTTTTATTAAGGATGTTTAAGCAGATTCACACATGCAAACCGTCATTGCCCCAAGCATCCCTATGCAAGACTGAAGAGAGAAGAACCCACAGGCAGACTGAGTAAAAAACAAACAGCTGACAATAAAGCTGTTGCTGAGTGGCTAGCAAAGTAAGTTCTCTTAAACTGTGACCATCTAGAATTATTTATTAAGATGCTGAGAGCACTGATTTTTGAAATGTCGTAGAAGCTAAAAACTTTTACGCTCGTGGTGTTTTGTCATCTCAGACTATTTTTAAATTCTTCTTGAATTACAATACTTTAATACAACCTTTTATGTGAAACAATTTTTAAAGACTGTCATTATTTCTCTAGGTCATATTTACCTTGCAGTTCTTGAATGTATTGATTCCTTCACAGCTATGCCATTAGAAAGTTAATCTAGCAAAGGTTAATCCATAGAGCCTTTAAGAGAGAATTAAAATGATCAGTATTAGAAACTGACTGAGGGCTTGGCTACACTTGCAGCTGTGCAGCGCTGGGAGTTAAAGCTGTCTTCGTACAGCTGTGTAGGGAAAGCGCTGCAGTGTGGTCACATTTGCAGCAGTGTTGGGAATGGTGCATTATGGGCAGCTATCCCAGCGTTCAAGTGGCTGCAACGTGCTTTTCAAAAGGGGGCTGGGGTGGAGTGTGACAGGGAGCGTGGGGGGAGAGAGAGAGAGAGTGTGTGTGTGAATTTTTGGAGCCAACACTGTCAGCTCCCTGCCTTGCAAATTCCAACCACTTCCCCGACCCTTCATTCACTCTTAAATGCAAATAGCCTTCAGACCAGATAAGCAGCTGCTCCGACAGACTCCCCCCCCCCCCCCCTCCCGCCGTGCTGTTTCTCTCCTCAAGCAAACACTAGCTGTGGACATTCATCCCCCTGCCTGCCTCATTCACAGCAAACAGTAGCTGTGTTTGTTTTTTATATAAGCAGCTCTGGGAGCCCCGAGTTCACAACAAAACAAAGAGAGTTCTTTAGTTGAAAGCATTATGGGAAAATTCCGGAGGTCAGTTACAGCGTAGTAAGTTTAATCACTGTTTACACTGGCACTCCAGCGCTGCAGCACCAGTGCTGCAGTCGTTATTCCCCAGGCCGAAGTGGAGTACAGCCAGCGCTGTAGCCAGGGAGATACAGCGCTGTATGTGCCTTGCAAGTGTGGATGGTGAGTGAGTTGCAGCGCTGTAAAGCCACCACCAGCGCTGCAACTCTCCAGTGTAGCCAAGCCCTTAGTACCTTTCACTGGTACAACCACCCCAAGTCAAACTTCAAGGCACTTCTCGTGACAGTTTCTCTGAAAGTTCTTAATATTCCCTCCATGGTTACACAGATGTCTCATTTTGATGAATGTACTACTACATGCTCTATAAAAGCATTGAACTCAAGACAATAGAACACACTTCCTCTGTTCATTTTCTCTTCAGGTTGAATGATTCAGTTGTTCCTAGTGTCCTATTTGTTTAAATTCCAGAAATTAGAATTAACTTCTCTAGGGGTAGTTGCTTCAGCTTTCTTTCTCATTAGGATGGACTTTTGCCTTCTCACCTGTTCTCCCTTCTCTATCCAATTCCCCCTTTGTGTGGTTCTTTGCTTATTGCAGAAGCTATTAATACAGTGCTGTCCTTTGGTGCTGCAGTGTTCATGCTTTTGAATACTCATGCAAGAGGGAAGGTGGTGGTAGGTGTAATAAGAGTTGACTGACGAGAGAGAGGGGGGCGGGGTCTTGTAGTGGACTGGGACTTGAGATTTGAATTCAGTTCCTGACTGCCACTGACTTCTAAGCTAGTCATTTAGTCTTAGTTTCTGAGACATTAAAATTTCTATCTGTAAAATGTGGATAACAGTACTCCCTATCTTCCTGACTTTGGAACAGTGTACATAGGGTTGTGGTGGATTCTCCATCGCTGGCAACTTTAAATCAAGATTGATTGTTTTCTAAAAAACTCTAGTTCAAACAGGAACTATTTCAGGGAAGTTCTATGGCCTGTGTTTATTAAGGAGATCAGACTAAATTATCACAGTGGTCCTTCCAGGCCTTAGAATCTATGATGGAGGTTTGGGAACGACATGTAGAAGGATTTGCATTGTAGATGTGTGTGAGGACAGTTTGCTGAATACCATTTGACATCTTCCTGAGGTGGAAAGCTTGCTGTTTGCTTAAATGCTACAAAATAAGGACTAAGAAATTAGCAATCGGAATGAAATGAATGATCCAATCATGTTTTAAGATTCTAGTTTGGAAGATTGTCAGCTTTCAGTGAAACTTGTTGTGCAAGCTGGATCATGCTTATAAAATATGTAAAACTTTGACCTCACAGATATTGGGAGACTAGAGAGCAGCGCACTCCTACTTTGAAAAGCAAAACAGCTCAGAAAGCTGACCAGGAACAGCAAGATCCCATGGAATATCTTCAGTCCGATGAAGAGGATGAGGAGGAAAAAAATAGTGCTCCCTCAGCTGCCCGCCGTCGCCTTCAGGAGCAGCGTGAACGCCTGCATGGTGCACTGGCTCTTATTGAGCTTGCAAACCTGGCTGGAGCACCAATGCGACAGTAGCATAGGAACTGAATCTGCCAGTATATAAAATGTACTGCCTGGTGGTACTTAACCAGTTAGATCCTGGGCATAAGCTAAGCACCTTATTTGCTTATCATAGGCTGCTATTCTGTAGAATTTATGAAGAATGTTGTTGCCTCACAAGATGGGGTGAGAGAATTGCACTTTTTTGTATGGTAAAAGACAGATGTAAAGTTTTTAAGTATTTTGTAAATATGGGACTGCACAATGCAGGGTCGACAAATTGCATATTGTGGAAAGTTAAGATTTTTTGCAAGGTTAATTCATTCATTTGAAGCAGTTCTCACAGGAAGCACTTTCTGAACATAATGCTGTATGAATAGGAGAATTGTATAGGTAACAAGGAGGATTATTTATCTGACTATTTAAACAAAATTACATTTAGTACGTTTGATAATACTGTAATAAGCAATGATGCAACCAAGTCTTTAATGGCAATATATTTTGCATAGTATCACTGAGAAGAGGGTAAAAGTTCTAACTTGTGGCGGGGAAGAAACTGGTTATGTAGAAACAGAGTTCAGGATCTTCACTGTGACTGCCCAAAGTATGAGACTGACTTTGCTATCTTATTTTAGACTTGAGATTTCAGTAAAATCTCTTGGTCTGAGTAGCACTTGTTATTCCTAGCACATGATGTTGGGAACTTTTGCACATTGTCGGGCTTATTTGAAAATGAATGATTTGCCTTGCAAAGTCTAGACAAAGGTAACAATTAGTAATATTTCTCAGATATTTTGGACCCTGTAATGAGATTTGGCACTTGTTTTGTTAATAAAGTGGGTATTTACAGGGTGGTATTGATTTGTAGTAAACTATTTAGACATCTTATTAGCTAACACTACATTTTAAAGTTCTGCTTTTATATGAATATTAGCAAATAGAAGCCTCCATATTCTTTTTTTAATTGCATAAAGCCACCTTATTGCTTTACTTCAGGATAAGATGTCAAGTTTGTGTTCACTAAGTGTAGTACAGCTATCAGTTAAACACTGCAGAAGAATATTTGCTGTTCAACTAGAAACTAGGCTTCCAGAGATAGTTGCAAGTGTGTTTAAATTGTGTGGTTTCATATCTTTCCCAAATAAATGAAGTTACAGAACACGGCTTAGTGTCTCAAGCACAAACTGAAAAGTAAGTTTAGCAGCACATCCTCATCACCTCATGTTTTGTATTGGTTTTATCTGACTTACAATACAACAGGCTTGTATCATGGTCTTATTTTGCCTTTCTTTTGAGCAGCATATAACCAGAGATGCATAATATGCTAACAGATAATAAATTTGGTGAATTGGGCATGCTCCTGAATTTTTTTTAATGTTGGGCTGCTGGTTTAGTGGATATTAACAAAAAAGTCCAGTTATCTTCAAGTTTATTGATCTGCTTCTGTAGTTCATAATATTACCCAGGCTATAGACTCCTTCCTCTTATCACAACAAAACCAGAAAATATAGATGTGAAGGGGAGCTATTTTTCCTGTTAGTGTGAGAGGGAGGAAAAAGTATTTAAGACTCGAGTAATTTTTTTAAAACTGATTAGATGAGGACAGATGTTTCAGAAATCTAACATGATTACAGCAGAGAATGCTACTCTTGAATTCAGTTTTTCTAATAACTGATGCCTATAATGGCATGAATTTTATTAACCTGCTACATGTTTAGAATTGAGTTGGTGCACTTAACTAAACAGTGGTCAGAGAGATTCTAACTTAAGTGGTTGTGATTTTTAGATTTAACAGTGTAGTTCTTGATTTCTTGTGTTCATTTCCTTGTTAATTTATTTGGCCTCAAACCTTTTAAAAAAAATTAAAGCAAAATACTCTTCTGTGGCCATTTGGGACATTCTAACTACATACAACTACTTGGCAATTCAAAGGCAGTAGCTGTAAAACCCCGAAGACTAACAGTGTTGGCCCTAATCCTTCAAGTGGCTGGACATGGGCAGACCCCTATGCATGCCCACGTGAAGCAACACTGACTTTATAGGCACTCCATGTGGACACAGGGATCTGTTAGCAGCCAGTTGCAGAATCAGAGCCATGTATTGGGGGCAAGGAGGAGAACCCATTTACAGTACTGGAAGAAACTTTCTACAAGCTATTCAATACACTAAATTTGGTCTAACTGTAGACACATTCAAGCAGTGTAACCTGTTTTGTGTACATTATACATTTTGGGAAAATACCAACTATAATTTGTTTGAGGTGTTGAAGATTGCTTTTGGAGTATTTAATGTAATTTTGAAGTGTTCTGTGCTGCATACGTGTCAGTTGTAGTTTGGCATGACTTAACAGCAAAAGAGTAAAAGTGCTGTAATTTTCATAGGTGCTCCAAATAAAAAGTTGGTTTAATTTTAAGTTTAAAATCTAAGTGTTAGCAGTGGTAATTTTTGATCGTTTTTAAACCGTACTGTTTCAAGCTAGTTGCTCTTGACTCCCACAGTTCAATCACTTTAACTGTTCCTTGACCCTTTAATAGGGTTTATTGGCCTGACCAGTACACTGTTGTAGAAAAAAAAATACTTTTGCTGTTTACTTCCTAATCTCCTAACTTGAAATTGGTTTCTGAACCTTATTACGATACTTGATGAGTTCCAGATAATGCACTTGAATAAGAATCCTGTTTGGAGTAATTATGGTAGCCCAAAATGAATAAACATAGCAAGAATACATTTTCTTGAATTAGTCCAAGCTAGTGAAGTGGTGTTCTTCATGACCACCAATTCAGTTTGCAGTTGATCCTCTGTTCATTTTCAAGTTCTTATTCTTTGTCAGACATGGTAGGTGTGAAAGAACTTATCAGTCAGTATCTTAGATTAAGGTACGCTGTGGGCATTAGCAAACTAATGATATGCCACTGGAATCGTCATGCAACATTGTCCAGAATTCTTAAGTGGAAAGACTGGTTAATAACACAAGCTATAGTTTCATCAGGCTTCTATACTTGGCTCTCTGAGGGGACAAAATGGGTAATAAAAGCATTGCTTAAGGAAAATTAAATATTTCCTAAAGATAATTCCCTCTCCTGCATGAGTAGGAGGAAAGTTCATGTTACCTTGAAGTGACTTTTTGTAAGTTATTAGCAAGGGTGGCAATTGGCATGTAACCTACCTAACAGGAATTGAATGGAGGTCACAGAAGAAACTGATAGTAACCATTCCTATGCACTACTGATCAAAGCCATAGCTGAAACAATTACCAAAAATGAGCAATCTGCTTAGCTTTCTTAGGCGGGGGCAGAAAGTCCTACCCTGGAATCTCTGTATACTCATTTTCTAACAGGTGCTCTTTTGTGAGAATTTTGCATTACTATACAACAGGCTGTCCAAATACTGTACAGGAAATTGCAGAATTGAGTCTTATTTGCATGACAGTACTACCTAAAGAAGAGCTCCGTGTAAGCTCAAAAGCTTGTCTCTCACAAAAAAATTGGTTTAATAAAAAGATAGTAACTCACCAACTTTCTCTCTAGTACCACTTAATCACAAATGTGATTGTAATGATACAATTTAGCTTTATCAAATACTTTAAGTGGAGGAAAGAGTGCACGTAGATGATCAGAGCAGTATATGAATGTACTCAGCATATCATGTATATTACACTTAATCAAAATCTTTAAAGTCCTCTTGGCTTTCATTCTTGCTCATTTGATATGGAGGAAATCTTGTCTATTGTGGTGCTGCTATATGAATATTGTTACACAATGAAAGTGGCCTGTGCAGTTATACTGGGGATCAGTTTGGAAATGCAGAAGGATGGCCTTCTGAAATAAAAAGGCTTCAGAACTAAGACAAGAGCAGCCCACTGTAAGGAAAGTCTGTTTCTGCAGACCTGGCATCTATTCACCTGTACTTTGAGGCAGCTGGTGGTATCACTGCTTTATTACATTAAGGATTATAAATGTTTGAGGTAAACCAAAATTGTAGTCGGTGCTCAGTTAGATGACCCTTTTTTTTAAAAAGGGTTGAAATTACTCATTACACACACTTCTATGTTTAATTACTTTTTTGGATACTTAAGATCATACTTCTTAAAGATACTTTAGCTACCATGAGAAAGTTGCACTGATTTATCAAATTGATTTAAAACTGATTTAATCTGGTGCAAAGCCCCATGAAATACTCTTATTTCAGTCTGAGTAGTTCCTTCTGATTTAACTTAAACAGATGGGAAAGTTTATTTCCTGAAACTGCAATGTGTCCACACGCTGCCTTGGTTTAACTAAATCAGTTTAAAAACACACCTTAAGTTAAATGGGTGCAATTCTTGTGTAGAGAAAGCCTAAATATTCAATCATTGCTTTTCAAATTCTTTATATTTAATTAATGTTCAACACTAGTGAATATCTACATAGTATATATTTCTAGCCACTTAATTCTTCATAAAAAATTAAATTGTTTATATGCATCACGTATGGCAATTACTAAACTCTAGATCTGAACGTCCTTTTCTATTTTTTTTTTAAATCATACCTACAGGCCCCCTGCTTACATGCACCTTTATGTGCATTTCACACAAACGTACGAGTGAATATGTATTTTTGAGCGAGAGGAAGGCAAAGAAGCCCCCTGTCTGGGACGCGGGAGGAAACCAATCAGCTCGTGTCACCCCAGTGCTCAGCCGGGACTGATGAGGTGCTAGTCAGTCTACCCAACTTTTCCACGCGACAGCCTACGAGCTGGAGCTGCTGTTCTCGGCATCTCCCTGCTGCGGGGCGGGGCCCCATCCACTCCGGGGCTCAGCCTGAGCCCGTGCATGGGCATGGCTGGGATCCAGCAGCGCACCTGGACGATGGGACCTTGAGCCCGGGCGCGCCCTGCCCCAGCCACACGCCGCCGAGGTTTCAGCAGGAGAGAGACGGAGGCAGCAGCGAGGCGCCCCGCTGCGGAGGGAGGGGACTGGCTGGGCGCGATCTCTTCCTGTTTCGCTGCCTTGGTGCTGGGGCGGCCGCACTTGCCCCGGGTGCTGCTGCGGGGTGGGCATGTCCGGCGGCGCGGCTCGCCGCTCTCCAGGGCCCGGGTTTTGTTGTCTGCGGCACAGGCACGTTGCACGTACGAGGAGATGAGCGCTAGGCAGGCCGAGGAGGAGCCGGCTGCTGCCGCCCATGCGCCGCTGCCCAGGCTGCTTTCCGCCTTCTTCTATGGAACCTGCTCTTTCCTCATCGTCCTGGTGAACAAGACCGTGCTGACCACTTACCGGTGAGACGAGGGGCCAGGACTCGGGTCCCTCTGTCCGGCTCCTCCCCAGCTTCACTTCCCGAGCTCCCGGAAAACGCCACTCACGCACACACGCAATTTGCCAGCTGCAAAAGGAATATTTATGCTGGGGCTGGCCCTGAATCCTCCAAAGTGAGCGCGGGATCCAACCCCAATCCCAGATGCTGCCACCTTCCCTTTCCCCACCCCCGGGCTCCCTCTGCAAATCCGTGGGTAGGAATAGCCATTTTTGGAGGGGCCCGAGGAAGGATTAAAGGTGTCTGCACCAAAACATATGTATAACGAGGGTTAGAGTTACACTTCCTTCGTTCAGGGTGTGCTGGCTCATTGGATAACTTGCTGTGGTGCAAACACCAGATACCTGCACTTTACAGGCTCACTTTCATCCTGAAGGATCTCAAAGTGTACATAAGGACCATAAGTGAAATAATGGAGCCATAGCTCCAGTGAAGGGCAGAGGCAACCATACAGTGAAATGCACTACTGGGGGGTTGGGGAACATACTTGTATATAGATAAATATATTAAGATTTTACTTATATGCCAGACAACTCTGCCTGTTTTAATGGGAGACACCAACATCCAGGGTCCCCATAGATTATGTAATCTAATTGGCCACCTACATCATCTATGTCTAATGCTGGTTCTGTACAGAGGATAAATCAGCAGTAAATTACACGTGCTATGTTGAGGAAAGTTTATGTTCTTTGATTTTCACCTGTAAGACAGTGTTGGTCAAGTGATTCAATTCAAAGTTTGTCTTATCAAGGAATCTCTAGAGTTGCAAAGGAAACACTTTTTCCATTGCAAAGTAGGTTGGTTTACAATATCCGTACAGTCAAACAACGTTCACAGTAATGTTTTCATCACTGTAAACGGTGTCTGTAATTTTGAGTACAATGATGTAGTTGTGATGCTGACAGAGCAGGTGCCAGCTCATGCCCAGGCTTCACTGAACACTTACAAATGCATAGCTCGAAACCAGTCTTGTTTACCTGTGTGTTAGCATTATCAAAATAGATATTAGATATTAAATTGATAAGATATTAGATGTTTTGTGTTTATACTTCATAAAATGCTTGTAGGATGCTGCATGTATTGATCTCATTTATAATCTTTATAGCCCATGGTGTAAAGCTATATTGAGTGCTTGCACCTCTGTAATTGTGTATCTCAACAAACCGGAAAAGAAGCATTGATTAAGGTAAAGTGCTCGCCCTGCATACAAGAATGGTCCATTGAAAGCAATTGATATATTCTGTAGCATCAGAGACTTTGTTGATTGCATTCCTAACTGCCTCCCAGAAGAAGAGAACTCATCCCATCAGTTTTGGGCTCTGGAGAGGAGGGGATAAAAATCCCTGTCAAGGAGAAATTGAATCTCTTGTATGCTATCTGGACTCTGAGTGGCAAGGATTCCTAAACGTAAGTATAGCGATCCCCATGCCATTTGGCATGGGTTAGCCCTGAAAAAAGACATTTTGCATTGACCAATCACTACAGCGCTGTCATTCTTAGGATTTAGACTGCAACTCATTTGTGTTATATGCTTGCTTGCTGGCTTTAATCTGTAAATAACTCATTTCTTTTTCTTAATAACCCTTTAGTTAGTTTATTACAGAGTTGGCTACAAGGGTTGTCTTGGTGTGAGATCTAAGATACCAATTGGTCTGGGATAAGTGACCAGTCTCTTGGGACTGGGAGCAACCTGAATATTTTGTGCTTTTTGGTGTAAGTGACCATTTATCACTAAATCCAGCTTGCCTGGGTGGCAAGATAGACTGGAGAGCCTAAGGGGACTGTCTGTGACTCCATGGTAAGACAGTTATAGTGATTCAGAAGTTCACATTTTTTACTGGGCTGGTAAAATCTAATTGTAGAACATACCACCAGTTTGGAGTGTCTGTCCTGTTTCTGACAGTCTGCCCTGAGGTAGGCACTCACAGTCGTGAGCCACTCCAGCCTGACAATAGTAATAGACTTATAAGTGGTCAAGCACTCACTGAAACTGACATTTACAAAGATCAGGCAGGGAAGTGGTTAATCCAGGGGTCGGCAACCTCTGGCACGTGGCTCACCAGGGTGGGCCGGGCCAATTTGTTTACCTGCCACGTCCACAGGTTCGGCCGATTGCGGCTCCCACTGGCCGCAGTTTGCCACTCCACGCCAATTGGGGCTGGATGGAAGAATTTTTTGATGTGCTGCATTTTAAGGTACAGTAACTACACACTTAAAGTCGTCCCGGTTAACGTTGTTTCATTGCTGATCAGTTAGGGAACATGCTCGTTGAAACTTACGCAATGCTCCCTTATAATGTTTGGCAGCCGCCTGCTTTGTCCACTGCTTGCAGGAAGAGCAGCCTGTTGCAGCTAGCTGGTGGGGGCTTGGAACCAGGGTGGGCCAGGAGCCCCCCATCAACTCCTCGCTCCCCTAAGTTCCCTGTGTGGCAGCCGCCCAGCAGGCTATCAATTGCCGGCAGTTCAGCTGTCCCTCCTCCAACTGCCATGTGCTGCTCCTGCCCTCTGCCTTGGAGCTGCTCCCGGGAGCCTCCTGCTTGCTGTGCAGGGAGGGAGAGAGAGGGGGGCTAATGTCAGGTGTCCCCCTCCCCCCTACTTCTGTCCCCCGCTTACCCCTTCTCCATATAGAGCAGGGTGGGGACACGGCAGGGTTCCGGATAGATAGAGCTTGCTGGCCACAGCTGCTGTCTCAACTTCCTGATATACTTAAAAAGGCAATATACTTAGAGTGGTGTCAGCGTACTTAAAGGGGCAATGCACATCTCTCCCTCTCTCTCCCACACACTGCCATGTCTCTGTCTGTCTGTCTCTGTCTGCCATGGTGTCTCCCCTCCCTCCATTCATGCTGCCTTGTAGAGTGTGAGGCTACATTAACAATAATGTGCTAACCCTTGAGGGCTCAGCCAAATGCTAGTTCATTATTTAGCAGTAAGGCATTCCCTGGGAAATATCCCACCCTCTTTCACATTCTAACGTCACCACCCTCAACCAAACTTCACAATCATCATTGCTGTGTACAGTATTAAATTGTTTAAAACTTGTACTGTGTGTGTATATATATATATGTATATTTTATAGTTTTTTGTCCTGTGAAATTTTTTTCCCTGGAACCTAACCCCGCCCCCTTTTACATTAATTCTTATGGGGAAATTGGATTCGCTTAACATCGTTTTGCTTAAAGTCGCATTTTTCAGGAACATAACTAGGTTAAGTGAGGAGTTACCGTATACAAAGGAAAACAGTTGTAAAACTAAAAATAGACTTCTATTAAATTAATAATAAACAAAAGATATTACATCTTTTGGCTTGAAACAATAATCACATTCAGTCACAGTCCTCTTGGCCAGATGTTACTTCCTGGATTCCTCAGCCTTAGCTAAAGAATATTGCTGTCTTTACAGAGCCCAATCTCTCTCTTTTTTAACTTATTTATTCCAGTCTTTATCAGAAGCTGGAAAAGAGGGTATACAATTTCTCCTGCATTTGCTGAAAGTTAATGCTGTTTGAAACATACAACTATGGTCTATTACGTGTCTCCCAGATCCTGATATAATACAAGCTTTCATTTGTTGTATAGGTGAATACAGACTGTGTACTAATATAGTGATGAACAGAATATGTAATAAATCCATCAGTTAATATCCTGTCTCTTCCATTCTCTATTTCCGGAATCTCATCTCTATTTCCCAGTGGTTTTATCTCTTTTGGACCTTCTTGACCCTCTTTTTATATTATGGTTGGAGTATAGTTATGACATTCTTCCTGCTCTGTTCAGATTGTTTCTACTGCTAACAGTACAGTCCTGGTCCGAGGTCACTCAGCTGAGAAGGGTACTTCCTAGTACTTGTTCAGTGGTGCTGTAACAGTTTTTCACAACCTCTGTGATTCATAATCACATTGTCATGGAGTGCTGGACGCTGGATACCTGCAGTTAGAAAGCTTGCCAAGAAATCAGATGCTTGCTTTCTTAAGCTACATGCAGACTTGCACCAAAATAGGGTCTAATACATATGTTTTGCTACTGTGGTGAAAGTTTGTGTGCACACCAACCCTGGTGCCGACCAGTTCTGCAAGATGCGAAGTGCCTCCTGGGAAGCAGTGACTATTACATTCATGAAGAGTTTGCACCCACAGATTCCAGCCTGTGTTTCTGTGGGATAAGAAGCATCTGTGGAAACTTGTTGCTAGACCCATCTCCTAACATCAAGATACCCATGGAGAATTAGTGCCTTATGGATTAAAAAAAGATCCTTGGGGGCTTTATGATTCTACAAATATCCTACTCAAACTGCATCCCTTCCATTGAAGTATCTTTGCTTTGAGCTGAGGCCAATCCACAGGGTGGAGAAATAGGCTTTTTTTTTTTTTTTTTTTTTAAGCAGCCAATGTATGTTTCTGCAACATTTATACAGCCTGTGATGTATTGCATTTTGGGGGATGGAGGGAGAGAATTGCCTTTGACTAAAATAGTGCAAGATTACTTGGAACTTCAGTGACAGTTGCCGGTTGCTCAGCACTTTTGAAAATTTGGCCAGTCATGTAGGTATCTAACATGGATTTAGACACCCATTTTTGCTAAGCTTGGCCTAAAGGAATAGGAACCCTATTGCTTCCTCACACTTTTGTTGTTGTGATATGCATGTTTATAGTTCTCTCTTCTTTTCAGATTCCCATCTCCAATGGTTCTTGGAATTGGACAAGTATGTTCAACAATAAAGCTTAATATACTATAGTTAAGATTGATAATGAAATTAAGTGCTTTCATCTTACAGTGCAGTAATACTGTTATGGAAGAAATCACTCTTCCTCACAGTTTATCTTTTTTAACAACCTGGAGAAAATTAGGATCCAATTCATCCCTTATGTGGGAAAACCCATGTAGAGGACTGGAAATGCCACAAACTTTCTCTTGCAAAATTCAGTCAACAAGATGCTCAGCCCTCAAAATCTGCTAGTTCCCCAGATCCATATGGATCCCAGGGGATCCACTGAAGACCTGGGATATATGTGTGGTGGCACTGTCTCTGCATTCCCTCATAGTTTTCTTAAATTCCCTTGCAGTTTGCTAATAGGGATCCACATAATTTTTGTTCTTTGCCTACAGAGGCCGAGGGGAAAATAAAGCTGAGTGCAATGGTGTAGCAGGAAAAGGGAGAAATCCTTGTTGAAACTGATAAAAGACATATATAAACATTTGTCTACACGGGGAATGAAAAGAGTTGATGACTCAAAGAAGGAGTGGGTGGGGAAAATAGAGCCTGAGAGGGAAGCAGTTGTTTTATATGTAAGTTTAAAATAGTGTTTGGCTCTTACATTGTGTCTTGCTTTTCTTTTTTTTTAGATGACAACCACCATACTTATTCTGTATGTGTCAAAATTAAATAAGATTATTCACTTCCCTGATTTTGACAAAAGTATCCCTGTGAAGGTATGAAATGTCTGGATTTTGAAACTAGAAGGAAATTGTACCTTTGTCAATAGTCTTCTTACTGTGGTTTTTTCAAAAATGTTTTCTTAGTTTTCAAAAATTGCAAACATTCTGATTTTTCCAGATGTTCCAGGAAATTTTGATTTTGTATCTTTATTTTATTAACTTGTTGTAAGTAGATAATTTAATTTCATTATAACAATCTTGCATTTTATAGAGACAGAATTAAATTGCAGTTTGATTATGTAGTTTGGGTTTGGCATGAGAGAGGATGCATTTGAGACGGTAATGTCTAACAATAAAATTATCTTCTCAGATCAGCCCCACAGTTTGACTCCAGTATTCTGCAGTGGGAAAACACTATTATTTTTATTTATATATTATGTGTAAACAGGACCCATTGTACTACATGCACTACATACACATAGTAAGAGTGCTTATAGTCTGAAAAGGCAAGACAAAGGTAGGGTGACCAGATGTCCCGATTTTATAGGGACAGTCCCGATTTTTGGGACTTTTTCTTATATAGGCTCCTATTAACCCCTACCCCCATCCCGATTTTTCACATTTGCTGTCTGGTCACCCTAGACAAAGGATAGGAGACAGGATTTATTATCTCAGTTTGTCATACTGGGAGCTGAGGCACAGAGTGAATAAGGCACTGATCCTGCAGTGAAATGCACATAGGCAGACTGTTACACCACTGCAGAATGCCATGGAAGTCACTGGGACTTTAGATGGGTGCAGAGGTCTGCCCGTGTGCATCATTTTTGCAGGATCAGGGCCTAAATGCTTTGCCCAAGGTCACACAGGAAGTCTGGGTTCAATTCCCAGCTCTTCCATTGATCTCGTCAGTCCCAGTCTGGTACCTTAATTACAGAACCATCCTTCCTATAGGGCCTAAGAAGTTTGACCATGTGCACACCTTACAACTAAAGAGCCTGATTCCATGAGCCCTATTTACATGGAATTCCCATTGAAATCAATGGGACTTCTGTGTATAGAAGTCTTGCAGGAACAGCTATGACCGTGGGGGACACCTGTCTCAGTGGGTAGGTTGGTACTAACGAGCAGTAGCACAAATCTCACAGACGTATTGGATCCTTGAGACCATCTTGTTCCCCATCCATACTGCTCTGCACATACATTCTTTCCATGCTGTACCCTCTGTGCCAGGCATTTCTTTTATATTTTTCAATATTAATGCTTTGGAGGTTTTCTGGGACTACATCTTGAGCAATCGGTGTTGCAACATTTCAGCAGTTATTTACCAGCCGTAATACCGGATTTTCCTAGTCTCAACACGTCAGTTGCATTTATATTTGTTGATTCTTCTACTTTGTAAAGTGTGTTTAGGCTGTAATTAACTGTAGAACAGTTAGACTCCCTTTCACTTTCAAGTTCTCTTATGTCACTGTGGCTTCTCACTCCCAGCACAGAGTACTCCAGCATTGCTCTTATCCATCATGCTGTAGGAGAGCCAGAGGCCACAAGATGAAACACAAAGGCCTCCTGCTAGATGCCAAACACTCTCCACTCCTCTAGAGTTGAGAGTGCTCAGCAATTTGCATGATTGGACCCACATTTGAGATGGAGAATCTTTAAATTACAAATAAATTTAATCTGAACTTTGAATTTGAGACATGAGCCTGCAAACTGCTGATTTCAGTAGGAGAAGCTCTTAGTATTTGGTTTTTGTTTGGCAAATTTTTCACTGCCCTGTGGGATTGTGCGAGGTGAGCTGCAGTTATCTGTGGTTTTTCACCATTACAATAAGTGAAAATATATTCTCTTTTCCATTGCACTCGGTTCCATTTTCACCCCATATCTAAAGTTCTCTTTCTGGATAAAATGCTGCAGCAGGGGGTTGTTATTACTAAATGTTTTCAGGGTCATGAGAGATTTACAGGCTATAAATAAACTGTCGCTCTTTTCCGCCTCCGTCTCCTTTGTTCTTCCCTTCCACTTGAGAGCAAATATGGCATAATTTAAAAAATAAATAAAATGTTCATGTCTATATGCTTTTGTCACATAGAGCTTTAGAAACACAGAATTCGTTGTCTCTTGGGGAACACACACAGCAACACCAGGCATGGTTGAGGCATGTTTTCCCCTCCCATGCTGATCCAGCTCTGCTAGCTCATGCAGAGCCAGGCCAGAGCTATGGCTCCTCTCCATCCTCTCTGGTTACCTCTGTTGGCTTTAGACTCCCTGGTCTTTCTGTGTCAGGGATACATAGCTCCTTGCATGCTCTTTTCAGGCTAGATGCAATGTGTTGTTGTTATTTGTTTGTTGTGGTAGGGCCTAAAGGCTCCTGTCAGAGTCATAGGGTTGTCAGCTTTCTAATCACACAAAACCGAACACTCCTGCCCCAAGGCCCCGCCCATGCCCTGCCCCTTTTCTGAGGTCCTGCCTCTGCTCACTCCATCCCCCCTCCCTCCACCGCTCACTCTCCCCTCGCACTCCACCCTCACTCACTTTCACTGGGCTGGGGCAGGGGGTTGGGCTGGGGGTGGAGTTGGGTTTGAGGACTCTGGCTGGGGGTGCGGCCAGGCATAAGAGTTTTGAGGTGGAGGAGGGAGCTCAGGGCTGGGGCAGGGTGTGCAGGGTGCAGACTCCAGGAGGGAGTTTGGGTGCAGGAGGGAAATCCGAGCTGGGACGGGGGTTGGGGTATGGGAAGGGCTTGGGGTGCAGAGTCCTGGCAGTGCCTACCGTGGCTCTCAGGAAGCGGCCCCCAGGTCCCTGCCGTGCAGCCCCTAGGCACATGGGTGGCCAGGAAGGCTCACACTCACAGGTGCTGCCCCCACAGCTCCCATTGGTCATGGTTCCTGGCCAGTGGGCACTGCGGAGCTGACACTAGGGGAGGGGGCAGCACCTGGAGTCTCCTTAGCTGCCCATATGCCTAGGGTCACAAGGACCTGCTGGCCACTTCTGGGAGCTGCATGGAGCTAGGGCTGAAAACTGGATGCCTGGCAACCCTCCAGTGTCAGGACCACATTTTTATAGGTGCTGCCCTAAAGGGCCTGCAGTCTAACCTACCCCTAAACATTTAATTTTTCTTTTCAGCAGTCTGTATAATTTATATTATCATAGAATATCAGGGTTGGAAGGGACCTCAGGAGGTCATCTAGCCCAACCCCCCCTTCTCAAAGCAGGGCAAATTCCTACTTAGTTTTTTTTTTTTAAAACCCCAATTCCCTAAATGGCCCCCTCAAGGATTGAACTCACAATCCTGGGTTTAGTAGGCCAATGCTCAAACCACTGAGCTATCCCTTATTGTTCACTAAGACTCCTCAATAGCTGTACTTAAAATAATCTTTTTCTATACATAGTGGTATATGCTCCTCTGTGTACTCTATTGTGTCCTTACAGATCAGTTGTGCTTTCATTCCACCTGCTCAATTGCTTTCTGTTTTAAATCTAAATAAAACCAGTTGGTCTAGGCTAATAATCGAGTATTCATTTTGCAAAAGTGAAACTAGTCAAGTGCTGAGTATTTCTTTTTTAACCTATATTGGGCCAGATCCTCAGCTAATGTAATTCAGTGTTGCTCTATTGGAGTCAATAGAGCTATGCCAATGAAAACCAGTTGAGGATCTGGTTTGATAAAGTCAATGGATGTGAGGTTCTTTTTTCCCCCCTAAGAAAAAAAATCTCTTTTAGGAATGAAAGAATTGTACACAATTAAAATAAATCAAAGTTCCTCAATAGTAAAGCATAGCTCTAATCTGAATTGTACTCTGACTTTATTGCAGTTGTTTCCTCTGCCTCTGCTTTATGTTGGAAATCACATAAGTGGATTAACAAGCACCAGCAAACTAAGGTACAGTAAACACAGGTCATAGCTAGACCATTTGGTTTTTATAATTTTATTCTTGTAGGTACAAAGTATAAGGTTAAAGGTTAAGATTTTCAAAGTAGTGCCGGGGACCTAGCTGCACATTAATTTTAATGGATGATGTATGACTAAATCCCCTGCACTGCTTTGCAAATCTCAACCAAAGCAGCTGATCAGTTTACAATCTCTGTACTGCCTTTAGGAGAGATTAGCATGGTCTGTACCAACAGAGAGCGTGAATGCAGTTTCACTGCATAGATGAATGTGTTTGTTAAATGTTTTCCTCTCTTCATGTGAATGGCCAGCATTCCATGGGTAGCCCAACAAGAGGGGTGAAACCTGTAAGAAAAATGCCTTTACGTGCATATGAATAGTTTTGAGATCTATGGTGAAAAGCCCTATATAAGAGCTAGGTATTATTATTTTATGTATTTTATGTATTTTCCTTTGTATACAAAAGTCTTGCATGAGTTATGTAGAATGGTATGGGGAGGTATGGAATTCACATGTAGTAGGAAGGACAGGCTGTGGACAGGCGGCATACATACATACATACATTTTCTGTATGCCCTGAACACTACTCCATGGTGGTTGCCTTCACACCAGGGCTGCAGGTATAAGGATTATTGGCAGGACTGAGATGACCTAGGATCTGCTATATGAATTGAGAGACCGAGCTCCCAGTGGAAGGGGATCCTAGGCAGCATGATTGTAGTAGCACCTGAGGCTGTAGTAGTGCCCATGGAGCAATTTCCAATAATGTTATACTCGAGGGTCCCAAACGGTAGTCTATGGAGCTGGGGCTGATGGTCCTTAGTAATTAATTTGCTCATGTGAATTTGGAATTGCCTTCAGCTCAACAAAATCTAACAATGAGTATTGTAGTTTGGTTCACAAATTATTTTGAAATACAAAGATATTGGTCTATTATAATTTAAAATGCAAGACACCCATCTCCCACTGCAAAAATATACTTTTAGATTTACTCATCACAATTTTGGGCCATGATTTCATATTATAACATTAAGGAATACTGCAGTTTTTTAATTGTTAATATGTAATTCACCATATGAAATTTTCCACTTCACATCTAGTTTTTGAAAGAATATGTCCTGAAGACAAGATATAGATGTATAAATCCAAGATTGCAGTGAGTTGCAAGCCTGAAACTAGGATTTGTATAATTTTTTTAACATGATCACTAGTCCTTACCTTGTAAAAGGGATTAATTGGTCCAGGTGGCTGAGGTGTTTAATTTCCAAAACATCAGCTGCAAAGACCCCATAATGCATCATTCTGTGTATCCTAACAATCTGTTATTCAAATACAACAATTTTTTTTGATAGACAGGGTTACTACTGATTTACATGATTCTAGTATGTTCCATCTTTTTAGTTATGTTTCATTTTTTAAATACAAAACCTGTTTGATGTTAAGCACAATCCCTTGAATTATATTTCTTATATTCATTTATGGAACCACATTCACTGGTCATCTTTAAACTTTATAATAAAGGCCCTGATTATTTATTATAACCAGCATTTCTCCAGAAAACTTCAATTCATAGGGGCTGCATTAGATAGAATCTGAAAATACAGTAATGATTTCTATTCCTTTTCCTCTTTTCGAACTCTGAGGAGCTTTGTAACAGGTAGCCGGGTTTTGTTTGTTTTGAAAAATTGGCAGGACTCTTTATTTGCAATGATTATGTTATCTAATCTGACTCTGGTGTCAGACTGACATTTTTATGTGTGGTAACAGGCTGAGAATTCGTTTTGCTAAGTTCTTAAGGCTCGTTTATTTAGTTCATCTTCTGCTTAGTGAATTTTGGTAAGAACTAAACGAATAAAAATGCTTGGCATTTGACACAGTGCTTGGATCATTTTTTTTCTTTTTTCTTTTTTCCTTTTTTTGGACAGTTTACCGATGTTTACAGTGCTCAGGAAGTTTACCATTCCACTCACATTACTGCTGGAAATCATCATACTTGGGTGATTTTTGTTTTTGTTTGTTTGTTTCATTTGCAAAATACCTTTTATTTTATGTCATTACCAAGTGGAGGATTTGTGGTATTCAGTCAGGATGTTGCATGGCTGATTTTCACTGATTAGAGAAACTCAGAGAAAAGTATAGAAACTAGTTAGAATTTTACTTGTGAAAATAAAAAAAAATACATTTTTGTGGATCTAGGACAAAATCCGCTCACTTTAATTCATATGAGTGAGTCCAGTGACTTCACTTCGCCTGAGTAAGATAAGCAGGGTTTGGTCCAAATTGTTGTTTGGCTAAGGTCTGCTCTTTTTAGACACCAGTCCTGAAAACTGCTCCAAACAGGCAGAGCCTTGTGCCCACATGGAGCCCTGTTGAAGTCAGTGGAGCTATGCAGGAGGCTGCTCATACAGAGCAGCTTGCTGGGTTGGCCTTAAAATATACTTGCTCAATAAGGCAAAGTGGGCATCTACCAATCTGTGTAAACAGCATTCTTTGGCCAAATTAATTAAAAATAAATCAGTTGTTTGGTATAAAAGAAATTAGAGTTGTAATAACCAGCCCCAGAATCAATAGACCAAATCATACTGTCACCCCATTGAAGACTGCGGTTGCATCAGTGTACCTGAGACAGAATTTGTCCCACTGTCACCAGCATTGAAACATATTTTTCTTGGCTTTACTTTGGAAATTATCTAGCAGCAGAGGACCTTTGACAATTTGTGATCCTGTTTATCGAGCTGTGTTTACAGAACCCAAAATATTAGAGTATTAGCATTTTGTTACAATAACAATATCTCAAGAAAGACTATACTTAAATTATGACAAGATTAGCAAAGTAAAACATTAATAAGAATCCTGTCAAACTGCAGATTTTATTACTTACTGGTTTTATATTTTCACAGGGTCAAATCCTGAAGGCTTTACAGGCAGAACTCTCCTTCATGTCAGAAAGAACTTTGCCTGCTTAGGGTTACCAAGATTTGTCCTTCTGTTAGTTATTTTCCAAATACTAATTGTTTTTGAAGCCTTTTAAATGGACTGGAAGCCAGTTAGTTTCTCTTCTAATATTCTAAATATGAACTTGTCTAATTTTTGTTACAGGAAACGATATTCACTGGGTATTATAGTCAGCATATTTACCATCATTCTTGGGGCTTTCATAGCCGCTGGGTAAGGCTTTCATTTGTTCTCATTAAATAATGTTTGAAGTTTATTTTTTTCTTTGTTATTAAGGGGCAGATCTGCCCCTGGATGAGTGCAAATCCTATTAAAGAAATAAATTAGAGAAGAGATCTACTAAAGTGGATGCGGGGAGGGGCGGGTCACAAGCATATAAGGGCAAAATCTAGTTCTTACTGAACAATGTCTCTGTTACCTACATTTTTACTAGATTTTGCATATACATGCTAATTTAAATAACACAGCAAGCCAAGAATACACAAGAGCAACTGTTTTTCCTTGATAAAATTCTAAATATAACATAATCAAACATAAGAACCACCCCCGCCAGTTCGAGAGAAGGTGGGTGGTCTGTTGGTTGTCATGTAATTAGAGTAGGCAGTGTACATAGTTCATATACTTTTGGACAAGTTTAAAGTTGAGATGGATCACTTTGTGGGGGGGCACAGAGGGCAGGGGCTGTATTCTAATGTCTCATCTGCCTTTCCTGTTAGAAAATTATTTTATTTGGATGGAATTCCATAAGAAATGTAGAATATTTTGGTTAGCTACATACAAAGTATAAAGCAGTTAGGTATTGTCAGGGTTCCCTCCCCACTCTGAACTTTAGGGTACAGACGTGGGGACCCGCATGAAGACCCCCTAAAATTATTTCTACCAGCTTAGGTTAAAAACTCCCCAAGGCACAATTTTTCTCTTATACCTTGGATTAAGTAATGCTGCCACCACCAAGTAATTTAAACAAACATTTAGGGAGGGCCACTTGGAGCCCTACCTTCCCCAAATATCCCCCCTACACCCCCTTTTCTGGGCAGGCTTGAGAATAATCCCCCAAGCCCCTTTCCTGGGGAGGCATGAGAATAATATCCTCACCAATTGGTACAGGTGAACACAGACCCAAACCCTTGGATCTTAAAACAATGAAAAATCAATCAGGTTCTTAAAAGAAGAATTTTAATTAAAGAAAAGGTAAAAGAATTACCTCTGTAAAATCAGGATGGTAAGTACTTACAGAATAACAAAAGATTCCAGAATACGGAGGCAAAAGCTTAAAGTTAAAAAACTAGGCATAAACCTCCCTCTTACACAAAGGAAAACACAAGCCAAAATAAAAGTAAACTAATGCATTTCCTTGCTAAATACTTACTAACTATAGGAGTTGGACTGCTTGCTTCCTTGATCTGACTCCGGCAAGCACACAGAACAGACAGACCAAGCCTTTGCCCCCCAGATTTGAAAGTATCTTGTCCCCTTATTGGTCCTTTTGGTCAGGTGCCAGCCAGGTTACCTGAGCTTCTTAACCCTTTACAGGTAAGGAGATTTTGTGCCTCTGGCCAGGAGGGACCCCACAGCACTGTATACAGAAAGGTGGTCACCCTTCCCTTTATATTTATGACAGGTATAGTTGAATGAATAATTTCCATCTGACATGAATTTAATGTCTCCACCATCATTTAAACAAATTGCCCTATTTGAGAATAGTAACCAAACAACACTGAAGAGACAGTTATTTCCCGTTGGATTCTACTTATAAAAATTGGGTAGATTCTAAACCTTAGTTACTGCTTGTGTGAAAATGTTCAGTATGTATTGGACATGTTGTTAGAACTGAGCTAGATGGAAAAACGGGGCAAAAGTAGAATGGAACAGTACTGACAGTCCTTTATTGCATGAATTTCTGTGAAGAGCTGACTTGTTTGTAATATTGAAATTTGTGGAAATGTAAAATAGTTCAGCGTACAAAAAAGACTGAAGGCAAAACTCTGAATTTGCTGGGGTTTTCAAGGTTTATATTCTTGTCTCTATGTGTGTGTGTGTATATACAGTAACTCCTCACTTAAAGTTGTCCCAGTTAAGTTGTTTCATTGTTACTTTGCTGGTCAGTTAGGGAACATGCTCATTTAAAGTTGTGCAATACTCCCTTATAACGTTGTTTGGCAACTGCCTGCTTTGTCCACTGCTTGCAGAAAGAGCAACCCGTTGGAGCTAGCTGGTGGGGGCTTGGAACCAGGCTGAACTGGCAGCCCCCCCATCAGTTCCCCTAAGTTCCCTGTGTGGCAGCCGCCCAGCAGGCTATCAATTGCCGGCAGTTCAGCTGTCCCTCCCCCGACTGCCATGGGCTGCTCCTGCCCTCTGCCTTGGAGCTGCTCTCTGGAGCGTCCTGCTTGAGGGCTCAGCCGATTGCTAGTTCATCATTTAGCAGTAAGGCATTCTCTGGGAAATATCGCACCCTCTGACTTCACCACCTCAACCAAGCTTCACAATCATCATCTCTGTGTACGAGTATTAAATTGTTTGTTTAAAACGTATACTCTGTGTGTGTGTGTGTGTGTGTGTGTGTATATATAGAGAGAGAGAGTCTTTTGTCTGGTGAAAAAAATTTCCCTGGAACCTAACCCCCCCATTACATTATTTCTTAGGGGGAAATTGGATTCGTTTAACATCATTTTGCTTAAAGTTGCATTTTTCAGGAACATAATTACAACGTTAACTGAGGCGTTACTGTGTGTGTGTGTGTGTGTGTGTGTGTAATATATATATATATATTTTTTTCCAGATCAGATCTCTCTTTTAATTTGGAAGGCTACATCTTTGTGTTACTAAATGATATCTTCACAGCAGCAAATGGAGTATACACTAAACAGAAAATAGATCCAAAGGTAATTTTGAGGTGATCAGGTTGCACCTCGTCATTTTGTGCATGTGATAAAGGAAAGTCATCTATTGTTATATGACTTCTTGCGTACAAGTGGGGTAACACCAAATTGAACAAAGAGAGTCAATTTCTTTTGCCTTCATGTTCCAGATAATATACATACTCTAATATAGATTGGCTTAGGGAGAAGCTGTTAGGAATTTCTCAGCCCACACACGGGTGAGTAACGTGTTCGATTTTCACCCAGGTTAGCCTTTGAGGCAGAGTGTAACATAATCTTGTTTTACTAAAGAAGGAAAAAATAAACGTCACTTTCCCAAAAAGTAATTCTATCCAGAAACTAGAGTAAAAGCAAAATGTGTTTACGATATCATGCATATCTGGAGGAGAACAACTTTTTGGCCACAAATGATCTTTATCAAAGCAAAAGATTATATAAAATGAGCTGGGAGTGATGTTAATCTCAATCCAGTTCTTAGTAGCCAAGTGTTTTCTATCACTAAATGTGCCAACTGTTGTGGTGATGCTGGTATAGGGTGACCAGACAGCAAATGTGGAAAACCGGGACAAGGGGTGAGGGTGGGGGTAATAGGAGCCTATATAAGAAAAAGACCCAAAATTTGAGACTGTCCTTATAAAATCGGGACATCTGGTCACCCTATACTGGTATAACAGGTGGCTTTGGAGAGCCCTGGAACTGAACGTGCATGGAAAATGAACCATCTTGCCCCAGTGGGTGATTCCATAAGAACATAGCATATAAGTAAGAACTTCGTGGAAGGTTGCCTCTTTCCATGCTGTACCCACCTGGGTGGGTATTGTGACCCCATTAAGCATTTAATATCACAATCATTTTACACTTTTTTTTCCAAACTAACAACATCTTTTAATTTTACTCTGTTTGTTATTTTTAAAATGAAACCATTTTGGAGTTGTAATTTTTCTTTCCTTCAGTTTTTCTTGCATTTTTCTAACACAGAAATGACCAAAACAAAAAATGGTGCAAGAATAAACTAACACAAAAGAACAGATCCCTTGTAATTCAAGAAGCAATTTGCTCTCCAAAACAAGAAGTGTTGTAAAGCTGGCAGGCTTTATAGCCTTAAACACCAAGCATTAAACACTTTGGGTGAAATTCTGTCCCTTCTGAAGTCGATGTGAGTTTTACCACTGACTTCACTGGGGCCAGGATTTCATCCCTACAATGGGTATATGTCCTTTAGTAATCAAAGAGGTCAAACTGAACCGATTCTGTACATTGTACTCCATCTATTTCTGCAGAATTTAAGCTTTCATTTTAAAACAAAAATTAAAACCCAGATATTTGGCTACAGTCAGGGACCACACGGTGTAGCTAAAAGGTGACCTTTGCACTCCCCTGATTCTTGGCTTCCCCTGTACCAGGCAAATCCCCCAACAAAATATACAGCGGCCTCAAGATTGCTCTAGGTTACATCAGTTGCCAGTGACTCAAAGCGCTCCATATTACCACCCTGGGATCATCCCTTTTCTCCTCGTCACACCCACTACACCGGGGCTGGGGAGGTGATGTAGGACTGTGTCAGCCCTACACTACTGAAGATTTATCCTATGCTAGATGTGGTGAGTTTTCTCATGGACAGTTATGTCAGGCTAAATCCTTCAGCTGTGTGACACAAACCAGTTAAAGATTTAGACCTAACTGAGTTTCTAACTGTATGGTTATGGATATGTATGTTTGAATGTGAACCAGTGCAGTGTTGCTTTACTGAGTCTGCCGACAGGCTAACTGAAATGGTAGCTCAGCTCAGTGTTTAGTTTTGACACCTAATGGTAACAAATTTGTCATTTAAATTGTACTGCATGAAGTTTTGCACATTCATAAATAAATTGCTTGAAGTGATGTTGGTTGTTACAGGGATGTTGGTTGTTATCAAATGGTCCAGGTTTACAAAAGGTGTGTTTCATTTTTCACAGGAGCTGGGAAAATATGGTGTCCTTTTCTATAATGCTTATTTTATGGTGATACCCACAACGATTATTAGCTTCTTCACTGGAGACCTTCAGCAGGTGAGCAGCGCTGTTAGACATCTCAGACTAGTACACTACCCTAATTATTTCACCCCTTTTAGTTATTTTGCTGTATCTAGAGTTCCTTGGAACAAAATGGTCTAGCCCCATTCTCCAAACTTAGGGCCACATTCTGCCCTGAACTACATCTCTGTGCGATCCTGTTAATTTCATTCGGATTGCACATGGTGTTAGTCCAGCTATGTTCTGGCCATAAATTCTTCAGCCAGCTAGGAAGATTTTTTTTTTCAATGTAGTGAAGTTAAATGACACAAAATGATGAGTAATCACGTTGTAAATTCACTTTCCCACTTTTTCTCCATGATAAATAACCAATAAAGCTACACTAATTAGCACAAGAGTCTTTCCTTTTGACCTTTTCCATTACAGTTAGAACTTTGAGATTACTACTCTCAGTATCTCTCATTTTGACTCTCTACTTTTACAAGGCACCTTTTCCTCTGTATTTGGAGGCCAGCATTTGGATTCCATATAGCTTGGACTTTTTCTTCACCAGAAAGATCCTGCAAACCCTTACTGTAATTATTGGTCCTTAGCCATATTACTAGTCCTCTTTCAGTCAGTGTGCAAAACTTACTAATGACTAATGAATAGCAGCTGGAATTAGTGTGCCCAAAATAAGGCCCAAGCTGTGTCATGTGATTTATAAGCTTTCAGTTTTGCCAAATGCTCTAAAATGAGGCTATTAGCCAAAGCAAGCAACTTCCATGCCATCTATTCTTCTATCAAAGAGAGAATATTCAGAGTTAGCTAGACCCAGTTCCCACTTGTGACCTACATATCACTTAGTTATAAGCTCATGATAGCTCAGTGGCCCTTCATAGATAATTATAGCACATCAGTGGAGGCAGTGTTGCACAGTGGATGGAGCACTGGAGACCCACTTTCTATTCCTGGCTCTGCCACTGGCCTGCTGGATGACCTGGGGTAAGTCACATTGTCACTGCTCTGTGCCTCAGTTTCCCCATCTGTAAAATGGGGTTAATGACCCCTTTGTAAAGTGCTTTGCGATCTACTGCTGGAAAGTGCTATATAAGAGTTTATGTATTATTATTATTATTCATTATATTGTTCTTTGCTGCATGTTGTTGGGCACCTTGTTCTTTGTGACATTCATACTGGTGTGTTCCTATAATTATGCAGTTACCTGGAACATTGTCACCCACTACAAATATATTATGGCTTAGTTCAGTCCTTTGTGCAAAACATCATCTTGTGGCTTCAGTTCAGTGAACCGCTGTCCCCATCACAAAAAACACATCTGTCCTCCTGGTTGGCAGTCTCGGTGGAGGCTAAGCTTATGTGGTTATAGGGATCGAACTGCTGTCTCACACTTAGATGTGATCCCTGTAAGGCAGGGTTGAGGCATTTTGATGGGAATGCATGAGAAAGTCTGCTCTGCTGCAGTCTGCGCTATGCTTGTTCTGCGAATAAATCAAGGATTTCATTGTGCTGGGCTGTTGCTCTGGCACCTTTCACAAGCAATTTCATGCAGTTTATTTTTAAAAAGACTCTGCCCCACAAATGTATCATGGCTATTGAGAACACATATTTGTACCTATTAGAATTAAGTTCCATTACTATGAATAGGAGACACCTGTATAGCTGACCCAGCATGATTAATATTTACTTCAAATAATGGAAAATGCCATGGTAATGTAGAAACATTGACAAATGATCTGTAGATCAAGGGAGATACATGACAACCAGGTAAAAACAGGTAACAGAAATTTTTGTTGCTTTGGTGCTACATTACAAGGTTTTCTACTGTAATCCAACATGGTCACTGTGCAATCTGTGCCCTGTAGTGAGAAGAGACAACCACATGCCAACCAAAATATTTGTGTTCAATCTGTGTGGAATGGAAACTGTTCCCACTCCTGCTGACTCATACAGATCTGGTAGAGTAAAGCATCCCATAGGCTGTCTGTGAGGAAAGGGTAATCTAGGAGTGTCTTGTTATTAAATTGTCCTTAACACAGCTGGATGATTGATTGTTAGTGGAGTATGAACTAACAAAACAGAAATGAAGTGTCTTCAGTAATTGTAACAATCATGATTCCAGTTTATCATCAAAGTTAATGCAAATGAATCTTATTGACACATTTAGTAGTGACTGATATGTGATTTTTTTGTTTAGTTGTGTTTCTTCCCAAGGAACAACCTTCAGACTGATATATGAGCCTTTTGTTTGACTAGATAAATGAAATTTTTCAGATACGAAGTAGTCCTGCCCTTGCACACTGGGAACAAATCTTGTTAACATAAGCGAGTGTTTTGATCTCTCCCCCCCCGCCCCCACACACACAATTGCATATTTTTAGGGAGCAGAGTAAGGGCTTCTTTTCACCTCAAAGGCAAAAGCGTGTGCACTTCCAAGAAAATATTACCCAACACCCATATGTGAAAGTGGTAGAAAAATGAGTGTTCAGTATAGCTAGCCCTTCCTTTCATATGGCTATGCATAATGGGTGTTGTTAATCCCCAAAGCAGCTACAGCTAAGAATCCAAACAAGTCACTTGGGGGGTCTGATTTTCAAGATGTAGAGAGGTCAAATTGCATTTCTTCTTTGCGTGCACATTTACCATCTGTTCCCAGTAACTGGAGAACTGCATGTAAACAAGGCTAGCAGGTGCCTGCTTGCTTGTATGTGCGTAAATTCTTGCTTTGCATGCAACATGCAGTAAGTATGCTTGTAAAAGAAGATGTGGATCTTAACTCCACTTATGAAAACCAAGCCCTGGTTTACATCTGTGAAAGATAGCATAAAAGAGGGTGCGTTATTTTAATAGTTGAGGAAGTTTCCAAAGGTAAAGTCCCTCCCCCCTCGAAATTATACCTTACTGTTTGATACTGTTGCCCATCCCCATTGTATCTGCATGCTGAATCCTGCAAACACTTTCTCATATGAGTAGTCCCATTGAATTGTCAGTAGTCCTTACCTGGGTTGAGTAGAATGGGTCTAATTAAGTGAATAAGAATGATTTGCACGATTGGGGCTATAGTCCCTTCTATCCATGGATCTCCTAGTTCTTTACAAATATTTACATATTTTAGTCACAAAACACCCCTGTAAGATTAAGAATTATCATCTCCAGCTGTACAGGCAGAAATTGAGGCCCAGGCAGGTTAAGTGACTTGCCCTGGGTCACATCCAAAGCCTGTGGCAGAGAGGGAACTAGATCCTAGAGCTGCTTATATCTAATCTCATGCTTGAAAACCTTTGAAAAGTCACATTCATTTGTAATATCTCATGGAAAAGAAGGATTAGGGTCTGACCTTGTATCCAGTAATATCTGTAGCAATGCTCCCTTTGCTTTCAGTAGGTGCAGAATTAGGCCCTAAAAGCTGTGAATATGCAATACATTGATGGAATAGGTGTCTTTTCTGGAGAAGGTTTAATTCTTTATCGTTTCACTAGTTTTAGGTCTGGTCTACACTGCGGGGGGTAGCGATCTAAGATACGCCACTTCAGCTACGAGAATAGCATAGCTGAAGTCGATGTATCTTAGATTGAATTAAAATTTCTTACTTCGCATCCTCACAGTGCTGGATCGATGGCCGTGGCTCCCCTGTCAACTTTGCTTCTGCCTCTCGCACTGCTGGAGTTCAGCAGTCGATTGGAGAGTGATCGGGGATTGATTTATCGTGTCTACACTACATGCAATAAATTGATCCCCAATAGATTGATCGCTATCCGCCGATCCGGCGGGTAGTGTACACATACCCTTAGTGTAAATTCTAGTTTGTTGCATATTAATGATATGCACAATTAGGCAACAGCATCAATGAATGAGAGTTCAAACCAAGATTCTGTATAAAGAATTATTAATTTGTTGCATAGTGTTTGCAACATGCAGTCTAATGTGACTGCTCTGTAAAGATTGCTATACCAGACAAAATTAAAGAATATGTTTCAAATCAATTGTACTGTTAGCATGCTAAATGTATAAATCTATTTCCCAGATGAATATAAACCATCCATAATTCTAGCATGAATTGTAATCAATTGTTTTTCTTATTTTGGACATTTTCATTTTAACATTTCCATGAATGTATATACCGTATTTAATTATACAGTATTTAATTGCATATTTCTTTCTTTTTAACAGGTCACAGATTTCAAGCACTGGACAAATTTTTTATTTCTCTTTCAGTTTCTTCTCTCCTGCTTCATGGGGTAAGAAGACAGTGATAAATGAAGAGGTTTTAGTAGCAATTTTATTTCATCTCTCAGAAATGTGGTTAGTTAGGCAGAAAACAGTAAATACTCAAGATAGTTCTCTGGGAATTTCTAGGAGAATGTACTTCATTGAAATGTAAGATGGTAAAGCTCAGGACGTGGACTATGATCAGAACACTTGCTGGCATTTGTTGTTGTTTTTTAACTGTGGTGGTCAGAAACATGACTATAAAATGGCATCTCCAAATTATATGAGCTTATTTCACTGAGTTTAATAGACTGCATATTCTTTAGGGAGGGACCAAGTTTATTTATTCTTTAAAACACTTAGCACAATTCAGGGGCTATAAAAATGATGAATATGAATAAAACACAAGCCTTTGCTACAGTTAGCAGAGTAAATACAAATATAGGAAAGTGAGCTGGATTCTATTCTGTCTCACTGCATCACCAACCGGTGTCAAGTAAATACACATAACAAAATTGGTACTACTGGTGGTCAGGGGCAGCTCCAGGCACCAGCACGCCAAGCGCGTGCTAGGGCTGCAAGCCACGGGGGGCGCTCTGCCGGTCGCTGCGAGGGCGGCAGGCAGGTTGCCTTCGGCGGCATGCCTGCGGAGGGTCCACTGGTCCCGTGGCTTCGGTGGACCTCCCGCAGGCATGCTGCCGAATCCATGGGACCGGGGACCTCCCGCAGGCAAGCCGCCGAAGGCAGCCTGCCTGCTGTGCTTGGGGCAGCAAAATACCTAGAGCCGCCCCTGCTGGTGGTGATTTAAGAGGCAAAGAAGATGCAGCCTGATGCGCCTCTCAGGTGGGACTTGCACAGCTGACATTTATAAAAATCATTTTTAGACTTGTAATCTGAACAAATTTGGTATGAGAGTCAGTAAAAGAAACTAAACCATAATCCTACCATGTCTTTTTTTAGAGCTGTTTTTTTCAGAATGTTAAATGCACTTTAAAGGAACTGATAAGTTTGAGGACTTCAGTAGGGCCTTGATCATGTAAGGTCCTGAGCACTTCAAAGTGTTACTGGGCATCCTTGATTCCCATTGATGTTAATAAGAGATAAGGATGCTTGGCACCTTAGAAGCTGTCCGTGCCTTGAAGGATCAGGACCTAGGTCAGTTTAGTGGTAGTCCACAAACCTATGGACAGAGACAGAAACGCAATCTCTATAAAAGAAGCTGTAGCACAATTTAGTACTAGAAGTGCTAAGGTAAACCTTACTGTCCTGGGTCACTCTGAAGTGGGGCCATTCAGTACTGTACTTAATGTAACCCGTGTCAGTCATATGTTTTTTACTTTAAAAGTCATAAACCTTTTACTTCTGATTTAACTGGAATACTATTTTATAATGTTGAATTGTTTAATAGATTCATGTGGAATGAATTTACTAAGGTTTGTTTCTTTGCCTTAGGTTTCTCTTAATGTATTCTACAGTCTTGTGCAGCCATTACAATTCTGCACTTACGACATCAGTGGTTGGTGCAATCAAGGTAAGTGGTAGCAGGAAAAAAGAGTGAGAACACTGAAATAGTGAAGAATATTCAGAATATGGTGAAGAGTATTCAGTCACCAATTGTCTTGCTGATGTTGTGAGTATATGTATGAGCTGGAAACACAACAAATGGCTAATCCATGTCTTGGTGGCAGTGCTACATTTTCCATACAGGAGATCTACATTAGGAGAATGAGTATAATTTCTCCCAGGACTAAGTGAAGCTCAGATGTATTGTAGAAATGAACATGACTCAGGCCTTGCCTGCTTAATAAAGCTGCACCCGTGTAATTAAAGGCGTGATTTTAAACTGATTTAGTTAATCTGATGCAAGCTCCTGCGTGAACACATTTATTTCAGTTGGAGTGACTTATTTTGGTTTATCTTAAACCAATTCCTAATTGACTTAAGATAATACAAACAAAGCATGGTTTAACGAAACCAATTTACAATAACAAAAGTGCAACTCCCGCATATAGATAAGGCCTGAGTGTCCATGTGAGAAGGTCACTGACTGCATAAGCACCTCTTACCAGCCAATTCATGGAGGAGAACACAAGAGTTGTCAAATGAAAGAAGAGTACTGGTTTAAAAAAAAAAAAAAAAAAGCCTGGTAAAATGGTTCTCAGTCTGAACGAAGGAGAGAAGATCCTAAACATCTCCTCTAGAGTGGCCTTGGTTGGACTGGATGCAAAAGCTTAGAGAAGCCCCAATTGGATGGCTCCAGCATGTTTAAATTTGTCAAAGGAACATTCAAGTCGCTGTCTTCTGAATGTTTTCTAATTCTGGCAAGCATTGAAGTGGAAACCTTATCTCTCAGATCTGATCCATGCATTGTTGTTTTAAATTATGTACATGTGCCCTGAGACATCTGGATAGGGCACATCACAAATTGGAAAATAACTAAAGAAATGTGGATCATTACAGGCACAATAAAATCAATGCCACAGACGTTGCTTTCTAGACTGGTTCACATATTCCCACCCCAAATTTGAAGTGACATAAGAATCCTTTAGGCATTCCATCATAAACAGGGAACAAGGGTCTTCCAATACATGAAGACCCAAATAACATACTGAAATTTGGTCAATATAATAATGCCTGCATCTGTAATTTTCACTCCATGCATCTGAAGAAGTGGGTTTTTTACCCACGAAAGCTTATGCCCAAATAAATCTAAATAAATCTGTAAGGTGCCACCGGACTCCTTGTTGTTATTGTGGATACAGACTAACATGGCTACCCCCTGATACCAGAATTCTGACTCAAATCCACTCAATCTTTTTGGCTTGCACTGCAAGAGCACCGAAGACTTGGATTTTCCCTGGAAAATCACTGGTGAGCAAGATGGAAGGATGCCAAAGTCCTGAACAAACACTTAATTAAGGACCCAGTGGCTTTTCACTCCCCTAGGAAATATGGTCCACTTTGAATTGCATCCACACATCACAAGACAGATGCTCCTACCTTCCCCATAAATGGGGACTGAGATACAATCTTATTTGTGACTGTGGAAATGGATTTCAAAGTAGGGAACACATAATGAATGTCCCGAATGATCTGATCCTGGTGATATCTCTGCCATCCATTCTACGTCACGTGAAGCAATTAATTGGATTGCCAATTGAGGCTTGGACAGCTAACATTTTGTGTTAAGCCACACAAAAGAAGACAACGACTTAAAAATAGCATAACTAATTTCTGAAAGGTGTTTTGAATTTTGAAAGGCACTTTGTGACTCTAACACCCAATAGAAATGAGGTCATTGACCGAACTAGATTCCAAAATTTGTGAAACAAAAGTGTGGGCAAAATGAGCACAGTACATAATACCTTTCCATGAAAAAAATCATTTTTTGAAACTTTTTTTTTTATTATTAAAAGATCTGTCCATATTGACCTACGGCCAAATGGTCTGATTGCCTTTTCATGCTGCAGAGCAAAACACTGAACCCTGTAGAAGAACAATACATCATTTTTTATTTTATTTTGTTTATTTTCCAACACTTTTCCCCCCCCTCCTTTTTGAAGGACATGAGACCAATTTTCAGGAAATTGGAGGTGAAATGAATCTTAGAGTATGTCTTCACCGTGAGAAAGAATGTGTTCTTAACTTAGGCTAGCTAATCCATGTTAGCTAACTCAACTTAAAATGGCAATGAAAACACAGCAATGTAGCTTTTAACTCAGGTTAGCAGTGCGAGTTAGAGCCTAAAGGGGAGGCTGGCATTGAACTTGAGCTTCTAGCCCAAATTAAAGGCTGAATTGCTGCTGCAACTTCACTGCTATTTTAACCTGAGTTAAGAACACAGCCTTTTGCAGGGAAGAGGAACCCTCCTTATATCGCAAAAAGTAGCATCCATTTTTGAGGGGCCAGGGGGCCCCAATTTGTGCCTACAATTGAATAGCCAGTGCAAATCTGAATACCTGAACTTCTACACAATTGCAGATGTAAATCAAGACGCTGTAGACACAGATGCTGAGATTTTCACCTGAAAAAGAGAGGTTGGGCTCAGCTGAAAATGTACCCTGCAAAAAAGGTACATAGAAAAGTATTAAAGAAATAGTCCTTGGGATTTCTGGTCATTCAAAAACGTTCTACCTGAATCAGCTTGTAGTGAATTGTTCATATTTGGGAAAATGATGAATGTTTATTATATATTGTTTTTACATTATCAGTAAACTTGCCACACTGTGAAACTGATTTTAGTAATAGTCTTTGAAGGGACAACAACTAAACGTGTTCAAAAGCAAATTAACTTGATGACATTTAAATTCTCAGAGGCTAAAATTGTTTAGTAAATGCATGGCTTTTGATTTCTTTTCAGAATATATCCATTGCTTATATTGGAATGTTGGTTGGTGGAGACTACATATTCTCTATATTAAACTTTATAGGGCTAAATATTTGGTAAGTGGAATCTGAATGGTCTTCATTTGGTAAAACTGAGAAACTATTCCTTAATGAGCACTAGTTTGTTTTTGTTTCAGTTGGCCAATTTGGTTGAGGTAATTTTGAAACTTGTGGCTGGGCAAGTGCTATATGTTGCCTCAGGATGTAAAATTCATTAGGATCAGTTCTAATTTTTACGTCTATTTACGTCTATGTTTGTTTCTGTATATTTATTTTGTCATGTTAAGATTGTAATTATGTAGATATACCTGCAGTTTTACTACTAGGAGCTGTAGCTCATTAGCTCATGAGCAGAGCTGGGTCTTGTCAGTTTGGGGATGAGACAGCTAAGGAAACTCTAAGTATTGCAGGAAACGGGAATGTTGATTCAATATGAGATGTGCTCATCCATGTGACTTGTCACTGAATCTGTGTGCCAGGATGGTGTACTTTCAGTAGGAGTAATCATTCTTCATTTCCAGTTCTTAAAATGTGTTGTGTTACCTGCATCCCATCCCATATAGGTGCTATCGAGTGGTTATATATTGATTTTCCCCTTCCCCAGTATATTCAGGGCCAGATTCTCTGCTCATGTAAATCAGAGTAGCTCTAAGCTATATACATTGACACCAGCTGAGAATCTGGTTCTCTGTCTGTAAAGCACTTTGAAATCTTTTGGAAGGAAAGTTGTTATATACATATACGATTTTTGTCAGCAAGTATCTCTGATCCTGTGTCTGCTCTCTCTTCTTTAGCATGGCAGGAGGACTGAGATATTCATTTTTAACATTACGAGACCACCACAAGTCTAAGCAGCCTACAGATGTAGAAAACACGTCTTGATTCAAAGAGCTAGCAAAAATGAATAATGTGAAATGCAGTGAAGATGCAAGCTCACTAAACAGCACTGCCATGAAGTTAATCAAGGATATGCAGCAGGAATGTATCTGAAATGAGAAAACTCTACCTCAGTTACCATTGTGCGCACACATCTTATAGGCTCAAAAGTGTTCTTACACACAGTGGCACAACTTATTTTTGTTTTATTCTTTTACACCAAGACTGACTTATAATATGGGAACATCTATCCAAAGTAATTGGCTAGTTGTGACTGTCTTTATTCTTCTTGCCATTGACAATATTTGTACTCAGCCAATTCTTAAATTTCTTACTCAGTTTTCATCAATCCTTGTGAGGCAAAACTCCCACTAAAGACAATGGGGGCTTCATTCATTTCTGTCCTGTATCTTGCAGACTTGTTTATATCTACAAGGAGTGTGTACAATGCTACCAAATCAAAATGGTTTTACACCCACTTTGCACTAGTGTAAATGACTGCACAACTGGATCCTGGCTCACTACAAAAGCGGTTTCCCCTCTCTTGGTATTGACACCTCCTCATCAGTTATTGGGAGTGGACCACATCCAGTCTGACTGAATTGGCCCTGTCAACACTGGTTCTCCACTTGTAAGGTAACTCCCTTCTCTTCATGTGCCAATATATTTATGCCTGTATCTGTAATTTTCACTCCATGCATCTGAAGAAGTGGGGGGTTTTACCCATGAAAGTTTATGCCCAAATAAATCTGTTAGTCTTTCAGGCGCCACCAGACTCCTCATTGTTTTTGTGGATACAGACTAATACAGCTACCCCTCTGATAATTGGATCCCGGGTGTTTGTCCTGGATAAGGAGTGATTGAAAACTGAATAAGGAACTCAGGGTACAGCCCAGAATGTTTTGAATAAAGAATCCTCTCTTATCCTACCAAATCTCTGCTTAATTCTTCCAAAGAAGCTATCATCCTCTGTGGTATCACAGTCTGTTGCCACAATCATGACTGTTTTTCATCAATGGATTATTCTGACTTTCTGCTGGATCAAATGAAAGGAAGAGATGGGCAGCGAGAGAAATATTTATTGTTTAAAGAGAAATACCTTGACTGATTAGCCAGTACTGCATGGAAAAATATGAGAGAGACCAGAAAGGTAAATTCATTTCTGTTCAGGTATGCATACCTAGATAGCAAAGGTTCCCTCTGCACATTGTCAGCGCTTAGCTTGGAACACTGCACAGCAAATGCTGCTACTGTTTGCTGACTGGAACAGAAAAAAATGAGTGGCACACTGAAGACTGACTTTATGCAATAATGTTTCATTGATGCAGAATTGTTCATGTCCCACAGTGTGCCATGTACGTAATGATAGCTGAAACCATGTAGAATTCATCTGGTTTATTTCTGTACTCTAAACTCAGAGTGTGTTCCCAAAGATTCAGTAAGGAGAGGAAGGATAGTCCAGTAGTTGAAGTACAAAACTTGAATTGGGAGATCTGGGTTCTGTTCTTGCTTCTGCCATGGATGTTGGACAATAACATAACTGCTGTCCGCCTCAGTTTTCTTATCTGAAAAGGCAGAAAATATATATTTACCTACATCACTGACTGTGTAGTTAAGTTAAATTAATCAATCTTTGCAAAGCATTTGATCCTCAGATGGTGCCACAGTGATTATTATTGTTAGGGTTCTTAATTTCAGATACACACGAGCCAAGTTATGATTTTCTGTTGAAATCATGAGAAGTGTTGAAGTTTCACAAGGTTTTGACATGGAACCAGGTAGATCTGGAGAGTATTGATTGACTGAGTTTCAGTTTGAGATTTGAGGTTCAAACTCAGCAAAACTTGGGGAGTACAAACAAATGTGGACCATAGGAAGTGGTATTCTGGGTCAGCAGCAATGCCTATCTAGTCCAGTATTCTCTCTGACAGTGGCCAGTACCAAATGTTTCAAAGGAAGTTGTCAGAATCCCACAGTCTGCAAATGTGGGATATCTCCCAGTCTCACCCTGATCTCTAATAGATAGAGGTTGGCTTAAGCACTGAAGCACAAGGTTCCTACATTTTTGTTGTCATTAATTATAACTCTGGATTTTCTTGATAGCCATATAATTATCCACTCTCTTTTTGAATCTTAAGTTCTTGGCTGTAGTGACTTCCTGCGGCAAGAAGTTCCACAGCTTAATCAGGAGTTGTGTGAAAAAAGTATTTCCTTTTATTAGTTTGAATTTCTCACCTTTTTAGTTTCATTCACTGTCCCCTTGTTCTCATGTTGTGTTGTGAGAAAGGGAGAACAGAAGCCCCCGATTTACCTTCTCTATACAACTCGCTCATTTACACAGTATAATTCCAGTTATCCAAATACTCTTTTTCCAAAAATCCTAGTTTATCCGAATCCACGGTGTGCCTCCCCCCCCGCCCATGTAGCCCTATGTTAGTGAATCACCCACTGGTAATTTCTCGATTAGCCTCGTAACACCCACTAGCACTACTCAACAGCTTTATATTTGTATAGTGGTTCTTATTGGTTACTGCAGCTAGTGAGATCTAATCTTGTTTGCGCAGCTTGGCAGGACAATGTAAAAAAAAAAAAAGATCTGTTTGGATCTCAAGCAGCAACTACAGATTCTTGAGGTCCTAGGCCTGCCCTTCACCTAAAACTTAAGTCAACCTAGCTACATTGCCCAGGGCTGTGAAAATTTTCATGTCTTCAGCAACATAGTTAGGACAACCTGCCCCCCAGTGTGGACATTGCTAGGTCAACAGAAGGATTCTTCCATCCATCTATCTACTGCCTCTTGGAGGGGTGGATAACTACACAGATGGAAAAGATCCCTTCCGTTGATGTAGGAAGCATCCACACTATGGCACTATAGTGGCACAGCTGCAGCACCGTAGCTGTGCTGTGGCTTTAGTGTAGATATACCGCTAGAAATATCAGCATTACTCCCTGTGTTCCCTGTATTTCTATATCTGTGAAACTGCAGCTCAGAATAGCATTTCTGTTTATCCGAATGCCCAGTTATCTAAAAGTTTTGGATGTACCCCAGGCCATTCAAAGAAACGGGAGGGTATCATATGCTTCATGCCCCCATTTATTCATTTCCTTTCTGAGGTCTGTGTGGATCAAACCAAAAATAGTGTTTGTATGAAGCTTTGTAAGTGAAACCACCACATTTTGAACAGTTCAAAGAACGGCCTAAGAGCTGTCTACACAGCTAAGTCAATATGTTTCCCTATATTGGTATTATTATATTGGCATAGCTATCCCAGTAAATTTCCATGTGCAGACAAGCCCTATTCCAGAAACCAGTATGTGACCTTTCCATCTCCATTCTCTGAACTATTAAAGAAAAGCAGAACAGGTATTGAAATGCTGTTTTATCATTATGATATTCAAATAACACCCTGGTATTTTGTTACTATTAGAGAGCCACATATTATGGATTTGCATTTCAAACATCCTGAAGTTTGGAGGGCATTTGTTTCCATGGTTATGTTTCAGCCATTTGCAAAAACCAGAGCCAGGTTTGGATTTCAAACCCCAGAGGTTGGGGGGGTGTTGGATGGAGCATTTGGACTCTGGTCCATCTCTAGTCAGTGTATTTACTAACTTAATATAAAATATAAACCATGCTGCTTGATTATTGAAATATTTTTTGCAGGGTATTTAACTTGCTCATGAATAGTTTTTAGCATGAAACTGAAAATTACCTCAAATTGTCACAGGTACTGTATAACCATTTTCTGCCAGCCCTACATCTAGGGCCAGACTGGAGAACAAAGAACCTCTCCCTGCTCAAGAGTCAAACACAAGAGTCATCCTTGCGTTCCCAGGATCTGTACTGTCGTAAAGGCAAGCTTCTCCAAAGTGAGGAGAGCAGAGACACTGCACCTTCCCCAAAAGTGGCACAGTTGGTCTCTTTCTAGCTCTGGAAAGTATTTTGCCTGCTAGAGATACAATATCTTTCATCACTCCTGCTGAGTGATGCAACCCTGCACTTCCACTGTCTGGAGTTGGGGCTGCATGCTGTGACCAAACCTATGTTGTAACTCTACCTTTCATATCCCAATCCAGAAAGCAGTTATGGCTAGATTGTTTTCTGGTTGAACTAATTTCCTTTAAGGCTTATTTAGCTGGTAGGTTACTGTGCAGTAAACCAGGGTGTGGTTCCACAGTTGGGGGAGGGATAGCTCAGTGGTTTGAGCACTGGCCTGCTAAACCCAGGGTTATGAGTTCAGTCCTTGAGGGGGCCATTTAGGGATCTGGGGCAAAATCAGTACTTGGTCCTGCTAGTGAAGGCAGGAGGCTGGACTCCCTGACCCTTCAGGGTCCCTTCCGGTTCTATGAGATAGGTATATCTCCTTATATTATTAAAGTTGATTGCACGGTAATGTCACACACTGCTACAGAGCACAGAGGTTATGTCTAAGCTGCTATTAAAAACCCATGGCTGGCCCATGCCAGCTGACTTGGGCTCAGGCTAAGGGGCTATTTAACTGGAGTGTAGACGTTCGGGCTCAGGCTGGAGCCTGTGCTCTAGGCCCTGTGAGTTAAGACGATCCTAGAGCTCAGGCTGCAGCCCAAGCCTGAATGTCTACTTCACAATTAAACAGCCCCTGAGCTCTGTGAGCCCGAGTCAGCTGACCCAGGGCAGCCACGGGTTTTCAGTTGCAGTGTAGACATACCCCCAAAGTCCCAGAGTGTGACTTGAACATGTTTTCAAGCAGCAGTATACCAACACTTTCACTTTTACTTTCTGGCTATTATGATCTAGTACAATTCTGTCAATTCAGGGAAATACTTTAATTTTAAAAAATGTTTTCTTTTATATTTAAAAACATTCTTGAACATTTTTCTATTCATATTGTCTAGTAAAACTCCCTTTGCCCCACCACTACCACCAGAATGTCAAATTTGGGCCTAAACTACCTGACCATTCAACTTTAAGCAGGTGGGCAAGATGGCAGGATGGCTTTCACTGGTAATCAGAGGATTAGCACAGCAGTGGGATTACAATATTGCTTGATATATAGCAATTGCACCTTCTGAAATGAGGCACACTTAGTTGTTTTCCTTGGGGGTTTCTTTTCATGTTCAACTTGTATTGTAGCTTAATTCTACAATATTGTTTGCTGTATGCTTGTAAATAAAGAAATGCAATTATTGTTACTATTTTTGTATTTTTATTATTGGGTGCAGAGGAATGATACTTCTAAATCACAAGTGAACCCTAGGTCAAATGCATTACAGTAAAAAAACCAACAACATCATAGCTGAAGTAATTTCAATTAGCCAATTATGCATACCAGGCTTCTGATGAAGTCTTTGAATTTTGGGTTGCTTAGCTAAAGTACAAATCTTATACATACGTATGTTTTATTAATCAAAATAGATGTAAAAGATCATTAAGAAATTAAGACAATAAAATAGATGATTCTGTGGTAATGTTTGTAGAGTTTATGTGGATGAACTTAATGTAGGATGTCAAAACTTCTCAAGAAGATATCAAATCCAAACTCTAATCACACAGTGGCCAACAATAATCTACTATTTTCTTTTCATATAGAAAATTTTGATCCCTAATTCTAGTTGCTATCCATTTGCCAGTCAAATTTTAGATCAGTGAAAGCTACAGGAATGTCAGGAACTGTTCAACCAAATGTAATTCTTAAGTTAGAAATTTAAACACATATTGAATTATTGAAATGATAATTAAATTCAGAATTATTTTGACAGATATTGGTAACTTTACATACCTCACCCCAAAGTATCCATTTACTAAATCAAAGCTACTTCTAATGTCTCTTGCCATACACCAGTAGATAACCCTACTCTTAGTTTTATACAAACTCATAGGTTGTTTTAACCAAGTGTTAAGGTGTTTTGTAAACTCTTAGAACTCACTGCTCCAATCTTTCTCTTTTTGTGGACAGGCCAAGATTTTAAAAAATAGGTGCCCAATTTTAGGCTTCTAAGTCCATATTTAGGTACCTAAACAAATGGCCTGATTTTTCCAAAGTGCTGAACAGCTAGTAGCTCCCTTTGACTTTAATGGGAACTGCTGTATGCTTATCACTTCTGAAAATCAGGCCACATGTTTAGGTAACTGTAGGGAATGATGCTGTACACAGAGCTTGGATAAGCAGTGACTGGATTAGGATATTATAATTGTACAAATATTTATAGGCTGTAAGGATGGATAAGAATTGATTGTCATAGTATTAGCAGTAATTGGATGAGAGTAAAAAAAGGAAAACTGATTCTGAATATCAGGAGACACTTTCTGACAGTGCAATCTGTAAACAGTTGTTGTAAACTGAGTCCCAGAAAAGGAAAATCCCCAAGGTCATTTTCAGTCATTGGCAGAGCTGGAAATAAACTCTAAGAGTTCTGAGGCTCCTGGTCCAGATCTGACAGCTAGAAAATACTGCATCTCATTAGAATATCATAGAATCAAGGGACCTCGAAAGGTCATCTTGTCCAGTCCCCTAAACTCATGGCAGGACTAAGTATTATCTAGACCATCCCTGACAGCTGTTTGTCCAAACTGCTCTTAAAAATCTCCAATGATGGAGGTTCCACAACCTCCCTGTGAAATTTATTCCCGTGCTTAACCACTCTGACAGTTAGAAACTTTTTCCTAATGTCCAGCCTAAACCTCCCTTGCTGTAATTTAAGCCCATTGCTTCTTGTCCTGTCCTCAGAGGTTAAGAAGAACAATTCTTCTCCCTCCTACTTGTAACAACCTTTTTCTGTACTTGAATATAGTGTAGAAAACAATCTGCTTTGGTAGGGAGACTGTCTTGATAAAAAGTTTTGTTGTTGTTATGGATGTTTTGACGGCAACTCCAAAGTCAAAGTTGTACTGAGATTTTGACTTAAAGAATTCAACCTCCTTGTTACGTATGAAGAACACTGTATCCTCCCCAAACTTACAGCACTCTGAGTACATAATGAATTTCCTGAGAAATTGCAAGTATTTTTTAATAATTTTGAGTTACAATTAGTTAAAAAAGGAGTACTTTAAGAAATGTAGCACCGAGATTGTTTTTGAGAATGATTTTAATAATGGAATAACACAAATATCAAACACTTCAAACTTTCCATTTAGGTAAAACTCACTGGAATCTCATGCACAGTTTACCTTTGAAGAAATCAGGTTGCAATTAAGTGAAATTATTAATTATTTTTATTGTTTTAATTAGAAACTAATAGCGCCTGCAGTAGGACCATTGTGATCAACCAGTCATCACCTTTCCTCTTTAACTAATCTGTATACTGCAATTCTCTTGGTGGAAGTGAGTCAGCAGTGTGAGGGGAACTATACACCAGGATTCCAGTCATAGATTATTTGGCTAAAAGAGTTTTTAAATTTGAACGTAATCCATACAAGTTAAAATATGTAAATGCGTAGTTCAGGTACATAAACAACCTTTGTTCTGCTCTGTAATAAGCGTATGATGAATGCAGTTTGGTGTTTCTGGTCCCAGACTAGATGAAACTGACATTTAAAGATTGGTTTTTCATTTCTTTTCCCTTCATATTGTTGCTACAGAGGAGAGTTAAGGTTGCCTGAGTGGCTTAAGTGTGTATTTCCATACCTTAACATGTTTAGCTTTATAAGAAGTTTAAACTTAACCCTGCATTTTCTATGTTACTAGTGATTCTTCTTGGGATAATTACAACATTCTTGAATATTTCTTATCCTTAAATTACTGATATATACTCTCAACCTCAAAAGCAATTTAACATAGAGGTTTTTGTCTGGGAATTTAGAGATGAGTCCAGGCCACAGAGTAGGATCCTAATTCAACATGAACATGCCCAAAGTTTTGAGGTGACTGCAATGAAGATTTTAGTTTGTCCAGCAGCAAAATGTGTGATGTGAATGTCCCCCAAGTTTGGAGGTGTTCTCATCCAGGGTTTTGGGTTAGGCCCATCTTTAGTCTCTATGAAAATTCTTTTTTGTTCCTGGATGTTTTCCCAAAAAAGGAACCTTGTCTAAAACCAGGTATTAGAAATTCTAGTTTGGTTTTATCTTTTCCAGTAATTTACCAATCTGAGTGTAGTATAGGGATGTTACTTTAATCTAAACCCTTGGCACTCAGTGGGGAAAAAAGAAATCACATGACCTAGTGGATTTGATTAGACTGTACACTTCTCTGCCAATGCTCAGAGAGTAGCAGTGCGCTAGGAGGCAGTTAAGGGGAAGATAGTGTTGGTATTTCATCCAAGCTCACTGGATCTGTTCACCATGGGAGAGTTCCAACAGCAGCTGCTCACTCTTTTGGGGGGTCTAATTTGTCTGTTTACTCTGGTGAAATTCATTAGATTTTTGAAGTATTTTTTCCCATATGTATGGAATGCTTTGCCTCAGTCTTTCTTTCGGTCAATGGGAGAATGGGCAGGTAATGGAATTTTCTTCACATTTTTACTGCTATAATTGAGTGTTGAATTTCTGTGTTATTAATCATGAGTGGTTCTCCCCCTAACCCGTTTAAGAACTAAACTTGTAACTTTTGCTGGGGTGTTTCCACTGATATTAATTTTTATGAACCAGAAATTTCAGTGTACTTGGGAATACAAGAAAATAATCAGAATGGTTATAAAACAGCATATGTTCTTTTTTTAAATACCTATATATGGAATTTAACTCCCTCCTCATCCTTCCCTATACTGCACACATCCCAGTTCTATCACCTTTTCTCTGCTGGAAGTGCTTTAGTTTTATAACATTGCCTATATCCTTAGTTTTCTGATATAGCATTTATGAAGCAACTAATTTACCATTAGCGTCTGTCCCCATCCTCGGAAGCTTGTTTCCTATGTTTGTGGTAACTTGGTTCCAGTGTAATTTGCCTGAAGTGGCTACCTGTCAATAGTAATCTAATTAACATCCACATTTACAGTAGACTCAAAACTTGGCTGCTCCATTTGAAAGGTACCACATGTCCTCAAAGGAAGAATATTGGTATTTAAAAATAAAACATATTTTCTTGATACTGAATGCTGAGAGATTTTTTTTTTCAGGATTGTTAAACTACTAACATTAAGCAGGATTGAGGATTTATTGCCGTTTCTGAATTCCTGTATTGCGAGTGTCACAGTTGAGGTCACTTAATAGCAAGATGCCATCATCAGCATCAAATGCCAATTTTAGTGTAAAGACTTTCCCCTCCAGATTGCAGTCTCAAGATCCAGGTCTCATTTACTTTAACGGGAGTAGATCACATCTCACTGTACATGTTACATTTTGTTACTGATGGGTGGCATCCACCCCTGTTCAGAAGGCCAGCACAATGCCCAGGCACTACTGAAATAACCCATAAATCCTACATTGAAGAATTAAGTGGGACTTCAGTAGGGGCACAAGTCTAGCACTGACTCTCTCTGTGGGGAGTGGATTTCATTAAGTGGAAGTTCTCTGGTTGAAATCCTGACCCCATTTAAGTCAATGGGCTCAGGATTGAGGTTGGTTTATTTAAGCAGTTCATTGCATCACATGAAACAGGATATTCTAAGGCACTAGAATTAAAATTGGCAGATCTAGACCTGTCAAGTCTGCTGCTTTGCCCAAAAGAGTACTGCTTTTTAATTATTGGTCTACTGGGAAACCTAACCAATCCCTGCTTGTTTTGTTGAAGGGCTACTGGCTCCATATGAAAAAAGGGAGTGATGTATGTATTAACAACTAATCTTGGCATTAAAAACTCTCTCTCATAATTCAGACTACACAAATCCATATTTTCCAGAGACTCTCATGAAACAAAATCCTTTAATGCTCATATTGCCCATTTCATTCCATTTATTATGAAGACTTCTTGGGGCTACCTGGGAATTGTTCAGTTTGTTCCCTATGGTCAGATTGTTTATACGGCACCCAAAGCGTTCTAGTTGCTGGGTGCCCACCCCAACGATATTTTAAACCAAATGAAGAGATGATGGGATGTGTGAAAACAAAATTGAAGAGAATGGGTAGGAGAGTGGAGGGAGAAGGGTTACACGTACGTGGTGGCGAATTTGCTTTGGTTGTGGTCTGTGTATGTTCTGCTTGGAGATTGTAGCATCTTTAAACGTTGTTATCTAAAAAATTAAGATATTGTATTTTAAGGTTTGGTGGGGTAGAAGTGGACTAGATAGGACTGGAGTGGTGGGGAAGGATTTGCCGGAGCATGGAGGAGAGACTGAAGGGAAGAGGGAAGCAAAAAGAGACGGACAGGGAGACGGGGATGAGGAACAGGCAGATGGATGGAAAGGGTCCTGGTGCTCAGAGGTGAGGTCCATGAGCAGTGCAAGAGGGGTGGTCCATGACAACACTAGGTCCTCACTGGGCTGTGGGGAATAGTGGGGACTGGCAGGCCTGGATTCACTACCTGCATCCTCTGCGCTAGCTGGAGACTGGGGGAACTACACCTGCTACTGTGATTTACAAGCCACCTAGGCAGGGTATTGTCTACATTGCAATGAATAACCCATGGCTGGCCCAGGTTAGCTAACTCGGGCTGAGGTTGCGGGGCTATAAAATTGTGCTGCAGTCATTCAGGCTCAAGCTGGAGCCTGGGCTCTGAGACCCTGCAAGGCCGGAGGTGCCAGCGTCCAAACTGCTGCAGTGCAATTTTATAGCCCACAGCCTGAGTCCGAGTCAGCTGACCCAGGCTAGCTGCAGGGTGTTTTATTGCAGTGTAAACATACCTGTAGGCTGGTCTGAGCCATGTAGAGTGGGGAAGAGGCAAAGGACCTGGCATGCTACGCAGCTCTGGCTATGTCTAGACGTGGGAGAAGTGGAGACTGGCAGGACCAGATTCATTCATTGCAAATTTTGGTTTTGCTACTAGTTGGTGCAAGAAGGAAACACTGTGGCATTTTTATAGGTCACCTGAAGACTCCTCCGTGTTGGTGGTATTCATGATAGGTACTTAAACATGGGGTAAGGCTGGAATTTTCAAGAGATCCACCTCCCATGACTTTCAATCAGGTTGTGCTCCTAACTGCCCCTTTGTGCCCCTGAAAAAATCTCTTCCTGAGAGATTAGAACAGAAAAGAATTGCAGAAAAGAATTGAGTCCCTCGGTTTGGTTTGGTATCCTGTTTCCAATACTTCAGAAAAAATGCAAAGCCAGCATAATGGACAGTTATGCCACAACATGCCTACACAAGAAATTTCTTCCTAACCAAAGGCATTTGGTAGTTGGCTTGTCTCTGACTCGGTTTCTCCATCTATAATGGGGATAATACTGATCTAACTACCTAATAGGGTTGCTATAAGGATTAATTAGTCAATGTTATTAAAATACCTTGAAACTGAAAAGCGCTAAATAAGGTGATAATTATACTTAGTTGAAAAAGTCACAATGCCAATAAATGAAATATCTAGAATGAAACACCATTGGTACAAATTATTGTTCTGCTTGCACTTTAAAGGGAAGTATAAGCCATACTTTCTGTACAATGCATTTAATCACTGATTAGTGGAAGCAGGTTCTGTGGGAAAAAAACTAAAAAGATACTAAAGTTTGCACTTTTAGTCCAGCCCTTTGAGCACTGGATACTAGTGTTTAGGAAATTCTGAAGCATGAAGATTGAATAATGAAAGGACGAACAAAAGATTATAAATTTATTTTTTTCCCCTAGTGGTCACAGGAGCAGGAGATGGAATTGGAAAAGCATATTCCCTGGAGGTAAGATAAGCACCTATAAAATCAAAGTGGAAATATTGGTGAATGGTAAATTTCTTCCCTTCCAACATTCTTTGCAACTTAGTAAACTGATTCTACAGTTAAGAATATTATACATGCTTAAGGACCTAATCTTTCTTTTGTGTATGTGCATAACTCATGTTATCACTTAGTGATATGACATTCACTTTCAGAATTAGAAGAATGACATTAAATAGCCCCAGCTGCTTCCATAGTGCCAAGAAAATTACTGGGAAGTATTGAGTGATCCTAAAGATTTCATGCATTCTGTAATAATTATATAGTATACACTTTAAGAGACAGTATAGTCTAATAGACTAAGTTTGGGACTGGAAAATCTATTGACCTGGGTTCCATTCTCAATTAACCTGCTGTTTTGTTTTGAGGAAGTCACTAATGCCAAATATTTCAAACTTGGGTGCCTAACCTTAAACACAAATTTGAAAGTGTTGGCCTTAACCTTTTTGCCTCAATTTCCCCAGTTTTTATACTGGGATAATAATAGCTACCTCACAGGGGTGAGTATTTAATAGCATTGCCAATTTTATTGCAAAGTTCCATGCTCGGTTACTTAATACCCCTGCTCTTGGAAACAAATATTTATGACAGAATCTCAATTTTAATTGAATTTTTTTTTCTAGCCCTCATGGTTGCAGAGAAAAGCTTGAAAATGTTATCTGTTGGCACAAAAAACCAGAAGGCATAGAAAAAACATTTAAAAAAACATTTTTAAGCATATCTTATGACATTAGGGGTCTGACGCGTGGTTTTGAACATTTGGGGTTGTCAGTATTGTATTTTGTTTGAACATATAAAGCATAAACAAAAGTGCCTAGTATTTATAATTTAACATTATTATTATTATTATTATTTTATTATTGTGTCCAAAACAGCCTCCCAGATCATATCCTTCCCATGCAGAAGAGTGGGTCAGTTTCATTCTCTGTGGCATTCCTCCTTCCCTTATCTTCGGTCCAGTTCTCAGTGAATGGGCAGGTGTGGGGAGGGGATCAGCTGGGGAAAAATGTGCAGAATAGGGGGAATTAGCATGCATGCCCAATTGCATCTTCAAAAATACATTTATGAGTGCAATACCTACAAGTGGAACTTGAGGAACAGTGCATATAAGTGAATGTTTGGATGACATTTAACCATGTGTTATTACAAATGCTGTGTTGCCCACACAAATGTGGGATTTGCATGCATAGAGAGGTGCACCTGCAAATGTTCTGGATCAGACTCAGTGCACACTGGCTGCTTTGTGCTATTTGAGCAATGCAAAGCAACTGTAAACTCGGCTTAATGGGACAATTAAAACACATTTATGGCTGCTTTGTGTTACTGTGGAGGAGTAGAACAGATTGAGTGCGCTTTTGGAAACCAGTTACTGTGGAGCATTTGTTAATTATTTTGGCTTTTGTAGTACGAGTAAGAGTCAGATTCCGCCATCTTTATTTACGCTGAATAGGACCTTACTCCACAAGTAGCCTTATTGATTTAAAGTGTGCTCAGCTAATCTACATGGCAGATGCCAGACACAGGCCTCTGTGAGCTCACTGCTCAGCATCTTCATTTGGCAGGCACAGGATTTTGTGAGGCTACTGGTTAAATATCTCTGACCCTTTGAAGTTTCTGGCGTGGCTCCTCTGCCTTGCTGTACTGATACTGAAGTATAAGTCCCTCTGAGGTTACTGACTCTGTGCCTCATGTTCTCTGGGCTGATGTGAAGGCACAGGTCTCACTGATGTCTCCTCCTCAGCACCTCTAGTTTGCTGGGTTGAAGCCAAAAGGCCTTTATATGAGTATTGGCTCAACACTTCTGCACTTATGGGTTTATAACAGAGGACAGATCTCTGCAGGTGTGATGACGAGGGATGGCCCCTGTGAGGGTTCCTGGCTCAGCATATTTAGTTTTCTGGGTTGATGTAAAGGCATAATGTTACTGGCATGACAGTTATAGCTTGCTAATGTCACAGGGCTTGTGGAAGCAATTGACTCAGCACTTATAGTTTTCTGGATTTGTATTAAAGTTCAGGCCTCTGTGAGACCACTGGATGAGCCCTCTAGCATATTGGGCTGATGTGAAAATCCAGGCTCCCATGAGGTCTCTAGATCAGCATTTCCAGCTTCTTGGGCTGATGTTAAGGAACAGGCCTCTGTGACAATACTGGCTCAGTTCCTCAAGCTGGCTAGTCTGATATCAAGGCAAAGACCGCTCTGAGGTTACTAGGCTGTAGCTTGCTGGCTGATTTCATGAACAGATTTCTGTGGGGTCCTCTGGTTCTGGACCTTTAGCGCCTGGGCCTGATGTCAAGGCATAGGGCTCAGTGCTTCAGACTTGCTAAACTGATCTCAAGGCACAGGTCTCTGTAAAAATTACTGGCTCAGCAGCCACAGCTTGCTGGGATTATGTCAAGTCTTAGGCCTCTATGAAGTCACCCACGGCATTTTTAGCATGTCAATGCACTGGCCTTTGGCAGTTTACAGGCTTGACACTTCTATCTTCCTGGAATCATGTCAAGGGACAGACTTCTCTGAGTATTACTGGCTGAGCACCTCTACTTTGCTCAGCTAATATGAAGACCCATATTTATGTAAGGCTTGTGGCTCAGCATTTCTAAACACCCTGAACTTGCTGAGCTGAAGTGAAAGCACAGGTCTCTGGATGTCACTGGCTCAGCTGAACTGGGCAATTTTTGACAACAACTTTCCTTGTTTATTAATAGCTTCATATCTTTAAACATTTAAGGTTGATTTGCTTAAATCAGGGTTTTATTAGATCATTTCTGAGAGCAAGGAATTTCATATAATATAAGCTTTGGTGTTTGGGAAACCCTTTGTGTGATTTGTTAAAACTTAGCATGTTGTTTACAATCTGGAGAAAATTAATTATGGCTTGAATTGCCTTATTCCAGTTGATTCATTATTTTACTGTGTTGCAGGAGTCTCCCATTAAATCCTTCTGCTGACACAAATATTTTAGGTTTGTTGTAGCAGTAGCACCAGAGGAAACATTTTTAAGCAGTTTTGCAGAATCCATTTCTCCTTTTGGTGAGCTTCATTTTTGCAATCCTTCTCTCCTATCCTACTTCCTTTGGGCCACATAATTGTTGAGAGATTTGAGTCAGACAGGTCTCACGGGTTTGAACTGCGAGAAATTAAAAGAAAAAAAAATGAGTGGGGATGCCAGTCCTGCCAAAAATCCCACTGTATAGATCTTAGAGAAAAAAATATATCTAATAGCTTTTACAAACCTCTAGAAATCTAGAACAACTTTTCCATAAATAATAATCCTGCAATTTTAAGTTCTTATGATCTGGTCTGAGGATCGCCAGTTTGTGTGTGCAGCTGCGGTACTAGCATGTACAAATGAGGCCCAAAATCTGTGCAGTTTTGCATGTGGCTCTAGCTATTTGAAAACTTGGCTTATTCTGTAAGCTGCAAAAATGCACTATAAGGCATAGTGGTTTTTTTACTCGTTTGATGTGTGTGAAAGCCTTTCGTTGCACACTACAATGCCTGCCTAAGCCTTCTATTAAGCTGTTTCAACATACTTAGACATTTGTCACTGCTGGAAGTAGTAATGATGATCTTGCCTTTTAGGAATCCCAGAAGTTCATGAGCATTTAAATCCTTTACCACTGGGAGTCAGGATTTCCTAATACAAACAGGTTTATGTTGCATAATGCTGGGAGCTGGGGCTTGCTCTCATCTGCAGTGGGGAATTCTATTTTCTACCTGCATCACAGGCCTTGTCTGTATTAGGAAAATGCATTGTCTTAGAAAGTATTTTAACAAAGATGTTTTTACTAACAGACTTGGCCTTTAAACATGAATGATTAAAAATGAATTTTCTCAATACAGACAAGGTCATAGTATACAAGCCCAAGTAGAGTGGTATTTTCCAACTGTCTTTTTCATTTAAAAATTGGCCATCATCACGTCACATTTCCAGCCTGCTATAGAGAACCTAAAATGACGCCCACTCTTCCATAATGATCACTGTTTATTAGGGTTTATTAGCTGGCCATAAACATTTTTTCTTGGCTGAAATTTGGCATGCAAGGTCTTAGCAATGAAAATCATTATCATTTACTTTTTTCAACAAAATGCAATAAAAATCAGTGAAATGCATTTATTAAAACAGAAGCTCAGAAAAATAGCTCAATTTTTGATGATGATATTTATATTACCAGCATGGATCTGAATGCTTAAAAAACCCATCTAAATGGTCCCCAAATTACAACTTGGAATGAGTGACCATGGAAACAGCGACCATGTCTCCGTTGCCTTCCGAATGGATTGGAAACAGCTTGAGTCAAGCTTAATATGGACAAAGGGAAATTTGCCAGTACGCAGACAATTAGAGTTCTCTTCCTGAGTACTTCAAATGCAGCCCTTAAAGTGAGCTTTCAAAACGCCACAGTGTCTAAGTGTTTGCCTGTCTCTTTGTAGCACCGGACAATTATGTAAGAGTCTCCAGAAGCTCAGAACTGTGAGAATGGGCTTTGTGCTGAAAATGCAAATGGTTGTTTCCAATACATTTAGTGGACAATCTCCCCCTCATACTCTCGATGTAGCGAATTTTTAAACAAAGGTCCTTATTTCTTAACATTCTTTTCATTGTTTCAGGGAGGCTCAATGGGACAAACTGTTTCCTTCAAATAGATTTAGGGGGAAAAGCATTGCAGGGAGTCAGTTACAGAAATGAATGCCTTTTCAGTGTGTGGGCTTCATCAGCTAGTTCCTTACTCTCTAAGTAAACCTGGTACTTTCAGATGAAGTTGGCCTTATCTTTGTGCACATTCATTTAACTCTGCCTCTCCCTGCTTCTGTGGGCAGCTTTCTAGCTTCAGCTGAACTTTTTTCTGATCATGCACCCAAGCTCTAGTGCAACTTCAGCTTGTTAAAAACATACAGTCTACAAGCTAAGACATATTCTACTTTCAATCTGTGCACAAAGCTCTAATTGGGAGTCGAAATATTTATGTTCATGGTATGTGTATATATATATATATACACACACACACACACACACACAGAGAAGTTAAATAAAAACATAAAATACTCTTGCTGGAAGGTTGCAACCTAACACTACTTTATTTCTTAGACTTCAGAATTATAACACACAAGATCCCAAAAACAGAGAGAGAGAAAGCAGGCTGCTCCTTAAAACAGAGAGGTACAACTCACCCCACTTTACTCTAGGCTGGCTGCCTGCAAACTGATTGCTGCTAGACCAAGAATTACCACAAGAAGCCATAAGAATAAGGGGAGAATATGACTATTTGTTTTGTATTATGTTCACATTACCTCATCAACTATAAACAGACTTATGTTAAAAAGTGTTTGCATCTACAAACCTAAATTCTTGCCTACATTTTTATGGATGTGCTGTTGTGTTGTGCTTGTTCATTTACTTCACTTTTATTTAAAAAAAAATCTCTCATTCACGTTTTGGGGACATGGGGATATATATATATATATATATATATATATATATATATATATATATATATATATATATATATATATATATATATATATAAATTCTAACCAAAGTCCAAAATATATAATCCTTTTAAAACTCATCCCACTATTAGGGCCCTCCCACTATTCAATATAACCCATTTAGCCCCTTTTCTCAGGGGGGAAAAAGCTTGGAAAAAGACGAAATATTATAGAGTGACCTGGAGGTCAACAAATTCAGGTTCTGGTGAATTAATGGGGAAGTCAGTTCTACTGCAGAAGGCCCCTCATTGGAAATATCAGGTGGAATTGCTCTCCATCTGTCAGTTAATTAGAGTCTTTCAGAAAGGGCTCAAGGGACATTGTTTTGGCAAACCTTTTGTCTGGCTATAGATTGACGCTCAGAGTGTTTCGTTATGATGGGTCAGGATCATATAGGGAGGGGGATGTTTGTGCAGCTACTATAAGCAGTTTAACTAATGTGTTGCTTGGTTTTAATTTTTGTCGTGTCTCCAGATAGCACGGTGATGGGTGCCTGAAAGTAAATGAAATATTAAATAAAATGCAGAGTCTTGAAAGCTAAAAAAGTCACTTAATGTTCTCATCACCAAAATGTCATGGGTTTTAATAATTTTAAACACCTCTTTTGTAGCTGGCAAAACATGGATTAAATATTGTTATGATAAGCAGAACACTTGAAAAACTGCAGAAAGTAGCCACTGAAATTGGTAAGTGTTTAAATCTGAAGATAACTGTGACAGGCAGTGTGGTGTTGTAGGGCACTGGATTCATGAGACCCGGGATTCTGTTCCCAAAGTGTTTACAAAACATTAACTCTCATACTACTCTGTGAAGTAGATGAGTATCATTACCCCCAACTGACAGATAGGAATACTTTGCGAAGGCACAGAGATTAATTTTTAAACAGTCACATAAATGTGTGGTAGGGCTGGTTATTGAACCCACACCTCCTTATTCTCAGTCATGTACTTTAACCCATAGAGAACACCTCCTCCTCCAGTTGAAAAAGATGACTCTTTTGACACATTCAGCCCCATGAGTTACAGTTATGCCATAGAAATTCCCAGAATTGGAATTCTACATGGGCAGAAATCCAGCATTAAGAAAACATTTATCCCAAGTGTTGGAATGTAGAGTAAAATTTCCACCTATTCAGACAGGAAGGCCTTTAAAAAAAATCAAGATAAGATTTGAGAAAAAAAGAGATAAGTAGAGCCGTTATAGCGATTAGGCTACTAATGTAATACATTTTGTGTAGTGTATGTAAAACATTGATCAAACCATAAAACTAAGGCTATGTTTACACTACAAACCATTGGGCAGCAGTGTGTAATGTATGTATAGCTAAATGTCACATAGGGTTGCCAACTTTCTAACTGCAGAAAACCGAACACCCTTGCCCTGCCTGCCCTTTCCCGGAGGCTCCACTCCCCATTCACTCCATCTCCCCTTCCTCCGTCATTTGCTCTCCCCCACCCTTGCTCACTTGCTCATTTTCACTGGGCTGGGGCAGAGGGTTGGGATGCGGGAGCGGGTGAGGGCTTGGGATGAGGTGTTTGAGGTGCAGGAGGGGGCTCCAGGCTGGGACAGGGGTTTGGGGATGGGATGGGGTGTGGGCTCCAGGGGAGGTTGGGTGTGGGAGGGGGTTCTCAGCTGGGGCAGGGGTGTGGGAGGGGGTTTGGGGCATGGGCTCCAGGCAGCGTTTACCTTAGGCAGCTCCCAGGCGCTTGGGGAAGGGGCATGCAGAGCCCCCATGGCCGTTCCTGAGCAAGAGGGACATGCCGGTCGCTTCCTGGGAGCTGCGCGGAGCCCGGCAGGGAGCCAGCCAGCCCTGCTGTGGCCAACAGGACTTTTAGTGGCCCAGTCAGCAGTACTGACTGGAGATGCCAGGGTCCCTTTTCAACCGGGTGTCCACACTATGGTGTGCAGCTACATCTGTGTGTGGAAGGCTCTGGAAGAGATGAGGCAGCAGAGAAAGGCTTCATGAGCTCCATGCCACCATAGGCTTTCACAGTAGTGAGGAAAGGTGCTGTTGCCGGAGTCTTTCCCTGTAAATTTAGGGCTAGATTCTGCAATTAGCTCAGGGTCCTTTGTGCTAGTCAAGTGTGGAGGCTCAGATGGCATAAACCTGATGGAGCTGGCTCCTGCACCTGCTATTTTCACCCCACAGCATACAAGGTGGGGGTTGGGGGGCAGGGAGGGAACAGGTTGGAGCTCTGCTCCACTCCATAACACAGATTCTCTAAGTCATGCCAGGGCTGGCACAGACTGGCCCACAGAATCATGGGGCCATAATTGGCTTCCTGACAGCCTCCCTGCTGTCCTGCCCCAAGCAGAGCTCAGATGTACAGAAGAAGCAAGCTCTTGCCAAATCTGAAGATATGCTGATAACTGAAGTGGAATTAGAAGCTTGCAATTTCTGTGGAGATTAGGGTCTCCCTCTCCCCCCACCAAAAGGCCAAGCTCTGGTGACACTAGCTGGCGACATAAAAGAAGCACATAGGAAAGTTAGATACAAAGTCCAATTCCGTACAGCTATAGAATCAGTTTCCATTTCAATGAAGGGAGCTCCTAGACTTTCTGGAGTCTATGTGCACCTGAAATGGTCTCTGCATTTCCATTGCTGACAAATGTGTTTGTTCAGATCACTGTTCAAGAAAGGGAGGAGGTGAAAGCCTTTCAACTGGTCCTAGATTCACTTAGCAAATCTTTCAACAAACCTGGTCGGAGGTTCAAGATGATCATGAAACCTGAAAGCAGGCGGAGTAGTAACTATTTCTCATGTGGGCCCCCTTGTTAGCAGAGTTATAATTTGAGCTCTCCAACAGAGAATTTCAGCTTTCATTTTTGAAGTCAGTCAGTCATCTTCTCTTCTACGTGAAGGCAGCATTGAAACTGTAAACGGGATATAAACCAAACAACTCAGAGACAGGATTCTGCAGCTGGATTCCACTTCTGCAGCAGGAGGGGTAGGTGTGGGGGCGGGGGAGAGATTATAGATGCTCCCATTTCCCTTTTATGTAAAATGAGTCAAAGCTGAGGTGTATCCCAAAGAGTTGCCTCAATAATTCTTCCTAAAATCCTTAGACTGGCCCATCTTACAATGGTGTGATTATGAATAACACAAATAGGCTATATTTCAGAGGGAGGCAGCAAAATATAGTTTCCCAACCTGCCCCCAAAATGCAAAGTCCAATTCTGCTTGTTAAAATGTTCATCTTACAAAGAAGCAAACTTTTAAAATAATTGTATAAAATAGAGTTTACATCAAAGATCTGTCAGCATGTTCATTTTCAATAAATTGCAACACTTCTCCTATAAACATTACAATAATTGGGGGAAATGTTAGAAGTTTTGTATTATTTATATTATTTCTAATAAGGGGGCTAAATTTTGTCTTGATATTTGGGCAGAGCGCCCACAGATTTCAGGGCAGAAATTGACCCTACATTTTTCTTAAAAAATGTGTTACGGAAAGTGCCTTTTGCTTATATTTTGATTACTCTTAAAAAGCAAGGGAGTTGAAACAGCTGCATGTAGTACAGAGTGCAATACAAAAGGGTGAACCAAGTTCTTTGGCTCATTCCTCTTGATTACAATTCTCTCTCTCTCTCTATTTATATATAAAGACACTTTGTATTGTTAATTACAGAACAGGCCACAGGTAGAAATGTGAAGATCATACAAGCTGACTTTACAAAAGATTACATATATGAGAATATTGAAGAATGTCTTCAAGGCTTAGAAATTGGCATTTTGGGTAAGTTAATTAGACCCATTAATTGAAGAGTATTTTGATAATACATTATATAAATACAAATGCATTTAAATAATTGCAGTTTATTATGCAACTATAACTTGGCATCACTTGTTTTAGAACATGGTGTATATGACACTAACTAACATGCAGATGTTATTAAAACCAAGTGTGCACTTGCTTAATACACTGTTTTTAGTTGTTTATTATACAGGTTGTAGAGGTGAATCAATGCACTCTATGGTTCCCTATTTCTCTAATAGGGTACAGTAATTTCTTTTACCATCTAAGCCAATCTACCACCATCCATTTTATGTGGTGACTGTCCCTGTTTAGTCTCAATTAATTCATTTTCAGTATTTGTTTTACAGCTGTGTGGAATTCTTGCACCGAACCTGAAAACCACTATAAATGAACTTTTGGTTAAAGCTAACAGGAGTGATATGCAGGGCCGGCTCCCGGGTTTTTGCCGCCCCAAGCGGTGGGGGGGGGGGGGGGAAATGCCGCGATCGGCAGCAATTCGGTGGCAGGTCCTTCCCTCCAAGAGGGACCAAGGGACCCGCCGCTGAATTGCCGTCGAAGAGCCCGACGTGCCGCCCCTTCCCCTTGGCCGCCCCAAGCACCTGCTTGCTGAGCTGGTGCCTGGAGCCGGCCCTGGTGATATGAATAGGAACAAAGTATTTTTAAGTATCCTTTAATTAATCAAAAAAAAATCCAGTAGTAGCCTGGTTTGGTTCTACTGAGGTCAATATTGATGGCTTTGATTTCAGTGGGAACAAGATGGGTCACTAACAGCATTTCTCTTCACATACAGCTTAAAAGCTTCTTAAGAAGAAACCTTTTGTTTAACCAGTTAAACTATGCACTTCATCCAAATATAGTTCTTATTGTTCTGTTTCCTTCCTGATTAGTTAACAATGTTGGAATGCTTCATAATCCTCTTCCATGCCGTTTCCTTAATGGAGTAGACACAGACGAGGTAGGATTATGTTGTAGTACTGTTGTTTTTTCTTGCAATGTAACAATTAGGGCTGGAGGTTCCATCTACTAAGGGACAGATCCTGCATCCATTGAGCAGGGCTGGCCTTACAATGAGGCAAACTGAGGCGGCTGCCTCAGGTACCAGACTGGGGGGAGATGAGGCACTAGGACCCAGAGTGTAGAAAATTGTGTCTGTTGCTGGTGCATATGTATCTCTCTGCTCTAGATGCACAGAGATGGTGGAGTGCTGTGCTGGAGGAGGAAGGACACAAGAGGCATAACAGGGAGGCAGGAGAAAAGGTGAGAGGGAATAACTGAAAGCAGCAGGAGCTGCAGGGAGAGAGAGGAGGAGGAGCCTCTTATGTACCTCTCTAGCACCCCCAGGAGCCTGCACTGATTAACACCAGCTTCTCAGGGAACTTCCTGTTTCCTGCTGCTTCCCTGAATCCACTTGAGGAGAACAGGCAGTCAATTGAAGTAGTAGAAGCCAGTTAGGCCCTTAAGATGCTGATATCTTCCCTCACTCAGGCCCTGCTACCAGCCTGCTTATTTGTCCCCTTAAATTGAGTGTTGAGAGCCACTATAGCTGGCACAGAACAGCAGTCATGAGTGAAAGAAGAAAACACCCCTCTGGGGCAGCATTCAGAAAAAGAAAGAAAGCAAAGGAAGCTTTTCTACCTAAGCAGGATGGAGCTCTCCTGAGACACATAGACACAAATGTTCATGGTGAGCCTTCCAGCCCCAGTGAGGATGTGAATAGTGAGGAGATGCCTGATCTTCCAGTTAGTCAGAGTGCAGGTGACCTGGCAGCTACTGCAGCATACATATCTCCATCTCAAATGGATGTAACCATGCACATTCCTGAAGAAAAGTGTAGATCAGAGAAGAGTGTGGTGGAGGTGCAAGAAACAGCTGCTGCTGAGTTTAGTTCCTTAAGTCTAGATGATCCAGGACTGTGGACCCACTTGAGCAGTAGCCTGAGGGACTTCCTTGTACTGCATAGGCCACAGCAGGTGAAAAACCTCATGTCCCCCACAGACAATGAAAATAGAAGTTTCCATCCAACACATTACTGGCATGAAATCCGCAGTGGTGACAAAGTGGAGAGGCCATGGCTTATGTACTCAAAAACCCAAAATGTTGCATACTGTTTTTGTTGCAAACTCTTCCAGTCTAATGTCCCAGCCACATTGGGTTCTACAGGAACAACGGACTGGAAAAGTCTGTCTAGAAATCTGGCATGCCATGAGAAGGCAGCAAATCACCAGAGAGCATTCTGTAGGTGGAAAGAGCTTGAGATGAGACTAAGGTTAAAGGCCACCATAGATGATCAGCATCAAAAGAAGATTGCATCAGAGTCTCTTTACTGGCAAAATGTTCTGAAAAGGCTCATTGCCATTGTGAGAATGCTTGCTACCCAAAACCTAGCACTGCATGGCACTTCAGATCAGTTGTATGTGCCAAACAATGGAAACTTCCTTAAAATTGTGGAGCTGATGGCTGATGCTGTACTCCAGGAGCATCTAAGAAGAGTCACCAACCAAGAAATGTACACACACCACTACCTTGGAAAAACAATTCAAAATGAGACCATACAGTTCCTGGCAACAAAAGTCAAACAGAAGATTGTGGCAGATCTGAAGTCAGCAAGATATTACTCTGTTATTCTGGACTGCACACCTGACATCAGCCATATGGAAAAATGACTTTAATGGTGCGTTTTGTAACAACAACAGAACCTAGTGAAATCGTCCCTGCAATGGTGCCTGTCAGAGAGCATTTTCTAGAATTTATTGACATTGATGATACTACAGGAGCTGGTATGATAAATGTACTTTTTTAAAAGCTGGAAGATACAGAATTGTGATAGCTGACATGAGAGGTCAGGGCTACAATAATGGTGCCAACATAATAGGAAAGAACAGAGGAGTGCAGACACGGATCCGAGAGTTAAACCCTTGAGCATTTTTTGTCCCATGCAGTTCTCAATCATTGAACTTGGTGGTCAGTGATGCAGCATCAGTTTCTACTGAGGCTGCTGAGTTTTTTAATGTAATCCAAAGCATCTATGTATTTTTCTCTGCATCAACTCATCAATGGCAAATTTTGAAGCAACATCAGGGAACATCCTCTCTGACACTGAAACCACTGAGTGCTACATGATGGGAAAGTGGAGTGGAGACGCTAAAGCCTATTAAACACCAAATTGGGAAGATAGATGATGCCATAGTTGCCATTATGGAGGGTAATGCTATGACAGGAACTGTTCATGGGAGAACAGTGGCAGTGGGAAATGGGATCACCAGAAATGTACATAACTTCAAATTTCTGTGTGGCTTAGTGTTGTGGCATGACATACTGTTTGAAATAAATGTTATAAACAAGAGACTCCAAGGTGGTGATTTTGATATATCTGGAGCAATGGAACAACTGGACAAAGCAAAGTCATACCTACAGTCTTACCGGTCACATAAGGGATTTCAAAATGTTCTGAAGAATGCACATAAGTTGGCAGAGGAACTTCACACTGAAGCTATTTTCCCACCCATTCAAGAATACAAGAGTCACTGAAGAAGACATTTTGATTACGAGGCACGAGATAATCCCATAAGAGACCCCCAAACAACAATTCAAAGTTGAATTCTTTAACCAGGTGCTAGATTGTGCAATACAGTCAGTTGAAGAACGTTTCATGCAGCTCAAGGAACACAGCAGTATATATGGGACGTTGTATGATATTCCAAAACTCCTCACTATACCTGAAGAAGACCTACACCAGCAACGCAGAGCACTAGAGACAGTGTTGACACATGATGACATGCACAATATTGATGCGAGTGATTTAGGTGATGAACTGTAAGCCCTTTCCAGATGCATTTCAGCAGGATCAACTTCAAAGGTTGTTCTGGAACAAATAATATGACCACCCGCTTTCCAAATGCTTTTGTTGCTCTGTGCATACTTCTAACACTTCTGGTAACAGTTGCCAGTGGAGAACGCAGCTTCTCCAAGCTGAAGTTAATACAAACACATCTACGCTCCACAATGACACAGGAGAGGCTGGTCGGCCTTGAAACCATCTCAATAGAGCATGAGCTGGCCCAGACTGTGGACCTTCAGGAAGCAGTTCAAATCTTTGCAACCAAGAAGTCATGGAAAGCACCACTTTGATTATTCAAACAGATAAAAATGCCAGTGTTTACTATGAAGACAAGAAAAGTTACATTTGCTGTTCAGGCATTTGAAAATCAAGTGTTACTTAAAATTTTTGAGCAAGATGTTTTAAGTTGTTAGTTCTCTTTTATTGGGGTAGGTAGCAGAGCAGTACCATGAGAGGAATAGAACAGGAAGAAGGCAGAATTGAGACCTTTCAAAGTTTTGGCCCAGGCAAAGGGGCATGGGGGCGTCATTTGAGCTCCCTGCCTCAGGTGCCAAAATGTTGTGGGCCAGCCCTGCCATTGAGATTGGTGAAAGTTGCACTGTTGAATTCAGTGGGAGGAGAATTGGGCCCTAAATAAACATACTTACAAATGAACATACAATGACAAATTGGATAATTGTGCAGGAAAATAGTTATTTGCATATACAGTCTTGGTAAATATGCATGCATTTTTGCAGCCTCCTTTTGAATTCTTTTTACCCTGGATGTTCTGTTAGAAGTCTTTGCAAACTGAACCCTCATGTTATAAATGCCAGCTAAGTGACTTCTCAAAATGTGTCTATATTTGAATTGTTTTCTTGTTTCCAAAAGAACCTCATCAGCTGCAACATTATCTCTGTTATCAAGGTATGTACCACACACATTCAGTGTATAAAGAAACAAACGTATTTATACCAGAGAAAGATATTGTTTCAAACAGTGACAATGAGTTTTCTTGTGTCCTCGCATTTTGGCTGGCTTCTTAGCTGCTCATCCTGAGCCATATCGGGAGCATTATTTTAGGAGTCTAATTAACATGCTAGGTTCTGCTATGTGTGAAACATTTTGCTTAGAGCTGGTCAGAAAGTTCTCAACAAAATATTTTTGGTTGTCTAAACAGGCTGTTTTGGCAAAGCCAAAACATTTTGCAAAAATGTAACAGTTTTGACAAAACCTTTGACAGGAAAGCTTCTTGTCCATACTGGCCTGAGAGAGAGATTGAAAACCTGACCTTTTTGCTTAAAAAATGGATGGGATGCAATTCCACCTTGTGAAAACATTCATTGCAGATTGACCAAACCTTCCAAAGACAGATTTCAAAACCTCATAAGTCGTTTCAAAACAAAACTGTTCTCTGGCCAGCTCTAATTTTGTTTAGCTCCTTCCCTTTCAAGCACAGTCAGTATTTCACCACCTCCCCTGCTCTGATTAAGGTTTGTTGCTCTGCTGTTTGGGGCAACATGTTAACCTGAGCTACAACTAAATGCTTCATAGTTCATCTCAACCTTAGCTAATATCTTTATAAACATGACACGAGAGGCCTTTATTGACAGACTCTCCTCTTTAATTGTTAAGAGTTTCCTCCCCATATCTAACATACCTACTTCCCCCAGTTTGACCTGTTTGATCACACTACATACTTTCTCAAAGGCTCTGCTCTGGGAATTGCTTTGACTGCTTACCAAAGAATCTCTCTTCTTGAAAGGTGTCTGGATTTTAAAGTAGAGCACACAGCCCAAAACAATTCTTGGGGGTGGGGCTTGAAGTATAAATCCTTTCATTTTGTTCAACTAAAACAAACTATTTATTTCTGCCATTTCTTTCTATAAAACTTCCACAAAAGCTGCACATTCCTCTCTACCCCTCCACCACAATAATTTCCTTTCCAGGCCTGGATGATGCCTTCCCCTGATTACTGCAACCTCCACCTCTCTGACCTCTCCCAAAGCCACTTGCCCCCTTCAGTCTATTCCAAATGCTGGTACAAGAATTAACCATGACTCGGACGAGATCCATCCTCTCTTCAAATGTTTCTGCTGGTTTCTCATTTTTATCCTGATCATGACCTCCTGCAAGCTCTAAACATTCTGGGGTGAAATCCTGGCTCCAGTGAAGTTAATGGGATTTTTGCCATCGTATTTGATAGGGGCAGGATGTCCCCTGTGGCATCTGCTTTCATTGATACTGTGGTCTCTCTCTTCTGCCCTCCTTGTTCCAGTGAAACTTCATGGCAATTTTCCATATTGATGTCTTCCAGCCACTCATCTCTTAACCATTTCCCACTTTGCACACTATGACTGGCACCTTATCCCTTCACCCACTCGGACACGAGATGCCTTCCATAAATTCCAATTTGAAAATGAGGCTTAACCACCTGCATGCACATTCTCACCCCCTTCACGTTACTGACCTGGAACTAAGCACTGGTTTATCTGCACTAGTTTACATTGCTACACTTTCCTTTCTTTGTAAGTTGTCTATCAAGGCTCTTCTCCTTAAAAGCTAAGCACACATGTAAGGGTATGTCTACACTACCTGCTGGATTGGCAGGTAGCGATCGATCTATTGGGGATCGATTTATCACGTGTAGTGACAGGGCGGCTCAAAAATTTTTTGGCGCCCCACAATCGCGGCCCGAGGGCCCCGAGCCGCTGGAGCAGCGGAACTGCCTGAGTGTAGACGCGATAAATCGATCTCCAATTGCTCTCCCGTCGACTGATGAACTCCAGCTCAGCAAGAGGCGGAAGCAAAGTCGACGGGGGAGCCGCCGCAATCGACCCCGCACCGTGAGGACGCGAGGTAAGTCAAACAGATATGTTGACTTCAGCTATGCTATTCTCATAGCTGAAGTTGCGTATCTTAGGTCGATCCCCCCCCACCCTCCAGTGTAGACCACGCCTAAGTCTTTGAACACGTGAGGAGTCCCAATGAGTTCAAAGGGACTCAAATCCATGCTTAATGTTAAGCATGTGCATAAGTGCTTCACTAAATAGGGATGGACTTGAGCACATACCTAAGTTTGCTAAAACAGGGTTAGAGTGAGAGAGATGGCTGACTGAATAATTAAGATCCAACCCCAACCTTTGAAATTCAAAATGAACCTAAAGCTTTTACGCTGAGGCTTGAAAAAGTTGATAAGACAAGGAAAAACATTGTGTTTTTGCACTTTCTGATCCTAGTTGGGACCAGAAGTGGAAATGCTGAAATACCAAGAAACAGACTGAGATATTTGATCCAATATTGCAGGCTCATGAAATTCAGATAGTTTGGAGAAGATTTGCATAAGCCGGAGAACGTTGCATATCAAACTGACCCTTGGAAACTTTAGACAACAGTTCAACGCAATGTGTTCTAATCTGTGCCAGTAAAATTTCTTATCTTTCCCCAAAATTTCAAAGTATATTTTTTAACCTACCTGCTCTGGCTCAGACCCCCTGTGCTTTCAGAACTTAATGTGTTAGCACATTTTCTCTGTTTAAAAAGCCCAAAACCATACAAAACAATAACAAAAAGAGACACAAAGCACAGGGAGAGGGAATGTAACTCATAGCCCTTTTATTTCTTGTAGATGACACGAATAATTTTGAAACAAATGGAGCCAAGGTAAAACTCCCATTTTTCCCCTTAAGCTTTCTGTGCGTTCTAATTCTAGCAAATATTTGCTAGCTCCAATTAGTTCTGCAATAACTACTCAAGTTCCTGGTGGGTCGATGCCCAGTATAATTTCTCTCCTGCTGCTGTGTGAACAAATGGTAGAAACTGTAACAAAAAGGTAAAATATAGGGTAGATCAGAAGATGTAATATACTGGGTCAAGTTTACAAAAAAGATATGCTTGTATAGCATATGTAAACCTGCCCGTTATGAAACTAATTAGACATGCAAATACCTTTGCACACATTTGTATTTTCTAAAGGTAGCTGTAGAGTTTGGAATAATAGTATTTAAGTGTTAAAGATAAGTTACAATAACTTGATTTACTAAGAGCAATTAATTCAGCTCCATGAGTAAAAAGTTCCTTTTCTTATCTGTTTCAAGGGAACATATTTAAGACATAATTTTGATAACTAAAGTTTCATCTGTAAGAATTTAAAAAGGGTGAGGAGAAAATTTTTATTTTAGGATACAGTAAATTTTTGTTTCAGGAACAATAAAGACAAACTTTTACCTTTTACTAATTTTCCCTTTGGTTATTATGAAAATAGCTGAGAGATGCTTTTTACTGCATATAGGGAAAATTAAGGCACAAATGAAGGAAGTGGGAAGAGGAATGGTTTGGTTAAGGAGAGTTATAAGCATAAATTGTTTTCTCTGAATTTTTCAAATATCTGACAAAATATTCATGTTCAGATGTACCACACCATGAGCAAAATTTCCCATGGTTCCAGTTGCACTATTCACTTAAGTTACACTTATAAAATTATCTGTCTGTGTATTTGCTGGTACCTAATTAAGCTCTAAAGACTCTCTTTGAGAATGTAGCCTATTCTGTTTGTATAATAGAAGAGTTCTGCCTTCTAGAGAAAAAGGCTGCAGTTTTAATCTTATGCAGGACCCAGATCCTACTGTAATATAGCAAAAGGCAAAGTTAATGTAACAATTTAATTTGAATTTCAGACAAAAAGGACTTATTCTGAACCTTTCTTCTGGTTTGGGCACCTTCCCTTGTCCATTATATACTATATATTCGGCTTCTAAAGTAAGTCTTTCTTATTGCTTTGTAAATCAGTGTTGCTGAAATGTTCACCCAAAACACACCAGCTGTGACTCTGACTTATAATGTTGATATTTTCAGATACAATTAAATAACCACCACCACAATATTCATAGAATCCCTCTAAACTAAGGCAGAGAATAGGGCAAGGATGAACTTCTGTAGGGGCAGGCTAACTGGTTTACTCAAGACTGAAGATGCACAAAACATGACAGATTCTGCTTGCAGAGTGGAGGGTAAAATTTTGTGTAGTGGAAGGATGGAGATGGGAGACACGTGGGGAGCGGGCGGAGTCAGCCCCCTGGCTGCCCTCACTCCGCCACCCCACAATCAGCAGGCTGGGGTTGCCTGGCCTGTTTTTCATTTGGAGGCTTCACTTTGAGTTAAAACTCCCAACATTTTAACTTCATACTGATAGGATTCACTTTGATGATTTCCATTCAGAACCATAAAATGCTGAAGCCTCAGCTCTTGTTTGGTTGACATTCCACCCAAGGTCTCTCAAAACCCAGACAAATCTAGCCCAAGTTTCAGCTACATTGAAACCTGAGTTTTCAGGTGGGTTTTTTTTATTATAATAATAGGAGATATACCAATCTCCTAGAACTGGAAGGGACCTTGAAAGGTCATTGAGTCCAGCCCCCTGCCTTCACTAGCAGGACCAATTTTGCCCCAGATCCCTAAGTGGCCCCCTCAAGGACTGAACTCACAACCCTGGGTTTAACAGGCCAGTGCTCAAACCACTGAGCTATCCCTCCTCCCTAAGTTTTTCATGGCTCTACTCAAAAGTGAAATCAAATTCAAATCAAATATTTTTAGATTGAAAAAACTTGGTCCCAGCATTATCTAAAAATTTCTCATGACCCACTGGCATGTCTCTTTTTAGCTACTTATTATGGAAACCGGGGCCTTATATCTTAGAACCTCACACTCATATATTTATACTTACAAGACCCTTGTAAGATAGCATTTCTCTATTATCCCCATTTTAGATATGAGAAACTGAGGCACAGAGAGGCTGTGATGTGCCCAGTGTCACATGGATGTCTGTGGTGGAGCAGGGACTCGGACCCAGATCTAGTCCTAGGCTAGTATCCTAAAAACCAAACCATCCGTCTTCTTTTCTTGCACTTTGCATAGTCATTGATCTGTGCAAAGTGGGTGTAAAATGTTACCACTGATGTAAATGAGTGGACAATTCTGACTCGATAGTATTTTACACCCCGTTTTTGCTCAATTTATACAGGAGTAACATACTATGTAAGGCGCAAGGCAGATAATCAGGCCCCAAATTTCCAGACTAGAGATGGTCCCAACAGGAACAATATTCAACTATGGGTACATTGGGCTCTGGATCCACCTGTGGATCTGAATTTTGCAATGTGGGTCCATGAACATCAGAAACTTCCACTCTTCCCCCTTGCATAGGGTTGCCAACTTTCTAATGGCACAAACCCAAACATCCCTGCCCTGCTCCTTCTCTGAGGTCCCACCCCTGCTCACTCCATCCCCCTCCCTCCATCGCTTGCTCTCCCCCAACTTCACTCACGTTCACTGGACTGGGATATGGGGTTGGGATGGGGTGTTGGGTTCCGGAGGGGGTGTGGGCTCTTGGAGGGAGTTTGGGTGTGAGAGGGGGCTCACGGCTGGGATGGATCTGGGGATGGGGGTTTGGGGTGCAGGAAGGGGTTCCAAACTCGGGCAGGGGGTTGGGATGCGGGAAGGTTTTTTTCAAAGTGTGGACTCTGGCCAGGCAGTGCTTATCTCAGGCGGCTTCTGGAGATGGCCGGCATATCTGGCTCCTAGGCAGAAGGGCCTGGGGGCTCTGCACGCTGCCCATGCCTGCAGGCATCCCTCCTGCAGCTCCCATTGGCTGCAGTTCCTGGCCAAAGGGAGCTGCAGAGCCGGTGCTTGGGGCAGGAGCAGCATGCGAAGCCACCGTGGCCGCCCCTGTGCCTGGGAACCAGACATGCTGGCTGCTTCTGGGAGCCGTGCAGAGCCAGGTCAGGCAGCCTGCCTTAGCCCCGCTGTGCTGCCGACCAGACTTTTAGTGGTCAGGCATTCCAGTAAAAAAACAGATGCCTGGCAACCCTACCCTTGTATCAGGAAATGCAACTGCAGGTTACCCACCCTGCCTGCCACCTTCCTTTCTTTATAGATCCTGCCCAGCTCCTCCCCCCAGCTAGACTGATCTGCAAGTAGGCCCTAGCACACCCTAAGTTTCCTCCAGGTGTAGCCTATAGGTTATTGGCCTAATTTCTCCCTGCAGGCCTGGTGTGGGGTGGATGTCTTGGCGCATGTGTCAAAAGAAGAATGTGTTATATGCCAGCAGTGGTACAACTGCACCTGTGCTAGCAGCTAGTGAAAACACAGCTCAGGCTTTTTTACCACTGTGTCCTCAAAACTGCATTTTCATAACCTGGGATACTTTTGAGTCCCTTGTACACTAGTGCTTGTTTCATGTCTGACTTGTGCTGGAATGTGGGTACAACTTTATCTGTGCGCAAGAGTCCTGTGAGATCAGACTCAGACCCTCCTTTTCTAAATCTGGTACAGCAGGTGGATACACTAAGTAACTCATTGCTAGGTTTTGCACACATAGTTGGGCCTTAGCCTGGGTAATATTTGGGTCATTTTGGTAAGGGGTATATGTGCATGCATATATGCACACAAGTAATTTCAATTCCTTATGACTAAGTTTATTCAATTTTGTAATTCTAGGCTTTTGTATGCACATTTTCCAAAGCACTTCAAGCAGAATATAAGGCAAAGGGAATTACCATACAGGTGATATAGTATCTTTGTTATTTGCCTTCATTTTCATGAATATTTGAAGTCCAGTCACAGAGCCCAATCCCATGAAGTGCTGGACACCTGTGTAGAAGTGTTGGGTGGCCCAGTGTCCCTGCTAAAATATCCTCCTCACTGGTGTGAAACAAAAGCTTCCTCTCCTCATTTCAGCCCAGAGGTGGCTGCCCTTTCACTGGTGCTCCATGTACCCTCTATAATGTGTTAAGGACCCTTCTCAATGAAAGACACTAATTATTGTCAATAATGATCTTTTATTTCAGGTGGTGGCTCCTTATGCTGTTTCTACTCCAATGACAATGTACCAAAAACCCAATCTCATAACAAAGACTGCGGAGGAGTTTGTTAGAGAATCACTGTTTTATGTTACTGTTGGAGAGGAGACATTTGGTTGTTTAGCCCATGAGATCTTGGTAACTAAATTTAATAATTATTACAGGGCTCCCTGGGACTGATTCAAAGCCCTTGAACTCAACTGGAGTCTTCCCTTTGATTTCATGGGGTTTTGGATCAGGCCCCAGATGAAAAATTCTGCACAGGCTTACTGCTGATCGTGAATTGTTGATGCTTATATATGTCACCAATTAACCATAGTGGGAGTTAGGTACAAGCTAGAGTAGGTACTTACATATGGCAGCTGTTAATGCAGGGAATTTAGTAAAGCACTGAGATGAGTAGATTCGATCAGTTGGAAACTGAACCCTCCCTGTTCCCCCCTCCCCGAAATATTGACTGTAGCAGTATCACAAAAGTTTTCAATGCTAATTATTATAAACTACATGAACACTGATTTGATTTCTTTCTAGCTGCTTGTAATGATTTGTTTTTACTCCCCTCCCCATTTTTTGTTTGTTTTGCTTTTGTTTCACGTTTGGAAGGCGTGCATCCTGCAGCTCATTCCGTTGTGGGTATTCCACAGTGACAGATTTCAAGAGGTGTTCCTGAACACATTTCCGAATTACCTGAAGAGGAACTGGAAGAGCCCCTAACAAAATCAACTTTTTAGACTGTGTGAAATTGTGAATCCTAGATTCATACACTATAATTCTGGGGGCTAAATTCAGCTCTGGGTGAATTTGGCCCAACATGCTTACTGAAGAAGTTTGCTAAGGGCCTGATCCAAAGGCCATTGAAGTCAATGTTTTTCCAATGACTTCAATGGGCTTTGGATCAGTTACAGAGGGATGGGATGCTACAGCTGCTTTTGCTTCTTTAAACTGAGCTTGTAGATGCTGGGTAGCTACAGCTGTTTTGATGTTTACAAATAAGACCATTTGCATTATTTCCAAACATAGGTTTGTTTGCTTTGATGCTTTTAGGAAGACTCGCATGATCTGTGAAGGGGCTTTGGATTTTTGTGGGAGGACACACAGATTTTGCTGGAGGAGGAGGAGATCGTGGGAAGAAGTTTTAGAGGATGGAGGGAATCTGTGCATAGGGGCTTTGGAAGTTTGCAGGAACAGTGTGTATTAGTGGAAAGGGCTTTGGAGTCCTCCAAAGCATTTTATATGAATCCCTGTCACCTGCCCAGCAGAGCGCTGGCGCCGCCCCGCCCCGTCCCGGTCCCCGGTCCCCTCTTCCGGCGGCTGCGTTGCGGCTCCGCCTGCGCCCTGGCAGGTCCACCGGAGCCCGGACGAAGCGCTGCACAGTCAGTGTGCGCTGGGAGCTCCTCCGCCGCGCGGAAGACGGGACCCGCCGCAGTCATGCCTGCTGCAGGTCCGCTCGTCCCGGCTCCGTGACCCCGCCGCAGGCATGCGGCGGAGCTCCACGGGAGCCCCGAAACGGCCGCCCCAAGCGCCTGCTTGGCGCGCTGGTGTCTAGAGCCGCCCCTGCCTGTCAGAGACAGGATACTGGACTAGGTGGACCTCCAGTATGGTGACTTCTAATTCTGTGTTTGCAGGAAGATGAAAGCTTAAGGTGAAGACTTTGAATCTAGATTGTGTAATGTTTTCCAAATAACTTTCAGAACTTCTCTTTATTTTGTGTAGAATTAGGAAGTGAGCGTTTTTTACACTTTGCAATGTTGTTTTGTTTGTGCATTCCAAAAAGCTATTCAATAAAGAAACATTCAAATATCAGAAGTCTTATTTAAACCAGCAGGAGTGAATATATATTTGCATTTGTTGGCCAAATGTGATCTGAGGATGTCTCTGTAGTGTAAGCAAGATAGAGGTAAAGCTGTGCTCCCACTTAATTCAACCACTAAATAGATCCTAATGACTCCTGCAGTTCCTTTAAGATGCCATGTGACAAAGAACTATATAGTGACATATGCCAGACACTGCCACCCCACTGACATAGTACAGCATAGCAGCTCCTTTACATAAAACATGATGTTAAAATCTCATTGTAAGTCTGACTTACATCAGAAGGATGAGACAGGGAAGATCCTAACTCTCTGCATATGTCAGCACAGAAACCAGTTATGCACTGTTCTGAATCTTCATTCACAGGCACAGCAGGGAACACTACAAAGCATACAACATGTTATGGTGTTTGTGTCCACGTGCATGTACATACGTGTTTAGAAATAGTTGATTCTGACATTTACATACTAATATTTATATGTATTTTCAACCCCTCTCACATTGATCATCATCATTAAAATAATTACTTCAACCTCCAGGAAACAATGAGCATTCTTCATACTACACCTCCTGTAAGATACAACAAACTATGTTCTATGGAAATTGTGAAGCAAGGCCTCACAGAAGCACACTAGTAACTCTAAGTCATTCCACTGAGTTCAATGGGGCTATTTTACATGCTTAAGTTTACTCATGTGCATAAGGGTTTGCAGGGTTAGGGGCTAAGGTAGTAATAGGTCACCCAGGTCAGGGTTGCCAACTCCAAAGCATTCGAAAAAAATCCCAAGCCAGCCCCCCAAAACCATAGAGGAAACCCCACAATTGTGGCACTTGGCAACACTGCCAGGTCTTTCCTACTTTGACTGTGCTGAAAATGAAACATTGAGAGAAAAGTGAGCCAGATTCCTCAAGGACAGTAGAAACACAGTTAAGGCATGCGAGCACTAGCTATGAATTTTGGCGTCTCCCATTGTTTGCAACATTTCTTCAAACTTCTCTTGGAAGGAATAGTTACATTTCAGTAAGAGATTTGAGGTTGGTTAGATTTGAATTCTAACTCCAGAAGAAGTTTTGCCAAAGTTTTAGGAATGCAGATAGCAGTTGTACAAAAGGCACTGTGTATTAAAAGATCGCTCTGCTGTTTTGTGAAGAAAAACAAGTGAGAAATTTAATTAAAACCAGTACTGTATGCAGGATGCTGTTAATGACTGTTAGCAAAAGACTAGAGATACATTTTTCCAAAGCACCTACATGACTTAGCTCTTAAGTACCATTAGGACTTCAAAGTCACTTAGGCCCAGATCCTCAAAGGTATGTAGGCTCCTAACTTCTACTGATTTCAATAGCAGTTCTATGTCCATGTATTCTGTGACCAACTCAGTCATAGGGGCATCATTTCATGATGTTTCAATGGGTGATATTATCCTAGCAGTCCCTAGCTTCTCTGGGATCCCTTATAGATAAGAAACTAAGGCATAGACTGCCCAAGTGATTTGTCCAACACAGGCAGTCCATGGCAGAGCAAGGAATTAAACGTGAGTCTCCTATGTCTCAGGGCAGTGCCCCAACTGCTGGGTCATCCTTTCTCCCCTCCGTGGCAGCTAGGAGCCATTTTGAGGAGCTTTTGAAAATGTTACACAATATCTTAATACAACCCAAAATGAGTGTTTCTCCTATTTATGAAATTCACATACTGTACATTGGAACTGAATACCTTGTCTGTCTTTCTGAGTACACTATTATATAGAAAATGTTTCCTACATTTTAGGCCCATTGAACCTGCTCAGTTTGTAAATTAAACAGTCTTTCTACACTAGTTAGTTGTTTCATAGTTGTGTTAAACAATTCATAGAATATAAACTACTGAATATTCACAACCAGTATAAAAACCATCTGCAACTGGCAATGAGACATTGGTGTTCTGCATATTAACTTTGTTTGGAAAAAAATGAGGAATGGACATGGTTTGGTCATCTTTTCATAAATAACCATTTTATATAGATTAAAAGATATTCTCTAAAGTATGCTACTCGTACAGCTTTACAATAAAGCTAACAATACATGATAAATATTACATGTGAGCAAAAGCCTATAGGCCTTTGGGAACCCCCCTGTTCAAGTCAACAATTGAGGGGGACAGACTGACATTCTCGAGATACCAAATTAAGTCTTGGCAAGATAAGGAAATTAATAACATTCGTTCTCTAGCCCTACATCCATCTAGAGACACAAGTAAGTATATACATGCTTAGTTTAATTCATGTGAGTAGTCTCATGGGCTTACTCATGTGAGTAAAGGGACTGTGTTTTAGTGTCTAATCCTGCCCCATCGAAGTCAATGGCTTCTCTACCATTCATTTCAATGGTGCAGAATGAAGCAGAGAGGCCATTTAGCCTTTAATTTGATCTACTAACCTGTATGAAAACTACAAGCTGCTTTGTTTTCACCTTGAGGTAGCTAATGAGTTAACATACTTTTTTCTTCAGTGAGGACAAAGCCTAAATGCTTTCAGGACTGCAGCCTCAGGGTATGTCTACACCAGGGCCTCAAACTCAATTTACCTTAGGGCCAGTGCCAGTCCTCAAATCCTCCCAGCGGGCCAATAATGTCACTGAAGATGGTGTTCAGAAAAGAAAACGTTTATATTGTATTTTTTATTTTGAATTGCTTAGAAATAATAAAACTGTCATACAACTTTATACAATTCTTCGCCTGCCAGAGAGTTTTTAGTGTTTGCCAGACACCTGGCAACGCTTCAGTTCTGTCAGTTTGTTGATGTTTGGCCTCAGTGACTGAGCAGTTGAAACCTTCAGGATTGCAGCAAGGTGGGCATCAGATAGTTGTGTTCTGTATTTTGGCTTGTTTAAATTAATTGTGGATAAAAGTGATGCTGCCTCCATGGATGACTCTGCCCAGCAACTAATGATGCTGCCTTCATGGCTGACTCTGCCCAGCAACTAATGATGCTGCCTCCATGGCTGACTGTGCCCAGTGACTAGTGATGGTATCTCTCTCTCGCTCTCCCCCAGCCAGTGTGAGCTGCGAAGGGGTGACGCTTGCAGCAGACATTGGGCAGCATGTCTGCATGCGTCTCTTCTGCACAGGCCATGGTGGGGAGGTTCTCGGGCTGCAGATGGCCTGCATGCATAGGCACCAACTTCCTTTCTTTGTGGTAGGTGCTCAACCCTGGCCACCCCCCTGTACCACCCTCCACTCCCTTCCCACCCTCATTCCACCCCCTTCCCCGCCCCGGCCCCGCCTCTTCTCCGCCTCCTATCCTGAGCACGCCGCGTCCCCGCTCCTCCCCCCCTCCCTCCCGGAAAGTCTTAAGTGCTGCCAAACAGTTGTTTGGGGTCAGGAATCACTGGGAGGGAGGGTGAGGAGCGGGGACGTGGTGCGCTGGGGAAGGGGAGAAGGAGGTGAGGAGGGGGGAGCTTGGCTGCCGGTGGGTACAGAGCATTCACTAATTTTTCCCCGTGGGTGCTCCAGCCCTGGAGCACCCACAGAGTCGGCGCCTATGCCTGTGGGCTGGGACTTTGAGATCCCTGGTCTACACTCACTGCAAATAAAACCCCGCAGTAAGTCTTGGAGCCCAGGTCAACTGACTTGTGCTTATACTACAGGGCTAAAAATAGGTGTGTAGACCTTTGGGGTTGGGCTGGAGCCCAGGCTCTGAGACCCTGGGAAAGTCAACACTGCATTATCACTCAGGCCTTCAGTTTTCTCTAGTGATGACGGTGTTTTTTGCTTGCTGGGTAAATCAAATACTACCCTATTAAGCAACACAAGGACCACCTCCCCCACACGCTGCTGGAAAAGGTGGGACAATGGATATTTTGGGAAACTGAGTGACCTGTTCAGGAAGTGACTAGGGCATCAATAAAATTAAACATACCAAGTTCTCCAGGCATGTATAATGCAAGAGGAAATTTTTGCTTCTAGAAGACAGGATTTAAATTAGAAAAATGTGTATATTTGGCAAATTCCCTATTGCGTTTCAAAAGTGAAAATGATCAATCTAGTTTTGTTATCAAAGCAGAGTGAAAATACAAAGCTAGATAGGATGAGTATATGACAAGATGAAAATAAGGTTTAAAAAACATGGTAGTTTTAAGAAACATGGGTAAACAAGAATGTGTATTTGTATGCACAGACAGAAAGTCCTTAGTGATCTTGGGTGCCTTAAATTCTGGCTGTCCAAATTGAGGCATTTTAAAGGGCCCTGACTTTCACAGGGTAGGTGCTCAGCACTTGCTGAGAATCAGACCCCATTAAAGTGTCTCAATTTGGACAAAAGCAGTCATTTTTGAAAGTCTAGGCCATAATATTTTATCTGGACAGACTTTCCTTGCTGTTAAGATTGTGGCCTTCGATACTTCCTGCTCTCAGTTAATGAGTGAAATGTTGACTGTCTCTACTGAGTCTGCTCTACTGACCTAAAAATGTTCTACACAGTCTTGAAAATGTGAACAACCCTAACTTACAAAACATTTCAGTTATTGCACTAGCCTCATGCATGTTTGTACAGGCAAAGGGGACATTGTTTCAGTAAAAAAAAAAAAAAAAGTGCAGCCAGTCACCAAGAGTACTACATTAAGGGAAAAAGAAGCAGTTCAGGGCAAGATTGCTTTTAACAATAACGATGTAATCCACTGATTGAGTATATCAGTGGCATAGCACTAAGTCAAAGTCTTACTTTTAAAGAGATTGGAACTGCAAATCTGTCTAGACAAGCAATTTAGAGCACAGTAAAAAAAATCTAAACCATTGAATCCCAATGTTGTAAACACTATTATCAAGCCTGGTAATACTGACAGGACCCTTCTGTTCTCGAGGACCACCCACAACAGAAAGAATTTGATGTGGCAGCTTGCCCAAAATATTTATTTGAGATATATTGCTATGTGGCAACAGCCTAAAGGAGCTGTAGGAATGAGGAGTACTTACTGAGTGAGCAGTTGATGGGGTTGGCCTTGACAGTGGCTGCAATACATATTTCAGAAAGTGATACAGTCCTCCTAAAAGAGCAACATGGCAAACACACTCTCTCAGGCTATTCTGTCACATTAGGTCATCTTCCCATCCCAGCAGAAGGACAAGGCTCACATATTGATGGGGAAAATGCAGGCAAGGGTCAGTTATGCAAATCTTACTGTGAGGAACATCTTTTGTTATAAAGACTCTTGCATGTTCTATTCTTAGGCCTTAAATTCTTGCATCACATACCCTTACACTTTTGGGGTGCTGGGAGGGAGGGCAGGCTCAGAATTCAATATCCTGTTCAGGAGTTTCCAAAAATGCAAATGTCAGTGGCAGCTGATGGAGCAGAAGTGAGACACTGGATTGCAGCATGATGTGTTCATCAATACCCTTCTCCCCTCTCTATGGGGAGTGGAGGGACAATGAGATCTGGCTAAGCCCAGTTTTCAATCTTGGATGCCTAAATATATGTACCTAATTCTGTATTTAGAAACCTACATTCTCATTTTATAAATATAGAGGCAGTTTAGGATCAAGTTTTTGGCCTGCTTGCACAGTGACACAAGGGATTAAGCGGGCTGCAAGGCATCTTCTTCCCCTCCCACATGCACTGCATGGCCAGAGACAACTGGAGGCTTGTGGGGGCTTTAGGATTTAGGGATTGTATTAATAAATAAAGGAAGCACTGAGTTTGGAACAAAAACTCATTTATCACACTTTAGTAAAATGGAGATTTAGTTATGGTACCAAACTGCTCATTAAAGTGATAGCCAACAGCTTGTGTGTTTAAACTCTAGTCTCCCAAATGAAAAAAACTGTCGAGGCCCTTGCACTAGCTACCCATGTCCTGGGGCGCAGAAGAGACAGCAGGTTCTGCAGACCTGGTACATTCCAGCCCGTCCTTCACAGAGGGGACGCAGGAGAAGAGGTGGAACCTGGATTTACACATCCATGTGCCCAGCAGCGTAGCTATGCCAACATGCTGAGGCGCATCTGGTGTACTGGATATAAACCCAATGTAGTTTACTCCCTCGCCAGAGCAGGAGGCAGATGGTTACTTGCCACAAACCTGTTGATTTCATCCACATTAAAATGAGGCAATTATCTAAGATGATAATATGAAAACTGTTTCAGTGCAAGCAGATACGCTATTGTAAGGCTCTCTCCTTGAAGAAGACACTTCTGATGCAAAAAAACCTTTGCTACATTGCCAGCACTCATGAGAGTTTTATTGGCCATTCAAGGCAAATCAAATAAACTAACATCAGAGTACCTTTCACCGCCAACAAGCAGATGGATGCCACTGGAGATGTTATACAAAGTTGTAGAAATGGCTAATAGTAAGCGGATATTAATGCAGTAATAGTTAGCAAGGAAAGGGAGAAGTCAAAAGGAAGAATTATGTTGGAACAGAATAAATACTTGAGGTAGAGAGAGTCTGCTGTCTTAGAGGCCTGGAAGTCAGGAGGCCTGGGCTATATTTAACTCTAGCGATGATTGATTGTCTGACCTTTGGTGCGTCCCTTCAGCCTCTCTGGACCTGGTTTTCCCCAGTTTCTCTATATTACATCTACCTCATAGGTAAGTGATAACCTCTTCTTCTCCCCAGTTTGGAGGCTTTTATTAATGTGTGTCAAGAATTGTGATCCTTGTATAAAAGGTGCTATGTCATTATGAAGCCATATTATTATTATTGCTATTTGATTAAGGGTATGTCTACAGCACAAAATTATTCTATTCGAATTTTCGGAAGCAGTTTTATACATTTGGTCTTGTGTGTCCCCACTAAAGCGCATGAATTCGGTGGAGTGCATCCACAGTACTGAGGCTAGCATCGAATACCAGAGTGGTGCACTGTGGATAGCTATCCCACAGTTCCCGCAGTCCCCGCCGCCCACTGGAATTCTGGGTTAAGCTCCCAGTGCATGATGGGGCAAAAACATTCTCGCTGGTGTTTCTGGGTGTGTGTCGTCAGTTGCTCCTCCTTCCGTGAAAGCTATGGCAGACAATCGTTTTGCACCTTTTTGGCATGCAGACGCCATACTGCTTTCAGCAGATGGTGCAGTATGGTGCACCACTTCTCCCCTGGTACTATGAATCCACCTCACATTTCCTCTCATCTTTCTATGTAATTTCTATAAGTATCTATTCTTTCTCATCGACCGCTTCCGCTGCCAACTCTGCTCAGCCGTCATGAACCAAGCAGCACAGCTTCTGCCACCAACTCTGCTCTCCCGCTCTTGCTGCACTACCGATCTGCTCCATGTTGTCTGTTCTGGGATCCCGCCTCTGTGACAGCTACAGAAGACAACCATTTCCCACCTTTTTTCGGCTAGTGTGAACCGAACAGCACCTCTTCCACTGCCACTCTGCTCTCCTACGTTTCACGCCCTTTTTCCAGGATTACCCGTGCAGGCACCATAGCACAGCAAGCATGGAGCCTGCTCAGATCTCAGCTGCAGTTTTGACCATTGTAAATACCTCACGCATTATCCAGCAGTATGTGCAGTACCTGCAAAACCGGGCGAGGAAGTGACGACAGCGCCATTACTATACTGATGGACGCAGATGTTCCTAGAAGCACAGCATATGGCGATTGGGAGATCATGGTGGCATTGGACCAGGTTCATGCCGTAGAATGCTGATTCTGGGCCTGGGAAACAAGCACAGACTGGTGGGACCGCATAGTGTTGCAGGTCTGGGATGATTCCCAGTGGCTGCGAAACTTTCGTATGCGTAGGGCCACTTTCATGGAACTTTGTGACTTGGTATCCCCTGCCCTGAAGTGCAAAGACACCAAAATGAGAGCAGCCCTCACAGTTGAGACGTGAGTGACCATAGTACTGTGGAAGTTTGCAACCCTGGACAGCTACCGGTCAGTCAGGAATCAGTTTGGAGTGGGCAAATCTACTGTGGGGGCTGCTGTGCTGCAAGTAGCCAAGGCAATCTTTGATAAGCTGCTATCAAGGGTAGTGACTTTGGGAAAAGTGCAGACCATTGTGGATGCCTTTAATGCACTGGGGTTCCCTAACTGCGGCAGGGAAATAGATGGAACGCATATACCTATCTTGGCCCCGGCACACCAGGGCGGCCAGTACATAAACCTCAAGGAGTACTTTTCCATGGTGCTGCAAGCACTGGTGGATCACAAGGGATATTTCACAGACATCAACGTGGGATGGCCAGGAAAGGTGCATGACGCTCACATATTCAGGAGCTCTGGTCTGTTTGAACAGCTGCAGGAAGGGACTTACTTCCCAGACCAGAAAATTACTGTTGGGGATGTTGAAATGCCTATAGTTATCCTCAGGGACCCAGCCTACCCCTTAATGCCCTGGCTCATGAAGCCATACACAGGAACCCTGGACAGTAGTAAGGATCAGTTCAACTATGGGCTAAGCAAGTGCAGAATGGTGGTAGAATGTGCTTTTGGATGTTTGAAAGCGCACTGGCACAGTTTACTGACTCAGTGAGAACTCAGCACAACCAATATTCCAATTGTAATTGCTGCTTGTTGTGTGCTCCACAATCTCTGTGAGAGTAAGCGGGGAGACATTTATGGTGGGGTGGGAGGTTGAGGCAACTCGCCTGGCAGCCAATTTCGCACAGCCAGACAACAGGGTGATTAGAAGAGCACAGCAGGGTGCTGCGCGTCAGAGAAGCTTTGAAAGCCAGTTTCATGACTGGCCAGGATACGGTGTGACAGTTGTGTTTGTTTCTCTTGAAGTTACCCGCCCCCTATATATATATATATATGGAAGGAAATAAAGTCACAGTTGTTTAAAAACCATTCTTTATTATTTTTTGCCCAACACATTGAGAGAAATCTGAAGGTAGAGTGGGGGAGGGTATTGGGTTAGGGAGGTGGAGGAGGAGGGAAGGACAAGTCCAGAAACCAAATCAAAATTTCAGAAATGCCAACTTTCTGCTGCTTGTGCAATCCTCTGGAGTTGAATGTGTGGGTCCCCGTAGCCTCCCCTGTGTTCCTTGGTGTCTGGGTGAGGAGGCTATGGAACTTGGAGAAGGGAGGGTGGTTATACAGGGGCTGCAGCAGCAGTCTGTGGTTTGCTGCCTTGCCCGCATTAGATCCACCATACTGTGGAGCATGTCAGTTTGCTCCCCCATGAGTTTGACCATAGCATCCTGCCTGCTCTCATTGCGCGTGTCCCTCCTCTCTTTGTGTTCATTTAACGCTTTATGGGACTCCACAATTGTTTGCCTCCATGCATTCAGCTGGGCCCTATCAGTGCGGGAGGACTGCATGAGCTTGGCAAACATGTTGTCCCGCATTCGTTTTTTCTGCCTTCTAATCTGGACCAGCCTCTGGGACGGAGTAGATAGGGGCCGCGTTGAAACATTTGCACCTGTGGGAGGAGAAAAAGGGTGGGTAGAATTTTAAAAGATACATTTTAGAGAACAAAGAGGACACTCTTTCTCACTTAAACAGGCAATTCATAGTATACAGCACATGTTCTTTCTGTATAAGGTCGCATTTTGCCTCTTATACTGAAGTGCCTGCCACTTTGGTGTGAGTAAGCCATCACACGCAGCCGGGCACACGGGCTTCTGCTTCTTCTGCTTTCATTTCAATGCTTTCAAACTGCCAGACCCCCGTTCCCATAGCAAGCAATGCCTGGTGGGTTTTCCATATAAAAGGAGGGCCTGCGGGCAGTCCGGGATGATCGCTTCACATAACACACACACCCCCCACCCCCTGCACCCACTGCGTGGCTCCGATGAGGCTCTGAGCAGGGATGAGCCTTTTAAACTAAACGCGAACAGCCCAGTGTGGCTGGGTTCCCCCCCTACCCCCTACCCCCACTGCGTGGCTCCAATCAGGCTTTCACTCACCAGAAGTGCCTTCTCCAGGCTCATGGTCTGGGAGCCCACCTTGGGAGTAGGGGGAGGCTATTGGCACCTGGGGGGAAAACAGATTCCCCACTTGCCACCTGTGCACTGTCCTCCTCCTCTTCATCCTCCAATAACTCATCCTCCTCGCTCTGTGCCACTCCCCACTTGCAGGTGTCCATGGACAGTGATGGGGTAGTGGTGCTGTCACCCCCCATAATTGCATGCAGCTCACGGTAGAAGCAGCATGTATGGGCTGTGACCCAGAGCACCCGTTCTCCTCTCTGGCTTTTTGGTACACTTGCCTGAGCTCCTTGATTTTTGTACGGCACTGCTCTGTGTCCCTGGAGTACCCTCTTTCCATCATGGCTCTGGAGACTTTAGCGTACATATTTGCTTTTCTTTTTTTGGAACGTAGTTCTGCCATAACAGATTCGTCTCCCCAACATGTGATGAAATCCAGTACCTCCTGTTTGGACCATGCTGGAGCTCGTCTGCAAATCCGGGACTGCGTGATCTCTTGTGATGGTGGACTCTGCATGGTCGCCTGTGATGGTGGACTGTGCTGATGGTGACCAAACAGGAAATGAAATTCAAAAGTTCCCCGGAGCTTTTACTGCCTACCTGGCTAGTGCATCAGAGTTGAGAGTGTTGTCCAGAGCAGTCACAAGGGATCATTCTGGGATAGCTCCTGGAGGCCAATAACGTCGAATTGCGTCCACAGTACCTGTAACTTGGATCTGCATTCTCAATTTTAGTGCTACTCCACTTGCCAAGGTGGAGTACAGAAACTGGATTAGAGAGCCCTTTAAATTAAAAAAAAATGGTTTGGTCGCGTGGACGGAATCAGTTTTATTTCAAATTAACCACGTACTGTAGACCAGGCCTTAGATTGCAGTAGTACCCCAAAGGCGTGGCACTTTCTAAACAGAAAAGCGTACCTGAAGAATGCACAGTCTAAAAAAAATAGTACATACCAATATTCTAACTTGCTTCCATTCAAGTTAGCAGGCCCTACTGAGAGACCCAACAGTGCTACAGGAACTAGTATCAAAACCATTAGCAACTATTTCTGAGACCTCAGAACAAGTGAGGTTCTAAAGAGCAAACTACGTTACCTGTATTTAGAAAGGAACTAGAGCCTGATCCAAAGCCCGCTGAAGTCAGTGGAAAGACTCCCATTGGCTGAAGTGGGCTTTGCACTGGTCCCATAGTGTAGAAGAAGGTACTACTCAAGAGGCATATAGCTGGCAGAATCTGACCCTTGATTTCTATTTATGACAGGTTGCAAAGCCTATTCAGTAGTTCTCAGTGTTAACAGTGTATTTGAGATGGTTCCACATAACTTGCTCAGAGGGAGCCAGGTAAAGGTAGATTCAATGGAACTGCTCTATGATTCAGACCCGTAAAGGTGGTCAAAAGGCAACTGCTTAAAGACAAACAAAACAATGCCTCAGTTTCAAGAGAAAGTCAGGGCCACTGGACCATTTCTCTCACACACAGTTTGGATATTATCCCTGCCACCTTCTGCTGCCCTACAAATAGCTACAATAATTAAATTCCCTGGATCGGGGGTTCTCAACTTCTCTTTTTGACCCCCCATGCTATAAAAACTCCCTGGTTTAGCTGAGCCACAATAATTGTTTTTCTGCATATAAAAGCCAGGGCCGGCATTAAGGGGTAGCAACAATTGAGAATCATGTTTAGGGGATTGTATAAATATGTCCATTGTGTTTAGACACTTGTTTTTGGCTTGTCTGCCTTTCAGTAGCTCCTACACTGCAAATAAAGAGTTTTCTTCTGTCTGATTGTGGGATTATTCCTTAGGTGCCAAAGCATAGCAATTCCAATCAGACCGAAGTTTTATGTTCAGGAAGACAGGATTTTCTTATTTTAGCATGTTTATTATTTACAGGCTGCATGGGCAGCTATGTAGGTTAACTCTCTCCCCTAAAAGAAAAAGTTATTCTATTTGTTTCAAGGAACCTGTCAGGCTTACTCTTACAGCTGTCCCAATCAAGGAAAAGCAGTATAGATACTGTTTTATCTTAGAGTGCTGTTAGGGATGTTACAGCAGCATTAGTGGACTTAGATATACTGCACCCAAGGCTGTTGTAAGAACCTGAAACTACAGTCGTGTAGTCTTGTAGAATAGGCACAGGATTTGCAGTCATGAACTGAGTTCTGCTCTAAGGCCTTAGGCTAATAACCTAAACTCTGTAAAATAGGGATACTAGAGGGGGAGGGATAGCTCAGTGGTTTGAGCATTGGCCTACTAACTTAAGGGTTATGAGTTCAATCTTTGAGGGCAACACTTAGGGATCCGGGGCAAAAATTGGTCCTGCTAGTGAAGGCAGGGGTCTGGACTCAATGACCTTTCAAGGTCCCTTCTGGTTCTAGGAGATTGGTACGTCTCTAATAATTATTATTATTACTTACCTACTTGGATGGATGCATTGGCTAATAGCTGTATAGTGCTTTGAAGGTGTCAACTACTATTCAAGGGTAAGTATGTTATAGTGTGTTCAATAAGACCATTGCCTGAACTAACTAAAGTGAATGTTAGGTTCCTATTTTTGAAAATCTTGGCACTTTTTTTTTCATTTGTGGTTTATTAGTTAGACATTTGCCCAGTGGAATGGACACTGCAGACATATAATGTTTTAAGGTTTCCTTTGCCTGACATTATGAATGTAGGTAGACACGCTCCATTCATTCTATACCAGTATGCCCAAATTGGCATGCAGTTACTGCAAGTGGTGTACAAATGGAAGTTTGCATGCACAATCACAGTAAATCCATATAATTCTGTATATATTTTCCATACAGACATTGGGCCTCTGAGAATTTTACCCTAGGAGTGCAAATATCAGCTTCTAATGGCAAGGTTTTTAATATTTATCCCTATTAGCTTTAAAACCCAGGGGGAAACCATGCTTCAATAAACAACTGTGTATAATTCCTTTAACAGATATTTTTATATTTCTCCAAACATTACCAGAAGAGGGCACTACTGCCTCATTCTAACAAATTCCAGATGCCATCACCAGCCATCCCTTCCAGTATGCCATGCTAACTTTTGTAATTTCATCTAGCTTATCTTTCTGAGACAAAATACAGTGTCCAATAGTAGATAAAGTCAAATCTTGACTTCAGTGAGTGTTTTGCTTGTATAAGGACAGAGTAGAGACATGGGGATTTGAAATCCAGATTCTAGGTCCCACCCTGTGAAGAACTCAGACATCAGCACTTTCTGGTACTTTTCAACTCAATGCTACAGCAGAGCATTAAGTCCTAGCATTAATATACCTATCAATAGAATTTAGTCCCCTCTAATTTCGTCAGAATGAGCCAACTGAACATGCTCAGACAGAAAGACCACTGATAGCAACACAATATTGAGGAATGACCAACACTGCAGGAACTCCACCTGTAGGGAAACACATGGTTCTGGTTTATGTCTGTTCTGCTAGCAGGGTCTGGGCTAACCCCACTGTCAGACTTGCTCCTATCTGTGGATGACCATGGCTGACTATGCACTTATCTTTCACTATGCTTCACACAAGCTGAAGTACTTAAAGATCTGGGAGAACAAACAAAGGTGTAAATGGCATTAGATAAATACTATATCTCTGCCTTTGAACAACATGAAGGAATGCTATATACCTGGGTGGTGATCAAATACAGTTATGTTGCCCCTTCTACTGTAGATGTTTTATTATTTACAATATGTAGTGCTGCTTAAATCCATCTTTTTTCTGGCTATGGTTAAGGCAGAGGCTGCTTTGATGTGTGGCTAGTAACATATCATGTGAATGCTTAGCTGAATGTTCACCACCCTGATATAGTGTAGTCAAAGGCTGATATGTTCTCATATGCAACTCCTTTCTCTATATTATGAATGCATTACTAGTGACTTCCATAGTTAAGGTTAATTAAACTTTGCGGGATTTCCTTCTCACTTTAAAGACATATGAGTAGAGTGGTGTTCCCTGTGGTGAATGTGGCCAGGTGCATGGCAGCGTAGGTGAGGGGCTAGCTGCTGATTGACAGGAGCATCCAGAAGACAGTGCCCAGGCAGCCCATCAGTTGCAGAGCACTATGACAGCTCAGCTAGGCAAGGATAAGGAGGCAGGATGTCAAAGGCCTGGGAGCATGGCTTCATGCTGCCCTCTCACCCCCCCACCCCAACCAGCACAGCTTTGAAGGCATGGACAGACCTCAGAGCTCATTTTAAAAATGTCTGGTCCTAAATATTCATAATTAAAACTACTGGGCTGGCCATCTACGAATGAGACTAGAGTTCCGAGTTTCCGTGAGATCTATAAAACAGGCAAAGTTTGAAGCTTATCACTTAAGCCAATTCTGACTCATTTAATGGCAAGATTTCTATTCTGAACATAGGGGCTGATTCCCCAGTATGCTGGTGCAAAGCAGCCCTGAGGTCAGCTTCACCAGACACAGGAGCATTCCCCCAGTGTAAGGGCACAGTAGCTGATATTGGGATTATGTGACCCTGGAAACATCCCAGTATAAGCAGGCAAGGGGCTCACTGCTACCTGGGAGTAAGTTTCAGCTGGCCTGACCAGTTCACTGTACCCCAACTTATTGATGTTCCATATGTGAAATGTGGGGTAAGATATTATTGGAAAACTAGTAACTCACTGATCATGTATAATTATGCATGATCATGCATAGACTGTGTACAAGAAAAAAAAAAGAGTGGTGCTAAAAATGTGTTTGGCAAGCAATGCATAAGCCCAGTATGCCCTAGCCAAAAGGGCAATGTATTGGGTTTGTTTATCCAGCCTGGTTGTCAGGCAGAAACAATGAAGGTCTCTTTACTTATACAGCAAACAAAGCCATCAAGTAGGGAGGAAGACAGAATGGTGTCCACACCTCAGCAAGAGAAACGTTATCTGGACTATAAAGGCAGCAGGTCTGAACCTCAAATAAGTAATTGATTCAACTGATTGTATACGATATTACTGTATTAGAAACGTTTATCAAGTGCTGTCTTTTCTGAAAGTTAATGGCACACTGCTGATTAATATCATTGTGAATATTTTTTATTAACACTATATGAGAAAATATAAATACTTAATGATATAATGCTTTAAAGGCCATGACCAAACACAGGGAGAAATGGGTACCCCCCCCCAAAGAAGAGGAAATGCAGCTACCTATGTGTCTCCAATGAAATTAAGTCAAGTGTCACCAAAAAACAAGCAATGGAAACTCCATTTACATACAAATCAGGAGGGGGAATGGAAGGAAGAAAAGTATGAGGTCATCCTCAGAAAGTTTGTGAAGATATAAGGAGAAAGGCGAAGCCATCTATCACTGGGCAGACAAAAGGTCAGAGAGAGGTGAAAGTGGGCTGCTACGGTGTACCAGTAAGAAGTGGCCCATATACAACCGACGTTAAAGCGCTTTAACGTCGCTGCCCCTTGCGCCCACCCCTGCCCATCATGGGGCTTTTTTGCCTTTTTTCCTTCACATTCAAATAACTTAAGTGGTTCAAGCTTGCTCTGAAGAGACCACTCTAGGGATGACAGTGTAGTTCAGATCATACATAGTTCATCCTTGGTCTTGTGGCTTTGCCAACCAGATTTCCACTTAGTGCCAGTTGCAACACTGGCATGTGTGATGTAGACAATGGTCTACTACTTACCCATTCTAGAAAGACCACCAAACGGTAATGGTCAATACTGACCTGGGCTGTATTTGAAGTAAAGATCTGTAAGTGTAAGATTCCTGAACCATCCATTCTCCCTCCATTAGCATTGTCAGTGTGTGACCTCACAATGCATGTGTATTACGTAACATGAACTGCTAGAACTTATCAGTTCTAAAGACAATGGCATTTTTAACTTCTCCACCCACAGAAGCAGAATACAGAGCACAATGGTTATGTATTATTAACTTTAGAGCTGGTTGAAAGTGGCAAGTATTTTCTGCTAAAGATTTCAAGAAAAGAAATTAAAGTATTCTCCTTCCCCCAAATGTTTACAAAAATGTTTCAGCTTTTGGTTTTCATGTTCCATAAACCTTTAAAAAGTTTTGTATTTTGAAACTTGTTTAATTAAAAACAAAAATTTGAAAAGAGTTTGCATGAAGATTTTTACTTTAAGAAAAGGCCATTTTTCATCCAAGATGTTGTTTTGAATGAAAAATTATAACCAACTCTGTTCAAGATGGTTTAATGAACAGCCTGGATAGTCTGTGGCAAATCAAAGTCAGGGCTAAGCTTAGGATCATGATAGCTATCTTGCACCCTATCTGGGGGGTGCGTCTGTGCCACCTTTTCTTGTGTTCAGACAGGAGCGACTCCTCTAAAAACCCAGCCCTCTAAAGTGACAGACTGTCACACAGAATGTGCTGAATGGAGATTGCAAAGGCAGGGATTCCTCTTGAACTCCCCGTCTCCTGACTTTTAATGGTTTATGCTAAACCCTTCTTACTATGAAATGTACCTTTTCATGTGATTCCAGTGCTGGTGCCATTTTCATCTATGATTAGAACACATCCACAGGTTTTAATTAAAAACTGTCATTTTTTGGTAAGGAAGTTATTCAGACTCTGGTGATTGAAACATAAAAACCTTCAGAAGTTATCACTGTTAATGACTTGCAGCCAAATCCAAAATGTGATCTGTTCTGAATGGGTAAGCAAGGCATTCCACTTAATTTCCAAAGGAAGTGACAAAAGTTTTGAAAGGGATGTTTAATGACATTCTGTACAAAGAAATATCAGAAACCAAGGACTGCTGCTCTAAGTGTTCACAGAGCAGCCTCTAACTAGCATCATATGTTGATTATATACATACAGGCTTTAGAAGACAGTTTTCATCCAAAAAGCCCACCCACTTCATAAATCAATACATAGATCAATAATGTGACAAAATGTCTCTGCTGCTGCTGCACAGTAGATGCCAATTCTGCTTCATGTTCCATTTGGCAGATCCAAATGAATGGCACTGTGTGGGTGGCCTGTATGATAACACCTTGATTTCCAGAGCTGCCTGCCTTACTAAACCATGTCACCCATCCCATCTGGATCACAGAAACCAAAGTGTACTGATGAAATCACAGAGGATGTCAGTAAGAGTTGAATAATATTCTTTTAATACTGAATAACCATGTAGACCTGGCAGGACTTACAACATATCCATATGGCAAGCACATGATCAACATATTGTACTCTGAATCAATTGCTTTAGTTTGTTTTCAGCACAATTTCAGTCTGAGCAAATCCATTGCCAGTAAGTGATTTATGAGGGTTTGTTGGAAGAAAGATATCACAGTAGAAAGAAGAGCTGTAATCAAGTCAATATTAAATAGAGGCTGCGCTTTTACACAAAGAGTTTATAATTAAAAGAGGGCATTTGCATGACAAAACTGAAAATGCATAATGAATTCAAGTGTCTGCAGGACAGTTTGTTAGAGCTGGTTGAAAAAATTAGCAGGGATTTTCTTTTGGACAGGGACACATTTTCAGTGACAATTTTTTTGCCAGAAAAGTGTCCCTTTTTTCAAGCTACCCCATATCTTTTACACTGCTCCCAACAGAGTTAGGGGCTTTACAATAAAACTGAAATAAAGTTCATACCCTGAAGTGGTTATATTCTGCCATGGTAGATAAATTACACATGCACACATCAGGAGAGCTGGGCTAAGACTCTGGTCATTCACTACCAAAACCATTAGCCGCCTCTTGAGGAACTGGTCTCTCCCATAATGAAGCAGACCCCTTATCCTCTCTCTGGAGCAGTCATTAGACTACATCACACCCCCTCCCCAAAAAAATGTTTTTGATTATACAGAGCTATTGCCTGGTTGTATAAAATTGGACCCCAGCACAGCTAGATGCAGAGGTTTACCCATCCTACTTTTTCACTTTCGTATTGTGAGGCTTAACAGCCCCACCTCTTTTACCACCACTCACCAGAAAACCTGCCAGTGGGAAATGAAAAGAGCAGGTCATAAAACATCCTGTCTTCTACATAATGACCTTTGGGGAGGTTTGGGAGGGGAGACTGTCGAGGCATCCTCAGACACTACACACACAAGCAGTTAAGTTGGTTAAAGAAAAATATGTGCTTACGTTTTATGCTTCTGTCTCTCCATTTCCATCAAATTCATTACACACTAATGCATCAGTCCCATGACTCATCTCTCTCCTCCCACCAGTTCTTCACTGTCCCCTCCTTCACTAGGATAGCCATAAGTACAGAAAGCTAGAAATGATTGACCTGGTATCTGAACAGGCACCTTCACTGACTTCTGCTCTCTCTCCATAAAAATAGCAGTGGGATTAGGGGAGACAATAGGGAAACTGTACAGTATAGACTCAAGTTCTTTAGGCTGCTACCACAGGGCAGTCTGGGGGATTCTTGGCTTTCCTCTCTCAGGTATAGCCCTGAGTCAGCAGTCAGTGCTGACCCCTTTGTCTAGGGAAGAACATTCCAGGGGTTGCAGCAAATTACCTAACGGGTTTAAGCTGGTTTAAGGAGCTAAATCTTGTTTAGTTCAATTTGTACATTCTTTGCTTCACTTAAGAGTGCAGGGACACAAACTGCTGAATCTAGCCTAATCTAGACAAGGCCTCTTCCTATTTCAGAGTCCTCTAAATACTTCTGAAGCCATCACTTCCCGCACAAAATAGTCCCTCCATCCCCAGTCAAGCAATCCCAATAGGGCTCTCCATCCCAAGACTGGCTACGGTGATTTTTAGCATGGTTCAGTCATCCAGCATGGACCCAGCCCCAAAGACTGGCTAAACAGTGTCAGCCATGTCCACTTCAAGACATACTTGCCTTACAAATAAGAGAAAGGCCTTTAGAAGCTCCATCTCAGCTAGTGGTCTGCCTCTCCAGAGGAAGGCCCATTTCAGCTATCTGCACGGGAGATTAGGCTAGGGTTAACTTGGAAGAGGGCAAATGTGTGCCTATGTTTTACCTGGGATGAAACAGTCTCACAAAAGCATTTTTAAAGAGGGCCTCAGGCACATGTACCTAAGGAGTGAGCTAAGGATTAGAGATGCAGTCCAGATAAGCACTCAAAAGTCTAGATCTGAGCCAAAGCTTTCTAAGTGCTACAAACCTCATCATGGGTCCATAAAACACTGGATGACATTCACAACACCTGCACTAAGCCCTTGCAACCAGTATGTTGATAAAGCATAGGATGCTGGGAATCGAAATTCACCTCCCCAACCCAGAGCCAGGCTGTGGAGTTCCAGCTCATTCCTTTGCAGCCACTACTGCCAACTACGGGGTGGAGAAGTGGTTACTGCTCCTCCATACATTTGCACACTGTGCAAGGGCCATTAGAGCTATGTAAATATGGAGCCCATAGCCCATCTCCTGGCTATGGAGAAAGGCCATTCTCCATGCTGGTACAGAGGCCCACTCTGCCATGAGCACATACCTGTGTGCAACTGCTTCACCTATGACTCCCCCCTTCCCTACACCCCCAATATGGTGCCTAAGTAGAAGGTATAGAGGGCCTTGTTCTGGCTCTGTGTGCACCTAAGTGAATTACACCCACTCTCAAAACAGATTCTCTTGTGGTACAGCACTCTATCCCTTCTACTTCAGGGGTGAACCTGGATGTGCAGAGGCATGTAGACATGACACATTGAAGGTCATAGAATCATAGACTATCAGGGTTGGAAGGGAGCGCAGGAGGTCATCTAGTCCAACCCCCTGCTCACAGCAGGACCAATCCCCAGACAGATTTTTGCACCAGATCCCTAAAGGGCCCCCCTCAAGGATTGGGCTCACAACCCTGGGTTTAGCAGGTCAATGCTCAAACTATTGAGCTATCCCTCCCCCCCAGAGAAACATAGACTCACTGTCCTCCCACTAGCTACAAACAGACCAAGCAACTGTGACTGAACCAACTGTGTTAGTGAAAGAGTAATTCAGCCTCCATGCCCCTTCTGACACCGCTATCTGCTGCGGTTGCTAATTGTGGTAGTGTATTGTAATGCTCAATTTCAGGATCAGTGATTTATTGGAACACTGCAAGGACCAACTCCAGCATGCATAGGAAGTATTCAACTTCCTGATAAAACCCCAGATCAGACAACATATAAGATACCACTAAGGGCTTCTCTACATGAACATTTAGCTTACAGCAAGCTGGGGGTGAATCTACCTCAGACTGGTGTGGAAGTGGAGAAAGAGATAAAGGCAATTTGAACATAGAGATCTTAGTTGGTCTCTAGGAATAGAGCAAGAGTCAGGCTAACAAAGTCGGGCTGACACTGACTCTAATAATGTGAGACTTGAAGGCAGGGCCTAGGCGGGTAGAAAGCGAGAAAGCAAATGGGAACAGACAGTAAGAGTTACTGTTTTGACCTTGTGTTAGAGAAGAATGGAATGTAGACTGTAGCAGAAATTAATGAAAAAAGTGAGATGTATGCAGCTGTTGCTCATTATTATATGTAACAAAAAGGTATAAAAGCTTGCTCTAATTGTTTATGTATCAGAGACCTGCCTGGACAGGGTGAATCCCTGCCAGTGTGCTCTCTCTCCTCTTTGCAATTGCTTGAGAGGAAAGACTGTCTCTGACTTGCTGCACCCAACCCAAGCATGAAGGCCTGTTTTCTTCCACACTAGCCTACCAGGGACTAACTGTCTGTGTGGACCCTGCTGATGGGCATTAACAATTTAATTTGCTTAGGGTATGTCTACACTACAAGAGTAGTTCGATTTAACTTAGGTCGAATTTGTGGATTTGACCTTATGAAGTCGAATTTGTGTATCCACACTAAGGACACTAATTCAACTTTGTGAGTCCACACTAACGGGGCAAGCGTCGACATTGGAAGCGGTGCATTCTGGGCAGCTATCCCACAGTTCCCGCAGTCCCCGCTTCCCATTGGAATGCTGGGTAGAGCCCCCAATGCCTGCTGGGGGAAAAATGTGTCAAGGGTGGTTTTGGGTAACTGTCGTCATTCAACCGTCACTCCCGCCCTCCCTCCCTGAAAGCGCCGGCGGGAAATCTGTTAGTGCACTTTTCTGGTCAGTGACAGCGCGGATGCCACAGCACTGCGAGCATGGAGCCCGCTGCGATCATCGCTGCACTTATGGCCGTTGTCAACTCCTTGCACCTTATTGTCCACCTCTTCCACAGTCAGCTGCTGAGAAATCGGGCTAGGAGGCTCCGGCAGCGCGGTGAGGACATGAAGTGTTAGAATGGCACAGACCTCTCACAAAGCACGGGACCCCGCGCCGCGGAGATCATGGTGGCAATGGGTCACGTTCATGCTATGGGTCGGCGATTCTGGGCCCGGGAAACAAGCACGGACTGGTGGGACCGCATAGTGCTGCAGGTCTGGGATGAATCACAGTGGCTGCGAAACTTCAGGATGCGTAAGGGCACTTTCCTTGAACTGTGTGACTTGCTCAGTAATTAACAGCAAACTATTTTTAATACTCAACTACACAGTTGGGGGATGAAACTGGGATTTGGGATTGGGTGAGCCAGGAAGGGAAGCAATTCTCATACTTTAGGGAATGAGAACTGTTTGGTACATGAGCGCTCTGCTGGGGTGGAGTGACAGTTTTCACGGCCCCTAGCGCCCCTCCTTCTTGTTATTTTGGGTGAGGGGGGGACAGGACTTTGTGGTGGGGGAGGGCGGTTGCAGATACAGTGCAGGGGGGCTCTCTTCTCCTGCCTGCGGTCCTGCAGAACATCCACAAGGCGCCGGAGCGTGTCCGTTTGCTCCCTCATTAGTCCAAGCAGCGTTTGAGTCGCCTGCTGGTTTTCCTGCCGCCACCTGTCCTCCCGTTCGCTGTGTGAGCGCTGCTGCTGGGAGAGGGTCTCCCTCCACTGGCTCTGCTGGGACGCCTCGGCTCTGGAGCAGGCCATCAGTTCAGCGAACATCTCATCCCGAGTCTTTTTCTTTCACCACCTAATCTGCGCCAGCCTCTGTGAGGGGGATGCCGGGGCAGGTTGGGAAACAGCCGCAGCTGTGTGATGGGAAAAAGGAAGTGATTTCCTTGCAAAGATACATGTTTGCGAACACTGAACACAGTCTAGTCTGTTTCTGTGAACAAGACCATACACGGCACCTATCTCATGCGCTCTCAGGACAAGTTTGAATTTTCGGCATTCGCTTTCATTGCCTGGGGTCTTGCACTGGAGATCAGACAAGCGGGGCAGGACAGCAGAATCCGTGCAGCAGCCAGGCCTGGTAAGCCGTAAACTTTAGGCTGCTTAAAAGTTAATGTATAGCAGTGCCCTCCTGCTGCAGGCAATCTGGAAAGCATAAACTCTGACCCTGTTCCACCCCCTCGCGGCTGTCCCCGGGAAAGATCCCTGTATGCTTCCCCTCTGCAGCCTCCACCACGTGGCTGTTAAATGACGCTTATTGTTATGCAAAGGAAAAGTGAAGCATTCCCAATAGTAACATTACACTAATTCCCCTAATTAGATGCAGCAGTCGCCGAGCGAGATCACCCTGAGGCGGGTCACTAGGAGAGACAGAGAGCGCATGCTGCGTGAAACCCTGCACAGACCAGGGCCCTATGCTGCCGTGCTCGTCGAGGCAATGCTCCCACTGTACGTGAGGATAGCCTGGCGCGGAAGAGTGTGCTTCCACGGAGCACCCAATAAGGCACCTCTCCCCAGGAACCTCCTGCGGAGGCTTTTCGAGTACCTCTACGAGAGCTTCGTGGAACTCTCCCAAGAGGATTTCTGTTCTATCCCCATATGCATTGACCTTCTTTTCATATAGTTTTTATTCCTGTTTTTTAAAAAATAAATGTTTACATGTTTATAGCACTTACCGACTGATCCTTCCCCTGATTCAGAGTCCGGGTTAACGGCCGGGGAGGGTTGGTAGGGGATCTCTGTGAGGCTGATGAAGAGATCCTGGCTGTCGGGGAAAGCAGTATTGTAAGCGCTGTCGCCTGCCTCGTCCTCCACAAACCCTTCCTCATCTTCCCCATCCGCGAACATCGCCGAGAAACTGCCCGTCGACACTATCCCATCCTCAGAGTCCACGGTCACTGGTGGGGCAGTGGTGGCAGACCCACCGAGAATGGCATGCAGTGCCTCGTAGAAGCGGCATGTCTGGGGCTGGGCTCCGGAGCGTCCGTTTGCCGCTTTGATTTTTTGGTAGCCTTGTCTCAGGTCCTTGATTTTCACGCGGCACTGCATTGCATCCCGGCTGTATCCTCTGAGTGCCATGGCTTTGGAGACCTTCTTGTAGGTCTTTGCATTCCATTTTTTGGAGCACAGCTCCGAAGGCACAGACTCATCGCCCCACACAGCGATCAGATCCAAGACTTCCCGGTCAGTCCATGCTGGGGCCCTCTTTCTACTCTGAGATTGCATGGACTCCTCTGCTGGAGAGCTCTGCATCGTTGCCGGTGCTGCTGAGCTCGCCCTGATGTCCAACCAGGAATTGAAATTCAAACTGGCCAGACAGGAAAAGGAATTCAAATTTTCCTGGGGCTTTTCCTGTATGGCTGATCAGAACATCTGAGCTCGGACTGCTGTCCAGAGCGTCAACACAGTGGTGCACTGTGGGATAGCTTCCGGAGCTACTAAGGTCGATTTCCGTCCACACATAGGCTAACTCGACATAGCCATGTTGAATTTAGTGCTACTCCCCTTGTCGGGGTGGAGTACCGAATTCGAACTAAAGAGCCCTCTAGGTCGAACTAATTAGCTTCCTGGTGTGGACGGTTGCACGGTTAAATCGAATTAACGCTGCTAAATTCGACATAAACTCCTAGTGTAGACCAGGCCTTAGAGCTAGTCCTCATTGCTTTGCTCTAGTTCTTTCAAACTAACAAACAGTTAATTCATGGCAAGCTAGTGAAGGGCAGATTCATACCTAAGCTGGCCATGCATTAAGTGTTCATGTAGACAAGCCCTAAGATAAAGGCACAGCATCATATAGTGGTGCAGGTGTCATCTGCACTATTGATTACATATTTTGTGATGTAGGGACATATCCACCAGACAGCTGATCTGTCTAATTTGAGACAGCTAACTCATTTAATGTATTGAACGGCCATCATCTGGTAATGATGGTTGGTTACTACATGTGGCAGACCGGCATTCACAGGAATGAGCCAAAGATAGTCTTATGCCACCTTTCTCTCTTCAGTTCTGGCATAAGTTAGAGTAGCCCCCTGTCTGTGTTACTCTTTCCTCTTCTGAAAGTACACACACGTGTTGTTGGGGGAGTAAGTCTCTTAGCATTCACAGGAATAAAGGTGTGAATACGTATTATCCTCCCCACTTCCCCCTTACACCTCCCTTTCCCCATCCACACACACTCAGGATACAATATCCGGAATAAAAGTGAATATTCTGAGGCAGTTTTCTGATGGTGTCAAGTCATTTTACAATGCCTTTCAGTATTTATTACTAAACATACACAAAATAATTCCTGTACATATCTTGCATGTTCATAAATGACTTTCAGCTGCTTTAAGGTAATAAAATACTTCCATGCACCTGGTCACAATTACAGTGCAGTTCATACTCCATTTGCCTTCCTCCTATCATTTTCTTTAAAAATACAGTGTTGTAAACTTCTAAACATTGGAAACCAATATCTAAACAAGCAAGTCCCCTGCCCCCATCCAGAAAATAAAGACTTAGCTGGAGAAAACTATAAATTCACTTAACACATCCCACAAACAGCTATCACTTATTAAAGAATGCTTTAGACTGCTAACCTATGGGACTCAACTTTTTTTTTCCTGTCAGAACTGTCTTATCTCCTTGATTTGATTGTTAGCTACATGGGCCATCCACATTTATGGCACACCATAATCAATACAATAATACCTATTGCTAGTAATGCTATCAGAAATAAAGACTATAATGCTATAGAATATTTGGAGAAAAAAGTCTTTTGAAAGAAGAGAAATTGTCTGACGAAATAAAGGAAGTGCTATCAAAAGAGTTTAAAAAGATGAGTGACAAATCCTGCTGATCTTACAGGAGTAAGATTGTGACATAACAAAACAAATTTGTAGTCTTGAATTTTTTTGTTTAAAGTATCATGCTTGCACAAGAAAAATTTCAGTATAAACATCCTTTCTTTAGGACCACACATACTGTAGCATTTATCAAATCCAGAATTCAAAATTGCATTGGAATCTGACTTGCAACTGTGGTATCTGGAGTGATTATGTACTGCCACTGTTTACCATTTAGTAGCCCAATGGATGCTTCTCTGCAAAGTAGTGTCAGTGAATTACAGGTACCTTTGTTTGAAGCTTCATTTCTACTAGTACGTGTGTGGTTTTTAATGCTTTTCATTAGCTCTTCCTGGAAAGAGAACTACTCATGTTATTCTAACCAAATGTTTTCCATTGTGGCTACTCCAAGGGATGCATGAAGTTTTCAAACAAAAATGAAGTGGCCCTACTGTGGTACCAATACAAGGTAACATATTGTATTCATGACTGTTCAATATTGTACAGTAATTCACAAATGCAGTGCATGTTAAAACTGCCATTTCTCACAGGGGTTTGTTCCTAACCTCTCATCCACTGTGGATTGCATCCTGCATTGTGCACTGAAGTTACCTGGGAATTGTGGGTATTCAGCACTGCACAGGAGGCATTCATCACCTTGCGGGATTGAGCCATGAGTGTCAGACATGTAGCCTTTTCCATTGTCTGGAAAGTTCTGATGCCAGAAAAAAAACGGAGAGAAAACGTCTTACACAGATACAATTACTAGAGAGTGAAGTATTATGATCTACTGAGAAAGTTCAAGACATTTCATCTCCCCCATGTCCTTTGCTTTGACTTTAATTACTCTTATTGGTGTGAACTTTCTTCCTTTTTGGATGAAACAGTGAGTCTGAAACATAATGCACACATGACCTGCATAACAGTCATCAGCAAATGGAAAAGCAGGACAATGCTGTGGAGAGTATGAATTGTACTCTGAGCTATCAATAGCAAACATTTACTCTAGTAGGAAAGGGAAATTTACTTAGCCTCCAACACAGTAAGTCAAAGATACATTAAAGCTGTCAAACTGATTGATATCAAACCTTGTCCCATGTGGGTTAGTCAAGGAGAACAATATTTTAGAAGTGGTATTTGTAAGCTAATATGAGGTGAAGACACAAATCCCTCAATTTATGAGCCTGGATATGAAGGCCAAGAATGACCTTTTGGCAGTAACCTAATAGCAAGGAGGATTATGGTGGATTAGAATAAGAGCTAGAATACCAGTAAGGGTACTTTTGTCACCTGCTTTCCTGTCAAGGCCACATCATCACATTTGCCAGGACGGATGTTGTAGCATTAGAAACACTGAACGGCTGTTACTGTTCCACCATTGCCATAGTAGGATATTCTAGAAATGGTTCTTGTAGAGGCCATGGGCCATCCCAATACATCCCTCATAGGCAGGTGTAGTACTGTCTGTATACCTCACCCTGGTTTATTCCAACTATGTGGCAACAACTGGTCATGCTCAGATCAGGGCAATAAGAAACCAAACACACTAATTAACATAAGTACATTTCCCTTTAACAAAGCCCCATAAAAGGAACCCTTGGAAAACCATTCAAAAGGTCCAGGTTCAGAACTCCCACAACTTAAAAGTCCAAAACAGAAGTCTTTGTATCTGGCCAGAACAGCCATCAGAGAGCTGAAGAGCACTCACCATCCCTTGACAGCTTCCTCTTCCTGTTTAAATAGGTCAGTCCTAGGGTGGAGCAGGGAGCCTCCTTGATTCTATGCAGGTGGTTCTGATTGTGGCTTTTGGCTGGCTCCTAAAGTGGTAATACACTCCATCACAGTCCTTCTGGAAAGTAAGAGCACAGTGTGACTATTCTGTTTGTCTGAAGATATGATGATACCTTGGAGTGCTCATGCAGCAAGTTATGATGCATCTCTAGTAAAATCAATATGCACAGAAGTTGATGGCATGAGGCCCAAATATAAAAGAGACCCAGTGTATTGAACACGAGAAATGAGATGAAGAGAATACATATGAAAAGACCTAGCTGGAAAAATAAGAATGATCAAGAGACTACGAAAGCTGGCAAATGAAAGGATGTGATATTACTGACAGGTCAATGGATGTCAATGGTAAATTTACTTAAAACCCTGACTGACTGATCACCATGATAGACAAAAATGCAGAGACTTGATGAGTTCTGCCATAGTGCTCTGCAACACAAATTTACCAAGGGAATGATAAAGTCTTAAGGGGAATGAAGGCCAAGGACTGAATGGGAATGGATACTGAACTACCTTCTCTCCATTAGAAATGGTCTCCGCAGAACAGTTCTGAAGCATGTTGTGGAGAATCTGAACTACGGTTGCTGGTACTGTCCCTGTCATGTGGATGGAGGACCTCAGGCTCTATAACTTTAATCTCACACCTTTTTGCCAATACGAATTTGAAAACTGTTGTAAAGAACAGCAACAAAAGCCAAAGCAAAATGACTAAGGCCTTCTAGTTTGCACTGTTTGCTTTCTACATGCTCTGCTCCCAATAATGGCTGTGCTGTTCAATCAGTGGATTTCTGGATTATTCACAACTTTTGAATATGAACTAACCACCAATGATCTGGTTAGGAGGATTATTTATCACCCATGGTGATACTCAGGAGAAGACCAGTGGTGTCTCTGCTCTTACAAAACTCAACTGCAAGAGTTTGTGTCCTTCTGCCAGAGAGCCACTAATGGAAGCCCAACCCTGAATGGAATGTAGCCTTCTGGCAAGTGATGGCATGAGTGGAGCAACCTAGGAAGGAGAGCAAAAAGCAGGAAAAAAGGAATAAAAACTGAAAGCACATGAAGAGAAAAAAATCAGATAAGGAGGAAAAGAATGGAGATAGGAAAGAGACATGATGGTAAGAGAGAATGAAGAGAGACAAGTAGAGAGATGGCTACTGTGCAGGAACAAGGTGTAAGATGGGTATGTGTGAGGGGGACCTATTTACCAACATATTGCAGGAAGGGCTTCATTAAAAAAATTAGCAACCACATCTCTTGCACTATCCAATTCCTCCATGTCTCTCACTATCAACTTGGGGAAAAAAGCCGCCTAGAAAACCATACTTCCGGGAATGTCATCTTGGGGCAGTGGCAAGACTCAGTGGTGATGCATGCGTAACTTATGCTTACTCAGTATGGTTCCATCCCCCTTTAGTGTTGAATGGACCACTTAGAAGTTTATGAGTCTGCTACAGCCTTTGAGCTAACAGAATGGGATATTACCACAGCAAGAATCATTAGCAAATACTTTGTGACATTATATTATTTCCAGAGGACATGTCTTCTAGAACCCATGAGCTGCATGTCTATAATCCAGCATAATGACTCAGTGTGGCTTTTGTGGGAGTTTACTGTTTCAGAAGAGTCACATGCAAACTTCAGTCTTTGCATTACAGAGCAGTACGGGGTTAACTGCATGTAAGTATTCAAAGTATATTCACCTGCGAGTCACAGCTGTGTATGCTGCACATACTGGGGAATGATGTTTATACAAGATAGTCTAACCCCCAGGTGCGCTACAAATGACTTTTAAATAGTTTCTTCAAATACATTCCCAGCTTCATCTCTGAAGAAAGAAACAAAAAAAAAAAACTGTATCAGCTGTAAATAGGAGATGAAGATCTTAAAAATACTCTTTCACTCCAGTCTCACTTTTCTGTAAACACAAGAGGATTTCTAGCTGTTGTATGGACATGCTCTCAGATACTACGGTGATGAGGGTGATGAAAGAACCTGTGTAGACTGGGCTAGAGTAGAATGCTAGGATGAGCTTAGTGTGATGTCATTCAAATAAATTCTTGCTGGTTGACTTTAGGAGGGGATGAGACAAATTCTACTGTTACACCAGCTTAATCTGGACCAATTCCTCCTAGACTGATGGAGTTGATCCAGCTTTGCACGTGTGTAACTAGGAGCAGATTTTGGACCCCTGGAGCAACTTCCAACCACCCAAGGCCAGGCTGTGGTTGTCCTTTGTGTGACAAGTCTTCCCCATATAGATGCTGATCATAATACTTAGTCCTGCCTTGAGTGCAGGGGACTAGACTAGAAGACCTGGACTGTCCAGTCCTATGATTGTTACAGCAGCAGCAGGAGAGAGTCCTAACATCTTACTCTGGGGAGAGCCCCACCTGCAGAAGTGAGCAGGCACTGACATATGTATATGTGGGAGCAAATTCAGCCATGGGGTAACTTAACTGGAGCTCAATGGAGCACACATGAATTGGGAAGTTCCCTGGTTTCCCAAAATCAGATTATGATCATGGGATGATTTCTTCTGGGTCATGTCTCCCCAACACTCAGAGCATGACACTACATATGCAAACAGTATGCACACTTCTAAATTTGCCAATACACTACTGTCCTTGTATTAGCAAATTTATATATTTCCTTCTGTGGCTAAATACTTGGTTTTGAAATGTTTAAATAATCCTGACTGCTCCTGTTGAAAGAGTCTGATGCTTTGGATGACTGGCTAATATTAATAGTCTTTTAAAATGTCTCTTTACTAAGTTTTTCAAATCAATTAAAACAAAATCAACAGCAAGAAAGCTCAGTGTCTGTATCAACTGTTTTACTTCTAAAAGACCCTTACAATGGGTCAAATCCTGTGGGCTGTGCAGGCCTCTTAACCCTACAGTTATGAGCTCTGGGGCAGGCCACACCAATCGTGAGGAGGTCAGGCTGGCCCAGCTGGGTGCAGAGAAGCCGCTCCATGTTCAAGCTCCATGAAGGCTTAACATGAGTTTCCTATGTTCACCATTCTGTCCCCTCTCTCTCTCTTCTGCTCAGGATACATCAGTCCACAGCAACCTCACTGCCATACACAGTGGCAGCAGGTCACACACTTCACCTGTGGGAGAAGGATCAGTGCTGTACAGCTGCCAGCACCTCCGAAGCAGTTGCTGAGAGTGGAGTGACCCTTTTCCATCAGAATTCCATTGGTTCAGTGCCATTCCAGGCTGCAGAACTCTGGCTGGTCTACACGTTTCTCATCAGGAGAGTCAGGATTTGGTCAAATAGTTGTATAAAATATGTTAACATGGAACCTAACCTTGTTTATCCAAACAAACTCTCAGTTGCACTTGGGGCTTGATTTCAGCACATAACATTTCCAGTGCTGGGATGACCAGTTAATACTGCACAGTATATTACACACACACAAAATACTTTTTCCTGAAAACTTTTATAAACTCTGGATCCTTTTCTTCTGAAGAGCTTATGATTCATCAGGCTCCTGAAACCAAAAAGATCATTGTTATATTAATGTGATTGTCCACAGTAATTTAATCATCAAGTTTGTTCTGTATTCTCACAAGTCAAAGGAGTCAGTTTAGAATATGTAGTCCGAAAAGCAGAGGAAAAAGAGGATGAATCCTTAAGTCCTAATTCCATGGAAGGAGTCTCATTGATCAAAATTTCATTTCTGCTTTAAGTTGTATCTGTGTCCTGGTAGTAGCAATAGCAGGAGCTCCAGTGCAGACAAGGTACTGGCATTTATATCACTGTATTATCTAACCCTGCTCAAAACAAGACTAGGTGATATCGTGGTGAAAACATGGATGGTCACTGTTGCCATGTCTACACTAGCGCTTCCACGATTGTTGCTACCATTAACGGAATTGAAGCTGTGGTACTGCAATGGTAGGAAATTTTAAGTAAAAGTTCATCGTAGACAGGGCTACTGTTTCTGGAGAATGTCCAGACCTACTGAGATGAAATTCTTGATAATGCAACTACTGACAAAGTAGAAGACATCCTCTCACCACCAGCAGCTTCTATAAAGGACATACAAAAGTTAATCAAACTGAGAATTTCTTCCTTTATTTTTTTCCCCTTTTTAGAACAGCTAAATCCCTGCCAAGCCTTTTGTTTTTCCAGTACCTGAGAAGGACGAGAAAGCTTCTCAGAGCACAGCTTAATCTGTGGAGAAATGGGAAACTCAGCTCACCCACTTCATAAAGAAACCTTGAAGGAAACGTTCCTTGTTAAAATTCCTCTTGTTAAAAAGCTGTGAAGTCATAAAATTTTACCGAACAATGGCTTCCCATACAAAAGGGCTCTTCAGTCAATAGTTTCCCTCTAAGCTGTTCCAAATCACCCTGGCTTCAATAAACTCAGCTCCTCGAACAATCAATGCAGGAAATAGTGTGGCTTCTATAGGTTTAGCAGCTGTTCAACATGCTCTGTTGTGGGTCTGTCTGTCTCTGTGCAATTTTGCCATGTTTTTCCACAGCCTTTTATTATCTTGCTTATTAGAAAGACAGGAAAAATCAATTTTAAAAATAGTTTTTGGGGACCATCTTAGATTCTCTTTCCTTCTCTATGTATGTAGTATGTTATTAAAGTTGGAAGTGGTTGATCAGGAGTATGGTGATTTAAAAAAAAAGGAGTTTAAGCACTGAACTGAAGCAGAGAAGTGATTTGCAATCCAATAGCACTATTTAGATCAGTGTTATTTGTTTATTTCTTGAACACCCCTGTGAATTCCAAAAATGCAGCACAGGGTGTTCTATAGAACCTGCCTGTGCCTAATTTCTTTCAACAGGGAAAAAAAAAATCCAGTGGCTACATTTCCAAGCCTCTTCTTTATCGCGTGTGTGTGTATGTCAGTGAAGTAGAAATATAGTGAAGTTGATGTGTATTTCCACTGCATACAGTTGCCTTGCTTTCTCAATGTCCGTAATGGAAAGGGCACATGAAGTAGATCTGACTATCATTCTGGCAATCTTTGAAATAGATTATTATTTTTTGCTTTGCGTGTAGTCTGACATACTACTTCACTTGCAGTTTTATTTCCTAGGGCAACATCCCTTCTATTACACAGGTAGGATTTTTGTTGTTGCAGTTCAGATGTTCTATTAACATGCAGCATATGTCATTGCACTCCCATTTTAGATCCATACAGACTCACAGGTTTTAAGGCCAGAAGGGACCATTCTGTGTAACACAGGCAATATAATTCTCCACAGTAATTCCAGCATCAGTTCCAACATGTTCCCTGGGCTTGAGAATCTTCACTCATATGGAAAAAAATCTGTAAATTACAGCTTAACTATAAGAAGATTCTAGTGTAGTGAGTTAATGATTTTCCACTATTGCTTAAAGATTCACACCACAGAATAACAAAGTAGCTATGGTGAAATAGCTGTCTGAGCCTACACCAGTTATATATAAATAGTAGAGGTAGGTGGGCTTTATCTCTGACTGTAGGGGCTTGGAAAAATGTAATACATTTTGCAGCAATTTTTCATGTACTGTGGGTCCTTAATATATATGCTGTCTGTGTGGTGATGTTGTACAGGTACACCCAGATTATCCAAATGCTGATTAACCAAATTTCAGGTTATCCAAAATTCAGATATGTCCCATGACTCTAAAATTCATGTGGAGATCAGTTTCATTTAGCTGAACTTTGACCATTGAATTGTTTTGAATATTTCCTGAGCTATTTGGATAATTGGGATTTACTTGCATTCTAATTATGCTCATTGCTGGTTCCTATAAGCATTTTTTCTCATGACTAGGTGAGAAATTACATATTAACGTTTGTAGCTGTTTTTCTCTAAACATGTTAGGATTTAAGCCCTTTCTTCTACTTTTCATTGCACAGGGGAGGATATGGCTCTTTTTCATGGGTCTGTATCTGTGATAGTATTTTTCTTCAGATTTCCCATTGTTGTACAGGTGCATCTCCACTCTGTTATCTAACCCAGTTCAGAGCAAATGTAGAAAACGTGGGGTTAAAACATCAGATGATTGTCTACACTGGTTCTCCACCAATGGAGCTGTACCAATAGTAATACAATGGTGAGAAATTTGAAGGAAAATGCTAAGGTAGACAAGGCTACGCTGCATTTAGTGGTCTATCCATCTTGGAAGATGTGGGCATACAGAAATCAATAGTCAAGCTTTTGTGTATACAGATTTCCAAGTGCTACTGACCTCACCACTCCTTGATAACAGGTATTCACAACACCACTGCAGTGTCTTGTGCACTAGGCCTTGAAATTAGCGGTGCTAATTTGGAGGTTCATTTTTCACTTGAAGTTTGTGAACAGGATTTCAATTGCTTCTCATATGATCACTTTGAGATTGGCCAAAGCTCATCGAGTAAAACATGAGCCAATTGGTAATTGTTTGGACTCAGTCATTATTTGTCTAGTATGAGCTTCTTCCCACTGATGCAAAGTGCAGGAGAAATGTCTATTTAAAAATGTGGACTAGTTTCCTCTTTCCCCAGGGATAATCTGATACTCTGATTATAATCCTACCAGGGGAATGATTGTGCTAAAATTTATTAATAAATCCTAGAAGAGCTTATTTGGCACAGTTCAAATATCTGACCACTTTAAGGTGCTGCATGGTAAGTGCTCAGAGCAAATGTTTTATGGGGAGACAAAGCAAGGTAATGATGGTTTATAAATGCCCTTTACTCATGCATTTTGAAGTGAGCATTTAGCAGTTTCCTGGTGCTTCATTGATGCTGTGTAGGAGAGGGTATCCATTGCACAACAAACAGTAGCAGTTATGAAAGAAGTTGTAGCAGCATAACCAAAATGCTGTCTACCTGCTGCAGGTGGGAGTTAGGGCTACATCTCTCAGGCAGACATCTTGGTAATGCATATAAAGTTCTCTGCATGGAGAGAGCAGGAGAGATTTAGTAACACAACTGATATCGTAGAAAGAGGGGAAGACAGCAGCTGCAATGCCAACTATCATCCCATTTACTGGCTTCAGTAAGCAAACCAATGAAAATTGGCTGGCATTAAAAATCATGCACCATTCTTAAAAAACAACCAGCTCTAGAGTGGAAGCAGACCATGAGTGTTCAGTACACTGTGAAACATTGTAGCCTGGAGATATTTTGTCCAGGGTTTTGGAGCAAACCTCTGTGCTTACAAAAAGAACAAAGGGATCTTTGATATCCATGAATAGACGGGACCTTGTTGTTCAAGGTCTCATTTGAAAGACCCATATATACTAAACTGTAGGGTACCGCATTCTGTCCAGCATCATCGGACAAGAATAATCTTGTCAATAAACATATGTGTCTGTATGAATATTATTATTATTTTATTTAACATGTATATTACAATAGCAACTAAAGCCCTCTACCCAGTTGGGCTCCCATTGTGCTAGGCACTGTAGATTGATATTGACAAGGGGTTCCTCATACACACTAAGGAATCATTACAGACTCCTCCCTTTTACATCATACTCTAAAGTCTTTGAAAATGGTTTATCCTCAGGTGAACAGTAATATTTAGTACTTGGCCACTGTAGTACCACTCCGCTTTGAATGGCCCCCTCTTAGAATATGTGCTAACTACCTATGCTAAACAATCTGTTCTACCTTAAATTTAGCTGTGCTGCTCAGAGTACCTTTCTCAGACCTGAAGAAGAGCTCTGTGTAGCTTGAAGGCTTGTCTTCACATCAACAGAAATTGATCCAATAAAAGATATTACCTCATCCACCTTGTCTCTCTAATATCCTGGGACCAACACACCTACAACAACACTGTATACACATAGATATATACACACGTGGCCTACTGACCTAACCACAGTGCTGATAGTCACTCACTGTCACTTTTCCCTTTTCAGGTATATTTATGTGCACAATCGACCAATTTGCACACACAGTTGTGGTAATGACACACACACACATAAGAACAGAAGAGTGTTTATGTTTGCTTGCACAGATATCAGATCGTCCTTCCTAAAAATGTGCTGTCTGTAACTCAGATTCACTATTGGTAAAATTGTGTAGAAATATTTACCTACATTACAAGGGTGTTGTGAGAATAAGATGGTTAATCTCTGAAGGTATAAAACACTATAGAAGTACTAATTATTTGGTCTGATGCACTTACCGTGCATCTACACTGCAGCAATCGATCCACCGGGGGTCAATTTAGCGGGTCTAGTGAAGACCTGCTAAATCAGGGTTTCTCAAATAGGGGTGGCTGCTTGTATAGGGAAAGCCCCAGGCGGGCTGGGCCGGAGTGTTAACTGCCCCGTCCACAGGTCTGGCCGATCGCGGCTCCCACTGGCCGCGGATCGCTGCTCTGGGCCAATGGGGGCTGTGGGAAGGGTGGCCAGTAAGTCCCTCAGCCCGCACCACTTCCAGCAGCTCAGTGGTCTTCTAAGGGCCCAGTAGCCAGCCAGGAGCTCTTCCTTGCTCCCTCAGTCCCTACTAGCACTAGGCTGTCCATTATGCTGCAGTTCCCTGAGCCATCCACAATCCTCCAGCGCTAGCAAGGCACTGAACTGTTACTGACACTGTAGCTCCTTTTTATAAGGCCCTCCTCAGCCCTGATTGGCTGCTTCCCCTGCAGTGACTCTAGCCTGCTTAGAGGACCTCTCCGCTGCTCCTTACTTGGGATGAGTGTGGCAGCACACTGAGGCCTCCAGCAGGGGGTCTCTGGGCCTAGTCCACTCTATCATACAACTCTATCCCAATGTCACATACAAGGGGTTACTTTCATGGCTCTCCCACAAAAATTAAGCATAAATGTGAGCCAGAGCTGGTCTAACAGCTTTCTCAAGAATTGCCTCTGTGCGGGGAAGGGGAAGTAATATTAATTTATCAGCACCACAGCCCTCTGAGAATCTATTATCACACCAATGAAGAGAGGATTGCGTCTTTGCTTGTGTTCAAATTGCCTGGGCCTATCACTGGCTGTCAGGTGGGTCAGAAGGTTTGTGTCTTGGGGAGTTGTAGGGCAGAAAAAGAATAAAAGAGAGAATTAGACAACTATCAAAAATGTCCTGGGAAAAGAGCAGCATGGTGGAAAGTTGTTCTGTTTAAAAGGGTGAGGGAAAAATAAAGTCACTGTGATGCTTGTTAAGTATACATAGTTCCCTTTGGTTAAAACTCCAGAGGGAAAAGGTGTTATGCTCTCTACCCTTTGTCTGTCTTGTTTATTTAGATAAGTTCTTCAGAGTAACGACTGTCTCTTGCTATATACTTCTACAGTGCTAGCATAGTCAGGCCCTGATCTCAGTTGATGCCTCTACATGCTACAGTTATGCAAAAGCCATAGAAATAACCCTTCCACCTCACTGCCTGCTAGTGGCACAGATTTATCATCTACTGCATTTTTTTAGATGAAGCTGTCCATTGCCACTGTGAATTGGGATAACTGGTTCAACCTCTTGATCTTTTTAAAATATAGGCTTGATTTTTCAAAGGAATCTAAGGGCTAGTCTACACTTACCAGCCGGGTCGACGCGGTGAGTTCGACTTCTCGGAGTTCGAACTATCGCGTCTAATCTGGACGCGATAGTTCGAACTCCGGAAGCGCCGCGGTCGACTCCGGTACTCCACCACTGCAAAAGGCGGTGGCGGAGTCGACCTTGGAGCCGCGGACTTCGATTCCACGGCGTCTGGACGGGTGAGTAGTTCGAACTAGGGTACTTCGAATTCAGCTACGCTATTCACGTAGCTGAACTTGCATACCCTAGTTCGACCCCTGCCCTTAGTGTAGACCTGCCCTAAGGAAGCAAGGCACCAAAATCCTATTGAAATTCACAGGGAGCTGAGTGCCTCATTCCTATAGATGCTTTTGAAAATCCAAGGCATAGAAGTGAAAGAAAGGTCCCTTCTGCCAGAGACACTAGTGGAATTGAGCAATGGTGGGAACTTAGCCATCCCAGCTAAGATTAAGTTTAAAAGACACAGGGCGTGATTCAGTCCTGTTGGTGCAGAAGCAAGGAGTCTGCAATTCCTGTCCTCTCGCACTGTTAGGGACAGTTTCACTGGAGGGGGAAATCACTGCTGGTAATGGGCAGGTGGTGGACCTGCCTGCACTGTCCCAACATGTTTCTGACAGGAGTGCACGGCTTTAACTTATGGCTGCTTTTCTATAGGAGGCCCACTGGTGGAGGTGGCCTAGGAGATCCTCTCTGACAGCACATCTACTGGTGCCCTCTCTGGTCCACTCCCTTAGCTGGTCCTATTCCTTTTCTGGGTGATGTCAGGCAGCTCCAAGACCCAGGCAGAATGGAAGCTTGCATTACTGTGTCACCTCCAGGCAGACGCAGCATGCCCCAGAGGTCAAGAGACCAGAGGTATTTTAGACTGGGAAGCGGGGAGCAGATTATGCCACATACCAGGCCTTTCACAGAGAAAGCTCTTCCACCAGCCACCTTTCTTTTAAACTGAGACAGACCTGTCTGGAGCACCTTTGCTGGCATGAGGAGAAAGTCTTTCAAGTAGGAAAGTCGCAAGTCATTTAGGCTTTGTAGGTCAAACCCAACACCTTAAATTCAATGTGGAAAGCCAGCAGGCCGCCAGCGCTGATCCTGGAGCACTGGTGTCATGCTTTGCCACTCTGAGGAGCTGTCAGCAGAAATCCAAAATCCAGAGCTCACTAGAAAAACAGTGGAAAATGAAGGTTATTTTGCTTCAATTAAAGCTGTGTTTGGAGGTTACCAGCCTTTGCACAGTGAGAATGAGGACAGTTGTATACATTTTTATAGTCCAGCAGAGTTCAGAGCCCTGGTAAAAATCAAGGCCCCACATGATCAGCTACACACAGACACAATAGTTCAAAGGTTACTGTTTATCCCCCTCTCATTTCATTTAGTTTCCCAAGAGCCTCTTTGTTAATTTTTGCCATTAAGACAAAAGGTCAGTTTTGATGTTGCTCCTAGAAATGTTCTTGCTGCTTTGTTTGTTTTGTTTATATACTGCCCCCCACCTTCTTTCAAGGAGGAATGCTAGACTCCCCTCTGCTGCTTAGTGCCAGCTGCAAGCAGGATGGTGAGAAGAATGAGAGCTCTAAAGAAGTGGGTGGGAGGAAAGAGGGAGGAGAAAGAGAAATAAAAGAAAATAAGGAGCAGTGTTTTGCCTCTGGCCATTTGCAAACAGCTTGTGGGATCCTCACATCACACACATTGTTGGGCAGCCTGTGACGTTTCTGAACACACAAGCTGTCATTTCCTTGCAAGAAGTCAGCTCTGTTAAACTCTTCAGTCTACGTGGGTGGGCGCCTGCGAAGACACACTGTCTCATCCCATTCAGGAACTGCCCTCTGTCACTGCACTCATGGCAGGCTAGATGTTTGTTGTTTAAGTAAATAAACTGGTCAGTGTCTCAGGCTAGCTGTGAATGTGCTGTCCTCCCACCCACCACCGCTTCCCGGCCACTCTGGGGGAAAAAAGCAATAACAAGATGAAAAAGTTCACAGAGAGATCCAATGCCACCCACTAAGCCCTAACCTTCAAATAATCACTGACCAAATGGTGTCAGTGTAGGCCCCTGCATCCTGTCAGCACTCAGCTTTCCAATGAGGAGTATATCATAGAGGTGACTTTTAAAGCATCTTTCCTCAAAAGGGAGACTGGGAAAGTGCAGTCCCAGGACACTTTGATTTCCCTTGTTCCTGTGAAGCCTCCAGGTTTGGATCTGGAGCTGAACTTCCCCAAAGTTCAGGGGTTTAGTTCAGGCCTCTTGCTATGCTTGGCCCATGGTCAGTCTGTCTCTCTTCTAGACTAGAGGCCAAATTCAGTCCTGGTGTAAGATGGTGCAAAACCATGAATCTGCACTTGTTAACACAAGCCTATACTTGATCCTCAGTGCATAAGTGAGATTTTAAGCCAATTTATTTTCCATTTATTCTGTTGCAGCCAAGAAGCCTTTGTTTCCCAACCATGTGCCATTCCACAGCAGGGAGAAGAGATTTGTACCACAGGAAAGACTACCAAAAACTGCTAAGAGGATCACTTTCAAAAGCATCCAGGATGGCTCAGGTCTACATATCGTCAAGTATCTCTCACTGAAGTGGGGAATCAAAATGAATTTTTTGTCTCGCTGGTGCTTGTGACCAGAGTTTCTCAATTAAAACATTATTTTGGGGGAAATGCCTGACAATTCATGGTTAAAGCCAAAGTTATTTAGGGTGAGAAACTGAGCATAAGGACACAAGTACCACAAGATTCAGCCCTATGTACATCCAGATCCTATCACTTTGCCTACCAATAATATGCAGTCACCTGTTTTACAGAGAACACACTACAGGCACTGTGAGCCTCAGCTCCAAAGGAGGTAGAGGCAGAGGTGAACTGTACCACCAGAAACAATGAGAAGTCCTTGTGGCATCTTAGAAACTAACACATGTATTTGGGCATAAGCTTTCGTGGGCTAAAGCCCACTTCATCAGATGCATGGAGCAAAAAATTCAGTAAGTAGGTATAAACATACAGCACATGAAAAGATGACAGTTGCCTTACCGAGTAGGGGGTCAGTGCTACCAAGGCCAATTCAATTAGGATGGATGCGGCCCATTCCCAACAGTTGACAAGAAGGGGTGAGTATCAGAGGGAAAATTATTTTTTGTAGTGGCCCAGCCACTTCCAGTCTTTATTCAGGCCTAATTTGATGGTGTCCAGTTTGCAAATTAATTCCAGTTCTGCAGTTTCTTGAAGTCTGTTTTTGACATTTTTTTGTTGAAGAATGGCCACTTTACAGACTAACACGGCTACCCCTCTGAAACCTGTACTACCAGAGGCATTATACATGTCAGGGAACACAATCACCCAGACTACCCCCCACGCCACACTTGGGAAAGTACAGTGTTAACGCCCCCTATGTTGACCGCAGTCCTCTGTCATGGGGGGGGGTGGGGGGAATCTATGATTTAATACAATTGTTTACAAATAATCTGATCTAGAACACAGACTTTTCCACAGCCCTCCACACAAACCAATTACCATTTGAGTAATCTTGTCAATCTTTCTTTACCAAGAATTACCTCGTGTTCAGTGAGACCATCAGCCCCTGCCTGGATGTCTGGGAGATTAACCTGAAAAATACATCATGGCTTTTCAAAGCTCAGCTATCCATTCCTGTTAGTAATGACACAGCAGCTGGCTTTAGGATAATAACAAGTGGTGTGAATTAAGACATTCCATAAAGTGCACATTCTATTTAGAGGCAGGCCTGCTGTCCGAATGATTTATTTCCCCACATTCCTTAGTTGAGGCTTTCCTGCCCATTTAGGTATATTTCTGTGTCCCATCTTCAGAGAAGCAACATTAAAACAAAATCAGTTTATCCCCAGATTTCGGACACAGCGTAGGAAAGCACACATAGTGACAACAGAGATTTGGCTGCTCAGTAGCAGTCTCTCTGATGGTTTCACTAAGGTTGCACAAACTGTCCATGATGCGATTAGTTTAGTTTCATTATGAAATCAAAATTTGACCCGTGTTCACCAAAAGGTTCACAAGAGACCCTAAGCTAAATGCCAGGCAAGTTTTGGGTAATGGGGCAAGACGGGAAGAGCAGGTTTTCAGGGCAGAAATGGGACCCTTTTATATGGGATTTTGAGTTGCCCAAAACAGGCAACGCTTAATATTTCAGTTGCGATCACCTTAACCGAACCAAATTACAAAGCAAAAATGGATCCACACCAAAAGGTGGTTCACCAAATGTCCTGTGAACCAAAACTTTCAAGGTACCTGAACAACTATAGTAGGGCCCAAAGCAAAACTCAGCTCTAGGATTCCCTTTCTCTAAGCCACCATTACAGCCCCTATGCACTAATGGAGCAGTACAAATAAGCAACAGCAGACCAGAGACTCTGGCCCAATATAGTTTAAAGTGCTTAGAAATAACATGGGCTGTAGGAATCAGGATTCTACAGTTGTGGTTATGAATAACTGGAATAGGCTGCCCCTTCCTTTGAAACAAGAGTCCATTTTGTTTGGTTTTAAGACAATTTTTATCCTTTATTTTAAGAAATCTGCGTGAAATGAACTGAAATCGACTGTTCAGATGTTTTCTGTTATTTTAGACTGAGCAGCCTACGTTACATAGTGTTGTACTGAAGTACGCTTGCCTAGTGGTGCACTGATTGGAGTCTCCTGAGGATCCCCACAAGAATAAGATGCATAGCTCATGACGCTCTTCCAGACAGCAACATTTTAAATCAGCCGAGGGAAACCTTCCATAGGACAATTCAGGCTTGCCCGAAGAGAGGAGTTTATGGAAAGGTGGGTGGCAGATCACTCATATCTCAAATTCAGGGGTTTGTTTCAAGCTATGGCTGAATCCTGACAAGAGAGAGAACATAAAAGGAATATTAGGTTCCTGTCTGAGCACCTCAGGATGATTGCCAGCATAGGAAGGGCCTTGAAGAAATGAAGAGGTCCCAGTCAATGGGTACATAACCTGGAGTGGTGGGAACATTATGAACAGGCTGAGACATCTGGTGCTTCTCTGATAGATAGCACTACTAATCTCATAAGAAGAGACTGAAGCTAAAGCTGCTTGAAAATCTCAAAAATTTTAGGAGGTAGCTGCCAGACCCAAATCCAATGCATTTGTTTACCAGATACTGAATGCACAACTGGTTGCAAGTGGCTGGTGACTCCACTCACAACAGGACAGATGATTCATTCTGTGATGGCTTGTTGAGAGCAATCTAAGGGTATGTCTACACTGTACAGCCCAGTCTTGGATGCAGATTTGCACCCAGGCCCCCTTCTGTCCACATACAAATCAGCCTGACTTGGGTCAGCAAGCACGTAGGACCGGGGTCCAAGATCCTCTGGGGGTGGATCAGAGCCCAAGTCCTGCTCTGACTCAGATCCAAGCCCTGTTATTTTGCAGTGTGGAAGAAGCTCAAGCCACAGACCTGAGTCAGAAGTTCTGTGTAGTGCAGTATGGATGTGTTAACACGGCTGTGAGACCCAGGTCCAGCAACTGTAAACCCAGGTTTACAATACAGTGTGGATTCTCAAGCACAGGCTTGGACACACTGAGTCCACAAGACCTGGGTTTACAAAGCAGTGTAGACATACTCTTAAAGTTCCCTGCTCTAATCACTCAGTAACAGACTTTGCAGAGTAGAAGGATTTTTTAATAAATATAGCGCTGCTAGCCATGGCACAGTCATTCAGATTCTCTTCTTTCTCCTTAGTTCAGTTAAGAAACAACATGCTTCTTTGTATATGTGTTACAAGGGAGGTGGTTGAGGTATATCTCTGCTTTGAGAAATGACTGTGAAAATGGCATGGAGGGTGTGCATGTCCAAGTCAAATTTGCACCATCTTTATTGGTGCTAGGGTGACCAGATGTCATGATTTTATAGGGACAGTCCCAATTTTTGGGTCTTTTCTTATATAGGCTCCTATTACCCCCCACCCCATCCCAATTTTTCACATTTGCTGTCTGGTCACCCTAACTGGTGCTGATGTCCTATGAGAAGCCCCCCGCCCGCTACCCTCAAAGCACAGATTGGGTTAGCCAAGCAGGCATTTAGGAAAATGATTCTATTTATGTGTAAATTGAATAAACTTGATCTGGAATAGTTTCAAAACATGGAGCCCCCATAATGCCATGTTCACGGACTCATTTTTCAGAATAGAACTTCTTTGAAGGCAGCGGCAGTGATGTTGAACACTGATGAGACAATGCTTGGTCCATCCCAGATCAGTGTTTGGGCTATTCGTCATCTGAAGCATAATATTTCAATAATAAAAGTCAGGTTACACTCTAACCCATGGTTCACAGACAGTTGGACTATTCTACTTGTGGTAAATTTCTAATGAAAAAGCAAAATCGCACACAGGACTATTACAAAATATTTTACCGGGCGTGTTGTCTTTTTGTGATGTGATTCAAGCACAATGGTGGTGTTCATCTAATAAGGAATAGCATTTAAATAAAATGAAATGAGCCCCTCCAAAACCAAATCAGGGCAGAAAGTATGTCTGTGAATCTATTTCAATGTAATTAACATTACACTAGTTACAAATGCAAACAGGTTCCCAAGCATGCTGTTTGGCTGCCCTCCGCTCTGTGGACTCAAGTTTGACTCCTTGTTTTGTTCTAAGGGAACAAAGACAGCAAAGAACAATGTGACCCTGACCCTTCTTTACCCCCTCACAGACAAATGAGCCCTTTTAATATGCAGACAAGCTGTGACATGAAGAGAGCCCATGAGAACAAACACCTGTCATTTCTCTGGATAGCACTTTGACCAGACGTTGCCTATATAGTTTTTAAACAACTTTTATATTCCTGTGGCTGTGTTGAAAAGAAGATGCCAATATTTTCTTTCTCAGGACATGGTCTGTAACGCAACACAGACATGCACAAATGCACATTCCCTTCCCAGCACACCACACACACATATCCTACACCTGCAAAATCAATAGCATTGTTTTTCTGCTTGATGAACCCAATGTCAAACATGAATATAGATGGCCCCAACACTGATGCCCCCAAATCCTAACACATGTATCCACATACATTTTGGGGGTGTTTGCATGTAGGTTAACATAGCCAGTCTGTGCTCTGCAGTTTTGAATTCCACCCAGATCCAAATACTCACTGCTGCTTCCCTCCCACTCTGCTTAGGGGGTTCAGGCTACAGTAGGGCTATGGCAGAGGGAATATGGCTTTCAGCTTCGGAGGCTAAGAGGGTGTCTCAGCGGCATGGATCTGAATGGGAGAGGAGGTGCTGAGGGAATTTATCACAGGTGCAGGCCAGGGTAGGAGGGAGGGTGCGGGGAGATAGGGGCTTCATTGATAGAAAGCCACTTGTTAGTTTCTTTCATGCTCCTGGAGAAAACACAACAATAGAGACTTTGCCAAAGCCAAAACTCTGTTGCCCAATTCCATCTCTGCTCTGATGTAGTTTCCTCAGGGTTCACAAGGAGCGTTTTCTGCAGCTCTTCAATCTAGCGTAAGCATTTGTTTTCCTTCAAGGTTTTTCGCCCAAAAAAGTATCTATGTTGCCACGTTTTACTGGCTGGAGGAGCTGGGGACAGAAGGCCCAAGATGAATCCTGACAAAATACTGCAGGATTAAATTCCATTTCCTGCCTGTCAACAGGAGACAAAGTCTAGGGGATTTTGAGAGTGAAGCCCTGAGTGGAATGGATTTCTTCTGAGTCCATTAGTTGAGCAGGGCGCAGTTGCCCATGTTTAATAATAACCAGACCAAATATTTTATATGATGGTTAATTTTTGCTGAGCGCAGCAAGTTTCAGCACTGTAAAGCGCCAGTGTAGACAGTGCACCAGCGCTGGGAGCCGTGCTGCTAGCTATGGCCCTTGTGGAGGTGTTTTTTTTAGAGCACTCTCCCCGTGTTCTGCCACAACTACACAAGCCACATTAAAGTGCTGCCACGGCAGCACTCTAATGTTGCCAGTGTAGACTAACCCCTGAATCCAATATATTTTTAGCTGGGTAGGAATGTAGCGAGGACCTGTATTCAGGTGTTCAGTATAAGTGAGGGGGCCAGATAGGCACAAGTAATCAGAATGCTGGACACAGACTCAACTGCTTGATCCTGTTGCTATTAACAATAGCTACTTCTTCAGGCATGGTTCTCAGCAGGTGATGCAGAAGCCTCCAGGCCAGGTGGTGGGACCAGCAAACACTTATGAGTTGCAAAAGCAATAATCAGACTGCCTGCATTGCCATGAGAACAAGGTTCTCACTTGAGGGTGGAATGTCTGGAGTCTTGTTTAAAGGGGCAGCTCATTCACTGCCCTAAAGTGAATGAGCAGATTAACTGTTCACCCCAAAAAAGACTGCAGCCATGTATTCTTGTGAGCTGCCCAGCTAATCAGTTCCAAAGCCCCCCAATCCTAGATGCAGAGCAGCTGTCAGACATTCCATCCAAGAAGACCTGCCACCAAGTAAGACATGTGCATGGGATGAAGGAGGGAATAGGGAAGGTGAACATGCTAAGAGATTATATGGACCAATTCCTTCTCCTTCTTAGTGGGGAAGCTCAACCAAACATTTCATAATGTTTGAGGAATAGCGTCTGTGGCCTGACTTTGGTCCTTTTGTACCACTACAGTGGCCAAAAGGGAGAAGTAAATCTCACATCTTGCAATCTGCTCCTAGCGTGAATACTTATGCCTACAAAATCAGAATGTGGTCACCATGAATAGTTGGGGAATTTTTTTAATAAAAATTGTTGCTTCCACAAAAATTCCCACCAATAAACTCATTCTCCAGAATATTTATAGCAAGTTGCTATACAAGGGCTGCAAACACATTTGAAACAAATTTGTTTAAAAATTCAAAGGACTAGAAGTGGAATTTTTTTGGCACTATTCATCCGGGTCTGTTTTTGCCTGATATTTTCTGCTCCCATGCCTGGCTGAAATTAGCAACTGTGTCAGAGCGCTTAATACATTTTACTGACTTTTTAAAACCACAACATTAATGACATTAAGAGTTTTAAAGCACTTTATATATTCAAAATACTGTATTATCGTTACCTAATTTGTTCTCCTACTTCTCAGAGCACCCCTGGAAGGTAGGTCTGTACTATTGTCTTCATTTTACAGGTCAGGAAGCTGTGGTGAAGTGAAGTAACTGGCCGAAAAAAATCTACGTTGGAGACAGGATTAGGACTGAGGAGTGCTTGCCTCTCATTCCTCTAGACAATGCTGTCTCTCAACAAAGGTTCAGGGTCAGCTTCATTCTGCGATTTAGATAGAGTTTTGGGTTGGTATCATAAATGATTTACTTCTCTGTAGTGGGAGGGTCCTGCTGAGCATCTGAAGATGTGCATCAGTGGGGAATCAAGGAGTTTTGAATTCAGTATGTGTCTCAGATGCTTAAATTCTCGTCTGTGTTCTCAAATGTCCACTAAAGTTTGGTTGGGCTACACTCATTCTTTGTGGGGATAATCTGCACCAGACCCTGGGTGGTGTTACAGGCAGTATATACATTCCTTCAGAAATCTAAAACATGTAAACACACTGACAGAAATCGTCAAAGGGATGTGAGAAACTTGTAAATTAACAACAAATGCAGGGAGAGAAAGGCCAGAACAAACACACTGATGTTTTCCACAATGATGGAGGAGTTTAATCCACTGTCTTCAAAAACATGTGGTGCACTAAACACTAGATGGGTAAAAGGTTGAGAGATACTTGGCAGTGAACCATGGAAATATAAACACATCACATTTTGTTTCATTATGTTTTTTTCTTTAAATATTTACGTTTTGTTTTTTGCCAGGATACAGTTTTCCATCACATATGCATGACAGGCAATCTTTTTGAACGGGATTTGGGAGCAGGACTGGATGCTCAAGGGTTTGGCAATGGGACCTGGAACCTTCACCTCTATATTGCCAGTTTGACTCCAGCCTGGTTTGCAGATGATACTGGCTGATGGCTCTTTGGTGACCTATCTGAATTAACTTGACGGTTCCCAGTAGAGAGGTATCTACACCCTAAAAACCACCACCACAATTGACAGCTTTGTTGGCAAGTCAGAAAGAGGCCACAGACTGGACAGGCCTGGAGTCTAACAGCTGTATGTTCCCCTCTTTTTTTTTTTTTTTTCAAGGCATGGTGGGAAACTGAAAGGCCTAAATCCTGTGGCGGAGTGCTGAGGAGAGCGCTGTATGGAGTGGAAAGGTAATACTTGTTATGTCCTCTCTCTACCATAGAGAGCTGCTTCTCTGATCTCTGCAGCTGCTACGATGGAGCTCAGCTTCATAGCTGGAATGTTATAGGGGATAGGAGGTGTCAAATGTACTGGCACTTTAAGATAGCATGTTCTTCAATCCCATGATGTATAATGCATTATAAATTATAAGTTAGCAGTGGTAAGTCCAGATCCCTGGGTTTTTAATACTTTAGAAGAGGCCTGGGTGTGCTATGTGGCAATGCTATTGGAATGAGGTGGAGATGTCAGGAGAGTTGTGGAAGCATGTTACTGCTACAAAGAAAGCCAGCAAGCCATAGAGTTTTCCTCTATAGTTCCAGGCCTCCACAATTTTTGATGGCCATTCCCCTTCCCAGACATGGTCTATGCCAGTGGTTCTCAAACTTTTGTACTGGTAACCTCTTTCACATAGCAAGCCTCCGAGTGTAACCCCCTCCCCCCCACCTTCTAAATTAAAAACACTTTATTATATATTTAACACTTTTATAAATGCTGGATGCAAACCGGAGTTTGGGGTGGAGGCTGACAGCTCATGACCCCCCCCCCCCCAAGTAATAACCTTGCGACCCCCTGAGGGGTCCCAAGCCCCAGTTTGAGAACCTTTGCTCTATGCAGACCTGGGGCTGAATTCACTTTCAGCATATGAGTACAGTTTCAATTGAGTCAATTGAGTTGTACCTGCCTACGGTAGTAGTGAATTTGGCATCACATCTCCAAGAGGAAATGGTGCAATGGAGCAGCAGCAGCTGCTTGGGAGCCCCAGATCTCCCCTCTCCATGTATCAGGGGGTAGCCGTGTTAGTCTGGATCTGTAAAAGCAACAAAGAATCCTGTGGCACCTTATAGACTAACAGACGTTTTGCAGCATGAGCTTTCGTGGGTGAATACCCACTTCTTCGGATGCAAGTGGTGGAATTTCCAGGGGCAGGTTTATGTACACCTTCAAAGTTGTGAATTGGAGGACTTAGCACTTTATGACTATCTCACATCTAGGTTGGTCTCTGCAGGCCACAGATGAGACAATTTTTTTGTTGTTGTGGGGCAGGGGGCATTCCACTGCTGCCTTTGCCCTACTTTTTCCTTTGAAAAGTAAAGGACTTCAATCTCCAGGGCTTTCAACCATCTACATTAAGGAAATACCATATAACTACACTGATGTAATTATACTAGGGTAGCAGTGCTCAACCAAGGGTCCAAGGCCCCTTTTGGGGGCCACAAGCAGGTATCAGGGGGTCCGCCAAGCAGAGCCAGCATTAGACTTACTGGGGCCCATGGCAGAAAGCCAAAGGGCTGAAGCCTAAGCCTAAGCCTGAGAAACTGCTGTAGGGCCACAGGCAACTGCCCTGCTTGCTACTCCCTAATGCTAGCCCTGGCTTTTATATGCAGGAAAACAGTTGTTGTGGCACAGGTGGTCTGTGGAGTTTTTATAGCATGTTGGGGGGGGAGGGGCTCAGAAAGAAAAAGGTTGGGAGCCACTGTACTAGGGCAAACCCCCAAAGCAGATACACTGTGCTGACCCGAAGTGGGGCTTACACCAGTGCAGTGGTGGGGGGACAGGAAGTGAGACTACTGACAGGCCAATTATGTGTGTGTGTGTGTGTGTGTTATTATAATAGAATTAATTTTTAAAAAACCTCAGGAACTGGCAATGCGTTGTGCTTGACCCAAAGTATAAACACGCCAATCTACTTACTCTCTCTTATTAACATACAGTTCCAAACACTTTTCCAAGCAGAAAATTAAGTGTTTACAATAATTGGCTATGACCAAGGCACAGTGCACTTCACTTACAGTAAACACACTGTTACAATGGACAATCAGTTTTAGCAGAGAAATGCAGATGTCCCAAACCAAGGGCCCGCTCCCCAGTGTGCAATCAGCATAGCTACAAAGACTTCAACGGAATTATATCAGTTTACATCAGCTGAGGATCTGGCCTTTGTTGGAAAAGTGTAAAATTCAAAACATTTTAGGCTGATTATAATGGAGAGCAATTGTGAATATAACAGACACTCCGAAGACATTTCTGAAGTTTCCCTATTGCTCTGTGTGAGCAAGTGTTGCAATTAGATGGAGGAACTTCATTCATTTTCTCCACCAAATGATTCTGTAAGTATTGTGCAAACCTTCATTAGTTTACTACATTCTTCTAAAGGACTAGTTGACATTTTTCAATGCAAGATAGTACAAAACAAAGGAAACTATCCAGGAGGCTCAAACAATTAATATTTACATGTTACCCTCTGTTTCAGCAATAAAATACAACCTGTGCTGTGACTGGGAAGTAAACGGAAGATAAACAAAAACAGAAGTAAGTGATTTATTAACACTTGCTCCAGCCCTCCTTTAGTCCCCCATCTCATCTATTGCAAGGATGGGTGAGAAAGTTAATCTAAAACACTTGTAGAAAATGTTCGCTCTGCTGGGGAGGATTTATTCACGCTTATTCCACATTTCAGCTGTATCTCATTAAAAAAAGCGCAAGATACTCTAGGCTCTTCTTTTATTAAATTTAGAGACTATTGCAGGGAGAAAAGCAAGAGCAGCTAGGCTGGTGGAGGGTCAAATACTGTATTGTTCAGAAGTTGGAGGGAGGAGCTGGAAGAAACCTACATCCAAGTGACATGCATGAGCACTTATGTATGGGGACATTAAGAGCTCCCTCCTTATTCTTGACTCATCTTCATCCCAGTTCTCCTCCTCACTCAGAAAGCATGCCTGCATTCATCATGAATATTTGTGGTAGGATGAACTAACTGATACATTGCATCATTTTGCCTTTAAAATCTCATATGAACTAATAAAACAAACTGACATTTAATAAAACTTTTTAATTCAAACATTTGAAGGGGCCTCTTTCCAAGGGCTTGCATCTGTCTTTTGTTAAGAAAAAGAAAATAACTTGGAAACAGGTATATTTAGTTATATAAATAACAGTAACTGTGGTATTGGACCACAACTAGCACATCTACTGTTCTCTGGTGTGAAGATGGAGTGGGATTTTACATACTCACTTCTGTCTAATAGGGCCCCAAACCATGTGCAGAAAAGCAGGAAAAACCCCACACACTTGGCTATTATGAAAAAAATAATTTAACCTCTCTCGGAGCTTGCTTTTGCACAATTCACTTCAATGACAGTTTTGTCCTCTATACATATATATGTGTATATATATTGGTTTTCATGGAAGGTATATCTACTTTATATATATGAATGAGAGTTTTGTCCTCTATACACATATATATGTATAGAGGACAAAACTCTCATTCATATATATAAAGTAGATATACCTTCCATGAAAACCAATCTAAAGGGAATGGTTGGTTGAAGAGATATGTACAGGGATTAGAGCCTTCCATTGGTAAATTGCCTATTTTAAACTGGCCCTGATTGGTATGACTTTGTAGCAGGCTGTACTTATTATCTGAAGGCTGTTTGGCTGTATAAGTGAAATAAGTTGATTGTCTCAGTCTAATACATACAGGGACTGAAGTGCACATCACCACAACTGACAGCATTTTGACACCCCTACTGCTCACAGTCTCAGCAGAAGCCAGTGACTGAGTATGCAAGGGACTAAATTACCCTCTCATCTCTTGAGGTGGTCCTTACAACTCAGGGTTGAGACATTCTGGTGGGGTGGGGTGGATAAACTCTCTTATAGGCTCACTTGGGTTACCACCCATCTTGAAATTCACAGGTTCATCATTTGCAGAATCGGCATGATTGCACTGGGGAAACCCTATGTCCTGTAAGCACTGCTTGAGGAATACTAACAAGTCTAAAATTCACTTTCCATGCCCATGGAACATCCTTGTGCTACAACATAATACCATTTTGTCTCAGTATCATTACACTGTCTCTCAGTAGAAAGATGTTGGATCATAATCTCACAACATGGACAATATGAAAGCACAGTGGAGGTGTCTGTCCCACTGGGATAAACTCAAAACATGGCAGCTGTTTGTGAGAGACAAGGTGGGTGAGGTAATAGCTTTTATTGGACCAACTGCTATTGCTCTGCTGTTAGTGACAGTCCAGCTGCTTTAAAAAAATACTAAATTCACTTTGAAAGTGTAAACTCTTTAAACAGAGCTACATTCTTAGTCTCTTTAAAAACAATTCCACATGGCTTAATTGAATCATTATTCGCTCTTACATAAATGACTGAGATGTAAATTCAAACCATAAAAAGTTGTACTTCGTATGCAAATGATGCAACTTTTAGCACAAATTAAATGTCATTTTTTTCTTTGATCAGCTTCATTGCTGGAGCTCATTGGGATCATATACAGAGAGCCTAAATATAAACCCCTCAGAGAGATTAATGCAATATAAATTGTCAAACGGGGGAAGATTGAAGAATGTGCCAATAAGGATGAGATGACTAACCACTGTCATAAGGGCAAGGAATGACTGAAGCACTTACAGAACCAGGCTCATACAGTTTTTTCCCATAATAAACTGATTCTGTCCCCCAGACTGCCATCAACTTCCATCTTTCTTCATAAGAAATGGTCTCTGGGAAGGGGCCTTTCTTAAAGAAACGTATAAAAGACAGCAAAAAATAATTCCACTCCTAGACATCATTGACTGGCAGACGCATTCTGTGGGGAACTCATGCAGTACTTGTAGAAGCTCTTCACACGCTGCTATTGCCAATCCATCTGCATTCTGATAAGGGCAGCTTGTGAATGTCAGCCTAATTAGCCAAGGGTAATGTCTGGTTTCCTGTAGAGAGCTTTTGTGGAGTAATTACCTTCCTCGAGGTCAAACTGCTGTAATTATAGGTCTTTAACTAATCGAGATAAACAGCCTTTGAATTCTTGCAATAAATAAGCCAATCACATTGAGGCACTTTCATCTAGACCTACAACACTACAGGATATTATGACAGGTGATAGCAATGGCATGCATTTCTATACATTTTTGGCTGTGGTCTAGATGTTAACATCTCTTGCTAAAACCTTACAAATTATTAACATATATTAAACTTGGTGCCCAGGCTAATAGAGTCATTTTTATGCATTTGTCACAGGGGATATTATTTTTTATAAACAAAAAGTATATGTTTGAATAGAATTATACAATATGGAGACATTAAAGATGGAAGAGCCCTATTAGGAAGGCTAGTTGCTTACTCCCCATCAACCCCCTATTTCCCTCCTCTCCACAAAAGTTGGATTGATCCTGGCAGTATAATATCCTGTTCAGTTTAATTAATGAGGCTTCCCTTTGAAGGCTGTTTCTCATTCTAATAGATCTCTCTTCAAATATTTTTTTTCCTGATATTTTACGTATTTGGTGGGCTACCAAGCTGACTTCTAACATTCATGTTCAATAATCTACAGGAATCCTGGAATGTGGTCAAGTGTTGAGTCACCGTCACGCCCATTACCAGTCTTGTTGAGTCTACGAGATGTTATTTCCCCTTCTACAGTGGCTCAGGCTAAAGGGAACTCCACTATAAAATCCTTGTTTTATAGTAGTTGTTCTTTGGCATAAGTAAATTTTCATTCACATCAGAAGACCACAGGGAAACAGAAAACCTATATGGAAAAAAATGCCTTGTACACAGTACGTGCACACGTATTGTATATAGTGTGTGAAATGTATTGTAGGAAACATGCTAATAGCTCATTTACAGGAAAGGAAGTGAGCGGACACTTGATATTCATTGACTTCAGTGGGCTTTAGATCAGGGCTGTAGAATGTGAATCATGTTTGGGTGACTTAACTCTTCTAGTCTACATTCTACTAAACAATAGCAAAATAATGTAGATCAAGCATGGATTTGCCTATTATCGATCAAAACTGATATTTAGAGCTAACCATTATCATACTGTAATCTAGCAGACAATGCCATTGCAGGACAAAGAAAAAATCCAGAGCTTCCAGGATCTCATACAGCTATTGAGATCTGATTTTTGAGAAACAATCAGTAGAAGTTTGCACTAACTCAGAATTGACATTTGGCTTTTACTGTGAATGCCTGGAATTGTGGGTTGAAAATGGCTTTTTTAAAAGCCTGTCTTGCTTGATAATCATTCATTTCTTTCAAAGTTATTCCATGACAAAGTGAGTTTGACTTACTTAGCTTTCAAATTCCTCATTTAGGTAGGAAGCTTCTTGGGGAAGGAACCAGATCCTCCTCTCTGACTTGCTTTTAACATTGTCAGATCTTTTCTCAGATTTTAAACTCTTCAGAGCTGGGACTGTGTCATTATATGTGCTTGTACAGCATTGAGCACAATGGGGTCTGCGGTCTGACTGGGGCCTCAGACTGGGGCCTTAGGATGTTGTAATATAAATCTAAATAATAAAATAACAACAATAGTAAAAGCATTTAAAGAGCTCTGAATGAAAGACTCTTGAATGCAAAGTTCATAAATAAATAATAACCATATGGGTTATTTGTATTACCATAGTACTTCTTAGCCCTACTCACGGACCAGAACCTCATTGCACTAGGTGCTTTGTATGTTCTTACAAGCTGCACTGTCTAGCCCTAGTGGGTAAATTCTCCTCTCTGATTCATACGGCAGATCTCTTGCATATTTTGAACCATTAACAACTCAAGCAAAACCATACTGTATTTAGATGTCAAATGGATTTCCATGTTAGGAATTATAATATTTAGCAGACACTCAAGAATCAGGTTTGTCAGGAACAGCACTTTATTTGTATTAACTCCTTGAACACATAGATCAGTCTGAGTCTACTCAGGCGTCTGGTAACATCTCTGTCTAATTGGGCCTGCTTAAAGGCTTACGAGACCAATGAACATAGTCATTCTCATATTAACATTATATCACCTCTACTTGTATAAATTGTGCCAACTAACTTTGTGGGGGTCTGAGAGCTATTTATGGTAAAATAAGAACTAATTTATGTCTATATTCAACCCCAGAATCAAACCTGAACCTCTTTTGATTTCTATAAAGAGAAGAGAAGAGATGAGAAGAGACGTACTTCTTGTTGGGAGTGGAAGGAAGAAACTGAAAACTTTTTTTTGTCAGCCTGTTTCGATGAGATTTACAGACTGATATTTTAGACACAAACATTAATTTAATAAGATCTGGATAAACAACTGAACCATTGGGTACTTATCTGAGCAGAACCTGGGGAGTTTTTGCAGATCTCCCATTCTGACTCAGTGTGTTTTGTTATATATAAAGTTCTGGTTCAATTTTGATTAGACAAAATCCCGGGAAACTAGATGAACCGAGACTAGTAATAGCCTGTAGTACCTTTCATATTTAGGCCCTATTTTCAACATTGCTGTTTTGGCGGGGGGAGAGTGGCATCAATTTATCTAATAAAGAATTAGGATGGCAGAATCAGGCAGAGTCTGCAAGATCAGTCGCATCGATGGGAACATCATTTCAAGATGCTCCTCAGTTGTCTGTCAGCTGGAGTCCCTCTTGCATTTGAAAAGGGGCAAGAAGTTCCAGTAGAACCATCTTCCTTCAACCAAGAAAAGATCCAGGTCATAATCCATAAACTGAAGTCTGGGATGGCAGGAGGGGTTTCTAACATGACATCTGAGTTGCTGAAGACAGGTGAGAGCACTCTTGTACTGCAGCTGCGTAGGCTTTTCCAGACCATCTGGTGCCCCCAATATCATCCCCGATGACTGGAAGATGGGAGTTATTCTGTCTCTGTTCAAAACAGGTGAGAAGGGCAAATGTAGCAATTATAGATGTATTATGATGTTATCAGTCCAAGGGAAAGCCTTTGTCTCCATATCAATGTCTCAAACCAACTATATACTTCATGGCAAAGGTCAGGATACTGACTGTGGTGTTAGACCTGGTTGTTCTACTGTTGACCAGATCTTTACCTTGGGACAGCTTTTTTGACAAGGTAGCTAAATTTAATAAAACCATGCACAACACTTTTTGTAGACTTCCCTCAGGCCTTTCATTCAGTGCAATGAGGAAGCTTGTGAGGTCTGATAAGATGACTCAGCATCTCTAGGAAGAGAGTGTCATTGACAAAAGAGCTCTATTCAAGTCATGATAGATTCACAGCATGGTTTCTCCATGGGAGCTCAGCAAGGTTGTCTTCTGTCACCATTGTCGTTCAATACAGTCATCGATTGGTTGATGGATAAGCTAGAAGAGGCAGCTGCTGGTGGAGTTAAGCTGCTTTGAGTTCTCAAATCCACTGATTACATTGTCTTGTTAGCTCAGTTTGGTGAATCACTGCAGCTGATGGCAGACATGGTCAGGCAAGAAGCAGTGTGTATTAGTCTGCTTATTAATCTGGATAAAACTAAGTCCTTCACCCAGGGGTGAAAGTAATTTACAGGACTCACTGGTATTGCCGGAGACCTGAGAGGGCGTGGCCTCATTCGGAAGAGGTGTGGCCTCTCAAGATTTAAAGGCCCTGGGGAACCAGCTGTGGCTGGGAGACCCAGAGCCTTTAAATCAACCAGGAGCTCCCAGCTGCAGAAGTGGCTAGGAGCCCTCTGGAGCTCAGGGGCAAATTAAAGGGCCCAGTGCTCCAGCCACCAGGGGGGAACCCCGAGCTTTGCGGGGCTGGGGCAGGGATTTAAAGGGACCAGAGCTCCTGCCGCTGAGGGAAGCCCGGAGCCCTTTAAATCCTGGTCCCAGCCCAGCCGCCAGAGCCGTGGCCGGGATTTAAAGGGCTCTGGGCTGCCCACAGCCTTGGGTAGCTCTGAGCCCTTTAAATCTCAGCCGCGGCCAGGATTTAACTTAAAATCTCAGCCGTGGCCAGGATTTAAAGGGCTCTGGGCTGCCCGCAGCCCTGGGGAGTTTGAGCCCTTTAAATCCCCGCCCCAGCCCAGCCACCGGAGCCGCGGCCGGGATTAAAAGGGCTCTGGGCTGCCTGCAGCCGCGGGCAGCCCAGAGCCCTTTCAATCCCCACCATGGAAGTCAATGCGGTCCAGCACGGCGTACTGGCTCTTGTCGGTACGCCTACTGGACCGGATCGGCTTACTTTCACCTCTGGAGCAGCAGAAATAATGTCTCCCCTGTCCCCCCACCCCTCAAAAGGGCACTGGCGCCCTCCCCATGGGATAGTAATACATACTGTATGTATGTGTATGTGTATGAATGTGTCACAAACAATGCAGCTGCAGCCTGCCACCGACCAGCAGCGACCCCAGCAACCGGCCCCTGTGGGCTGCTGCCTGCAGAGAGCCATCAGGTGCCGCTGGGCTGGGTCTGCCAAGGAGTAAGTAACCAAGGCAAAAACCACAGCCAGCCAGCCAGCCAGGGAGGGAGCACGGGGGGGGGGGGGAGGGGGAGGAAGTCGGGGTGAATGAAGGACAACTGGAATAGCCTTCATGAAATATACAAGATATTTAGAGAAAGTTTTGTCAATTTCAGCCTCTGCACTCTGCAGGCAGGACAAAACAAAAAGAGATCTGGGATTGCACCCGATGTCCTAAGGACATTTCAGGTGTTTAAATCAATATATAAAGAGGGTGGATTGCAATGAAAACTACTATTTCTTTCAAAGGAGGCACAATAATTTCCCTGAATATTCAGTTTTCCCCTCTAATCCCTTTGTGGTTTTGTCTATGGGGGCTATTTGCTTTCTGTGTGAATCTTTAGTTGCTTTAGCAAAATTGCTTTGCCCAAAATAAACCCTAATCATCATGACATCTTTCCAACATGTTCTCCATGTTTTTTGTGTTTTTTTTAAACAGTAACATTTCAAAGAGGATCTGCAAGCAGTTTGGACATCACAATCATGATCCTCTGCTGGGGAGGAAATGGGATAGATTTGAACTTGAAAATGGTTCCTGATTTTGACTGTGTTTAGGAGATCCCCTCATCCCAGGGGCAGAAAAGAACTGCCCCTGCCATGGTCACACACACCCAACAACAACTGGGAGTGAAATTAACAAGGATGCCAGAAACGGCGCCTAACTCTGGGCACTGAACTGCACAGGGAACAGCTGAGTAAACTGTTCTTTTGCAGGCAGCAGCAGCAGGCATCTCAGCCAGTCTTCCTATTACAAGCTAGAGCCTAGAGGAAAACCCCTGCTGGGGTAGGGGGAGGAATGCAGAGCCTTGTCTGCAGCCTGGCTGGAGGAGGGAGAGGAAGGAGACGAGAAACCAATGTGACAGTGAGTTTTCCCCTTCCACCTGCTTTTATTAGCTCTGGATTTAAGCTGTGCAGCCAAATGCTTGCATTTGTTGTGTATATTGGAGAGATCCCCTCATCCTGGGGGCAGAAAAGGACTGCCCCTGCCATGGTCAAACACACCCTCCCCTCGACCCCCTCCCCCCAGCTACTGTGAGTGAAATTAACAAAGATGCCAGAAACCTAGCCCTGGGGGCTGAACCATCAGGGAACAGCTGAGTTTAAACTATTCTTATGCAGAGAGCAGGCTTCTCTCTCCCTCCCTCAGTCAGTCTCCTTTTCTTACCGGTCCTCCGTACCGGCCCATACCAGCTTACTTTCACCTCTGCCTTCACCATCACCATCAAGCAGCCTTCAGCTCCAGATTACAATCAGATCAGTATTAACCTGTCCGCACGGGGCCATCAAGCAGGTGGTAACGGTACAGTATTTGGGCAGTGTAAAAGACAGTTCTGAAGGGGACTCAAAAGATGTGGACACTTGTACAGCAGCAGCTATTGTCATGTTTTGGTCTCTTCAGTGGCCTCCATAAGGAAGTTGTGCCATCAAGCTTGATAGGAAGCTGCAGATCTATTGAACAAGAGTTATACCAAGTATTGTACAGAAGTGAAATGTGGCTGCTGAAGCAGACTGAAGAATACCAGATTGATGTTTCTGATTTTCATAATTTTCAGCAGCTGCTCCACATCAAGTAGCAGGGCTAAACCAGAAATGAAGATATTCGAAGCTGAACCCAGAAACCACCTCAATCAGCACTAGTTTGGTTTTGATGTTTCTTGGTTTGGACACATTATTAGACTGAACAACCCATGAATTCTGAAACATGTTTACCACGGAATGAAGCTACACAGCCAGTGATCACATGGGTGCCAAAAACTTTGGTGGTGCTATAAAATAGCCATTGATGGACGTAAACTGAATATCTAGCCAGAGCATCTTAAGGACCTAGCCAGAGATTGATCCAGGTGGCACTTGATCTATAAGAAGGCCACATCCCTTTGGGGTTTGCCATGATGATGATGGTGATGATGAACAAGTGTTGCAATCATTCAGTCCTCTGGGTCATTTAGTGTTTTTTTTTCTTCTTTTGTCTGCCTTTTATACATTTTATACTCCTTGGGGCAGAGACTGTGAGCTTTATTTTCATTTACACTAAGCCCCCTTAACACTATTCTGGCAGAGTAAAGGAGCTTTAAGGTGGAAGCAAATTATATTTACACTCGCTTTAAAGACCTTTTATGCCTCCAGAGCAGGGTAAACGAGAATCAGTTGTGTCTATATTTTGTGTTTATGCCTCACACACTCCTGCTGCCCAGGCTGTACCTGCTGTGTTCTTAAATAAAGTTCAGTCCTCAGCACTATCAGTCATTAGAGCAACTATCCATACAAAAATGTTAAAGAAATTAAAAACAGAATTAAATCCTCAAGGCCAAAAGCCCAACATAAACGAAACCTTAAATTGCCTGTATACAACTGCAGGTTTTAATTTACAGGGTGATATCATCTGAGAGGTAGTAGACTTTAGGCAGATGTACAATGTTCCAATTTGCTTAGGTTATAAAGTGCTTAATGTGACAGCCTATGGCACAGGCAGGAGCTGGGCACTTATGACAGTTGACAAGTGCTCTTAAAGAGACAGGAAATCCACAAGAGACGGCTACACAGGGCACCAATGAAATAGAGAAGATCAGAGATTACATTCCCCAACTGTGTATCAGAACAGTAGTCATTGGAAATGGGTTTGATTACCAAGTGCCAAACTCAAGATTTTTGTGCATGACAAATATGACTCGTCCACATAACAAACGTGCTCCTGTTCTTTGTAGATTATGAGTGACAGAGGATGAAGTACTAACCATAGTCAGTGTGATTGCAAGAGCAGAAATTGTTCCAGCATTTTCCAGAGCCTGGAAATGCGGGAAATTATTTCACCAGGATGACACCAAAAAGCTCTAATGGTGATGCAGTGCATTCCCTGAATTTACCAATTTGAGCAGATGGGAAGGCAATATCTCACAGTATTTTGGGGTTCCAGGTTCTCCCCCCCCATCTGATTGTGCCAGGTCTAAAAAATTCTGTAAATCTGTTCTCCTTCAGAGAGCTCTGGGAAACTATAGTAAAACATATTCAACAAATAGATCCATTAGATGTGCAGATAGCATTAATGCACCCAGGACTCTGATCAGAGGGAGCACTTTTAACATGGGAAAGATCCACCCTCTTTACATAAACAAAGCTGGATGTAAAAGGTAAATATTTTGGGGGAACACTAAAGCCAGATGCAAAAAGTTTCAAATTAACAAGTCCATGCTGTGTATGAATAGGATAAGGCAACTATATGTATTTTTTAAATTTTATTGCAGCCCTTGACTTCTGTTTAATTAGGAGGGCAGGTTTCTCCGAGCTTTATTCTCTATCACAATGTGGCACAGACACTGTTTCAGTGTTAAACAGTAGCACTTCTTGCTGCTAAACAGTTGTTTCTTCCAATTATAATACTTTGCATATACACCACCTTTCATCTGAGAAGCTCAAAGCACTTAGTATTCACTGGAGAATGAAGTCTCTCAACACTCCAAGGGCTGCAATAAAATTTAAAAAATACATATAGTTGCCTTATCCTATTCATACACAGCATGGACTTGTTAATTTGAAACTTTTTGCATCTGGCTTTAGTGTTCCCCCAAAATATTTACCTTTTACATCCAGCTTTGTTTATGTAAAGAGGGTGGATTTGATGACTGTTTTTTAAAGCCACCAACACTAGTTTTTTTTCCTTCTCATTGGCAAGACTTATCTGTATCATCCACTTCTTTCTAGCAAGAAATCAACGTCTGATGACATTTTGCAGTTAAGAGGATATTTTGCTACCCATAATGTTAAAGTATTGATTGTACATTTCTTTTCTTTTAAAATTACAAAGTAAAAATGTATACCCACAATGTTATCTGTGGAACACATATCATACATACAAGTGCTAAATAAACAGCACTAACATTCATGGTGCTAGTATTTTGAGATGATGTAGCAGCCCAAGATGGAATGTGTGGGGAATGCTTCTGTTACCTCTAGCTGATTCCACAGACCAGCCTCCTCTGAGCCACTTCCTACCTGCCCTCCCGCTGTGTTCTCTTCCATTTGAGGTATGGTAACAGCCCTCTGCTTCGTTGCAGAGGGATTGTTCAAGCAGTTTCAGTGATTCAGACAGTCCACTGGGGCTTCCCAGCTCCCTTCACAGTGATTTCTCCCTTGTCGGGGAGAAGGAAAGAGAAACAAAGTAAGCCTTACCCACAGTCTAGGTCCTTTCCCCGTGGATTCCTCTGTCCCAGAAGGTACTAACTGGCTTCCTTCCCGTAGACATCCTCTCCTTCACTCTCCCCCCACTTGATTGCCAGACTACTATTTTAAGCAGGTCCTCCCTTTGGAGCATGCTTTGCAGCTGCTGAGGGATGGACCTTCTTGGCTCACATGCATCCGACGAAGTGGGTATTCACCCACGAAAGCTCATGCTCCAAAACGTCTGTTAGTCTATAAGGTGCCACAAGACTCTGCTGCTTCTTGGCTCAGCACTGCTCCCTCACCCCTTTAGTCTTGGTGAGGTATGAACCCTATCATAGATGAGCAAACCAATTTGGGTGAAGTCAGGACCTCCCAGAACCACCTTGTGAAATTCAGATTGAATCTGTCTGAAAGCCTGATAATATTTGGTTAAGTGACAATACTCTTGGACAGAATAATTGATTATCCTGCCCCGTCCTTCTGGTGGCAAAACCTGGTCCCAGATTAAGATAGTATCAGAGGGGTAGCCCTGTTAGTCTGGATCTGTAAAAGAGCAAAGACGTCTGTTAGTCTATAAGGTGCCACAGGACTCTTTGCTGCTTTTAGAGATTAAGATATTATACCATAGTGAACAATCCTGCACTGATCCCTGGGAATAGTCCAGTTGACCTAATCAGTCTTTTCCATCTCTAATTTCTGTGATAAGGTAGCAATTAAAGTAATGGTCAGTGAATCAACTATCAGAAGCATGGAATCATTTTTCAATGATTACAACTCAGACACAGCATACAGTTATACGTGTATTTATATATGACATATCAGACTATGATGTTCCTAGTCCACCTTCAGTGGGTAGGTTGGAGTGGGAGTGGGAGTGGATTGAGAAGAAAACAGTATTGACACAAAGATGGATATTACCATCGCATTTTAAAAGTAGCTTACCATGGAGAAGTGCAGGATAGTGCCCAAGAAGCATCCAGCTCTCTGCGTGGGCTGCCCAACAATGCACATAGCTTTACTGTGTAGGACTGCAAAGTTCAAAGGGAAGCTCTGGGTTCAGAGAACTGTGAATCTCAGTGTTGTGCCCAATATGCTGCACCACACTGACCCAACCAGCAGGTAGGGGATCTTGGGGGACAACTACTGCACTGGTGGGGTGCAAAATAAACTTTATTAAGAAAAATGCAAAAACAGGGAAAATTCAATAGTTAGGGGTATGGGGGGTGTCAAGGTAGACAACTGGGGAGGGGTTTCTTTTAGTAAATAGTATAGGGGGTTTCAATAGCGGGGTACAATACAGTTGGTAACCAATTAACACTGAAGTATAAATGTAACAAGTAGCTAACAATGTCTATGTAAAGGGTGTGTCACAGCAGCATATAACCAACTAACAGTTAAGGGTAAAATGTGTTAAATAACCAGAGAAAAAGGGTAACCAATGGGGTTTTATGCTAGATTTCAGCAATACAATTGAGGTTTGGCAGCAGTAGGAGTGGGGTGAACCCGTGGGGAAAGGGATTAAAAAAAGAGAGAGAGAGAGAGAGAGAGATAGGGGAAGAGAAGCACGTGGTGAAGCGGAGACCAAAGGCAGAGGCACTGCGGAGGGAGATTTAAACTCAGGGAGACGCAGAGGGCAGACAGGCTGCAAGTTTAAGCAGCAAAGAGACTGCAAGGGAGACACAGAGAACAGACAGGCTGTAAGTTTAAGCAGCAAGTGACTGGGGAAGCCCGGGGGGGGCGGGCACGGGGAGAACGGGGGAAACACAATTATACAGAACACAGCAAGGTCTTTATCTATGATTTAACTTAACCAAGACTACACAAATTAGCAAGTAACAAAACACAATACAACAATTCTCTAAGCCTAACTTACAGAGTACAATGCAAACAATTTTCTAAACCTAACTTAACCACAGCTATGCAAAATGAAACTACAATTTATCTAGACTACAGGCTAAACCTAACCTAATGGGTGCACCTTATACTAGGGGTAGTTCCAGAGGGCAGAGTGGTGTATGCCCAGGATACAGCTCCAAGGGGGGCGGGGGAGGGTTAAGGTGGTAGTTGCAGCAGTGGGACGACTGCAAGTAGGCTGCCCAGGATAGAGTCCAGGGAGGCACAGCTTAGCAGCGGCACAGGCTTATTTTTAGCAGCAAAGGCGCTGCGGAGCAAGAAACAGATTACAGATACAGACCAAGGAGTTAGCTTGGGTCTGTCTGCTGGGGAAACAAGGCCAGCAGCTAGGACAGGGGGAGTTTGCAAGAGGGAGTTCTTACCAATCCCCAGGACAGCAGCAAGCACAGAGACAGGAACAGCAGTAGCATCGGAGGATGGAGAGAGGACTTGATTCGCTTACAATAATCAGGAGATCTCCAGGCAAAATTCGTTGTTCGTGGGAGGGGAGTTTAAAAACGGGGGTACGCTCAAAAACAAACGAGAGCAGGGAGAGGGCCCCCCAAAGACCCCTAGCTGATCAGACCAGGTGGCAAAGCAAGGACCTTCTCCGAGGTCTGATCAGAAAATGTCTGGTTTTAAAGGCAAACTCAGGCAGTCTCCCGCCAGTAACTTTGATTGGTTCCCCTTGTTACAGGGGAGGAGAGGAGACTGCAGGTGAGCACAGAACATGTCTGGGCAAGTTTTGAGCCACAGGTATGACTCATATGCTCAGCTATTTGGCTACTTCAGGTCTTGCATTCCTGGGCAGAGCACCCTACACCGAGCCGGGTCTGAACAAAGAAGAAGCCCCCCTCCCTGAGCAGAGTAATGGCTCCAGTCAGTCTGCACAGGCCATCCCCATGAGCAGGGCCAGGCTGTGACTTAGTTAGCACAATGGCTGGGAGGGGCGGCCACACAGGACAAACAGAAAGGAGAGGGGAAAAAGGAATGCAGCAGGGGGACAGCTGTAACAGACACACACATGGCTAAAGTACACACTATCAGTATCAGGAGAAGGACCTCCTTGAAAGCACAAATGGTGCTGGAGTTACCTTTCTATAAATATCCTGAGAAACAGCAATGTTTCCCTTTCAGTTGTAGGAGTGATTCCACCTCCTATGATAGCTTGCAAGTGTTCCCTTAGTTTTAATAGTCCCCATCATCATGTGTATTACATAGCAAAAAGGATTAATGTAAAAAGAGTAAAACACATGCAGTCAGATCCTCAGCTATGGTTGAACTGCTCACAGCCCCCACTGCAGTTGTATGCAGAGCCAGTTCTCCTACTGCTGCTAACAATCCCAAGGGGTTAAAATTGCAGCTACAGATCCGCATGGTATGGGGGCATCCTGACCTAGCCCCCTTTCTTCTGGCTCTGCAACCTTTTCCATCTATGCAGACATCAGGGAAAAGAAATAATGGAATTGCCTGTAGGATTTTCCAGAGGATTTTCATTGCACTGGAATGATCTTCTTTGGGCTGGATGTGGCCCTTTTGGGCCATGTCATGTTGATGATGTAGCATAAAATGATCATGCTACATAGACTAATCTGGCCCAATATCTCACCAGTAATTTGTAGAATGAGCTCAGTAAAACGATATCAGAACTCAACAGCAGTCTGTGATCTGAAATTAATTTTAAACAATGCAAAGCGCCAACAGAGCATGAAATATGAAACAGGTTTGCCTACAGATATACATGGTTTCTCTCAAATAGAGAGGAAGCCCAGCATCTTTGTTTTTCAATTTCCTTAAAAAGAGAGGAAAATTTAGTATCCATTTTGCATCTGCAGGAACAAATTTAAATCAGATGGTTAACATCTTAGGACACCCTGAAACAAAGAACAACAAATACTTTGTGGTCTATAAACACACCAATTTATGATCTGTTTCTTGAATCAGGCGACAAGTCAGGAGACCCACCACTACACATTTTCATTTGTAATCTGAAATCTTATTTCTACCTGTGTACGACTCAGACGTGTTCTTTACCAGTGAATCAACTTTAGCTAACTCCTGAGCTGCACCGTGGATAAGGCATCGGGGAATGAATAGATCCAAGTTGTGTTCCTGGTTCAGTCACTGACATGCTGTGTGACTTTGGGCAGGTCACTTAACCTCTCCATGAGTCAGTTTCCACATCTGTAAAATGAGGATATTGATACTTACACAACTTTTTACAGTGCTTTGAGATCTATGGAGAAACTCGGATATGTAAGGGCACTCACTACTAACCTAAATCAGATTTAAACAAAAGCTCTATATTCTGCATACATGTATGCAGAGCATCTGACCCATCCTCTCTATTTATGAAATGTTAGGTTATTATTAGATGTGGGCTTAAACTGCAAGCCTGAATATGCACCCTATTGAATGTCATCTTGGGAAGGGAGTGGAAAAAACATGCCCTTGTGGAAAAGGTGTCTAGAAAGTAATACAGGATTTTTAAATCATCCTGTAAAACTTAATAGTGAATTGTATCCCTGCTACAGAATAGGATGGTTCAAAACACTATAGAAGGAGATCAAACTTTCCCATAGGACTATATCAAATTGACATAGAACCGTACTGCTTTCATTCCTACTGAAATCTATAGGACTTTTCCATAAGAGTTGGATTGGTCTGAGGGGTAGAGAGAGTGGGATGAATCCCTAGATCTGAATCTGACTCATGGTTCTGGGTCACATCCAAAACCTGAAGGGGCCTATTTTTTTCTTTGGGGTTAGGATATAGAGAACATTCCCTGATGATGGCTATACTTGTGATATTCTGGCCCAAGGCAATGGAAATCTCACAAGAACAACTATCTTGCATGAGATTTCCACTATTAGAAGTTGCAGAAATCTTGCAAGATCAGTAATCTCAAGCATTCTACACTGCTGTGCAGTGAAAGATTTCACTGTGACCTTGAATCTGAACATGAATCCAGGCCCTGATTTTGCCTTGAACACAATCCTAACCCTAATCAAAAATCTGTACACCATCTCCTCAGTCCACCCTACCTTTTTAGGCTCCAATTCACGTGCTTAATTTTACACAACAGGAATAATCCTGTTGAACTCAATGGAACTAGTTACAGTGTGTAAAGTTAAGCATGTGTGTAAATCTTTGTAGGACTGCGGCCTTATACTTTAAAGATATGCCCCTCACATAGGCTTTGGGTGCATTTACCCTTTAAAAACACTGTGGGCCAAAGTCATCTATGATATACCACCTATTGACTCGCAGCCTTGTAAATAATACTGTAATGCACTGAAATTCCGTAATCATTTCCCCCTGCTTTTATAGATTTCCTGCAGACATACTTTACGGGTTTGATCATGATGTACTTTTCAGGTATGATTACCCTTTTCCTCCATGACCCTGATGTTATCTTCACCCTGCTATGGACTCTTATTGTTGTGAGATGAAATATCAGTTTAGCTTCCTGCAAGAATTACATGCTCTGTCTTCTCTCAAAGAAGGAACCTGGCTATGACTTATTCTTTATGAATGACTTTCTAACATGGAAACAGCATGTGGTGAGCAAATAGAATTAAATGGGTTATCTTCAGTTCATGCTAATAAAAGAAAATAAAGGTAGCATTAGCTATATCCATCAATGTGTTTTGGGTTTTTCTTTTAGAAATCCACTATGCTGGACAAGAAAGAGAATTTTAACTCTACAGTTTTCCTGAAGAAGGCCTCATAATTCTGAATTCACTTTGGAATAAAAGTCTGAATTCCTAGGGACAATTAGCCTCAAAATGTAGGTTAATCTTAAAATAAATTGAATAAAATCAAATCAGATCATTGAAACATTTCTCATTTTGGGTTTGGATTTAAATATTCTTTTGTAATATTACAGTTCAATTACAGAATAACATTCACTAGTAAAAACTAAAGCTGACTGGACTATTTTCATTTACCGAATGTAGTGAAACGAATAAATACATGAACACAGTGAACAGTAAATTTGATTTTTAAAATTCCTTTCATTTTTACAATCTGTGGTATATTAGTCAGTCAGGAAAGAAAATATTTTTCTTTTAACTTGCATATGAGTTTTTAAACTGACATTTTCCCTTTAATGCAAATTCTCTTGTTCCATTTGCAATGTCACTTGATAGGTAAAGTACAAAGCAGCTGTAGTTCTAAGACAACAATAATAAGCATCCAGCTCAAAATGCACTATTATGTGGGGTTCTTCCTCGACCTGGATGCATGTGAGGACACTGATCTGATTTAGGGCTTAGGCCCCCTTAAACTATTAGCTAGTTGTGTAATAGAGAGCCACCCTGGACTGACTTGTGCATATACTGTATGCTTCATTTTGCTCACTTAGCATTGGATTCATGATCCACTAAAGTCAATGAGAGTCTTTTCATTGATTTAAATGGGCTTTACAGCAGGCCCAGATCCTCAAAGGTTTTTAGGTCCTTAACTATTAACCTTTGCAGGTCTGGTCCTTAGTGCCTCCTTTTCGTATCTATGTGCAGAGATTTCATTGGATGGCTGTGTTTTAATGCTATCTTGTTTTAGGGAAAAAAAAGAACATAAGAACAGCCATATTGGGTCAGACCAAAGGTCCATCAAGCCCAGTATCCTGTCCTCTGACAGTGGCCAATGGCAGGTGCCCCAAAGGGAATGAACAGACAGGTTATCATCAAGTGATCCATGCCCTGTCACCCAATCCCAGCTTCTGGCAAACAGAGGCTAGAGACACCATTCCTGCCCATCCTGGCTAATAGCCATTGATGGACCTATCTTCCATGAATCTATCTAGCTCCCTTTTGAATCTCGTTATAGTATTGGCCTTCACAACATCCTCTGGCAAGGAGTTCCAGAGGTTGACAGTGCGTTGCATAAAAAAAAATACTTTCTTGTGTTTGTTTTAAACCTGCTACCTGTTAATTGCATTTGGTGGCCCCTTGTTCTTGTATTATGATTTTTAAAGCCATAATGATTTTATAGACCGCTATCACATCCCCCCTTAGGCGCCTCTTTTCCAAGCTGAAAAGTCCCAGTCTTATTAATTGCTCCTCATAAGGAAGCTGTTCTATATCCCTAATCATTTTTGTTACTCTTTTCTGAACCTTTTCCAATTCCAAATATAAAAGAAATTCACCAAGGGAAGCAGTAGATTCTCCATCTCTTGAAGTCTTCATACCAAGATGAGATGCCTCTCAGGAAGAAGTGTTAGTCAAGCCCTCCAGAAGCAATACTACCTACTTGGTCCTGCGTCAGGGAGTTATTTTCAGCTTAAACATTTCTTGACGGACATATTTGGTCCTGAGGTACTGGGAGTACCAGAGACTCCAGGATTGTTGTTGATGTGGAAGGAGCTCTATAGGGCACCCAACTAACTGTAGCCTGCTACAACTTCCTGGCCCAAAAGACCGTCCCTAATTAGATTGCCTGCCTCAGGCTTGGAACAAAGATTTGTCTAGATCCTTCCCAAGCCAATGGGAAAATGTCTTGCAAAATATTAAAAACTCTACTGTTGACCTATGATTAAGGCTAATCCATCAGAAAAATCTATTTTATTCAGAATGGTCCTCACGTAGATTACAGTCCATGGGCCTTGCCAAAGACTTGAGGCTGCAGATAAGGGTCACCCACATGTTTTGGGACTGTCCCAGGATACAAACCTTTTGGCTAGAACTAGGTAGGAGAGATAATATATTAATGGATACAGCCTTAAAAATGGCTTCCGGGAACTGTGTTTTGGGGTTTACCCCATCAGCTTGGAAACTCATGGAAAGCTGGGTTCTAGAGCAATGCTTGTAACCAAATGACTCATATTGCATCAAAGGGAGAGCAGCTTGCCTCCAGGACAGAAATTAGCACAGCATCTTATATCAGAGGGGTAGCCGTGTTAGGCTGAATCCACAAAAACAACAAGGAGTCCAGTGGCACCTTAAAGACTAACAGATTTATTTGGGCATAAGCTTTTGTGGGTAAATACCCACTTCTTCAGATGCGTGGAGTGAAAAATTACAGATACAGGCATACATATATATTGGCACATGAAGCATCTTGGCTGATCTGGCAGCTAAATTCATAGATGCATAGACTCTAGGACTGGAAGGGACCTCGAGAGGTCATCAAGTCCAGTCCCCCTGCCCTCATGGCAGGACCAAGAGTGGGTAACATTTTGGAGAAGAGGGAACTCTAAATTTGAAGAAATTTAGTCTGACTTTTTAGAAATCTTAGTTTCCATCCCCTAGGAATTAATAAAAAATGTCTCTCTCCTTTCCCCTCTCTGCCCCCCCTTTCCTTTCCTTCCCATTCTTCTGTTTAGTTTTCTGTTCTCCCCTTATTTTGGGGGAGGAAAATTTCAATAAAAGAAAAAAAAAGGAGAAGGAAAAAGAAAAGCATGCTTTAGTCAAACACACATTATTAGGCTCACTATTGGAGTAACTGGATGAAATTCTCTGGTCTGTGTTAATCAGGTCATACTATGACCAAAAGGCCCATTATGGCTTTAAAAATCTATGTATTAAATCGTGGATAGCACTTCATTATAATTTTAGTTTAAGCAAGCGCTGTCTCTGTAACTCAGTTCCCCCTTCAGTGACATAGGGGTACTTAAAAATGGCACTTTCTTCAGAAGATGCTTTGTGATCCTTAGATGAAAAAAACTATATAAGCACCAATTACTGTTACTGTCATGGACACAAAAGCTGTAGCTGCAGTGTATATTATCCTCTTCTGGGGTTTGCACCTCAGATATTCCAGTAAAGTCATTACTTTCAAATCTTCACATTGCCAGCACATTTTAAAATATCTTCAGCATATAGGCCCTGATTCAAGAAGCATCTTTATTCAGGAAGGGCACTCCAGCAAGTGCTTAATGCTAAGCATGAGCTTAGTTTGCTGTAGGTACTTTTAAAGTTTGCCAAGTATACAACTTGTCATAACAGAGCTTATTATTCATACTGAGTCATCATAAAGAAATCTGTTTGAAAACAAACAAAAACATCCCCCAGTGTGTTCACGCAAGCTTAGTTTTACTTCCATCATCACCAACAATTATTATTTTTCTTTTATTATGAAGAACATGATTTCTGTGAGCACAATCAAGAGATTTACTGCAGCTGTACCACCTTGGGCTATAATTTTCTCAAATCTCACAAACAAAGCAGAGTGAGACCTGCTCAGCACTTAGAGGAGAGACTTTTAAGAAAAATACAGAGTGCAGCTTGGAAGTAGATTATTCACTTGGTTCCTCCCTTCCCTTCTGCATAGAATCGGGGGCCACCATGCTGGAGGTTTGGTTTTTCTGAAGAAGTCATAAAATTGATGTCCTGACAGCATGCTAAAATTAAAGGGCCCTTTGGCACTTTTTGCAAGAGTTGGGGTGTTGCCCAGGTCAGATTACTATTTGAATAATTACATTCTGCCTAATTAAAGCCTCTCTGTAGTTTCAATTGGATACAGTATTCTTCACTTTCCACTTTAAAATGCAACAATGTTGTATGCTGTTAAACAGCTGCTGTGCTCCACCCCACAGGTGGCTGCACTTCTCTGATGGGTAAAGGCATTTCTGTATACAGAAAAGGCAGCTTTTATAGATTGTAAATGGGTTTAGGATCCTTTGGGAGGAAAGGCATGGCATAAAAATGTAAGCTATTTTGATTATTGTTATAGAGATGGACAAAAAAGCCATTGGAACAAAATCAAAACTGAAATCCTATAAAAATCTCCAGGTGTAAAATCTCTAAGTGTAAATACAGAGCACTAATAAAATGAGCGGTTGTGATTTTTAAGTTAGTTTTGTAGCTTTAAAATGCTAAAAGGTGGCAGCAAATGAACTCAAATGAGATTTTTGGTAACCAGAAAGGCTCACCTTCAAGCATTTACATGAAAGCAAGAAACTCTCTGAAGTGTTGACAACTTGGCCAGGAATGTTCCCGTGTTACAATCTCGGGTCAATTCTCCTCGAGACCATTTGGACAGAACTATATACACAACATTTCCTCAAGGACTGAAGTGGTATTCATCAAATTGTGATCCACTGGGATTTGCTGCCCTGAAGATGATAATTGAGGTCTCATTTACCATGCAAGGCAAACACAGACAGCCCCGTTGGCTGTTGGTGTTGGGCCTTACTCTTAGACTAGCACCCTTGGCAAGCTCTGAATTCTGTCAGCAGAGCTGTGAAGAGGGCTGTCTGAGAGACAGCCTGAAGGCAAGCAGAGCATGCTACCAACTGGGAACTAGACTGTCTTTTTAGTACAGAATGCTTTTCTTTTCAATTAAAAAAGCAATCTGGTATTTGAATAAACTTGTTAGATTTTGATCTGTGGACTTACATCATTTTTTCCATACTTTCCCTTGGAGCAACTGATTCCACAATTTAAATAACAAAGTTCCATATACTTGTAAAAACATTTACATTGAGACCATATCCCAGAATCCTCCCATTTACCCTTAAATGCTCTGTGTCACAACAACCACTCTGATGGTGGGCTAGGTATGGCTCCCTCTGTCATCTGCCAACACCATTCTCAACGTTGGTCACAGTAACTGATCTTGGGTCTTTCAGTGGGGGAGTTGTATGGGTGGACTCACATGCAATTCAGTACGCAAGCCAGTTATATATTTATGAAAGGCAGTGAATTGCATGATGTTTAATGCTTCTGGAAACAATATGCTTTGCAATCCTGGCTCCTCCTCCCTCCTTTTTAAAAATTATGTTGTTCATGTCTTATGTAAGTTCTAAATGAATAAAGATTTGGATAATCAGGGTTTACCTGTGCTCCATGTAATTGTTCCAGGAAAGCTTACTGATGAAGTCTGTAAAGAATTTAAGCTTCTGTTGTGTAGCAACCAAGATATTTATGAATGAATGATTATTTTAGAAATGACTTTTACCCATACACTGATTTCTGTCTGGCTGAAATGCACCAGCACTCTATTTTCTAAGGCTATGTCTTCACTGCAGCGTTAGCTCAAGTTATCCACATTTGTGTTAACTCTTCTTGTGTTAGCTTCACTTGAGTGAGAGCAGTCACACTGCAAAATAACACTGAGGCCTGGTATACACTAGAAAATTATATTGATTTACCTATGTCAGTCAAGGGTGTGAAAAATCCACACTCCTGAACTGTGTAAGTAACCTGACCCAAGGGCTCATGTAGAAGAATTCTTCCATCAACCTAGCTACCATCTCTTGGGGAGGTGGCTTACTTACAATGATGGGAGAACCCCTCCCATTGGCAGAGCTAGTGTCTACAGTGAAGCTGTGCCACCGTAGTGTTTTAAATGTAGACATACCCCAAGGTGATTGGATTACTGCACAGAGTGATTGTGGTAGTCGCTGATCACTTGTGCTAACTGGAGCTGGAGCTTATAACATCTCCCCCGATGGCTCAGCCAACTTGAGTTGAAAGCACCACCACTCTCAAGTTAAGGGGTTTTATGTGTGGATGGGACTTTAGTTATAACTCCACTCTGCAGTGAAGACAAGCCCTAACATGGAAGCAGCTTTCTGGTATTGTTCAGAGTGAATTTGAATAAAAATGTGGCTACAGATGAAATTTGGCAATTTTGGATTCAGGCAGACAATTATGTATTTGAAAAGAAAAAATATTGCTCATCTAGTTGGATAATTAGCAGTAGTGTATTTATCAAAGGCACAAAGCCAGATCCTGGGTGCAGCAAAGAGGGAAAAGCTGGCTCCCTGATTCCCTTCCTTAGATCTGGCACAGAATAGAACAGCCTGGGGGTTACTCTATTTTATCCAGCTGGCAATGGTCCTTTGCTTTGCTCTAGCAGCAGAAAACATTCTTCTGAGGACTTTTATCCACTACTCTTTCTCTCCGCCCTCCCCTTGTGAATGTGTGAAAAAATTGGGAGGTTGTTCTAAATTCCTGTTCTGTCCTCCTTCAGAAGTCTCTGCAAACCCACCTAAATTGTGGAAACGCTGCAGCTACAGTGACAACACGATGATCTCTGTTTGTCTACATGATACCAGGCCATATTGTTGTGTGCACTGGTCCCACTCGTGCCTTTAAAGTGTAATCTCTTTGGGCAGGCATTGTGTCCTTTACTTCTCACAGAAACGGGAGAATGATTTTGTGGTTAAGGCTACTGGCTTGGAATTTAGGAGATATGGGTTCCATCCTGACTTTTGCTGTGACCCAGGGCTAAATTATGCACCCCTTCTTCACATTGATTACTTCATTAAGACACTGTATGTAAGTGCTCACCAATTTGAGCACTTGACGCACAATCTAATCTTTAATCTTTCCAAGCCTCAGCTCCTGATATGTAAAATGGGGATAATATTTCCCTACTGCACAGAAGTCTTGGGAGGGTAAATTAATAATATTTGTGAAGGAGCCAGATACATACTTAGACATTTTACTTATTGTGACATGCCTCGTACATTCACAGTGCTATATAAATAATGAATAATACTATCAGCAAGTTGGTAATAAATTAAGCAAACTATATAAAATAGACTTCATATTGCAGGGAAAAAAGTAAATTATTAGGTGTTAGAGTTGCAAACATTTTGTTTTATATGCTACTTCCAAGAACAAAAATATTATGGCCAAAAGAAAAAAAGGTGTCAGCCAATTGGCTGTCTGGATGGCTGTCCCTTCTTTTAGTAGTAATAGTACTGTCATGCTGTTTTACAAGGCAGTAATCCAGTCACCAAATGGAGAAACTATGAGACCAAAGCCCTCATGGGTTATGCCAACCAGGGGACTGAATTATGGCCTTGTAAAACAGTGTGGCAGTGTTATTGCGGCTCTTCTGCTACAATTGTTTAAAAAATAGAATTTTAAATAATTAAAAAAAATATTCTCAGTAATTTGTCAAGTGAAAGAACCATCTAAACCTGTGATATGGAGCAAAGTAGGGCAGAATTTCTCCAGAATAACAGTACAACCAGGAACAGATTCTAATAAAATGGCTCTCCACTGATCTGACTCCTGTGACCTGAGACAAACTCTAGCCTGTTAGCCTTTTTCATTATATTTTCAGCTTTACTCATATCTGTAACTCATGGTTGCAGGCAAAACAGGAAACAGAAGAGCCACGAGGCTACTTTCATAATGTTTCAACCCTGTTCTGAGGGATAAAATGGTTTGGATAGATCAGGGAAGGCTTAAATAAGCATCTTCAAGTCCTGCTTCAAACTAAAAAGTGTAGTACCCAGCTTTCGGTCATCTGCCCATCATCTTTCAGTACAACAACTATGAAGAGGAGTCATTTTGTTTGAATTTGAAATACATTAAGTTAATAACAAGGGCTTGAGTTGCAGAGCTCAGATCTGAACTTACCCTAAATTCATGATTTCTCAGATCAAATGTTAGTCATGACTCTAATGGGAGAAAGAGACACAATGTTTTTGGGTAGGACTGATTGAAAATTTTCTGTTGAATTTATTTTTGGATAAAAAATTGGGTTTTTGACTCAGTCTTTTCCCACAGAAAGTGTTTGCTTTGCATGGAAAACTTTGACTTTTCATTAAAAAGCTGAACACCTAAAAAACCAAACCATTTAAGTCAAAAACTAAAATATTTCAAATTGGAAATGCAGCTCTGTTGCTACATGGTGAGTTGTTGTTTGGCTGCCTCATGCCTCCATTCTCCTCTATGAGCTGGGTTCCCCAGCCAGACTATATCTCCCACAGTGCTGCAGCCAGGGGTTCTCAATGCTCAGCAAGAGGAGAAACTCTAATGCATCAGGGAAGCTATAGCTCATCCAGGGAGCCTGGCCCATAGAGGAGAATGGAGCATGAGGCACCTGAACTACAACTTCAGTGAGGCTCAGTGAAGTATTTCCAAACTGAAAATTTCAATTTTAACCTAAAGATTGTGGCCAGATTCCCACCCCAGCCCCATCATTTTTTTTTTTTTAAACAGAAAACAGAAAAGTAAAAAAATTCTGCAGGAACAAAAGTATTTTCCACTCAGCTCAGTTTTGGGGCACTGTTAATGTATCATAACCATTTCATTTGTAAGGCCAGATCATGTTCAGCAACATGTCATCTAAACAAAATTGAGCCCTCCTGGGACCAGGTCTTAAATTGAAGAGCAGATAGATTTAATCTCTCAGTGGTGGCACTGCACCACTGAGAGCTGCTGAAGTCAGCGTGTCTATCCATCCATCTACCCAAGCATTTATATCACACCCATCACGGTGGTACCTGACTGCATCAGACAGTGCAATGCTCTGGGAGTACCAAGCAGAGTGGCCCTGTCACACCTTTGAAAAGTGGTGCATGCACTTCCTTCTTTGCTGGCCCCCTTCTGTTGACTTGATAGAGTTGTAGGATTGGACCCTTAACTTGAAAACCATTTAAAGTTCAACCACCACTAACCTGTGGATTTACTTCTGTCCATCACTAGACACTATGGATTCTTTTCAATAAGGGGTACTGAGTACCAGTGCATCAGTTTACACTATGAAGACTGCTTCAGACATTCAAAAGAACTAAGAAACTAACAAACTGTATAGGGTATAAGTCAGCACAGAATGTATTCATTAACCATTTAAAAAAAACCCGAATGCTTCAGTTCTGAAAAAAGCAACAATAACTGCAAAATCCACATTTAAGTCACACCCCTGATTTTCTGCTCTTCTAAGCAATAAGGAACAAATTGGCAACAGGCTGGCATTGAAGGGGATTGGAAGGCAGATTTAACATCTAATATTTGTAAATATTCAGGAGAGGAAATCTAATCACGTTTAATTCTGGATTCATCTTGTTTGCTGCATCCACTAAATTGAATTTCCAAATAAAATTGCCAATATGCTTATATGAGATCTTTTAAATACATCATTAGGTAAGGAACTTGGCAGGGTGTCAACTAAAATAAACAATATGCAGTGAATTGTGTTCATTTTAATAGCTTGAACATATCCATAGATGATGATAAGGAAAGCAAAGTCCAGATGTACAGGCCCAGCAATTCTCTTTAAAAACAAGGCATAATTAAGGTTTACTCACACTGTCCAAAAAGGGTAAGAGTGAACTAAGAACCAGGATTTTGTTCAAGGCCTCAGAGTAATTATATATTTTACATCTCTTTCAACGCAATGCTTTGCTTAAGCATGGGAATGCTCTAGCAGACTTGTAACAATATTTCCATACTGTACATTTATTGCAGCTACTCATTAAGTCAAATTGCTAGCACATGAAGTCATGTGGAAAAAAGTAGTATTTAAGACATAACATTTGCGGGATGCAAACATGAGAAGTGAAGATTTTTTCATCAACTTTTGGTTCCCAGTCAAAGCAAAATTCCAGTGAACACGCAAAAGAGAGTGAGAGGGGGAAGATTAATATTAATTTGAAAATGATTTTGAATTCAATTTCTCAGAAAATTGCAGTTCTCCACTATGCCATTGTTCATCCAGGGACAGATACAGTTGCTTCAAAGCACATGAAATGAAAATGATAAAGACCCATTAGTAACTGAAGCTGTGTTTAAAAAAAAATACGACTACAATCAATCTTTTAACACTCACTATTATTTGTTACCTCAGTAATGATGCTTTTAGAGACTCAATATCATAATTTGACAGTTTGCTACAAACTTGTATTTTATAAGTATTTAAAGATAATTTATTTTATCTGATGTGTAAAGAAAAAAAACCTTACAAATGCTTTTTCCCTTCTAAGCCAGGCTTGCTTTTACAACAGCAAATGATTAAACTTTCCACACTGTTACACCTTTTTTACAGCAGCATAGGTCCACTGATACCAATGGAGTTACACTGATATATAACCAGAGCAATACCGTCATGAATAAGACCCTATATCTGGAAAGAGTCACATGCAAGAAATGTCACAAAAATAATTTACAACCTGTAGAGAAAACATCAGATAAAGTGCTATTAAAATTACTGGTGCCTTAAATGACAAAAATAATGGACCCATCCAAACACACACACACATATATATGCATCCATATTGAGTAACTGTTTTGGCATAAGTTGGTCCCTTTATTACTTTAATTTGGAAGAGAAGTGAGATGACTGGGGAAATATCAGGAGACAGAGTACAGAAGAGAAGAAAATTAAAGAAATGATCAGAGTGGGGAAGTTTGGGGAGGTTGCTAGTGTGACCATGAGGTCCTTGTTAACAGAACCAGTCCCTGGGCCCTGTAAATGAGAATCATAGCTTTTTTTTGGTATTTTTAAATAAAGTACCTCTCCAGACCATTTTCTTGAGGAGATAGCTTTGAACATGTAAACTGATTGCCAAAACTGAAAGGAATATGCAGCTGAGCTCCTGTTCTGTTCTGCAGCAGGAAGGCCCTTAAATTTCCTACCTGCCTCTGTACAAACATACCCACACAATCCTTAAATAAAATGAATACGTTAAGTTCTGGGTGTATCCCAAAGTATCATGGTGTTAGCGATCCTTGAATCCTTAGGCTAGGCCTATTCATGGTTTGTGACCATGGCAGTCTAGAATCTCTTACATTCAGGACGGAGATGGCAAAAACTGTTTGGCAACCTACTCCAAAATGACTATGGCCAGCTCTGCCTATTAAAAATGTTAACCCTCTCTTCTTGCATCTTTCACCAGTGCCTCCCAGTGTGCCTGGGGAAGCAACCAAGTAGTTCCAGCAGCCCCTATCCCTCTCCAGCAGGGCCGGCTCCAGACCCCAGCGCGCCAAGCAGGTGCGTGGGGCGGCATTGTCGGGGCAGAGCGGCATTTGTCTCCAGCGGACCTTCCGCAGTCATGCCTGCGGGAGGTCCACCGGAGCCCCGGGACAAGCAGGCATGCCTGCGGATGCTCCACCGGAGCCGCGGGACCACGGGACCGTCCGCAGCCCCTTCTGCCCCGGCCGCGGGACCGGGGAAGGGCGGCGCGAGCGGCGCAGCGCGCCGCCCTGCTTGGGGTGGCGGAATTTCTAGAGCCGCCCCTGCTCTCCAGTACTATCTGAGGAAAGAAGGGGCCAACCTGCAGCTGAGAAAACAGATGGACCTTGCAGCATGTCCCGAAGGTCAACAGATTCAAGACATTTTGGACCATCTTTGTTATTCACTGACTGCAATCCCAATGAATTGGGATATCAGCCCATTCACTATCCAAAATACTTGCACTCTGTGTTTGCCTGCCTTCCTCCCTCACCTCCTTTAATTTATCTGCTTTTCTTCCCAATGGCTTTTTTCATGTTAGCACCAACTTCCTTTATGCTGTTTTTGAACCTTACTCTTTGCCTATCCACAACTTTCATGGCATCTCGGTGACTTTTCTCTGTGCTAGGACATATAAAAGCTTGAGATGTCTATTAGTCACATCTTCATTCTTGGTTTCTTTTATCCCCCACTTCCAGACAGATAAGCATGATGCAGCCTGGCTGTCTTTAGGACAGTGCCTCACTGCCTAGCCTCAGCTTGGAGGTCCAGTTGCCCCACTAACCACCAGCTAGTGGCGATCTACCTAACCAATTTGGGGTGCTGTACTCCCTCTTTCCTTTCCAGAGCAGTTGAGGGAGACCTTAAACAGTCAGGGAAGACTTGCCTTCTTCAGGAACCAAACGAGACCCCTTCCTCAACTGACTACATAAGCCCATCGCCAGAAGTGACCTGCTTCACAACCAACCAAGCAGCCAGCCAGAAACCTGCCTGCCACCACCGCTGCTGCTGCTGTGAGGAACACCTGATACCTAGGGCCTTAATGAGATAATGAAGAGAGGGAAAATAGGTGGGTGAAGAGGTAAGGGTTAGGTGTGGGAGTGGTGGCTGGATTGATGGAGTTGGGGGGATGGAAGGAGGGATGGAAGAGTATGGAAACAATGGATTTTTTGCAGAGGAGCAGAGAAGCATGGAATTGATGGAGTTAAAATGTTGGCAGCATAATACTAGTGAGGAACAACAGCTATAGCAGGACCAAAAGGAACAACCATCACCCATATGACTGGCACCTGAGGTGGGTATTCAAATGTCTCCCTGTTCATCACATAGCAATCTGACTAAAACAGAGACCTGAAAGAAAGAGCCCTTCCGCTTCCTAATGGATATTATTTAGTGTGTAGTACCGCCACAGGAGAAGGGGGTGGGAAAGGGCAACAGCAGCTGCAGTAGCATCTGAAGTAACAGTAATGTGGGAGGGTGAACCACAGACCCTGGGACGATGAGTGCCCCTCTCCTGTATTTTATGAAGTGCCTTCTGCAGGGGCAAAGAAGAGACCACACACAGAAAAGAAACCATCATACTGTGATGAGAGAAGTTAACAAGAAAAAAAACAGCCATTGCCCTAAGAGTCAGGACAGGACCCAGTGCACTGAATCAGTGACAACAGCTGGAAAACTAAGTACAGTACAACAAAGAAGAAATAGCAATGTACAGAAAAATAAGGGTGTTCTCTACATCCATCTGAACCAAATGGCAGCAAAATAAACTAGCATCTGACATTTTAGGCAGCTCAGAGCTTTCAAATGGAAATGGGAGGAGACACACAAAATTAATCTACATTTTCAGAAAGTCCTATAATACAGGGAAAGGCAGAGTGATATTCTGCTTTCATTTAATTTTAAATATGCGTCTCCCCACTGCTCCCTCATCACGCAGAGCTCAACAGCCACTTCAGTAAAGTCACACACTAAAAGATTTTTGACTCAAAAAAGTTAAGATATTATTTTCCACACACATGCAGTTCCCCCCATTTTGAAAATCAAATGTCTAATTTTATTTAATTTAGTGTGGGAGTCAATGTGACCTAGTAGACTGGGACTCAGGAGACCTGAGTTATGGTCCCAGCTGTGTCCCTGGCAGCTGGTGACCAGAAACAAGTCACTTCACTGCCCTGTGTCTCAGTTTCCCCACCTGTAAATTGGGGATAATGACACTGACCCTCCTTTGTAAAGCACTTACATAACTACTGATAAATAGCTCTATATAAAAGCTAGATATTATCATGGCTAATTTGTTTCCAGGAGTAAATACTCCATGTTAGACAGCATTGCTTCACAGCAGCTATGTAGCTATTATCCCTGTAATTCACAAGCACTGTGGATTTCAAATAAAAAATATTCTACAGTGCTTTTTACTAGCTAGTGAAGTGCATTAGTGTTCCTGCATCTTTGAACTATGTATAAGATTACAGCTGTTCCTGTGAATTACTGGACGTCTTTATCTAAAGTGAGTTTTAATAACCGTTGTATATTTTTAGCTTTAGGATTTAGTGATGGCCCAAAATAGCCCTTTCAGAGTCCCTGTCACACTGCATTATTTGTGGAAAAGGACAATACATGTGTCCCACTTTCTGATCTGAGCTGCTTCATAAATCAGATTCCATATTAGACAGTGATGGTGAGCCAGATGGCAGCTGTTGTTAGAGGCACTCAACAAGAATGAAAGCCTGTGATCTTTCCCGTCACTTAACAAGCCTAATTTTTGTGGCTGTCATCATACTTGGAATGTCTGAGAGGAGACACTAAGAGACACTAGAAGTGAGGGTCGCAACAAGGAGAGGGAGCACAAGTGACCTTGTGAGCTTTTCTTGCTTCTGCAAAGATACCATTTCTCCATAAGGACTCACACTCTCTCTCACACAAGCACACACACTCTTCTCCCCCCGCATCCCCCCCAGGAAATTAGGTCTAGTGTTCTAAATATGACATTTATGAAGAGCAAATTGATTTCCAAGAGCTTTATGTATAAACCACTCCAGAATCGATCCTATAAGATGATGAATGCCCTCAACTTCTATGTGCTTCACTGTGAATTGAAGGCACTCAGTGCCTCTGAGGAGTAAGTTTCTCATCAGGCAAACACCATAGAATTATGTATAAACTCTCACTCTTCAGGGAAAAAGCCACCCATTAAATGCCTAGGGCTAGGAAGAAACATCTGCTATAGGCAAGAAGTTCCATAAATGCCCTCTGTGAACCTGGCAGACGAGGTGCAAGCTCATGCCAAGGCCCAGGGCCTCACTGAACACCAACAAATGCACAACTGGAAACCAGTGTGTCTCGCCTGTGTGTTGGCACAGTTAAAATAGACATTGTTATAAGAATATATTTAGACTTTATGGAATGCTTTTAGGATGCTGCGTGTAGTAATCTTACTTATATCTGTATCCCATGGTATAAAGTTAGATTGAGTGTTTGCATTGTAAACTGCTGTGATTGTATAACTCACCAAACAGGAAAAGAAACAATAATTAAGGTAAAGTGCTCGTTCTGCACACAAGATGGTTCATTGAAGGTAAATGAGGCATTGTGTAGCATCAAAAGGACAGAGATCTTATTGACTGTGTTCCTCACTCTCCCCCCACCAGGAAGGGGAGGCCGTCTCATGAACTCATCGCTTCATCTTGGATTCTGGGGTGAAGGGAATAAAAATGCCTGACCAGAAGGAATTGAGATGTCTTTATGCTGTCTGGATTCTGAGGGGCAAAGATTCCTAAACATAAGCAAGAGATCCCCATGCTGCTTGGCCTGGGTCAGCCCTAAGGGGCACATAAAGCTGCTTGTTACAGAAGCTTATATTACCTTTTGTAAATCTAAGTCTGTAACTTGTGTGTGTTTCCTGTTTTAATCTCATCAATAACACATTTAATTTCTTAGTAATTAAATCTTTAGTTTATTACAGGATTGGCTACAGGTGTTGTCTTGGTTTGAAATTAGAGTATAAATGACCTGGAGTAAGTGACTGGTCCTTTGGGACAGGGAGTAATCTGAGTATTGTTGCGAGTTTTGGTGTAAAGTGGCCATCCATCACATAGTCCAGCTTCCCTGGGCAGCAAAGATAGACTGGACTGCCCAAGGGAATTGCCGTGACCCCATGGTAAGACTGTTACAATACTATTGGTGTTCACTGTTGTTACTGGCTTGGTGAAATCTAATTATAAAATTTACAACCAGTCTGGGGTTCCTGCCTTGCTTTTTGACAGTCATGCATCTGACGAAGTGGATATTCACCCACAAAAGCTCATGCTTCGAAACGTCTGTTAGTCTATAAGGTGCCACAAGACTCTTTGCTACTTTTACAGATCCAGACTAACATGGCTACCCCTCTGATACTTGCCCTAAAGTTGGCACTCATGGTCCTGAGCCACTCCAGACAGCGTGAAACCCACTACAATGTTTATTGTACTTTCTTCTGAAGTAACTGTTATTGTCCGCTGTCTGGGACAGGATATCAGGACTAGGTTGCCCAAGAGCCTGATATAGTATGGAAATTCCTATGTACTATAAGGGGAAGAGATAAATAATATATTTAAACAACACAATTATAATGTAACAACTGGAATGCGTTCAACTAAAAGCAATATTAAGAAAAGTTGTCTGAATCTTACTTTTAAACAGATTTAGTGTCAAATCATGGAGCTTTTACTCAGTTCTTAGGCAAAACTCTCACTGACTGTAACAAGAGTTGTGGACTAAATAAGGACAAAGGATCTCTGTAAGGGAATCTTCCCTGAATTTGAAAAGTAGAAACTAGGCTTACAAACAGAAGAGGTAGATGTGTAAAATGTTCATCAGCTGAACAAAGGTTGCACTTGGAAACAGAGAACTGCCGGTCCAATGCTGAAGCACTTCGGAGTCCTCACAAATGTAGAGAGGCAAGAGGGAATAGAGCAGCACAAAACCCCATGGAGGGTGTAAAAGTAACTTAGGCCCAAGAATAAACAGTTTATTAATAGTCCCAAATCAGTCACTGAGGCACTGGAGACGTGTTGAATCTCACTCAGCGTCCCCAGGAAAAAAGTGTGTGCTGGAGGGCAAAGGATAGGGCTGTATGACTGACCAATGCCTGAAAGTCCAGGAGAGTCCAGGAGCATCTCATTTAGGAGTTTCATAAGGTGGTGCATGCTCATTTTTAGTACATTCCTCTTTGGGAGACACTCTGTATGAATGTCTCCTCTGGTCTTTCACTGTGCAGTATTCCCAGAGACCCAAAGAAGGCAGTCATAGGATCTAAGCTACTACACTGTAAATGATACTTTATAGGAAGATACCAGAAGAAGCAAAATATTTAAAAATAAATAAATCAAGAGCTAACGTAAAGCTTGAAATAAGAATCAAGTTTGCTTGTAATGAATGAAAAGATGAGGGTCCTGGAACTGGCCAATAATTATATTCTCTGTTATTGATTACTGGCTGAGAAATTGTAAGAATGATAATGAGCATCAGATTAACTTTTGCCTTCTGGGTGTGACTGAAGAACCGCTCTCTCCTCCACTTATAAAATTAATGTGAAAAATAACTTCTACAGAGAAGCAGGGAACAATTCTCTCTCTAGTTTTAGCTAATGAGCAAAAAACAAAATAAAAACAAAAACCAGGCCTCATACCACTTTGCATTACATTATTTGAGTACCAGATGTGGTTTAGTCTCTACTGGTGTGGTAGAAATAAAGACTGCAGAGGCACATTCCTCCAAATAGAATATCATCATCTGAAAAGCAGAACACAAAATATTGCAGTCATCCCATCTCATCCCATATCTTGACCTAACAGTCTTGCAATAGAATTCTGATGGTATATGAAATAGTAAGATTTCTTTGACTCCAAAACAACCTGGTTCAAAGGTCTTGATGTGGTGCTGGTGGTAGTGGTGGGCTGATCTCCTGGTTGGGGAAGAAAGTGAATGCTTTATTCTTTTAGAGTTATCAGGTGCCTCTTGATATCTTTTCTCTCAAGTGGCTTCTCTGCTTTCTCTGTGAGAAATCCCAGTAAGTGCTTTTCTACCCCCAAAGGCTTATAGGATATCCCGGGGTTCTATGTTTCAGTCCTTCAGGTGCAAGTCAGACCAGTGAGAGGTTGTGTCACTGCCTGCCCTGTAATCCCGCATGCATTAAATGCTCTGCTGCTATGGCTCACAGCGCGGCCACCAACACCCAGCAGCCAAGCATGCAGTTCCTGGAGTATGTGTGTGCTGTGCAGCCTGGGTTCAGCACTCTGTCCTCAGAAGCCTGCCTACTACACAACAACCCCACCTTGGTCTCCACAAGCCTGGGTTACTACTTGAACGGTGACTCTAACACACTCCCAACCCCAAATGTCACCACAAGCATCTGCTGTGAAGTGTCCAGCCCTCTACCAGAACATGCAGAGAAGTAAATAAGGTTTTTTGCTCCTTTAAGAGAGAAAAGCACAGCGTATTAATTTTACTAGTGTTCATCACTTCAATTCAAACAAAGCACTGGACTGGTTTGGATTAAATGTAAAACAAATTTATTTATTCAAAAAGAGGTAGGATAAAAACAGAAGTGGTTACAAGCAAATGAAAGTATAATATGCCTTCTAGTGGCTAAGACTTAACAAGCTACTGTCTGTGTTCAAGGAAGATTTCTTGCCAATCTTTCTTCTTTATAGCCATGGCTGACCTTCTTTCAGTCAAGAAGTCAGAAGGTCAAAGTACTGACTTCCCTGGTCTTCCTAGGTGAAATATCTTTGTCTAAGCAGGTTTCTCACTATATTCAGTTCCCAGAGACTTCAACCCCCTTGGCTGGAGAACCCATCTTTCTCAGCTTGCAAGATCTCTGGCCCTTTTTGTCTGTTCAGTGATGGATGCCATGACAGCTTCTTCTCTCTCCTTATATCTTCCCAAACTCACTATTTTGTCCCCAGACTCAGATGACTTCATGCTGTTCTTCCCTGCCTGTGGGTGTCTGATCCCTCTGCTGATATGTATGTAAATGGGGTTTCCATTGTTTTGAGCCAAATTTTGCTTAATTTCATCGGTGGCATTTGCTAGTGATAGTTGAGTCATTACCTCCTCCCCTTGTTAGCTTGATGGCTCTGTTTACCTCTCATGTAAATGCACCTTCATTGTTTCTGCCTGATGACCAAGTACACATTCCATTGTCTAGGGCCGGCAGGGCTTATGCATTGTTTGCTTTTAAGAGCATGATTCTAGCATGTCTATAATTCTTTGCACTCACATTGTATACGCATCCCACAGGAATATTAATGATTAGTGAGTTATTAGTTTTCCAATGATATTTTACATACCAGCTTTGAGTATATATCATATCATAACAACAACGTGTTGGGTATAGTGAGTACATCAGGCCTCACAAGAGCTGCTGACAGAGTAGCGGACCACCCATGGAACTCTGTGTTGCACAAATGCAAAGCTGTTAGGATGGTTAGTGAAGAGACATAGGTTATGGTACCTTCAGTAGTCAGATCATACTCTCTGTCTCCTTCTCACATGACTGGCTGCTGCAGTTGAGAGCCTGAATGCGACTGGGTCTTCAATGTTGACTAACTGATTGAGGCCCATCCCAGACAAGACTGAAGTGATAATGTTTGTTTGGAGAAGCACCTTTCAGAGCTGGTGATTCTATCCCTTTCTGAGGGAGTGTGTCTGCCAGCTGTTAAACCTGTCTGCAATATGAGGATGCTCTTACAAGATCCCTCAGGTTGTAGCTGTGGCATACAGTGCTTTAGTGCTTTTCCAAGGGGAATACACAGTGTAACTGAGAATTCAAATATAAAATTCGTAATTCATGCTGTATTGGTTAGTATGAATTTTGAAATGCAAATTTTACAAACTGCATTTTTTTCAGTGAATATTCAAACATTGAATAAAAGTTTTTCCTAAGTATTTGCTGTAGCTAAGCTTGAGCATTCAGTGTTTGCAGAAAGCAAAATGCAAAAGGATTACAAGACACTCTCAGACAGAAACTCAGTTGGAATCTGAATAGATAGGAAGGGGGAAAAAATCTATCCCCTATTCTATCAGTTCTAATTAATGTGTATTTTAAAAAAAAAATGTTCAAATTTTAAAATAAGGAAGTCCGGACATTAAAATATATACATACATGCATAACCACGTTTATGCATGAAGTTACCACTCTTGAAAGTGAAAATTGGTCTCTATCTAGCACCTAAATATCCTTTTTACATTCAGCTGCCTAATTTGCTAGGTAATTAGTGTAATTGTACATGCAAAAATGCAGAAAGGAGAGAGTCATACAAAAGATGCAAGAATATAAGATTTTATTAATATCCATTAGTACTGACTGTTGAAATCAGCTAGGACAGGTGTGAGGAAAGTGTGATCAATAGCTGCAAGTTAGATCACAAGTAGGGTGACCAGACAGCAAATGTGAAAAATCGGGATGGGGTGGGGGTAATAGGAGCCTATATAAGAAAAAGACCCCAAAATCAGGACTGTCCCTATCAAATAGGGACTTCTGGTCACACTAATCACAAGCCAGAGTTCACAGGACATGCTGAAAAATAAATTTTCTTTGAGATCTGTTCAGCACAACTAGCGTATCTAGAAAGTTGACAGAACTGGTTATAGACACTAAAACCATGGTTAACTGAACTGCTCTGTAATTCAAAGGTTGATTATCTCCTCAGTGGTTTACTGAGATTTGGGTTCGTGGAATTCAGAATGCACTCAAAATAAAGTCAAACTGCTTTGCAAACCCAGCCAGCTAGAGAGGACCTGCCCAGAGCTGCCCATTAGTTTGGCTTCCCCAAGGCCATGTGGCGAAAAAAAAGAGCACAATCAAGTGGGGTTGTAGGCATCTGATTTCCCTGGGCTAGAAACTGCTAGTGTGCCTAACTGTGTTTTAGTATTTGTGATGTACACCAAAATATTAGTGTGTGGTGTAAGATCAACCTCTTTTTACTTGAACTCAGGAATCCAGAATTGTAAGGCCTCATGTGCCTTCACCCTACCTTTTTTTTTATATTATTATTTTTTAAAATAGTCCAGGATATATATTACTGAGTTCTCTCTGTAAATCCTCATTCAAGGCCTGATCTGAAGCCATTGCAGTCATTCCATTGTTTTTCCACAGGCTTTGGAACATGCCTAAAGTGGCAGGATCAGAGGTCACAGAACTGGCCAGTTCATATCAATGGAGATTTTGAAGCATTTTTAGGTATTTAAAGAAGCTGCTTTGTAATTTCAGTGTTGCCATTCTCATGATTTTATTGGGAGTTTCATGATATTTGGTGTCTTTCTTGAGGCCGCAGTTCCTGGAATCATGACATTTCATGAGAATCTCAATTTTCATTAAAAAGCTCCACATGATTGTGGAGAAAAGTTTAAAAATGTGACCTGAAAGGCTCACACAGTGACACCAGAAGTCAAATAGAAAGAACCCAACATTTATGATGTTTTTTAACCCCCCCGCCCCCGCTTTTAAGCCAGTCTCATGGTTTTTTGAAGCTTGACCCATGATTTCTTAATGCCTATGGTTGGTAGTACTATAATTTCCTCTTTTAATTTACATTCTTTGTAGCCATCTATAGTAATAATTACAGCAGTTTTTCATTAAATACTGAGGATATTGGGCCTAAACTTGGATGACGCTTATTGCTTCTGTGATGTAGTGTGCACCTTCAGCTCTTGTTGATGTCTTCTCAGATCTGCTCAGTATCTCTCAGGAAGCACTTGTTACTCTAGGGCTCATTACTGTGACCTGTATTTGCTGTATAGGTGACACGAAGTATAGGAATCAAAAAGTTGTGAAAAATGGTATCTCAAAGTGCATCTGTTTCAGTAACGGATTTCAAACTGATATAGTGGAAAAAGAAAAGAAAACTAGAAAATGGTTTGGAAATGTAATAAACTCCAGTAGCTGCCTTGCAGCTGTAGATTTTTTTTTATATACTTTACATTTGTAAAAGACAAAAGTTATTTTAAGTGTTTGTGTGTGTTGTCAGAATCTCAATGCAGTATGGGGTATCTAAAGATTAGGATCAGAGGGGTAGCCGTGTTAGTCTGGATCTGTAAAAGCAGCAGAGAGTCCTGTGGCACCTTATAGACTAACAGACGTATTGGAGCATGAGCTTTTGTGGGTGAATACCCACCTCGTCGGATGCATGTGATTAAAGATTAGGAGGAGCTGATAGGGGAGTGTTACTGTTGTTACTTGGGTGTATTATATTGTCACAGAAGATCTATAAAAGATACACAGGAAAAAGCAATGTCTATTCTCTAGTTCAGTGGATAGATCACATTTTCAAGGGGGATAAAGAATTCAGGTCTTGTGCCTATTTCACAATTGTGTGTCAGTGTATGTTCAGAGTTCCTTATTCCCCAGTAACATAATGGGCCCAGTTCTGATCATAGTTACACTGATATAAAGTAAGAGTAGCTCCTCTTAAAGTCCCCTAGTGTAAATCAAATCAAAATTAAGCCCTCTCTCTCTGACAATAATAGGGCCAACGTGGAAAAACAAGCTTACATTTATTCATAGAAACATCATCAAAATACATAGGATTGCTCTGTGGGTCATTTAATAAATGACATTTGATTTTGGTGCATTGCTGGGGTGCACTAATCTTCTTAAGAAGGCACATGCGATTTTCACTTCTACCTGAGCAGTTGCTGGAAAGGACATCTGTTTCATGTTCCACCCTAGGATGTCACCTTAAAAGGAAAAATACTGTATGGAACTGTGCTTCAACATCAGTATAGGTAGATCCCAAGTCCTAATGTGGAATTTGACCCCAATAACCAGGTGTCCCAGAAATGAGAATGTTACCACCTGAACACACTCTCATGTTTAATGGAATATTTTCTTTTTTTTGCTGCATAAGTGATACATTAACTAATTATCTGGCCATTTTGATCTATGAGTTTAGAACAGCCTCGCAGGGACAAACATAGCAGGAAGCTCTTTCAGTGAGTACATTAAAAATATGAGGATATGTTTGAGTATGTAATGAAGAGACAGCACATCTGGCATGTGACATGTTACACACTGTCATAATAATGTAAGTTAAGATTCTCTGGAATAAAACAAGGTAACCTAACCTTTCCACACTCTTGCACCAGTTAAGAGGATTTCAGAGCTGTGGAGTATAAAATGTGCATACAACGGAGCAAGGAGACAAGGGAACTATTTTCAAGATATTAACTAATTAGAAAAATATCAGAAGCAAAGACACACATGAATATAATTATTGAAAAGAGGATTTTGCTAAAGAATTTTTATAAATGGAAACTGCTTCAAGTTTAAGCCATGCTTAAAAACAACCATATGGGACAAGAGACCAACAGCTGTGCTCAAATATTTTCTTGAGATGAACATTCATACTCATTCATTGCTGTATCAAAATAATACCTACGTATATCAGTTCACAACTGCTTTTGAAGGGTCATTGTTAGCCCTTTCTGAAGCCATTGTTAGTTGCAATTGTCATTGTTCGCTCTTCCATGGTGGCACAGAATACAGTATACCCCACTGAGTATGGTAAAATATACCTTTTCTGCCAGTAGAGAGGTCATTGGTCCCTCAATACTGCCTAAAGAAGCAAAAAGAGAGGATCTGGGGTTTCCCAAAACTGTTCCAATATTTCAACATCTTGGAAATAAACATTTGAGAAAAAACATGTTAAAATGAAATGTTCAAGCACATGGTCATAAGTACTGTATTTATGACTTGGAAAGACAATTTCAAATATGTCCTTGTGATGGGGTTCCACTTACCATGCTAGCACCTCCTGCTGGTCATCTTGGGGATCAACTCTGCAGGTTGGTATGCCATCTCCAGGTGGTGTCTTGGCTGCTGTCACTTCTTCTCTCAGACCCACGTCACTCCAAGGACTACAGCGTCCTCTTTGTGACACAGCCCTCCATCCGTGCCACACTCTGTGCTCCCTCCTTCTGGGTACCAGTACTGCAGTTCAACTGTCCATCCACTTCCTCAGGGGCGAGTGGCTGGAGGGAACCTGGGTCTGGCCTATTTTGGGTCCTGGCCCAGGGACCCTGTAGATGACACCCACATGCTGTGTCCCCTCCAACTTCTCAGTACATTTTCCTGGGCTACTTCCCCACAGCCCCAGCACCTTCTTCATCCTTACCTCAGGGCTTCAGGAAGCCAGTCTTGGCAGCCAGCCAGGAGCTCTTTCTCTCACTCCCCTGTTCCTGCCCAGGGGAGGGGACTCTGTCCAGGATGCTCTGTCCAGGATGCTAGCTATCTACCACCTGCAAGGCAGCCAGTCCTCCCTCCTTGAGCTGCAGGGACCAACTGACCCTGCTCGGCCCTACAGCTCTTATATGGGGCTGCCAGGCCGATTGGCTGCTCCTCACAGCCCTGCACCTATTCACACAGCCTCCCTAGGGCTTCATTAACCTCTTTCAGGCCAATGTGGGGCAGATGCCCCCTCACAGTCCTGCGCTTACATTCGTAAAATCATACAGCACTATACATTGACATGGCATTTATAAACAAAGATATTTTACCTGTCTTGAAGTCTAAATAAGATGTACTAAACAGAAGATGTGATGCAGGACCACTGTTCAGGAAAGGAATGGTGTTAAGAGGAATGATTATTAATGATAAGAAGGGAGTGGGCATTGCTTGAAGTGATGGGTTTTAAGGAGGGATATAAAAGGGTCTCTCTGTAGGTGAAGACAGGGAGATTATTCTAAATATAAGCCCCAAGGCCAGGAGACTTAGAGCTGGAATTCTTTGCTCAAATTGTAGAGAAGGGGGGGAAAATCCAGCTTTGGCCAGCTTCATTTACATGAATTATGTTGTTGCTTATCCATAATTCCACCTACTGAGCTTTGTTGCTTTTGCTTGTTTATGTTTTGATTGTTAATAGATTTTAATTAAGGCTCCCATGTTTGTCATGGAAGTCACATGTTCCATGACTTTCCATGACCTGCGTGACTTCTGCAGCAACCCATGTGCCTGGCCCAGGAGCTGCCTGAGCAGCTTGGGCAGTCCCTGGGCCAGTCACATGGGCTGCTGCTGGAGCAGTCTCGGACTCCCCTGCCTTGCAGCAGCAGGAATTTGGGTGTGAGATGGGCTCAGGTCTGGTGATTGGGATGCTTACCTGGGGGCGGGGAGGCTCCCTGGAAGGACAACAGGAACTCTCCCTCTCTCAGCTCGTAGCTCCATGTGCTGCCTCCACCCACAGGCACTGCCCCCACAGCTCCCATTGCTTGCAGTTCCCAGCTAATGGGAGCTGCAGAACTGGGGCTTGGGGTGGAGTGGAGGCAGCACATGGAGCTAGGAGCTGGTGGTCACCGCTTCCCAGGATCCGGGTAGGAATAGGGAACCTGCCACAGCCCTGCCAACCCTCCCTAACTAGCACCTGCAGTGCCCCCTGGGCCACAATCCCCCCCCAGCACCCTCAATGCCCCCAGGACCACCCCACTGAGCTGCCCCCACAAGTTTTAGTCAGGGGTATATAATAAAAGTCATGGACAGGTGATGGGCCATGAATTTTTGTTTACTGCCCACGACCTGTCCATGACTTTTACTAAAAATACCCATGACTAAAACATAGCCTTAATTATTATTATACTTGTACTCATGAAAAGACACAGGAATTGCGTCCTCATGCCCTAGAGTAAATGGGCCACCCTGAGCGTATGAGTTCACAAAAATGTAATTTAATTGAAAACCCAATTTTTTGTTGAAAAACATTTCAGTAGAAACCTTTCCACCAGTCCTACTGGGAGGACTGTAGGGAGCATATCAAATACAGGGCTGTGACTGACACTGGAATTGATGAAGAATTGCCAATATCTCTTCAAACTTCTATTCAGTTTTGATTGCGTAGTAAATGTTTCTGTTCATATCTATATGTCTGGGTTCCTTTCTCCAGCCTGTCACCATAGTATCCAGCCACTTACCGAAACTAAATAAACCAAGAACCTTGCTAAATTTTCCCCTTGTACCAAGAAAATTACTGGAATGTGTGTGAGAGAGCTTCTCTTTCTCCATTTATCTTCTTTTCCTTACTTGAAATTCCAGTTGCTGTAGCAAGGCTAAAGAACTGAGTTTTGCACTTTGTTCTGAAGGTGATGAGGTCTGTGGTCATCCTCACCTCTTACAAGATCCACAATATTGGGCTAGCTGCCAAGAAAGTTCTGTCCCCAACTCTCACAAGCTTGATCCTTGAGTTTGACGATACCATTGCTCCTGTGGAATGTAACCATTGAGAGAGGTCCAAAGGAAAGAGTCTTAATCCAGAGCCATGGATGGCTTTAAAGATGAGGATGAGTACCTTGAAAACTTACCCAGTGGTTTTTTTTTGTTTTGTTTTGTTTGTTTTTTTTTCCTCAGGGAACCAGCATAGCATGTGGAGCCATAGGCGGCAGGTTTGTATAATTTTTGGTGGGGCCCAAAATGGTGGTGCCCCCCTACTCCCGCCCTGTAAGCCGATATAAAATGAAGCTACAACGCGTCAGTGCCACAAGATTACAAGGGTCAATTAAAAGTGGAAAGTCAGAAGCAGCACTTGCCTACTTCATTATACAGTATTATATTTTGTTGCACCTGTTGTGATGAAGTGGGAATGTTCTTAATATTTTCTCTGAATACTGTGTGGGTGCCTCAGTTTCCCCTGCAAGATGCCAACTGAAGGTGTTGGGGACAAAGAGATCAGGTGGCCTCCTTGTCCGGAAGAGACACAGAGGCCAGAGGAGGGAGTGTCAGTTTGGAGCTGGCTGGGGAAATGGGGAGAGACCCAGAACTTGGTTCTGGGCTCCCCACCCCCCAAGATGGACCTGACAGAGGGGTTCTGTTTTCTGTACCAACAAGCTCTGTTTAAACTGTGTTCCCGTCATCTAATAAACCTTCTGTTTTACTGTCTGGCTGAGAGTCACATCTGACTGCGGAGTTGGGGTGCAGGGCCCTCTGGTTGCCCCAGGACCAGCCTGGGCAGACTCGCTGTGGAAAGTGCATGATGTGGAAGGGCATGCTGAATGCTCTGAGGTCAGACCCAGGAAGGTGTAAGCTTCTTGCCCTGGAGACAGTCTGCTCCAAGAGAGGAGGCTCCCCCAGAGTCCTGACTGGCTTTGTATGGAGTTGTTCCAAAGCATCACAGCATCCCCTTCCACACCGTGCACTTCCCAGAAGTCCGCACAAGCACTGACACTCCCTCCTCCGGCCTTTGTCTCTTTTCCAGGCATTAGGAGGCCACCCGATCTCTCTGTTCTCCAACACCTTCAGTTGGTACCTTGCAGGGGAAACTGATTTGGGAGAAATGAAGTAAAAGCTGCCCAAACCGAGCTTGAGCACTCCTGAATTTTGAGGTGTTCAAATCCAGAAGGCAGGTGCTGGGGGTGGGAGAGGGCTGTGGGCTCCATGGGGGAGCATGGCAGCAACTGTCTGGAGCTGCACAGAGCCAGACACGCTGGTCTGAGTGGCACAGTAAGCGGTTTGGGGGTTGGAGAAGAGGTAGGGAGTTCCGGGGGGCAGTCAAGGGACAAGGAGCAGGGGGGGTTGGATGGGGCAGAGGTTCGAAGGGGCAGTCAGGGGACAGGCAGCAATTGGATAGGCATGGGAGTCCAGGAGGTTTATCAGGGGACAGGTAGGGGGTGCGGTCCTGGGGAAGTTGGGTGGGGTCTCAGGAGGGGGCAGTTGGGGACAAGGAGAAGGGAGGCTTAGATAGGGGCTGAGATCCTAAGGGGCAGTTAGGGGCAGGGGTCTCGGGAGGGGGTAATCGGGGAACAAGGACCAGTGGTGCTTATATAGGGGGTGGAGGTCCTGGGGGGGCAGTTGGGGCAGGAGTCTGGGGAGGGGGCAATCAGCGGCCAGGGGCTGGGATTCAAAGGGCTCTGGGCTGCTGGCAGCCGCGGGGATCCCAGAGCCCTTTAAATCCTGAAGCGGGCAGCCCAGAGCCTCCCTGCCTGCAACCGCGGGGAGCTCAGAGCCTTTTAAATCCCAGCTGCGGCCGGGAATTAAAAGGCTCTGGGCTCCCCGCGGTTGCAGGCAGCCCAGAGCCCTCTGATTCCCGGCCGCGGCTGAGATTTAAAGGGCTCTGGGCTCCCCGCCGCAGCGGGCAGCCCAGAGCCCTCTGATTCCCGGCCGCGGCTGGGATTTAAAAGGCTCTAGGCTGCCAGCAGCGCAGAGCAGGGGAGAAACCTAGCTCCAAATATTGCTGTCTGTGAATATTCCTGGGGCTAAAGCCCCAGGAGCCCATATAAGTTGGCGCCCATGTGTGGAGCACTGGGATGGTGAGGCTGTCAAGCAGCCAATGTTGCTCTGGACGAAGGCTGCTGCACGTTGGATCAGCTAGAAATTTTTGGAACAGTCTTTCTCAAGTACTTTGATTCACAGCAATCCAGCCTAAAAGTCAATAAGACACAGATCACTCTGGCTAGGACATCAAATGGAAGTAAAAGGGGATAGGCAAAGATTTCTTTCCCAGCCACAAGGTGGAAGGCAGTATTTTTTTCCCCTCAGTTATTGCTATTTGGCTATCAAGAAATAGTGACAATTCCAACAGAATTCCAAGGCTATGAAATGAGTTGACTATTTGCTTCTGAACGCCTTCAATAGCTGTTCAAAATGCCTCCCTCTTCCCACCAACTTTGCTTCTGGCCTTTCTCAAGAGTTATTTTCAGCCATCTGCCTTATATCCAACTTGCTGATCTCAGAACTCTGCACGCTCATTGGAGGCTTACCTCAAACCTCCAAAATTGTGAGTATGCAGACATGAGATGGAAATTTTATGAGAATAGCTCACTCATTAGAATTCAATTAAGCCAGAAATGTCATGAAAACAGCATTTCTTGTGGTGTACAGCATTTCCACTACCAAAGCTAGAACTGTGATTGTGATGTAGAGATATGCTAAATCCTGACCCCAAGCTGAGTAAGTGGGCTTGGTGCAGCAGTGTTTTGTGGGGTGGTGGGAAAGGAATATTCCTCTCAGACCATGCCACAGTGGCAGCATTGATGCTCTGGGGCCACGTCCGTAACAAGGAGATTGCTATAGTCCCCATTCAGAACAGGTCAACAAATATAGTTTTGCTGATATTAAAGCATTTATGGGAATGTGTTAATTTTGATAAAGTTTTCTTTGGCATAAAGTAAAAAACTTACTTTGACTATCATTTTGAGTAATTTGCTTTTGACCTTTATATTACATAAACTTTGTATTATTACATTAATATATATTATATTTTATGTATATGTAATATATTGAAATAGTAAATATATTGTAATATAAAACAAAATTAATCAATACAAAAATTGAAACTAAACATTTCAGCACTATCAAAACAATGGCTCCAATTCAAAGTTTTTCTGAACTGTTTCCTGGGAAATTTTGAAATTGTCTTTTTGTTCCAATTCAAAATGAAATGTTGGAAATTTCTGTGGAATGGAAATTCTGATTCCTGACCAGCCCTATCCTCTTTGTGTCTGTACCCTAGCTCCAGGGATGCTAAGTAAGCAGGGGCGGCTCTAGGCACCAGCAAACCAAGCTGTTGCCTAGGGCGGCCAAATCTAGGGGGCGGCAGGCTGGGCCGGTGGACCTGCCGCAGTCATGCCTGCGGGAGGTCCACCGGAGCCGCGGATGACCGGACCTGCCGCAGGCACGACTGCGGAGGGGGCGCTCGTCCCGCGGCTCGGCTGGACCTCCCGCAGGCATGACTGCGGCAGTTCAAGCGGAGCCGCCGGACCCGCGAACCGTCCGCAGCCGTGCCCGCGGGAGGTCCGCTGTTCCCGCGGCTCCGGTGGAGCTCCCGCAGTCATGCCTGCGGCAGGTCCGCTCGTCCCGGGGCTCCGGTGGACCTGCCGCGGGAGCTCAACCGGAGCCGCGGGAAGAGGGGACCTGCCGCGGGACCGAGGAAGGGCGGCGCAGCACACCGCGCTGCCTGGGGCAGCCTATTTTCTAGAGCCGCCCCTGTAAGTAAGGAGCTCCATGTGCCAACCCAGCTCCTGTCCCACTGCATGTCTCTGTTCCATCTCTATGAGCCCTTCTGTGGGGGTTTGCCTAGGAAGCTGTTGTAGAGTAGCAGGCCATGTGCTCAGACAATACAAAGCCTGACTTCCATGCATAGCAGAACTGCACTGCACTGGATTCACTGTGCCTGGAGCTCACTACAGCAGGATCTGCCCCAGAACATTATAAATGCCATTTAGTACTATTTCTGATGAAGTTAGTGGAGATTATATATGCATATGGCAAAGAATAGGGTCAAAAGTGGAATGCGGACAAAACTATGGTGTGATGCAAGGATCCTGGGAAAACATGCAAGATTCCACTGAATGACAGTTGTACAGCATGTGAGAAATTATTGCTACTTAGTATCAGAGAGGTAGCTGTGTTAGTCTGGTTCTGTAAAAGCAGCAAAGAATCCTGTGGCAGTTTAAAGACTAACAGATGTTTTGCAGCATGAGCTTTCGTGGGTGAATACCCACTTCGTCGGATGCAAGAGTGGAAATTTCCAGGGGCAGGTAAATATAAGCGAGCAAGAAGCAAGCTGGAGATAACGAGGTTAGAGCAATCAGGGAGGATGAGGCCCTGTTCTAGCAGTTGAGGTGTGAAAACCAAGGGAGGAGAAACTGGTTCTGTAGTTGGCAAGCCATTCACAGTCTTTGTTTAATCCTAAACTGATGGTGTCAAATTTGCAAATGAACTGAAGCTCAGCAGTTTCTCTTAGAAGTCTGGTCCTAAAGTTTTTTTGCTGGAAGATGGCCACCTTAACATCTGCTATTGTGTGGCCAGGGAGGTTGAAGTGTTCTCCTACAGGTTTTTGTATATTGCCATTCCTAATATCTGATTTGTGTCCATTTATCCTTTTCCTTAGAGACTGTCCAGTTTGGCCGATGTACATAGCAGAAGGGCATTGCTGGCATATGATTGCATATATTACATTGGTGGATGTGCAGGTGAATGAACCGGTGATGGTGTGGCTGATCTGGTTAGGTCCTGTGATGGTGTTGCTGGTGTAGATATGTGGGCAGAGTTGGCATCGAGGTTTGTTGCATGGATTGGTTCCTGAGCTAGAGTTACTATGGTGTGGTGTGCAGTTACTGGTGAGAATATGCTTCAGGTTGGCAGGTTGTCTGTGGGCGAGGACTGGCCTGCCACCCAAGGCCTGTGAAAATATGGGATCATTGTCCAGGATGGGTTGTAGATCCCTGATGATGCGTTGGAGGGGCTTTAGCTGGGGACTGTATGTGATGGCCAGTGGAGTCCTGTTGGTTTCTTTCTTGGGTTTGTCTTGCAGTAGGAGGCTTCTGGGTACACGTCTGGCTCTGTTGATCTGTTTCCTTATTTCCTCATGCGGGTACTGTAGTTTTGAGAATGCTTGGTGGAGATTTTCTAGGTGTTGGTCTCTGTCTGCGGGGTTAGAGCAGATACGGTTGTACCTCAGTGCTTGGCTGTAGACAATGGATCTTGTGGTGTGTCCGGGATGGAAGCTGGAGGCATGAAGGTAGGCATAGCGGTCGGTAGGTTTTCAGTATAGGGTGGTGTTAATGTGACCATCACTTATTAGCACCGTGGTGTCTAGGAAGTAGACCTCCCGTGTAGATTGGTCCAGGCTGAGGTTGATGGAGGGGTGGAAGCTGTTGAAATCGTGGTGGAATTTTTCCAGAGTCTCCTTCCCATGGGTCCAGATGATGAAGATGTCATCAATGTAGCGTAGGTAGAGAAGGGGTATGAGTGGACGGGAGCTGAGGAAGCGTTGTTCCAGGTCGGCCATAAAAATATTGGCATATTGTGGGGCCATGCGGGTGCCCATAGCGGTGCCACTGATCTGGAGATATATATTGTCATCAAATTTGAAATAGTTGTGTGTGAGGATAAAGGCACAGAGCTCAGCAACCAGTTGTGCTGTGGCATCATCAGGGATACTGTTCCTGACAGCTTGTATTCCATCAGCGTGTGGGATGTTTGTGTAGAGAGCCTCTACATCCATGGTGGCTAGGATGGTGTTTTCTGGAAGGTCACCAATGCATTGTAGTTTCCTCAGGAAATCAGTAGTGTCACGGAGATAGCTGGGAGTGCTGGTAGCATAGGGTCTGAGCAGAGAGTCTACATATCCAGACAGTCCTTCAGTGAGAGTGCCAATGCCCGAGATGATGGGGCGTCCAGGATTTCCGGGTTTGTGGATCTTGGGTAGTAGATAGAATAACCCTGGTCGGGGCTCTAAGGGTATGTTGATTTGTTCTGGTGTTAGTGTAGGGAGTGTCCTGAGTAGATGGTGCAGTTTCTTAGTGTATTCCTCAGTGGGATCTGAGGGAAGTAGCCTGTAAAATTTGGTATTGGAGAGTTGTCTGGCGGCCTCCTTTTGGTAGTCAGACCTGTTCATGATGACAACAGCACCTCCTTTATCAGCCTCTTTGATTATAATGTCAGGATGGTTTCTGAGGCTATGGATGGCATTGCGTTCTGCACGACTTAGGTTGTGAGGCAAGCAATGTTGTTTTTCCACAATTTCTGCCTGTGCATGTCGGCGGAAGCAATCAATGTATAGGTCCAGATTGTCATTTCGACCCTCAGGAGGAGTCCATGTGGAGTTCTTCTTTTTGTGCTGTTGGTGGGAGGGTAACTGTGTATCAGTGCGCTGTTCAGGGTTGTCCTGAAAGTATTCTTTGAGTCGGAGACGGCGAAAGTAGGCTTCCAGATCGCCGCAGAATTGTATCATGTTGGTGGGGGTGGCAGGGCAGAAGGAGAGTCCCCGAGATAGGACAGACTGTTCTTCTGGGCTGAGTGTGTGGTTGGATAGATTGACGATATTGCTGGGTGGGTTAGGGGTACCACGGTTGTGGCCCCATGTGGCAGGTAGGAGTTTAGACAGCTTACAGTCCTTTTTCCTTTGTAGAGAGGTGAAGTGAGTAATGTAGATCTCCTGTCTTATTTTAGTGAAGTCCGTTTGTATGGAAGTTTGGTTATAGATGAGAGTCTCCAGGTTGGAGAGCTCTTTTTTGATGTTTTCCTGTTTGCTGTATAGGATGCTGATCAGGTGGTTCCTCAGTTTCTTTGATAGAGTATGGCATAATCTCTCACTGTGGTCTGTGTAGTATGTAGATAGCAGTGGATTTTTTACCTTTAGTCCATTAGGTGTGATGTCCATCCGTTTGCATTTGGAAAGGAAGATGATATCTGTCTGTATTTGTGCAAGTTTCTTCATGAGGTTGATGGATCACCTGCACATCCACCAATGTAATATATGCCATCATATGCCAGCAATGCCCTTCTGCTATGTACATAAGCCAAACTGGACAGTCTCTAAGGAAAAGGATAAATGGACACAAATTAGATATTAGGAATGGCAATATACAAAAACCTGTAGGAGAACACTTCAACCTCCCTGGCCACACAATAGCAGATGTTAAGGTGGCCATCCTCCAGCAAAAAAACTTTAGGACCAGACTTCTAAGAGAAACTGCTGAGCTTCAGTTCATTTGCAAATTTGACACCATCAGTTTAGGATTAAACAAAGACTGTGAATGGCTTGCCAACTACAGAACCAGTTTCTCCTCCCTTGGTTTTCACACCTCAGCTGCTAGAACAGGGCCTCATCCTCCCTGATTGATCTAACCTCGTTATCTCTAGCTTGCTTCTGGCTTGCTTATATTTACCTGCCCCTGGAAATTTCCACTCTTGCATCCGACGACGTGGGCATTCACCCACGAAAGCTCATGCTGCAAAACGTCTGTTAGTCTATAAGGTGCCACAGGATTCTTTATTGCTACTTAGGAAGCATCATTACAGAAGATAGAAGATCAGATACTGAAGTCAGCACCAGAATAGCAAGACTGAAAGACAATCTGGAAGAATCAATATCTGATGAGAAGGGACATAAAGCTGAAGACTGAATTCTGACTCTTAAAAACTTACATTTGGTCTGTGTGAAATTACATCTGTGAAACACAGACATTCAAACAATTGATAATAAAGAAACTACAATCCTTTAATGACACTATTATAGAAGACATGGCTAGAACAGGTAACCAATAACAAAGTATTGGACATGATTGGAACTCAGCTAACACTAATCAAGATCTTATGAAAAGAAAGAATCAATTTCCAGGGCACATTTTCAGAGTTTCAGGAAGCAATGGATGTTTATGAGCATTGGAAGGGAAAGTTGATGGCAGAAAAACTCAATGCAGAAAAAGATTATCTTAGATGGATAATGTGGTATCCTGGGTGGATCAAAAGGACTATTCATCCACAGAGAAGTTAGCCAAAGATTATACAGAATGGGACGCCATGTTTGTAAACCTTCATAAATGGAGATGCCAGATAAGAAGGAGGTGATCTGTTAGACTACACTAACCAGAACCTTTAACAGGAAATTGGGTGTGTGTCTGGTGAGTGAAAAATAAAGTATACTTCATCATTATCAACACACCCTGAAGCCTCTGTCTTTCCTTACAAAAAAGCTAGAGGCCCATGTGAACACAGTGTATTGCAATAGGGGTATGCAAAAATGAAAAAATTAAAAATAGATTAGGTTCAGATTTATCTGACTTCTGAATGAAAATTCAGTTGGTTCTTCTTTGTTCAGACCGGCTTGCCCAGTAATTACTGAGAAACACTTGTTTTTTTGCTGCCTTTATTTTTTTTTTAAAAAAATCCATACTTGGTGTAAAAAATTAAACAAATACATAAAAAAGATGACATGAAAGATTGTAAAAAAGGTAGAGGGATACAGTGGTTAAACACAGACTGTAACCCACAGACTGTTAAACACCCTTAGTGATTTCATAACAGCACAGCTAGAGAAGCGCCAAACTATGTAACTATAACTGGAGCAGGTGACAGTGAACCACTGCTTCTTCATTACAATACCCACACCTCAGACAGTTTGGCATTTGTGCCCTCTGCTCCGGGTCCTTAAGATCAGAGAGCTGCTGCTATCAATACTGACAGCAGGCATCCAGTTTCAGAGATGGATAGCTACGTTAAAAAAAGGGTTCTTTAAAGTTTACGATGGTGAGTATGTCACACAACATTTGGCTTTTGATGTGATCCAATGTAAATGCAGTAATCATATTTACAAGATGTAATGGATAACATATTGCCTGTCATGAACTTCTCCTTTAAACTTTTCCATAAAATGTATTCTTTCCCCCTTTCCCGATACCAGTCTGAAATAAATCCACGTCAACAATCTTCAATAGATCCGACCTAGGCAGGGATTTTTAAATAAATGCTAACTGTTTAGTAAAGTTAAGCTCTAAATTAGAGTTGATTGAAACTCAACACTTTTGCTTGGCTAGAGTTTGTGCAAATAATTTATTTCCATTTCACTCAAAGGTTCATACCATATGACTCATTTCTTAAATTTAACATTTGAGTGTACTCAAAAATCAAATTATGGACCTCATACCCATCACATTTACCCCTGCTTTTCAGTGATATAATTCCAGTGACTTCAATTGAGATAATCCTGATTTACACCAATTTGAGATCAAAGTAAAGTCCCATGTCAAAAGTGAGGAGTTAAATTTAGGTCCTGAATACATAGACAAAAAAGGTACATTTTGCAATCTATTTAGCACTAACAAGTTAAATTGACTGAACACCACCTTTAACTTCAGTGTAGACACAATTTAGCATTTGTTAGATGAGTATGGGTAGGGCTACAACACAACTAGTTCAAATGCTCAGAAAGCATTGACTGTGATTAAATTATTAAACTACTTATACTACATAATGTGCAAGTAAACCACAATGAAAAGCAGAGAAAGTGATGGTTCTGAGACTCTCAGGTTATGGAAGAAGGAAAACAAATTAGGCTGATTGGGATGGAAGACCCTTATCGATACATGCCCTATATACCACTTTTAAATGGTTCTGGGCCTTATAGTGCTGAGGCGCCCACTGACTTCAGTTACATCTCTGAGGGCTCAGTACTTCTGCAAATCAGATCCCAAGGTCTTTAGTCAGACACAGACACACAATCAGTGACCACCTGTGAAAAGTTTGGTTTAAGTGACTTGCATTTGTAACTTTTTTTTTAAATAGCCTTTTCATAGATTCATAGATTTTTAAGGCCAGAAAGGACGATTACACCAGATTGTCTGATCTCTTGAATAACACAGGCCAGAAACTTTTACCAGTTAACCCATATTGCATTTTACATTAGAGGGGTGGGAATATGCGGCATATAGGAATTGGATAACATCCCTTTAAACAGTTTCAGAGACCTTTAGTGTTGTTGACTGTGTGCTGTGTTTTAGAAACCAGCCACAGCAATATGTAAAATTTAAACTTAAGTTAAATCTTACGTGTTTGTTTATAATTAGTAAACACAATTATTTGGAATCCTACTGTGCCAGTGTAATTTCTCCATATTTTGTTGCATGGCAAGCACACCACATTACAGGTGAAACATGGCCCATTACTAGTCAGCCACCCACATGGTGAGTAAAAAATGGTCTCCGATAGATCAACAGCAAAACTGTTGATTGGGAGCAGGCATATGTATAATCATTTTGCCTAATTTTGTACCCACTCTAACACAGTAGGTTTGAAATCTGGGGTGAAACCCTGCCTCACTGAAGTCAGTGGAGCCAGGATTTCACCCTTTCACATGACTGGGCTCAGATTACACTTTGATAATTTTTTAGAGAGAATTCAGAAAAAGAAAGAAATCCACTGAGAACGGTCGGGTGAAGAAGTGTTCAAAGAGTAGAAGAGCATTGCCTCATTCAGTGCACATAGTGAAGGAGGCTGTTGTCTGTACGACCCCTGCCTCATTTGCTGCAATAGTTGGAAGGAGAGTAATGAATGAGCCAGGAGATTGCAGGTAAGAAAAGGATGGTCTCATGGTTAGAGCAACTGGATGCTGCCTGTAAGAACTGGATTCTATCCCTTCTGGAGTGGGGAGCCAGGTCCAGGGAGTTCCAGCACTTCCAAAATATGGGTGTAAATTGGTTAAAAAACAAATCATGGCTTTTGTAAAACCCTGAAACTTTTCTGTTTAAAAAAAAATTGGTAAAAACTGAAAACACAGGGCCTTAGAGATCTAAAGGACAAAGGCAATAGGCCTTTCAAAATGATCTTCCATCACATGTGAAATTATTTCTCCTATTCTATATGGGGAAATGTCACAAGCTAACTTTTCAGGTAGAGATGCACTGTAGCATGTAAGAACCTGTTCAGATGCTAGAAGCTTCTTGGGCTCACCAAATGTCTTGATCCAATGTGGGGACTAATACCCTATCTGTCCATTGTGTATCACTTTGTATAGATGATGTTACACTGTAATGTCCAAAAGCGCAGAAAATTTTTAAATTTAGGCCAGAGTTGATAATTTTTTAAAATCTGCAGCCAGTCCTGCTGAATCTCTCTTAGCCACTCTTTATCAAATAATACAGGATCCTCTTACTTCACAACATAGAGATTTAACATATGCAGTTTATAGTTATATATGTTACCTCCATTGTAACAACACCGACAGGAATGAGGATTTCCCCTGTATATATATATATCTTTAGTAGCACTGAGGTTTTCTGCAACTTCACTTCTTTAGGTGGTCTTTGATAATCCTGCTGTGAAATTGCAGAAACAGCAGCACCTATAGCAAGCTTCATTTAAGTTCTACATCTTCCACTTGTAAAGAAATCTAAACAACACTGCAGTCATTGTTTTCTAAATTAAACTGTTGTAGAGATGCTATAACATTCTCAGTGGACGCCATGTTGTCACCTGCATGCTGATGAATTAGAAATTCTCTGGTTTTGCCCTCGATAAGTAGTTCTACTCACCTAGATATTTTTGTGTGCCCCAGTTTCTTGCTGTTTCTACAGGGTTTGTCCTTGAACCAATAATCATTTGCATTGTGAGATTGTTTCCCACAAGGAAAGCACACAGCATTGCTCTCACTGTACTTTCTGTTTGACCCCAGTTTATTTGTTGCACTGATTACATGATGCAGTTGCAGCTCCCTGGCATCTTTTGCTGCTGCCTCCATTAACAGAGCAATTTCTAGGGCACATTTTAGGATCAAATCAGCCTCAGTCAACAGATGATTTTGAATTGCTTCATTTTGCATACCACACATAACCAGTCCCTTAATGAACAATTTAAACTCCCCAATGCTCTGTAAATTTTTTAATTCAGCCACATAATTCAGAAATTCCTCTATTTTCCTTTAAATTCGGATTATAAAAGCAGAAATACTCTGCAATCACTGGTGACTTTGAGGATAGGCAATTTTGCAAGATTTCCACAATCTGCACAATGTTTTGTCCGCTGGTTTAATAGGCGCTGTTAGACTATGCAGAAGGTTATAAATTTTAGCTCCCACTACACACAGTAAAACCATCACCCTTTTCTCATCAGTTATACCAGGAGCAGTTATATACCATTCCAGGCTGTTGATATAGGCAGGCCAGTCCTCTCTGAGCTATCAACTAGCTAGCTCTACTGAGCAATCATTTCCCCCAGACATTTTTAACCCCTTTCCCCTTGAATGAGTAGTTTAGTCACAGTCCCAGCTAGACCTTGAGCATTAACTTCAAATAGAACCTTAGATTCTATTTGAAGTTAATGCTATTCTTAGTGATTGATTTAAACTGGAGTTCTGCTTGAGGAAGGATTGCAGGATTGGGTTCAGAGGCCTACCCCCAAGCTTTCTGGCACCATGTAATCCTTGCCATAAGAGCTTCAGTAGTGCATAGGGCCTTGCTTGAGTCTTTTGCACACTGGTGACTAGTGCCCTATGAGATGGGAGAGGTATTAGCAGGGATTCTCGCTAACATAATGAAAGCTTTTGACAATCGCTTCACTTCAAAGGAAGAAAGAGAGGCCAATACAAGCATACCCTGTGTTTATCATATCAGTAGGCAGAGGAATTACTAATTAGTTTGGTTTGGGGCCAAACAAATGGGAACAGGGGACCTCGCTTGAAGTGGAAGGGAACTGGCAAGTAGGAACAGAGTGGGAATGGAGATATCATCAGGAGATATGAACATTTCATTTGGGAGGGAATTGGCAGGCGGGAGTGGAGACAAGGGGGAAGGAAAGGAGCTGGGGAACTGGAGGATGTGTGCTGTTGGTTTTGGAAGAAGAATAACTAGGGCCTTAAAAAATGTGCCAAGACGCATGGCTATGTCATGAAATTTCAGAAAGGTACATTGACATTTAAGGAGTATGTACATTTAATATTAAACAAACCCATGAAGTTCCCAAGGCCCCACTACTCAGGGCATTATTCTCTGCTACGTGCAGCAAATTTAAAACGTGTAGTTAAGGTTTTTCTGGATAAAAGGAGAAAGTGGGAGCCAAGGAGTGGGGTAAGGGAATGTAGCAAACTAGTTCAGCAAGCAGTGAGGCAGAGAATAGGAAGAGAAAGGGGAGGCATATTGCTTGCTGAGAGATTTAAAACCACCGCTCCTTTTCACAGTGTAGTAATGCTTTTCACTGAGAATGAGAGTATTCAATAGTGGTGTTCTAAGCTTTAAAAGTTAAAATGATCTCAATAAACATTATACATAAAATACACTGTTCTCTTTTCTGCACTTCTATTCAAAGGGGTTCTCCTGTCTCCCAGTAGGAGCCTAGAGAATCTCTCTCTGTCTCTCACACACTTCCTTTCCACTGCTCTGTCAGCAGAACTTCTTCCCTTTTCGGACTAAGGGGTAGAACTGATGGGATCCCAAGGAACTCCTATCCAGTCCTCCTCAAACAGAAGGATGGTGTCCTCAACATAAGGCCAGTAAAGAAAGGGAGATATACAAATAAAGAAAATTATTCTCAAGGATCTACAAAGCATCCCTCTTTCACAGAATTCACTAGCATTATAGATAGGAAAGAGATGCCTGGGGAGAGGGATATAAGAACAGAATGTGGTACTTAAAGTTTATTTCCAGTTTGTACTCCAGAGTATTTACAGCTTGTCCCTCTAGAGGCCAGCAAAGCATCTGAAAACAGCTACAGTGAAATAGGACATGATGCTGCCATAGGACCAACTCTTACAGTACTATTATGATTAAAGTTTTCTTCCAGCTTTCCAACGGCTGCCATACTATTATATTCAGGCTGACTTGTATTGCAATTAGAGTGGAAACAAACAAACAAAAAAAACCCACCCCATGCCACAACGTTACCTTTATCATAGGTCTACATTCCTTGAGTAGGTAGGCTCAGATGTTAGAAGTAGACAGGACTAATTAAATCAGATATATTACTTCTTTCCTGTAGGAGGGATCTGCTGGTTTATGGTTAAGATTAGTATATATTTAGGAGAGACAGTGTTGTCTAGTGGTTACAGCAGGAGACTACATTTCTGGGTTGTATTCCTGTGGCATTAATAAGTTGTCACTAAACTTCGCTGTGTCTCAATTTCCCCATTTGCAAAACAGACATACTTACTTGCCTGCCAAAAGGGATGGGAAGCTTAGCTAATAGAATTAATAGGTTGAGAACCTTAAATAAAGGATGTTATAAAAGTACAAAGTAATTAGTGATTTGGCACACAGTATATATATTCATTTAATTGATCAATTAATTTTTAGGGAGATACATTTTCTTTTCCTTTCTATGCACTGGACTTAAGTTTTTAATAGGTTTTACTCTATGGGTCATATCCTCAGAAGTTTGCCTGAATAAAGATCTCAGGACTTGCCCCTGTGTGTTTTGGTTTGGTACTAGAAAATATTAGCCTTTTAATTAGCAGGTTATTTCTCTGATAGTGTCCAAGTGCCTCCATTGTAGTTTCATTTATTCAATTTTAGTACAGTACCACAGAATCAAGGATAAAGTGAACGAACAAAGAGAAGTAGAATTTTCCACAGTTTCTAAGGAGGAATATTTCTGAGACACTGTGGTCGTGTGGGTGGGCAGAGAGATGGATAGACAGACAGACGGAAAAGGGAGTTTACTTCATGGGATTCCAATAATTGGTATGTGGTTTACATTCCATTCATCTGAAGGACTCTGATGTTAATCAGAAACATGCTTGGATTACTAAACTACCGCTAATGTTCAAAAACATGCTCTACCTTCAGCCAATGCATTTTTCTCACATGCATCTTTCCTCTGACACCCAGAGCCCCCAAGGAATACTGTGGTCATTTACCACCCTTAGCTCAGCTGCAGCTATTATAATAGGAATTGCTTCCTGGGAAAGGTTTTATAATTGCTGGTTTCAGAAGGTGAACCATTTTATATTGTGGTATTTGAAACTGGCTTTGATTTTATTAAGAGACTCTATTTGGGGCCATCCAACTCTGGAAAAGCCTTGTCTGGACAGAGTCATGGTGGTCTGGCAGTTGAGTCTGGCTCCTAGTAGCCAGACATTAAAGCAGACACCCATGAATGAAGTTCCATATTCGGCCTCTGGACTTGCTGTGTGTTGAGTATGTGCACAATTGAACCTGGAGAAAAACAAACACCTCATCCAGAGCCTGTGACAGTGACAAATAACCCTTCAACCTCACCCCTAGTGAGAGTGTGGACCACTCGGCAATCAACTCCGATGGTCCATGGGATGGGGAAACAGATAATGAGGAATGCATAGCATGGATATTGTGCTAATTGGAATTCTGTTCTAGAACATCAATGTCAGATACATTTGGGTTCTGATTATTTTGCCTACCCCTGTAAATCCTACATGCCTCTCTTAGTCCCCCAACTCTGCAACTTGCTTCCCATTTCCAGAGTCCTTTACACTTAAAATGACTGAATGGCACAACCCGGTATGACTTATCTTTTCTGGGCCTGAGCTGACTGATCTGTCCAACCTCCACTTTCTGTGCTTCCCCACTACAGCCAAAGTGCAAAACATTCCTGATTACAGAGGCCCACAAGTGCTCACCATTTGAACAACTCCACCAACCAGGCCCAACAGAGAGGAGGAGAGTTGCAAGGATCCATACCAGAAATCCAGCGGCTCCCCAGAAAGGAAGGCTGGTCTTGTGGTTAAAGTAAAAGAATAGGACTCAGGAGAGCTGAGTTCAAGTTGAGGCTGTGCCAAGGACTTCCTGTGTGATCTAGGACACACCATTTAATCTCTCTGAATCTCAGTCCATGTCATTAACAGAGGGAAATAATATCTCCTTTCTCTCACTGTTTGTCTGACTATCTGGTCTATTTAGAGGGCAAGATCTTTGCGGGAGGTATTATTTCCTTGTATAGGTTGGCTCAGCATCCAGAACAATAGAGCTCCGATTGTGGAGGTGTCCCTTAGCGGCTACTGTAGTACAAAGAATAAAGGTAAGAATATAGCAGTTGGGAGCTGGGCAGGGTCCAAGTTCATTGTAAAGGTTTGGGGTGGAGGTTGAACTTACCCCTCCCCTGAAATCCAATTTTTTTTGTCCTATGTACCTCTATAGGACCACATCCAATACTCAAACAAAAGCTTTTGTGGTCTAGAAGCATCAGGTCTAAATGGAGTCTTCCTTCTGGACAAGTCCATCAGAATTGTACTAAGGCAAAACATAATATTCTCCAAGATTACCTATTTTATACAGTCCAGCTCAAGGAGAGACTGACCAGGGACCCAGACACAGAATGCCTTGTTCATGTGTATATTAATGAACTTTGTACTGGACTATCTTGCACAGGGAAATTTGGTTCTGATCCGTCAAACTCAGATTCATCTTGAATGAGCTTTTTGCTAGTCTCATTCACTTGAATGAGCTTTTTGCAAGTCTGTTCATTTCAGGGAGATAATGGAGATAGTCTGCTTCACTTATGTGTATTTTCAGCTCATACCATATGGACTAAATTCTGTTCAGTTAAACCACCTCAAACCCTACTCTATTGAGTTCAGTGACATTATGCTGGATTTACACCCATGCTATTGAAAGCAGAATTTCGTCTACATGACTTTATTCTGGCCTAAACCCATTTCCAGCTGTTTTCATGCAAACCTTGTTCAAAGCTTTCTTGTGCCATCCTGTCCATTGAGGTTTCTACCCCCCCACAGCAGCTGGTTTGGTCTATTAGCATCCTGACTGAATTCTGGTTTTTACTTCCATTAAGTATGCCATGATTTATTTTCAGAGCTGGGATTTAGCACACAGCCAGTATTTACTATACCTGCTCTTTGCCATTGAACACCCACAGTTTTTCAGGACAGCACCATTTAATTATATTGAACATCAAAACATTTTTGATACAAGGAGTGCTTGGATATATCTTTTTTTGGACTGTAATTGCTTTCCACCACATCTGATTAAAGGAAGGTGAATTCCTGAATAAACTACAGCTAGAGCACCACAGGGGACTCACAGTACAGTCAGTTCATTTAATCATTCCCCCTGCTTTTTCCCCCTGAGCTATGATCAGACAGCACCTTTATATAGTTAAGAACTATAATGTGGCCTTTAAAGTTTAAGCAGTCATACCTTAATTAACATTAGGGTTTTCCCCCTCTTCTTTCCCAGCCACAACTGTTCTAGTGTCAGTGAAGGTTATTATGTTTAAGTATTAAAAATGCCTAGCTAAATAAGTTGGCTTATTTGCTTTTGCTGATAGTAGCAGTCCACCCACAGAGCCCTTTCAAATCTCTTCAGTGTTTTGGAAAGTGGATAAGGGACTTATTCAGTGACGCACAAGTTTTGCTTGAGCCAGGAATGAAGCGTGCATTTCATGAAATGAGAAATAACCTCAGACCACACACAGTGTAATAGCTGAACTCCATCTCTCTCTCTCTCTCTCTCTGAGACACAGACACACACACAGACACACACACACACACACACACACACACCCTCCTCCTAAAAAACAAGATGAAGACTGACATCTTTAAATCCTTTAAGCATTCTTCTATAACTAACAGCAGAGGGAGGTTTTCAGAGCTTAGGTGGCTCATTGTTAGCAACAAGCCGATGAAAAAATGGATTACTACAGTATGTACATACCATGCTGAAGAGAAATCACAAAAGGCCTTCACCATCTAAACACAGCTTTTAAGAGGAGAAGCTGCTAGTCCAAATGTAATTGTTAAAGCTTCCTTTAGTGTAGGGGTGATGAGGGGAGACAATTTTTTCCCCTCTGACAATAATGTTGGTTCTGTTGCAACTTGTTTAGTTAAAATAAAATCAAACGAATACTTCAAAATTTATTTCCCAGAGTAATACAATGAAATAAAACAGAATGATCATAAGTATATTACACACAAAATTCACATCCCTTTCTCTCCAAAGCGAGTGGTATGATTGGTGAAGATCGATTACACACACACACACACACACACTCACTCACTCTCTCACACACACACAACAACCTTTTCCATAGCTGCTATTCCACATCTATAATTCCAGCTTCAGGATTTAACACCTGTGATTCCTTACTTAGGGGTTTGTGGCCAATGGATGCCACTTATTTGTTGAGCAGGTCAAGTCCTTGCTCCTGTCTTAGCTAACCCCCAACATATTCTTTGTGCTGGCCTATGCAAAGTGCTAGCTTCATAGCGTTCAGCAGGGGAGGAAGTCTCATGCATCAGAATTGTTTGTCACGGATCAGTAATAAGACCATCCCAAACTCAGCAAATGATATGTATGCTACCACATGACACCATATATAATTATGCATACATATAGAAGTGTATATAAAAATATACACACACAAACCCAGATAATGAGTGCCAGGACCTCCAGCTATAGTTAAGGTTGCTTAACACTTTCCATGATAAGACCCTGCCTTCTGTTGCTTATAACTTTGAGAAACTCCAATCGTTAACACTGAAATTTTCCATGCTTGGTTGAATTTTTCTGGGCAATTTCAGTGAAAACAGGCCAGCTGTTGCCAAATATGAAGTTAAAGTAGAGCTACCTTGTTCTTGCCTTGATAAAATTTCATGCAACCATTTCACTGAGGACCTATAGTGCCTCTATGCTTCAGAGCAGGATTTGAAAATTGGCAAGTGGGTACCCTCCTCTCAAGGAATGTGCCTTTTGCTATCCTTGTGAAAAGTTGCCCAAATTTGGCCAAGTTATAAACCTTTAATAATTTCAGGCTGCATGTGCTTAGTAGAGGGTTGTTAGAGGCTGGCAGCTAAATTCTCTGAAAATTCCATCTGCACTGATTGTGCTCTATCCCCACACAACTCTGCTGTGCTGACCAAACTGCACATAAACCATTCCCACAGAGCAAATGAGCATACTCCTCCAATCCAGGGGCTGTGAAGGACTTTTCCGGAAATTTTTCCTCTTGGCAGTCAAGAGTTGCTGTGACACCAGAATTGAAAGCAGGGAAACTCTCTGTTCTACATCCCCAGTGCTCACAGATCTTTGGGCAACACAGAAAGAAGGCAGAAGAAATGGAGAAAGCGACCTGACTAGCTTGAATACAAAAGGGTGAGACAGAGGCAGGATAGAGGGTACAGTTTGAGGCCAAGAGGAACAAAGGAAGAGTGGGACAGGCTGGGAGTTAAGAGAAGAGGGGGACAAACACAGGCTGGCAGAAACAAGGCAGAATGGTCAGTAGCCACTAGAGCACATGCTTCTAGAACTTGGACTAGAGCTCAGGATTCCTGTATCTGAAATCTCAGGATCCCAGGTCTTCATCCAACTGTGATTTAAAAATATCCAGTGATGGAGAATCCACAACAGTCCATGGGTAAATTGGTCCAATGGGTAATTACCCTTACAGTAAAAAATGTGCTTATTTCTAGCCTGACTTCTGCTTCCAGCCATTGGATCTTGTTATACTGCCCTCTGCCAGACTGACAAACCTGCTATTATCAGTTTTCTCTAGGGATTCAGTGTGTACTATAAACGTAAGTCATCCATTAGCCTTCTCTTTGATAAGCTAAATAGAGCTCCTTGAATCTTTGATTATACAGCATGTTTTCCAGTCCTTCAATCATTTTCATGGCCCTTCTCTGAAACCTCTCAAATTTCTGAACATCCTTCTTGAATTGTGTACATTAGTACACCAGTGCTGGTTACAGTTTTCCACAGTAGCAGTCTCACCAGTACCAATACAGAGGAAATATAGCCTCTACTAGTACTTGATATTCCTTTGTTTATATATCCAAGGGTACAGTCCCCCATTGTGTAAGTATGGACCACATTCTTGGTTCCTAGATTAATGACTCTACATTTGGCCTTATTGAAACACATGTTGTTTGCATACGTCCAGCTTACCCAGTAATCTACATTGCTCAGGAGCAGTGATCTGTCCTCTTAATTATTTACCATTCCCCAGTCTCCTAGATAGTTGCAAACTTTGTCAATAATGATTTTGTTTTCTCTTCCAAGTCATTGATAAAAATGTTAAATGGTGTAGGACCAAGAACCGATTCCTGTGGTTCCCCCACTAGAAATACACCTATCTTGATGATTCTCTGTTTATAATTAAACTTTGAAACTTATCATTAGAAAGTTTTTAATCTATTTAATTTATGCTGCATAGATTTGTATCATTGTAGTTTCTCAAATCAGGATATCATGTAGCACCAAGTCAAATGCCTTACAGAAGTTTATTACATAAACACTAATACCTTTATCAATCAAATTTGTAAACTCATCAAAAACACATTAAGTTAGTTTTATAGGACCTACTTTTCATAAACCCATGCTGATTGGCATCAAGCAGATTATCCTCCTTTAATTCTTTGAGTCCTACATCAGCTCTTCTAGGACCTGGGATCAGTATCAGGTCAAGCCTATAACTACCCAAGTCATCTCATTTACCCTTTTAAAATATTAACACAACATTCACTTTCCTGCAGTCCTCGGGAACTTGCCCAGCATTCCAAGATTTATCAACACTAATAGTACAAAGAGTGAATCATAGAATTCAAGATCAGAAGGGACCATTATGATCATCTAGTCTGACCTCCTGCAAAATGCAGGCCACATAAGCCGATCCACCCACTCCTGAAATAATTCTCTCCCTTGACTCTGCTGTTGAATGCTCCAAATCGTGATTTAAAGACTTCTAGTAGCAGATAATCCACCAGCAAGCGACTCCTGCCCCATGCTTCGGAGGAAGGCGAAAAACCTCCAGGGCCACTGCCAATCTACCCTGGAGGAAAATTCCTTCCCGACCCCAAATATGGTGATCAGCTGAACCCCGAGCATGCGGGCAAGACTCTCCAGCCAGACCCTCTGGAAAAAGGCTAACAATATCCTATCATTGACCCTTTGTACTAATTACCATTGTGGCACGTTATTGACCTATTGACTAAACCCGTTATCCTATCATACCATCCCCTCCATAAACTTATCTAGCTTAATCTTAAAGTCATGGAGGTCCTTCACCCCCACTATTTCCCTTGGTAGGCTGTTCCAGAATTGCACTCCTCTGATGGTTAGAAACCTTCGTCTAATTTCAAACCTAAATTTCCTGACTGACAATTTATATCCGTTTGTCCTCGTGTCCACATTAGCACTGAGCTGAAATAATTCCTCTCCTTCCCTGGTATTTATCCCTCTGATATATTTAAAGAGTGCAATCATATCTCCTCTTATCCTTCTTTTGGTTAAGGAAAACAAACCGAGCTCCTCAAGTCTCCTTTCATACGACAGGCTTTCCATTCCTCGGATCATTCTAGTGGCCCTTCTTTGTACCCGTTCCAGTTTGAATTCATCCTTCTTAAACACGGGAGACCAAAACTGCACACAATACTCCAAATGAGGTCTCACCAATGCCTTATATAACGGGACTAGCACCTCCTTATCTCTACTAGAAATACCTCGCCTAATGCATCCCAAGACCGCATTAGCTTTTTTAGCGGCCACATCACATTGCCTACTCAGTCATCCAACAATCAACCAGGACTCCTAGGTCCTTCTCCTCCTCCGTTACTTCCAACTGGTGCGTCCCCAGCTTATAACTAAAATTCTTGTTAGTCATCCCTAAATGCATAACCTTACACTTCTCACTATTGTATTTCATCCTGTTACTAATACTCCAGTTTACAAGGTCATCCAAATCTCCCTGGAGGATATCCCGATCCTTTTCCGAATTGGCAATACCTCCCAACTTTGTGTCATCCGCAAACTTTATCAGCCCACTCCTACTTTTGGTTCCGAGGTCAGCGATAAATAGATTGAATAAAATCGGACCCAAAACCGAACCTTGAGGAACTCCACTGGTAACCCCCCTCCAACCCGACAGATCACCCTTCAATACGACCCTCTGCAATCTCCCCTTTAACCAGCTCCTTATCCACCTCTGGATTTTCATTTCGATCCCCATCTTTTCCAATTTAACCAGTAATTCCTCATGCGGTACCGTATCAAACGCCTTACTGAAATCAAGATATTAGATCCACCACATTTCCCTTGTCTAAAAAAATCTGTTACTTTCTCAAAGAAGGAGATCAGGTTGGTTTGGCACAATCTACCTTTTGTAAAACCATGCTGTAATTTGTCCCAGTTGCCATCGGCCTCAAGGTCCATAACCACTCTCTCCTTTAAATTTTTTTTCCATGACTTTGCATACTACAGATGTTAAACTAACAGGCCTGTAGTTACCCGGGTCACTTTTTTTCCCCCTTCTTGAATATAGGAACTATATTAGCTAATCTCCAGTCAAACGGTACAACCCCCGAGTTTAGAGATTTATTAAAAATCATCGCTAACGGGCTTGCAATTTCACTTGCCAATTCCCTTAATATTCTAGGATGAAGATTATCCAGGCCCCCCGATTTACTTCCGTTAAGCTGTTCAAGTTTGGTTTCCACTTCAGATACCGTAATGTCTACCCCCATATCTTCATTCCCATCAGTCCCGCTATCACTATTCCTTAGCCCTTCATTAGCCTCATTAAAGAGCGAGGCAAAATATTCGTTCAGATATTGTGCCATGCCAAGATTATCCCTAATCTCCACTCCGTTTAAAGTTTTAAGTGGTCCCACTTCTTCCTTCTTGGTTTTCTTCCTATGGCTAAAAAACCTTTTGCTACTGGTTTTAATCCCCTTCACTAGGTCCATCTCCACCCGGCTCTTTGCCTTTCTCACTGCTTCCCTACACCCTCTGACCTCAATAAGGTAGGTTTCTTTGCTGATCCCTCCCATTTTCCACTCCTTGTACGCTTTCTGTTTTTTCTTAATCACTCCTCTAAGACGCAGCAAAGAATCCTGTGGCACCTTATAGACTAACAGATGTTTTGCAGCATGAGCTGACGCTTGCTCATCCAGCTCGGTCTAAAACTGCTACCTACGAACCATTTTCCCTTTCTTAGGATACATGCCTCTGACAGCTCCTGCAACTTCAACCTGAAATAACCCCAGGCGTCATCCGCCTTTAGATCCCTAAATATGTTAGTCCAATCCACTTCCCTAACTAGTCGCCTCAATTTAGTAAAGTTAGCCCTTTTGAAATCATAAACCTTAGTCTCAGATGCAATTTTGTTTATCCTTCCATTTATTTTGAAACGAATTAGCTCATGATTACTCGAGCCAAGGTTGTCCCCTACAACTATTTCCTCAACAAGGTCCTCGTTACTTACCAAAATCAGATCTAAAATGGCATCCCCCCCCGTCGGTTCAGCAACTACTTGATGAAGGAATTCATCAGCTATCACGTCTAGGAAAAGCTGAGCCCTATTATTATTACTAGCATTTGTTTCCCAATCTATATCCGGGAAGTTAAAATCTCCCATGATCATACAGTTCCTATTAGTATTTACCTCCTTAAAAACATTAAAGAGCTCTCTATCCATATCCAGGCTAGATCCCGGCGGTCTATAGCACACCCCAATCACTATCCCAGGGGACGCTCTAGTAGTTTTCTTCCCCAATGTGACCATTGCCCTAACAGACTCCGTATTATCCATTGCATTGCTAGTTATTTTGTTACTTTTCACCTCATTATTGATATACAATGCTACTCCCCCACCTTTACCTTTGTATCGGTCTCTCCTAAACAGCACATACCCTTCCATACCTGTACTCCAGTCATGGCTACCATTTCACCATGTTTCGGTTATTCCTACGATATCCGGTTTCAATTCTCGGACCAGGAGCTCTAGTTCCTCCATTTTGTTACCTAAGCTGCTCGCATTGGTGAACAAACATCCTAATTTTTGCTGTTTGGCTCCTCTCACCCAACTTGGTAGGGACACAGTACTACCAGTATGACCTGTCGGTCTAGTATCCGTCCCCCCCTTCTTCCTTATACCTAACCGTCCCCCTCTGGCTATATCTGTTATACTGTTGTTCTCACTCTCAACGTATAAATTTGGCGTGGAGAGTACCTGGACCTCTCCCAGCCGTCTCCCCCCTGAGTGCCTCAGCCTGTTCTTTTAAAACTCTTGGCTACAAGTTATTCAGATCTGCTGGTCTACAAATGTCTGTAGCTCCTGTTTAACATCCTCCTGAGTGACTGTTGAAATGGAAAATACTTCATCATCACTTGGCTTTTACCTAAAGATGGAAGTATTTATTGAACACTTCTGCCCTTTCTGCATTACTACTGACAGTTCTATCATTTCCAATCATCAGGAGTAACAGAAAGCACAAGTCCTCTCTGCAGTAATGCTTCCCTACTGTTTTTTCCCCTTTCCCTTTCTTTTAACCACATATGAGAATACTCAAAGAATCTGCTTACAACATGGTTGCTCCCAAATCTGTTTACAAGAATGGGTTCAGTTTGCAAAACATGGTTAAGATCCAGTTTATACTACAAATCAAGCTTAGAACATCATCAGATTTAAACACATTATATTCGTAACAGGGGTCAGTGACAACATGGTTGTAAACAGGTTCCCTGCACAGCTGTATTTGTAGTGTAGGCAGGGTCAGATTTCTTATTAGTTCACCAGAGTCCTAGTCTTCCCAATCAGGATACAACTATAAATCGATGGGGATTATTGGTATCTTTTGGGGGGAGGGATAGCTCAGTGGTTTGAGCATTGGCCTGCTAAACCCAGAATTCTGAGTTCAATCCTTGAGGGGGCCACTTAGGGATTTGGGGCAAAAATCAGTACTTGGTCCTGCTAGTGAAGGCAGGGGGCTGGACTCAATGACCTTTCAAGGTCCCTTCCAGTTCTAGGAGATATACCTATCTCCAATTATTATTATATTATATTGAAGGGGGAAGGGGAGAGAACCTGCATACCCACAGTGACCAAATTAGTTGAGAAATAAGTAACTGTGAAAACTTTTCACCTGAAAGCAATTATGAAAAGAGCCATCCTCCTCCTCACAGTTGATCTGTATTAAGGAGATGAGGTGATAACCACCATGAAACCATTTCCTTTTACAGTGATGCTATTACAGATTCCACATAATCAATACCTCAATTGCAATCATGCAGGAACGTACCAGTGGAAGCTGCCCACATTCCACTCTGCCATAATCCTGTAAACACTAAATCCCCAAGTTGCTCTTTACTTCCAAACCTGCCCAGATGATAATCACAGATTTCCAAGACAAAGGGTACCAATTTGTAATATTTGAAGGTTATAAATAGTAGTAGTAGTTTCTGTGACGATCAAGCTCTTCCTTTTCAGCCAGTTTAGATTCCAGCTTTTATATATACAAATCTTATTCATGACAAAAAATGTATATACATATCCTCAGTGCACTGGAACTAATATTATTTACTGCTTTATATAATACCCCTCGGTATAATATGTCGTACTCTAACAGGAAAATACACACAGGGATAATCCTACTTTAAGACATTTTCTTGTGGTGTAGGTTAAGACAACTAATGCGCTCCTACAAATAAATGAGAATCAGTGTATCAGTGAATAAATTATTTTTATGCATCTATGGAAGTTTGGATTTATTTATGTATATGCCCACCTACAAAAACAAATGGGTCTGCACCCTCATTCTGATTGCTTCAGATAGCTCTGCTCATTAAAACAAGAGCTGGTTTGTGCCAGTGAAGTCTCTCTATTTGGGCCCTGATCATGTAATTGACTGCATGCAGATATTACTCCATGTGGATGCAAGGGTGTAAGAACAATCTAAAAGGAATAAGGTGAGCTACCATGTACCAAGTCCACCTGCTCCTATCAGCAAGTACCTTATGTCTAACGGTATCAGTCTCTGTTAAATCTAATGGTGTTCATGTGGACGCCGATGTCAATTGCCCTGATGCTATCAGGGACCAATGAGACCAACACCATCTCCACACCACATCCTGGTCTGATGTCCAACTGATTTATGTCTGAGCAATGAAGAATGTCAAATGCTACTTGAGTTGGCTTGCTATCATTTGATCAAAAAACTCCCTACCTCCAGAAAGGGCTGTAAGTAACAAGGTTGTTAAAGTCAAACACTTTTTTGAGTAAGAACCACATCATTTTTAAGATTTGCCAGCAGCTTGCTTGCCATTAGGGAAATGATGACAAATTCTATCAATAAAGGACCCAGGCACTATGAATGGGGGGCGGGGTGTGTGGAAGAAAAAAAACATCACCGATGAGACACAAACTGGGGGAGTGGTAAATAATGAAGAGGACAGTATTGGAGTATTGTGTCCAGTTTTGGCCTCCCCTCCCCACTACAGAAATGATGTGGACAAACTGGAGAGAGTCCAGCTGAGGACAACAAAAATGATTAGGGGATTGGGGCATATGATTTAAGAGGAGAGGCTGAGGGAACTGGGCTTATTTAGTCTGGAGAAGAGTGAGGGGGGATTTGATAGCAGCCTTCAACTACCTCAAGGGGGGTTCCAAAGAAGATGGAGCTAGGCTGTTCTCAGTGGTGGCAGATTACAGAACAAGGAGCAGTGGGCTCAAGTTGCAGTGGGGGAGGTCTAGGTTGGATATTAGGAAACACTTTCGCTAGGAGGTTGGTGAAGCACTGGAATGGGTTACCTAGGGAGGTTGTGAAATCGCCATCCTTACAGGTTTTTAAGGCCCAGCTTGACTAAGGCCTGGCTGGGATGATTTAGTTGGGGCTGGTCCTGCTTAGAGCAGGGGATTGGACTAGATGACGACCTGAGGCCTCTTCCAACCCTAATTTTCTATGATTCTATGACAGGTCACTGATTCAGAGTGATCTGGATCGTCTGGTAAGCTAGGTGCAAGCGAATAATGTGTGTTTTAGTACAGCTAAAAGTAAATGTATTCATCTAGAAGCAAAGAATGCAGACCACACTTACATGATGCAGACTCTACCCAAGGAAGCAGTGACTGAAAAAGATTCAGGGATCATAGTGGATAATCAGCTGAACACAAACTCCCAGTGTGATGCTGTAGGCCAGGAGTCGGCAACCTACGGCACGCATGCCAAAGGCAGCACGCGAGCCGATTTTTACTGGCACACTGCTGCCAACCAGGGTCCTGGCTGCCGGCGCCACTCAGCCCGCTGCCTGCCTGGGTGAACAGAAACCTAGACCGGCAGTGGGCTGAGGGGTCTGACGGCCAGGACCCCCACTGCCGTTCTGGGGTTCCGTCTGCCGGCCCCTTGCCAGCCGGGGTCCTGGCCCCGCTCAGCCCGCTGCTGGCCTGAATGGACGTAACCCCCGACTGGCAGCGGGCTGAGCAGGGCCGGCAGCCGGGACCCCAGCTGGCAGGGGACGGAACCCCAGACTGGCAGTGGGCTGTGGCTCGGTGAGCTACTGGTCTGGGGTTCCATCTGCCGCCTGTGCTGCCAGTCTGGGATCCTGGACGCCGGCGCTGCTCATCCCACTGCTGGCCTGGGTGAATGGAACCCCAGGCCGGCAGCGGGCGGAACAGGGCCAATGGCCATGATCCCGGCTGGCAGGAGCCAGTGGACAGAAGCTCAGACCGGCAGCCCAGCTCAGCTCGCTGCTGGTCTGGGGTTCTGGCTGCTGGCCCCTTGTCAGCCGGGGTCTCGGCCCCGCTCATCCCGCTGCCGGCCTGGATGAACAGACCCCGGGCTGGCAGAGGGCTGAGTGGGGTCGGCCGATGGAACCCCAGACCGGTGGCAGGCTGAGTGGCTCAGTGCGCTGCCAGTCTGGGGTTGGGTCCCGGATGCTGGCCTCACTCCCCTCGCTGCTGGCCTGGATGGACGGAACCCTGGGCCAGCCGCGGGCTGAGTGGGGCTGGCGGCTGGGACCCGGGACCCCAGCTGGCAGGGGCTGGCCGACAGAACCCCAGACTGGCAGCGCGGGTGGCAGACGGAACCCCAGACTGGCAGCGCGGGTGGCCACTCAGCCCACTGCGGGTCTGCGGTTCTGTCCGCCGGCCCATGCCAGCCAGGGTCCCTGCCGCCGGCCCCACTCAGCCAGCTGCCAGTCTGGGGTTCTGTCGTGGGGCCTCTGTAAATGTAAAATTTATCACCAGCACGTGAAATCTTAGATTACTGAAGACTTGGCACGCCACTTCTCAAAGGTTGCTGCCCCCTGTTGTAGCCAAAAGAACCAATGTGATCCTAGGATGCATAAATAGGTGACTCTATTCTTACTTGAGAGAGAGGTTATTTTATGTCTGTATTTGGCACTGCTGTCAGTGCTGTTGGCCTGCTGTGCCCGGTTCTGGTGCCCACAATTCAAGAAGGATGTTGATAAATTGGAGAGGGTTCAGAGAAGAGCCATGAGAATGATTAAAGGATTAGAAAACCTGCCTCACATTGATAAGCTAAATAGAGTGAGCTCCTAATCTAACAAAGAGGAAGAAAAGGGATGACTTGATTACAGTATATAAATATCTACATGGGGAACAAATATTTAACAACAGGCTCTTCAATTTAAGTAGAGGAAGGTTAACACGATCCAATGGCTGGCAGTTGAATCTAGGCATATTCAGACTGGAAATAAGGTATAATTTTTTAATGCTGACAAAAATTAAACTTCGGGGCAATTTATCAAGGGTCGTAGAGGATTTTCCATCACTGACAATTTTTAAATCAATATTGGATATTTTCCTAAAAAGATCTGCTCTAGGAATTATTTTGGGGAAGGCTCTATGGCTTGTGTTTTATACAGGATGTCAGACTAGATGATCACAATGATCCCTTCTGGGCTTGGAATCTATGACTATGAGAGGAGAAATGGGGGGCCTGGGTCCATCTCACAGATGAATATTGCTTCCCATAAGCCCGCATAAGTCAAAATCACAGAATATTCAAGTTTTCTTATATCCCTCTGTTGAGGCTACTTTTGTTTTCCTGTGTAAGGGAATCCTCCTCCTTCAAGTGTCCCAATTGGCTATCATAATTCTAAGCAACTCAAAGCCTTCAAGATTGCATCTAAAACACCAGGGGATACAATAAAAATGGCAACAGCATGCAGTTTCAGAAAGGTGATGGAAACACATCAGACACTTATGCTTATGCCTATTTCTTGTAAAGCCTAAACGTGTTACTATTTCATCATATTTGTTAAGTACCTGGAGCAAGGAAGCTGCTGTGCTTAAGTCAGATTTCCCATTTTAGTTTTCAGATGGCATCCAGTTACAGTAAGTGCATAATGGCTAACACAGAGACAAAGTGAAGCCTATAACAGCTTCCCATGACCTAAAGTGGAATCTGCTCCAGATCAAATTTAAGCTTATTTTCCAGTGGGCACTCATCCAGACCACAAAAACCACCACAGTTCAGACTGCTGCTGTGTAGCTTCAGTGTCCAAGGTTTTACAGTTTCATAACATTTACTCTTCACATAAAACAATTTATACACTATATTCAAAGCAAAATCCTGGTATTATTAAAACAGTGTTAATTTTAAAATTTCAAAGCCTACAAGCATCAGAAAATTCAGGGTTAAGGTTCCCTTGGCAGCCTTATACCCTGGCCTCCTGTAGCTACACGTTATGATAAAGTCTTCCATTACATGACCCCATAGCACTGGGCTCTGAGACACATGCTTATCATACAGCAATTTTTCTACTCCCGGAGAAATAATTTTTCACTAGATTTAATTTCAGTCAATGTGTTTCCGAGTGTAAGACGATTACTTGTGGGTAAGAAAGAATTCCCCCACCCCATATATAGTGTATTGAAATCTTTTCTGCAACATGGGCAGGGGACTACACATGGACCAATGGTCAGATCCAGTATTTATTTATTTACATTTATTACACACGAAGACATGCATCGCATACAGACATAGGCATACATGCACATTTGTTTTACATGCAAAAAACCCAGCAAGGAATCTTATATCATGTTTTCATCTCCAATTTATTTAGTTCTATTAGGTTATATTAGCTAAGGTGCAGAGGCTCTAGTACAGAATAGTAAGGCAGGGTACTTCGAATATGTATTTCAGATATGACTAAATAAGAAATTACAGTTTATATGACCTCTCATGGTATTTAACAATATAAGTGATCTAAAACATAGTCTATGTGTGTGACACATGCACAAAGGTGCAGAGTTATGGTTAAACACTATCTTAATTATACATTCCTTGATTTTGACAGCTTGATTTTGCAGCCTTAGTATGGCAATAATGTAGAAGGCCATAGCTACCTGTTGTGGGACATTTGTATTCAGATCCTGTATTTGCTACTTCTTTTGGCTGAAACACCTATGGGGCAGATTCTCACGAGCATACAGCCATCCTTACTAGCATAAAGGTGGGGGGAGCGCACAAGGACCCTCCGCCCCAGCACAGGGACCTGTCAGAATGCAGGTTGGGGACTGCAGGGACTTGTCTCAATGCACTCCAGGCAGGGGACTCACATGGCCCCAAACTCCCTTCTCACTGGCCCACATAGTGGGACAAACATGCAATAGGGCTTACACTGTACTAGGAGTATGATGTCCTCACGTGCATTAGAGAGTTCCCGAAGGTATTCTACATCCATAGACTAGTAGCTATTCATCATCATGAAGGCAAAATGCTTGCCAGAGTTCCTCCAGGGCTGGTCCTGCTGTACCCTGCCCCCCCTCAATGGAGGCCAGTGTGCAATAAGCATCATAGATACCTTTATGTTTTACCTAGAATCTAATGAATGCGACTCCTGGGTGATGGAGCCATTAGTGCAAAGATTCACATATCTTCTTTGGGAACTAACAGGAATATAAATGAAAGAATAATTTTTCATTTTCTGTTTCTCATGATTTTAAGTGTACACCTGGAATACATGTATATTAGTAACATCTCAAAATGTTCTTACATTAGCACTACCGGCCGATCAAAAAGTTCATCACAATCATGTCAATACTTTAGATCTGATTTATTTGCATCCTGCGGGAGTTGTTGGATTGGGGGAGGGGATAGCTCAGTGGTTTGAACATTGGCCTGCTAAACCCAGGGTTGTGAGTTCAATCCTTGAGGGGGCCATTTAGGGATCTGGGGCAAAAGTCTGTCTGGGGATTGGTCCTGCTTTGAGCAGGGGGTTGGACTAGATGGCCTCCTGAGGTCCCTTCCAACCCTGATATTCTATGATTTCAAGAACTATGTTACTAGCATTCAGAAGATATTTAAAACATACATTTTGAGTGTTTACTTTAAATGAAAACAAAATTTGGAGTACCACTATGTCCCTAGTGTGGTATAATATATATATGAATGATGGTCATATACAATTTTCTTTAGATTGTGAAGCATCACATTCTGACATTTAATCATAATTCCCTGCAGTCATCTGCTCTGAATCATTTAAGCACAGATTATTAAGAAGATAATTTGGGTGTTAGAGATTTGAAGCTATTTTGCATGTAAAGTGCTAGTCACTGAAGTCATAGAAACTGGATGTAATTATTTTATAAAAAATTGTCAGGAAATTTATAGGGCTTTGCTCTGACTAGATCTATTTAAATACACAGCCTTCTAAGATGGATCTGAACTATGCATAATATTCGGCCTGTGGCATGTCAGAAAGGCATATGGGTGTATACTGCCATAAACGAGAATCTGGACAGGCTCAGGTTGCAAGAGGCAAACTGCATATCCTACTCCAATGCAGGCACCTGCCCCAGAGAGGATTTATTCTTAGGCAGCAGGTGGCAGTACCACATTACTCTCCCCCCACTATTGCACTTTATCCAGAGCTCCACAGAAACCCCGCTGATGGAGACTGAATGTGGTATGTATTGAATAAGTTTGTTTCACCACTGTCTTGACCCAACCCACTTCCTGGGCAGTGCCAGCTGGCTACAGCTCAGCTAGCTGAGCTGAAGTTGTAGGTGGCTTGTGCACTGTACTCTCCCACCAAACAGATTTTCCACTGCCACAGCTTGATCTTGCTGGTTTATGCCATACTTAGCATTCGTAGCATATTGTAACAGCTCACAATGTGTTATGGGACTCACCAGTTGAGAAGTTCCTGAGGTGAAGGACAAAACCCCTTACTGCTAACATTTAATAAACTTCTGAAGTAAAACAGAACCCTGAAGTAGTTACGACACAGCTAAGTGTCAGGAAACTAGAACAGCAATATCCAAAACCAAAACCCTATGACAGCATAAAACAGTTATCCCCATTGCAAGGGGAAGAGAATATTAAATTCCAAACAGAAAAGAGCTGAGAATATGCCACAGCAACAGCTATACCATTCTCACCAAGGTCATGTGTCATAACTGTCACAGTTCGGGGCAATTGCACTTGTATTCCCCCTCTGTGGTCCCTGGCTCCTAAGCCATCACCTCTTTTGGGTGGAGATCCGTCTCTCCCTCTCCCCTCTGGGGATTTTCCACACTGTACAGTTCCCTGCCTACACTTATCTCCAGCAAGCCAGGCTGCCTAAACAAGCCAGTGTGTGTGCTTTGCTTTCTCTGTAAAGGCTATGAACAACATAATTGCCAGCAGTTATGAGCTACCTCACAGCTCTTTATAAGCAAGAACATTTATTCTGAAGATGAAAGCATTACAGAGAAAACATATAAAACTAAAGTTTCCTATACACATGCTAAAAGATGACCAGAGGTCACTCATCACTCTTATGGAGGGCCAAAGTCCTTCCAACCCTTCCAAGGAAGGATTGGGGACTCCCTTGGACAGAGGGTCCTGTCCACTTACTGGATCAGACAGAAGGCCCTGAGTCCTTAAACATAGGTCATCTATCCAAAAGTCCTTCGTCTGTTGGTCTCTGGAGAATCCAGTTTGAACCAGCACATGTGAGCCTCTCCAGGTGGCAGCCCTTCTTTGAACGTGTTAAAGCCTGAGTGAATTTTCCCAATCATCCCACGCTGTTCTTAGTTCCTGGAGGAGCTGTCGTCACCCTCTCCCATGGAATTACACATCATCCCTGGCCCACAATGATACATACACTTAATATAGGAAGATCTCCCAAAGATATTGCAGGAAATTGCTATATCTATCCATATCTGGGGGTCAGTCCAACACAAGGAACAGAGACAGCCAAACAAAATAATACCACTGTCTAGCACTTACATAGCACTTTTCATAAGTAGATCACAAAGGAGAACACTGGCTCAGTTTCTTGATAACATCCAAAATACTGTTGACAGCGCTTGTGCACAGAAGAAACACAAGTCTGCTTTGTGAGCAATAATGACAACTATGAGGAGCAGCAAACACGCCACCATATAAGTAGCTGTTTTCAGAAGTAGCAGCAGCTGTACAATCAGAAAGCCACAGTCATTCAGAAATAACAGCTATCAATAGATACTAGGGTTGTTGATTAATCGCAGTTAACTCGCTTGATTAACTCAAAAGAATTAATCGCGATTAGATTAATCGCACTGTTAAACAATAAAATACCAACTGAAATTTATTAAATATTTTTGATGTTTTCTACATTTTCAAATGTATCTATTTCAATTACGACACAGAATACAAAGTCTACAGTGCTCACTTTATATTATTTTTTATTACAAATACTTGCACTGTAAAAATGATAAAAGAAATAGTATTTTTCAACTCACCTCATACAAGTACTGTAGTGCAAGCTCTATCATGAAAGCGCAACTTACAAATGTAGGCTTTTTGTTAGGTAACTGCACTCAAAAAGAAAACAATGTAAAACTTTAGAGCCTACAAGTCCACTCCGTCTATTTCTTGTTCAGCCAATCGCTAAGAGAAATGTTTGTTTACATTTATTGGAGATAATGCTGCCCACTTCTTCATTACAATGTCACCTGAAAGTGAGAACAGGCATTCACATGGCACTGTTGTACTTGACATTGCAAGATATTTATGTGCCAGATGCGCTAAAGATTCATATGGCTCTTCATGCTTTAGCCATCATTCCAGAGGACATGCTTCTATGCTGATGACGCTTGTTAAAAAAATAATGTGTTAACCAAATTTGTGACTGAACTCCTTGGGAGAGACTTGTATGTCTCCTGCTGTTTTACCCGCATTCTGGCCATATATTTCATGTTATAGCAGTCTCAGATGATGACCCAGCACATGTTTATTTTAAGAACACTTTCACTGCAAATTTGACAAAATGCAAAGAAGATACCAATGTGAAACTTCTAATGATAGCTACAGCACTCAACTCAAGATTTAAGAATCTAAAGTGCCTTCCAAAATTTGAGAGGAATGAGGTGTGGAGCATGCTTTCAGAAATCTTAAAAGAGCAACACACTGATGTGGAAACTACAGAACCCAAACCACCAAACAGTAAATCAACCTTCAGCTGGTGACATCTGACTCATGATGATGAAAATGAACATGCGTCGGTCTACACTGCTTTGGATGGTTATCAAGCAGAATCTGTCATCAGTATGGACGCATGTCCCCTGGAATGGGGGTGAAGCATGAAGGGACATATGAATCTTTAGTGCATCTGGCATGTAAATATCTTGCGACCCCAGGCACAACAGTGCCATGCAAACACTTGCTCTCACTTTCAGATGACAATGTAAACAAGAAGCATGCAGCATTATCTTCTGCAAATGTAAACAAACTTGTTTGCCTGAGTAACTGGCTGAACAAGAAATAGGACTGATTGGACTAGTAGGCTTTAAAGTTTTACATTGTTTTATTTTTGAATGCAGGGGTTTTTGTACATAATTCTATATTTGTAAGTTCAACTTTCATGATAAAGAGATCACACTACAGTACCTGTATGAGGTGAATTGAAAAATACTATTTCTTTTGTTTATCATTTTTACAGTGCAAATATTTGTAATAAAAATAGAGTACTGTACATTTTGTATTCTGTGTTGTAATTGAAATCAGTATATTTGAAAATGTAGAAAACATCCAAAATATTTTTAAAAATGAATCGCACAATTTAAAAAACGAACCGTGCTTGATCACACTGTTAAACAATACTAGAATACCATTTATTTAATCGCTTGACAGCCCCAATAGATACCACTAAAAGGCAAAATAATTCCAACTTTTGTCATCTACCTTGATCTCCATACAAGACATTGTTTTGTTTTTCTTATAATTGGTTGTATTAGTTGATAGGTTTTTTCTAGTTGGTATCATGTTTTATTAGCATTTGATTTTCAAAATAAGGGAAGGTGTAACAACAGCGACTCCAATCCATATTACTGACCCATGTGACAGAGTTAGTAAGCTTTTGTAATTCTGATCCGCGTGAGATGGTTAAGTGAGGAAACAAAGACCTGCATGCCCACGTAACACAATTTATTACACAGGTAGATCTCTGTTTTAGAGATGTGAAAACTGAAGTGCAGAGATTCAGTGACTTGCCCAAGTTGTCACAGAATGTGTGGCAGACATGAAAACAGCAATCACATCTGAATCCCACTCCTGTGTCGCTACTACAATACCATAAATTCTTTCCAGGAGCCTCTAGACTATGTAATTCTTCAGCTCATCTATTGAGGCTTGAGTGCAATTAAACTGCTTTGTTAACAGCCATTTTGGATCAAGCTACTGTGCTATAGGCAGTGACTTCATTTCAATAACCGAACTACATCAGCAGAATTTTAAGTTCTACAGTAAAAGTAACCACAACTGTGTTTTAAGTGTGAATATTGATACCAGTTTTTAGGGCCACATTTTTATAAATAGGTACAGGCAATTGCACATGCTGCAATATGCATACACTCATTACGAGTGCAATCACAGTAACTGCACATGCAAGTAACAAAGTACACCTCGAACAAGCCAGCTGCACATATAATTGCATGTCCCCTTTTCTAAATATCTTGTTCATGTTATACATAAATGTGTACAACTTAGTATTGTATATGAAACATTTATTCTTTTCAGAGCACAATTCTTACAAAAATGTAAACCAAATTATTTTTTGGATTGAAAGAACTCTCCCCCCACCCCTGCATTATAAAATATCCATATTTGATCTAAGTTATTTTCCCATCAATTAATTTTCATATTAGACACTCAAATGTTAGAATAAACTAAGAGACAACACTAAACCTGGGATATTGAAAATAACTGGATTTGTCTTTAAAAGCAGCAAAGAGTCTTGTGGCACCTTATAGGCTAACAGACGTACTGGAGCATGAGCTTTCATGGGTGAATACTCACTTCGTCGGATGCAACGATTTGTCTTGAACTTCATTATGAAATGGGCTGAAAAAAACTTGAGTGAAAAAAAAAAGTATCCCCGCTTGTGATATTAGCTGACTATCTTAACTACCTGGAGACCACGGCGATGAAGAAGGTTTTTGTGATATGGGTACTTGCCCACCAGAGAAATACGAGGAATCATAAGCGAGGCCTCCAACTTATTTTGCACGGGTGAGTGACTAGTTTCAATAAATGACATGCAAGAGTGAAAGGCTTCAAATTCCATTATCTTAGTTATTCAGTCCTCAAAAATTCTCTAATTATAATTTAAAACATATATGCGAAGCTCTGATTAAAAAGATACATATTCTCTGATTAAAAACAACCTTGTTTAATAGTAGTCTTATTTGAGATTGCTGGGATCCACCCACTCAGCATTAGAGGGACTGCTGGCAGAGTGACCGCCTGAGCCTTCCATATTTCAACAAGATGGAAAAATACCCAGAGCTACATTTAACTTTAGGCACATCAGAATCCAAAAGAAAACAACTCAAGTGATTAAAAAATCTATTTAAAATTAGCATGAGTTAAATCACAGTAGGATGTGACAGAGCTAATGTGTACCTATACTCATGGATTGCAGTAGCTGTGAAGACAGCATTTGACTTAAAGATATGGATTAGTAAACCGTAAGTCATGCCCTGCAGTGCTGTACTATTGAAGTAACACATATCTTGTTTGGTTTTATGCCTCTATGATCACAGCAGAATCCCTAGTATGAGTCCACTGAAGTCGCAACAAATATGGGCCCCCTTATGATTACAAACAAGGCCAGGGTTTAAATTACACTAAGATCCTACATTTACACCACCACTATTTCCGTCTTCCTTATTGCACAAAAACATAGGTTAGAATATCTTACAGTATGCCCCAAGGCCAATGGTCATAATAAGATATAATGGAATGCTGTCCCATAATGTATACTACTAACACCAGTAAATTTTCCTAAGCTGTATTTGTGCAACTGATTAATTTATTACCTGAGCTTTAAGATCAGTCTTTCATATCTAGACATCAAAAGGTGTGTGCACCAGATGTAGACTCATCTGAATCACTTAGATTATATTTTTTCCATAAAAAATTATCATTTTGTTTCCAAAGAGAACTTTCATGAACTTCTTTCTTTTTTGTCAAAGCAACAGGAGGTGCTCTTTCACACAACTCCTCTATGACTGCCATGTCTGTGAGCTTTCTGAGACTCTCATCATTCTGCTCATCCAGCACATCCCAGAAGTCTTTTGGTCGTTCTTTTGCTTTTTCTGCAGGCCCTGAAAGAGATCTTGGCAGCTCTGTAGGCCTGTTTCCATTACTTTTGAAGAGGTCATTGAGAACAGAGGTGTCTCCTAGTAAGTCTACAAAAGAGTTTTTCTTGTAAGTCTGAGTTTCTCTCTCTCTGTTTTCTGACTGAGACAGGGATCTTTTTCTTGGAGATTCTGTCCCCTCTGAGTCCTGCTGTCCTTTAGTGATATTTACAGAGCACACTTCAATTATTTCTGATTTACTGCTTACTGAGTCAGTTACCATAAAATCTTTGAATGGTTGACTGTTTCTCCCACTGATGCTATTTTGGGTATTGACAGTGGACAACTGTTTATCTTTTGAATTAAGGCACACAGCATCTTGTATGCAGAAATCATTGTGAAACTGTTTTGCTTCTCCTTTGTGTCTTTTTTGGCTACATATTTCTGCAGTCACGAAGGGAGGATCTTTAGCTGAAGGACCAGACCTTGATTGTCCACATTTTATCATGGCTCTTCTCTTTCTACGACGACTTGTATACACCTCTTCTTCCTCACACCCATCTGAAACATGTACTGGAACTGTGACTGGAAATAGGTCCTCTAACTCTGGATACTTTCCAGCATAAAAATCTCTCAACATTTTCTGTCGTGCTTCTGAAGTGGCTTTTGCAATATATTCTGCAAGTTCTTCAACTGAAGCCATGTTAAAGTGGGATACCATTTCTTCAAACTGTTTCCTATAGCCAACAATAAAGAAAAACAATTATCTTGTCTTAAATTTTTTTTTAAAAGGCACAGAGTATAAAATAAAGCTACAATCAATTCATTCAGTTTAATTGGCTTATATAACACAAACCTAGAAGAGAACTGAAAGTCATACCCTTATTGGTAATAGTACTAGTTCTGATTTCAATCACAAGGAAAAGACCAAGAGCAAAATATTCAAAGTTGCCAAAGTGACACAGGTCTTGTCTACATCATGGTGGGGTAATAAGCTCTACATGGGCGTGCTTTCCAAAGTGCACTAACGTGTTGCTGATTAATAGGTCCCGTAGACCCTGCTGGTGTGCCTTAACTCAGCACTGTTTTAAACAGCTCTAGGTGAAACCACACTATGGAAACTTTAGCATGCACCAGCATGCTACAGGGTCTACAGGGACCAATTAATGCACAACACATTAGTGCATTTTAGAAATCACAATGCTGGAGAGAACATTTCCCCCACGTGCAGACAAGCCCTTAGTAGTCCAATTTTAAAAAGTGACTTAGGCACTCAGGAGCCTAACCTTTATTGAAAGGCAATGGGACTGAGGCCCAGTCCTATATCTAAAATGTAGATCGACCTAACTAAATCATTCAAGGGTATGAAAAATGCACATCCTTGAGAGATGTTGTTAAGCCAGCCTAAGACACAGTGTCCACATCACAAGGTTGCCAGAAGAATCCTTCTGTCAACCTAGCTACTGCCTCTCAAGGGGGTGGATTTATTACACTGCTGGAAAAACTCCTTCTGCCACTGAAGCAAGTGTCCACACCACACTGCTGCAGCTATGTCACTGTAGTGCTTGTAGCATAGACTTACTTTTAGGCACGTAAGGGCCAGATTTTTAAAGGTATTTAGACACTGAAGATTCATAAAGGCACCTAGTGGGATTTTCAAAAGTGCCTAACACCCACTGAACCAAAATCATTTAAAAAAAATAATCTCACTTGAAAAGTTGAAGGCATAATTTATGGCATACCACTATGTGTCACATTAAACTTGGGAGTAAAATGTTCCTGGCAGGCTCTTAACATGTACAGATGAGAGTTCTAATACTACACTGCCAATGGCTCAGATATCAAGTGCTACAATAACACACTGCTATGTTCTTCCGCCCAATTCCAGAACAGAGAGTAACTTAAAATCTCGAATATTAAAAAGGTCTCTGACTAAACTGGACACATGCAATACATTTGCTATAGATTTGATCCTTGGAACTAAAGCTTGAAACTAGCTCAACTCCTTTGGGTGCAGATGGTAAGCAGCCATTTTTGCAGGCTTCTGAGAGAGTTCAGCTCTGGGAACAGAGAGCAAGCTCAGATACAGAGGCCCATTAGGAACTTCTCACAACTCTTAAAATGTTGGGCTGCAGCTCATGGAGAATCATTGGGCTATCCAGAAATTACTGAAATGTTCCTTTAGCAATGAGTTCCTTTCAATGCTTGGATTTTAACATTCACAGTTAATTTGGGAGAGGAAGTGGGATAACATTTTGCTAGATACTGGTAAGGGTATAAATAGTTTATGGTTTGATATCTACCTTACTTAAATTCCTCCCCTCATGAGAGCGAAGGAGAGAGAACTAAAACTAGATTATAATTTGATAAAATATACTGTATGGTGATAAGGCAGGAGACATACATATAGTTCTAAAAACAAAACACTAAGTCCAATGTTTGGGCAATTCATTAACAGAGCTCTAAAAGTGAAAAGTATCCTAAACTGGATATTTATTTTTACTCATTTAAAGAACAATAGAAAGAGATAAACCCATTTGTGCACTCAGTAATTCACACTGAAATGCTATCTGGTCTGATGGAGGGGAGCTTGGGTGAAAGATCTTACCAAATTAGAACAAAAACCATCCATGCTATTAGAAGTATGTATTGAGAATATAAGACAAAATCTTTATACTGAATTTTCAGACATAAAAATTGATGTTATAAACAAAATATTTTTTCAAAATTAAGTTATCTTAGAACATTGTGAACCTTTAAGGCCAGCCTATGTTTGTTTTGGATACAATACTTTAAACAATTTGACTTAAATAAACCTATAAGTACCAAAGGCCATGGAAATCCTAAATCATGGTAATAATGGACACAAAGAAATTAATTAATGCAAAGAATTAATGTAGTATTTATGGACTGCTGAACTCTGAGCTTACCTGGCTACAGTAACAACTTGGCTATTAATGTCTTGTAAAAAATAAGTAATTTTTTTTGGTAAGGAACTTCCTATTCTCACCAACACTTGTCTATACTTTCACACAGTTTTACCACCTTAGACAGTGGAGGAATAGAGAAACTTTAAAATCTTGTATTTACAGAAACCATAAGGAAAAGCCACGGGATTCAATCTCCTCTGCAATCTAAGCGGCTGCTGATGACCAAGTTGTGTGCAACAGGAACATTAATTAAAAAGTATATATAATGTTTCAAGACAACAAGCTATTTTGGAAGGAAAGCTGCATATAAAATATTTTAAGCTAAATATCCTGCAGTCAAGTTAAAACATGTTATGAATTCAACAGAAAACTTCAGGCGAGCAGGTATTAACATGCCTTACATAATTTGTGAGGCACAACAAAAAGCTGGGCGCATTCTATCTAGGAAGTTACATCTGCCACGACTTATTGTTCTTACATGCTTTTTTATTTTATTTCTAAAACTACAGTAGGGATTCTGAAGTAAGAAACACTTACTGATAAAATAGTTCTCCCAAAGTACTATAGTGCAAAGTAGCAACAAGGATTTTTCTAGGCTTATCTAGTAATCTAGTTTGCTGATACCTATGAAAGATTCACAGGCATGATGAGTATGATGTCATACTCATTTTCTTCCTTCTATCCCTCTATTGTTAGACAATAGACAGCTCAAGCTTGAGTGGTGGGAATAGTGAAAATGGTTTGAGTGGTAGCATACACACAAAGTAGAGAGAGTTTACATGTATTTTCTAAGGTTTATACTTAGTCTGGTTGAACACGTAATATTTTCCACAGACAGCAACATTGCATGCTTTCCACAGGCTGCTCAAACACTGTGTATCAACCCTAAACTGGAGGGACCATCTTTACGAATGACAAACAGTACAGTGCCCATACCCACCATTCAATCTTCGGCCTATCCACTGAGACTGCCCACAAGGGTGCCAATCAGAGTATTTTGGGGACATGGATACTTGACTCTTTTGGCACTGCAAGGAGATCATTAGTCCATTTCATGTAGATTGTATAATAGAAAGTAACTTACTGTCAGTACCACTCTGCATTGAACTTGAAGCAAAAGAATGAGGTGAAAAACTCCATTATTCTACTTCCAATCCCCTATCCATTCAGTCTCCTAAGTATTATTTAGAAATCCAAAGCATCAGACATCTTGAATATTTTTATTCACTAATATAGCTATATTTTAGTCAATTCAGCTTTAAATTCTGATATCCACTCTTCCAATGTACTTTAAAGCCCATGGGACCCAACTATTTTTTTCTCCTGAAACATTCCTTCTCCCCACCCCACCCCACGTAAACTATTTTGCCTTGGGAATTCCCTAAGATTCTCCATGCCATTAAACCTTCCCCATCTTAATTTTCTAAAATGAGGCTCAGAAAATGGGAGGGTTAAACCTTAAACTAGCATACTTAATACTGCAGCTGCAGTGTGGTCAGACCTGCTGACGGCAATTCCAGGCTGCAGAGCAGAACAGTCAATGGGCCCACATCCATGCACAAGCTGCGCCCGTGTGGATACGGGCCACCTGACATTTGGGCAGTGCTGCGCCTGTGCTGGCTGGTGCCCAGTGATCTGCAGGCTGTGCTGCTGGTGCACTCTTCTGGCACGGCCAGGGCTTCCACATGCCTGCCCAGTAGGATTGGGTGAGTTTGGGTGGTGGTGGTGGTGGTGGTGGAGGGTTTAAGGGTTCGGGCTCTGGGAGAGAGTGTGGGTGCGGGGGTGTGTGTGCAGGTTATGGGAGGGAGTTTGCGTGCGGCAGGGGATGCAGGGTGCAGGCTCTGGGAAGGAGTTTGGGTGCGGGGGGGGTGCGGGCTCTGGGAGGGAGTTTGGGTGAGGGTGGGGGTGCAGAGTGCAGGCTCTGGGAAGGAGTTTGGGTGCAGAAGGAGGTGTGGGGTGCAGGCTCTAGGCTGGGGCAGGGGGTTGGGGTGCAGGAAGGGGCCAAGGGGTCAGTGCTTACCTCAGGTAGCTCCCGAAAGTGGCCAGCACACCTCTCTAGCAGCGGCTCCTAGGCAGGGAGCCCAGGAGGTCTCTGCGTGCTGCTGCCTGCAGGCACCGCTCCCACAGCTCCCATTAGCTGCAGTTCCCGGCCAATGGGAGCTGTGGAGTCAGCGCTCAGGCTGGGGACAGTGCACGGAGACCCTCCTCCCAAGGGGCTGCACGGATGTGCCACCGGCCACTTCCAGGAGCAGTGCGGAGCAAGGGTGGGCAGGAAGCCTGCCTTAGCTTTGCTGCGCTGCAGGTGGTGGTTTCCTGGGGGCCCCGGGGCCTTTTAAACCACCTGGGCCCCTGGGCAATTGCCCTCTCTTCTCTCTCTCCTTCCCCCCCCCACGTCGGTTGGCCAGAGCATGCTTCTAGCAAAGTGCAGAACTATCAAGATCGCCATCCTTCAGAATACATACTAAGCTTCCTTTGCCCAGTCTTTGATGGCTATTCATGTTGAAGTCAGCGGTCCTGTGGGCAATTTTAAAAGAAAGATAGCATTTAACCCTGACTTCTCAGCCAAATTTATCTTAACAATAAAAACATCACACAGAATACGTTCTAATGGCCTAGATTGTGAGGGAGTCATAAATGAGCATATGTCCACTGCATTACCTATATCTAACTCATTGGCAAGTCAGTCACTTTGGTGTATACCTTTAGAAAGTTGAAATCTCCAGCCATTTAAAACTGAAAACAATCTTCAAGAATATGATTGTACCAGACTAGACCTTGAGTCTCAAACATATTGCTGTTGGTTCTTTTAGACTAAACACTTTCTATAAAATGCAGCAGGTTTGTAAAGAGGTCATCTTTTCTCCTAGCTGAGTACTAAATGCAGCCAACACTCCTGTTTTCCCTTCCCCATCCCCACAGTTGGGCCTCTTTTCAATAAAAGCTTGAGAGTTTCCAGCATGTAGCTCCAGCATCTCACACAAGTCTGTTTGCAACCAGCTACTGTTTTCCCCAAGATTATTTCCAGCCACTCTCAGCTTCGGTTGAATATTTGGCTGCACAATTTCATATTTTCAGATTTCTGTCCACAGATATTGGCACCATTCTAAATGGAAGGTTAAAACACAGGAACTAACAAGCCCTAAGAGGCCCTGGCTCTAATTTTACATGAAATAAGGCTGTTTTGCTTATTAATCATTTCTAAATCCATTTTCAAGGCTTTCAAAAATCTGAAGATGTAGTATCACTATCAGGCGAGACTATATAAGTGATACTCTGACACTTCACTTTAACTCTCTAAAAAAGATAGAGCTTTCCCAATCTAAATAGTTTATCCAAATATTCAGCTGCTCCACTTTTTCCTCTCCCCTCTCACACACACAAAAAACGATCAATTTTTAGAAGTACAAAACTAATAAGAGATTTAGTGAAAAAAATCTGTATTAAAATATTCTTAAGAGTTACATACACTGCACATTTTGCATATAACTGCAAAGAATCCCATGGGTAGGGTATATTTAAAAATTCACTATACATTTATCAAATATATTTAAAAAATGTCAATGCACGTAGGCTCATTTTCAAATTATTGGGAAAGACCTTTAAATAATTCAGACCAAGCTTCCAATTTCAGGTCAGCAGGGTGTTTGTGTTTTGTTTTAACCACTATGTAGATAATCTACTATTCAGTGTGGACAGTGAACCAGTCTGTTTCTGTTAAAAACAGAATTCAGAAGTTAACATATTTTGAACATCTACAACAGCATCTCTGTTTTAATATCGTTAGGAATATGTCATGGGCCTCTCCCAGTAGCAGCTATCCAGACTCCAACATTTACAGAAGGATGCTGCATCCCTTCTTCCATGGAGAAAACAGTTTGTACATCCTCAAACAATTTTACTGGCTCCCCACTTATTTCAGGATCCAATCTGATATTGACCTCCTTGTTTCTAAAATGCACTTGCTTCAGCTGATTTCATAAAATCTCTCTCAGCGCCTTGCTTAGTTAGCAGTGGCCTAATTCCTTTCCATTCCTGCATGCTCTTTGACCATTGTTACTATGAGAACTTTCTCCTCTGCAGTTCTTGCCATCTGCTACAATGTTCCTCTTTCTCTGCACTATTATAATTTAAATGTTGCTAATTAGTATTAAATAGTGAGGAGGGACAGGGTGGAGTGGAGTGGGGGATGGGGGGGGGGAAGAGAGAGAGAGAATGAACAAGAATGAGTCTTTTTCCAAACTGGGGATTTGCAGGGGAGCGAGATGTGGGAGGGTGGGGAAGAAGTAGTAAAGAAAAATATCCTGTTTTGAAAACTTGAATCTGTGTTTAAAAAAACAACAAAAAACAAACTTTTTAGTCCCTGTACAATCCCTCAGGTGAAAGACTAAATCTGGATAATACCACTAGCCAGTCTTCAATCCACGCTATAAAATCTCATTTTATACAATTTAATAAAATAAGCTGCAGTACTGTACAGTGCACATACCATGAATCCTGCTAGGATGACATCTGCAGAGATATGTAATGCATGACATGTTGATTCAACGTGTTGAAATGGTTTGCGGGTGGTTCCATTTGAGCTCAGCCTCAAGACTGATGGCTGTAAATTCCCATTTAAGTTTCAACAAGAACTGGAATATCAGATTTGTTTAAAGTCCAAAATTTTGATTTTCAGCAAGTCATTTATTTTATACATCCTGATTGGCAGTGAAATAGACTACTGTCTGGGTACATTCTCAAATTAGCAGGAAAAGGGAAATCTTTCAAAGCCTCACCCCCTCAAGGAGAAGACTACACCTTCCTTCCCTCCCACACGCTGGCACCTGCTGTTAAACACATTATAGATTCATCACTTGCCAAAATTCCATTTGTAAAATAAACACTGTTCAGATTTAAATAAAAAATTTAAAAAAAGAACTTCCTGTATCTGATTAAAAAAACGGAATGAATTTTTCCTTAAGTACATTTTCACAGCCAAGTCATAAACTACACCTGACAGACAGCAAATCACAACACCTTGCACATTTTTGAATGGTTTTAAATATTCACTTCCCTAAAATAGGTAACAGGTAACACTGCATTTTCCAAAAATTAGAACTTCAATCTCTTGTCAACATGACTGTTTGTTCCATAATGAGTTTTTAAAAAATAAGTGTTTACTTATTTAAAGAGTTACAGTCCTAGCTAGGGCACTGTAATAAGTAAAATCTTTAAACATTTCATCTCTATTTTGGAATAAGTGAAATTCAGACTTTTCAAAGTTAAAGACTGCTAAAAATATCATTTCAATACAATTTTTGCTAGTAAAGACCAACTTTTCACATATCAACAAGTTACTACCCTCTTTGTCGATTTAAAAGCAAGACAAACTGTGTGTTCTTTAAGTAAACAATTTATATAAAACCTACTACCTAAGATTTCAAACTACTTCACAAATTCTGGATGCACTAGGAGTGTTTCCATAGTTATGGAAGAGGTGAGCTTTGCACTTAAAGCAGGGATTCAACTTTTTTGTAATGTATGAAGAATATATTGCATCCTCCCGAAGCACTTAGTCTGAGTTAAAACGTCAGAGAATCTAAATGCGTAGAAGTACCCAAACAATCTTAAATCTACCTAGTAGTGACAGCATTAAAAATATGAAAAAAAAATCAAATACATTTTAAAAGTCAGTTTCTTCTAATCTGAGACACCCGGCACAAAACATGTATCAATTATAATTGCATAGATATTGCTTTCCCATCCTTTAACAATGTTTGGATTTCTTTTAAATCTAACCTTAACTCTTAATTTCATGGGTTTAAAATGTTTGTTTTGAGATTAATTAAATCCAGGAATTGTTTAAATTTTAAATGTACTAATAAGCACTTTCATCCTCAACTCCACATTAATAGTTTTTATCTGAGAATATTCACTGAATCTTAAGACCCTTGTGAGGAAGGTAGGAGGGTACTGATCTGCTTTTTTCAGATTAAGGAAAATACAGTTGTGTATGGCCACATGACTTGAGGGGCCACATCTGTAGTCCTTAATCAGGCAAAACTCCCATTTAAATTGCTGAGAGTTCTGACTAACAACTGCACAACTGGACCCATAAAAAACAAGATTCTAATTGCACATACTGCACAGTGTCTAAACTGTGGTTCTCAACCTATTTACCACAGTAGGCCACATATGCTGCTCACTATATGTTATGTGGGCCACACCCACACAATATATGTAATATCTTTATGGCCCTGAGGATGTCACATGGGCTGCAACTGTATGCTGACTGGGCCACAAGCAGCCTGCTGGCTGCAGATTGAGAACCACTGCTCTAAACCAAAGCAAAATGGACCAAAATCCTTTCCTGATGTGAAGCTATTGACTTTACACAAGTTACGGTGGAATTATTTTGGCCCTATAAATCCAGTTGGAGGTCCTCAAACTACCTCAATTTGAAATTTATCAAAATTGTCAACTTCCACAATATTAACTGAAACACAAAAACAACATGTGTGCTGTTTTAAGTAATTCACGTCTATATTTTAATTCAGCAAGTATGGCAAAAGTGTAGTGCTGTATAAGCTACTGTATAAAGGCAAAGTTTCCAATTACTTCTGCTCGTCACAGAATGTCATCAATAACCCAGCCCTGCCTTTTGCCCACCTGTGTCTGACTTAAGTTTACTTGACAAAACAAAAAAATTACACGACTTCCTAAAGTAAAGTTCTCTGTAATCTCTACTTCTTCCTCATCCTCCCACCTTACGAGTCTCACCTGCGAATGCTTTTGGGGGTCTCTCCAATCAAGAAGGTGGTTGCACCTATTCTGTGTACCTTTTTTTTCTTCTGAATTGCAGGATGTACAATACAAAGGTGAGACTGCTTACTGTTGTCACTTATTTGCTGTTCTCTCTTAATGTTCTTTTTTGCTGATATGGCTTCTTGGGTTTCCGTCTCTCTCTAACAAAAAGAGAAATAGAAAACATTATTTGTCCATATTTCATAGGGCTTTTTTCCAATATGTAGTAATTCTGTTCTGATCACTCTAATTTCACAATTAGCCATGGTGTAGCAGTTAGTTTGCTAGCCTGGGACTCAGGAGACTCAACATCAATTCCCTGACATGTCACAAACTTCCTGTGTGACTTTGAGCAAGTCACTGTCTCAGTTCCCCACCTGTAAAACTGGGATAATAGCACTTAGCAATAGCAGATAGTAGAATCTTTCACTAAATGCTAGTACAATGCCTGGCAAAATGGGGCCCCAATCTCAGTTGGAACCTGCATCATAATACGAAGAACCTATTCACACATTAAAATTATTGTAGTGACTCAAAAACATCCTCATTTCTTCCTGGCTTCATTTAGCAAGATTACATGGGCCATCTAAATTTCTATTTAGTTTCTGTTTATTAATGGTTTTGTTACATGTATACTTGCCCTGTGCAGAATTTTCAGTTACTTAATATCCAAGTTTGATTTTTAATCTATGATATTTTCCTCAATCAATTTTTATTTGATGCATGCCCATTTCCTGACTTCCATTGGACTGTTTGCAATGTTCTTAGACCCTAGGATCTCACATCTGTTCTCATTATATTACTTTGGCAAAATACAGACCCAACTTGCATGGATGGGGAGGCTCTGACAATGAAAATAAACAAATTAAGAGACCAAAGATTTAAACTTTTACTTTGGCAAGGTAAGTGCACAACTCCAATCATCATCAATGCTGCAGTGAACTCTTACATAGACTACCAATATTGAAGTCAAGGCTCTAAGTTAAAAAAACAAGGTCTTCAGTTCTCAAAAGGAATTTTATAATGATATTACTCAGCAAACAGACAAGTTATAAATAACACCTAATATATTCTAAATATTTTAAAAATATTATTGTGTATATGTTTAAATATTTACATATTGTATAATTATTGTTTGAATACAAATGGATATAGAGTTTTAATTTAAAAGGTGTAATACATTTTAAGAGAAAGCCTAAAGGTTGGCTTCAAAATAATTTATTTTGATGGGTCAGATATTTAAATGCAAAATATTTGCAGTAGAAAGAATGCTCTCAGTAAATGTCTAGTATTCATCTTTCTTCCTCAGGGAATCAGGAGTTATATTAAAATTATATAATTTAATTAACGCAAACAAACATAGCTGGTGTTCAGTACTAGTCTAGTCATGTCAATGTCTTCCTTAAAAGTACTTTATAACTCCCTAATTTTTCATCCATTTATTTCCTTTCATTAGAGAGCATGGAATAGATGAGGCAGCAATGCTTTGGTTTACACATCTGTTCAAACACAAAAGATTAAAACTCTCTCTCTTTGGGAAAAAGCCAAATCTTGTAAACACACTGAAAGTCATAAACTTGCTAGTCTTTGCAAAGAACCAGAATTACTGTAAAAACATACTGCTTACTGTAAATAAACTCTCACAAATGGCATCTGTAATTCTAAAAGGACAAAAACTTTTAAATGTGTTTACAAAAGTCTGTGAAACTCTTATCCTGCCCAAACTAACTGGTCATGGTTTCTGCATGGAGGTAGAAAAAGTTACTGTAAACACAGTTTCCCAAGCGCTAATGCTAGTGGAAGCCTAAAGCAACTATGAATTACCTTTGAATGTCTTAATTCAGTCTTCTGGACAAAAGCCAACTGGTAAAATGGACCCACCACCAACTTATGTTGATATAGAACTACTGGCATTATTTGAATTTGTGAAAATGTTCATAATTTTATCAAATTCAAATCCAAGTCTAAACCCAAATAACACTTTTCAAAAATGACAAACATTAACTTTTAGGCAAGAATAGAGGGTTATAGTGTAGCTTTTCTTAAGAAACCTTCAAACTCTCTCAGTGCCTTATCCAAAGACCATTGACTTCTATTATAGCTGGGATAAGGCTTAAATGCAGCAATATGTTTTGCATGTAGGGAAGTGAAAATATTCCATGAATCATTTGACACAATTTGAAAAATTCTTTTGTTGTTTGTTTACTTTCAAATATCAATTTTTCATATTAGAATTACTGTTAAAATAACCAAAAACGTCACAGGAATATTTTGGCTGCTCCTTTCTTGTTTTGTTTGTGCTTTGAATTGGATTTCTATGTACTACTCTCATCAAGCCTACTCTCATTTCCTTTTCACTCTCACATTGCTGATGTTCTTTCCAGTCCTCTCTCTTCATGGCTGCTTGGCTTCTTCTCTTACCCTCTGCTTCAAGCCTATTTCATCCCAGCAACTTCCTTTCAACAGCTGCCCTTTTCTTGTTCCTCAAGGGCCTTTCCGCTCCACTTTCAAACCCACATAATTTGTTATAAGCCCTCCTGCACCAAATTCCATGCTGACATTACACCATTGGCCTCTTTCATTTGTATTATCTCATATATTGTATACATCTGAATTAGGCACCATTTTTGCAAAGACTGATTGAACTGCATGGGACTTGATACAATCATATCCTTTTATAGGATTGGACCTTAAGATTGCAAACTCCTTGGTACAGAGACCATCATGTTTGTAAAATGCCATGCTCACTTACAAGTACTCCATAGAATACTCTGACTTTGGAATAAGATTTATGTTTAAAAAAAAAAACAACAACAGGAGATTCCCACACCTAAGCCATTCTTTTTCAGAGACACATCTGAGGAACTGTCTCAGATTGAGGGGTTAATAGAGATTTTGGAACAAATTTATAAATTAAAAAGTAATAAGTCACCAGGACCAGATGTTCTGAAGGAACTCAAATATGAAATTACAGACCTACTAACTGTGCCATGTAATCTATCACTTAAATCAGCATCTGTACCAGCTGACTGGAAGATAGCTAATGCAATGATCATTTTAAAAAAAGGCTCCAGAGGTGAGCCTGACAATTACAGGCCAGTAAGTCTAACTTCAGTATCAGGGACATTGGATGAAACTATAACAACAAAAAGAATTATCAGATACCTAGATGAATACAAGATGTTGGGGAAGAGTCAACATGGCTTTTGTAAAGGGAAATCATACCTCACAAAATCTATTAGAATTCTTTAAGAGGGTCAACAAGCATGTGGACCAAGGTGATATGGAGTACTTGGACTTTCAGAAAACCTTTGACACGATCCCTCACCAAAGGCTCTTATAAGCAAAGTAAGCAGTCATGGGATAAAGAGATTATATAATAAGAGGGAAGGTCCTCTCATGGATCAGTAACTGGTTAAAAGATAGGAATAAAGGGTCCGTTTTCACATCGGAGAGAGAGGTAAATAGAGTCATCCCCCAAGGATCTGTACTGGGACTAGTGCAGTTCAACAGTCATAAATGATTTGGAAAAGGGGGTGGCAAAGTTTGCAGATGATACAAAATTACTCAAGACAGTTAAGCCCAAAGCTGACTGAGAAGAATTACAAAGGGATCTCACAAAAAATGGGCCACAAAATGGCAGATGAAATTCAATGATATGATAAATGCAAAATAACGCACAATGGAAAACATCATCCCAATCATACATACAAAAATGACAGGGTCTAAATTAGCTGTCACCACTCAAGAATGAGATCTTGGAGTCATCGTGGACAGTTCTCTGAAGATATCTGCTCAATGTGCAGCAGAAGTAAAAAAAAAAAAGCTAACAATGTTAGGAACCATTAGGAAAGTGACAGATGCTAAGACAGAAAATATCATAATGCCACATACAAGTCCATGGTATGCCCACATCTTGAATATTGCATGCAATTCTGGTTGCCTTATCTCAGAAGCAGAGAGATTAGAATTGAAAAAGTACAGAGAAAGGCAACAAAAATCATTAGGGGTATGTAATTTTCCATATGAGGAGAGATTAAAAAGACAGACTGTTCAGCTTGGAAAAGAGACAAAAAAGGAGGGATATGATAAAGGTCTATAAAATCATGAATGGTGTGGAGAACATGAACAGGGAAGTGTTATTTATTTCACATAACACAAGAAGCATGGGTCACTCAGTGAAATTAATAGGCAGCAGGTTTAAAACAAACATGAGGAGGTACTTCTTCATACAATGCACAGTCAACCGGTGAAACTTATTGCCAGGGGATGTTGTGAAGTCCAAAAGTATAACTGGGTTAAAAAAAGAATTACATACGTTCCTATTAGCTAAGATAGTCAGGGATGCAATTCCATGCTCTGGGTGTCCCTAAAACCTCTGACTGCTAGAAGCTAGGAGTAGATGACAGGGGATGGATCACTTGATAAATTGCCTTGTTCTATTGACTCCCTCTGAAGCACATGGCACTGGCCACTGTCAGAAGACAGGATACTGGGCTAGATGGACCATTGGTTTGTTCCAGTACAGCCATTCTTATGTAAGCCCACATGAGAAAAATCTTTTAAATGGGCTAGCAGATTCTTATATAGGAAAGCATAATTTATAACACTATATTAAAACCTTATAAAAACCAGTAGAACTGTACCAATTCACATTAGTGAATGGGAGACCCATTATGCATTACTGAATTCTGTGACCAAGTGAAGAAATGAACAAAACAATAAAAAAGCCAGAATCCTGTATCACAAGTCATATTTTGTGCATGTAGTTTAGTTCTGATTTTTTTAATACTACTGTATAATAAAACTAGTAAATATACTGCTGGATATTTTGAAAGAGTAACAAAATTTTAGTGATAAAATCCTCACTTCCCCATCTTTTAGATCTTTGCTGAAAAGTGGGAAGAGTACTGCTGACTTGTGCATGTGAATTTTGGGTAGTGTGGTATAATGAAATGTGAAGTGGCACTCTATTGCATTAAACCAGAAGCAAGAGTTAATATATTATCTACAAATTTTCAAATGTTTTGCCAAACACAGCCTGGGTTCTTTTCCCCAGGATTAGGATTCCAGACAACACCTGGATATGAAGTAATGTGTTCAACCATTTTCTCCCAATTTAATTGAAAGAAAATGCATATGCTTAAAAATTCCAAATACATGATGATGTGCAAAATATTTTGAAACACATCTGAAGACAGAATGAGGAAACCCATGAGGACTCTGGTCAATCAATACACTATCATTCAGAGATATGATACTTCCATGGTAAAAAGTTTCCCTATGTAGTTTACCACATTTTCTAATTAGCCTGCTTAAATGTATTTACTTTGGCTCTCAATCCAATACATATTTTTGAAAAAGAAAGCAACCAGGAGAGTGGCAAATTGACACTATTCTGATGAGGTCAATAAGTTTGCTGCAACATGTATTTGCAGGGCATGTAACTACATTACCATCCAAGAGGTTAAAGCCTCCCCTAAATAAATGACCACAGGCTTATTCGTCCTTCAACAAATTCATTGCACTCGTGCTAAATAATTTGAAACTCTCTTTTTTTATTACATTTCTCACAGTTTCCTTCCTCTCAAACCAATATATTAGGAGAAAGGTCCAGTGCCATAGCAAAGTAATGTTCCCTGTGTAGCACTGAAAGCAAGAAATTATTTACATGCAACTGACTAGATTCAATCTAGTCCATCACAGTTGTCCACACTCTGTCAGAGGAAAATCTGCCAAATGTAGTCTAAACTGAATCACTAAAGATTGACAATATATTTTCAAACAAAACCCTACAGGGTAAAGTCAGTGTCAGAGATGAAAGTCCTTCATCTACCAATTCAAGTATCAAGCAATATTTTTGCATCGTATAAAGTTAACTTAACAAAATAAACATTAAGGAAAAGACGGTTACTCACCATTGTAACTGTTGTTCTTCGAGATGTGTTGCTCCTATCCATTCCATGTAGGTGTGCGCGCCGCACGTGCACGGCTCCTCGGAACATTTTTACCCTAGCAACTCCGACGGGCCGGCTGGGCGCCCCCTGGAGTGGCGCCGCTATAGCGCTGGATATATACCCCAGCCGGCCCGTCCGCTCCTCAGTTCCTTCTTGCTGGCTACTCCAACAGTGGGGAAGGAGGGCGGGTCTGGAATGGATAGGAGCAACACATCTCGAAGAACAACAGTTACAACGGTGAGTAACCGTCTTTTCTTCTTCAAGTGATTGCTCCTATGCATTCCATGTAGGTGACTCCCAAGCCTTACCTAGGCGGTGGGGTCAGAGTGAGACGTGGCAGAGTGTAAGACTGCTGAGCCAAAGGCTGCATCGTCTCTGGATTGCTGCACCAACGCGTAGTGGGAAGCGAAGGTGTGGACAGAAGACCAGGTGGCCGCTCTACAGATGTCCTGGATGGGAACATGGGCGAGGAAGGCGGCAGACGAGGCTTGCGCTCTCGTAGAGTGAGCGGTGAGGCGGGATGCTGGCACGCGAGCAAGCTCGTAGCATGTCCGGATACATGCCATCACCCAGGCGGAAATCCGCTGAGAGGAGACCGGCTCGCCTTTCATGCGATCCGCAACCGCTACAAACAGCTGGGGCGAACGCCGGAAGGGCTTCGTCCGGTCGATATAAAAAGCGAGGGCCCTGCGGACGTCCAGGGTGTGAAGCTGTTGCTCACGAGGTGAGGCGTGCGGCTTCGGGAAGAAGACCGGAAGGAAGATTTCCTGGTTGAGGTGGAAGGCCGACACCACCTTAGGAAGGAAGGCCGGGTGTGGTCGAAGCTGCACCTTGACTCCGTGGAAGGCAGTATATGGTGGACCCACCGTTAGGGCATGGAGCTCGGAAACTCGTCTTGCCAACGTTATAGCAACGAGAAAAGCCGTCTTCCAGGAGAGATAGAGCAGGGAGCACGTGGCCAGGGGCTCGAAGGGTGCTCCCATAAGCTTGGCCAGAACGAGGTTTAAATCCCAGGCCAGGGTAGGACGCCGTATCGGCGGGTACAAGCGGTCCAGGCCCTTAAGGAAGCGGAAAACCATCTGGTTGGAAAAGATGGACCGGCCTCCCATGGATGGACGAAAGGCGGACACGGCTGCCAGGTGTACCTTCAAGGAGGAGATCACGAGTCCTTGTTCCTTAAGGTACCAGAGGTAGTCCAGGATTGTAGGGATAGGGACTAGGAAGGGATTAAGTCTGCGGTGATCGCACCAAAGCGCGAAACGCTTCCATTTCGCGAGGTAGGTGGAGCGAGTGGAAGGCTTTCTGCTTTCAAGCAGGACTTGCTGCACCGCCGCCGAACAGTCCCGCTCCGCGTTGGTTAACCACGTAGGTACCAAGCTGTAAGATGGAGGGACTGTAGGTCCGGGTGGTGGAGTCTGCCGAAGTCCTGCGTGATGAGATCCGGCCATAACGGAAGGGGGATGGGATCCCGAACGGAGAGCTCGAGCAGCAGGGTGTACCAGTGCTGCCTCGGCCAGGCCGGAGCGACGAGTATTAGGCGGGCCCTGTCCCTCCGAAGCTTGAGTAGCACCCGGTGTATGAGCGGGAACGGAGGGAAGGCGTAGAGGAGGCGATCCGTCCAGCAGCAGAGGAATGCGTCCGACAGGGAGCCCGGGGAGCGACCTTGGTAGGAACAAAACCGGTGGCATTTCCTGTTCTCCTTGGAGGCAAACAGGTCTATCTGGGGAAACCCCCACCTTTGGAAAATTGTGAGCACCACATCCGGACGAAGGGACCACTCGTGGGAGATGAATGACCTGCTGAGATGGTCTGCTAGCGTGTTCTGCACTCCTGGAAGAAAGGACGCTGACAGGTGAATCAAGTGCGTTACACAGAAGTCCCACAGGCGCAGCGCCTCTGTGCAAAGTAGGGAGGAGCGGGCTCCGCCCTGTTTGTTCACATAGAACATCGCCGTCGTGTTGTCCGTGGACACCACAGCGCCCTTGCAGATGGGCGCGGAAGGTGTGACACGCCAAGCGGATCGCTCGCAGCTCCCGGACGTTGATGTGGAGGGAGAGCTCCTGGGGCGACCAGAGGCCCTGGGTGTGGAGGTCGCCCAGGTGAGCCCCCGGAGTCTAGAACTGCTCCGATGAACTCCACTCGTTGTGATGGAGTTAAAATGGACTTCTCGGAATTGATGAGAAGGCCCAGGAAGCGAAACAGGGTCAGTATCTCAGCCATTTGATCTGCTACCAGCTGTCAGGATGGCCCACGAATCAGCCAGTCGTCGAGATACGGGTAGACGTGTATGCGACGACGGCGGAGGGCTGCGGCAACCACTGCCATGCACTTGGTAAAGACCCTCGGCGCGGTGGAAAGGCCGAAGGGTAGCACCGCAAACTGGTAGTGCACGGTGTTGACCACGAAGCGCAGGTAGCGTCGATGGGGAGGGTAAATCGCGATATGGAAGTACGCGTCCTTCATATCGAGGGCGGCAAACCAGTCTCCCGGATCCAGGGAGGGAATGATGGTCCCCAAGGTGACCATGCGAAATTTGAGCTTGAGCAGGTAGCTGTTGAGCTCCCGGAGGTCTAGTATAGGTCGTAGACCTCCCTTCGCCTTGGGGATGAGAAAATATCGGGAATAAAATCCCCTGCCCCACATGTCGTGCGGCACCTCCTCTATGGCACCCAAGCTCAGAGTCTCGACCTCTTGCAAGAGGAAATGCTCGTGAGAGGGGTCCCTGAAGAGGGACGGGGAAGGTGGGTGGGAAGGAGGGGGCGAAACAAACTGAAGGCGGTAACCAGATTGGATTGTACGAAGTACCCAGTTATCCGTTGTTATTTGGGACCACGCCAGGAGGAAGTGGGAAAGGCGGTTGCAAAATAAGGGGGAAGGATCCGGTAAAGAGACTGATGGGCCGCCCTCGGGCGTCCCATCAAAATGCCTGCTTGGGCCCTTGAGGGGCCTTGGAAGGCGCCTGGGCCTGGTTGCGCCTGTTACCCGACGGTCTGCGGCGGTTTAGACTGCCTCTTCGACTATTATACGGCCGCGACCTGGCCTGAGTAAAGGGCCGGTAGGGCTGCTGCCGGAACGACCTCCGCTGGGTAGCCGTTGTGTGCATACCCAGGGTGCGAATAGCGATTTGACCATCTTTGAGGGTCTGAATCCTGGAGTCCGTTTTCTCCGAAAAGAGACCTTGAGTGTCGAAGGGGAGGTCCTGCAGGGTGTACTGCACCTCGGGCAGCAAGGTGGAGGACTGCAGCCAGGAGATGCGCCTCATGGTTACTCCCGAGGCCAGGGTTCTGGCTCCTGAGTCCGCCGAGTCCAAAGCGGCCTGGATGGAGGACCGGGAGGCTGTCCTGCCCTCCTCAAGGAGGGCCGAGAACTCCTGTCGGGAGGCTGTTGGGATCAGCTCTGAAAACTTAGACAGGGACACCAAAATATCAAAGGTGTAGCGAGCGAGGAGAGCCATCTGGTTAGCAATCTGGAGCTGGAGACTCCCTGCCGAATAGACCTTCCGGCCCAACAGATCCATGCGCCGAGCGTCTTTAGATTTTGGCGCCGGAGCTGGTTGCCCATGTCTCTCCCGGTCATTGACGGACTGCACCACGAGGGAGTCCGGAGTCGGGTGCGTATATAAGTACTCGTAGCCGGTGCGAGGAACCGAGTACTTGCGTTCGACTCCGCGAGCGGTGGGAGGGACGGACGCCGGCGACTGCCAGATGGTAGTGGCATTCTTTTGTATAGTGCGGATGAATGGGAGGGCCACCCGCAGTGGGGCCTCAGCTCCAATCACATTGGTCACTGGGTCATCATCCTCAGCGACCTCCGCCACGGGGAGGTCAATAGCCTTCGCTACCCGGCGAAGAAGGTCCTGGTGGGCCTGCAAGTCAATTGGAGGGGGATCTGCCATAGAAGCCCCCGCCACCGCCTCGTCTGGCGACGAAGACGAGAACAGACCCTGGACCACGGCCTCTGGAGGTGGATCTTCCAGGGGGTGGAAAGCCGCTTCAGCCACAGCATGCTCCACCGTAACAGGTGGCGGTGGGGGAGGCCTGCCAACCGTGGCTTCCGGCATCCTACATTCGGAGCCCGCGGGGAAGGGGAGCCCTTGAGCCTGGTGGTAGGCCCAGGGGGCCCAAAAGCCCCACTGCTGTGGTCCGTGGTCCTGGCCTTGGGGGTCGGCCCGGAGATCTCCACCGCTGCCCGCCTGAGAGGCGACCGAGGGCTGGCGAGAGGGCCATGGGGGGCAGAGGCGCCCAGAGATTGCGCTGTCAATGCTGCCAGTCTGTCCCTGGATGGTGCCAGAGATCGGTGCCGGGAGCGAGAGCGGGACCATCAACTGTGTCGGTGCCGGGAGCTCGACCGCGATCTCGACTGACGGCGGCGGGAGCAGCTTCGAGAGTCACGGTGCCGGGAACGGTACCGGGAGCCGGACCTCCTGCAGTATCGGTGGTCAGGTGACCGGGAGCGTCTCCGGGAGTGCAACCAGTACCGCGATGCTGAGCGGTACCAGGACTGCGACTGGCGCCGAGACGGGGAGCGGTACCGCGATGGTGATCGGTGCCGGGACCGGGATCGGCGTGACGGCGACCGTCTCCAGGATCGGGATTGGGACCGAGACCCGGAGCGCCGTCTATCCCGTCTGTCAGGGGACGGGGGCCGCATCATAGCCAGCTTGCCTGCTGACTGAACAGCCCGCACCGGTGGTGCCGGGGGCCGGAGGCTCGGTGCCTCTGTGAGCTCAGTGAGCTCTCTCGCCGTCGACAAGGTCTCGGGTGTTGACGAGAGAGGTAGCTCGACCGCGGTTGGCACCGGGGAGCAGGGAGGTACCGGACTCAACGGCTTTTCTTGGGGTGCCGGAGTCGACGGAACCGTGCACGGCTTGTGCAACACCACAGTCGGTGCCGGAGGTGCCGGCGGTGGCTGGGTGAGCAGTCCCGGTGCAGGAGGCTGAGAGGCCGTCTGCGCCGTCTTCCGTTTCCTCGCCGGAGAGAGGGAACGGTGCCGAGACGCCGGTGCCGGCTGTGGAGCTCGAACAGTCTCGGTACCGGACCGGCTCGGACCCGCTGGTGCGCTGCGCGCCGAGGAAGACTTCGGCGCCGCCGGGGTCGGCGCGGCAGGGCGAAGCGCCAACTCCATAAGGAGCTGCTTCAGCCGAGAGTCCCACTCCTTTCTAGTCCGTGGCTTAAACACCGTACAGATCGGGCACTTGTCTGGCCGCTGGGACTCCCTGAGGCAGCGCAGGCAGGAGTCGTGCGGGTCCCCGATCGGCATGTGCCGCTGGCAAGCCAAACAGGGCTTGAACCCCGGTGCCTTGGGCATGAGCCCGCACCGGCTGTGGAAGAAGAGGGGCGAACCCCCCTAATTCCCGTACTACACTATATCTAATTAAACTACTTAACCAACTTAACCAACTATATACACTTAGCAAACGGAGAACACTAGGGTTGTGGAGGTAAACGGAGCACTCCACTGTTCCAACTGGCCATCACGGGCGGTAAGAAGGAACTGAGGAGCAGACGGGCCGGCTGGGGTATATATCCAGCGCTATAGCAGCGCCACTCCAGGGGGCGCCCAGCCGGCCCGCCGGAGTTGCTAGGATAAAAATGTTCCGAGGAGCCGTGCACGCACGGCGCGCACACCTACATGGAATGCATAGGAGCAATCACTCGAAGAAGAACTGGACAGTATCAGCCATGTGCTAGAAAAATGTGAGGGTTAAGGATAAGAAACTGAGTTTAGACAGACATCTCAAACTGAGAGCTGCTGTATGCCCAATTAAATGACATTGCGAGGCCCCAGTTAAATGTGGGGAAAGGTGCATGTGGCAACTCAGTCATTCCTCCCTCCTCACCTTCATCTTGTTTCACTATCTCTTCCATGACTGTGCAACAGTACCTGCTGTAAAGAGACTTCCCTGTGCTGCACCAGCAAAGACAGACTGGGGAAGGTCAGGGAGAATTATGTTAAGTGCTCTACAACCTTTAGACTACGTCATTGATTAAAAATACTTCCTGAGAAAGCAGTTATTTTGACCTCTTCATATTCCACTTCTTATGCACAGAGTATTCAAAACATACATCAGTTTTCCAAAGACCAAACCCCTGCTTATAAGTTTGAGAAGAAGAGACATACATAGAAAATGAAGAATGAATAGAGAAAACTGTCTTTTGTGATAGGAAGATATAAGTAGATGTGTGTGTGTATATGTATGTTATGAAAACTCTCAAAAGGTCCAGTAAAAATGGCAGCATCTGCATATTTCAAGTCCCACAGCCCTCACTCAATCCTTACGTTCACATGTACTTTCAGAACTGAAGGTAAGAATGAGTGAAACTGGGGCATGTCCAAGATACAAAGGGGGTGACTTGACAGTCATTGCTTCCAGCTTGACATTCTATCTTCAATTCTCAATGAAACTCAGACATCTTTTAGTAATGTGTGATAATCTAAATACCCTCACTCCAAAGTGAGAGGGATCTTTCAAAATGTATAACAGGCCTATAGTAAATACAATTATTTTCTGTGATCATATCCATGTCCACTTTTGAAGGTATACAACTTTCATATACTTGCTTCCTGCAAGGGGCATGCTACTGTATACCAAGCAGGGCTGGCCCTACATGTTATGGAACCTCAGGCAAATAAGTGTAGGGGCCCATTCAGCTCCCTCCTCACCTATGACTGAGTCAATCTGGCTGCAAAACGAATTGCTGCTATGGATTTTTGCTAGTGCTGGAGTCAGAACAGACTATAAATGGGGGCATCAGGGATGGTACTCTGCATGAGCATGTCTCGCATTCAGCTACATGGGTGATTGTGCAATGGGAATTTTTTCTAGATAGTTCCGAACCCTGTGGCAATTCCTCATTTCTCCAGGCTGCTTCAATGACAATGAATTTCCTTCAAAAACCTGTGGGACTTCACATGTTAAAGTATTTCAGCATAAATATACTGTCTGGGACTCTCTCTCTCTAACTTATTGCCTGCTCACCCACCCAAATTATCACCCTGCAGCAGTTTTCTTGCAACATACAGGCTTCCAGCCATCATTTCCCCTGTGCATCTTTCCCCCCCATCATGGCCCTAGCAGTGTTAACTAGCTTCTCCCTTCAAGGATACATGAAATCACCGCCAGATATGTAGGATAGACTCATAGACTTTAAGGTCAGAAGGGACCATTATGATCATCTAGTCTGACCTCCTGCACAATGCAGGCCACACAATCTCACCCATCCACTTCTATAACAAACCCCTAACCTATGTCTGAGTTATTGAAGTCCTCAAATTGTGGTTTGAAGACCTTAAGCTGCAGAGAATCCTCCAGCAAGTGACCCATGCCCCATGCTGCAGAGGAAGGCGAAAAACCTCCAGGACCTCTGCCAATCTGCCCTGGAGGAAAATTCCTTCTCGACCCCAAATATGACGATCAGTTAAACCCTGAGCATGTGGGCAAGACTCACCAGCCAGCACCCAGGAAAGAATTCTCTGTAGTAACTCAGATCCCATCCCATCTAACATCCCATCACAGACCACTGGGCATACTTACCTGCTGATAATCAAAGGGATGCCTTTCCTTGTACAGTTTCATTATCTAATTATTTTCATTTCTAAAAACAAACAAAACTAACTATTCAAATTTCTAGATGTCCTGCCATCAGTCATACAAATTATGAAATATAGTAGAGAAATCCAGTCGGACTGTCTCCTTAACATCTACTCACAATAAAACAACAAGCAAATACCCATTCTGCCTCATGCCTCAATCCCTTCAAAAGCTGAGAGAACAGATGGAGTCTGCACCATGTCCTGAAGGTCCACAGACTTTGGACGACTGAATTTCCCATTGGGGCTCATTCACAGTCCCAAATAGTCTGTTTACTTCCTTTTTTCCCCCCTTCTCTCCTTAAAAACTTCCTCTGCTTTTCTTTCCAATGGATTTTCTCACATTACATATGAGCTGTTGCCATCTTTCATTATACTTTTTTAGAAACTTTCTCATCCAGTTTTCATTGTATCTGGGTATGTTTTCTGTATTTGCTAGAGCATATAAAATCTGCAACTTGAGATTGCTCTTGTTCACTTCATTTTTGGTTTCTTCTACCATCCACTTCCAGACAGATAAGCATGGAGCAAGGCTCTCTCTCTCTCTCTCCACTACTCTGCAAGCAAGAAGCTGCTCAAAGAGTAACGTAGTCAGCATCACTCTTCCTTAGGGATCATATACATTATCTAGTCCCTCTTCAACATGATACCCATACATGCAAGACCACAAAATAGCTAACCATGGGACAGCTACTGTTATACCATAATACACTTGCCTCACATCTGCTAGTCTGAAAGCAGAATTGTTCTTTTATCTATAGCTCAAATAATGAAGATAATTACAAGTGTTAGTGTCTATCTAATCTAAGGTGTCTGTCACCACAATATTTAAGATACAAACTGTAAGGATTATGTTTTAAAATGGCTCCTGAAGTTAACATTGCCTTTAAGGGAGACTAAAATTACATGTAAAAATAAAGCTGCTAAAATTGTTTTGATCTGTTGTACTTGTAATAGAGAATATTAGGAAGGTTCTTAATGTAATTACAAACCCCAATATTCAATTCCTCAACTTAACTTCTTCCAAAAGGAAATCAGCTCCCTGCAATTTCACATCCATTATCAGTCCTAATTCTGTGGTACACTTTTTGAAGTCAATTAGAGCACTTGCTCACTAATGTGAGCAAGGGGTTCTGAGTCTGTCCCCATATAATTAATATTTCATAACACCATACAGTTCAATCATTGGAATTCTTTTAATAGAAGTATATTCTGCACACAATGAAGAAACCAACAGAACTCTAAATTACAATGAACTGGGGGACTAAATTACTTCCATGACTTCCTTAAAGATTTAATGATAAATAATAATAATAATAATAAAACAACAACAGTAAGGACCTGACCCTGGCATTATTTCAGCCCTTCTGGGGTGCAAAGCAGTCAGAAAGCTGCCCTTACTGAGCCGATAAGGATTCTTTAGATGTCAAAGGGCTAGTATAGCCAGCTTTACGTCCCCACCACTTGCCCCACACTGTAGAAGACATTTCAGGAAAATGGTTGAGGGTGTGGATGGGGCTGGAATGCTTTGTTGCTCAAGTGATCACCCAGCAAGTGTAACAGCACCTTGGGAGCAATTATCAAATGGTGCATATTACAACATCGCTGAGGCTACTCTAACTTGTGCTGGAACTTGAGCCAGCCTCTGGTTGCTGCAGGGACCAGTGGGGCACACTGGTGATAAACAGTCACCTTTGAAGCCTTCTAACTGATTGGGAAGATAGTGAGTGATGCAGAAATTTTGGTTGTTAACTGAAGTCCTCTGAAACGTTCATATTTAACTCTTTGGGAACACCTCTGGTAAAAACCAATGAAAGCAAGTGGCTCTCTGTGAAGGGACTGGGTTTGATTCCATTTACAATATTAGCCCCAGTTCCTTTTTATATGGCTACAGTCAAGATATCAACAGATTCTGCCAACATCCAAGGCAGACATCATGGTATCAGTCTGTATTCAGCCATGCGCTCCATTTTCACCAGACCAGTTTATACAGGGGCCAGCATTCAACTACTTTGTATTTTCATCTGTTAAAAAAAGAATCACTACTCCTCAATTAGACTTACCTGTAACTGTCCAACAAGAATGCTCCCATCAACTACAGAGATGAAACATTCTTTAGTCAGGACAGGAAACAGCCCAAACTAGTCCAGATGAGGCAGAAGTCCTCAGAGCACAGCTTTTCTATTTCCTCCCCTTCCATGCAACACTCAACACTCTGCCTTTCTGACATGCTCAACTTCAGATCAGCCACAGACTGAGACACCATTCCTGAAATTGTGATCTCAAGCTTGGAACGGGAAAGTGCTGATAATAGGCTACCAGGTCAACCACGGACAGATGTCTCTCTGCTCTGCACAATCTTCTACTTCTCACTGCCTCTTCTCCAGTCAGATGGAGAGAAGATATTTCCAGGGGCAGCAGCAATTTCTTTTCCGTTTTTAGCTGGTTAACGGGATTAATTTATCCAAGTGACATATCGCCTTAGTGCATCAGGAAACCTAACCACAAATCAATCATCATCATTATTGTTGCTGAAAAGGGGAAAGAACCACTAGCTTGTCTCACAACTCAAGACCAGTTGGTAACTGCTTATTCTATTAGAAAACAGAAGACCTCAAAACAACTCCATCTCCTGATTATTGCAGATAGCTCAGAACAACATCTGACCAACAGCTATAAGCTTTATAAAATTTTGTGCATAGTACATTAAAAATTACACTGAAAGGGTTAATTCCATAATATGCTGAAATAGTAACCTTAATGAAACAACATTACAGGCCAATCATTTGGGAACAATTATTTTAAAGCAGAATAGCCTTCTCTATCCTGAAAGAGCAGGATAATGGAATGTTATCTCCCCAAAGTCTACTCACTGTAAACAACCTATCTTTCCTGGCTGGACGAAAAAGCTGTATAAACACACTGCAATCAAATCTACTATAGCTGATGGAAATCCTTTGTTTAAGCAATCTAAAAAATGCCAATATAATACAAATACGATAAAGAGGAGTTCTTAATAACATAGCTTTTGTATTTACAGTATTCTGAGCAGCACGTAAACCTGCATTGGGTATACAAAGGGCACATTTTTTTCTAGACTGACAGCATGCTTAGTTCTCTCATTTACACCACACTGCAATAACATAAAGAGGGGTTTACCATTAATCCAGGTTTTACTACAAAGCATCCAGTTATTTCTCTGTCAAACACTGGCAAGAGTGCCAAGTGTCTGTCATCCAATTCAGGGGATTAAGTCTTCTTTTATAGTGTGATACTTGTACCAATTTATAAAAATACAGATATAGTTTCTTAGGGCTGGTCACACTCTATATTTTGGCCAGGATTCATGCCGCAGAGGTTGAATATGACAGCTGGCAGGAAGCTGAGGGGAGAATACATCCTCCCCCTTTTCAGTCACCACATTTCAGTTGCCATAGTAATTAATCCTCAATTGAATGGCTGTCTTTGTACATTTCTTTTCAGTAAAACTTTAAGTAAACTTAAGTTGAAAACATGCAGTTGACTGGAAAAAAAAAATACACACAACCCGAAGGCTCCATATAACCCACAGGTACAGTACAAGTTTTGTGACTAAAGCATTTCCATTTATTGAGAGCAAATTAGCTCTAATGTAGGATATTATCAGTTTTTCAAAATACTTAAGTGTACCCTGTCCCTGTTTTTATAATTGTTTTGTGAAGTACATTTTCCCTCTTCTTCAAATTCTCCCCCCCACTTTAAAAAAAATCCCTTCAGAAAAAATTATAAAAAAAAATCAGCTTTAAAAGAGCTAAAGAAAGACCATCCCAAACCCCTGTACTTTTGAATTTTCATGTAGACTGTTTTTGCCAATTAACACAGAAATTAATTAGGGAATTAATTATGGAATCCAGACATTCAGTTCAGAATAAACTGGAAACAGCAGAAGAGGATATTTCATCTTGGCTCTGTGAGTGCAAGTTATCCAAAAAAGCAAAAGAATATTAAGGGAAATAAATCATGAACACCCACCACTGAAAATCAGCCAGGTTGCTACAGTCTTTAGTCACCCTGCACATAAGAGGAATGGAAATGCAAACTGTGCAAATATTTAGTGGGCATGACAGCTTTGAAGAAATATGTGAACACCTATATTTTCTCCCTACTATTTACCTCACTCCAGGAGGAATGTGTAAAAGCTTGGTTTCGTTATTTGCATAGCTGTCATGACTTTTGGTCCTTGTCTTTAGTAAGGCTGAAATCAGTGAGGGTTAATGACGGTCTGACTTGGGTTCTTCATCTTTACTAAAATGATGGCTACAAAAGACCACACCATTCAATCTACTGCTTCATTTGCACTGAATATTTTTCCCCCTTCAGAAACTTTTGCCATTTGAATATACTTCCTTTCCATCTGATTTCACCCCTTGGCAGAGAATACGAACATAGGTTTTCTTTGTAATGTATGGCGACACATTGTTAATGGAGGTAAATTCCTCTTGTAATAATGTCAGTAGTTTAAGCAAGTTTGTGGTTGTTTGTGCATTGACAACAGAAGTATGAATCATTTTTATGTAAACAAATGCTGAAGATGATGGGCCCTCTGGATCTCATTAAATTAGTTGAGAATGGGCAAAGCACAGTAAGGTGTGGAAAAATTAACAAGGACTATTTACTTCAAGAGGAACCTTCTTCACTCAGGCTGGTTCTATGGACAGGGAAACCCTCCAACCTTAAATTGCATCTATTGTTAAATAAATGACAGTTTATTTTGCGAAGATATGAACATTGGCGCAAGGGGCAGCTGTGGATTTTTCTTTTGCTAGATGACCTTTGAACCCAGGAGACTGTGGATCAAGTGGTTAGAATCCTGAAGCCTGGCGAGATTTTCCCATCTATGCCTTACATCATTGTCCTATCAGAGAGCTGGGAACATTTTTGTATCCACTACTGGGGAGGGAGGAAGGGAGCAAAGCCAAAGCCTTTCCATAAACCTTAGTGATCTCTATATTTTAAAGCACTTTGCTCAGGGGCATGGAACACTGAAGTTTTGGGAAGTACACAGCATAACAAGCTGTTGAGATTTGTGGAAGTGGTTTTTAACATAAAGTTATCTTTTTGAAGATGCAAGGGGTAACATTTTCTATTGACCGAGTATCAAATTCTACTGTTTGTTAATATGGCCAATCAAAAGACAACCTGGTTGGACATGAAAAAGAACCTCCTAAGTTGAGTTTCTATATGGACAACTTCAGATACAACACTAGAGTAATCTGCATGTTTCTTTTCTTGACTATTCCTTATTTGATTCCTCACAATTTTCTTTGCAGTATTTGTCACGGCACCTAACTGTAATATTACAATGTCCTAAACTGACTGAATAAGTGAAAAATAAATAGCAACAGCAGATGAACACCAGAGCAACCATAATTTGTTTTTCATACAAAGTCCTTGAAATAAAAATAAAGAAACAAGGAAAGGAGAAAACAGAAAAAGTAGCAGCAGAGTTGTTTCTAAAAGTAGATCATTTTTCAAAGTTTTCTATGAGGCTTTAAGAAGAGCATGTGAAACTCAGAGCTCTACATTTTAGGAGACATCCATCTAGCAATTACTGCTAAATTAATGCCTTTACGGCAGAGTAAAAATAGGAAATGAAGTTAACTGGCAGTTTTTCCCACCATTATTGATGTTTTCCTTCCTATTTAGATCTCCAAGTTAATTGATGTTACTGTTGCTTCTGGTTTAAGAAACCAGATACCCTAGAAACGTATCGATTGACATGCTAATCAGAGAGAAATTAATTTGTAACACCTGTGGGCATAAAAATTCTGAACTTGGATGTAATGAGAAACAAATCATATGAACAACAGGAAAGCCTCTAAACGCCCGTAGCCTAATATCAGAGATACAGCTGGCATTAAAGTCATTAAGCCCCAGTACTCTCCTCAATTTTTTCTTTCATTTATTCTGCATTCTAGTCATGTTGTCAATCCTGGCTATTAGGGGCTGGGGTCTTTCTGTGGTATTCTTGAGTATTTTTACCTGATGGTCTATTTAGGGGAGAGATTCCAATGTAAATACTTTTACTACAGAAAAGATCTCACTTATTGCTGATTGGCTTAGTTGGATCTTCCCAGCATAATATTGCTGCAACACCCCTTGTTAATAGAACAATTAATTACCGTTCATCAGTAGTACTGGAAGCACACCTCTTAATGAGGAAATGCACAGGAATTACCTAATATAGGTTGATCCAGACTAGAATTTTTGCCTTGAGTTAAATGATTGTTAGTCTATTAATGGTAGTTAAACACATCTGTGAAGACTAAACTGAATGTAGACCCAAGCATTTGCTCTAGGCTATAAACATTTGTGGTTCATCCTGGGGATCAGTCTAGGGGAATTACAGATATTTGTAGTATGGAATAAAATGACTGGGGAATGGTCAGATTAATATTTACAAATAGATAAATTGATGGTGTCCATCTAAATCCAAATTAAACATGAACCCCCCAACCAAAAAGTGGGAATGTTCACATCCAGGTTAAGTGTCTGAAATCTGGATCCAAATCAGAATGCCCCTAGCATTTAGGAATGCAGATTAAAACCAATAAAGAATAGGTTTGAAATATAAACTTGAAGCTTTATCCGAGTTTAGGCTCAGGCCTACCTCTATTCCAAATGTAATTTAACATGAACATAATGGCTGTAAAGCATAAAAACATAGTCATCGCTACAAATTAAGCAGATGTTAGAAATGCTCCCAATAAGCTTGCGTTCAATTTTCAACTTCAAACTTACATTAATGAAGACTACACTAACCCATAAAGTTGAATTAATCACAGTAGACATTTTGACATAATAAGCTCTTTCTGAAAACTTATATTTTAGTTAGAATCACTTACAAAGTCAAACACTTTTCAGCCCTAGTGAAGGATATCATGAAGGTTAACCTTCTCTTCTGGTAACCTGCTACTTTATTAATTAGACCAATGACAAACTGAAGATTCCAGGCACCAAATCAAGTCCTATTACCAGAGAAAATGTGGCACAGGATTAGATTTCAGGTACCCAATCTCTGTTCTAAAACAGATAAGCATATTACTTCTGAGACAGTCTTAGAGAATCCAGCAGAGGGTGCTGTTCAACTCAGTTCCCAACACTTTCAAGGCTGACCAATACAGAAATAGCCACAGTATGTGATTTTATTAGGCCTCCACTTGAAACTCCTCCTCCTCCCACCATCAGTGGCTTTGATCATTCATGGTGGCCATTAACAGAAAACCAAGTTTGAAGAAAGAGAATGAGGAGGATAAAAATAGAACAAAACAACATTTCTCAAATCCTCCTCTTTACCTTGGCACAGTAGACTGCTATATTAGCAGGGAGCTGGGAAAACTGCTTCAACTCAAACACATCTCTCACTGCCCAGTTACTCATCTGATTCTCAGCCTTGCTTGATCCAACCACATTCTGGTTTGAATGAATATAAGCCACTTCTTGAACACCACCTAATACATGAGAAGAAAGGTATAATCAAACGCTTTTGGCCATTCCAAAATACTGCATGGATATATCAGCTCTATTATAGATATGTATTGCAATTTTAAAAGAAAAGTTAAAATAAAGTTAACATGGAAATCCTAAATTTTGTTAGGCTGTAACTTAGGCTCAGATTTTTAAAGGTATTTAGGCATTGCTGCACTCAGCGTTGCAATGGCTAACCGCTTTAGGAGCTTAAGTCTCATTTTCAAAAGGGATTTAGGAGCCTAAATACCTTCAAAAATCTAGGGCTTTGTCCTTAGATCCTTCCGTTGTGCTAAAATCCATTTAAATGCTGCAACCATTTTAGTAAATTTCCTTTTGCATACCGAGAAACGACAAATTTTGCTCCAAGGCACCCAAAGTTTTAAAAAGATGAATGCTCAAAGTTAAGGATTAGTTGCCCCAACTCCTCCATATTATACATACTACCAATACCACAGTACATATTTCAAATAATATTCTGTGATAATATTCCCAGTTACTGATAACAGGAAAAAGTTAACATGGTGAGAACTGATTTATTCATTCCCAAATCAGAAAATGTAGTTGTATCAGACATTAATGCACCTTTTTGTAGTGATTGCAAATGTTTAGCAACACAGAAATATATACATACAGTAGATTCTGCTTATTAGCAACCCCTGGATTTTGCCATTATCTGGCAGTTGCCAATAAGCAGAAAGGCAAGTTTGTGGGGCTGCAGCCAGAGAAGGAAGTGCTGGGATGAGCTTTCTCTAGCTGTACCCCCGCCAAATGTGCACAGGGATGGGCAGCAATGGAGACAGTGGCTGCAGCTTGGATGCTGGGGCTTTCCGAGGGGAGGGGAAGTTGCGGGTAGGACAGTGTCAGGAGAACAGGGGTGCTGGGAGCTTGCAGAGCTACAGAGTACCTCCCCTTGTGGGCTGGTATGGGAGGAAAGCAGTGGTGAGAAGTACCTTGCTGCTCTGCAGGATCTCAGCACCCCCCACTCCCTGTGGAAAGCCTTGGCATGGAGGCTGCAGCCCCCAACTCCACAGTGCTGCCCCACCCACAGCCTCCCCTCCCAGCATGCAGTGCCAGGACTCCAGTAGAGGTCCCCCATTGGGCAGGGCTGCAGGTGCAAGCAGTCTGCAAGGCTGCAGCAAAGGAAGGCATTTCCCTGCATTTTCTTCCCAGGATGCAACCGTACAAACCTGCCTGCCTATGGCTGGGGTCTTTATTCCAAAAAAACTCAAAGCATCATGCCGTTGCCAATCCCATTAACAATCTGAATCCCATTAACATTAATGTCAATGGCATGGGATTGGTTCCCAGCAAATTTTGCTATTAAGCAGCATCCACTGTATTGCAGAGTGGCCCACCAAATCAGAAGAGACAAGGATAAAAATAATCAGTAAAATCAACAAGAGGCCTATAAACAGGGAAGGACAATATTAAAGAACTCTTAATAAATCAGATATAAACAAGCACATAGTGACACCTTTAATATACCCACAAAAAACTTCTCCATATTAAATTTGTACCACTAAATTACTGAACAAAAACTCAATTAGTTTTACAATTACCTAAAAAATTGTCCAGTGATCCCACATTTTCTTCTTGATTGACACATGCTCTCTTACTTATAGAGGTCTTGTGCACATGAGAGTGACTGGGTGTCGACACTATAACTGAGGCACCTCTAACACGGCAGGGTGATTTGGGGTCAAACTGAATTCTGCGACTCTGTTTTTTGTGCTTATGGCTTTGCTTACTTAAGTGAATTTTCTTGACTGGTGAATCATCTTCAGAGGATGAAAATTCACCTATATTCTGTGAATCCGTTTCCTTTTCTCCATTGTTTGGCTTGTTCGCCTGCAGCACAGTTTTGGAAGAGTTACAGAACTCCTTATTTCGGTCACATTTTTGTTTCAACCTAAGAGCAGTGAAGGCTTTCTGGTTTCTTGATTTGGACCACAGCGGTATTTCAAGATCATCAGACTCATCACTTATATCACTAGTGCCTTTCACATATGTTGTGGGTTTTTGGGCATTTTTCCAAGACTTTGTTTTGGTGAAGATTGACCCACTATTACAGAACAGAGATTGTTTACAGGTCAAAGCGTCTCCCTTAGGTGTACATTTAGTGGTCATTTCTGTATCTGACTCTTCCAATTTTTCTGATACAGCCTCATATCTTTTAACATTTTTAGCAGGAGCAGTTTCTTGGTGAGCTGGAACTTGGGAAGGAAAGATGATATCATCACTCTCTTCTGAGCTGCCTTCAGTCTCCATGACTACACCAATTTCCTTTGAAATGCACTGATCTTTATTTTTATTTTCAATGTCCTTTTTTATCCCAGAGTCAGATGAAACAGGCCAATCTGGGGCTACAATCACACAATGCATATCTTGTTTTTCAGTTCTATTTGGTGACTCAGTGGTTCTCCGATGTCTCAAAATACTATTATGGCTTCTACTTTTCTGAAGACCAATGCACTTGACATCTACATTTGATCTTTGGCCCACAGACAAGGCATCTGTGCTTTCTTGATCAGATACAGCATTACTATCAATGACCTCAGTAGCTTTAGTTTCTCTCTCTAACAGTTTAGGAAAACCACACTGCATTAAGGTAAGCTGTTTCTTTGAAATTAGCATGTCATTTGCATTGCAAAATCTGCTTTTTTTTGTTCTTGAGCTTCCCACAAGTTCATCATCATCACTAAAGTCACTATAAAAATCAAATTCCTCTTTCTCCAGTTGTTCTCTAGATTTGAGGGGAGCTTTATCTTCTTCACAACCTGGCTCTGAATGCTTAAAAAAAAAAAAAAAAAGATACTGAAAATCACTGTCACAGAAGTTAACATTACAACAAAACAAAAAAGCTATTTAAAACATATACACATTTGGAACAACAATGTCTAACTTTGACTCTCTAATATAGAAAATGGATTTTTACTAAATTATAAAACCCAAACAATATAAAAATAAGTATATATTCAATACACAGATAGGAAGCTTTGGTATGCAATACAATATTTAACCAAATAATAGCATGTGTACTATGACAATCCCCCCCGCCCCCCAGCAATATTAGTAAACTGTGTTAAATGTTTGGGACAATAACAATACTATCTATTGTTTGCTTGTTTGGGAACACCCTGCATTTGTCCAGTAAACATACTGTTAGATTTACAGTTTGAACTCATTTTGGTGCAACTTTCAAGTTGTTTAAGTTGAAAAAGCAACTCAACAGTCCAAACCAAAACACTACCTAATCAGATCATTTATAAGGAAAACACATAATAGGGTGGCCAACCTTTTAGGATTTGGGGGCCAATGCTCCCATTTATAATGCTTTAAAGAGCTGTGTGCACATAACCGTCTACTCTAGAATCACTTAAGGACTATTGTTGCCAAGCACACATCATCTAGCCAAGTACAAAACTAAAGTAGTTCAGAAAACAGGAACAAAACTATGTACACTAAGTATATAAATATTTCAAAATATACGTGGCAGGTAACTACAGAAGGGTAAATTATTACGGCCTTATCTGCATAGGAAAGTTTTACTAGCTACACCAATATAGTTATGCTGGTATAACTCAGTGTCTCGACATGCTTATTCTGGTATAAAAGTAGCTTTTTTCATTTAGCTTAAACCCCCTTCCCAAATGACAAACTAAACTGCAAAAGGCCACTCAACCATCAGAATAAGAGAATCCACACGGAGGTTATACTGGTATATACAATATCACTGTAAATTCATCTCTCTGGTTACACAAAAAACCCCAACCAACAAGACAACATTTTCCTATGAAGACCCGGCTTAAGAGATTGTGGCCAATTTACAGTACAAGTCAACTCAGTGAGGCATAAACACACAGTAAGTTTATATGTATTTTTTGCCTAATTTATAGCTATATTTAATCCCTCTACCCCACTCCCTAACTGCGCACCACAAATATAAAACAAAAATAATCCTTCATAGCCAAATAGATACAAAATTCATGAATTCAAAGATTAAAATTATGATACAGACAGACACAGTTTATTTTATTGCAATTTAAAATCCAGTATAACTCCAAAATGGACTCCATTATAACTAACACCACAGTAATATGTATGTGCACTTTTATTGGCAAAGTTGAAAAAACTATTCAGATAAAAGGAAGTTCTCTTATTTATAAAGAGCAAAATTCACCCAAGTGCAGAAGGCCTGTAAACTCTTCACAGGAAGCGGTGCTGGCCAAAAGACAACGCAGCTGAACTAATGCACTCCTACATGTTGCAAAATGCGGGTTCCAAACCAGTTCTCCAAAAGCCAGTAAGGAACAAGTTATTAAGATGGACTGTTGGAGGGGTTACTGGATCTGCAATTATATGGATCAAGCGGCCCAAACCCCTTGCACAGGGGATCTGACCACTGTATCAGTTACTAGGCTACAGCATACTGACTATTGTTAATAGTTATGCCTCTGATTGGCCAAACCACCCAAGTGTTGGAAAAGTCAGCAGACTGGCTCTTAAGCCCAGCAGCAGCATTCAGGGGCTGCTCAAAGCATTTGCTCACAACCGTGATAGCTTCTGTGCCAGCTTGTTCCAGATCTGTTCCTGCCTTGGCCCCAGCCATGCCTCTTTCCAGGTAACCCGGTCCTGACTTCAGTTCTAATTACGAGGGCTGGCACCCAGCCTAATCACACTGCACAACCCAGTCTCTGACACACACACGCACGCACACCCAAGGACCAATTATTTGGGCTTTGTGCAAAGGAGTGAATTTTACTTCAAATTCTCTGTCCAAAGTACAGTAGGAGGCAGCTCCTCAGCTGGTGTGGACAAACACTAAAGTCACTGGGGCTAGGCCGACTTGCATCAATTGAGGTTCTGGTCCAACAAATCATTTGCCAAATAAGCCATTCAAAATACAGCAATTCAACAATAGCTCAGTGAGCAACTGTCCCTCTACATCAACAGTATCCATTAACAAAATATATACACGCACAGCAGTATGATGGTATTTATGATGGGACATTACCACAGACTAAACATATTAACAGAAGTTTGCCTGATATTCATTATCTTGTTGCAGATTCTAACCAAAGGCAGCAAAAGACCATCATGTTACAGCAATGTTCTCTCTTTCTGATAATATCCCTTACATACTGTATCTTTTAAAAATATAGTGTCTAGTTATCGTCAAAGATGTTTGCTCAACACACTAGCTGGAACGAGAGGAAAAAAAGAGCACCCACATTCCATGTTGTAGACATGCACAAAGACAACTCACCATTTCTAATCTGCATGATGGTGGCTCCTCCTTTAGCCATGTAGTGGCTGTCTTGACTCCTGCTTCCACTTGACCCTCCCTCTAAAAGAGAAAAGATGCAAGCAAGGCAAGCTTTATAATAAAAATTACCAACACAATAAGGCAGCATGTGTGGTCTTCAAGGTAAGATGGGCAGACAGGGCAAAGCTTAAATTTTTCTGTCTTTATCTGGAAGTGCACGTTTCAAGAGTAAAATGGCCTCTCACACTTAAGGCCCAAACAAATTGCCACACTTTAGTTGATGGAAAGACTCAATGGCAGTTAGATCAGGCCTCTAATGAGTAAGAAAACTGACATATTATACATGTTGAGCGGATTCTACACACATCCAAAATTTTACTATTTTTAAAACATTTTTTTTCAGACACATAGTATTTTCATCACTAAAGACTATTTAAAGCACATACCAAGACAGAATTGTTTTTCTCCTAGCAAAACAGATTTGAGTTGAAGTATCCCAAAGTGCAAAACAGGTATCTTTCCCAAAATATGGCTAGGCAGATTTTGTTTATAAACTTTCTAGAAACATCCACCTCTGGCAGAGACTGTGCCTAAGAAGCTTTATCTTCAAAGTTAAATTACTAAGAATGCTTGTGATGGGGTCCTGGCTTCCGCAGTTTAAAAGAATTCTTAACACAATGGGCCAACTTCAGAGGCAATGCATCCGATATTATAAAATTAGACTCCTTTATCCACACGTAAGGGTAAAGAATTTTAAATCAGGGTATCTTACTCATTAAGAAGCCAAAGCAGGTATAACAAGTTGTGTGAAAGTGCACAGTGGCTTACATTACCTTACATAGTCTTGCATCTTCATATTAAAGATTTTGTTTATTTGCTACACTAACTTTTTAGTCCATAGCATGACTTATACCAGCTTAGCTCCTAACCTCCTCCACCAGATTGAGGAGTGATATATAAGGGTGGAGGTGTCGGATATGAAAAAGAAAAATAGTTTCAGGGAATCTTATTTGGTAAAACATACATACTGTGGACATAAAGACATGCATGTTATGCATACTTTACCTCACTCAACACCACCCTCTGAATCTGGCTCAATACAGTGTTTGAGAACAACCAAAACAGAGATTTAAGAATGGAATGATCCACTCAACCTTTTCAAGGCTGTATTTTTAAATAATGTATGCATATGACACATAAATGCAACAATTCTGTGATATGAAACATGTCTATCCATGTATAATAGCCATTATACAGAAGGACACTTCCTTCATAGTAAAAAAGTATTTTAAATTTGATTTGAAGGACAAATACTTTATCTGATAAATAAAATAAATCTGTATACACAGATGAATAAATGTGGAAGTATCACAAAATCAGTTGTGGTATTTTTATTAGGAACAGAAATGAATTTCGTTGAGCTCTTGGCAAGTTTCAGTAAGACCACATTTTCCATATTTTTGTTTATTTTAGAAGAATTATTTTGGTGTGCCAGAAAGTGAGAAACTAACAGCCCTAAATTAAAGCATAATGTAGGCATTTGTTGTTTCAAGTTTCACCATACTGCTTTGCCTGGCACTACATTCATATCTATGGTAAAATGCTTCAAGAGGAAATAATATGTAATGCTAATATCCAAAAATCAGAAGGAAAGCTTCACACCTCCAGGATGTCTTTTGTAAGGCAGGACCCCTGGGTTCGAAGCTTGAAGAGGTTATGGATCCCAAAAAGCTCTCCTTGATGTTCCTTTGATCCTTGCACTGCCTCAAAATATCGCTTGGCATTTTCACTTCCAACTACCGCACAGTGAAGTTGCTAAAACAGAATAATGCAAGAGATTTCAGAAATGTTTGCTCCAATCATATGTCAGAATTTCCTGGCATTCACAGTATATACGCAGCTTTAGTTAAAGGAGGCAGAAATTCCTAAGGAAGGATATTTTGTTTTTATTTACCTGGCAGATGTTGCCACTGTGGTATAATATTAATCTGACTAGTTTTACTGAATAGGAAAGCAAAAAACAAAAACAAAAAAAAAGTTCTAAGCCTCCTACTTCATTGTTCTATGCCTAACACTGGAAACTTGATAACTTATTCTTGAGCAGGGGTCTCAAACACGTGGCCCATGGGCCGCATGTGGCACATGAGGTTATTTTCTGAGGCCCGCGAGCTCCTCGTGGCCCCCCCGCATTGGCTGCGGTTCCCCATTCCTGGCCAATGGGAGATGCTGGGGGCAGTGCCTGAAGCAACACCAACACACACACACCCCTGTGCCTCTGCTCCCCCATGTTCCAGCCGCTTCTTGGAGCGGTGCGGGGGCAGGGAAGGCAGACAGAGAGCCTGCCCTACCCCCGGTGCACGCCGGGCCGGAGCCCGCCCCCCCGAACCCTTCCTGCAGTCGAACCCCCTGCCTTGAGCCCCTTGACGCAGCCTGACCTCCTGCCACACCATTCCTGCACCCCAACCCACTGTCCTGAGCCCCCGCTGCACCCCAATCCCCTGCCATACCCTGCACCCTGCCCTCATGCCCTGAGCCCCCTGCTGCACCCCACACTGCTCCTGCACCCCAACCTGCATCCCTAAGCCGCCGGCTGCACCCTGCACCGACCCCCTGCCCTGAACCTCCTGCCGCACCCCACACCCCACCTGCACCCCAACTCACTGCCCTGAGCCCCCTGCCGCGCCCCTCCTGCACTGCAACCCCCTGGCCTGACCCCCTGCCACACCCCTCCTGCACCCCCTGGGGGCAGGGAGGAGACGGAGTTGGGGTGGGGATTTCGGGGAAGTGGTTGGAATGGGGGCAGGGAATGGGTGGGAAGAGATGGGGCATGGGCGGGGCCTCATGGAAGGGGTGGAGAGGGGGCAGGGCCGAGGGCGGCGTGTGGGGGGGGGGAGGTGTCAGTAAATGCGGCCCTCGGGCCAATGTACTAGTCCTTAACGTGGCCCTCGTGGTCATTTGAGTTTGAGACCCCTGTTCTTGGGTATCAGTACTTCACTGCATTGTGCCTGTTTACAAATAATTTATAAAAAATATTTAAAGACTGAACAATAATTTAAAGTACACCCAGAGTGAAAAAGAGTATGGTGACAGAATCACAAATAATCTGGAAAAATTTAAATTCTGATCCACTCTGATTAAATGAAATGTACAAATGACTAATAAGAACCACCACTGTGTTGGAAACAGTTAAGTAAATAGTGCATCAGATAAAATTTAACCATTCTTGAAATCAGGCAGGTTGAGCTCTGCTTCAAGTGATGTCACGTGTTCAGTACAAATGTAACTGACATCCTTTGCACGAAAAGCAGGAAGAAATGATGGTTTTTACTAGACCTATACAATTTTTCTGTAGCTCTGTCCCTAGGAAGTTGGTAGCCTTTGAGGGCTACTTAATGGTCATTCTAGGACTATGCAATTGCTTTCAAGGGAGAAGTACCCCTCTGAAATAGTCATCAGTCACAAAGGCAAACTATAGCTGGATTGACCCCTAACTTTGCTAGGTGCAATGTACATTTTTCTCTAAGAACATAGTAGCAATCATGCTCATAGTTAAGGCTGCACCACAGATTTCGGATTAACTAGTTTTTATTGTTTACTTAATTTTATATTTTTGTTCTACTTGTTTTAGATTCTAGTCTTCTAATTCTAGATTCTGAATTACTATTGGTTGTACATGTTTTCCCCCCCCCCTCACTGTTCCACTAATAAAAACTAAAAAATGCCAACATAATTTCAAAATCAAATGCATCCTTCAATAATTTCATCTTTAGACAATACAACACAAAGCATTGCAGATTGATTTTTTGAAAAGCAGTCTATTACTTACACATATTAAAACATTGACTAAATACAGAGCAGACAACCTAGTTTATAGAGCTATTTGAGGATGCAATCGAACATAGAGAAAGCCACATGTTCAGGTGCTGTCATGTTTCTGTGTTCTCATTAATGGTAACAATAGGTTTTTATACTCTTTATCAACACTTGTTGAAAATATCTGGAAATTGTGTGCCCAATTAGGTGCTCAACTGTCAATGCAATTCAAATCTAGATGTAAAAACCAGCCTTGGATTTCCAATGATTTTGTCTGTAGACTAATTCTAGGTAAAACATACTTGGCCAATTAGACAAAAAAATTTCAGCAAGCTCTGGATAATCAGGTCAAAATTTTGAGCAGGTTTCTATCAATGCAGACATAAGATTTGTAGGTTCCTCACTTCCACATGGGCAGACAAATTAGGTAACTGCACATGCAATTCACAGTTAGGTACCAGTTTACCTGTTCGTACAGATATACAGGTGTTTGCAGATCAACGTGTCTGTTGATTCTAAGGGTGCATTAGTAGTAGGGTTACCAGATAGCAACTGTGAAAAAAACGGGACAGGACGGGGTGGGGGGCAATAGGAACCTATATAAGAAAAAGTCCCAAAAAACAGGATTGTCCCTTTAAAAATGGGACATCTGGTCACCCTAATTAGTGGAGACGTAATGTTCAACTCTAAGGCTCAGATTTTCATCTTAACTGACCATTCTTACAGTTAAGAGACAGATGTTCAAAGTTATATGCATACAGCTGTATGCATACATATAAGCTCAGCAATGTGAATAGGTACCTGATTGGTCAGAGTTGTGTAAACAGCCTGTCCCTTCCAAATACATCAGTTTTTTGCATTCAGTAGTAACATGCATATGTATGTACACAAATTCATGCACAGACCTGTACAAGTCTGGTCCTAAACATTCCTGCTAAAATTAAAATGTAATGCTTTGTGAGAACTTTACAAAGCTGGTAGAAAGAATGCCTTATATTGTACTAATGTCTTTGTAAAGTCTTCTGAAAATTTTGTACATAAACAGCACATAATTTTCTTCATGGTGCTTTCAATTAAGGTTTCTCAAACATGCATTTAATTAGGATACCAGATAATTATTGAAATGGAGAAAGGAATATATAATGTTTAAAAATAGGTTTACTGATGTTTAAAAGGTTGTCAAAGTTGGTAGGTCTAAAAATTGACTTATTTTGACAGTGTTCTCCACTGAAAGGTCTTGGCTTCCAGATCTTTCCATCTGTTTATTTTTCAGATTGATCACCATTGCCAGTAAGAAGAAAACCCCTATACACAATAAAACAATGTGACATTGTGAAAGTAACAGTCAAGAAAGTAGCACACACACATACTGATATTAACAAGGAATGTAAAAGTTTTTCAGAAAGTTGTGTACATTTGAGGAAAAAAAACATGGTAAGACTTTCCAGAAAAGAGCACAAAAAGCAGCAGATGTTAGTCCTTAAATAAATGCTAATTAATTATTGACGCTTAAAAACACAGTGATTTCCTTTTTAAAATTAGATTACCAGTATATAGCAGAACTCTGCTAGTTCATTCACAGTACATTTACCAGAACATTTTCAATTAAGTAAAAGTAAACACTGGGGAAAAAATGAAGTGAGCAACTAGTGACTTTCTGCTGCTGTTCTAGGGATGGACACAATCCACACATGTGATTTCATTCCTCAGACTTTCTATTCAGAAGTGTCACATGATAGGCACAACCCTTACTCTTGCCCAGATGATTTCAATAAACTGTCCCGCAACAAAACTAGGACAAGTTGAACTAGGAGAAGGGAAAGCCTTTCTTACGAATTCTCATGACCCTGCCAGTCATCACAATCCATAGGAGGGAAGAGGAAGTCAGTGGGCTTCCTCAGAAGTAGGAGGTCATCAAGCAGCCATTACTGTCCAAGTTACTATACTGGCAATGGGGATTGCCCCACTTCAGCTCTACTCCTACTCCTTACTCCTCCCGCCCTCAAAATGAGGCACTGGATGATCATGGAGTTCACAGGAGAGACTGGCTCTCGCAAATAAGGTAGTGTTCAGAGTAATGGACACTTCTTAAGTTCATTTAGCCCAGCATTTCCCAAACTTTTGAAAAGTAAGCACCACCCTTCCGGAAAATGAAAATCAATTGTGCCCACCTTCAATCCCATCATGTATTTAAATTTCAGTTTAATTTCTCATACAGGCCCACCAATATTTAACTGAAATTTAAAACTTGCTCTTACATTTTTATTTTAAGGAATGACATTTAATATTGGATGTCTCAGATCTCCATAAAAGGTACTTAATCTCCTTTCTCACATGCTTTGAGTGCTGAAATAAGGAACAACATTGGCATCTAAAGTACCATCACTGGCCTGAGTTAGCACCCACTGAAAGAAATTGGGTAGTTCTTCCTTGCCGAGTGCATAAATTAACATTGCAAGTCATAAATCCAACACAGAATCAACTTTCCTGTAGGTCAGCTTTCACTCAGTCAGCCAGCTGGCTGAAAATAGTTATTGTTTTACATGTACCATGACACTGTGAACTTTACCTGTTTGTAAACCTGCCGTAAGTACATCATCTCCTCCACTGTCCCCAAGGATATCAATCTAAACACTTTCACATCTCTGCACTGGCCAATCCTATAGGCTCTGCAAAGACAGTGATTTTGAAGAATACTAGGTTATTAGCTAACATGAGTTCCTTTGGAGATAAGTAAAATCCTAATTCCAATAAAAGGGAAATACTATAAACTTAAATAGAACTTCCCTAAAAGACAAGTTTAGAAATTAAGTGTTTTTACCAAGCTCACATTTTCTCTCTTTAGGGCCCTCACTTCTCTTCTCCATAACTCAAACTACCAACAGATTATTTTCAGAAACCACAGAAGAGATTTACTGAATGTCAAGACATCAGAGAAATGTGAATTTCACAGAGGTGATACCATGAAGGTCTTGCAAGGACACACATTTCTGCAACATCATAACATTTTTCCACTTCTGCAGTGGGAAGGGAAGAAAGAGAAGTCTTCCTGGAGGTATCTGAAAATAGAAAAAAATCCTCTCTACATTGTTAGAAATGACAAAATAACGGAGGATCTTAAAAGCTAAAATATAAAATAGGATGGACCAAAGAATGTATTTTTACTCATCAAAACTCAGTTGCTTTGTACACTTTAAAGGCTCCTTGGAGTGTTTCCTTAGTTATCTAAAAGTATTTTCATCAGCTGCATGTGAAATGCTAATCTATGATTTAGAATGTCTTGGATAAAACACTTATAAAATAAGAATCTTGCATGTGTCACCAGAGCAAGCTATCAGACAAACTGAATGCTGAAAAGGGACATCTCTACATTACATAGGCTTGAAAATAAGAACACAACTATTTTTCTTAAGGGATTCTATGTTTCTCAACATCAATCTTGAGCTGGATCAGTAACTGTGGGGTTTTTTTTGTTTTTTAATACTCTCTACTTTTAAACAGGCTAGCAATGATGGTTCCAGGCTCAGGAAAAATGCCATCAGGCTGTATGTCCACTTATTTTTTAAAATGAAACACTATCATAATGACAGCATTGTCCTATTCCTCTCTCTTCCAACGATGTCACAATTTGAAAAGTAGGAAATTAAAAAAAAGTTAAAATTCAGAGGTAAAGGAGCTGGGGAAATTCTCACTCACTTTTTAAACAGTATGCAGAGTACGTTAACGCTAAAAAAATTATTAACAGGCATTTCTAAATCTGATACAGCCAAAATCAGATTGTGTTTAAGAATATCCTATTCTCTAGGAAAATTTGCATGAGAAAATCAATTTCCAAAATGAACACAAAAAGAGCACTATGTCTATCTAAGTTTTAATATTGAGACTATACCTGTCAATGGCTTGAAGATCATTTGCTGGATTCCATGTTGGATCAAACAATATAACGACATTGGCTCCAACAAAATTGAGACCCAATCCACCAGCCCTTTAAAAAAAGTTAGTTAGTTCTTAGACTGCAAGAAAAGGAGTTAGGTAGTACCATTTTTTAAACTCAAATTAAATGATTTCTAGCTCTGGATCTATTTAACCACAATTAGGCTTACTAGTAGTAGGCTCACATTTTTTCCCTATTCCAAACATAATTAAACAGCATTATACCAACATTGGTAGTAATGGGCTGGCGCCATTACTATCCTAACAATCATGATTATTGTAGCAAATCACAACAATACCTCAAATTGCGGGCAGACTATATAACCTGCCCAAATACAAACAGCTGCTTTCACCTTGATATAACAGAAGTGCTGCCCAACTACCTGCTGCATTCCCTTAACACTCAAAGTGAACAATATAAGCCAAATCCTCAGCTGATGTAAATCTACATAGCTCCATTGACTTCAACAGATCTATGCCAATTTATATCAGCTATGATTCTAGCCATTTGAGACAGCTAGAAGAGACTTTATGTAAAGAGAGACTTACTACAGAGTTTGCACCAGTTTTGTTTCTTGAATCACAGGGAGATGGATTTTGGCAGGATACTTGCTACATTACTTACACCAAAACATGGTATAGTTTGTAATGCCTCTCCCAGCTATTCTTGGTACAGCAGTCCTGGCAGGGTAAACAAGTACTAGAGTGCAGTGGTGCCTGTTTTTGAATCAAACTATTGAGAGGGCTAAGTAAAAGCACAGAAAAGTGAATGATAAAAGAAAACACTCATTTCTGATGCAGTCCTATTAGGGTATGTCATCAGTGGACAGCGATCGATCCAGTGGGGATTGATTTATCGTGATAAATCGATCCCCGAGCGCTCTCCCGTCGACTCCAGTACTCCAGCTCAGTGAGAGGCGCAGGCAGAGTCGACGGAGGAGCGTCAGCAGTAGACTCACTGTAGTGAAGACACCACAGTAAGCAGATCTAAGTACGTCGACTTCAGCTACGTTATTCATGTAGCTGAAGTTGCGTAACTTAGGGCTAGTCTACACTTACCAGCCAGGTCGACGCGGTGAGTTCGACTTCTCGGAGTTCGAACTATCGCGTCTAATCTGGACGCAATAGTTCGAACTCCAGAAGCGCCGCGGTCGACTCCGGTACTCCACCACTGCAAACGGCGGTGGCGGAGTCGACCTTGCAGCCGCGGACTTCGATTCCGCGGCGTCTGGACGGGTGAGTAGTTCGAACTAGGGTACTTTGAATTCAGCTACGCTATTCACATAGCTGAATTTGCGTACCCTAGTTCGACCCCGCTTCTTAGTGTGGACCAGCCCTTAGATCGATCCCCTCCCCGCCCCAGTGCAGACCAGGCCTAGTGGATAGGGACAATATTTGTGAGGGTCATTATAAGAAAGTCCTATTAAACATGTATATATTGGACTTTTGGGGAACAGTTAGACTCAATGTGTTGGTTGCATCTTCCAAGAACATCTTAACTCAAAATGTTGTTCAGACTATAAAGGCCCCAATATAGCAAACCCATTAAGCATGTGCTTAATTTTAAGCAGTTGAACAATTTCCCTATTGAAGCTAAAGGATTACTCACTTGCTTAAAGTTGGACATATGCTTAAGTGGTTTACTGGAGTGGGGCCAAAGAGAGGAGTAGTCAAGTTGCAGGACTGGCTCTTGGAAATCTCTTTAGTATCGGCTTAGTCACATTCCTTCTAATCCCTCCCAAAAAGATAGGAAAATTTCTGGAAAGCGCCTGGAAGCAAAATGCTTGTATCCAATGTGCTCATATCTGAGAGACTGTTTTAGGTGGCCTTTGATTTCAAACATGCCATGTGTTTGATTTGGGTTTTATTTTTTTGTTTTTTTTCAGATCCAGAAAGCACTTCAGCACATCCTGTGTATGATGTGATCAGATGGCTGGTAGTCAATTAGACTGGATCCAGCGGAAATGCTAAGGGGTTTCAAGAATCTCTCTCTAACAGTATCCCTTGCTGGGGATGTAGAAGGTAGATATAGAGTTTAAATAATTAGAAGCAGCACCAGTTAATCAAGTATCTGGCATACATCTTTGGCTGATATGACAAGCAAGAGTGGCAGACTGGTCATCACAATTTGAGTGGATACCATTCTTAATTCACAAATGTCTTTTTCTTGACGAGATCTATCCCTTCCATAAGGTTTATAGTGGTATCTTATGGACAATGATGGTTTCTCCAAAGATTTTAGAAGAAAGTGGAGGCAAGCCACTACATGTTCTCAATGAGACACTACCAAAATATGGAAAAAGTTTATCCAATTTTTTTAAGTGTATATATAAAATAGTTTATTTTGGATTCTATTAAGCTAGTTTAAGGTGATCGGAAAGGGTTGAGTTACCTCCATTAATTAATTTCCTTATTTAAAAAAAAAAAGAAATTAGTTGGAGCCACCACCTTATGGTCTTAGTGGAATCCTTGTTAATATAAATAAAGTTGTGGTCTTTTCCCTCCAAATGTGGTGTAGTGCTGGCTTAATTAAATTCAGAAAAGGAGAGGATGTGGGAACTTGCCAATATTAATGGAGGTTTCCGGAAGATGAGCTCTCTCAAAGTCTGAGATACTAAATAAAATTTTTTTAATACAATCCTCCACTGTATTTTGGAATATTTCTTATTAGAGAGGATGGAATTCAGCTTCTCTTACCAAACCCTGTAGTCAGACCAAAATATAAGTCAACATGTTTTTCCAATTGGTTTCTAATAAAAAATCCAAATATTTGAAAGCTGAAATATGAAGTATACTTCAGATTTCATTAATGGACATAACAGACTGAGTATGAGGAGAGACAAGACCAAACAGGATGTTTTAAAAAAAATTAAAAGGGGCAGAAGGTTTATAAAATTATTAGGTATACTACAATGTTTAAGAAGACAAGACCTCTATGACTTCTTCATAAACAGAATGTACCTAGAAATGAGTTGGTGCGTTATAAATAATTAATTAAAATGGTTAATATTCTAAGTGTCATTTAAGCAAGTAAAGTTTAAATCACACTGAATTAGAAGAGAACTCAGATGGCTCAGCCTGCTACATTCATTTCTTTTAAGGATCTTGCAACACTGCCTTATAATAAACCATTATTTTTCCAGAGTTCATGGTATTGTAGGACTGCATATTGGATCAGACTAATGGTCTATTTACTTTTGTGTCCTGTCTCTGTGCTCAGTACCACAGTCTTCAGAAGTTACAAAACAACATGCCAGAGGGAAGTTTCTATGGAAGCAGTTAGTAATTAGTTCTATTCACAGAACTGTCTGATCCTACCCTTTGTGTCTCAAAATCACTTTGTGGCTCAGAGTTCCACAAACAAGATTACGGAGTACATAAAAAATTCTTTTGTAATTTTAAAATTTGTCATCTTAATTAGATGCTCCTTTTTTCTTGTATGACAAGAAAAAGCAAATACTGTAAGAGCACCTGATCAACCGAATAATTTTACACACTTCTATCTTGTGCACTCTTATTTGTCTAATATCAAACGTTTAATAGGAGAGATTTAAATATCAGAACTATTTACATCTTTACATGATTAGCCATCTCATTGCCCCTCTCTGGATTTTTTTCTTCCCCTCTTGCCACTTCCTTTTTGAGATGAGTGACCAGAATTGTACACAACCAGAATTGTATATACTACTGAAGGTAAGGACAAATCAACAATGTATATTATAACATTATAATAGTTTCAGTATTCTTCTCTGTCCCTTCCTTTATACAACTTAACATCTTTTTTTGCTTTTGAACTGCTGATGCACACTTTTCTAAATTAAGTGTATATAAACTCAAGAAAATATTGTAGCCACTAATAGGTGAGTTTAGTTAAAATTCTTTCTAGTGCATATCACGTTGCAATTTATCTCATCTCCCATCATTGCCTAATTTTCTGGCTTCATATCTGGATTAATATTCCACTTCAATAAAGAGTAGCTCATGGCTCTACTAGCTATTGTTTCAGGTCTGTATGCAGACTCAGGAAGACATCACTGCACTGGTTCACATTAGAAAAGGTTATTTTCATTACCAAAAGGATCAGAAAATTGCATTTTAAAAGAAATCTTAAGCTGAAAAAAATATTAGAAATACCAAAAAAAATCTACAGAGAAGCCCAAAGTCTGCACTGGAATGCATATATTTGCATGTTGTGCATTTCCAGTTGATCTATTGAAACTTTTAGGCTTTGTAGGGATGCAAAAAGAAGTTACAACCTTCTTGAGACATTCCTTTCAGATTTCATGGCACTTGCAAGCAGCACTGCCAAGACCACTGATATACAAATCCTTCACGTCTATCCCCTTGGAATTTTCAAGCTCTGCAGGGAAATTGATGGAATAAGCCTCACGTATGAAGGACTCAAAGATAAAAAACCTGAAGATCATGACTGTTATATGATCCACTAGCCACTCATGTGTGAATCTGAGAGTCCTGAAAAGAATGACTCAGGACATTTTAGTTCAACCAGCCTGGCTGCAAAGATTCTAAATTACATGAGGCCTTGCAGAAGTTTAAAGTAATGGGGCATGTCTGTAAGAACATACAGAATACTGGGATATATATTAACTATTTTTGGTATGTTTATGTATCTAGGTATTTTACATGGCCCTCATTACTATAGTATCTGCGGGTCTCCCATTACTTAAAAAAATGACATTGTTTTCTCTCTTCCTTAGCTGTCATCGAGAAGCAGAATTAGGATATTTTTTTAAATGAATGGATTTCTGAGCATATGGAGATTAGCGTGGGAAAGACAGGGTAGAGCATTGGATTTAATATTTGGCTCTGAAGGAGGGGATATTAGCAGTTTTTATTTCTTCCAGCATGATATATTGGAACACTGGAACAAGGCTGCCCAATGTCCAAGTGCTGTAGTTCCCTCTCCTTAAATTAAGTTGTGTCACAGACATTACAAGCTCTGACAGCTCTACCAGTTGAATTTGTAACTCCTGCAAATCATAGCCCTACTTCTCATGAGATTTACAACTTGAACTTGTTTGCTGCCAGAACCAGCAATAACTCTAAGCATTATGGACCATATTTATTCTTCTTCCAAGACAGATTCTTCTGCCAGCACAGGCTTAATGAAAGAGATATTTCTGTCATGGAGCTTTAAAAGTGACAACAGATAGGACATGGGCATATGTGCCATAAACCTATTTCTTCCATAGAACATACAAGTGTCTGACCTTGTAATCTTTAACAATCTATTTATTGTCTCCAGAAATTTATAAGATTGGTAGGAATCATCCATATTACTTATAACTTGTCCAGTACATTTTTGACAGTTAGACTATCCACAAGCTTATGGTCAATACTAGTATCTAAAACAAATTTGAGGATTTAAGATCAAGGTGTTCTGGAAATATGCCTTTACAAATAAAGTGATATTTATTGAAAAGCTGTTTTTGAAAGCTCCTTTTCTCAAAACCATATTATTCCATTAAAGTTTATGTTTCTAAAGATACCGGTACTTTTTGGCTAAAGGCTATGCAGGAGAAGTTTCAGGCAGAATGGATTTATTTCCCCAGAACGTAAGGTAGAATACAAATTTGGAAAGGTCACTGTTTTAACAATGAAGTCATTATTATTGCTTCATAATTCAGTAATTGTATAGGCTGGTGCTTCTTTTTGAAGTTGTATAGTGATTGTGCCACTGGAATAAAATGACAAAAAACAAATGCACTGTATTGAGAAGTCACCCTTTTTTAGATGCATTTTTGCAGCCAAAATAAAGCGTAAGTAGATTTGTCAGAAATTAACATTTGGCACTTTGAAAGATGAGACTTTCAGAACACATACAAGCTGACTGCATAGAGCAGTCAGCCAAAAACTTTGCGAGAAACTATAGACAGAAAAGTATGACCCAATTCTGTCAACTTATTATGTGTTTAGAAATAAATAAGATACTGAAAAGTTCCATCAACCAGATGACTGCACAAAAGATCTTGGTTTGATGTGCCTGAACTCTGATTTAGAGGAGACCAGAAACCCCTGGGGAGTGCTACTAGGATATAGCACCTTCAGATTTCCAGAGAGTTACAAAAGACTCTTGTAGTCTCTTTGATTACTTTATCTCAGGAAAGCAGAAACACATTCATTTTTGTTGTATAGTGTGTGTGTTGAACTACACTAAGAATTACAGAGAGTACCATTTTGTTTCTCTTGGAACATACACTATGCTGCATATTATCCTAGGCATGTTTTTCACTAATTTACTCACTGAAATGTGAAACATTATATACAGTTCTGTATAGACAAGATCATCATAAGTTAAGGTGGCTGTCATGAAGCAACACTGGCGAGCATGGCCTCCCTTACAACCCTTACTACTCAAAAGGGTAAGGGAGAAGAAACCACTAATGAAGCAGGATTCCATTTCCATTTAATTGAGTTCTCTATTTCATAACACCAAATGTATGAGATTATGGGGATGAAACTAATCCTAAAGTGTTTAAAACAAATAAGGTGACAGAACATTCACTATAAGTAGAAAGCCTTTTAGAACAGTACAGATACAGTAACTCCCAGAAGAGGTAGCTCCTGTAATAGTATGTTTTCATTTTAATTTTCTGTTCACCTAGAAGGGCCAAAAACTGCTTATTTCTTATTCAAGAAGTCCCCGGCCAGATATTCTGATTACTGAGGTTATGCTCAGGAAAGCAAGAGTACATCTCTAGAGCCTTGATTCTCTGCTTATATGCCAGACTCATGCATGTGGGCTGTTCTAATGTGTGCCAGCTGACAGTGGTCTTAAGGGAGCTATGATGGCCGAGCACAGCCAGAACTTATGCTCTGGCCTCTCCACCTCTCTGCTCCCAACATGCACCCTGTGCTGGGACTGTGGAAGGAACAGCAAAGGAGACCATTATACTGGCTCTATACCCACTGGAGTCTCCCCACAGCCAGGGATAAACAGGCAGTATCTGCTCCTTTTGCATCACTGCCTGGGAATAGTAATCATCTGAGCTAAAAGTTAAAGGATTATGTAACTAAGCAGAAAGCCAGGAATGGGTTGATATACTATTTTCATAATTTTTGGCTGAACATGTACATCTAATTAGCCTATTCCAGTAGAATTCACTATTCATCATAAACTGATGAAAAGATTCCTTTCAAGCATATAGAATGTGTAAGATTTTATAGCTTGTTAGAAATAAGTGCTTTAAGGGACAAATGTTCGGAAACTGAGCTCAAACTGCACATATAAAAATCATTCACAGGCGTAAAGTTTAACTGATAAAAATATGGCTTTCTATATGGGTCCACTATGCACACATAAAATAACTCACATGCTATTGCTGGTTTTGCACACACAACTTAAGAACCTAGTTTTTGAAAGTTTGTTTCTTAATGGGCACAGCAGAACAGAAATAAAGACTGCAGTGGTGCACTAGACTATTAGGAACAATTGGTGATTCCCCACTGTCTTTGGCTAGCCTGGGATTTAAAACTATCACTCACCAGTTTCAAATCTCAACGATCTCAGAAACGACAGAAATGAAGGAATGTGAAGAACAAAAATTAAGTGTTATGACCCATTTCTAGTGTAGTAATTTTAACCCATAATGGATGTAGCTGACACCACAGTCTTGTAACAGCTGACAGTAATGCTATTGCTCCTCCTCAAGGAGGAAACACCATGCAAGATCAATCAAGTGAACGCACAGTAACTTTACTACAAGCCTCTAAATACGTAGCTGAAGGCAGACACACACTACAAATTAAATTCTCTTACATTGTAGAAACAAGGCAAATGTTAACATCTTGCATGCTATTGAACTCTCTCACTATCCTGACCCGGTCCTCTGACTTTGTATTTCCATCAAGTCTTCGGTAATCTAGCCCAGATGCCATACAGTATTGTTCCAGCACATCTAGCAACTGATAAAAAGAGATGGGGAGATAAAGCATTATTAGTATCTTTTAAAATAAGCACCATAATAACCACAAAGATTAGGTATCCTGAATATCATTTCTAATAGCCCACAGACCATTTGAGAGCATAAATGTTTCTCTCTATTGGTATTTAACATTCTTATCTGCTTATTCTCTACGACACAATTGGTTTTCTACTTAAATCTTTTACAATTTCTTTTATTGAAAGCAACAAAAGATATAAAATTAAAGCAGAGATCTTGAACTGTCATTGACAGTAATCTTCTATGCTGGCATGCCAAGTATTTAGTTAGATAATCCTGAGTTATAGTTTGCATCACTTCAGAAAGCACATTAGTCACTAACAAGAATACCTCATTTAGGGCTTTGGCTTCACTGAATTGTTAGCTTGATGTATAACTTGACTGTTGTTGCTAACACATCCCCTTCCCTTCCCCTTCCCGCCCCGCCCCCACAAAGTGTTTAGCTCAATTTAAGTTGTGTTACTTTCAAGCTAGCTGTTCCATTGGAGGCTGTGGGTTGATGCTTCAGTGGTGCTGATGCGTGATGCCAGCGCAGTGGAGACTCCACTACTCTGTACTGCTAATACAAATATTCTGTGTAGCTCACGTTTTGCACTCGAGCTAGGCTAATGAGTAGGGCCCTACCAAATTCACAGCCATAAAAATGCATCATGGACCATTAAATCTTGTCTTTTGTGTGCTTTTACCCTACACTATACAGATTTCACTGGGGAGACCAGCATTTCTCAAATTGGGGGTCCTGACCCAAAAGGGAGTTGCAGGGGGATCATAAGGTTATTTTAGGGGGGCCGTGGTATTGCCGCCCTTACTTCTGCGCTGCCTTCAAAGCTGGGTGGCCGGAGAACAGCAGCTGGTGACCGGATGCCCAGCTCTGAAGGCAGCGCCCTGCCAGCCGCAGCACAGAAGTAAGGGTGGCAAAACCATACCATGCCACCCTTACTTCTGCGCTGCTGCCTTCAGAGCTGGGCTGCCAGAGAGTGGGAGCTGCTGACTCTGGGCCCAGCTTTGCCTACAGAGTTGGGCTCCCATCTAGCAGCTGCCGCTCTCCAGCTGCCTAGCTCTGAAGGCAGTGCCGCCACAAGCAACAGCACATAAGTAAGGGTAGCAGTACTGCAACCCCCACTATACTAACTGTGCAACCCCCTCCCCACCACACACACACCCACCTTTTTGGGTCAGGACCCCTACAATTACAACAGTGTGAAATTTCAGATTTAAATAGCTGAAATCATGACATTTACTATTTTAAAAATCCTCTGACCGTGAAATTGACCAAAATGGACCATGAATTTGGTAGGGCCCTATTAATGACTGGAGACAACTCCAGCTAACACTCCAGTGAAGACAAGTCCAAAGAAGAAAGGCGATTATTACATTTGTCCTTGCCACTGTCCTTGAGATAACATAAGTTTTCAAGATGTTTTCTTTAGTACTGCACATTGTCCATATCAACACTATTTCCCATAGTGCATTTGAGAAAGAAAATGTGGTTGACAGCTGCTGCTGTCCCCTGTGCTTTATGCCTCAGGACTTATTGCTGAGGTCAGTCATGATGTAAGTCATATAGAGCTCACCTTGGTGGAAAAGGAGAAGAGAAGAACTTTATCTTTGTTTTTTCTGAAGTGATTTAAAAGCTGTTGAAGGACCTGGAAATGAACCACAGAGCAGTAATTAACTGACTTCATCCCAAGTACAGCATATTTTATATATATACATATATATATACATATATATATACATATATACATATATATACACACATATATATACACACATATATATACACACATATATATACACACATATATATACACACACACACACTTACATTTGCTAACTTTAAAAAGAGTAAGCTGCAGTTTTTCATATAATTTTCTAAGGAAAACGGGAGGCTTTGCAAGCCTAATAGTTTCCTAGTATCATAAATGTCACTACAATAATAAAGGAGATTCTAAATAAACACACACATTTTAATAAACTCCTTCTCTGAACGCATTCTGAACGGGCAGTTTTAAAGTATCACACTAACAAAAGTTAAGTTCTAAAGGAGCTATTTGTATCTTTCAAGTTGTCCTTTAAGGGAAGTTAGTCTACAAAGCTGTAACAAACACTACCTATCTACTGTACTGCCCTGGGTTTGGGGTTTTTGTTTTTAATTAATGAATCCACACATCCACTCTGAACAGAGCTAACCTTATTTAGTTTGCTGCACTACCTCGGAGTTCAAAATTTCTTGGAACTTGTCTTCTTAAAATAATCAGTCAGATGTATGCCCCTCCCTGCTCCCCCTCTTTTCTATTGCTTTGTTTACTGTAGGCCTCAGCTTCCCAGACTCTGCACAGACCTTGAAATGCCAATAATCCGCCCACACACAATGTTCTTCTGGTAGGGAAGCAAATAATCCAGAGCCTTGCGTATAATAGTGATACAGTTATTTTCAAAAGAAGCATGTCCACATCTGGCAATGGCAGTTCAAGAGTACCATGCAGAAGCAATACACAAAGGGGAAAAGGAATTTTCTGCACCATGTCTGGAGCCTTCTCCCACTGGGCAATAAATATTTAAAATTATTTTATTTATTCGGTGATAACTACTTAAACTGTTACATCTACACAAATTTCACTAAAAGTGTAACCACTCAAATAATAGAGGAATGCCTGTATTAATTTTACAGTTCTGGATAAAATCTTGAACACAAAATACTAATATCACAGTCATAACATTTTCTGTATTGTTGTGTCATTCAATTACTGGGTAAATAAGAGGCACAAATCAGATAAGGTTGCATGTTTTCCATGCGTAGCTATAATTTGTAAGTTATACAATGGACAAAATTGACTTTATTTTACTGGGAAAACAAAATATACTGTGTTAGAAGTTCTACATTTGCATTTCATGTAATTGCATTAAGAAAAATTAGCAGCATGTTTAAGTTGTAAAAGGAGTTTGTCTCCTGTAATAATATGATCAGAGTAATAAATATGATCACATAATTCTCCATAGGAGACAGTGCAAACAAATACACTCACTCAGTTTGTTTAAACAAAGTGAATTAATGTCATGTCTGCTTGGATTTTAGGTATTCTGAAATACAATAGCAGTGACTTTGACAAACCAATAAAAGTAAATGGTTTTGTGCTGAAGAGAAACAAAGTATACGTTCCCACACTGGAATGCTATTCTAAAAGGTAGGTGTTTTGAAAAAACACAAACTGGGTGAGCATACTCAAACAAAAACATAACGTTACAATTAAAATATGGTTTTTCAATATGGTGTGCATGGATTTAACTCTCATCAGGATTATTAGAAGTCCTGCAGTGAAATCACTTTACACCATATTGATATTTACTGCTTAGATTTCCACTACAAATTATATAGTGTACAGCTGTCAATCCTGCTTTTGATGTTTTAAAGATAGAATCACAGGATCGTAAGACTGGAAGGGACCTCAAGAAGTCATTTAGTCCAGTTCCCTGCATTCATGGCAGGACTAAGTAAAATACCGGTTTTTATAATTCATCCCTCACCCTAAACTAGGCAAGTTTTTTTGTTTATATTTACATGGTACTCCCACAGAGATACTTGCATTTTCCTACTTATTTTCTTCATTATTTATGAAGCCAGTAAAATCAATGTCTTAATCAGACATGTATATTCCCAGGAGATATATACGTACTAAACAGAAGCTTTCAAAAAGGTGCAACCAATGGATTTTTATGGAAGTATTATAAAAGAAGTTCTAAAACTACATTTTATTTCTAACAGCCAGGTATTTAATATATATTTTTATTTAAAAAAGTCATATACACAGTGAACATTGGTAGACTGTTACCCAAAATCTGAGGAAAACTGAAGGAGTAATCACACAAGTGAAGGTTTTGGCCCATGTGATTATGGGGCAACTAGTACGTGACTCAGCAAGCTATGTAACCATTCTGTTTCATCACTGCTACTCCCCCTCCAAAAAGTCAATGATATTTTTGTGTAGAATAATGCTCAAGGGCATGCAATCTACAAGCACTGTACTTCAAAAGTGATGAGTTATTTGTCTTTTCATTACACAATTCTCACTTCACAACTGAGGTGTACTGGATTTTCACAATGAATATTGTCAGGCATTATTTCTTGCATGTTCAATTACACCACATCTAAACAAGTGCTTTTGTATTACATTTATGGACAAAACAGTCCGAATTGAAAACAGAATGCTATTAAAAGGGGGAGGGGAGCTATTAAACAACCACACATGCAAGCAAATACCTTCCACCTCTTGTTATTTACTACAAGAAAATCTTTAATAGCTACATTTCTGCAAGTTTTATAACATTTGGTCATATTTATTTCCCCACATATATTTTTTGTTTCATTATTGATTTTAAAAAAGTGTTTATGAAATATCTTCTGAGTCTTAATTTATGGTGACATCGCTGTGCATTTTTGAGGCTTCCCATGAGAACCAGAGATCGTCTGGATACCTTTCCTATCATAATAAAAGCCCATCAGTATACTAGATCTATAGTTCTTTTGAGAATGCAACACATACAGGGACATAATCAGAGAGAATCTGATCAAGAAGAACGTTCACAATATTATTTGAAGCAGCCTTGTCAAAACAATTTATTTGAAAATACTGTACATTTGAGATCTAGAAGAACAGGAAGTATAGGTTTAATTTATTGTGATTATTCAGTTCACAGACAAAAGCTATCACCCAAGATCACACATTCAGAAAATTTCTTGAACCTATTCAGAATAGAAAACAGATTAGCTAATCTGTTCTCAAAAAGGTTAACATCCATTGAAGTCTCCACTATTTTAAATATATACCGTATATACTTGTTCATTAGTCTGTTCTTTTATAAGCCGACCCCCCAAGATGGTTAGGTAAAAATCGAAAAAAACTGTATGACTCTTTCATAAGACGACCCTATATTTCAGGGGTTGGCAAACTTTGGCTCCCAGCCCATTAGGGTAAGTCGCTGGCGGGTCAGGATGCTTTGTTCACCTGGAGGGTCTGCAGGCATGGTGCCCCTCAGCTCCCTGTGGTCACAGTTCACCGTTCCTAGCCAATGGGAGCTGCGGGAGCTCCCACTGGCTGGGAACGGCAAACTGTGGCCACAGGGAGCTGAGGGGCTCCATGCCTGCAGATGCTCCAGGTAAACAAAATGACAATCTATTAGATATTCAATTCAAGGATTTCATAGAGTTTAAAATCATCAAATGTAGGTGTGACCTGTTTATAAGCCTACCCCCGCTCTTTGATGCATCACTTTTTTTTTTTAACCAAAAATATTTGATTTATGAATGAGTATATACAGTAGTACACCAGACATTAAAAAAAGGCATAGTGGCATTTAAAAATTACTGTCAAACATTTTTAACTTAATGAACTTAACACAAATGTTATTTTTCAGTTATGCCAATTTAACCCACTATAGCAATGAAGTCAGATACAGTATTGATGCATTTGAAAGTATTTTTATTTTTAGAACTGAAATAGCAACATTTAAAATATTAAACTTGCAAGGATAATAAAGTGTATTTCTATAATCCATGTCAATTAAATTTTGTCATCTTCTACAGCAGAATTTCCAAGTTTGAAAGCTGAACCCTCACTTTTTATAAATAAAACCAATCGCACAAGACCAACATATGTTATTAAAGACCCACCCATCTTAATTTTTTATCTTTTATATATAGTCCCATCTCCCTCTTCCATGGGGATAGGAATGGCATTACACACTTTTGGAAATGTTGTTGTACAGTGAGATGCATTTCCTGAAGTGATACAAAATCTGAGGTCTCTTTAAGAAAGGAAGTAGTTATTTTCCATTTAATCAGGTATTTCATTCCACTGACACTTAGATATACTTTAAGATTAGATATTGCAACCATGCGTTTAAGTGGGTTAAAATGAAAACAGTCATTAAGCAGGTTTCTCCAGTGATGTCAGATTATTAGCATCAGAAACAACCAGGCATGATGGAGGACTTCATAACAGTAATCTACTGGGATGTCTTCAAAACATGTTTTAGCACAACTGCCTAATAAGGTAGCAGTAAAACAAAACAAAGGAAAAATTCTATGAAACAGTCAAGCAAAGCAAAAACTAATACAGTGTTTCTCAAACTGGGGTCGCCGCTTGTGTAGGGAAAGCCCCTGGCAGGCTGGGCCGGTGTGTTTACCTGCCCCGTCCACAGGTCTGGCCGATTGCGGCTCCCACTGGCCGTGGTTCGCCGCTGCAGTGGGAGCCGCGATCGGCCAGACCTGTGGACGGGGCAGGTAAACACACTAGCCTGGCCCGCCAGGGGCTTTCCCTACACAAGCGGAGATCCCAGTTTGAGAAACACTGAACTAATACAAGATCACTGTTTTTCATACTTTCCCTCTAATGGGCAGAGGGGAAGAAAACTACTAGGTTTCAAGTGACTACTGACAAAATGTGCTTGTACCATAGACCCAACTCCCCAGCTTGCCTTATGATACACTTTAACAAAAGGGCACATTAATTATGCTTTATTTTACTAAGAAAAATTGAAGCCAAAAATGTAAGTTAAAACAGCCAAAAATCACTCAAACTTTCTGACTTAGAGAACCAGTCAAAGTGAAGGGCAGATTTCTCACTTTGCAAAGGAATTATTTTCCATGGATAACAATTTAAAAAAAAATCTTTAAGTTTAAGGATCCAAAGGAGCTTTTCAAACTGATTATATCTTAAAGTAATGAATTCATGACTTTCTATCTGTGAAAGTAATCTTAAAATTAGGATTTCTTCAGTCAGCTTTTAAAGAAGGAATATTTAACTCACATCTCTCAGAGAAGTGTTATTTTTTCAACATAAATGGAAGTTTCACCGGGTGCCAGACAGAGAAGTGGTATCATTCTTGTTATTAGTCATAAAATATATTCCACTCTCCTCTTTTAACGAGGTTCTTCACATTAAAGTGAGTTTACAAGAATATCTGCTTGTTTTGGAAGTCTGATTTCTGTAGTTACCTACTTTCTGAATAGAAAGATTCCTTATCTTAAATTTCTTCTACATTTTCACAATAAATATTCTGGTTATTTGTTTTCCTTTGATGATATTGGCAACACCAGCTGGCCATCCCCAACTCAAACCCAACATCACTATCTCGTCTCTGCAATAAGTGATAAGGTCCAAAACTCCTGTATACTAGTGTTGTCTTTTAAGATTCTAATTATATGAATATTAGATCCTCTATTAATATTTGAAATCTTCAGTTTTGTTTACTCAAAAAGAAACTTAATGGCTTTTCAAACTAGCCGCTTCTCTTTCAAATCAGTGTTGTGGTCCTTGTTTTCACAAATTCCTCATGCAGCATTATACATTTTATTAAATGTATTTTATTTCATATTCATTACAATATTAGTAATTTAAGATCTTTAATGTAAAAGAATACTATTACATTTTAATATCTTTTAATATCCGTAAGAATCATAGTTTTAATGGCAATGCCCTGCTCCTTAGTTTGAAAGGGATTAGAAAGCAAATCTAATTTTCATCAAAGGCTTGAAGTTTCTTAGTAACCAAAATAAAAAGCTTTCAAGTCCTTTCCCACCTATAAATCTTTAATTAGACATCTTGTCCTGATCTCATTCTTGTGTGTTATGCAGTGTTCTTGGTACTTTGGGGGAAAAAAAAGTAGTTTTCCTGCTGAAATGAAAGAGGGGGCAGAGCATGTCACGATTCCAATATATTTTTAAAAATTAATTCTCCTTTCTTTACATTTTTACACACATTAATGAAATCAAGTGTACACACAATATTGCAGACTACATTAATATAAACCTACATTTCTCATACCGTATGGACTCCAAACTGAAGACTAACATAGGATGTGCTAAAAGTTCATTTATTATTTGATCTTCACTTTTTTAACTAAGTTTCTAAATATAAAAATGCCTTATGGTCCAACCAAGACACAATTCACAAGCAAATAAGCAATAAGACTCACTGAAATGGGTTTTCTATTGTTATGATGCATTAGTGGAGAAAAATAGGAATGAGAAAATCATTCCATAAACAGTATTTTCAATAAATAATCTTTCCCTTCTACTACGTGTGCAAGTGGATTTGTTACTCATGAAAGTAAGGGATTTACAGGAATGGACCACCTAGAAAGATAGCTTATGTAAGCTTACTCACACATACTTATCACAACACAACTCAATTTCACCTGGTGTGATAAATGGCAGGTTTGACAATGTTGCAATGTGGTCAGATTGAAATATCAGACATTAGAATGAGAACAGAATTTTTTTTTTTTTTATTTGCATCCTAAGTGAGTGTGAATTAAATTCCACACTCAAATCCACTGCATAATCTAACCACCTATATTTAACTGGCTATTATATTACTACTCTCTTTTCAAGTATTGCCCAAAATGTATAGTGACAAAATATTCATCCACAATATAAAGCTATTTCAGGGAAAAGGTTAGCAATCATTTGAGATGCTCAGATCGTCATATTAAAAATGGGAATTAGGGAGCTTGAAAACACAATGGGGTTATGCTTTAGCCTCTTCCTTCTGTAAACCTGGCTTCAAATCCTGAATTTGTTCATAAATGAAAATAAATTCCATGGCCTCACCCATGTCCACAGATAATGGAACAACTAGGAGTCTCTGCTAAAAAGAGGTTCAGGATTAAGAAAAGTTACAAATCAGGTGTGCAGAACTGTGAGGGTAATATTATACACCATCTACTTGCAGCATGTTCAGTTCCCTGCTATTAGTCATTATCTTCCAGAATTAGCATTCCAGACTATTGTCATTGCATTGTTTTATCATTAATATTGCTAGCCTCCAGGAGCACTAGAGCGTGACCTACTTCCCTCATTCCCTCTAATATACAGTACTATCCTATCTTAAAAGCATTGAGACTAGGCACGTCTGTCTTGCCATGCCAACCTAACATTCTAGAAAAATTAAAGGAGGAGAAAAACCTGCTTTAAAAAGAGCAAAAAAGATTTAGACAGCTCAGCAAGAGCAAAAATTACCGTCTCATTTTGACACTCTAAAAAGCAAACATTTATTTTGGTTCACAGCCATACTTGAGAAAAACAGCTACACCCACTACACATCTACTTCCACATATAACAGAAAAGCCCAATATTTATTAGAATCACAGCTCATGACTCCCAGGATTCTGAATGCTACCTAATCCGCAAGGATCTATTCTTCCATTAACACTCACCACAAGACACGACCTCCTTAATATTTATGCCAAGGAGTGAATTAGTTTTTGCCCAGCACCTCAAACAAATCTACATAAATCCTATGTATAGTATTCAAAATATAGTAATGATCTATTTCAAGCTACTTTCCATTTCATCGGAACATTTAAACCTAAAGTTTTAGAATGAATGTTGTTCAGGACATACTGTTCTACTATGCTACTGCATATCTATGTAGGAACAACCAATGTGAATTGAAAGGAGAGGTTACTCATCCTGTGAAGTAACTAGTTTTTCAGGATGTGTGTCGCTATGGATGCTCCACTTGAGGTACACATGCACCCCATGTGCCTTTGATTGGAGATCTTAGTTAACAGTGCCCATTCAGCTGCATACGCACTCTACTCCACCTCATGCTCTGCTCTGGCTATACAGAACTGCACAGGCAAACCACCCTCAGTTTCTTCTCTATCACAGAGCTTCATAGCAGAGAACTCTGAAGCAAAGGGGAAGGTGATTGGGTACCGGAGCATCCATAGGGACACACATCTTGAAGAACTACAGTTACTGCACAGGCAAAATAACCTCTACTTTGAGTACTATTCCTATGGGTGCTCCACTTCACTTAGGACTGAGCTGCACACTCTAAGGAGGTGGGGGGGGGGGGGAAGGGGTTTCTGAGTTGGATACAAGATCGAAGATAGTACAGTAGAGCCAAATACAGCATCAGAAGCTGAGTCATGAATTACTGTATAATGTTCAGAAAAGGTGTGCATGGAGGCCCCAAGTTGAAGCTCCACAGATCTCAGCAATGGAAACATTCTTAAGAAAGGCTACTGAAGCAGAAAGAGATCCATTGAATGGTTTAGTACTCTAGAAGGAGGTTTGAGACCATTAGACTGATAACAAAAAGGTAATGCAGCCTGAAATCCATCTAGAGAATCTTTGTTTGGAAACTGGATATCCATTAGATCTGTCCACAGAAGACACAAACAACCTGGAAGATTTTCTAAAATGTCTTAGTCCTGTCCAAGTAAACAGCTAATGCCCACCTGAGTGTATGTATTACCATATCCTTATTATTCAGGTGTGGTTTAGGGGGGAAAACAACAAGAGGAATAGATTGGCTAATGTGGAAGTCAGACAACACCTTCAGTAAGAATTTAGGATGTGGTCACAATGTGACCTTGTCCCTGAAGAATAATGTGAAGGGGGGATTTGCCATCAGAGTCCCTATCTCCCCAGGTCTTCAAACATAAGTAATGGCTACCACGAAGCTGTTTTCATAGATGTGTCAAGTAGAGAAGAGGTCACCGTTGGCTCAAAGGGATATCTCATAAGGCAGCTTTGTAGAAGTGGAGCATCAGTAGAAAAAGATGGTGATGCCATCAGTACTAGGTAAATATCTAGAGAAGTAGTAGTCTCTATCAAAGGGGTGTCAGGCATCTCTCACTGTGACATCTCATGAAAATTTAACTCCTGTGGTACTGACCGAGGTGGCAGCCATGACTGTGGCAGAGGAAGTGGACAGTACTGCAAGCTTTACGTGCTCCAAGGTGTGTCCACTAGATGACACTCTGATCTTCTGCAATGTTGCAATGGTAGATACTGAGAGCCTGGCTGACTCTATTGGTACTGACTTAGAAGAGGTACTCTTCTTCTCCTTGTTGCCATGATCCCCTGACAATGTTAATGAACTTCTGGAGCTAGAACCCTTACATTCTTTGGGGTTAGTGCTGCTTATGGTACCTGAGGACCTACAGCTTTGTGGGTACTGAGTCAGGAACTGGGGGGAGGTGAGGGTAGAGGGGAGATACTGAAGTAGCAGCCTCAATTCACGACCAGGGTTTCTTTGAGGTAGATTCCCTGACTGGGGAACTGAGCTTTGCTCCCTAATGACTTTTTGAAAGTATTTGAGTTTTCCTCTTAGACACTCTATGGGAGAGTTGTGTGGAAATGGTTTAGGAGCTCTATTTACTCAGAGACGGATGTATGGCAGGGTGGGGGATGTCTCTATGGCTTGGGTGAGAAGATGCATCCGAAGAAGTGAGCTTTAGCTCACGAAAGCTCATGCTAAAATAAATTTGTTAGTCTTTAAGGTGCCACAAGTACTCCTGTTTTTTTTGCGGATACAGACTAACACGGCTGCTACTCTGAAACCTAACTAAGCTAAGTGAAACTATGGGGAGAGAGAAACTACAGTGAAGGAAAGCTCAACTCTGACACTGCTGAGGCTCCATCTCCAGCAAAATGGTTGAGAAGGAACTGAGGGCAGTTCGCTCACACAGCTGTATATACTACAGTAAAGAGCAGAAGGCTGAGCAGAGCATATGCGCAAGTTGAACAGGCACTGCTACCTAAAAATCTCCAAATGCACAGGGCACACACACACACAAAATGGAGCATCCATAGTGACACTACCTGAAGAAAAACAAAAAGGTAATAAATTAAAATTATCAGGTGAGGAAGATATACCCAGAGGGGTACCCTCAGAATCAGTGTTAGAACTGATTTAATCATCTGAAAGAGGTATTAATCAGCATTCTAATGAACTCCGGAGTTGATATTAAAATGAAAGGAGATGGGAACCCCAACAAGCCCAGAGAAATTAGAAACATATAGAAAACAAAATGAAATTCAACTTAGAAAAATGTAAGCAATCTGGAAAAAAAAAATCTGAAAACAATGATGCTCAAACAAAAGGAGAACCGTGGGAAGCAGTAATGCTGAAGAGAATTAAGGATGATAGTTAAAACAAAGTCAATATGACTTTGCAGTACATATAGCTGCAAAAAGGCCAATGCATTTCTGGATTGCACAGGCAAGTGCATCAAGGGGAGGGTGGTAGTGGTCCTTCTCTATGCAACTCTAGTTTGATAAGACATCAGTTCAGTTCTGGGCAATACATTTTCAGAAAGATTCAAAAAAAAAAAAAAAGAGTAACTCAGGCAATCAGTAGGCTAGAAAAATTGAGTGCTGAGGAAAGGTCTTAAGAGCTAAATATGTATACCTAGGGTAAGAGAAGGCAATAGGCAGGAGACAAAAAATGGATATATTTAAAGACTGAACGCTAGTAAGTGGTGACATTATTTATGAAGATATAACTAGTGACTATATTTATGAGTAATGGAATGAAAAGTAAAAATTTAGACTTCTATTGGGATGGAGGGAAGCTTCCTGACTACAGGGTCTTCCAAGAGAAGTACTGAATGCACCATTGCAAAGAAGTAGAATGGACAAAGCACTAGAAAATGTTTTAATCGGGAATAATCCTTCATTGCCAGGGAATGGTATCGGTGAGTTAGGTCTTTTATATCTCTAACTTTCATGATCCAGAAAAGGTACAAGGATTAGTTATAAAGTGGTTAGGTAAATGGTAGATGCGGATTTTCTAACACATCTATATTACAATCTCCAAAATTATGTAACAGTTTTTTCCAAATATGTTTACCTTCATTTTCCCACTGTACTTTGGATCAGAAATTGTTTCAAAGGCTGCATCTTTGCTCAGCTGGACAAAATCTGGAAACTTAGAAAATACCTGGTTGCATACTCTTTTGATATGTTCTTCCTATAAAAAAAAGCAGAAAAATTTGATCACCACAAACAAGAAAAATGGAGTTCAATATTAGAGATAGTTTAGTCCAGCATTAATCTGTGAAAGAGTGAAACAGGCTAAAAGAACACATTCTTGATGACACTGGAATTTATAAAAGTGCTCAGTACAAAAACATCTGAGAAGAATAAAAAAAATTGAGGTTTTAGCATAAAGGATAAGAGGCTACATAGTTAAATATGGGAATTCTAGTAACTAGAGTCTGCCCAAAACACAAGATAGTCCTCTCTCCCATATTAAAGAAAATAAAAGTGCATTGCCTCACTTGGAAAAATACCAGTGGTGGACTTTGGCATATATTAAAGAGAGCATTGCAAAATTTTCATTCCCTAATGGAGAAGTTCCCAACCTCTCAAGATTATGAGGATCATTAATTTTCTGATCTCAAGTGCCACAACAGAAGATATGGCAGCAGACTGCCTCGCAAACCCTCCTCCCTCCCCCTCCCACCCTTATTATTTGTTTAGTATAAACAAAGCTGGAGCTGGTCAAAACACAAATATCCTGTCCCAAAGAATTTACAGTCTAAAGGACAGACAAAAAGACACTGAAAAATACAGAGGGAAGATTAAGAAAGGTTTTTAAAATCAGTATTTATACTATAACCTCACTTCTTGCTGGCTCCAAAGAAGAGTTGATTCTTTAGGAACAATATCAGTAAGGAGAGGGCAAACAGACTGGGAGGTCAAGATCATTGGGGCGGGGGGGGGGGGGGGGAGAAATGGGCAGGAATGGGAGGAGATGACAATAAGGCATTAAGACTGATCCTGAGATACTGAGTTCAATGGGAGTGAGGGTGCTAGGTACCTTGCAGGTCCAGGCTCAAAACTACTGACTGATGGAACTAGAGCCCAAGTTTCCTACTATCTTACATTTTCCGGTTTGCTTACTGGCTCTAATTGTCAATATTTTAAATCAGTCTTTTGTGTACAGATGTAATCAGACAGGTATCAACTCGCACACATACAGTAAATAATCATGGGAAATGAATTCACCATTAAATAATACTGCAATTCTAGCCTACTATATACCAGTAACTATTTCAAGCACTGCAGCATACTGTAATTTCCATAAACCATTTGAACTCTTAATTTTTTGTCATAACAAAAAACATTATTCTTCCAAAGCACATCCAACAGAAACAATATTTAAAGTGACATTTAGGCACTTACTATGGTGATAGATGTAAGCATAAAGTCCTGGACTGCGAGGTGTAACACTTTTCAAAGAGGGATCCCCTTTTTGAGGAAGCAAATTGCCAGATTAAGCCAGGAATTCTGCACTTTTATCCCCGAGGCCTCTAAATGAAGGTGATAACATCCCTTTCTCTTTTACTCATTTGCAAGCTTAGAGGTATATTGCAACACTTTAAAAAGTTTCTATGCTGCCTCTGTCTTCACTTGAGGAAAGAAGTGAATTCCAAGAAAATATCTCTGTGCCAAAATCAGTTTAGATTCACAAATTCCCCCTTGCCATTCTAACAATTCAAGCTGACACCGTCTTCTCCTTGCCCTTACTTTTACCAAAGTATTTCTTCTTGTGTTGTTTAAAGCAATTCAGCGCTCTCAAAAGAATAGAATTCTTTTGGAAAGCAAATGCCCTAAAATATTTTCTATTTTTACAAAGAAGCTCACCTGGGAGAAATTCTTTTGATAAACAAAAAAGTTACAAGTAGTTGCTTCTGACATTATTTGAACACTAAAATGCCTACTTATCTCAATAATTACTGTTCCCCCAACATCACCAGAATTCAATTTTTTTTAAAATTACTCATGACTAAATGAAAAATACTGCTACTGTTGAAAACTATTGAATGAGGGTTGATCCGGCACTATAAACGTCAATGGCAGTTATGCCATCCAATTTTATGGGAACAGGATCAGACACCAAGCACTAACCAAAAGACTTCAGTTCCAGCTAGCTAGACAAAGAGATGAGGGTAAATAAAGTTGAAAAGAAGTGGCCAGGCACAATTATAGCTAGTTGCTACAATAAGACTTTTTCCTAAAAAGTTTCTCCCTTTGTTTCAAGACTTTGCTCTTCAGGGAGACCCAAACCAACCTGATGTTTGCTGGTATTCTCGGTCTGTAGTAGAGCAGTATGATTAGCAACCTTCCGAAGGATTGTCAGGTAACTGAAATACAGTGCCCTCATTGTTTCACCATGGGCATTTGTCTGTAGAAACAAAGAAAACAAAAAAACCAATAATGCTTCCTAAAAGTACAAACAACCTAAAAAAATGAAAATATCCAAAAATTATAGATATTCTAACCATATTTATTGGCAACTGGCAGAATCAGGGTTCTAGAACTCTAAGATGAGAACTACCATTTTCAGCAGAGAGTGTATTTGCAATTTCTAAGTATTTTTTACACAGATTAATAAAGGAACCTTATTGATTTTATTAAAAAATGCAGCACGACAGAATACCTACAATTTTCCTGCATTTTGTAACAAAAAGTACTAACGGAAAAGATTTCTTTAGAGCTGACGCCAGGCATAGGCAAGCTAAGCAATTGCTTAGGGCCCTGAGCAGCTCAAGGGGGCCCCCTATTAATTATTGGTATGGGTTGTGTGTGTGTGTGGGGGGGGGGGGGTAATTCCAAAAATATTCCTGCTAGCACCGCCTCTGCTTCAAGACAACAATGTTGTTTATATTTGTTCTTACATATTACAGAACATGTAATTTATAGAAAGCTAGGGTGACCAAGAGGCCATGTAATACATCATATGAAAAATAGAAATGTTACAATCAATTTAAATTCAATTTTAAAACACAGCTGTTTTAATGGCATCTTACCCAACAACAGCTAATAGTTTTCTTTCTGAAAAGAAACTCAACAATATTTTACCAACATAATAATAAAAACAATTAAAATGACTTGAAATATTTATGCAAGGTTTTCTACTGCATCAGCAATGACATCAGATAATTGTATTTTCCTGGTTATAGCTGACCAACTTAAAACATGTAAACATGCCAAAAATAACAGTCAGTGCATATCACTGAAGTCATTAGCTGACAAATATTAAAAATGATAGCTTTAGCAATTGCACTCGATTTGCAATATTATTCTTAAATGCATACCATAACATTTTAACTAGTGCCCAATCACGTTTCCCCCTCTCCCTCTCAAAAATTGCTAGATTTCATGGGTAACTTCAGGAAGTTACTCTACAGCAATCTATTGTACACTTAAGCATCCAGGATGTGGCCAAGGGCTTCCAGTAGTTTCAGGTGTCATTAGCGAACTGAATGAAATGGAGCGTCACTTTTCTCTACAAAACATCATGAGACACAGAAGCATGGAAAGAGCTAATGTTAAAATTAATGAAAAACCAGCAGCATACCTTCATGATGTAAAATGCATTAATAAAACAATCCAAACGCTGCCTTACTGAAAAAAGCATTTCAACAAGAGATAAAATAGATAGGGTCTTCACACTAAAGCAAAGCTGAAAAACATTTATAATGTACACGAGGAATAAATACACTATATAAAAGTGTATCACTGGCCAGTATTATATGCTCATTTGACTATTATTGTAAAGTATGTATTTGAATAATGATTTTCCATTACAGGACAACTTCTGCAGAGTAATTACAAATGTATGCTTATAATTTGAATCTATTACTATTAGTTAGAGCTGGAAAAGAGCTAATAGGTCATTCAGTCCATCTCCCTGTCGCATGCAGGTTGTTCTCTACGGTATCTTTTCTAATGTTTTACCACAGCTCTAAGAAGGCTATTCCACAACCTAATACAGCTCAAGTAAGGAAGTTATTCTTGCTATCCAATCTAAATTTTTCCATTCTTAAAATATGAACCAGTTGGTTGAGAGAAACTGTCCATAATGCTCTCAACCCAGACTGTAATAGCTCTTAAAATATGGGTGTCAAGAGCAGAACAAACTGAGTGACCTGGAGACAAAGATATGCCTAGACAATAAAGGGCGAGGGGGTACATGGAAGAAAACGTGAGAGACTTCAATAAGTTAAAAGTAACAGGGAAGTTGACAAAACAACAGAATATTAATGTAATGACAGAATACATGGGAATTTAGAAAAAAATGCATTGCTTAAATTGGAGAAGTAAAGACTGGTAAGAATACCAACCAGCCAAAAAGAGTGCAGTTTATTATTTTGAGAATCATAAAAAAAGAATACATTCAAAGCAGACAAAAGACTACAAGAAGTCTTCAGTAATTGCTACTTCAGGGAACAGCAAGACCAGTGGAGCTTGAGGCAACTTCCAGCACAGCAATTCCATCAATAGTTTACAGATGACTTGTGTCTCAATCAGTTTGGTTTATTTTGTCTAGGTTTTTAAGTTAACAAGCGGCCTGAAGTTATATGATTTTATTTCAAATGTAACCATAGAATAAGCAGCATCACCACTCCCAGGACATTTTAAAGGGCAAGGTTATGGGTTTGCTGAAGTAACCATCCAGGATGCAGTTCTTGAGTTTAAACTGACAGAACAAATTCTTATCAAAGCCTCCTTCTGAATATCTTCTCCTTGCATGCGAAGTGCAACGGATGTACTGAGTGGAAGATCACAAGAGGTCAGTGGGTACAGTTAAGTCTAAGGCCTGGTCTACACTACGGGGGGTGGGGGTGGGGTCGAACTAAGGTACGCGACTTCAGCTACGCGAATAGCGTAGCTGAAGTCTAACTACCTTAGTTCGACTGACTTACCCGTCCTGATGCCGCGGGATCGGAGTCCGCGGCTCCAAGGTCGACTCCGCCACCGCCGTTCGCGGTGGTGGAGTTCCGGAGTCGACCGGAGCGCGTGGGGAGTTTGAACTATCGCGTCTTGATTAGACGCGATAGTTCGAACTCCGAGAAGTCGAACTCTCCGCGTCAACCCACGCGGTAAGTATAGACCTACCCTGAGTTAATTTGAAATTATGCAGTTAAGTTAAACTATAACTAACTTTAAAGTTTCTTCCCCATGACCTCCAATTAACTAACACTATATTTATATTTATAACTGGAGCTTAATGGCATTTTTTTCCTGAAGTTCAGTATTTTAATAGTTTTCCTGTATGTAATGTATATTTTCCTTGGTTTGTTCTTTAAATTGATTTCCCTATTTTTCAAAACAAATTTTTATTGTTTAATAGATTTTGTTGCCAGTGTATTTATATACATTTATCTTTTGTTCCACTTCCCCTTGCGAACTGTTACATACAGATTAAGACAGCCCCTTCTTAGCAGAAATAATCATTTGTGAATAGTGACTACCGCTATCTCTTATCCTAATTAGAGACAGAGAATGTGAGAATCTCAGCACCGTGTCATAACTATCAGCAAATATTAGCTATTTAATGGCAATGACCAAGTAATATACCAACCTTTCATCTCTCACCTTGGATTATTAATCCAATATAGAAAAGGATCAAATAATTTCTATTCTGCCCTCAACTGCTACAAAAGTTGTGAGAGCAAAGGTGAGAGACAGCCTGTGTGTCTAGGGGAATAGTGGTTTTTGGGACAGAGAGTAATAGTGGTTTTGGGGAATGCTCCACTCTGCAACCCCTCTTTTGGTGATCTATTAGGAATAAGACCTGCAAAATAGGTAGGGACAGTCATTCTCTGAAGCATGCTCCTTCATATTGTCCAAACCAGCAGGTGGAGCGATGCAAGTTACTGCACTCCTGAAATCTAGACTGTGAAAATACTTACTTTGTAACAACAATTCTTCCTTTTACGGCCACTGCTGCAACTACAGGGCTCCCGTGCTCGCAGTACTAAGCTCACATCTTCTGTTGCCAACACAGCTTGATATACTTGTTTCTGGAACTCTGTCAGGGAACAGTATACCATCTGCCAAGATAGAACCCCAAAATACAATTTTATGCAGCATACAGGAAAAAACAACAAAGACCACAATAAAAATATAAAACAAAAATGTTAAAATGTTAAAATTACAGAAAATGGAAAATAAACTGGTAAATGTAAAAGCAGTAAAAGGGCATTTTTCTGCTCCCAGTAAAGAACTGGAGGCTGATGTGCTGGAGAAAAAGTATGAAAATATGGTCAACAGGTAACTGTGGTAATTTTAATACTTTAAAAAAAAAAAAACAATTCTATTAGCAGTATTAAAATCAAACTACATCAATCATTCTGCAGTTTTACTTCCACTACATTTTCTTTAGGCTTTTTTGGGGGGGGAGGGGGGGGAGAAGAGAGAAGGAAGGAGGGGGTGAGTGAAAGGTTTAAAAGGCCTAGCCCTAAAGGTTCTCACCCACTTAGTCAGAATGGTTTATTTGCCTTTTCCTTTCACTCCCCTGTGGCACTAACTATTGTAGAACACTACAGTCAGGGAAGATAAAACAGTCAAATCTAAGGGAGCCATTGATACTGAGAGTCACAGGAATGGGTGGGGGGGGGGGGGGTGCAGATCTGTACAGTGGTGTGTCCAAAACTCTTATCCCTCCTCCCAAAAGACCATGGGTGGCATCTCCATGACATCTTTGGTCTTAACCAGCAGGAGACACAAAATCCCAAGATCACTTCTGAACCTAGGCCACCCACATAGCAACAGCACCATGCTGTGCTATAATAATACAACAGTAACTTGAACATATACTCACATTAACAAGAGAATGAAAAGAAATAAAACCTGCTAGATTTAGAAAAGCATCTGACTGACATTTGTGTTAATCTTTCCTTTAGAAGACATGGTTTGGATGACATTATTACAGGCGCTGTATGAAGGGCAAAACAAAAATCTAGAAAAACAGCTGCATGCTAATGTATTTAATTTATTAAATGTATTTGTGCTTGCCGGCTGGATAAATTCTCATATTCATCAAAACATTCTAGTCATTATGATTTTAAAAAGTATGAATTCTTAAATTATATTTATACCAGCACTAAAGAAACAGCCACAATTAGTCACAATTAACTTTAAAAAAAATAAAATAAAAGCCATTTTCAAGTATTCTATTAAAATGAATACCAAAAAGGGGGAGAACAGAGTTATTGGCTTTTAGCAAGTCTTAATTTATTTATTATCAGACTTCACATCCTGCATAGGCTTTCAAGAGATCAAGGCTGCACACAGAAATGTGTAGTTGATATTGGACACATAATTACAACTGTGCATATAAATTAAGCATCTGGACGCGTTAATGGTCAGTCAAATGCCCTGCTGGGCATTTCCATGCTCAAATAACTCAATCTGAACATGCAATCATAGTAATTATGTGAACAAATTAAGTGTGCTATTGCATGTGCATTTTTGCTCACTGCCCTGGACCTCTGAACTCTTGAAAAATCTGACCACAGAACCATGAACTACTAGATACACTATACAAAACAACACTATGATATATATGATAGCAACCAAAATATGATATATTTATTAGTATTTAGTAAAAATAGTCACTCTTACTCTGTCTTCCTTCTTTGGCAACTGATCACTAATAAAAGCCTTAGTACGTCTCAAGAACCAGCCAGACATTTTTCTTGCTAGCTTCTGCATGGCCTTTCGACATGTTGCTAGCTCTCTCTTAGTTGCAGTGTGCCTCTGGCCATGCTCCACTGGATCAGAAAATTCCTTCTTGAAATGTGTTCTACTACCCAAAAGTCCAGGTATAGCCCTAAAAGAAATAAAAGAACAGCAGTCATTTGCTGAACACCAATGCAGAATATCCGCTTCCATTGACTAAAAGCATATGAAATACTAACAGTGACAGATCTTAAATCGATCATCAGCAGTGAAATGAATAAATATGATTCCTATATATAACAGAAATGTATCATTCTACTTCCAGACAGTCAGCCTTTCCATGTACTCACTGTCAGCCTAAGTTTAGGCACCTAAATCCCTATACAGGCTCTTCAGTACTAACTCATCCCTTTCCTGACATTTCACCTCAGCCCACAATTGTTTACTATTTAAGATTTTTAAAATTGTAACTAATAAAAGATTACTTTGTTTGCACTTTCCATTCCCTCAGCTGGGGTCTTTTTTCCTCTTTTGGGCAGGGACTGTCCCTTCCTATATATTTGCACAACACCTAGCACATTGTGGGCACTACTGAAATGAATATATAATTAATCATCATGAGGACACACAACACTCCTAGGTACACGAATGTGAGTTGTACACTTTAAACAAAGCAGGGAGCAGAGTGCCTGAGACTAGGAGCTAAATAATTATTCTTATCCTGTTATGTGTGGGGTGAATTGGGGGCACCACACCACAAGCAAGGGGAGGGGGGGGGGAAGAGAGAGAGAAGCCTGGTCTACACTAGGCGTTTAAACCAGTTTTAGGAGCGTAAAACCGATTTAACGCCACACCCCTCCACACTAGGAGGCACCTTATATCGATTTTAAAGGCTCTTTAAATCGGTTTCTGTACTCCTCCCCGACGAGAGGAGTAGCGCTAATATCGGGATTAACATATCGGAATAGGGTTAGTGTGGTCGCAAATTGACGGTATTGGCCTCCGGGCGGTATCCCACAGTGCACCACTGTGACCGCTCTGGACAGCATTCTGAACTCTGATGCACTGGCCAGGTAGACAGGAAAAGCCCCGTGAACTTTTGAAATTCATTTCCTGCTTCCCCAGCGTGGAGAGCTCATCAGCACAGGTGACCATGCACAGCTCATCTGCACAGGTAACAATGAAGTCTCCTGAGAATCGAAAAAGAGCCCCAGCATGGACTGCACGGGAGGTACTGGATCTGATCGCTATATGGGGAGAGGATTCAGTGCTAACAGAACTGCGTTCCAAAAGACGAAATGAAAAAGTATTTGAAAGAATTTCTAAGGCTATGACGGATAAAGGCCATAGCAGGGACTCAGTGCAGTGCAGAGTGAAAGTTAAGGAGCTCAGACAAGCCTACCAGAAAACCAAAGCAGCAAACGGAAGGTCCGGGGCAGGTCGAAAAACATGCCGCTTCTATGCTGAGCTGCATGCAATTTTAGGGGGCTGCGCCACAAGTACCCCACCCCTGACCGTGGATTCCGAGGTGGGGGTTGTAATCTCTGCCACGTCTGAGGATTACGCAGACGGGGAAGATGAAGATGAAGAAGAGGAGGACGACCTAGCAGAGAGCACACAGCACTCCGTGAGCCCCAGCAGCCAGGAGCTTTTTCTCACCCTGACGGAATTACCCTCCTCCCAGCCCTCCCAAGCAACTATCCCAGACAATGACGCCATGGAAGGGACCTCTGGTGAGTGTACCTTTGCAAATAGCAAACATTGTTTTTTAAGCAAGCGTTTTTTAATGATTGATTTGCCCTGAGGACTTGGGATGCATTCGCAGACAGTATAGTTACTTAGAAAAGTTTGTTAACATGTCCGGGGATTGAGAGGAAATCCTCCAGGGACATCTCGATGAAGCGCTCCTGTAGGTACTCCAGAAGCCTTTGCAGAAGGTTTCTGGGCAAGGCAGCCTTGTTCCGCCCACCATGGTAGGACACTTTACCACGCCATGCATGTAGCAAGTAATCAGGTATCATTGCATGGCAAAGCATAGCAGCGTATGGTCCCGGAGATTGCTGGCATTCAAGAAGCATCCGTTCTTTATCTCGCTGTGTTATCCTCAGCAAAGTGATATCGTTCAGGATAACCTGGTTAAAAATCAGGAATTTAAGTAAGGGGGATGGCCATTTTCCTACTGGGTTCGAGGACTGCAGCAGCTTAAAAATCCTTTCCTGCACGTAGCTGCCGGGGAGGGGAGGAGTGAAATGCCGATGATCTTTTTTGTGTTTGGCCAGCGGGGATCTTCCCCAAGCTACCAGCCACGCAGTGGGTGGGGGGGTGGGAAGGGTGTTGATTAGCAGGGAGCTAGCGTGGTATTAGCCATGGGTTGGGGGAAGGGGTAAATCACTACAGAAGCCGAAAGACAGTGGCTTACCATGGCCACATGGCCGCATGCAAGCTGAATTATGATGCCTGGACCTGTGTCTGTGAGATCTGTAACTCCAGAGCTGCAGGCACTCAGTATTAAGATGAAAAATGCGACCTTGTAGGGAAATCGCATGTGCTATGTAAGGTGAATAGTGCTTTTCACTGTGAAAGAGTATAACCATTGTTCTGTAAAATGTATCTTTTAAAATATTTCTCTCCCTCATGCAGCTGCAAATTTTTCAAGCGTCCCTCCTCCATCCCAAAGGCTAGCACAGATAAGGCAGAGGAAAAAGAAGACGCGAGATGAAATGTTCTCGGATATTATGGAAGTTACACGCAATGAAAGAGCTCATCTGAATGAGTGGAAGGACGTGGTATCAAATTACAGGAAAGATGCCAGTGAACATGAGGACAGGAGGGACACCCAGAGAGGTGGCGGCAGGAAGACCGGCAGGAAAATCAGCGGTGGCGGCAGGAAGATCAGCGGTGGCAGGATGCAACTCTGGGGCTGCTGCGTGATCAAACTGACATGCTCCGGCGTCTGGTGGAGCTTCAGGAACAGCAGCAGGATCACAGAGTGCCGCTGCAGCCCCTGTATAACCACCCTCAACCCTCACCATGTTCCACATCCTCCTCACCCAGACGTGTAAGAACGCGTGGGGGGAGGCTCCGTGCACCCGCCCACTCCACCCCCGTGGACAGCCCAACCAGAAGGCTGTCGTTACTGTGAAATTTTTTTAAATGGCCTTCTCCATCCCTCCTATCCTCCTCCCAAACCACACCCTTACTTCTCTCCCTCTTTTTATAATGAATTAATAAAGAATTCATGATTTTTAAATGAGAGTGACTTTATTTGCATAAGTAAGCTGTACTCGAAGGGGGAGGGTGAGTTGCTTACAGGGAATGAGTCAATGAAGGGGGTTGGGTGTTCATCAACAAACACAGCAGTCACACTGTACCCTGGCCATTGATGAAGCTCATTTTCAAAGCTTCTCTGATGCGCACCGCTTCCTGGTGTGCTCTTCTAATCTCCCTGGTGTCTGGCTGCGCGTAATCAGCGGCCAGGTGATTTGTCTCAGCCTCCCACCCCGCCATAAAGGTCTCCCCCTTACTCTCACAGAGATTGTGGAGAATACAGCAAGCAGCAATAACATAGGGGACATTGGTTTGGCTGAGGTCTGAGCGAGTCAGTAATGTGCGCCAGCGCACCTTTAAACGGCCAAATGCACATTCCACCACCATTCTGCACTTGCTCAGCCTGTAATTGAACAGATCCTGACCACTGTCCAGGCTGCCTGTGTATGGCTTCATGAGCCATGGCATCAAGGGGTAGGCTGGGTCCCCCAGGATAACGACAGGCATTTCAACATCCCCAACTGTTATTTTCTGGTCTGGGAAGTAATTCCCTTGCTGCAGCCATTTAAACAGAGTAGTGCTTCTGAATACGCGAGCATCATGAACCCTCCCTGGCCATCCCACGTGGATGTTAGTGAAACGTCCCTTGTGATCCACCAGTGCTTGCAGCACCATTGAGAAGTACCCCTTCCGGTTTACGTACTGGGTGCCCTGGCGCTCCAGTGCCAAGATAGGGATATGGGTTCCATCTATCGCCCTCCCCCACAGTTAGGGAATCCCAGTGCAGCAAAGCCATCCACTATGGCCTGCACGTTTCCCAGAGTCACAACCTTTCGTAGCAGCAGCTTAGTGATTGCTTTGGCTACTTGCATCACAGCAGCCCCCACAGTAGGTTTTCCAACTCCAAATTGATTCCCGACTGACCGGTAGCTGTCTGGCGTTGCAAGCTTCCACAGGGCTATCGCCACTCGCTTCTCTACTGTGAGGGCTGCTCTCATCTTGGTATTATGGCGTTTCAGGGCAGGGGCAAGCAAGTCACAAAGTTCCATGAAAGTGCCCTTACGCATGCAAAAGTTTCGCAGCCACTGGGAATCGTCCCACACCTGCAACACAATGCGGTCCCACCAGTCAGTGCTTGTTTCCCGGGCCCAAAATCGGCGTTCAATGGATAGAATCTGCCCCATTACCATCAGGATCTCCAAAGCGCAGGGGCCCGCGGTTTGAGAGAATTCTGTGTCTACGTCCTCATCACTGTCATCGCCGTGCTGCCGTATCCGTCTCCTCCTCGCCTCGGTTTGAAGGTCCTGGTTCACCATATACTGCACGAGTGTGCGCGAGGTGTTTAAAACATCCACGATTGCGGTATTGAGCTGAGCAGGGTCCATGCTTGCTGTGCTATGGCGTCTGCACAGTTCACCAAGCAAAAAAGGCGCGAAACGGTTGTCTGCTGCTTTCAGGGAGGGAGGGGTGAGGCTGTACCCAGAACCACCCGCGACAATGATTTTTGCCCCATCAGGCACTGGGATCTCAACCCGGAAATTCCAAGGGGCGGGGGAGGCTGCGGGAACTATGGGATAGCTACGGAATAGCTACCCACAGTGCAACGCTCCAGAAGTCGATGCTAGCCTCGGACCGTGGACGCACACCACCGATTTAATGTGTTTAGTGTGGCCGCGCGCACTCAATTTTATACAATCTGTTTTACAAAACCGGTTTATGCAAATTCGGAATAGTCCCGTAGTGTAGATGTACCCAGAGAGAAGGAAATTAGGAGGGGTAACAGTAAGAGAAAAGAACTCCTCCCCTGCTTACCAGTACCCAAAAGAATGAGGGGACAAGGAAGACCAGATACAAGCTAAGACTAATGTAAAAGATGGGTTATTCCAACAGTTTGGAGCCAGTGCCCTGGTGGGAAACCACATGTACTTCCAGCAGACATAAAGCAAAAGTGTGATGGGATTCCCACTATGGCCCTGTTTCTGGACATTGCTGAGCCCCATACCATCACTACCCTGTCACTTCTCTGGATAAGTCTCAATTAAAAAATTAACTTCTTACTTACCAGTCCATGACACACCATAGTTCTTTCATGTTGTTCTGAAGAATGGTTCCAGTAAGACCTATACGAACACTGCATTTTAAAGCCTTCATAGTTTGGGTTATTTGAGCCTTCGGATTCTTGATTCTGTGTGCTTCATCTACAATGACAGCTGACCATTCTAGGCTGTGGATCAAGAGGAAATACAGTTTCATGTAGCTGTCACTTGCATTATCTCACAAATATGTACGTAGAATTAGCTGTGCTTCCTCACAATTGTTGACTAAAACAAGTGACTTAAAAGAAATGCCATCAACTTAAAAAAAATTCAAAGACAAGTTCAAATGTAACAAGTAACACTTAATATTACTGCAACTGAAAAAAACATATCACCTATTTTTTCAGCTAACTTTATGCATTTTACATCCTGTCATGCGTACTCAGTTTCACTATAGTCAATTTGTTCAGATCCTTCACAGATAAATGTAAGAGAATTAATGTTTCAGGAGACAGAAAAATTTGATTTTACCATCACATACAATGGGACTTAGGTGTAGAGATTTTTAAACTTCTCTTTAAAAAAAAAATCCTCAGTTTTCAAGATGGCAGTGTCCCTTAAACTGTAGTTTAAGAGGCATCTGGCTCCCTTTCTTGAACATTAAATCAACTGTGCAATGAAAAATAAGCATCAGAGAATTGTACTAATCAAGTTTTTTTTAAGCTTGCACGAGGAGAATTTGATTATGTTCATCCACCTGTTATTCACATGTAGTTTATTTTTACTTTGCTACAACTAGAAATTAGGCTGGTTCCAACCCGGCAACTAGCTGAGCCACCCACTATAGCTAGGGCCGAAGCAAACTCATGGCTATGAAAATCACGTGTTGGACTGTGAAATCCGGTCTCCCCCTGTGAAATCTGGTCTTGTTTGTTTTTACCCTATACTATACAGATTTCACGGGGGAGACCAGCATTTCTTAAACTGAGGGTCCTGACCCAAAAGGGTGTTGCTGGGGGGTCAAGGTTATTTTAGAGGGGGTTGCGGTATTGCTGCCCTTACTTCTGTGCTGCCTTCAGAGCTGCGTGGTCAGAGAGTGGCAGCTGTTGGGCGGGCGCCCAGCTGCAGCATTGCAGAAGTAAGGGTGGCAATACCATACCATTGTCCCCTTACTTCTGTGCTGCTGCTGGCAGCAGCTCTGCCTTCAGAGCTGGGCTCCTGGCCGGCAGCCGCTGCTTTCCAGCTCTGCCCAGCCCTGAAGGCAGCGGCGCTGCAAGCATTAGCGAAGAAGTAAAAGGTAGCAGTAACTCTCCCCCCCTTTAACACACACAATTCCTTTTTGGGTCAGGATCCCTACAATTATAACACCATGAAGTTTCAGATTTAAATAGCTGAAATCATGACATTTATTATTTTAAAAATCCTATGTCCATGAAATTGACCAAAATGGACCGTGAATTTGGTAAGGCCCTAACTATAGCATTGCTTTCATAGGCTACTGCCTTTCCTATGATTAGACTTATCTTTTAAAAAATTAAATGTAGCACATTGACAAGGCTTTGTGGCCAAAAATATGAACTATTGACAGTCATGCTATACCAATTCTGTGAAAGAGAAAGACTGTCTCCAGGGCGATGAATCCAGCAGCTTTGAATACCACTAACTCCACTTTTTAAAGATTTTTTTTTTAAAGTTAATTTAACAATTATAAAAAAGGTAGCAGATTGAGAATCCTGTTTACTGAAATCTTCCATTTTCTCCACATAACAGGTACAGCATGGGTAGCAGCAGTACGGAAAACATCCTTATCAATGAGTCTGAAATATGACTTGAAGGGATCAACTTCTATGGATGACAGGATTGTTCATTCTCATAGGTTAGATAAATGTCTACCAGCGATGGTCCAGACAGTATTTGTTCCTGCCATGAGGGCAGGGGACTGGACTCGATGACCTCTCAAGGTCCCTTCCAGCCCTAAAATCTATGAACCTCTACTGCCAATGATATTGGGAGGGTTGGTTAAGGGGTTGGAGGGATGTGGAAGGGAAAGCTGCATATCTAGCAGCAAGGGAATTATGGACAACTATTCCAAAAGGAATTTGAACATCAGCAGCCATTACATGGTAACAACTTTTGGTCACTAACACAATAAAACCCCATGACCTAAAGGTGAAATGATTCATAATCACATTGCTAATCCTGAGTCATCCAGCCCCCAGAGAGATTTATTTAAATTCAAATTATAAACCAGGTAGAAGATTAGTTCTAAAATAATGATATTTTGAGCAATTTCAAAATACATTCACTTCAAGTCTGATGCTCCTTTAATACAATCAAGCAGCTGCAAGTAGGAGCAGGCATATTTTAAAGTATCACTTTTTTCCCCCTGTTTTAAAAACACCCTGTTTTAGATTAATTTACTTTTAAGACTGAACCTTCATTCAGTGCTACTGAAATACTCTGAATCAAGTAGCCCATGTCAGCCTCCTACATTTCAAAAATCTACTGTAAGAAAAGTCAGATCCTCTCAAGAGACCATAAGACTAGGTTAACAGAGATAGCTATAGGAATCTCTTCAGCTACGATTCAATCTAAATTGTTATCAAGTCCTGAAGGTGAACCCAGCTGTTTAAACTACAAGACCATGTCAAGCTGTCAGCAAGTTTGTACTGTGAGTTCTCTAGTATTTAAACAGTCAATGCTGACTTGCTCGATTGATTGTACTCAAGGTCATAAACTACAGCAGAGAAATTGGAAAGCAGGAAGACCTCAAATTCTATAAAGTCCTTTGGGGTATTAAGAAACATAAATATTACAATATCTCTCTTTACTTAAAGTTTCCTGAATTGAGGGACCAACACAACCTGGCAAAAAGAACTGCACTGTGTCAACTATTTGCACAGTACACCAGAAGTTCATCTTCTATGAGGACTTGTTGGGGGGTGAGGGCGCTATGGAGAGTTCTATGCTAAAATGCATTGAAAGACAGCTAAATAAATAAATATTGAATCATTTTCTATCATTACTTTTCCATGTTGCCACAAAAATAATATATCATCATGAATGGGCGGTGAGGTTGTCTGTGGGGCAACAGATGAGAGAGTAGCTTGTCTATGAGATGATTAAAGCATGGTCCACTAACAGTGGATACTGACCTCTGTCATGCAACAGGGATATGTAACCGAGATGCACCTTGTACTACTAGTGATGACCTGCAGCTTTGCCATTCAAGTTTATGGCAAGTATGGGGGTGGGAGAGTATGTGTACTGTGCTGGGAAATCTTGTGTTGATTTGTGCAAGTGGCGAATGCTGCAGTGAGGAGCTATCTGCGTTTGGGGCTATTGTATGTTCTGGGAGATTTGTGATGAGTTGTGTCTAAGGAGTGTGCACTGGGAGACTGGGTGGTGAATGACGGCTAGTTGAGTTCATTTGTGTGAGGATATTATGTTTGCTATTTTGCATTGTGCAATTTGTAAAGTCAAAATGGCTGAGAACTTAAAAATACATGGTTCCCCAAAGTTTGTGGCCACCACCTCTTTGTTACCCCACACAGCCGTCACTCCCACCTCCTCTGATCAACTGTCACATTCCAACCACCACAGAACCTTTGGACTCCAACATTCCACCTGGTTCTCACAGGGAATATGAGCGAGACTGGAGGAAATGTGTGTGTAGTACTGGGAGATTCGTGTTGATTTGCATGTGGGTTGTGTGGTGATGGGAGCTTTGTGCAGGTGGCAAGTGAGGGATGTGTGCTACGGTGGGGGCTACGTGTGTTTGGAGTTACTGTGTGGGCAGGGTTGTTGGTGGTTTTGAAGAACTGCGGCAGTTGGACCCAGTAATTAACTAACTATCTGGACAGTCTCCCTCATACAACCAATAAAATTGTTGCAAGCTAATTAGGTGTAGATATTAACTCTTATACGACAATGGCCTAGGACTCTTTGCCTGATGTTGGCTGTACACCACATGGGTGTAATTCGCAAAGTCAAAATGGCTGAAAACTTAAAAACTGGACTGCAAATCACGCTGATGATTCAACCTTGTGATATTCTGAACAAAAAAGAGCTCACAACCATGCTTGAAGCTGTTTTCATCACTTCACATTGATTCTATACAAATCGACAATCCTGGAATCTTATTATACAAATGAAAAAATGTGACTAGGGCAGGGATTCTCAGGGTATCAAGCCTCTGCCATCCCATATATTTTAGTGGTCGTTGTGGGGGGGCAGAATGGGAGAAACAGAGACTAGTTTGCCTAACATTTCAACAGTCAATACAGCTATCATTCCAATAGCTACCTGCTTGGGGGTTACCCTTTAGAAAGAGAGATTCTGTTTGGCAAGTTCACTGGATATAGATATACTGTATCTCCTCATTCCACCTCCCCGTAAGGAGTTAGATTCACAGGATTTAAATAGTTGTCAAAAAAGAAATTTAAAACCAAAACACAATAGACTGTTACAAAAACAATGTTTGCACAAATGAAAGTTAGAAAATGTTACATTACCTGTTAAGTTCATCCAAACACAGGCGAAGCGTCTCGTATGTTGTTAGAGCAACCTCACACTTTCCCTGCTTGATGCGACTCAGTTCATTGTCCTTTCTACTGCCATGTAAAATAGCGACCCTGAAATAGCCCCAAGTGTCCAACTCATCCTTCCAGTTATAAAGCACAGAAAGAGGGGCCACTATTAGGAAAGTCTAAAAACAAACAGCTGTCATTATACTGCTGCAGAACCCATGTCAAAAACATTGTATCAAGAGCTGTCATGCAAAAGTTAAAATAATGAGCATTGTTTTAGTATTTAAAAGTCTGAATTTTATTTAATCATTTTCCATGAATGATATCTATTATTTACTTAGAGTTATATGAACTGAACAGAGAAGAGAAGAATCTGGAAAGAAGAAGATTAGAGGACAAACTCATAAAAGTAAAGCAATCTAAGTTTATTTACAGTGTGTTATCATCAGAGGAAACATATAGTAAAATGGTCTCCAGAAGGAGTACTCCTTCAAAGCAATAATGGTAGTTACTCAAGTTATACTGTAAAGCTTTACCAAAAAATCTACTTCATATGTACAGTGAAAGTAAAACTGATGACATGCAAGACATGTAGAAAAATTATGACTGTAGACTGATGTAGAAAGTGATGGTTTGTGTTTTCTCTTTCTATAGAATTTGCATCCACGGATCACAAAATGTTTTACAGATGGGAAAACAGAGGCACAGAGTGATTCAGTAACTTGTTCGATGTCAGAAAGCTAGTTAATGGCAGAGCAAAGAATAGAATACAGATGATTTTTTGTCTTCCAAAAGACACCTTCAATTGAATTATATAATTAGTCCATTAGTGCTACAACTAGCCTCAAAAGGCCAATATTGATTCACATTTTATTTGTTTTATAAAATGTATTTTAGGTATTAGCGATATTAACCCTTGCCAGAAAAATGCAAAACACTAAAATTGTTCGTGGTAGATACAGTTAGCTGATTTCAACTTTTTTACAACATGTATTTTAGTTCTATGTATATATTCCAATACAGTAGATATTCTCTGGATTCAATTGTGAATTTTTGTTTAATAAAAAGTATTTCAAATTTACCTTTAAGACGCTCTACTGTTTTGTATTTAGTAAGTGTTTGTATTAGGATGTTTTCATGGCTTTCCTAAAAAGAAACATATGACTGCTAATTGGTACATGCCATTGAATAGGACACAGGACTGGGAAACAGGAGATTAGGTTCTATTCCTGGTTGTGACACCTTGGAAAGGCACTTAACTTCTGTGCCTCAGTTCTCTCTCATCTGTACAATGGGAACAATACTAAATTAACCACATTTGAGAACTCGTTTAAAAATACATAGATAAAAAGCACTATATAAATATTATTAATAATACCAAAATCTTTTATAATCCTTGTCCTATTACAAATGCTCGTTCAAAGGATTGTGGGACCAACTCATGGGCAAGATACTGAAAAGCTTCCATTTAGCACATTACTTTGGGTAAAGGACCTAATCAGAACTTTACGAATAAAAGTCTGTATCTCAGAATCCTATTTCAAGCAACAATCCTTATTACTTGTTTACACCACCCAAAAGAGAAATAAGGGTTACGTGCGTATTGTACACCATTGACACTTTTGTCATCATTTTTTCCTCTCTTTTCAGGGAATTGAACCACAAAGGAAAGTTTCTTGAAATCCACCTTGTCTAAACTACTGCATACAATAGGTTTCCAAAACATTGATTTTTAAGTAATATACAAATTCATTGTGGCAAAAATCAAGTAAGACTAAAAGAGGCAATTCAAAAGTAATTTTACTTATAGCTGAAGAGATGTTCAACTATATCACGTAATATTAGTTACGTGTCTTAAAAGTTTTCTTTCTGTAGAGATTTTACTCCCTCAACTCATGAACTGTGAAACTGAAAATATTATCCAAATTCTACTCATTATTTTGGTTCCATACACATTGATACAAATAAAATATCAAAAAAGACACCTGCTACAGAATAATATATAAATTATCATTGTAAGTGCCATTACTTTAAAACAGTGGCAAACTTGCTGGTGCAGTCTTAAAACATGGGGCCCATTAAATCAACAATATTAAGTTGCAGCTGATTTAGTCCTGAAAGGAAGATGGAGCCACAAACCAACCATTACAAATATGTAAGTGTTAAGAATTTAAATAAAAGGTTTAATATGGTTCCTGCAACTCAATCAAATGAAAATCACCTGGGTCTTTCAATGTAGGCATCTGAAGGTCTTACATTTAAAATAAACTTTTAGATAATTTATCCATTTGCTAACATTATAACAGATTATACAGGAAATCATATAGCCTCACTTCTAAAATCATCATCTGTCTACCATTCAATATTTTATAGCTTATGGACACTTCACCGATACAATAATGTCATTTTGAGCCACCAAAAGACCTATCGACTTGTAACAGTCATTATAAAGGGAGCCAATAGCTATCCCTACATTTAGGTTGCCTAGCACTTTCTATTATAAAAATCCTTCCCATGTTTTTTGAGACACACTAAAACCTCCATCGTTTGTAGCAGGATTTTGAAATTCATCAAACGGAAAGCCCTTAGGCTGGAGAAATACTTTTTCTTTGTCTCATGAAATTACACTCAGGTTCTCCTGATATGAACCATTTTCCTTTTCTTGCTTCCATTGCTCATAGATCTTAATTACACGATCACATGCAGTTTTTCACAGGACACCTGCCTCACTCAGTGTACAGAAAAGGACACACATGGAAGAGTTAAGGTTCCACTAGCATTTCCTAACTTTCCAGTGCTTGACTTTGCAACTTAAAAAACATTATTTAACAGTTTCAGTATGCAATATACTATGTATTAAAGCATAATCAAACATTTAATTCTCCTTTCAGGACAATGGCTTCACTACCTACATTAGCTTCATCCTGCTGAATTTTCCTATTGAATTTTCACATTTGGGTATAGTTAAATAAATGCTAGATCTACATACTTCATTGTCTCTGTTAAAAAAAAACAAAAACAAAAAAACAGGAGGTTGACTTGCATTATCTAAAATCCATGAACATCTGTATTTCCATATGCAAACTATATAACACCCCAAAACCTGGTATACGCAAACATATCTTTTGCAGTGAAAGTAAGCTATTATTAATAAAACAGCATCAGCTTTTATGTTATCAAAAAAAAGTCTATCAATTAAAATCTGTACCTTTTTGGGGATACATGGTGGTTCTTTTTTCACAGTCCTCAACAAAAACTCTGGCATATTGTTTTCAATATCTTCACGTGTTCCCTTTTTGCATAGTAGTGCAGCCAGAAATGAAATGACCTAGAGAAAGAATGCAATTTACAGTGAATATGCAGAAATTCAACAAAACATGAATATATCCTTCAGACAGCAGACATTCAGGGCACGATCCTGGAAGTGCTAAGCATCCTCAGCGTTTGCTGACTTCATCCTTGAGATATGAGCTCAACTCTCCTACAAGGCTAGAATGTTTGCTAATGAATGAAGAAAAAAAAACAGAGCCCTGAAAAATACAGATGATGTAGTGCAGGAGGATAGGGAGAAATGATGGAAAGGGCCATGCCTAGGAAAGGGAGTAAAGAAGGGAGGAAATAGGGTCCTTGAATGGGAAAACAGAAGTAGCATAGATGTGGTTAGTCCACCTGAAACTTCAGTCCAAAGTTTCCTCTGGGGAAGGGTTTTAAAGTGATGGTTGCCCAATCCTATTAATATGTATTTCTTATATATTTCATAGATAAGGCCGGAAGAGACCACTATTACCTGCTAGTCTGACCTCCTGTATTCACAGGCCATAGGACTTTCCTGAATTAAACTAGAAAAACATTCAATCTTGATTTAAAAATTGCCAGTGACAAAGAATCCATCACAACTTGATAAATTGTTCCAGTGGTTAATTACCCTCAATGTTAAAAATGTGCACCGTATTTCCAGCCTACCTTTACCTAGCTTCAATTTACAGCCACTGGATCTTGTTATATCTATCTTTGCTAGATTGAAGAGCCCAATATCAAATTTTGGGGCCCCATGTACTTACTTATAGACTAAAATCAAGTCACCTCTTAACCTTCTCTTTGTTAAACTAGATAGACTGAAGCAAGGAGCTCAAATCACTACAAAGGCATGTTTTCAAATCTTTTAATCTAGCAGTTTTCAACCTTTTTTCATTCGCAGATTCCCTAAAAATTTTTTGAATGGAAGTGTGGACCCCTTTGGAAATCTTAGACATAGTCTGCGATCCCCCAGGGGGCCATGGACCACAGATTGAAAACCACTGTTTATGCTAACAACCACCTTTCGTGGCCCTCTTAGACATAGATCACTGACCCCCAGAGGGCCACAGACCACAGATTAAGAACCACTTTGAGCCCTCTCCACTTTAGCATCATCCTTCTTGAATTGTGAACATCTGAATTGGACATAGTATTCCAGTAGCAGTTGCACTAGTGCCAAATACAGCGGTAATATAACCTCCCTACTCCTACTTGATATTTCCTTGTTCATGCATCCAAGTATCATATTAGTGCTTTGGGCCAGCATTGCACTGGCAGCTCACATTCAACTGATTATCCAAAATGGACCCAAAGTCTTTTTCAGTCACTGCTTCCCAGGATACAGTCCTTGCTCCTCCAATTCTCTGAGGCTAGCACCAGGATTATCTTTCTCCATTGGATTCAGGGGCTGAACTACAGCAAGGTCACCTTGTTAAGCCCCAATTGCAATGCATTCGCTGCTGACTTCAGCTTATCTGTCAGCTTGGAATGTGGGTGGCTTGGGGTAATATGGGTATATATATACACTGCAATATTCTATAGTAGGATAGAGGCCCACAGCCTGAGCTATTTTGGGCTACACTTCAGCTGTCATCCAGAAGAAACAGAAGGCAAAAAGCACAGCTATTGGCAGACACAGTTTGGCCACAACAGTCACATTTGTAAAAATCACCCAGGTATGGTGTCCCAGGAACTGTGCAGCAGCAAGAAGCAGCTGTTCTGCCACTGCAGTGCTCATCTTTTAGAAGTTCGGCAGTTTTTCTATTGCTCACAGCAGCAGCCAGCTCCTGTCCCTTTCCTCTGCAGCTGCCTCACAGCTGTTCATAGCAGGACAGAGCTAAAGCTGTCAGCACCACAGAGAAGGAGGTAGCCAACAGGGAATGGTGGAGGGAGAGACAGCAAGGAATGCGGAGCTGCCAGGAAAAAAAAACCTGCAAAGGATAGAGGTGGGTGGGGCAGAAGAGGGGGAAGCCACCATGTGGGGCAGGAGAGTGGAAAGCTACCATAGGAGGCAACAAAATTTTAGGCACAATTCTTCATATAAACTGAGGGAGCAAGGTGGTTCTGGAAGTTTGTACGCATATCAGTGAATTTTAATAACAGGTTTTGGGTGGCAATGGTGGTGAGAATTTTTTTTTTTTTTTAAAACCCTTTCAAGCATAAACTGAAATTCCCCAGAAAATAGTAACAACCTCTAGTGGCTTCCAGACTCTTCATTTATTTGAAGAATTATCCCCATCAAGCTTTCACATTTTGGTAATTCTGGCAAAGGCCTGAAAAAACGACAATCTGCCAGAGAAATCTGCTGCTCCTTCAACTGAAGCAGGAAGCAAACTGGAGAATAGGCACATAAGGAGGGGGAACTGAAGCCAGAAACATTTCACTTTTCTCTGAGACACCTCATAACAGATAGATAGGGGAGACAGAACCTCCAGAAACAATATAGTTTGAACTCTGTAAAATAAACATACATAAATTATTTTGTAAATCCATCCTGCTACAACAGACACAGCCATTTCTCAGAATGTTCTCTAATAACTATTTTACAGCACAACTACTTAGGTGGTCACAAGTTTAAGAAAATAATTAGGAAAAAATAAAGACTTCAAAGTTAAAGGCCTGAAGACTGAATAAAGTTTGTTTTTAGCCTCTTTTCAAGGTGTGCTGGAAAAGGAATAGAGATCTTCCTGCTACTCACCATTATCCACCAGCACCACCCCGGCTTCCATAAAGAAAATCAGTAAGTAAGATTATTTCTTCATACCTGGGGACGCCACCAAGATAAGTTAAAACTAGGGATATCGATTAATCGCAGTTAAATCACACAATTAATATTTTCAATGTTTTTCTACATTTTCAAATATATGGATTTCAATTACAACACAGAATACAAAGTGTACAGTGCTTACGTTATATTATTTTGGTTTACAAATATTTGCACTGTAAAATGATAAAAGAAATAGTATTTTTCAATTCACTTCATACAAGTACTGTAGTGCAATCTCTTTATCATGAAAGTTGAACTTACAAATGTATTTTTTTTGTTACATAACTGCACTCAAAAATAAAACAATGTAAAACTTGAACCTATAAGTCTACTCAGTCCTACTTCTTCTTCAACCAATCGCTCAGACAAACAAGTTTGTTTACATTTGCAGGTGATAATGCTGCCCGCTTCTTGTTTACAGTGTCACCTGAAAGTGAGAACATGCGTTCAAATGGCACTTTTGTAGCCAACGTTGCAAGGTATTTACGTGCCAGATATGCTAAATATTCATATGACCCTTCATGCTTCAGCCACCATTCCAGAGGACATGCTTCCATGCTGATGATGTTCGTTAAAAAATAATGTGTTAATTAAATTTGTGACTGAACTCCTTGGGGGAAAACTATGTCTCCTGCACTGTTTTACCCATATTCTGCCATATATTTCATGTTCTAGCAGTATTGCATGATGACCCAGCGCATGTCTGTTTTAAGAACACTTTCACTGCAGATTTAACAAAACGCAAAGTACAGCACTCAACCCAACGTTTAAGAATCTGAAGTGCCTTCCAAAATTTGAGAGGGACAAGGTGTGAAGTATGCTTTCAGAAGTCTTAAAAGAGCAACACACTGATCCGGAAGCCACAGAACCTGAATCAGCAAAAAAAGAAAATCAACATTCTGCTGGCAGCATCTAACTCAGATGATGAAAATGAACGTGCATCAGGCCACACTGGTTTGGATTGTTATCAAGCAGAACCGGTCATCAGCATGGACACATGTCCTATGGAATGGTGGTTGAAGTATAAAGGGACACATGAACGTTTAGCGCATCTGGCACATAAATATCTTGCAACGCCAGCTACAACAGTGCCATGTGAACGCCTGTTCTCACTTTCAGGTGACACTGTAAACAAGAAGCGGGCAGCATTATCACCTGCAAATGTAAACAAACTTGTTTGTCTGAGCGATTGGTTGAACAAGAAGTAGGACTGAGTAGACTTATAGGTTCAAGTTTTACATTGTTTTATTTTTTGAGTGCAGTTTTTTTTGTACATGATTATACATATGTAAGTTCAACTTTCATGATAAAGAGATTGCACTACAGTACTTGTATGAGGTGAACTGAAAAATACTCTCTTTTTACAGTGCAAATATTTGTAGTAAAAAATAAGCACTGTACACTTGTATTCTGTGTTGTAACTGAAATCAATATATTTGAAAATGTAGAAAACATTCAAAAATATTTAAATAAATAGTATTCTATTATTAACAGCACGATTAATCACGATTGATTTTTTTAATCCCTTGACAGCCCTAGTTAAAACAATGTTATTTTAACATTAAATGGACAAATGTAAGGAAATTTAAAATTAAGCCTGCACTTTGCCAATAACCCACCCCACTATGACTATGGTGTAACAGAAGGTAATTCTGCATGCCATAAGGATTAAGGAAGTAGCTGCCTGAAATATGAATTTCTTTAATTTACATCAGACACACCAGCCTCCATGTAGGATAATATGTTTGGGGAGGGGGAAGGAGGAGTTTAAACAGTAGTTCAGAAATTCAGGACTTCATCAGGTTTAAACATTACACTCCTAAAACCAAATCCTGCAAACTGCTGCACATGGGCAGACCTCTATACCCATGGAGTCCCATTGACTTCAACAGGGGTCTGCCCAGAGCCCCACTGATTTTTGTGAAGATCTACATAAGAGCAGAGGTTCACCTATTCAGAATAGTTTGCAGGTCTGGAGCTTTAATATACTAATTTAACCTCATACAGTGCCTCCTCCATGTTCTTGTGATATTAGAAACCAACATTATTTTCCCAGGGTTAATAAAATACTCCATATCCAAACTCTGACTTTGAAAATAAAACTGAGCCCAACTGATTTAAACAAAATTTAGTTGAGAAATGAATTGTCATCTTGAGAATTTGTATGCAACGTTACATTGAAAGTGAGATTTTAGGCTGAATTACACACTTTTTTGAAAAGGGAAGTTGAGAAAATGTCAGGAGTTTCTAAGCTATAGCAGCACCGAGGGGGGGTTGCTAAAATAAACTGTATTGAACAGACATTTAAGAAATCATTTACAGAAACCAAGTTATCCATTATGGAACAAAGTTTAAAGTAAGCCTCAAAGAAATCCCAAAAGAATAAAATCTGCAATCTAATCTCTGAATCAGTCATAGGATAGAATGGTATTTCATCTCCGAAATGACAGACCAAATTATCATTCTGGGAAAGGCATCTTTCCCCATGCTTACAAGGAAACATGTACAGATTCTTTCCTTACACAGTCAGTTAGCAATATACACTATATACCAGGGTCTGGGAAACAGTGCAATAGCATTTCCCACTGGCCAATGTGAAGGGGCAAGGGGAAAATCAGACTTGGATATAAAATTTGCACTAATGTTTTTGAACATGTCCTCATTATAATAAAACAAAAGTCTTCAGAAGTGGGGGAAAAAAAAATCTCAGTCGCTGTGTGCATTAGTATATCCTAAACGCATCCCAGGCATCTTCCAGAATCACACTGTAATTTGAGCCAGGGATGGGAAGTTCATCATGTAAACAAGCATGAGGAGGAGAAGGAGATTTTTACAGCACAGTAAATTAGGTTTTCTGATATGTGCTAATTGGTTAATTAAAGTGACTTAATATACATAATACTTGTTTCAACACAGTAATGTTTTCTACACAAATAAGTGAGACTCCTGCCTCTTTTGTACTTTCATATGCACCTCACTGCCCCTCCTGCAACTCAAAGTGCAGAGGATAAAGACTGACTTTGGGGGGGGGGGGGGGAAATATAAGATAATCATTTAATGATGAATTCTTTTTCAAAGTTGGTGTAGCAATTAGAAAGTTTCACATTGCAATTCCAAACAACTACATAAAATCAGTTGTTGCAACATGCTGAGCTTGCTTATCTCCCATCTATCCCTTCATAATAATTAAATTATTCCATACAGTTATATGGCACAGCACGCACGTGACTCACTATCACCCAGCATCATCTATGTGCGCCATTCTTGTGGGCAAACTGCTTGATATTCAAACTTCTAAGAATCCTGCTCTCTAAAATAGTCTATGCCTTGTATATCTGAAGGGACAGTCTCGCAATTTACATGTGGAGGTAAAATTTTAAATTCAGCTCGATGAAAGTACTTTTCATTATAATTATCAATGACATTGCACTTTTAGAATTAGATTTTCATAGCTTAGATGGTATTATAGAGCATTAGCTAAACAGGTTGATCAAGATTAAGAAAAAAGTTTAAGAACTTTGTAGGTTATATTTTAAAAGTAAACACAATAAATATAGTGAACATGTGTTATTACTTGTATTCCTTCTCCTCCAAGAGGGATTTTTAGAGTGAGCAGAATGTCAAAGAATGTTACCAACATAACGTTGACACAAGTCTACTGAAATATGATACATTGCAGAAACCCAAAATGGTTATTTAAATATTAGTGGTATTGAAATTGACTGCCAAATATCTTTGGATACATGTTTTTTATTAGATTGTATGAGATACTTGCAGTTTAGAATACAAAAATACTTCTACATGTACTGTATTTGAGTGCATCTGATTAGTTTCCTTTGCTCTCAACCGCATGCTAACAAGAAACCTAAGCATGATCAGGTGCAGCATTATGCAAACAGAAGCAGTTCAGTTTTATTCAAACTGAGAATGTTACAGCACCATGAAGAAGACACACATTGTGTGGTACACCTATAAATACTCCCCCCAAGAGAGACACTCTGCCAAATGTACGCTTAATTTATTCTCTCTTTTTAAAGAGAAAAGGTTCATTATGTTACTCACTTTAGCATTGTCTCACACTGTAAGGAAAATTCTCAGTTAATATTTCCAGAAGTGGGGGTGGGGAGAATTTTACACTGGAGTTGATGGATCAGTGGGGCTCCGGCAGGAATTAGACAATGGGGAAGTCAGAGGGGGGTGGGTGGAGAGAAGAGGGCATCATATATTAGATACTTTAGGATTCAACCCACTAACTAAATAAAAGAAGTGGAGGGGTAAGAACCTCCTTCCAGATTAAAAATGTCCGAATTTTGACTGAATCATTCAACCCTGACGATTCAAAACAGATAAGAAAAAATGCTATTATACTGTGTATCTTTTGCATTAACATTAGCTGTCATCTTTACTTATAATAGTAGCCTAAATCACTTGCATTTCTGACTGGGAGACAACAATGGAATGAAACATTTTGGATCTTACAAAATTAATTTGGCTAGGGTCTCCAAAGTTTGGCGTATACTTGAAGTACTTTTCAAGAGCAGCACAAAAGTTACTGTCTAGACAATGAATGAAAAACAATTTTAGCCACTCTGTGCATGTTAAAAGCATAAAGCCCCATTTATAACCATTCTTATGATGCACAGAGAGTAACTCTCAATATACCTAAAATATAAAGACAAACATTGGGACTCTAGCTCGATATACAATTATAACTTCTTAAATAGGTGCCTTTTAAAAATCATTATCCCTTATATGTAATCTATTTCATAAAGCATAGTCATAGCTGAACCAATAGTTTAAGATGACAAAATACCTGTATTGTTTTTCCAAGTCCCATGTCATCTCCAAGAATACATCCTCTTTTACGAGCATAGTGTCCATAGAGAAACTGAACCCCGTCCCTTTGATAATCACGCAGATACCTATTAATTGTATAAGGGATACAGTCCCCATCTACAGATAACTCAAAAGGAACTGCAGGAGACGGAAGCCTTCGGTCGGGGAAATACGGCTTTTCCAAATCTTCATCATCAAATATTAAGCTATTCCGGGGATCTTTACCAGCTCTGGCTTTACAGAGTTTTGTTATTAATATGTTCTTTTCTTCAGATCCCCAAAATGATACAATCGCAAATGATTTCCCATTCTTGTCTGTTTCAACTGACTTTATTGTGGCTTCACAAAGTTTCCCACTTTCAGGAGATGGGGCAAGACACTTCTCTCCAGCATGCCACCTGTCTAAAAACAAACACACACACACAAAGATGATGTTGCAAACTGTGTGAAAAAAGTGCTACGCTTGTTATGCTTTGTTAATACTGTTCAAAGTATTGTATCAACACTGTTCTGAGAAAATACATATAAATAAGGCCCCTTGTTTTTGGTTTTTATTTATATAAGTTTCCTGGGAATTTATCTGGTTTTCTCTTAACATTTTACAAATGTGAGAAAATCTGGAAAAACCAAAAACAAAGGGCAGCGAGAGCTGGGGAGGGATAGCCAGTACTCATGGGGATGGAACTCACCATGTAGCACTTGAGGAAACCTTCCACACCCTACAGTGGTCAGGAGGTCTTGGCTGCCAGGACCTTGCTCCCTACCCTCTCTTTCTGTGCCCCTGACACAGAGGAAGCCAACAGGGGTGCTGAAGATGTGATCAGCAGAGGAGCAAAAGGCTGCCATCCATGAATACTGGTCTCCCTGCCAAACAGAGTGTCCTCCTGATGCCACCAGCCCTTCAGCACAGCCCCCTCTGCTTCCCTTGTGCAGACTCTGTTTGGCAGGGGAAGTGGACGGGGCTCTGTGCCCTGGGGCAAGCTGCTACAGCTGCATGGTGGGGGAGCAAGAAGGGCAGGAAGCCTAGCCCGAACAGCCAAGACTTCCGGCACAGAGTCCCCCCTGCTTCCGATGGTGGACACTGTCCCCTCCTGATCCAAGCCCTTCAACGTGGCCCCATCCACTCTCACACTGAAGGAGAGGGCTCTGTCTGGCAGGGGCCAGTACTCACAAGGTGCTGCGCTCCGCTCCCTGCGGGCCTGTCACTGCAGTGGTTGGGCAGTCTCGGTTGCTTGGAGCCAGCTCCCTGCCCATCTCACTCCCCCACAGCACAGAGGAAGCAGAATGGCGCTATGCTGAAGGACCAGTCGAGCAGAAAGCTGCACCACATGAGTACTGACACCCTTGACAAAGAAAGCACCCTCCTGTCCCCGCCAGCTGTTCGGAGCAGCCCCGGCCACTTGCCCTGTGAAAAATTCCCAAGTCCCAAAAAAGCCAAAATTCAGATGAGACCCCCACACACCCCTGTAAAATCCTATATACTGGCTTTATTTAAAAACCTGTGAATTTTTCAGGGGAAAAAAAAAATCAGTAAATACCAATAACAAAGGGCCTTACATATAACATAAGGTAGGAGGTTAGGATGAAAGTCACACTAGAATTACTGTGTATACTCGTTCATTAGCCCGTTCGTTTATAAGCCAACCTCCCCACCCCCAAGATGGATAAGTAAAAATAGCAAAAACTTTATGACCCTTTCATAAACTGACCCTATATTTCAGGGGTTGGAAAACTCTGGCTCCCAGCCCATCAGGGTAAGCCGCTAGCGGGTCGAGATGTTTTGTTTACCTGGAGCATTCACAGGCACAAAGCCTGTCAGCTCTCGTTGGCTGGGAACGGCGAACCGTGGCCACAGAGAGCTGAGGGGCTCCGTGCCTGCAGACGCACCAGATAAACAAAATGACAATGTATTAGATATTCAATTCAGTGATTCCACAGAGTTTAAAATCATCAAATTTTGGTGTAGACCCATTTATAAGCCGATCCCCACTCTTTGATGCGTCACTTTTTTACCAAAAATATTCGGCTTATGAACGAGTATATACAGTATGTTTTTACTGGCTATTTAGTACTGAACAATGAAACATATATGAAAAAATATAAAGACTAAAGCCTTAATCCTACAACTTGTTCCATTACAACTTCAGTGGAACTCCATGCAGGTACAGGGGACCACTGATATGTAACAACCAACAGGTTTGGGATTAGACAGGATGGCATGGTTAGAAAGACATTCTGCTAAATATAATTTAGTCTGATCTATTGATAACAGGAATCCATCTACTCTTTACATTTACCACTGTAAATATAATTAATGATTTATTTCATAAATGAAAGTGCATAAATCATCTTGCCTCTCAACATGAACTGTAATTGTAACCATGTCAGTCTCAGGATTTGAGACACAAGGTGGGTGAGATAATATATTTTATTGGACCAACTTCTGTTGGTGAGAGAGAAATCTCATCTCTCTCACCAACAGAAGTTGGTCCAATAAGAGGTATTACCTTACCCACCTTGTTTCTCAACATGAAGTCAAAAGGAAAAGAAGCTCTTGTTTAGGACCAACGCAAATAAATTCAGTGCATGAATTTAAAAAATGTACAGCAGTGTGGTGTTGCCGACACCTTTCTTTTCTTAGTCACCACGCTGGTCAAGTTCTCAATGAATTTATACAAGGCCCATTTACACAACTGCATGTGTCCCACTTTCTATATTCAACATACAACCTCAATGTCGACAGAGCTGTTCAACTTAACTAATTTTCAGCTCTCTCATTGTGACAGGATGTATCAGCCCCGCACTAGTGCAGCGGGGATTAATCCTTCTCTCTGGGCCGAGCAGGCCATGCTCCCTTGACTCTGCTGGGCATGCTCTAGCTGGAGACAGGATATAAAGGAGAACTGCCCGCACTTCAGGATGTGGAGGCCAGCCAGATGGAGATGGACCCCAAAACACAGGCAGAAACCTGGAGAAATCAAACTGCAGAGAATTGGGTAGGAAGAAACCCAGGAAAACTTTGTGAGAAAGAGGTTGTAGAACTGTAGACAGGCTCGGCATATTTTGGTAGGATCTCTGCCAACTTGGTGGTGGGCAACCCTGCCACCGACAGTGCCCTGTGTGGGGACCCAACGTAGAGTGTGGGCTCGGAGCCCTGGGGTAGTGGCCCAGCTCAGCAGCACTATTGACGCTGGCCAGCTGGGCCGCACTGCTTCTAAGGCCACAGGGCCACGCAGCCCCAAGACCAGGGGCAGCCCTACAGACTCAACCGTGGGGCTGTAACACATCTGTCCCCCTGCACCCAAAGGATGACTGGGTATATCAGCCCCATGACACTCATTTTTAGATTTCATGTACAGAGGTAACTTTTAAAATGTCTATACTGTTAATTGAGGGTGGAAAGAACAGAAGGAAACAGTATAGCAGGACTTGAAGAATCTACTTCCAATTGGGTAAGAAGAAGTCCTAAAACCATCAATTTCCATAGAATTCAAACTTTTTTTTAAAAGAAATATTTAGCAATCATGATTGTAAAGAAAGCTTTACAAATCTGAATTTTTGGACAGTCAGTTTCATTGCCTAATAAGAACGGCTGCAGATCAACGTTCAATATTCAGATCAGACCAATGGTCCACGTAGCCCAGTAGTCTGTTTTCTGACAGTGGCCAATGCTTCCGAGGGAATGAACAGAACAGGACAATTCTAAGTGATCTATCCCCTGTCGTCCAGTCCCAGTTTCTGGCAGTTGGAGGTTTAGGGACACCTGGAACACAGCTTGCCTCTCTGGCCATCTTGGCTAATAGCCATTAATGGATCTATCCCCCACGAACTTATCTAATACTTTTTTGAACCCAGTTATACTTTTGGTCTTCACAACATCACCTGGCAATGAGTTCCATAGATTGACTGTGTGATGTTTGAAGAATTTCCTCAGGTTTGTTTTAAACCTGCTGCCTAATAATTTAAATCAGTTGATCCCTAGTTCTTGTGTTATGCAAAGAGGTAAATAACACTTCCCTATTAACTTTCTCCATACTATTCACAACTTTATAGACCTCTATCATATCCCCCTTTAGCTGTCTCTTTTCTAAGATCAATAATCCTTGTCTTTTTAGTCTCTCCTTATATGGAAGCTGTTCCATACCCCTAATCATTTTTGTTGCCCTTCTCTGTAACTTCTTTCATTCTAATTATGGTTGTCAAATAATTAAAAAAATTGTGATTAATCACAAGATTAAAAAAAAAATCACAATTAATCAGTTTTAATTGCACTGTTAAACAATATAATACCATTTAAATATTTCTACATTTTCAAATATGTTGATTTCAATTACAACAGAATACGAAGTGTATAGTGCTCAATTTTTTTTATTACAAATATTTTGCACTGTAAAAATGATAAAAGAAATAATATTTTTCAATTCACCTCATACAAGTACTGTAGTGCAATCTCTTTATTGTGAAAGTGGACCCTCCAAATGCAGATTTGTTACGTAACTTCACTCAAAAACAAAACAATGTAAAACTTTAGAGCCTACAAGTCCACTCAGTCCTACTTCTTGTTCAGCCAATCACAAGAGTGTTATAAGCAAGACACGGGGAGTAATTCTTCCATTCTACTCTGCACTGATAAGGCCTCAATTGGAGTAATGTGCCGAGTTCCGGGTGCCACATTTCAGGAATGTTGTGGACAAATTGGAGAAAGTCCAGAGAAGAACAACAAAAATTATTAAAGGTCTAGAAAACATGACCTATTAGGAAAGATTGGGGAAAAAAATGGGTTTGTTTAGTCTGGAGAAGAGACGACTGAGGGGGGACATAACAGTTTAAGTACATAAAATATTGTTATAAGGAGGACGGAGAAAAATTGTTCTCATTAACCTCTGTGGGTAGGACAAGAAGCAATGGGCTTAAATTGCAGCAAGGGAGGTTTAGGTTGGACATCAGGAAAAGCTTCCTGTCAGGGTAGTTAAGCACTGGAATAAATTTGCTAGGGAGGTTGTGGAATCTCTGTCATTGGAGGTTATTAAGAACACGTCAGACAAACACTTGTCAGGAATGGCCTATTAGGTAGTCCTGCCTTGAGTGCAGGGGACTGGACTTGATGACCTCTCGAGGTCCCTTCCAGTTCTACATTTCTATGATTCTATGATGATTCCAAGATCTTTTCTTGAGTGGTAACAGCTAATTTAGACCCCATCATTCTGTATGTACAGCTGGGATTTTTTTTTCCAATGTGCATTACTTTGCACTTATCAACATTGAATTTCTTGGTTCAAAGCAAAAACATGTTTTGTTGTAAAAAAAATTTTTCCCTAAATGGCTATGATGCCAAAGACAATCCATTATGTACAAGATGTGTTGAAACGTGGTACAAATTTTGATCATCATCCAAACAAAAAGGCTCTTCTCCCATCTCCACCTCCTTGCTGCTGCTCTGAATCCAAAATGCATGTAAGCTTATATGTGCCTAACATAATAGGTTTCCACATGTCAAGTCCCTACGCATAATAGTGCCCAGCAGCCATACATGCCTTTTTTTAAAGCACAAATCTGCACAGTATTACAAAACTGCAGCAGAAGCCAGGGGAAACACTATCATGGTCAAGAGCATAAGCAAATTACTGAGTCCTGCACAACTTAGCTAATATTGCTGCACAATATTGTGCCTCTGGTGCTCACAGTTCTCCAGAACAGTAGCAGTGAAATTAAGACTGATTAGTTTCATTGATACTATGCAGATGTAGACAACAATGTTAAATGTCATTCTACTGCTGCTATGAGAGCTAGAGACAGGCACCTGAACTATTTGTGGGGAAGGAGCACCCAAAAAGTAGAGAGACTAGCAGTGAGGTACAGCAATGAGGAATAGGAAGGCATCTTCCTGGGCACCTGTCCTCATCCTGATTCCAATGCAAAGGTTCCAGAGAAATGAAAACACCCATCCATTTGCTTCTGCGCTCTCTTAAATGGCTTCATGAAGGGGTCCTGAGGGAGGGGAGAAACCTGTCCACTGGTCCCCTCTTAGGGTTCAACGCAGGAATCCATGGGAGAGGTAATACTCTCCTACCTACACTCCCTTGCTCTCCTCCCTGGCTCCTATGAGATCTATATATTTTCAGGACAATTCTTAATTAGAAATAGATGACAAGTTTGTTTAATTAAATGAAAAATATTAACATAGAAGAATACATCAAATCTCTGAAAGATTAGAATCTTTATCTCATCACTAATGTTGCATACATGTGCTTGGAATATCTAAGGAAGAGCATGCAGGTAAACTCCCCCACAAAAAAAATGTATGAATCTTCATACTAGTGTGCAAAATTAGAAGTGAATCTAACTAACAAAGAAGTGAAACTCACTATATACAACATGCTGTTAAAAAGCCACAAAAACTGAAAAAGGGAGGGGGTGTGAAATCCTGTAATCTTTCAGTTACAGTAATCTTAGGTGTACCATGTAACAAAAATAAATCTAAAAATTTGCTGTTAATGTGATTTGAGATGACACAGCCCTTACTTTTAAGCCAGCAAATCAACTTTTTCCAATTACAGGAAAAGAATGGAAAGCCAGAAGATTGTCAGTAGTCAAGCGTGAATGAAGAAATTCTGCCTACAGAATAGGATTACTTTTTATTAATAGTAATATTCATTATATATACTGTGGTAAAACTCCAGTTCCTAGTCCGGATCAACACTCTGCTGTGAAAAGCAATGTTCTGGAAGATACAGTCCTTCCCACAAAGAACTTCAAATCTAACATGAAACAAGCAAACATAACCATTATAAAGAAAGGAGATGGAAGCCAAGAGTAACAGCAATGAGACCATCATCTTGACAAAATCCAAGGTGGCAGTGTTGTAAAAAATGCAACAATCATTGCAGATTCACTCATATCTGGTCCACACACAGTTTATGTACTAATATAACTATTTCTATCAGGAGGAGTGTGATGATTATTTTTTTTAAACCACTAAAAAGTTATACTGGTACTTTCCCTAGTGGGCACAGCTATATCAATATCAAAGTGCTTATATCCCTTTCCTGTATGAGAATAAGCGATACCATTATAAGCACTTTTATACCCATTTAACTGCATCCATACTTGGGGAGTTGTACTACTTTACTATACCAGTAGAACATTTATGCAACCCCTTACAGAAACTGTCACTTAACACAGTATTACATTTTACATCTTCAAAGCACTGTACAGATATTAATCCAAACTACCCTTGAAAAGCAAATAAGTAATAACTTACCTCTGATATCGTCGCACATTTCAATTTATAACCACATATGCACTTGCAACATCCATGAATTAATACATCCAGATATCCACGATAACAAGAGAAGTCAGTGAGCCCATTCCTTATGCTAACAGAGATGGAAGGAAAAGGAGCCAATCACTCAACTTTGAAGGTTAACACCAATCAAGATGGGACTCAGAGAGCCTGTTGTGATGTTCTTACTCCCTACACATTCAATGGCCTATGCTTTGGATCCTAATAAGCTGCCCCTGGTGAGCAAAATGCATGGGCTGAAATGGATTTATGACATCCACTGACCAGGCAAGCATTTTTACCCTGCTATAACATACTGAGTAACTGGCTAGATTTTTAGAGAGCTTAACATTAATAAGTTAAATCTTACCAATGATCAACAATGTTCATGCCAATCATCTCTTATCACCTTTTCCTATACGATACCAAATACCAGAGCACATAATTTACTAAAAACCTCTACTCTTGTACTTCACAGGTTTTTTTTCTTACACAATATAATGTTTCAATCATCTTTTAATATATACTTAAGTGCCAACTTTTTAATAAATACCAGAGGAAATAAACTCATGTTATCCAACAGACTACACACACCTCTTCTGGACAGACTATCTGACAAATAGGCGACTCAAACTGTGAATTAAACATATACAAACTTTCCAATTCACCTCTAATTGTTCTTACAAACCATATACCTGGTTTTAACTAGACTTTAACATAAGATAAAATAAAAAGACTAGAGAGAACAGGGCAAATAGAGACATTGAAGAAAACCAAATAAATAAAAAGCTGGACAAGTAATCTCTTCATATTAACCAACACTTACCTTGTCCTTGCCCTCCATTAAAATTTAACTGAGGTAGCATGATCAGTTTCAAAATAAAAACGTTGATAGTATTAAAATCTGGTGAAAATAAAACAGCTTGTGTCACAATTGTATTTAAAATTTGAAGGGAAATCAATATAATAGACCTGGGAATATCTCCCTTAACCTAGACACACATTGGGGGTCAAGTCTTGCACTCCTTGTGCATGCACAACTCCAGTTACACAAATAATGCAGGACTGGGATCTTTTATTACATTATATATAAATCTATTCTATTAAATTATTTCAGTATTTCCCCTAGTTAAGATCCCATGCTTCTTCCCACTCCTCCCCATGACCTTTTATCACGAAATCAGACGTGTTTAGGAAGTAACACAATGTTCATTGACAGCGTAACACCTCCTCAGTCCTCACCCCAATCCTCCAAAGTACATCGTGATTCCATTTACAGCTAAGTAGAGACGTTCTGCTTAAGCCCCAAAGCTCTCTCACTTTCTTGCAAAAGAGGGTGCGGAAAAGATCACATATTCGCTGCCATGAGTGTGTTTCAGAGACTATTAAAACACCCCTGGCACTGGAGATTGGTTGGAATATGTTGATGAGGAGGGAATAGTTCAAGGGGCAGCGTTTGCAAACACCCCCGTACCCGCCCGCCCCGTGCGGGGGTGTGGCTGGCGCTGGTCAGTTGCAATCCCCCCCATTCCCTTGTCCCCGCAGCGGGATTCCCGAGGGGGGCGGACGCTGCATGAGAACAGGACGGGGGTGGGGGGCTGGACCCCGGGCAGCTCCCCTCTCCCAGCTCGGGGGGACAGACACCCGCCTCGCGCCTCCCTGCTCCTTGCCTGGGCTGCACCGGGCGCTGCGGCTGCTCCACTCCAGCCTGCGCCTCCGAGAGGCAGGCTCTACAGCCAAATATCGCGAGATGTGGAGGAGGCGCTACGGGATTTTCTCTTAAAGGCGCCGCAAGGCCGGTAGATGGGCTGTTGGGGTCCGGCGCAAATAACGTGATGTTTTCAACTCTCGCGCTATGCGCCCGGCTCTCTCTGGAAGGGCTGTGGGGCGTTGTTGTGCCGACGCAGGGCTGGGCTCCCTCCAGTCCGTCCCTCTCCCGCTGCAGGGATGCGGCCGGCCCGGTGAACCCCCTCCAGCCAGGGGCTGTTACTGACAGGTTACTAACGTGCAGGGCCTAACCCTAAAGCACGTTGCTCCTGCTCTGAGCGGGGTCCCTGACAGCCAGGTGGACTCTATCAGGGAGTAGCCACGTGCACTGTCCCAGACACCACTTTGCAGGAGGGGGCCGGTGTAAATTTTAGGGTAGTGGCTAAAAGGATAGTGCTATAAGAATGTATTAACTCCGGTATTCCCATTTGCTCACAGCACTTACAGTTAAAGTAACACTGAAAGTACAGAATAAAAATACATTGATAGCTGGAGATTTCACGGCCAGACAGGTAGTGTATTATAGTAGCACTGCACATGTGACAGTACTACTACACAATTTAAGACAGGCAGTGAAGACAGAATCTGGAATACAGCAGCAATGTACCCAAGCAGGGTAGCGCTACTCAAATTGGAATTTAGCTAGGCGACTCCAGCATTAACAACCTTCATATAACTATCGCTACCAGGATAGCAAGCCGCCTCAAATTATTTTAAACTAGGGCTGTCAGTCGCAGTTAATGCATGCAATTAATGCAAAACAAATTAAATTTTAAAAGTCACCATTAAACAAGTTTTAATCACACTTACAATGTTTTTCTGCATTTTCAAATATCTTGATTTCAGTTACAACACAGAATACAAAGTACAGTACTAATATTTTTATTGCAAATATTTGCACTGTAAAGATAAAAATATAATATTTTTAAATCCACCTCAGGCCTACAAGTCCACTCAGGCCTACTTCTTGTTCAGCCAATCTCTGACAAACAAGTTTTACATTTACAGGAGATAATGATGCCCACTTCCTATTTACAATGTCACATGAACAGGAGTTCCCATGACACTTTTGTAGTTGGCATTGTAAGGTATTTATGTGCCAGATGTGCTAAACATTTGTATGCTCCTTCATGCTTTGACTTGTATGCACTACAGTTTTACATTATTTTGGTTTTGAGTGCAGTTATATTAAAAAAAATATTTCTACGTTTGTAAGTTGCACTTTCATGATAGAGTGCACTACAGTACTTTTTTGAGGTGAACTGAAAAATACTCTTGTTTATCTTTACAGTGCAAATATTTGTAATAAAAATAATATAAAGTGAGCACTGTACACTTTGTATTCTGTGTTATAATTTAAATCAAGATATTTGAAAATGCAGAAAAACATCCAAAATATTTGTAATAAATTTAAATTGGTATTCTATTAGTGTAATTTAAACTGTGGTTAATAGTGAGTTTTAAATCTTGTGATTAATTGCAATTTTTTAAGATCATATGACAGGTCTATTTTAAACATATTAAGTTGTGCAATAGTTTCCTAAGTGCCAAGTTGGTAAAGTCAATGACAAAATTTCCATTGACTGTGAAACCCAATTTTAGCCCTAAATCACCAGCATTTTGGGGTCAGTGTACTTTTATGAACTGTGGCCTTCCTAAACCCACCAAATAAGCAAAAGGTCAGTCAAGAAGGATGCCATCTTTTAATGAACACAGAATTAGATTCCATGACAAGTTACATGTAAGGTGTGTAACGCTGTATACAAGTATTGTTCTCTAGAACTGGAGGTTAGAAGAGCTGTTTGTTAATACAGCAAATTCCAAATTAGCAAGAGAGAAACAATCATGTCTCATCTCATGACTTCCAGAATCATCTTAAATATATATTACTTTTCCCAGCAGTTAGCACCTAGTAGTGGACTGTAAGGTCTTCGGGGGCAAGGAAAGTCTTTTGTTCTGCATTTATTCAGCACCTGGTAAGATGGGGTCCTGATCCGTGACTTGGACTCCTAGGCACTATGGTAATACAAATTAATAATAAATGACTTGCCTAATGACACAAAGCAGGTAAGCAGCAGAGGCAGAAATAGAGCACAGAATTGAAATCCTAGCTGCACTGAAGTCAGTGGCAAAATTCTCATTGACTTCAATGGGATCAGGATTTCACCCCAGGTCTTCTAACTCCTATTCCAGTGAGCTAATGACTGGATGATTCTTACTTTAATCTCCTTGATGTGGAAATTACACCATTTTAGACTCTCTTGCTATTGCTACAATATGTAAAAGAGTCTGAGTCTAGTGAGGGCTGATTTATACCATTTACACACACCTCTGAATTTGGTCCTAAAAATCTTCAATCAAATCCTAAAAGATAACTCTGGGGAAAAAAATCAATACCTCTTCCTCCAATTTTTACAGTGAGAAATGAAAGTGACATAGTGTGGAGTTCTCCCCACCCAAAAATCTCCAAACCCTCAAAAAACAAATTTCAAACCCATATCCAAGGAATAGAGAATTAAACAAAATACCATCTTTATTCCATCCACAAAACAACGTTGAGTTCATTAACTAAAATAATCAGTAGTTTCTTTCAAGAAAACTTTATCATTACAAGATAATACAATAGATAGAATGTCCTTTACCTGCTTAAATTACTAAACTACATATATTAGACTGTCTACATTTCCTCCTGCCATATCCTGACCTGGTTATTGACTAATGTGATCCTGCTGGCTTCAGGTTCTGAAAAATAGAGAATGTTGTTATACACTGCTTTCTATGGACTGCAGCTCTTTCATTGACATCTCTATGTATCATTTCTGTAACTTCGAATCAGTTTGAGAAATAACACTGTCAACCTACTTGATGTCTTTTTTCTCCTGCACATGAATAACTGAAACCATCTAAGTATATACCAGGGGTAGGCAACCTATGGCACACATGCCAAAGGCAGCACATGAGCTGATTTTCAGTGGCACTTACAATGCCCGGGTCCTGGCCACTGGTCTGGGGGTGGGGGGGCTCTGCATTTTAATTTAATTTTAAATGAAGCTTCTTAAACATTTTAAAAACCTTATTTACTTTACATACAATAATAGTTTAGTTATATATTATAGACTTATAGAAAGAGACCTTCTAAAAATGTTGAAATGTATTACTGGCATGTGAAACCTTAAATTATAGTGAATAAATGAAGACTCGGCACACCACTTCTGAAAGGTTGCCAACCACTGGTATATACAATATTATTCCCTTGAAATAATGTCTGTGTGCCCAAAATAAATTAACCTTGGTTCTGTATTTGGCAACAAGATCAGACTTCTCCCTTTTCCCCCACATATTTTTTAAGGATCCTAGTGATAAGTATCCACTTAAATATTAGAGTTGACTCAGAAAACATGTCTTCCTTTTTAATTTATTGGGTAGTGTTGCTTGCCAGTTTTTTTGGCCCGTATTCTTTGTTAAGCTTCCAATTTACCCAATTATTTTTTATTTTTTTTCTTCTTCTACACCAATCTGTACTCTAGCCTGAAATACAGACGGCTGTTTGCGAATGGAGCAAAAGATAGCTGGTATGGTAGCTGGATGTATAGTAATTGCACTTCCTCCCAATGCAGCTGCCATTTGTAGAAGAATCAATAGTGAAAAGGGGATTTAAAAGCATATTTTTTTTAGAAAACATTATGGAACTAAACAAGCAATTAAACTAATTACTTCATGGAATTTGAAATGCAGGTCTACTCTACTGAGCTAACAAGAGTGGCCTCCGTGACGTTATTGACATGACTGTGACTATGTAGATCATTGTTGCAACCAAGATCCTATAGTTGCACCAAATCTTGTACAAAGAGAAAGCGCACTATGCTAAAGCTGTTGCTTAAATACACTAACTTTGTTAATGAGTGAACAGGGGACCCAATCCTGCAAGTACTCCAAAGGCCTGAGCCTGCTTCCATTTAAGTCAATGAAAAAACTGTCATCTTAAAGAGGAGCAGAATTAGAGCCCAAATACAGAACTCTCCTTTACATCCAGGCCACCTGTCTCTTCCAGTACCCCCTTGCACTATGGTGGATGGCACAGGAGCTGACTCTGCCAAATTTATTCCATGCAGGAGTTCATCTCTGCCAGAGAAATTTACAACCATGACCTGTCCCCATACCACCTGAATGATGCAAAAGGACTGGAGCACAATAGAGACTCTGGCCCACTGAGAATAGGAATTTGCTGTGCAAACCCCTTTTAGGATCAGGCCCATAATGAACATTTTTTGAAAAGCCAATGGGTGGATTTCCATTTGTTTGTACCTTTAAAAGTTTTCCGGAAATCTGCTCTTTCCAGCTCAAGCTAGAAATTATTTGCTATGCTTCCTAAAACATCTCATACAATATTTGCTGTCTGGAAAATATTGTAAAAGGACTTCCAGTTTTCAGTTAATAGTTCTTCAGTACTCAAATATTTATTCAAATTCTGTACCTAAATATGAACTCTATTCATATTTAATTTTATTTTGGTTTAGATTTCTTAAGACACAGTACAAGTGTTACAGCCGAAGGGAGGAGAAGGGTAGGATAAGTGCTCTTTTACAGATGCATTCTACCAACAGAAATCATTTCACATGTAACATGATTGCACTTCATGTCAACTCTTCTGAGTCAGAGAGAGGAGATCAACAGGAAAGAAGATCATTGCCATAAGGCTGGGTCCAGGGTCTAGAGGCACCTTGGAACAATGGGATAGCTGCAGCATAGGGGAAAACCAGTTCTACCCAGACTGTCTGTAGGAGCAGGGGTTGGAGCAGTTGAAAATGCCCAGCAGAAAAGAAGGAACAAAGAAACAAGGTGTTAGAATTGGCTTTTAAAAAAATAGACTCTGGGAGGTTCTGGGAGGTTCAGGGAACAAAACAAAATTCACATACCCTCAGCTCCCCAATAGTCGTAATTAAACCAATCTAACTCCTGATGTAGACACAAAATAATTATTTCATCAACCTAGCCATCAACCTAGCTACCATTGCTTCAGGAAGTGAATTACCTACGTTGACAAAAAACAACAACAAAAAAACCCTTCATTTGCTGTAGGAAGCATCTCTGCTACGACACTACAGCAGCACAGCTGCGGTGCTGTAGCTGTGTTGCTGTAGTGCTCATAGTGTAGACATGGCCGCAGCCAGGAGTCCAGGAGAAGGGATCTCAGACCCCTGAAGGTACAGACCAAAACCCAAAGCACACTCTCCAGTGGTGAGGAAATTATGTACAAGTGTTTTTATTTTGCTTATATCTAAGTATCTCCTGTGCTTTGTTTATAAATAAAAGACATTCCTCTGCAAAGTCTGTGTCTTCCTTGCTTCAGCTATCAAGTGTCTCAGCAGGGTTACACTATGAACTGGAGCATCAATGAGGGTGGAGTTCTGGGAAGGCTGTGCTTGAGTGGTTGGAGTGTCAGTACTGGTCCTGGGGGCCGAGGGCATCTAGACTATAAGCCCCATTCCCTCAGAGTGGAATTAGACAGAGTCTGCCAGGGGAAGAGAGCCTGAGAGGCCAGAGCCTGTGACTGGAGCCTTTCCAGAGCCAGAGGAGCTTAAAAATCACACAGATCCAGTGTGTAGGTCCAAATACAGCTGTCTGGTAAGTGTCTACAAAGAGGAGCTAGCTAGGATTGTGACCATCTCTATTTCAGTTTGAAATAAAAGCAAATGACTGTTTTTCAGAAGTGCTGACCATCCACAAGTCCCACTCCAGTCACTGGGAACTACAATGAAAATTAGGCATGGGTTGGCGCCACAAAAAGTGTCACTAACCTGGGCTCAGAATTTAGTTGTGGGATCTGAATTAAACAAAATGAACACCTCATATATCAGAAAGTCCTTTTGTATCTCAAGTATGTAGTTTGTCACATGGGCATATTGTCATACATTCCCCACTTACGAAAGTGTATGTCTCAACTCCCAGGAAGCCTGTGGTAGAAACTCAGTCCTGGTATAAACACACAACTATATTATCTATTCTGAAAAAAATTCAGAGGTCTGGCTACCCCAGTTAAATCATCTCCTAAAGCCAAATTGAGTCTGATTCACCCTTTGGCCCAGCACAAAAAAGATATGCACAATAAATAATATCTTTATCAAATATACACTTCCAACCTCACATGCATAGTAAATAGCCCTGACAATCCACCTTATTCTGTACAATTCCACAAATTCACAGAATTGAAAATACAAGTCTGGACATACTAGCTAGGCACCCCATGGGAGCTGTTTAGACAAGACTTCCATACAGAAAATATAACATTTCAGAAGTTTAAATTAATATTAATAAATCAGATATAGCTATCCATCATATTGTGTCAACTCATGCTCTCTTAACAAGGAACTAACCCACTCCTGGAGTCCAAATATTCCTAACCACTCAGAAGCCAGGATGGTATTATTATAATTACTGGTTGCTAAACTGTCCTTTAAAGTTAGTCTTCCAGATGATGGTTGCCTAGCCTGACTAATCTTGAGAGACTGATTCCACAAGTGTTATGAAGTAGATTCATTTCCCCAATGTGTCTGGTTAAAGGATTTGAGGAAAATCTGAAGTTTCATCCTTAAATAAATATTGTTCATAAATGGATCATGTCAGCAACACTCTGCTTTCATGGTTGCTCAGAGTGGGGACTGGGTAATAAGGCTTGTTGCTTCTATTACATTTGAAACAGATACTTGTGTAGAATGGTACTATATGTTTCAAAAAGGCAAATGAATACTCGGAAGACTGGTTGACCAGTCACAGTCGTACTATGGGCCTCGTTAAACTGAATCAATGTAATTATTCTTCATTGAATCTTTTATTATGTGTTACTCACTTTACCTTACAAAAACAAAATGTTTCAGAAATGGCACAGAGCTTTCCATCAGGAATAGTAGTCTTAAAAATGGTTTATGGAGATTACAGCCCAGTTTGTTTTTTTATGGACAAAAAAGGATTCCAGGCAACCAAAGACAAGAAGTTTTTTCTACCTCTCTTCTCAGCTATCCACTTATTTGAATTTTACTGACACCAACACACATGAAAGGAAATAAAAAATAAAGTTGATGCAAAAAGAAGAAAAAGAAGTACTATCTGAAGAATTTGTGATTTATATTAATTCTTCCCTTTTAATTGATGTCAAGTTGCCTATATTAGCTGGTAGAAAACACTGTTCAAAAGCCTCCCCAAGATCAGATGAGATGCAAACGTGGTCTGATACGGGAGGAGGAGACATGTTTTGATTCTCCTGCATACCTTCCTCACTCAAAATCACCCAATCTTGAACAGACATCTAATTCGGTAGTTGTACCAGATTTTATTTATTTATTTATTATGGCTAGCCATCTAAATAGATTGTAAATGAGAATTCCAGCCAGAGAGACATCACTCTAATTGGATAACCCCACCAAAGGCTGCATTGTTTCTGTGTGGGTCTGTTGCTATTTGGCTTTTGCTGCAGTGAACACATATGCCACTAAAAAGAGAGAATCATCAACCTCAAGATGTATATTTTTCATTTCATTTTTACTTCTTTTCGAAAGTTTACCTTGTTAGCTGTGCCAGCCATAATGTGCTTGTGTCATTTTAAAATAAATCAAGATGTGAATGCTTTTCTCTCTCCCTCTCCCACACACACACACTAATATATAGCCTCCTCTGATTTTAGTTAAAAGTTTCTTGGTTGTTTAAATGCAAAGTCTGACTCAAACATTTCGAATAAAAATGTTTTATACAATTTATATCTCCACTGTATTTCTTTTGAGCCATTATGCACACAATGCATGTAACAAAATACATGTAGCTTGGTTAAGTGTCTGCTCGGGAGAGACATGCTAACTATCTAAAATATATTAAGGGTATAAACACTAGAACTAGTCAAACAGTGGCTAGTCAAATAAATAATTCATCACCTGGGACCTGCAAAACGCCCAGGATGACTATGTGTTTATGGAGGAAAGGGGATAATTTTGTTCTTGTAGGGTTTATTTTGTTTTGTTTTTAGCAGGCTGAGCTTTATTACTAGAATGATAAGACTTCCATGGAATCAGAAGCCACAGACTTCTGGGACCAGGTCAGAGATTATTTCTGATGCATCAGGGTAATTAATGTATCAAAGCAGTAACACAAACACTACACACAGGGATATTTTCCAGAAAAATGTAAAATGCATTTGAAAATACAACTTTTGATTAAAACTTGAACTTCTAAGCCTAATGCCAATTTATGAAATGTGAGACCAGATGTAGGTAGGTCCAAAATAATACTAAACTTGCCAATTGCTTTGCTTTTAAAGTCCTCAGTATAGGATCAAAATGAAGAAAAAAGGAAAATAAGAGAAATAATAGGATATCATACAGGCTGATCTTCCAGATAATCAAAGGAATTATTAAACCAATTACAGTAAAGGGAAATTTAGTTCAAAAACATATCAGAGTGACATTCTATTAATTTTAATAAAAAATAAGTTGTGGGTTCCTTTTATTAGATTGAAGTTGATATTCCATACACATTCTCTTCATCAATACATGAAAAAAGAACAGGATTATGGGAAATACAGCTACTTTAGTTTTCATTCAAAAAAAGGTGTAATTTATATACCGTCACTCAAACAACAAACACCCTTTGCTAGTTGACATTAAGGTTGTTCAGATGCAAATAGCATCACACAATCACTAAAAGTTAAGGAAATCATCAGGTAATACCATCTTCATTCATATGCCTCAATTCCCAAGTATACTATCCAAGCCAAATACACTCTCTGATTCCTCAAGGCCACAAACTACTTTGCACTTCCAGCATATAACCAACCACAATGCACCCTAACCCCTTACTCTAAATCAGATGTGTGTCTACACATATGCAAAATATCAATTTAAAACATTTTCTATGTCAAAATAATTCAGTATTTATTAATTATATTTTCTACAATTAGATTTTAAGACCAGAAGGGCCATTATGATCACTTAATCTGACCAGTATAACACAGGGCAGAGAACTTACTCTGCATTCGATCCATACCTTCTTCTTGAGCTACTGAATAAAGTTTAGAAGGCATCTAGTCTTGATTTAAATACTTCAGTGATGAAGAACTCCTTACATCCATAGGTAGTTTATTCCAATGGTTCATTGCCCACAATGTAAAAAATGTTCACCTTATTTCTAGTCTGAATTTGTTTATAAGTAAAGTAGTTAGGGGGCATGCATAAAAGAGATGAGCATAAAACAAAACCAAGATTTAATAATTCCAAAATTCAGATCTGAATCTGAGTGCATATTTTTCAATTTTAAACTATTGCAATTTACTATATTTATTTCTGCTCATTATATACCAAGAAAATATGATCAAGTGTACACATTTCATTTCATTTAAACGCTATATTCCTCTTTCAAATGTATGAAAAGAACTACCAAGTATGTATTTTCCAGTGTATGTAGGTAATTATGTGTGAATATACATTGTATATATTTACACAGAGAGAACAAAGATATTGTATATATCCTCAATGTTTATAAGTTTTGGTGGAGGTCTATAACTTATTTTCTAGCAATAATCCCATCTCTCCCAAATCCATTCTCTCAAAAATGGCAATTCAATTTCAGTGCTCTAGTGCAGTAGTTTTGGAGCTTCCAGCAAAAAATCACAGCTTACAACTTTTCTCCATTACAATATATGCTAAGTACTTACAATAAACAATCTGTTCCACCTTGCATTTTGCTGTTGCACTGGGAGTACCATTACACTGCATACAGCATTTCACCATGTCATAAACTACAGTTTTATGAATTTCTGTGTAGAAATAGCACATGTAGAGTTTGCTAAGTGATATATATCCTCTAAAAGTTCATCCAAGTCCACCACAGTCATTTCACAAAATACTCCACTTCAGACAATAATTTAATCAATGTCCCAAGTCTGTTAAGCCACCAAGCATTCCAGGATTATGATCTTGAATATATTTGCTGTGATAATGTCTTTTTACTGATGGATGCAATCTGTGAACTTCAGTGTAATAAGAGCAGCATTAACCTTGTGAAGGGATGGTTTTAATTTTAAGGAACTGAACAAAAGTCATCAGTGGAAAGAAAATGATTTAAGTTAGATGACATTGTTTCCAGCTGCAGTATTCCTGCCTGCAGCTCTTGTAAGTCACTGCAATCACTTTACAGAATGTAAAGCCCTATAAAATTCCAAGAATCATCCATAGTTGATTGGTATCAAAAGGAGAAAAGTCCAAAATATATGCAGAGTGTGTTAAAAAGGAAATGAATGGAGGCAAGACTGATTTTAAACTAAAAAGACAAGGTGGGTGAGGTAGTATCTTTTATTGGACTAACTTATGTTGGTGAGAAAGACAAGCTTTTGATCCACACAGAGCTCTTCTTCATATCTGAGAAAGATACTCCGAGCATCACAAGATGCACTAACTACTTGTGTTAAATAATCTGTTCCATCTTGCATTTTGCTGTGACGCTGGGAGTACCTTTCCCAGACCTCTGGGGCTTGAAAGCTTGTCTCTCTCACCAACAGAAGTAGGTCCAATAACAGATATCACCTCACCCAACTTGTCTTTCTAATATCCTGGAACAGACACTGCTATAACTAGTTCAAAATTATGCAGCGTAGCCAGACTGTTTCCAGTAATAGCCATTATAAAAGATGTTGTACTCTTGAAATAGAGGTGATGGGCTTAGTTCTGCCCTCTTTTACACTGATGAAACTCCACTGATGGGCAGAATGTAATGCTGTTTATAGTAAACTATTACTATTATTTATTACTTCAGAGAGTCCACAAACATGCTAATTGCTTTAAAGAAAGCACAGAAGAGACCAGTCCTTACTCCAAAGAGTTTACAATCTAATTGATGGACTTGACAGACATGTGAGGATCAGGGGCGGCTCTAGACATTTTGCCGCCCCAAGCAGGGCGGCATGCCGCAGGGGGCGCTCTACCGATCCCCAGTCCCGCGGCTCTGGTGGACCTCCCGCAGGCGTGCCTGCGGAGGGTCCACTGGTCCCGCAGCTTCGGTGGAGCCGCGGGACCAGCGGACCCTCCGCAGGCACGCCTGCGGGAGGTCCACCGGAGCCCTGCCTGCCGCCCTCCCAGGGACTGGCAGAGCGGCCCCCGCAGCATGCCGCCCCAAGCACGCGCTTGGCGTGCTGGGGTCTGGAGCCGCCCCTGGTGAGGATGTAACATACACCAGGAAGGGGACAGGCAAATAGTGAAATCAGTAATGGATATGATTAAGTGACTGTTCAGTTCAGGGAAACAAACTTCAAGGCTTACTTCCATTATTTTTAAGTGTAAAAACACTTGTGTTTTTGTGGCAATGGTGCAGAAATGGGTCTTAAGTTGAAGGCTTGGCAAACAAATTTGGAAGGGTGCTTAAAGCACTATGGGGCAGCAAGGAGAAAGAAAGAGAGATCTTTGTGACAGGAGATGACAGAATTTGAGACTACCATGATTGCTGGAGTGGAAAGGGCAAAGGAAACTAAAAAATAGGCTGGTTCAGAGAGGTACAGTGGGCAGTAGCTGTGTGATATAGGGCTTTGAACGTGAGGAGGAGAAAAAAATAAACTTTATGGGAAGCCAGTGAAGCGACTCATATTTGGGATAGATTGGAAAGTATGGGTAGGAGGCAGGGTAGTATATATATTAAAAAAAAAAAGACATGAGAAGAGGAGATTGCAGTAACTGAGTCAGGAGATGAGGAAATGGATGAGCAATTTGGCCTTCAAAAATGGGTACATTTTTGAAATGTGGAGAAAGAAACAACCAGACTTAGTTAAAGCCTGAATTGAGGGAGGAGAGAGAGAAATCAAAGATGATCCTCAGGTTATAAACCAGGAAGACTGATGCTGTGGTTAAAGTACTGGAAGTGGGACTCTGCCAGAGAATTCCTGTTTGATCATAGGCAAGTCACTTAGAGCTTGATTTTTCAGAGGTACTGAGCACTCACTATACCAGCTGAAGTCAGTAGGAGCAATGAATGCTCAACATCTCTGATAAATTAGGCCAGGGGTTGGCAACCTCTGGCAAACGGCTCACCAGGGTAAGCACCCTGGCGGGCCGGGCCAGTTTGTTTATCTGCCGCGTCGGCAGGTTCGGCCGATCGCGGCTCCCATTGGCCACGGTTCGCCATCCTAAGCCAATGGGGGCGGCGGGAAGCGGCACAAGCCGAGGGATGTGCTGGCTGCGGCTTCCCGCCTCCCCTATTGGCCTGGGACGGTGAACTGTGGCCAGTGGGAGCCGCGATCGGCTGAACCTGCCGATGCGGCAGATAAACAAACTGGCCCGGCCTGCCAGGGTGCTTACCCTGGTGAGCCGTTTGCCAGAGGTTGCCAACCCCTGTTCCATACCTTTACAAAGTTATTGTGAGGATAACTTCGTTTGTGTATGAGGCATTTCAATCTCAGTACAACAGCAACAGAAGCCATATAAATAAATGAATGTTATCAACCTTAATGGAAAATGGAGGTACTACAGAGGGCTTAGGAAGGAAGAGTATAAGCTTGGGCTTTAATATCTTCTATATAGTATGAATTAGTATTTACAGTTTAATTTCATGTGATATATGATTAAATACCCTTTAATTAAGGTACAAAACTCTAAGAAGTCTTAACTGGGTGACTACAATATGGCAGTATAATGAGGTGGAGTGGCCTCCCTCCAAACTGAGAGCAAGGGGGGCAGACTAGCCCCCGAGTGGAGCTGTGCCCTGTGGTCAGAGGATACGAGCGAGTATCCTGAGGACCTGCCAGGATCGCCGTCAGAAGAATGCCACAAGGAGCTGTAGGGACTGCCAGCAGGCAAGTATCCTGAGGAGATAGAGGACCTTTGGACTATGGAGCCCTATACATGGACTGTGGTAAGATGTAGCCCAGGGGAACCAGAGTTTAGTCCAGTTCTGCTGCTGGAGAATGAGTCAGCTTGTTTTGGGAGGATCCCCACTGACCCAGTGGCAGACCCATCCACCACTGTTGGGGCCCTGGGCTGTGACCAGTCCCCTACCACTGACCCTCTCGCCGCCCCTGTTTTTGGCCAGAAGGCCTGGGCTGTGTTGTAGGCTCACCCCCAGTCAGAAGGCTGTGGAGCCATACACTGTGTTCTGCCCCGCCCAGAGCCAGAGTGTCCCCTATAGACTGTTACTTGCTATCTGCCTGTAGTGAGGCAGAATGACTTCCCTCTCTACAGGTGGCCTGATGGCATGCCCAAAAATGTCCGTTTTCTACTGAATCTGGGGTGTTCGTTGTGAAGTGCTTTAGTATACAAATATGTCACTTCAAAACTAAGGCCTTAGTTTTGCAAAACACTTAAAGCTAAGCAGAATCTTAAGTACATGAGTAATCCCATCCTTATAGAGCAAGACACTTAAACACAGGCTTACATTCTATTGGCTTCAATGGCATGTAAGCATTGCTTTGCTGAATTAGGGCCTGAATTACTAAATCATACCAGAAAGCCCAAAGGAAGGCAGAGAGACTTCCACCTTCTCCTTCCTAAAATGCCTTTATATTATATAGTCTTAATTCTTCGTATTAAAATAATGGAAGGAAGGCCAGTACTGGGTCTTATTCAATAATGGCTTGTTCTTACCATGTTATTATCCTGGTTTATGAATGTACCTATCATTTTCAAACAAGATCTAATTCTCCTCAATCACTGAGCAAGTTTGGAATCCCCCATGGATTACCCCTCATCCTCAAAGATGCAAGAGCAATTCCAAATTAACTTCCAAATACATTCATGTAAACTGTGTATCCTCTCTCAGAAAGAATAATCCACTACATTCACATATAAACAGAACCTTTAAATATGCAACAGATGTTCCTTTTTTTGAAAGGCTCTTGAATTCATTGACAGACCTTTGGCTAAACTGATGAATTAATTTGTTCAGGGCAGATTTCATAAATCCTCTAATAATTCTTACCCTCACACATCTTGACTTGATTTTTTAGATCTACAGCATGTGTTTTAAATGTTTTAACCTTTACTACTTTAATCAGGTAACATTTATTTCAAGGTTGGATGATGATCGGTCTTTGAAAGATATAGTTAACTAGGAAATAAAATCCAATTTGTCAGTTAAATAAACCCCCAAATCTGAATAATAATAAGAAGAAATCAATCTGTATTATTGAATCCTTGAAATAGTTTGCAGCTTTGATGTTGCTCACCCTCAAGAATTTACACTGAAGATGGATTGCTCAGTATTACTGAACCCCATATGGATATGCAGATACCATAGTTGCCACACTTATGTCTGACTGATTTAGCCTAGTGGTTCAAATCTAAGCTTTTAACTGTACAAATAGATTTATTTATGGGGTGTTAGACTTTTTTCATTTATGTTCACAGGCTTACAAGCAATTTAATATGGTTGAAATCAAGCTGTAAAACAAGTTATATCTAATCCCCTTGCTTTTTTCTCAAGCATTTATTTTAACTCTATTGATGCACCTAATGTGAGTAGAAGACTACATTCACTAATTTAGGCTTTTGATGATTTGCACTCTATCAAAGACTTTTATCAATCGTAGAAATGTAGGGTTGGAAGGTACCTCAAGAGGTCAAGTCCAACCCCCTGCACTGAGGCAGGACCAAATAAACCTAGGTTATGCCTGACAGGAGTTTGTCCACGTGGTTCTTAAAAACCTCCAGTGATGGGGATTCTACAAATTCCCTTGGAAGCCTGCTCCAGAATTTAACTAGTCTTTATTTCTCAAGACTAAACATGCCCAGTTGTTTCAATCTTTCCTCAAGGGTCAGGTTTTCTACACCTTTCACCCTTTTTGTTACTCTCCTCTGGACTCTCTCCAATTTATCCACATCTTTCCCAAAGTGTGGCTCCAGAATCGAATGTAGTAGTCCAGCTGAGGCCTCACCGGTGCCAAATAGAGTGGGACAATTACCTCCCATGTCTTGCATACAAAATTCCCATTAATACACCCCAGAATAGTATTGGCCTTTTTTTGCAACTGCGAGTTGACTCATTGAATTTGTGATCTGCTATAATCCCCAGATCATTTTCAGCAATACCATCACCCAGTCCCATTTTGTTGTTGTGCATTTGATTTTTCCTTCCTAAGTGAAGTACTTTGGCATGATTTGTTCTTGACAAATCCATGCTGGCTATTCCATGCAACCCTATTATCCTTTAGGTGCTTACAAATTGAATAATAATTTGTTCCAGTATCTTTCCAGGTATCAAAGTTAAGCTAATTGATCTATAATTCCCCAGATCCTCATTATTCCCCTTTTTAAAAATAGGTATTATGTTTTCCCTTCTCCAGTCCTCTAGGACCTTACTCATTCTCTATGAGTTCTTGAAGATAATAGCTAACAGTTCCGAGATTGCTTCAGCTACTTCCTTAAGTATCCCTAGGATGAATTGCATCAGGCCCTGCCAACTTGAATATTTAGATAAGTTAGATGTATTCTTTAACCTGTCCTTTCCCTATTTTGGCTTGTGTTCCTTGCCTCTTGTTAATATTAACTGTGTTGAGTATCTGGTTACCATTAGCATTCTAAGTGAAGGCTGAAGCAAAATAGGCATTAAACACCTTAACCTTCTTGATGTAATCAGTTATTAGTTTACCTTTCCCCATTAATATATGCACATTAAACAGTTTCAAAATTGTTTTTGTTTTCCTGTACTAAACAACTTGCTTCCAACTCATTAAAGCATTATATATTTTCTTGCCATAATGGGACACTCAGAGAGGTCTACAAGTTTACAGTCTTTAAGCTGTAATAAGAATGGATTATATTTATACCATTTTTTTATTCACACTAAAATCATTGACTTGAGGAGAGATTAATTTTCTGCCTTTTTAAAATGTTTGTCAGTTGAAGGCAGGGTTAAATTCAAAATTAGCTATGTAAATTTCAGTATCAACATTAACTATTTCCCTGCTACTCATTTTATTATCGACCAAAACATGTTTATCTCACATTTTCTCAGGTGCCAAAAGCCCCAACTGTAGCCCTAGCTGTCAATAGCTCTAACTTCTCCCTTGCAATGCTATGTAATACAATTATGCATTTCCATATAAAATTATGCAGTATATGAACAATTCAAGGTATACGGACAGTGTAAAACTGAATACAGTATTAAATTAAATAAGAAACAATACTGTTCTCATATTCAGTTCAAAGAAATGTAAATATATATATATTTTTATTTAAGCTGTCATAGCTTGTGTGCTATGGAATACAGGGTCTTACTACAGAATTTAGATCAGCTTGTCATCGAGTACATGCAGCCCTGAATAGAAGAGAGTCCTCAGGCCACATGTAGCTCTCCATGGACTGGATCCGACTTGTGTTACCACTGAAGAGAGCCAGTGTAACCCACTGGTGAGCAGTGGCTCTGGAACAATTTTTATAATGGAGATGCTGAACACTGTGGAACAAAACTGTAAACCCTATATATGATGGAAGCCATGTATTTGTTTGCCATTATTACTTCAAGCCGGGAAGCGCTGCTGCACTCCCAGCCTCCCTAGTTCCAGTGTCCCTGCTGGTGAGTAAATGCTACAGGTCCTCTTTGTGCCAATCCCCACAGAATATGAGTGTTACAGCCCCAGTTAGGCAGCTTTAGCTGTAACAGTTCATACCTTATCTCTGAAGGTCCGCAGTTTATTCTATGGTATGTCACCCAAGATGGTGGCCATCATGTAAGGACTACTCATGTGAGTTAGGATTGAGGAGCAGGTCCCAAATTCATGGAAAATGCATGCATGAAAATCTGAGGTAAAAATTGGCCTTTAGAAATAAACTGAAGCTTAGTCTAAGTAAAATTTGACACTTTACAGGTTATTAATATATCGTTTTTTATATTGATATAGTTATGCTATTAAAGCTCTTTAGTATGAGCTAGCGGTGTGCATGTTTCTTGGATGATATCTGTCTGTTGAAGCTGTTCTTTATTAAATAAAACTCCACTCCTTGAGTGAGAAAAATAAAATTGCAAATTCAAGCCTGATTTAACTTTCTGAGTTTCTGAAGTTTATCACTAAAGCAAACGATACTTGACTCTGGTCAATTTGCAAGGTAACATGGAAAACTAATTTGGGTTGAATGAAAGGATATCCAATCCATAATACAACATAATGCAATATAAAAATAAAGGAAAGGTCAGCACAGTTCAATGAATGTCACTAATCTTTCAGCTATGAACCATCATTTAGCTCTCACCACAACAAATACAGTTAATTGTGATCAGAGGTCTTTTAAAGGTTCTAAGCAAAATAAATCAGGCAAGTCCCTCTAGGACTATAATCTGTATCATCTATCATATTTGGCATATCGGTCCTACTTTTTAAAAGACCAAAAATTAAGGTTCCTAAGAAATGAAATGCTTTCACCTTACTCACCAGAGGGCAATTCCTGCACGTTAGGTCTAAAATTACAGTATACTGAAAGATCAGAGTGCATGACAATGTGCTGCCAAATTGCACTGGCAAAGCAAAAGATCTCACTACTTTGAATTCCTTCTCAATAGCTAAAATAAAAAAAAGCTGCTCTAAAGTTAATGACAAAGGAATTCTAAAGAGAAAAATAAACTTAAATTGTGTGGTTTTCGTGACATTTTATCAACAATTAGCTGTAAAAAGTAAAAAAAAAAAAAAAAAAGAGGAATTTTTTGGTTTTTAACTTCTTAGAGGTTGGGGTTGGGGGATTAAACAGACAGTTTATGTTGCACTAGCTCTAGAAGGGCTTGCCAGTATAGTTATACCTGCACACTTTCCAGACTAGTCTTTATATTAAGTGATCTTACTGGGCATGTTAGTATGTCCTGCACAGCACTGGCATGGCTCCACTCAGTCAGTCAGAGCAGGGGCATTCGGGCTGTTACAAAGAAATGTGGCAGTGTGGGAGGCCTCCAGAACACCTCATTTTAATCATTTTCTTTCTCAAATGTGACAATTTCTGGGAAAATGTGCATATTCCGACTGAGCTGAGTCCCAGCCTGGTTTCAGTTGGCTACTATTTGAATACATTTCCTCCAAAATCAGGAGAAAATTAACTGAGGGGGGAAAGAGGTGGGAGTAAGGGTTCAGTCCCTAAAACTGAGAGGTTCTTAGCTCCCTTACAGTCTTACTGATACAAATGGAACACAGATCAAATTCATTTCCGCAGAGGCTGATTTAGATCAGAATTTATTGTTGCTTATTTATTTTAATAATATAAAACAACCTGATTGAATACAATGAAGAAGTTCATTGTTATCTTCCTTCTTACAGCTCTTTCTTTTCCTTCCTTTTAACTTGAGGAAGAAGATTTAGAGCTCGAGAGGAACTGGAGAGCTCAGGCATGGACTCCAAGCTTCCAAAGAAGAGGAGGCAAAATAGACTGAAGCTGGAAGTGTAGCCTTGTATTCATCTGCTGACTTGCAAAATAGTGTGTCTCCTTGCTTCCTATAGATGGAGCTAGAATGCAGTTTGTACGGATTGGCTTTCTTTCACAGCAAAGGAGGAGAAGCCCTCCAACAAAGGAGTTTCTTGTTGAAATACCGTAACTTGTGTTCTTAAATCTAGTTCAGTTTTATTTTAATAAATATTTTCTAGGGAAGTTGGTACAACTGCTGCCAGGTCACATTTTATTTTATACAGAAAAATGGCTTTTTGGTTTGAGTTGCATTTTCTTCCCATTTAGCATTAACTCCTTTAGCCTAATCCTTCCTTCAAATATGTGATAACTAATCTACAAAGAGGGGAAAACAGAGAATAAAGATCTATCAGACTCATAGGCTGAACAAGATGTGTTCAGTTTCACCATTTAGTCATTTTGTTATTGTTGCATCCCTTCCCCCATCTTTGCTCTGCAGATTGTGTTTAGATTATATGGTTTAGGGGCCAAGGCCCTTCTCTGCACATGTGGCATTAGACAAATGGTGAGTAAATAATTTTAAGATGTATTTGTTTCACTGGAGAAACAGCTATCTGTAATTTGATTAACGTCAGATTATTCACTTTTATTTTCTAAGAAAAATCAGTTAACTGTAACTGTTGAATTGTTCAAATGCCTTACCTAAAAATATTCAACATTTCCAGTCCTGTGCTCTGTCACCTACCCAACATGCACAGACAGTGGATAAGAGAGTACTGTACATCAGTTGGCACCATGGACAGAGGCCACACAAAGACAACAGAAATAAAGAACCCAATCCTGCAAAACTTTATTCTGGCGAACAACACCAGTGGCCTAAATTACTTAACTAGCTTAATTGAACTAGTTCAGTGTGGTTACTTCTCTTCTAGAAAGTGACCCAAAGTCACCATCTCATTTCCACAGGATATTTATCAGCTCTTAGATGGTAATAACTTTTGTCACTACCAACTTGTGCCAGACTCAGATTGACCACTGAGCAGTGAAACGCTCCTAATCATGTTCCCAAAATCATGAATGATCCAGCACCTCTGGACTGAGTCTACAACAGAGCACTGAAACAACAGCTAGCAGAAAAAGGACACCATTGTCCGAGAGCTTGCGGCCTTACACGGCCCAATTTTACTTTTTGTTCAAATTCCCCCGACACTCTAAAAAGTGCTTTTATCTCCCTGAAGTGCCATGCCATGACCACACCTAAATAAATACCTACAGCTTCCTCTCTCTGGATCCCTAGCAAAACAAAATCCAAACATACTTTGTGTGGAATTTGGGGGCTTGAATTTCCTACTCAGAAATGGAATGGACCAGGAATACATTTGCTGTCCCAAAAGCACAGCATAATTCAAATGCAGTTTCTGTGATTTCTGCTCTGCGCTTAATGATTTTCTACTGACCTTCTCTTGGTTTCTTTTCAAATCTTTATCTATATTATATATATATAAACTGTAAAATGTGTAACAGATACACATTCTCATCTCTTTTACACCAAAGCAACATTATCGATTTCAATGGGTTTGAAACCATTGTAACTGAAGGGAAGAATTTGGCCCATTTTTTCTGATGTCTAACTAGCAGATTATGAGGCAGGTTTTTATTTTAATGCAGATCAAATTACAAACTGCCACTTTTGGCAGCTAAGCAATTTGCTTGACAGATTGCCGCATAACAGTAATTTACTCTAGAACACCTCTCTTTCTGGGTGTATTTTTTAGAGAGGCAACTGAAAAGGGAGAAGGGGTGATGGGCTGCAGGCCCTGAAGTGCTGAACTTACAATCCTCCACCCTGAGAGTAGTCAGTTGAGCAGAAGGTTCATATCATCTCAAGAATCCTTTCCTGAGCATGCAGACTACAGTGGGGAAAGCGGCAGCAGCCAAGTGAAGAACCTGCATTGGAGGTCCCATCCAATCCCAGAGCATGGGGTTCAGAAGGAGGTGACTGATAGCAATGATTTTTTTTTTATTTTTTTTTAGAGTGAGAGAATGAGAAGCCTCTGTTCCTCTGAGCTGGGAATGGGTGCTGGGGGGGATGGGAGGATGGGATGATTGATGATTATCTTCATTCCCTCTTCCTCTCTGGGGCATTGGCTGAGCTGGAGGACAGGGAAGACAGGAGGCTGGATTGGTCTGATTTCTGATCCCCCATCTCCATTTCTTACTAACATTTAACATCACATCATCAGCTCATCACACCATAAAACTAGCTATAAATAAAAAGGCAAAAGCAAAGCAAAAGAAAAGATAGCAACATGTATTGTATTTGTAATGTAATGACATGCTAGAAAGTAATGAGGAGGTATACATGATAATTGGAACATGCCCTCAACAGTCACCCATCTTTTGCAATTTCAAGGCCAGTCTTCATGAAGACACTCTGCAATCACCCACAGCACAGAGAAGCACCAATGCACCCTCTTCCATGTCACTCTTACACATGGAAGGCATGTCTTACAAATATCTGCAATGCCACCATATTGTCCTTTTTCAAATCCCTCCATAAAACTCATCTTTTCTGTGATGCCTACTAAATACTTGACAGGTTCTGTGCTACTTGACTGGATAGCTGGCGTACTGTGACTTTTGCTTAGTCAGCTTATGATAACTGTCTCGTTGTTACTTTGGGCTCGCCCTGTCTGTTTGTTGTATCCTCTGGTCTCTCATCTCAGACTCAGACTTTAGGCTTTTTGGGGGGCAGTCTTTTTTGTTATGTGTGTGTAGAGCACCTAGCATAATAGGGCTGAAGATGCCAAGTGCTACTGGAGTACAAAAACTATTAACAGTAATAGCAGCTAGCCTGAGAAGTGCAACTAATTGTTGGAAACCATCTGATCCAATGCCAAGTTAATGTCAGATGGGCTCCATCCGCCCTTAGCTTCTGCAATAGCCAAAAAGAGTAGATTCTAGGAATCTGATGCAGAGCCATTGAAATCATTGGGCAGATTCCCATTGACTTCAAAGGACTTTGGATCAGGCCCTAGGATCTCTTGGCACATCATCAAGAATCTCATCAGGATCTAGAACTGAGCTTCCCAGGGATACCCTACATGTCAGGTCAGAATCAAGATGGCTGCATAAACTTATAATTATGAAAAACAACTGGAGTATTTCAGGTAATTATTGCTATGTTTTTGGATCTGGAACTTTACAGCCACACAGTTTTATTTCTACAAAGAAAGATTCTTGTAGATCCCAAGCTACACAGCCTCCAGAAGAATCCCAGTCAGCAGCCAAAAGAAATCACTCTGCACTTGCCAGACATATAACACCAATAACTGGGCTGACAACTTAGGTGCCGAGTGAGAGGGAACAGCAGCTCCCCATTTAGCTAGAACCACCAGAGAGAATGTGCACATCTGATCCTGTGTCCCTTTCTGTTTTTTGTCAAGCAACTGCTTAATTTCAGTTTGAGATGTCTGCTCCTTCTGGTCAGTCAGTTTTCCTCCACCCCTTTGGAAGAACAGCCATCTCAAGCACAAGCTTTGGATCAAAAAGGAAGCATCCTAGTCCCAGTGAATTATCATGGAAATATAAATTAATTATGAAGAGAATTTAGTCTTGTAAATCTCCAATAGAACTTTAGTCAATCTGCTCTATTCCATGCCCTTTTGAGACTTGTGAAAGGTACCATATAAATAATAAAATTATCAGAAAAGCAAAATGCCAGAAAAGGTAGATGAAAACAGGGATAAATCAGAAGAGGCAATAGCTAAAATAGAAGCTGTGTACCATAGCAGAGGAAGAAGATGTTGAGATCTTTGGGTCAAGACTATATTCTCATGGGTTTACCTTTGTTTTACCACATGAAAAAAATAAGAGGGAAATCCCACATTGTTTATATTTTAAAATATGGTTAATCACAGTATGAAGGGGAAATACAAGTAGAAAATTCAACCACTTATCACTCAGATTCTATTTTCCTTTTTGGCTCCCTCTGGAAATCAGAGAAAAATTCTACCTATGCTATTGTACAGAATTTCCATTTCAGCCACTGCTTCTGATTGTTTCCTTACATCTACTTTTTCAAGAAGAGTTTGCTCTAATAATGTTATGAATCTATATATTGCCTTTACTGAGTTTCAAAGTGCTTTACAGAATTAAAACAATACAAGAATTAATTTGCCCACCACTGAAATCCAGCCACTACTGGAGTTGGATGTGGCAAATATTATAATTTCACCATTAACCCCATTCAATAGCTTAGAGAAAGGGGTCCAGATTGCTTGGTACAGTGTAGTTGCTTTGTGAGGCACTGCTGGCAGATTTTGGCTATAAATCCAGCATAGCTGGCCACAGAAAGATTGCCACAAAGTACATGGGCTATTTAAGTCACTCCTTTCCTTATTTCCAGGATGTGTGCATGGCTGGAGAAAGGGGACACAGACAGATTTCCTTATTCTCTGCTGATTCCCAGTTGCTGTACTGGCCCCCTGAGGCCATTGGCAGGTGACATAACACAGCTGTTTTCAGGGAACCAGCCCAGGATCAGCAGAGAACCAAGGCCACATTTTCACATTCTCCTCTTAAGCTGTATACGGTATACTCCCTGAATATCTAGGACAAGAAGTAAAGAATACTTTTTTCATTGTAAGAACTATAAAATGTAAGTAGATGCAACATAATTAAATACCTTTTATTGGATTTTGGCCAGAAGACAAGGGCAGTCACCCCAACTCTTGCAAAAAGTGCAATGGGATCTTTAATTACCATAAGTGGTCATTTCGCAGGTTTTTGTCTCACATGAAAAATGGAATCTCCAGCAACTCACTGTTTTACAATATACATGTGTCAAATTTTGTACAAATGACTTGTAGCAGGGCTTTCCATGAGGAGAGCTGGAGTGCACCTCCTGAACTCTGCAGGAATGAACTCTTATTTTGAGGATTCAGAAGACCTTTTATTCAATGAACATGTTTGTCCATAATTTTCAATGTATCTTCTTCTGCTGTATTTTGTAGCATAGTCAAATTATTGAAAAAAATGTTAATATAAATAAACCATTATAAATTAATCCCATAATTACATCATATGTAGCAAGTGGCCAATCAGAATTGGACGGCCATGACTTAAACATCTGATTGTGTGCTGATAACCAGGATACCTTGGCAAAAACTTCAGTAACAATGTTCCTGGCTTCTCAGAACTTTTTCATACAGTAGCAGTGCTTCCTGCTCCAGTACATCTCAGTATTGGTGGATAACTCAATGGGAACAAGCATGTACAATAGTCAGTTACTCCTAGGCTATTTAAAAATCAACTGACATACTCCTATGATGTGTAATGCATCTTGCAAAGCCAATCTCTAGTAACTCTGCTAGTAACCAGCAGTAAAAGGGTACACGTAACAATAGAGATCGGGGAGATTTTTTGTTGTGATATGTTATAAGAAGCTGGAGCTCCAGTGACTTGAGGTATGGAAAGCACTGAAAGCTTGAAGCAATGTTTTATACAGTTAAAAACATTGGATTCAATCTTTGGCTGAACTCTTAGCATTTTGTGTCACACCACAGGCACAATGTGGCCCTAAAGGAGTGTTAACCAGGTATGGAACAGGTATTCCAGAGTAGGTGGATCTTATGGTAAAACAGAGCTCATCTAGAGAGTCCTATGCTACCACAACCCCACGATAGGATTGTAGTCAGGGTTTCCCCACACTCCTGTAATCCACTGGCTCTAGTTTATCTTAGGTAAGTGCCCTACCCACAAAATCCTTCCCCGCTTCACACACCCTTACCCTCTCCCCCCATTTGGGCTGTACATTCCTCGACTACAATCAAGACTCAGGACCATTCATTTTAGTAGTGCTTCATGTCTGTCATTGGACTTTCCCAGCATAATGAAGTATCTGACACACTTATCTCCCCCCCCGCCACCCATACAATTAGACTCATGGTACGACAACAGATTAGCTTTACACCAGGGAGATATCAAAATGAGTACCAATAAAATCTGTAAGCTCTCTAAAACATTTCTGAAATAGATTTTTACAGATCCAGACTAACACGGCTACCCCTCTGATTTCTGAAATAGTTTAACATTAAAATCTGTGATGTAAACAAAATGCATGATGGTGGTATAAAGTTTTAATTCTTTTGTTGTGGTTTTTATAAAACACTCCACTTTTATTACTCATACATCCCAAATTCATACCACTAAAAGCTTTGCACCACACCTTAATGTTATCTGTGTATTATAGTCATATGCATTCTAAATGAATGCACAACACGACTGTTAGGTTAAATGTGGACTTCCATTTTCAGTGTCACTTCTTTTCTCTTCTTCAATGGCAATTGAATTGGTAAACATTAAGGCTTCTGGACATCTGGGTGCAGGACAACTGCAGGATGAATTAAAATGTTTGTCTACTGTACATGTTTATATACATGTGTATATTGGAATATCCAATTTTTGACTTCTTTACAAAATATAATTAAAAGCCCTGTCTTTATATGGTCATCTAGAAAGGCCAGACTAGTTACTTTTCTATGGCTCATATATTGCACTAAAAATTGTTCTGTCTATAGCAAACCACTATAACAATTAAAAAAAAGTATCATGATCAATAAACTTTGTCTACAGTAGATCTTTTTATTCTTTGCACTGAACAAATATCATAGTTTTTCTCCAGAACTTTCAAGTTTAAAATAAAGATATTCTTAAGTGAATAACAATAGTATGTTCTAGAATCAATAGTATACTATTCTGTTCTCATTCTGTGTTCCAATCCCCCATGGAAGTCAATGGTAGACTGGCACAAAAGAACCTATAGGATTGAAAACATACATAAGATCTGCTTTCGGTTACACTAGAGTAATTCTCATTAAGTTCACTGAGCATTGCACTAGTGTAACAGAGGACTGAATTTGGCCCAATATGCATAAGATAACAGGGTGATCATTCTTAATACAAGAACTGAAGTTGAAAGGAAGATTATAGTGCATTGCAAACAAAAATCATGATGCACTGTGGGTGGCAATTTTGAATCCCACCATCATGTGTTATGGTTGTATTAACTTGTTTAATTTTATGCACAACTACAGCCAGTCATTCTGAGCATGTCTCAACATTGCCAACAGTATAACATTGTAAACAAGACTAATCTAAGAAAATTTAAATTATATATTTTATACATATCTTCCAGAAAACTGCTGAGGAATAAAGCCTCTTAAGATATATAGATATACACACATATATATACACACACACACACTATGATAAATATACAAGGTAAAAATACTTGCGTACATGCAAATTATGCTGGCACATTATTCTACTAAATCTAGGATTACACTGCCTTTTGTATGACTAGTATCTACTCTTGCAGTGAGTGAATTTGAAGTGTAAAGGCAGAAGAGAAAAGAGAAGAAATTCCCACTAGGATTAGGCTATGAATATAGTCTAAAGAAGTAGCAGACTGACTGTACATTCAAACTGTGCAGATGAAATAAGTATGCACCTGTTCTCTATGGACTTGATTCTGCATCATTCAAGTGAAAGGGAGTTTTTCCATTGGATCAAGTCCCCCTTTTAATTCCATTTCTCTATACAACAGCAAGAAGAGTTACTATATTGGCCATCTTCTCAGGCTATCAAAAGACAGTGGTAAAATGAATGACCGCATGGTTGGTATCGTTTCCAGTGGAATTATTGTAATGTTATGTGGTTTGTAAATATGATGGGAAAAGTAACATCTCTCTGCATTCCCATGTCACAAAAAGCAAATGTCTTGTAATCTATTTAAGGCAAATAAGTATGCACCTGTTCTCTATGGACTTGATTCTGCATCATTCAAGTGAAAGGGAGTTTTTCCATTGGATCAAGTCCCCCTTTTAATTCCATTTCTCTATACAACAGCAAGAAGAGTTACTATATTGGCCATCTTCTCAGGCTATCAAAAGACAGTGGTAAAATGAATGACCGCATGGTTGGTATCGTTTCCAGTGGAATTATTGTAATGTTATGTGGTTTGTAAATATGATGGGAAAAGTAACATCTCTCTGCATTCCCATGTCACAAAAAGCAAATGTCTTGTAATCTATTTAAGGCAAAATTACAATTTTTTATAAAAAAAAGCATAGCTCAGCCCTATAAGGGAGGAAACATGGTCTTATGCCTAAAGCACAAGAGTAGGAGTCAAGAGATTGCTGTTTCTGGCTCGGTCACAGACTTGCTGTGAGACAAGTCATTTAGATCAACATTTCCCAAAGTGTCTACTGTTTTGGGGCATCTTATTTTAAGGGTTGCCAATTTAAGATACCTTGAATTTCTTTTTCAGAAGAGCTGAGCATTCACAGCTCCAAATTAAGTGAAAAAAAAAAACCAGAGGCATCTGTCAAGGTTCCTTCCCCACTCTGAACTTTAGGGTACAGATGTGGGGACCTGCATGGACACTTCTAAGCTTAATTACCAGCTTAGATCTGGTTTCGCTGCCACCCCTCACAAGCACTACTTTTCTTCCCTGGGTACTCTTGAGAGACTTCACCAATTTCCTGGTGAACACAGATCCAAACCCTTGGATCTTAAAACAAGGAGAAATTAACCATCCCCCCTCCTTTCTCCCACCAACTCCTGGTGGATCCAGATCCAACCCCCTTGGATCTAAAAACAAGGAAAAAATCAATCAGGTATTTAAAAAGAAGGCTTTTAATTAAAGAAAAGAAAGGTAAAAGAAAACCCTCTGGGAGAGATTAGCATACCAGCTACTCTCACAGACAACAGATTCAAAACACAGAGGATGTTCCCCTGGGCAAAAATCTTAATACACACAAGAATACCCAAATTTGATAATTTTCTTAACGGTACCAAGACAAGTTACAAAGAAAATAAACATAAACCTATTTATCCCTTTCTAAAACTTACTACTCTGATAAGAGGCTGGTTCCTTGATCTTTTTCACTCCGGCTGAAACTGAAACTCTAAACAAAGGAAAACTTCCCTCCTTTCTTTTGAAACATCTTGTGCCCCCATTGGTTCCTCTGGTCAGGTGTCAGCTAGGCTAGGTGAACATCTTAACCCTTTACAGGTAAAAGAGGCATTAACCCTTAACTATCTGTTTATGACAGCATCTAACCCTAGTGGGCACTTTGGAAAATAAGGATCATAACCTCCCTCTGAATAAATTTCTCCATCTCAGAGGGAGATAAGATATTTCTCTACCTAATACAGTGTTGTGAAGCTTTAGTCATTACTTTTTTGTAAAGTGCTTTGCAAGCCTTGACATAAGGCACAGTAGAACTATAAGGTATTATATTAGAATCCTATTTACAGCCATTTACAAGACCAAAATTCCATGGAGTAGAAGTCAATTTTTGACTTGCTGCTTCCATTAAATGCAGAGTTTTCATATTGGAAAGAACTCTCTTCTCTCTCCCACCCCCCGGTTTTTGCAGCTAGGAAGAACCTACTATATCAACCCAACATTTATGGGTTTAAATTAATCTTAACATCATTCTTTGTACACTATACAACTTATCAAAGCATAGTTTTTCCATTTACATTTTCATTAACAAATTCAGTCTAGGAGTTACAGACTATGGCCAAAATGTTAAAAAAGGAGCCTTAACTCCATATTTATGTGCTCTGACATCAATTGGGCTTGTGTTTCTAAATCATTTATGTTCTTTTGGAAATCTAGCTGTTGAACATCTACCTATTTTTGAAAAACATTTCCCTTTGTTACTGAGGTTGACTTACCTCCAGTATAACTGTGTCCTCATGTGCTAAAAGTATTGTGAATTGTGACACACAACATCAATAGTGTTCCCATGTATTTAAGTGAGAGAGATGCATAAGTCAATGTGAGTTTTGCCTGATTAAATATTGCAGGATAGGGCCTTAAATCAGATCACTTGCTTGAAATAATAAATAAAACAAGCGATGAATTTTATCAAGAGGGTTATGTATGAGGACTGGCAACGGGGAAGTGGGAACAAGTTAAAATGTGGTGGATGTAATGGAAAGAAAGGAAATATGTTCAAAAATAGGTTAAAAGGCCAAAATGGGCAGTAACAACAGTGTTACTTTTTAACCTTAAAATAAATGCATATAACCATATACACGTACCCTTCAATCTTATTTCTAATTCTTATTTCTCTCTTCAGACTGCCCCTCTAATTAATTCTTGCAATTTCTTTTTGGGGTGCTGTGCACATTTCTTGTGCTATATAAATAATAATAAGCAGCTCATAGTCATGCCAGAGCCTATGCCAGTTTATGCTGTGGGAAGGCTGTCAAGGAGCAGAGCATTGTCAAGAGTCGACAGCATCATCCAGAAAGGGTCACAGCTACAGAGGACTGATTTTCTGCCTCCTACCAGCACAGCTCCTATGCAACAGTTTCCCCCCTCAGAAGTCAGCAAGTTAATATCATACATAACACAGATTTCTATTTCAGCTGGTAGTTCAAATAAGTGACAAAGGATCAAATCTTTTACGACCAACCATTTCTGCTAAATATATATTTTGTTTTATCTGCTCACATCTCCTTTTTACGTAAGTTTGTTTTTATTGGACTATGGGCAGCAAATTCCTACAATTTTATAGCCATGTGACATTGTTGCCATTGCTTTTAGCACAGGAAATGGTACATCTGTTAATAAAGAGACTAAAGGAACTCTCCCATGAGTCACTAAAAAGCATTTGCCAAAACTAATTAAACTAATGCCAAATATGACAAGTTAGTTTAAGGCTCATAGCAATTTACAGTACATTGGGATTTTGGGGTGGGGGTTGGGGTGGTGGGATTAGTGGAAGATTGGGATAAGGATAGGAGAGATGCATGTATAAAATGGCATATCACTTAAAGCTTCTCTGTTTCTCTAAATCTACTTTCATTTAGGAACCAGCCTTATAATCAGTTTTTAAGAAGATTTTGTTCTTTAATTTTAGTCATTAATAGCTCTTAAGTCATTTATCAGGAAATTGGAATTAAATTGGAAAAAGCATTATATTGCACAAACTAGTGATTGTGCTAGAGTTTACATTTTAATCTTTCCTTTACAAGCATAAACATTTTTTATATTAGTCTAACAGCAAAACTATTTTTAAGGCAAAACTGAGATCATGTTGACTTGTGGATGCTGTTATATTTGAATAAAACCTATAGCAAAATGGCCTGCCAGAATTACACTTCTAAGGAGACTGTCAGACTTTGATTTCCCTAAAGGAATACATGAGAATACAAAGATTACATGTGCAGTACTGAACTGTTCAAATGACACTAGAAATCTCTATATGCCAATTTTCCAGATCTGTCTTATGTCTACTGGCATAGTGTGTGATTGACAACCAGTTCAGCAATATTTGTTCTTCCCTAAACTATCAAAATACTCCAAGGGAGTAAGCCAAGAAAAATATCATAGGTTTTGATAATACAACTGTAAAAGTAATTCTTCCCTTTTTTCTATCACACTGACACAACCAAAATATTAAATTAGATGTCAGCAATCTGACTAAGCCCAATTTGACTAGATTTAACATCAGCAAAGAGTTAACTAAAAACAAGCTGAATGTCAAAAATATTGATTGCAATAAAGTTGAAATAAAACTACCAGTTAACTTGTTTCTGACATGCAAAGAGATATATACAGAACTTGTGATGATGACAAATGCTGAACTAAGTACTCCATTTACTGCCTTAGGGACAACTTTCTGAAACAGGAATCTTCTTCTTAGGGCACTAATACTTTATATTGTAATATTTTACAGCAATGAAAATAAACTAGTGATACTGGATAAAATCCTTAAAGGCAAATTCAGATTATTGCATATATGTACAGACTAGAAAAATTGGGCAGCTACAGCAGCAAAGTGTGGAAACTGGCTGCCTGGATTTTACCTCCTACAAAAAGTTCAGGAACAACCACTGTGCATATCTTCTGTGCTGTGTTTTGCTGAGGGGAATGGCATACAACACATATATGGCTTCCCTGGGCAGCAAGTGGCCCCTCAATGCAGACTTTTTACTCTGTTGCACTATAATTAGTATTGGACAGATTTTGCCACCTGTACTCATCTTGAGTAGTACCTTACTACGCAAGTAGTTGCACTGACGTCAGTCTGAGAGTCAGGAAAGCAAAATCTTTTAGGATTCCCCAACCTTCTTCCACACCAGTGCTTTTAATACTTCTGCCCTTTGACAAGTAAATACACCCACAATTACTCAATATACTGCAGTATCACTATTGCAAGATATGTTGCCCAGGACCATTATTACAGAAAAGTGTTGTACTGTTTTACAAGGATTATTCACTAGAGATTTTTGATTCCTCAAAATATGCTTTCCTGAAATCTAACATACTGTACTTGTACTGACTGCTACAATCTATGGACCATCAGCTACTTTCACTGTTCCAAGTGTGTCTCTTGTTCTCACTCAGTTCCTCTCTGTTGATAAGAATGGGAACAATAGCTTTTCCTCTAGTGGGAGTTTCTAGTTTTTGGATAATAAATTTAACTGGGAATCTCTTTTGTGATGCTTGTTTTCCTGTACACCGCTACCTCGATATAATGCCACCCGATATAACAGGAATTTGGATATAACGCGGTAAAGCAGTGCTCCGGGGGGTGGGGGCAGGGCTGCGCACTCCGGTGGATCAAACCAAGTTCACTATAACACCGTTTCACCTATAATGTGGTAAGATTTTTTGGCTCCCAAGGACAGTGTTATATTGAAGTAGAGGTGTATTAGTAAATTCTTGATTTCTGGGAAGTTAAAATGCTCCATGAATATAGTATTCTGTGGTTCCAAGTACCCCAAGAAATACTCCGAGAATGTTTCATTCTCATTCTGCTCCAGCTCAGGTGGTCTGGAGCAGACAGTGGGCCAGAAAATCCAGCCCAGTAAATTCATCACAAGGGGCACTTACACCGCCAGGAAAGGTAGGGGAAATCTCTGGCAGAGTACAGCTGGGAGTTGTGACTCAATTGCTGCTCCCTCCTGGACCAGAATGGCTCCCAAGATAATGGTGGGAAGGGGCATGCAGAAGATGGAGAAGTGAGGCTGGGGAGAGAGAGAAGGGCAAGAGGAAAGGAGGACTAATCACTACCTCTGATTCGCTGCTGGGAGAAGGTCTTCCACCAGCAGTATAAGTTAAAGCTGCCCTCTTGCATGGCAAGTATGCCATACTTTCCATACTTTCCATTACATGCGTCTGACAAAGTGGGTATTCACCCATGAAAGCTTATGCTCCAATACATTTGTTAGTCTATAAGGTGCCACAGGACTCTTTGTTGCTCTTGCAGCTGTCTTCCTGCCATCTCCCTCTCTCTTCTGCCCCTGGGCTCTATATCAGCACAGCAGAGAATTATTCTAATAAATAATTTTCCCACCATTCTCTCCATTGCCAGTACTTCATTGTAGATCTTCCCTTTCAGTCTTTCCTTTGTACAACAGATGTACTTATCTGTAATGGTATCCCTGTTGTGAGACTGCAGGCACTTAACATTAAAAAGGTTGCAGAGCAGTTTTTAAACTAGGAGATGGGGGAAAGTCGACTGCTGCAGAGGAGCACGTGAATCGGACGGAGACTTCTCTTAGAGGAGATTCTATTGATAGAGATTCTCTAGGTTATAGTCAGGAGCAGAGGATAATGTAAGGGCCGGATCACACATCAGAAAAGGGCAGACAAATAAATAGAGACAAGTTTTTAAAGTGCTTGTACACAAATGCTAGAAATCTAAATCAGGGCCGCCCAGAGGATTCAGGGGGCCTGCAGTCTTTGGCGGTGGGTCCCGGAGCGGAAGGACCCCCCGCCACCAAATTGCCGCCAAAGACCCGGAGCGGAAGAAGCTCCAGGGGCCCGGGCCCCGCGAGAGTTTTCCGGGGTCCCCGGAGCAAGTGAAGGACCCCGTTCCCCAAACAACTCTCGTGGGAGCCCCTGCAGGGCCTGGGGCAAATTGCCCCACTTGACCACCCCCCGGGCGGCCCTGGTCTAAATAATAAGATGGGTGAACTAGAGTGCCTTGTGATAAAGGAGGATATTGGTATAATAGGCATCACAGAAACCTGGTGGACTGAGGACAATCAATGGGACACAATCATTCTGGGGTATAAAATATATCGGAAGGAAAGAACAAGTTGTGCAGGGAGGGGGGGTAGTGGCACTATATGTGAAAGAAAATGTAGAATCAAATGAAGTAAAAATCTTAAGTGAATCCACATGTTCCATAGAATCTCTATGGATAGTAATTTCATGCTCTACTAAGAATATAACATTAGGGATTGATTACTGACCACCTGACCAGAACAGCGATAGTGATGATGAAATGCTAAGGGAAATTAGAAAGGCTATCAAAATTAAGAACTCAATAATAGTGGTGGATTTCAATTATCTTCATATTGACTGGGAACACTTTTGTCACTTCAGGACAAAATGCAGAAACAAAATTTCTCGATACTTTAAATGACTGCTTCTTGGAGCAACTGCTACGGGAACCCACAACGGGAGATGCAACTCTCGATTTAGTCCTGAGTGGAGCACAGGAGCTGGTCCAAGAGGTAACTATAACAGAACTGCTTGGAAATAGTGACCATAATATAATAACATTTAACATCCCGGTGGTGGGAAGAACATCTCAACAGCCCAATAGTGTGGCATTTAATTTAAAAAAGGGGAACTATGCAAAAATGAGAGGGTTAGTTAAATGTAAATTAAAAGGTACAGTGACTAAAGTGAAATCCCTGCAAGCTGCATGGATGCTTTTCAAAGACACCATAATAGAGGCCCAACTTAAATGTATACCCCAAATTAAGAAACACAGTAAAAGAACTAAAAAAGAGCCACCATGGCTTAACAACCATGTAAAAGAAGCAGTAACAAATAAAAAGGAATCTTTTAAAAAGTGGAAGTCAAATCCTAGTGAGGTAAATAGAAAGGAGAATAAAAACTGCAAAATTAAGTGTAAAAATGTAATAAGAAAAGCCAAAGAGGAGTTTGAAGAACAGCTAGCCAAAAACTCAAAAGGTAATAACAAAATGTTTTTAAGTACATCAGAAGCAGGAAGCCTGCTAAACAACCATTGGGGCCCCTGGATGATCAAGATACAAAAGGAGCACTTAAAGACGATAAAGTCATTACGGAGAAACTAAATGGAGTCTTTGCTTCAGTCTTCAGGGCTGAAGATGTTAGGGAGATTCCCAAACCTGAGCTGGCTTTTGTAGGTGACAAATCTGAGGAACTGTCACAGATTGAAGTGTCACTAGAGGAGGTTTGGGAATTAATTGATAAACTTAATGTTAACAAGTCACCGGGACCAGATGGCATTCACCCAAGAGTTCTGAAAGAACTCAAATGTGAAGTTGAGGAACTATTAACTATGGTTTGTAACCTATCATTTAAATAGGCTTCTGTACCCAATGACTGGAAGATAGCTAATGTAACGCCAATATTTAAAAAGGGCTCTAGAGGTGATCCCAGCAATTACAGACCGGTAAGTCTAACATCAGTACCAGGCAAATTAGTTGAAACAATAGTAAAGAATAAAATTGTCAGACACATAGAAGAACATAAATTGTTGGGCAAAAGTCAACATGGTTTCTGTAAAGGGAAATTGTGTCTTACTAATCTTTTAGAGTTCTTTGAAAGGTCAACAAACATGTGGACAAGGGGGATCCAGTAGACATAGTATACTTAGATTTCCAGAAGGCCTTTGACAAGGTCCCTCACCAAAGGATATTACGTAAATTAAGTATCAGAGGGGTAGCCGTGTTAGTCTGGATCTGTAAAAGCAGCAGAGAGTCTTGTGGCACCTTATAGACTAACAGACGTTTGGGAGTATGAGCATCCGACGAAGTGGGTATTCACCCACGAAAGTTCATGCTCCCAAACGTCTGTTAGTCTATATGGTGCCACAAGACTCTTTGCTGCTTTTACGTAAATTAAGTTGTCATGGAATAAAAGGGAAGGTCCCTTTCATGGATTGAGAGCTGGTTAAAAGACAGGGAACAGAGGTTAGGAATAAATGGTAAATTCTCAGAATGGAGAGGGGTAACTAGTGGTGTTCCCCAAGGGTCAGTCCTAGGACCAATCCTATTCAACTTATTCATAAATGATCTGCAGAAAGGGGTAAAAAGTGAGGTGGCAAAGTTTGCAGATGATACTAAACTGTTCAAGATAGTTAAGACCAAAGCAGACTGTGAAGAACTTCAAAAAGATCTCACAAAACGAAGTGATTGGGCAACAAAATGGCAAATTAAATTTAATGTGGATAAATGTAAAGTAATGCACATTGGAAAAACTAACCCCAACTATACATACAATATAATGGGGGCTAATTTAGCTACAATGAGTCAGGAAAAAGATCTTGGAGTCATCGTGGATAGTTCTCTGAAGACGTCCAGTGTGCAGAGGCAGTGAAAAAAGCAAACAGGATGTTAAGAATCATTAAAAAGGGGATAGAGAATAAGACGGAGAATATATTATTGCCCTTATATAAATCGATGGTACACCCACATCTTGAGTACTGCATACAGATGTGGTCTCCTCATCTCAAAAAAGATATACTGGCACTAGAAAAGGTTCAGAGAAGTGAAACTAAAATGATTAGGGGTTTGGAACGGGTCCTATATGAGGAGAGATTAAAGAGGCTGGGACTTTTCAGCTTGGAAAAGAGGAGACTAAGGGGGGATATGATACAGGTATATAAAATCATGAGTGATGTGGAGAAATTAGATAAGGAAAAGTTATTTACTTATTCCCATAATACAAGAACTAGGGGCCACCAAATGAAATTAATGGGCAGCGGGTTTAAAACAAATAAAAGGAAGTTCTTCTTCACACAGCGCACAGTCAACTTGTTGGAACTCCTTACCTGAGGAGGTTGTGAAGGCTAGGACTATAACAAGGTTAAAAAGAGAACTAGATAAATTCATGGAGGTTAAGTCCATTAATGGCTATTAGCCAGGATGGGTAAGGAATGGTGTCCCTAGCCTCTGTTTGTCAGAGGGTGGAGATGGATGGCAGGAGAGAGATCACTTGCTCATTACCTGTTAGATTCATTCCCTCTGGGGCACCTGGCATTGGCTACTGTCGGTAGACAGGATACTGGGCTAGATGCACCTTTGGTCTGACCCAGTACAGCTGTTCTTATGTTCTTATGTTCACATTTAAAGCCTTTTCCAAGTAAACAGATGTGTAACATAATATAGCAGATTTTCCCCATGTAAGTGTTAAGGCCCCAGTTAAGAAATGATTAATGCCTCGCTACTAACTTTACACAATATTAGACAGAAACCATTGATAATCCAAGTTTCAGTGTACTGTTCGATATATGATGACTGTTAGCACCAGAATTTTTACAGGGTAGAGGAAAACAGTCACATGTGGAATGAAGAACAGGTTGGATGATTTTTGAAAAATAAGAAGAGTTTTTAAAAGAGCTTTAGCAGAAACATAAGATCCCCTCAACATAAGACAAAAAGCCTCAACAACAAATAATATTAAGAGGGAATCTCACAAATTGCCTTGCTCAGGATAAAGTCAGGGCTAAAATAAGGAAAAAAGAATAAGCATAGAGCTGTTCAGAGGGGATGTTGTATTTTTTTCTTTACTTGTTGGTAATTTATAAATGTTAGTAATAGACCTATACAAATTACATTTGAAGGGACAAAGCTGATCGTACAAACATATATTTGAAGTTTTTTAATACAGTACTACTGAATACAACTTGCAAACACACCTGTAAATCTATAGGAAACCCGTTGACATCAATGGAATTAGTCCATTTTACTCAGTTATATCCAAGAGCAGTATTTGGCTCAATATATATTTAAAAAGACAATTTTAAAGTGATAAATAAATGCCACCAAATGGCTATATCGGTTCATGAAATTATCCTCACCCTCTTTCTTCCCCTCTCCCACGTATACTTCCTCCAAGTACAACACACACACACACACTCACTCACTCAAATGTAAAGTTCTAGAAAAGCATATACAGAGTTGCAACAAAAATTTAAATTATGAGAAAGCATAGAGAACATTTTTCTTATCATCAGTTTCCCCAAGAAAAGCTATCCTAAAGGTTGACTTCTTAAGTTCTTAAGGGTAAGATGAATCAAGCCTGCACTAAATGCTTTACTTTGTTTTCTTATTTAAAAAAGAAATTCTATTTTTTTAAAATATACAACATGCACAAACAACTTACAAAATAAATAGGTTTAATGGAAAGCAAAACTTTTGGTACTGATTTTGTTTGTTTACTTTGGAACTACGATAGCTTTTTGGTTGTGCCTCAAATACCATGTTTTGCCCATTTGAGTATTTCTTTCCAGTTAATTCAGATCTGTAAAGTAGGAAATCTCTTGAAAATGAGGCTTGGATAAACATAACTAACAAACAAAACTGGCAAACACACAGATCTTTAAGAACAAATATTAGCCTAATGTACTTTCACTCCAACATTGTATATGAAAGGAAAAATATACAGATGGAAAAAGAAAGTTGGGATTTTATTTCCCTCTCTCCTTCTTACCCTCGCTCTTTCACCCAGCTTTATTTCAATTGTCTTGTAAAGATGGTTTACTATGGAGCCAACACCACTAAATAAAAAGGATGTGGACCTCTTCAACACAGTGGAGACATGTCTTAACACAGAACACAAAAGGCTTGTGTTGTGATCACCATCCTAATGCTTTAAAAGAGATACCATTAAGTGTTTGGATTACTCACACACTATTTTAATACTGTATATTGGGTACCATTGAGCAAAAGTTAGCATTATATAGTTCAAATCCAGCTGAACCTGAAAATCATCCTAGAGAATAATTATAAAACACATAATACAGTACTTTGGGCTAGCTTCAAAATCTAAAATTTATTATCTACCAAGACAGCATCAGTGAAAATGTACCATCTTAAGAGGTTGCAGAACTGGAACAGTTAAAAGTTCCTTGATCCTATACAGGTAGGGTCTGAAATTCTGTATATTGATTAGCATAGAAGGCCATCTTGCTGCAGGACAGTGAAGCAATCTTTCTGTTCCTAACCCAGGGAAACTTTTGTTGATGTTTAGCATCTCAAATGTTATTTTCTTTCTCTCAAGCAAGGTAAACAAATCCATAAAAACAAAGAACTTAGATTGGGGATTTTTTTTTTTTTAAGGACAAAGGAAGACAAAACAGGATTGATTCACATATATTGAGGGTGCAGAAATGCAACAACTCTTAAAGCAGAGATCCCCAATTAAGATTAAAGAGGGCAGTGACAGGCATTTGACATCAGAGCCAGTGTCAAATGTTTCAGGAAGCCTGCTTCCCATGAAACTAGGATGCTTAGCAGACAACTGATGACAAAAATTATTTTTCTCATCAAATGATGATGTTGCAAAGTGTTGACCTGAATTGGGACACTTCTCTTTGTTCTGCACTGGGACGGAAACATTGAAAATGTATTTACAGCTGAACTGTGGCTCATTATACAGTGACCTAGTACAGAGACCTTTTGTTTAGCAGCAGAGACAAAGTGAGCATGCCAGCCAGAGAGTATAACTGTCTGTTTCATCTGTCTCTTCATGAAAGGCTTTTGAATCTCTTTTGGCTGCAGCTAAGCTACAGTAGCAGTTGAAACTGGATAGAATTCTATACATATGAATTAATATCCTTCACAAGAATCTGGACTCAGACACGCTATGTTCAGTTTATTCTAGAGGTCATGCTAATATAAAACTGCTCATGAAATGTTTATTTCAAAATGTTTTGCTCCCCTCCTCCTTTCCCACCCCTAATTTTTGGCACTGGGTAATGGAAGGGGGCAGAAAGAAAGTACAGTGAATACCATACCTGGTTTATTTCCGCAGCCAAAGGAACATTTTTGAAAAGTCCAAATCTCTTTACTATGTTACTCCATAGTGGACAATAGCAGCTGAAGACATTTTAGAGTTGTAAGAAGTAATGGGGCATTTAAAATTTCCTGGAATATAAATTAACTATACCTATGCCCGCCACTGACAAATACAAGAGGGCTGGAAACCTTATTCTACTTCCCTGATGTTCAAAGGCTCTGATTCTGCAAGCACATAGACTACTCTTCTTCAGTTAAGGACGGGCCTAACTACAGGGGGACGTGTGTGTGTGTGTGTGTGTGTGTGTGTGTGTGTGACAGACAGACAGACAGACAGACCGAAGTGCACCCAGGACTCTGGATTTGTTGGAGATGCATGGTTAAAGCCTCTGGAATTTGCAGACATTGAGCTCGACTCTGCTCTGACCCACACTCTGTAAATCAGGACTAACTCTACTAAAGTAAATGGAGCTACATCAGTTTCATATGGGTGAGAGAACAGACAGTTTTACCCCTCAAAACTAGGGATAGGCCTAAGACAAGAGCCTTCAGTGTTAATATCTGTTGAGAACAGAGGCAGTTCACAGCAAAGGGCAAAATCCTGTCCCCATCTCCGCAGCCATAGGTCATCTTCTAGCAGAAGTGGTGCTAATGCAGTATCTGTTCAGGGGTATGCGCCTCTTCATGACAGAGCCCATCTCTTCGAGATTGTCTCTCAGAGAGCCACTGCACATCTATTATTTGAGCACTGGGCAGGTGGATCCCCTGGATAATATCTCCAGGTAGTAAGCACATAAGGGGCACTAAACCTAATCAAGTTCTGAGACTAGAGAACAGCCATAGTGCTGCTCTGCTGATACAGGGAAGAAGCGGGAAGGAAGAATTCCTTCCTCCAACCCCAGCAGAATGCCTCAGCGTCTAGCATGGCTGCTCAGTATATAAATTAGGGCATTTGAGGCCATAAGTAAGTCCCACACTCATTGTTTCAGGCTGTCTGTAAGCACATTCAATAAGACAACAAGTTAGGAAGGATGGGCACTGGGTGGGAGTCAGGAGACCCTGGGTTCAATTTCTGACAGTCTCAAACTTCCTATGTAACTCTGGCCAAAATTACTTAATCTGCCACAGTTGCCCATCTGTAAAATTGTGGATGATGCCTACCTGGTCTTGGGAGGATAAAACCCATTAATGATTTAGAAACACTCAGATGTAATGGTAACAAAGGCCAAATAAATACCAATAGAGAACAATGCATCTGTTTACATTTGGGACTGCACATTCATGAGGTTACCTTTGCAAGTGCTAAGAATTGGTTTTCAATAATAGTTGGCTTATGCATCAGTTTCTGCAGAATTCACTCACCTGGGCGGGCTTCTTATTTGCTACTGGCAAATGGATTTACCTAGTCTGACCACACCATGATGAGCAGGATGGCTGCAAGTGTCAGGAGCTCATGTTTAGCATCTAATCTGGTTACAGCCTCTGAAAGCTCAAATCCAGTTGAACTGAAATCCTTCCTTGGTATCACAGGATATTTTGCTGCATCAGTGCACACTTTCTAAACACTTTTCAGGTTGTGCTTCTTCAGGGTTTTAGCTATACTTCATCTAAGTCTAAATGTGTAGTCTGTAAAAGAAATATGCCCTTTAATACTGAAAACTGTAGGCATTTCTTATGTAAACACATTTTCAAGTTTTTCCTAAGAAATTGGCTTCCATGTAGAACCTGTTCAAAGTAAAATTAAGAATTATCAACACATCTTCATGTGATATTTTAGTACAGTGGTTACCATTAAGCCAGCATTTACCAACTGTTACATCTCAGACATACTACATTTATTTTCCTACACTTCTACACTTCTGTTGGTAAAACGTTGACTTTTAAACAGAGGCCACTCAGTCTTTCAGAGGAGTAGGAGGCATTGAACTTCACTATACAGAAATCACTTTAGCCACCAGTGAGGAGTAACCCTTCTATGGCAAAATACAGCAATCAACCTCTCTAAGAGAGCACCTACAGTAGCAACCTTCTGGTAGAATGTTTCAGTATTAACCCAGAGAGAATAGTAGCATCTACTGAATCTGCAGCAGTACTTCCTGCAGTAACCTTAATCTCCATTCTACATACTGATGTAGTCCACCCCGGCTTAACTTGTGAAGTCTGACTGGTTCATTGCTCAAGATGTCATGGCTGCAAGCCAAACTCTTATTCTGGTTTTCATTGATTGTGCAACAGAAAACTTGCCTGTAAGCACAGGTGCAGCCAGAATGTCAGTTACGGGGTCCAGTGACTGCTGGGAGTTGTAATCTCCAGAGAGAGGCACAGAATGGAGGGGTCTGCTAACTAAGCATCATGTGAATGCCTACTGGAGACTATATAAAATAATTCTCCTGGTTCAGTCTGAGGAAGTCAAGGGTTGGGATGAGTTCATCCTTGGTGGGAGGCCTTGGAGAACTAAGTGCGAGTATGTATTCTTTCCTCTTGGCTGGCTAAAGTGGGGAAAGCCTCTGGGACTTACTGCCCAGTGTTTTAATTCTTCTGTGACCATTTTGTGGATAATAAAATAAGTCCTGAGGAACAGGCTTTAAAAGGAGTAAAAGTTGGAGCTTTGCTTCGATTTCTTGGCTGGAAAAGCCACCTACCAGCTTGTATAGCACTAATGACAAATTTTCCGAAGTACCTTGCTGCAGCAAAGCATTGACTTTCCCATAGTAGGGGTTCCCTTGACTTTCAGTATAATCTGAACATCTGACATCCATCTGAATGGAATAAGGCAATTTCCTATGTAGTTTAAAGCAGAGGTTACAACCTCTTGTTGACCCCTCAGAAATTAAATTTGAGTATACAAAGAAGGATTGGTTCCTATTCAATTAGGCAAACTTCAATGTAAGGTAAAGCTGATGGAAATCTTTTGGGTAGTTAATACTGTTGCAAATGCATTTCAAGAGAACTCTGCTCTGTTTTAACTGACTACCTTGTGTGGTTCTTTAAAAATGAACTTAATATTCATGAGTGAAAGAGACCATCTTGAGAGCCATGGAGACTGAGCGTGTCCATATGCTGAGCAGGTAAGAGCAGGGGCAGAACAAGAGCAAGCTTCCTCTGCACCCCTACTGTGCCTCAACTCTGGCCTGTAGGATCCAAACCTATTGGCAAGAGGAGAGTTCAGTCTCATCATCCATGCTGTTCTCCGCTCATATTGCCAACAGGAGTGCCAAAAGTAGTAGTGGTTTTTCTAACCTGGACAACTGTTCATGAGAAATTGGACTGCAAACACTCCTATGGTCCACCATGCAGCCTTCACATAGTCACTCCTTTTGGCCTCTACATTAAATGGAGTTTGATTTTACTTGAAATTATAGCATCTCTTTCTTGACTGTAAAACCCACCATCCATTTTTTTAAAATGACGGATGTGTCCCACCCAGGTTAAACATTCTAATACCTTGAAGCTGTGGAGTAAAATAAAATTATTCTTGGTATTATTAAAAGGGACTTTGCAGCTTTTGTTGCATTTTTTTTCTGGATCTTCTGTCCTCATATTCCTTTTTCTGTGGCATGCTTTTTCAAGCGGAGACAAACTATATTCTCTCAATTTCCCAGGGACAAGCCCATGAGAGAAGGAAAAATAAACTAAAAACTCTCCCATTCCAGAGTCTTTTCCCCCCACTGGGAAGGGAGAGGATTTTGCAGCCATTTTGAGGAGCAGAAAGTTTCACATAAGCCCCAAATTTCCTGAGATAACATCTCAAATCTTGAGACTTTGTGCAACTTTCTGGTGCTCACTGGTCTGCCTTCCCCTCAGTATTGCAGAAGCACACTGGAAAGGGCAGATGTGAAAAATGAGTTCTCTAGTCACAATTCACCACCTAGTTAATGTTTAAATTAAAGCAATCAGACTAATTCAATAATTATTTTTATATGGCACTTCAGAGATACATAAAACACTCCTTGCCCCAAAGTAGCTCTTGTCTAAAGACACACATGTAACACATGTAACAGGATGCGTGTTAAACAGAGGAGGGGAAGAGTTAACTAATTAGACCATGTAGTTGCTTTAGTTACTTGCATATCTTTATGGGGTTTTTTATATATATAAAGTTTATAGTTTAACTATAAACTAAATTAACTAATTGCATTGCTACAATCAATAATAAATACAGTACAGTAGTAATTTGCACATTTTGAGAGAAAGGTGGCCCTGTGTTTATAGTCAAACAATTCATTTTATGATCAGGTTAAAAAAAGAAAAGAGAAAGCTATTCATTTGCAGTGAACCAATGGGATGGAGAATTTAATGTGGAAAGTACTGTACGGAGAAAGCAAATCTGACATATCAGAGGATTGGGCCAAAAGAAATATGATGAGGTTCAACAAGGACAAGTGCAGAGTTCTGCACTTAGGACGGAAGAATCCCATGCACTGCTACAGACTAGGGACCGAATGGCTGGGCAGCAGTTCAGCAGAAAAGGACCTAGGGGTTACGGTGGACGAAAAGCTGAATATGAGTCAACAGTGTGCCCTTGTTGCCAAGAAGGCTAATGGCATTTTGGGTTGTATAAGTTGTATAAGTAGGGGCATTTCCAGCAGATCGAGGGATGTGATCATTCCCCTCTATTCAGCACTGGTAAGGCCTCATTTGGAGTACTGTGTCCAGTTTTGGGCCCCACACTACAAGAAGGATGTGGATAAATTGGAGAGAGTCCAGCGGAGGGCAACAAAAATGATTAGGGGGCTGGAGCACATGACTTATGAGGAGAGGCTGAGGGAACTGGGATTGTTTAGTCTGCAGAAGAGAAGAATGAGGGGGGATTTGATAGCTGCTTTCAACTACCTGAAAGGGGGTTCCAAAGAGGATGGATCTAGACTGTTCTCAGTGGTAGAAGATGACAGAACAAGGAGTAATGGTCTCAAGTTGCAGAGGGGGAGGTTTAGGTTGGACATTAGGAAAAACTTTTTCACTAGTAGGGTGGTGAAGAACTGGAATGTGTTACCTAGGGAGGTGGTGGAATCTCCTTCCTTAGAGGTTTTTAAAGTCAGGCTTGACAAAGCCCTGGCTGGGATGATTTAGTTGGGTTTGGTCCTGCTTTGAGCAGGGGGTTGGACTAGATCCCTCCTGAGGTCCCTTCCAACCCTGAGATTCTATGATTCTATGATATGTATATACATACTGCTTTCAAAGCACACGATTTTACAGTAATATGATCAGTCTCAGTGCTGATGAGAATGCTGAGTTTGTACTGCTACAGTGAGGTACTTACTGGTATCTAATGGACAAGCTCTCAGATATAAATGAAATAGGGGCCCCAACTCTCCATGCATCATCAGCAATGGAAGTTTTGCCATAGACTTAAATGGTACTAGGGCCTTTATGATTAAGCAAGAAGCCTCATTGGCATCAAATTGCTTTGCAGTTTTATTAAAAGGTAACTCTGGGTAGGAGCTCACCAGTTTCATCTTCTTATCAGAGACACACGTGTTCTGTATACTTCTAACATATAAACTGAGAAAATACCTGCTTCTAAAAATATTCTTTAAATCTCTTTCCCCTTCCAAAAAGTACAAGTTAGAGAGTTTGAACTCATAGTCAAATTATGACTCCTCACAAGACCCAAATCTGGGGGAGTCATTTAGTTATACTTCAGTTTGATAACTGTAGATGCATCAAAACCAAAACCTTGATTCTAACTCTACTAATTTTGAGAGAGAGATTTGGATTTGAATAGTTAGGTCCATAGCTATGCCCAATATTTTGCCTTATTTAGGTCACAATATAGATTTAGAAGGCTTACCATAGGCACACATTTTTAAAAACTTTCAGTAAAATTTTCCAAAGCACCTAAGGCCCAGATCTCAAAGGTTTTTAGGTGCCTAACTCCCATTGAATTCAATGAGAGTTAGGTGCGTAACTGCCTTTGAGGATTTGGGCTTAAGTGACTTAGGAGCCAACATCCATTTTTCAAAAGTAAAACTCCTAAGTCAATGGCAAATGAAAATGGGACTTAGAGATCCACTGAGTTACAGAATTTGCACTCCAGTTTATACAAACCAAATAGTAAGGGAACAATTCCATATGATCTGATATTAATATAATGAAATAACATCACTTTGCAGAATTATTATTCTGTGATAGATTCCATTCTTACTCAACAACATTAACTGAAGCTTCTATTCCAGTAATATAAAAGTAACTTAAGTACTACTTTTTGAAGGAAAGCCATGTTATTGCATGAATCCTACATCAAAGTGTGAAGATGCGTGCTGTACTTGGCACCTTCCTTTCATGTTTTCGATGTACCCAGCCTCTGCTAGCAATGGCACTGGAAACCAACAAGGGTTACCAATTTTCTCCATATTTTACGGTAAAACCAGCATAGTTTTCGTGTAAATTCCATCCAAGTTTGCACATGCACCGCTTAGCACACTGATTTATCTTTCTTTGCCTTTGCTGCATTACTATTGTTGGTCAGAGCATAGGCAATCAAAAGAGTTTCAGTACAAGAATTTAGTTCCCATAAACTTATATTCAAACTGACAGCAAAGTAAACCAAGGGTGGGTTCCTAATTTGTGTTTGTTTAACAGAGCTAGATCGTTGACAACACTATAAACTGGCCTCAATATGACAATGGTTTGTCTACATTTTTCAAATGGGAAAAAAGCAGAAGAGAACTTGGGAACACATGTTCCAATTCAGTTGGGTAGAACGAGGAAGATCAGAGCTCTAATGTTTATTCCTGGCTCAGGAATTCAAAGCTATCAATAAATATGCTATGCAAGTGACTGATAGGCTCTGAGATGTCTCAGGACCTGGCACTGTCAATTTGGGGGAGCTGGCAAGGACAGGATGGGAAGTGTTTTAACAAAAAGCAAACTGAAAAAGTTTTTAAAATAGGTATATTGATTTTTATGCTTCAGTTGTAAGTACTTGCTTAGATAATGAGAATGTCTTGCAGTCGTATAGCCCTGTCATTCAAAAAAAGCTCACAAAGCACTTTTCAAACAAACTGGAGGGAAAGAAAGATAATTTCACACACTTACCCAAGAAAGGATGCGCAGCTATGTTTGGGGTACAATGCAACACCTGCACTAATTAAATCCGAGGGCTCATTTGCTAGCAACCAGTGTTCATGATAAAGAAAGAGAAATGAAACCACTCAGTTCAATAGTCTGATAGCAGTTATGCAAAGAGGCAGGATCTGTGAGATGCTATTACCTAGCTCTTATCATCTGTGTATTGTAGTGCTTTACAAAGGAGGTCATTATCATTATGTCCATTTTGCACCTGGGGAAACTGAGGCACGGGGAGTTGAAGTAACTTGCCCAAGGTCTCCCAGCATACCAGTGGGAGAACTGGGAATATAATCCATGTCTCCTGTTGCTCCATCCAGTAGACCACAGGAGGGCAGTGTGATGGTTTTATTTAAAGTCTTTAAGAAGGAGCAGCTTGATGGAATGTAGCATGTTGCCTGGGCCCAATCCTGCAATGTCCATGTATGCTGAGCTCCCATTCGATTCTGTGAAAAGTTCACACACACAGGGCTTGAGGGAGCCTTTACAAAAGCACTGAAAAGTGCCAGGTAAAGAGCACCACAACTGGCAGACACAATAATATACAGCTGAGGGGAAGATGCAAGAAAGAATAGCAGCTAAGTAGTAAACACAGCTACAGCAAGTGTCTGTTACACAACCAAGCCCATCTGTGGATAAAATGGGAGAAAAGGAAAAAGGTCTTTGAAGTGGCTATTGCATCATGAGTTGAGGGTGAAAACAGATAAGGAAGAATGTCCCTCCCTTGCATACACCATTGCATTAGGAGACTTTGGGGCACTGCTGTGAGAAATATACACTGATACTGGAAAGGATGTTTACAAAGTCTCAGGAATGGAAGTATAGAGAAGAAAAAAAATGACAAAATTATTCTGCCTGTCCTATTTCTCCTTAGTTACAATACAGAGAGATGGTTTTTTTACACAGCAAGAGGGTGGTTTGGAAAGTATTCAGGGTAAATGACACTTATATTCACACAGTGAGGCCACACACAGATATCATGCATTCAGACACACAAATAGTGGCAAAAACAAATCCTTTGCGCCGCCTGTCTTTCAGCAAACATCTCATATCTCAGCTTTACTCACAGTGCCAGAGGATTCTTTAGAACCTTCTCCATTATTTATTCAGACAGCACCATAGACGTAACACAAAGAACAAGATCTTTTAAATCTAAAAGCACAAACAGGAGAAGTGTTATGAACAGCAAGAATATCCTAGGTTATGTTTGTACAGGAAATGCTTTGTGAACAGGTGGGCTTTCAGATGTTTTGGAAAGAAGAGAGGGAAGTGGACTGGCATACTTTATAAGAAACGAATGTATAATAATTTTTTGTTGGCTGTCTGGTTTACACAGCAAACCCTATTTTATATGGCAAAAAGAATCTCTTTGTTTGGACACATTTGGTAACTGCACAATGAAATATAGCGGAAACATCTGCTCTCTAGACTGAATACAAGGGTTGAGCTACATATAGGGCCCTACCAAATTCACAATCCATTTTGGTCAATTTCACGGTCATAGGATTTTAAAAATCATAAACATCATTATTTCAGCTATTTAAATCTGAAATTTCATGATGCTGTAATTGTAGGGATCCTGTCCCAAAAAGGAATTTGTATGTGTGTGTGTGGGGTCATATGTGGAGGGGTTGCGGTATTTCTACCTTTCTTCTACACAGCTGCTGCTAGCGGTGGTGTTGCCTTCAGAGCTGGGCAGCTGGAGAGCGGCAGCTGTTGGTTGGGAGCCCAGGCTGAAGGCAGAGCTGCCGCCAGCAGCAGCACAGAAGTAAGTATGGCATGGTATGATATTGCCACCCTTACTTCTTCTGTGCTGCTGCCTGCAGAGCTGGGCCCTCAGTCAGCAGCCGCCACTCTTCAGCCACCCAGCTCTGAAGAAAGTGCAGAAGTAAGGGTGGCAATACTGCAACCCCCCTAAAATAATCGCCCATGCAACTCCCTTTGGCTCAGGACCCCCAATTTGAGAAACACTGGTCTCCCCATGAAATCTGTAAAGTATAGGGTAAAAATACACAAAAGACCAGATTTCACCAAGGGAGACACCAGATTTCATGATCCGTGACGCATTTTTCATGGCCGTGAATTTGGTAGGGCCCTACGTATATACCAGAAGCTGCACATAGGAAGATCCCATAGCACCTGCTTGCGCTGAGCATATCAAGCTTTTCTTTGGAAGCTTCATCAGTTTTATTTGCAAATCAGATTTCTTTCTTCAAAAATTCTTCATAAAAGCCATCTGCATGTCTGATTACAGTTATACAGGACTAACTGACATGGTGGACTAACTCCCGCCTTGGTGGAAGGGAGGGGCTTCAGAATTGCAGTCATGGCAGATGATAAAACCATAAGTTCAAACAGAGCATCTGATGACAAGTGCTGTTCTATGGCATAATGCTGTGTGAACGTATGGGCTGACACCCAGGTTGTTGCTTTGCAGATGTCCATAATGGGCACATTGTTGAGGAAGGCTATCAAGGCAGAGAGTGCTCTGGTGGAGTGTGTGCACATGTCCCCAGTGGGGATTGCAGCTGTTGATGGCATAGGTCCAGGGGCGGCTCCAGGCCCCAGCACGCCAAGCGCGTGCTTGGGGCGGCATGTCGCGGGGGCGCTCTGCCGGGCGCCGGGAGGGCGGCAGGCAGGCAGCCTTCGGCGGCATGTCTGCGGAGGGTCCGCTGGTCCCGCAGCTTCGGTGGAGCTGCGGAACCAGTGGACCCTCCGCAGGCGTGCCTGCGGGAGGTCCACCAGAGCCGCGGGACCGGCGACCGGCAGAGCGCCCCCTGCGGCATGCCGCCGTGCTTGTGGCGGTGAAATGTCTAGAGCCACCCCTGCATAGGTCAATACAGTCGGAGATCCATTAGACAGTCTTTGATTGGATATTGATCATTGGGCCCTTAGATCATTCCATGATGGAAAGAAATAACTTTGGTGACTTTCTGAAAGACTTTGTCCTCTCATTACAATGTCTAAACTGAATAAGAGGGTATGGAAAAACAACAAATTGACAGAACACACAAAGATCTGTGTGTAGCGCGCATGTGTTATCAGCACACTTTTGGCCCTTATACTCTCATCAGGAAAAGAGGCTCAACAGCTTTCATATGCATCACCATCGTCAAATCTTTGGAATCTCCTAGAGGGACAGTCACCAGCACTGAGGTTCTCAAACGGGCCAGCATACCCAGCATGCAAAACACTCCTCAAACAGAGAGGCCTCCGCTGGCTTGGGCATGTGTGCCGAATGAATGATGGGCGCATCCCAAAGGACATCCTTCAGAATTGGCATCTGGAAAAATACCCAAAAGGATGCCCAAAGTTATACACTGTCCTGAGCCAGCCAGACAAATGTCATTGCTGACAGATAGCCTAAGAGTTGGATGCAGGTCCTGGCTGATGTCATTGGCCTGGCTTGCGTTATAGCGATCCAATTGACTAGAGTGGTAAATCTGTGAGCAGGCAGAGAGGCTGTAGCTTTCAGACACTCGAAGCAGGCCCTGACAAACTCCAATTTCTGCACAGGTGTGAATGTTGATTTTTGTTCATTTATTTGTAGACCCAGCTCTGTGAAGAGAGCTACTGTCTCTTGGGTAGCTTCTAGTGCCTCTTTTCAAGTCGAAGCTTTGAGTAAGCAATTGTCCAGATAAGGGGTTATAATATTCCCCTTGTCTGCAGAGGTGAGCTACTACCACCACAAGGACTTTTGAGAATATCTATGGAGCTATAGACAAGCCGAAAGGGAGTACTTTGCATTGGAAATGATCTGTTCCCAGAACAAATCTGAGAAACCTCCTCTGTGAGGGAGGAATCATTATGTGGAAATATGCATCCTGGAGGTCAAGGGCCGAGAAACAGTCCCCTCATTCTAGTGCTGGAATTATAATTGCATCATTATCATTATCAGCATGACCATCCTGAATAATTGGGTTTTCGTGAATTTGTTGAGTCTTCTTAGGTCAAGAATGGGCCTCCATGCTCCAGGTTTTTTCTGGGTTAAAAAATAATGGGAGTAGAAACCCTTCCCTCTGTGTTGTGTTGATACTGGTTCCACTGCACTGAAGCATATAAGATGGTTTAAATCCTGTTGCAATAGGTGTTCATGAGAAGGGTCCTTGAAGAGGGACAGGGAGGGAAGGTGGGTAGGGGGATGGAGGTAAATTGGTTGGTACTAGAAATCATCATGACTGGCTATACACATCTGTCTGATGTGATGTTTCACCATGCTGGATAGAATGGAGTCAGATGCTCTCAGAATGGATGGTGGGTGTCAGATGAGTCCAGCAACAGAAAGTGTGGGAAGTGTCTCTGGTCCTCAACCAAACCCTCAAAATTGTTGTTTAGAGGGAGGTTGTTGGGACATCGAGGGCTAAAAAGGGAGTGGTCTCTGTCTTGTGGGTCTCTGCCTCCACCTTTTCAGGTACTATTGCCTCTGAGGCTGGGTGTAGGGTGCGGATCTTGTTCTTTGTGCCGAGTAATACTTCCCCTGTTTCTTCTTTTGTGTAGGCTTGTATATGCTCAAGGATCTCAGAGTCACCCTAGAGTCCTTCAATGTGTGAAGGAGCTCATCCGTTTTGGTTGGGAACAGCTTGGGGCCTTCGGACAAGAGATCCTTGCAGGAGATTGTACCTCTCTGAGAAAACCAGAGAGATGGAGCCAATAAGCTTGTTGCATGACTATGGCCATGGCAACAGAATGTGCCACCGTGTCTCCAGAGTCCAATGAGGCTTGTAATGCTGTGTGGGTGAAGAGTTCACCCTCAGATATGATGGCTTTAAATTGTTCCTTTTTTGTCCTCTGGTATATGTTCAATAAATTCAAACATTTTTGAAAAGTTAGAGTGATTGTATTTGGCCATTAATGCTTCATAGTTTGTGATCCTGAACTGTAAGGTCTCTGAGGAGTGAGCTCAAAAAGATCCAATCTCTTTCAGTCCCTGTTGTACAAGGTGGATCTGGAGTGGTGTTGTCTGCCCTGCTCATTCACGGTAGCTACCACCAAAGAGTTTGGCATAGGGTGTGAAAATAAAAATTCCATTCCCTTGGAAGGGACTTAGTATTTTTTATCTGCTCTTTTGCAAGTGGGTGGAATTGTTGCTGGCGTCCACCAGATGGTGTTGTCTGGGTCCATGAGATCCTCATTTACTGGGAGGACAATCTTGGAAAAGGTTGAAATCTGGAGGATGTCCAACAACTTATGTTGGGACTCCACAATTTCTTCCAGTGGTATCTCAATCATCCTTAGAAGTCTGCAATCCTCCTTAAAAGTTCTTGGACCTGTTTAAATTCATCCCCCATCATGGGTGGTGGGTACATGACAGCTTCATCTAGAGAGGAGAATCAAAAATTGGCAGCCGCGGTGCTTTTCTGATCCAAAGTCTCCTCCAGTTCCTCGATTGCCTCTTCTGGGGATTCAGAGGGGCCAGGCACCGAGGGTGATGGAGAGTGCCTCAACTTCTCCCTGTGTGGGCTGGGAGGCTTAGGGTAGTGTTGACAGTATGCTACCCATGGTTCCCAGTAGGACCACTGTGGTGGGAATAGTATTGGGGGCAGCATCCTTGGGTCTGTCCCATCCTTGAGTTTCAGGTCTGAGGTGGTACCAATATAGTTCTAGTGGACACAGTCCGGTGGCTGTCTGTATAGGTGAGGAGTGATGGGAGGAGTAGATTTCCACTTCATCCTCCTCCTCCTCAATGCTGGATAAAGGAGAAACTGATCTGTTGGCATTGTGAGTTGGCATGGTACCGAGAGCGCTGGAGTGATGTAGGTACCGAGGAGTGGAGATGCCAGTGCCGACAAAAGTACAAAGGTCTTTATGCCAGAGAAACTGCAGCAATATGGAGAGCATTGGTATTAAAGAAGGTGCTGGTGGTGGTTCTGATGCCTTTACCACAATTGTCGATCCCAAGGGTCATGAACTGTGGAGGCAGGAGGTGGTGCCATAGGTTGTAGTGCTGCCAAGCTGCTCGGTGCCGCATGTTTGAGTAGCTCCAGCCATACCGAGACTGGGATTGTAGGTTTCCCTTTTGTGCCTTTGTCTGAGTCCACCCACTTACAGTCTTTGGCTCACATGGTATCCAATGGTCCCACTGCCTCAGATAGGTGGACAGTCTCAGTGCAGTTGGTACCGAAAAGGTCTGATGGCTTGGGTAATGCTTCTTTTTGGCAGGTTCCCAAGAAGGGGAGGTTGGAGCCTGTTTCTTTGTTTTTGTCGTCTTTTTGGAGGAGTGCTCTTCCCTCTGAGAGGTTAATGGGGAACCTATGTCAAATGCCACAATTGCAGAATGGTGCCCAAGAGGAGTCAGTGATCTGAATTGGTGCAGAAACTTCTCCAACGTGAGGATTTATAACTAAATCCCTCACTTTCCTGGCACAAGCTTCAGATTATAGCAGTGGGAGCACTTTTGAGGGGTGTGTGTCTCGCCAAGGCAACAGACACACCGTAAATGTCTGTCAGAAACTGGGATTGACAACCATTTAAAACCTGGGGAGCTGGGTATGCCCCTTACAATAGGTTTCAGAGTGGTAGCCGTGTTAGTCTGTATCAGCAAAAACAACGAGGAGTCCTTGTGGCACCTTAGAGACTAACAAATTTATCTGAGCATAAGCTTTCATGGGCTACAGCCCACTTAATCAGATGCATTGAGTGGAAAATACAGTAGCAGGTATAAATACATAGTACATGAAAAGATGGGAGTTGCCTTACCAAGTGGGGGGTCAGTCTAACGAGACAATTCAATTAACAGTAGAATACCAAGGGAGGAAAAAATCATTTTTGTAGTGATAATGAGGGTGGCCCATTTCAAACAATTGACAAGAAGGTGTGAGTAACAGTAGGCGGAAATTAGTATGGGAACATTATTTTTTTGTAACGACCCATCCACTCCCAGTCTTTATTCAGGCCTAATTTGATAGTATCCAGTTTGCAAATTAATTCCAGTTCTGCAGTTTCATGTTTGAGTCTGTTTTTAAAGTTCTTTTGTTGAAGAATTGCCACTTTTATGTAGGGTTTCTCCCGTGAGAGAGGGTGTAGCGAGGCGACGGACTCACCCACGTGGCGCCTCCTGCTGGTCATCCTGGGAATTAGCGCTCCAGCTCCAGAGAGCCCTCTGCTGGCCAATGTCCTGCTTGCCTCAGCCCCCCCCCCCCCCGCCCTGCCATGTCCCTCATGGACCCCGGTGCCCCTTACCTTGGGGGTCTACCCTCTGCGGCCTCTGGGTCTCCTGTCCCCAGGGAACCCCCAACCCTCTATCCCCACCTTGCCTCAGTGGCTACTGCCAGTCATTGTCTAGCCCCTGCTCACTGGGGCAGACTACAGTCTATAAACCACTCATCATTGGCAAGGGGCGTTTGGACCTGCTGCCTTTCCTAACCCTGGGCTGCACCTCTGCAACCCCAGTACCTGCTTTGGGCCTTTAGCCAGGCCTGCAGCCTGGGAAATTGCCAGGCAGGAGCTCCCCCCACTCCTTTGCCTTTCCCCAGCCCTGCCTTACCTCAGGCACCCTGCTCAGCTCCCAGGCAGCCAAGTCCTTCTCTCTCCACCACTAGAGAGAGCCTGCCTGAGCTGCAGTCTCACAGCCTTTTTATAGGGCCAGCTGTGGCCTGATTGGGGCATGGCCCCAGCTGTGGCTGTTTCCCCAATTAGCCTACCTGCTACCGGAGCAGACTTTTCCCAGGGCTGTTTTAACCCCTCTTAGCCAGGGAGCGGGGTGACTGCCGGGGCGGCTCCAGGCCACAGCACGCCAAGCGCATGCTTGGGGCGGCATGCCGCGAGGGGCACTCTGCCGGTCACCGGGAGGGCAGCAGGCAGGCAGAGTGGAGCCACGGGACCAGCGAACCCTCCACAGGCGTGCCTGCGGGAGGTCCACTGGAGCCGTGGGACCAGCGACCAGCAGAGCACCCCCCGCAGCATGACGTTGTGCTTGGGGCAGCGAAATGTCTAGAGCCGCCCCTGGTGACTGCCCCATTACAGAGGGTACCTATACTACATTAAGGGGTATACTAATAATTGAAACAAATTCCTAAGAGGAGAAAAAAGGGTTTGAGGTGGGGATTTTTTTCTGTGTGTGTTGTTGTTGTTGTTGTTTGTTCTTGTTTTTTAGAAACAGAAAAAAATTGGGAAGAGGTAGGGTAGTGTAGCAGGGTGGACCCTGCTCCGGGGTTTAAAATGTGGCCTGACAGAGCTGAGCTGATTAGGGAAGTGGCTGCAGCTGGGAGCCACGCCCCAAACTGAGGAGCAGGGCCTTATAAAAGGCAGGGAAGCTAGGAGCACAGAGAGTCTCTCTCTGCTGCAGAGAGGGATGGGCCTGGCTGCTTAGCTGGAGGCTAGATACCTGAGGGAAGCAGTGCTGGGGAATAGGCTGAGGAGCCGGGGAAGCTCTAGCCAGGACAGCCCCAGGCTGCGGCCTAGCGAAGGGCCATAGGTACTGTGGGTCGCAGAGGGCAGCCCAGGGGTAGGACGAAGCAGCAGGTCCAAACCCCCTTTGCCTGTGATGAGTGGGCTGATACTGCAGTCTGCCCCAGGGTGTGGGGCTAGACCATGACTGTCAGTAGCCACTACTGAGGCAAGGCGGGGATAGTAGCGTGGGGTTCCCCTGGGAGGGGGAGACCCAATTATAGATAGCGGGCACCGGGTCCAGGGAGGGACGCCGGGGCCAGAGAACAGGCGGGTCACCAGCCTGCCGGGGGCGCTCCAGGGCCGGACCGAGGGACATTCCGGGACCGACCAGCAGGAGGCGCGGCAGGGGTGAGTACCGCTCGTTTACAGGTAGTTAACTAACAACTAACTAACTGGGTTTTAAATGTAGTACTCTAAAGTTAAAACTTGGCGAACACAGTGGTGTGCAACAGTCAGAAATACCTGCATCGCCTTTGAGGAAGACCACTGCCGGCATCTACAAGAGGCACGTGAATGACATCACAGAGCACCAGCAGCGCACAACCCATTGACTGTGAACTTCCCATGCACCATCTGCAGCAAAATGTGCACCTCTAGAATTGTCTTGTATAGCCATCAGAGGGCACACCATGAGACCAACAATAGATGATCTGCTCAGATCGATGGACTACCAAGAACTAACTAACTGGGTTTTAAATGTAGTACTCTAAAGTTAAAACTTGGCAGCACCTCTGAGTTTTATCTTTAGCCTTATTGCTCTATCTCAAGGTAAGGGCTGTAGAGAAGGAACTTGGAGGGTGGAGGTGGTGTTTGATCGCACAGTACTATGTAACCGCTAGAAGCGGCGCGAGACAGGGACAGTGCATGTGCGACCCAGCCTGGCACTGCTACTGAAATTCTTCTATTACAAGCACAGCGTTAACATATTTACCTAAAGCAGAGCATTCACAGGCACACTCCTCGAAGAAGATAGAGTTTTGGTTGCTAGACTTTGCTGTTTTGCCATTGTGGGTGCTGCAGCATGAATCAAGAGCTAGGTAACAAGTGGCATGACAGTAATTAGAGCTGGCCATCATTTTTCAAATGAAAGCTATTTTTATCAAGGAATGACACTTTTTCAAAAATGAAAGTTTCTACCAAAAGTATTTTTTTTAAACAAAACCCAAAACTGAACAATCTGTTTCCTTTTGTTTTTTTTCATTTTCCTCCTCCCCATTTCCCTTTTAAGAAGCAAAATGGGGGGGAAAAAGTCCGAAAACAAAAAAATGAGAATAAAACCCAATTTTTAAAAAAATATACTGTCCTCTTGCTGGCCCCAGCTAGTAGCAGTATACATCTTTATCTAGCTCTCAGGCCTTCTACCTCCACCTCCCAGACTACCTGTTATTTGGCCTTCCCTCCACAGCCAGCTACCAGCCTGCTGATCCTGCTGTCACATTCTCTGCATATGGGTCCCATCCCTTTCTTGTCGCTTATGGAGTCCCCTGCTGGCTGGATGTTGAACAGGAAGTTAACACAATGCCTAGTCATGAGCCATCAAGTTCATTTAGCGCATGCACATGTGTGACAGAATCTTAAATTTCTTTGCTCTGCTATGACTACACATAAGATTAATCTTACAAACATTCATCCTATGATGCTTTCTGAAGAGAATAGTACAACCCACTTCATAGTCCATGAAATGCATTTAGAAAACAAATTAATACTAAAAATAAAAATCTAGACATGTACACAGGTCACAATTCCCAAAAGTAGCTAATGATTGGGGGGACCTCAATTTTGGGGTATCCAGCTTGACACACTTTAAAGGGCCCTGATTCCCAGAAAGCAGGTGCTCAGCACTTTGAGAATCTAGCCCACTTGAAGGTGTCTCAAGTTGGGTGCTCAAAAGAATGGGTGCACAGAAAAATCACTAGTTACTTGAAAATCTTGGCCACAGCGTATGACCAACAGACCAATTACAAACGAATGACTATGTTTATATTTTTTGCTTATTTAATCACACGGACAGGATAACTATGCATCTCACTGCGTATAAGCTAAGAGGAAGCACATCTTGAAACAAGAAAAGAATTCACAGTGTCACTGGCATTGTGGGTTAAGGCACTGGTGTTCACAGTGTCTGTGGAACTCCCTAATACAGTATTTCTCCTGTGCCATCTCAGCGATAGCAGAGCCAGCTAAGTGGTTCTTAAAAATATAAGAGCACAAACCTACCCAAAACTTGGCAGGTTACAGTTTGCCAAGTGGAAGATAACATTTGGCTGGCTGGCTGAGTTCAACAACTAGGCAAACAAATTCACACTTGCTTAAGTGCATGTGTTCCATGTGAATGGGATCTGCCTTTCATTTAAAAATATATGAAACATTAAAAATGTGTATTTAATTTTATAAAAAGTCTATGTTCTGTGTGTCTTTCTGAAAATGGCTAAATGCCCTAATTAATTATTTTATTATTAATAATAATTATTAAGTATTAATTCCATAACTGGTGACTTTTTTGGTTTCCTATTTGTAAGGTAAACAAAAGGCCCCATCCTGAAGTCCTTACTCAGGCTAAACTCCCACTGAAATTAACGGGAGCTTTGCTTGAGTGAGTAATAACTAATTAAGGACATTGGGATCAGGCTCAATAAGAACATGTATGCTTGTACTGACAGACTGTCCACAAAGAACAGGTACATGGCAGGCAGTGGCAGAGAAACTACTTTGTAGATATCTAGTTCTTATGTGATCAAACAAAGTAAGCAAGAGAAAAGCCTGGAAAGCTCTTCTTTCTCCTTTTCTAGTACAGTAGTAACATGTAAAACTGGACAGAAGTCTGGATTCTTAACAATCCAGTTTATAATTAGAGTTTTTTTCTTTCAGAGTGCTGAAACTTTTAAAACTGTTAATTTGGGATAGAGATAGGCTTATCTTTTTTTGTGGTGGGGAAAGCTTTAACTATATTTTACGCTTGGTCAGTCTTCGTTGGCAAATAAATGTATTTTATTATTTCCTCCGACAAACAGATTAAAAGAATGCTTAAATTCCACAGCATTTCAATCAGGTGAAAGCTCCAAACAGAAAGTGACAAAGTTTTTGCTCTGATGTCCTAGTGAGGCAGAGAATCACTTGTTGGCCTTAGGATAAAGAAAAGCATCAGCAATTACGTGCTTCAGGATAACATTATGAAGGCTAACAGTCCTCATGCTTCAGGGAATAAACTGATCACCAAGTGGGATCAGGTCACGAGTTTTCCTACGTGATACAGTATTGCATTAATAGGACATTCATTTTGATGTGTCTTTCTCCCAGGAAAAGGGTATTGGTCATTTCTGGAGACTGGGTATTAAACTAAACTGTACTTTGGTGATCAACTGCATGATTTCAGGACCGATAAATCTGACCACCACCTCATATAGCAGTTTTGTTCCTAGCAGCTGCCACCCAGGAACACGCTGCTACATTGATGTGGTGATATCTCCAAATCACCACCTTAAGACAGTACTTTCACACTACATGCTAGGACTACCTAACAGATATTGTTAGTACTACAGTGGGAATGATTTCCTCCCCTCCCCCAGACACACACACACACACACACACACACAGGGCCAAATCCTCAGCTGGTGTAAATTGATATAGCTACATTCATTACAATAAAAATGGAGCTTGAATAGAAGTATATATAGTGCCAATGGAGCTATTCCATATGCACTGTGTGGGATCTGGCCTCTTGCCTTTCTCTCACCTACCTTAAGACCTTCAAAAATCCCTAAGCTTAAGAGGTGACTGAATTTTACTAAATCTATCCTTTAGTATTTGTCAAGCCAATGACAACGCTCTCACTATCAAAGTACAATATAAACTAAGTGGGCCCATCAGTTAAGGAATATTGTGAAGTTATTGTTATGTTTGTTTCATTGAGAATAACTGATGTTTCCTGAAAATAATCATGTGGGCATGCACCCTTGAGCTGAATGGCTGATCCATTTCTTAATGCTCCACTCACTCACCTCTCCAAAAATAATATTTGTATTACCATAGCACGAGGGGCTCCTATTCATGAACCATGGCCTGATTATGCTAGGTGCTGTACAAACAGCCAGCAAAAATACCTAGCTTTTTTCATCCAGGAATCTCAAAGCTCTTTACAAGAGGAGATCAATGTCCTTATTCCCCTTTTACAGATGGGGAAACCGAGGCACATGTGGTGACATGATTTGCCATTGGTCAACCTGCTGGTCAGTGGTGGAGCCAGGGAATAGAATCCAGGTCTCCATCTTATGGAGATGGTCCCTGCCCCCAAATAGCTTACCATCTAGCTTTAACATGAAACAACATATGATACAATACAGATCAATGGGAGCATACAAGACAACGAGTCAATACTGATCAGCACAACAGGCAGTGCTGTTGGCACACTAGCAGCCTAACCATTGTCAAGTCACCACAGAATTTCCTTCCAGACCCTAAATGCAGACATTGGTTCAGGTAAGTGTATGTGAAGAAGAAACACTATTAACATGTGAGTCTAGGATTAATGTATTGATAATCCAAAAATTGGTCAGGTCATTTCCCACACGGAAATCCACGTTAGAAAGATTTTAACAATACAGTGGGGGAAAGTCAATCCCAAGCACTTCTTACCTAAGAAAATCCTCTCATTCATTTAACCTACACTTTGCCTATTTGTTAATAATTTCCAGCAGTGTTATCCTTTAAATGGTAGTTCAGATAGATCCTTATGTGGAAAAAAAAATTGCCTTACAGCTGTACATCCAAAAATGTTTTCCATATGCATATTTCTCCAGACTCACAGTTCTACATTAAGAATTTTCTAAGTCAGTGGGACCGTTCATGTGCATAACTGTTTGGAGAAGCGGGGCCTTAATTTGAATGTGTCCTGGTCCTTCAGCTTGTGGAAATCTAAACAAATGGGGTATATTAGGGGCTAATTTTATTAAGAGTTCATTGACTTACAACTGCAATGAAGCTGAGGTGTCAGTATTTCAAGATTAAATGAAGACTTTTGAAGTCTGTGAAATTGTTCAACAGGGTGGGCTCCATTGAACTTTTCTAAACTAAAGGAAAGCATTCACATTATTCAGGCAGCAGATTGTGGTACAGATGAAGCAGAAAGTGCAAAGAAAATATATCATTATCTCTGACAGAATCAGTTAAACCAGAAATATTACCTAAATGCATTCTCCACCCCTCCCCCCACACACACATATACCCCAAACAGTAATTTTGACATCCTGTAACTTGAAACCAATACTTTAAAGCATTGAGTGTAGTGTAAATTACAGAGTCTGCTGCACAAATAATTTACACCAAAATGTTTATCAGCTTCCTGACATAGCTACTTCCATTTATAGCTTATAAACTGTTCATTACTGGTTCTTTCACATCTGATAACATGGCTTTAGAACAGGTGGTGAAAATGCTGGGCAATTATGGGAGCCTCTGTTTGTGCATGTGTGGTCTCCTTGTTCTTAAGGCCTGTGCCCACATACGAAGATATCGTAAAAGTCTCCAATTTAGATTATCAGCCTGTGTTGTCTGTTTGTGTAAAGTTCTACCCCAGTTACAGCTGGAGTGTCTTTCTGGACTGCTAACAGCATTTGGAAGGGTTAAAAGTTCAGAATTATCAAAACCCATATTTTAAAAAAATTGAACAGTTTACTCAAAGTGATTCATGGAGTATTTTTAAACATAAGATGTTTAAATACATGGGCATTCCAGAATTGTCCAAAATTCAAACATACCATTAGGTTTTAATAATATATACAGCAGGAATGATAGGGTGGCATAGGCAGACGTGGTTAGTTCATTGCTTTTGCCCTTCATCTTCAGAAGTTCAGTGTGGTATAGTGCACAAGTGAAATGAGTTAGCTGGCTGCAGGAAAGGATCTAAACTCTTATGCTTCAGGTATAAACCTGCCTCTAACTAATGGGGTTTAGGAAGAAACTTTATATGCAAAGTTAACTGTCTCCTGCATTAGCTATGGCCATTGACAAGAAGCTCTTTGCCAGGGGTGTTTCTACCTGGTCACAGAACCACAGTCAGATTCTGGTAAATCTGTGGTGTGAGGCAAGCAATATGTTCAACTTCAGAGTATCAAAAAGGACCATGTGTACCAAGAAATAGTAGTCTTGAGGATTCAATGGACTGGTGACAAGTGCAGGGAATGGATTGAGCACCTTGGGAATAACTATTTGAAAGCTAGGGATGAGAACCACACCTCTGGGAACTCCCTGTCAACCTGTTTCTTTTATGAGGACTTTGACCAGCTTCTGGGTGGTGTGCAGAGTCCTGAACCCCCAGTGGTTAATGATAACAGCCTAGTCAGCCAAAATGGTGGTTTTTTTTTTAAATATGGAGATTTACCTATCAGATAGGTCCTGTCTCATAGAACTGGAAGGAACCCTGAAAGGTCATCAAGTCCAGCCCCCTGCCTTCACTAGCAGGACTAAGTACTGATTTTGCCCCAGATCCCTATGTGGCCCCATCAAGGATTGGGCTCACAACCCTGGGTTTAGCAGGCCAATGCTCAAACCACTGAGCTATCCCTCCCTCCCTGAAACAGGGGAGGCAGAAGTTGCCCTGGGATCCTGGTAAGTGTTTGGGTCCACATTTATTGCTGTTAATATACAAAAGGGGAGGGATTTTTGATGTATGACCCAGTGCAATTTTGATTACAAGCCACAGATAGCAGCATGTATCCACTAATTGTGGAATGCACACTAGTGCTTTGGTGTCATACACCCCCGGATGGAATCCAAAATGGAGACCAGGAAGCACAAACAACAGTTAAACAAGCACTTAACGTTATTTGTTTTTAATAGATACTTACACGTGCTCACAAAGATGTTCTGGGGTGTCACTAGTAAGAACCATATATTGCCTTCCCTTTTTTAGTATGCCACACCGGAAAAATCTGTCATGCCACAGCATTACGAGCCACCTGTAAACAGTAAACTGTACCAGATGGGCAGAGGAATGTAGTTCATGGGTGATACAATCCATGTCCAAAATATGACCAGGGAGGTTTGTAGGCAGTCCAGAAATGTGCCAGGGGAAGGGGGTCTGGCTTTGCAGTTCTTTGAGAGTCTATATTATTGTGTGTGTTTGCATGTAGTCCATAGATAGAATAGAGCCTGCTCTGACTGTATCTTAACTGTAGGGAGACAGTAATTCATGTGGACACTAATGCAGAATCCTGTTGATTCCAGCATGAATTTTGACCCAGTCTCAGGTGCTGATAGCTGCAGACTCTTTCCATAGTTGGAACTCCAGATAAGTGATAAGTATTTTCTGAGCCCGCCTCTATAGGAGACCAACTACAGCGCTTGTAGATGTGTTGCTCAGTCACCATATGCTTGAAAACCTCTGTGGCATACATGGCTGGCTTATCACCAGTAGCTTGGAATAGAATGTCCCTTTGCCATTCAGGAACCTCACAAATCATTATGTCCTCCATAAATATGCAATGACTGAAAGGACTGACAATCCTTAAGTAGGAAATCACACAGCTTTTCGCTGCCCCCAAACACAATAGTCTACAAATGCTGTATGTTTTCTCTGAGGATGCACTGAACTCTTTTTGAAGTATAGAGACAATGTACTGTTGTTTGTCTACTTTCAGGCCCTTCCAACTCCGCAGACCCATCTGCTTCAGCAGCCCCGCCACACTCCAGCAGGAACCTGGGATTTTGAACTGTCACAGACTGGTGAAAAGAGGAAGCATTTCTGCGATGAAATTATGGTGGATATCCTGGACAGGGCCAGCAAGTAGGGACAATACCAATGGGAAAAGAATTCACAGCAAGTGGACAGAAACAGACAGGCAGCAGAACTCAAGGAGAGAATTGCAGCATGCAAAGAAAGACTTCCAGCATAGTTTCTGGAACAGGAACATTTCTTGAGGGATGAGACAGAGCACAGCAGCAAGACTTGTTTGAGATGCTGCTTACACTAATAGCTGAAACACTTCAGAGCTCCTGCTACACTCATACCATGTCCTGAGTCCTCTCCACCAGGGGCGGCTCTAGGAATTTTGCTGCCCCAAGCACGGCAGGCAGACTGCCTTCGGCGGCTTGCCTACAGAGGGTCCTCTGAAGCCGCGGGACCAGCAGACCCTCCGCAGGCAAGCCACCAAAGGCAGCCTGCCTGCCGCCCTCGCGGCGACTGGCAGAGCGCCCCCCGCGGCTTGCCGCCCCAAGCCTGCTTCTGGACTGGTGTGGCTGCCTGCCTGCATACATCATGATGATAGAGGGTCGGGGTAAGCTGCCCACAAAGCTCCAGAAATGTAGCTTTCTTCATGTGAAAGTTCTGAAGCCACTGCTGGTCATCCCAGATCTGCAGGACAATGTGATTCCACCAGTCTGGGCTTGTGGCCTTGCTCCAGAAATGCTGAGCTACATAGGGGCCATCAGCTGCTATTCCAAGTGTACTGAGCAGCAGCAGCAGCAGCCAGTTTGAGTCTGCCATTTCGGTATCATCCTCATCCTCCTCTGACAGGTGCCTTCGATAGGTCATAAAATGTTGCCAAAATGTCACCAGTGTCTCATGGATGCTCTGCCAGTTTTCTGAAACTGGAGTGAAAGCCCATGCAGGACAAGTTTTTCAAACGGTGACTCCTCCATGTTGCTTGATCCAGTTGCTGGGAATATGCAGAACCAAAAGACAGGTTGGCAGGATGTGTTGGTGGGCTGTGACAACGTTCCATAAAGTGCCATGGGATTGACAGTCAAGTTTTCCCACAGTACACCATGAACAAATGGCTAGAGTGGCGACAGCTGGGAAGAGCACTAGGAAGCCTGGGATCGGCTGGTTTGATTTGGTCTCCCTAGTGCAGTGTAGGCACTTGAACAAAGGGGTGATACCCAAATCCAGAAATTCTAAACCTAGGGTCAATGTTCAGTGTAGCTGCTCAAGCCCCGCCACCAAGTTTGGGGGCTTGAGTCCCACAGACCCTGGGATTACAGTGCAGTGTAGACAAAGCCTAATAGTCCAGTCTTGCAAACGACTGCTCACAGGAGAAAACCCTGTACAGTGTCTGTGGCACTCTGATCTCATTTGTTTCCTCATAGCTGCCAGGAATTAACTTGCCTTAAAAGAGGAGCACTGATGGCAAGAGTTCCTGGATAGATGATTATCTATTCCGGGACAATTTTGGAGTTTTTAGAAAGACTTTCACTCCCAATTCAGGACAAAAAGCAAAATCTCAAATTTTTGCAGAACTGAAATTTCCACAATACGTCTTGGAAACACTGAAACATGGTGTTTCCAAAATGCAATATTCTCCCTGGCAGTGGCAACCTTCATATTCCACAAATAAAATTCCATTCACCTAACTACTCTACTGCTCCTGACAGCTGCTGTAAATTGACATGTTCTTGTCCATTTCATTGCAGCCTACCACTGCACAGTGGCAAAGAACTTGGAAATCCTGAGCCTTCCGGCCTCAACTCAAAGGTGGTCAGCATGGCATGACTATCCTGGAGCTCCAGACCCCAGAAATCTGGGCTTTCCCACAGACTGCCAGGTGAACTGGCTGGAACTTGCCAGAACCCTGCCTGTGATTTATCAGGAAGTTCACTGAAGCAGACATATTTCCATAAAACATTTGGGTTTTGACAAATTGGCAGTTTCCAGTGAAAACCTGTTTTGTCAGAAAATTTCTAACCAGTTCTATTTTGGGGGAGCTCCTCTGCTGCCTTTTCTGCAGGCCTGAGGGACTGAGGAAAAAAGCCCAGTCACTGCATCCCTTAAGGAGGTGCCCAAGTGACGACTTTCCTCGATCTCCTTTCGCTCTGCACACTGTTGTAACATGTCCCATGTCTGGGAAGACTCACCATTTCCGCCTACACAAGACAAACAAACTTGTTTTCAAAGGTTTATAGGAGAGCTAGAACTACCACCATGCATGTTAAACTGCAAAGCAAGTGTAAAGATCATTTTTTAAAATCGAAATGAACAGTGAAGTGATAGAGGATTTTACAGACTGTAAAATATGTGACTATACAGCAGTGGTTATCAACTTTTTCCATAGCAGCACCCTCTCCCATCTGGCCAGGTTCTAGGCAGGACTCCCTTTCCATTCAGAAACATGGGAAAGGAGTGGTCATGCCACCACTCCTAGGATGAGAGCCTCATTTTAAGTAGAATGAGTCTGACTGACTGTCTACATGCCTGGACATCTAGGTATGAAAAAGGACTTCAGTAAATTCCACAAGTCCAATTGTTTTTCTGGAAATGTTTTGGCCACACATGCCATTTGACTGAGCTAGAAATAAGCCTCTCTGTACAGAAGAGCAAGCAAAGGCGAACCTTCTTTATTTTGAAAGCAGCCTGCAGCAAAAGGGTTAATGTATAGAGTAAAGCAGAGCTTCCTGTAATCAAAACAATTTATTTGGGATCCTCGAATGCACTCTTGTAACTTGAAATAATTACATGAATCTGTTTAAATATTCTGTTACCATTTTATGTACATTGAAAACTTTCAAACAGCACTTCCAAATTTGGCCTTCTGTATTTTCCAGTCTTCCACTTTTGGTTGCAACCAGCCCCATCAGTGGAGGAATAAATGACAGTAAACATTGTTCAGTGTTCCTGCCTGTGTACGTTTCTAAAATTGCAGACTAGAATAGCATGCCAGAAGGAATCTTTTAGCCTCAGAAACCACATAAAAGCAGGATTCCACTGCTCACACTTGAATATTTTATACTTACTGTAAACGTCAATAGACAGCTGTTTGGGTAGTTTTCCACAAACTAAAGCCTATTTGTAGATGCCATATAGGTTATGCCTCAGTCCCAGTATTACCCTTATGCGTTCTGGTCTCCCATTTTATTTATTAAAACACACAAGCTTGGAATGTAATTTACAAAGTTACTAAGGCTAAATACTTGCCAAGAATGTCTTCAGAATATACTCTACTAACATCTTGAGCAACATCTTTTAGTTTCACATGACACATTTACAATGAAATACAATTTTTCAATTTCATCTTACACATATACTCTGTGTCAGTAGTAACATTTTATGCAATATTCCATAATATTTTAACACAGATATTTTTCTTAAGATTACAGAGTCAGATGCTCAAATTAGTAAATGCCAGAATTAAAGTAGCTTGTAAAATCTTAGTTCTAGCCTCTTGTGTCTAAGCATAAATGATATGATCACACACTATTTTCCACTGGATCCCTGACTCATTCAGTGCACAGGATGGACAGTGCTCAGGGAGCACAGCACCTGTCAGTATTTCTTTTTAGCCTCATCAAAATAGCCCTTTCCCGTATGACATCCAAATCATGCACTGAATAGGAATATTTGTGTTTCTTCATGGACTTTTCTAGGGTGCTCGACATCTCAGTAGGCAAATGCCTCACATATATTAGGTCTTGATTCAGGAAATTATCCCTATCTGGGCCAGCAGTTAAGCACTACCCACCTCCAGCATAGCAGAACCACCATGGTTTCATTGTATTGATGTAATCTGCAATTATAGTTGGAACAACAGCACCTACATTAAGGATGCCTAACTCCTAATCACAAGCCTTTAGGAGCAGGGACTGTAAGGAAAAAAAATCAATAAACATCACGAGACACACAATGCAATCATGAGAGTTAGCAACAGTGCACTTGTTCTCTAAACATCTCATTTAAAAAAAAAAGAAATTAAGTTTCTCTCTGTTAAGATTGCTTAGAAAACATGAAATGAATAGAACAACTGAAAGACAACTGCTGGAGTTTGCAGAGAACCTGAAACAATCTCTCTGAGGAGTCTGCACTGCCCTCATTCATTTCAATTGGTGATAACTCAGAAGCCAATTTTGGTATTTTTAAATGTCAACATTAATTATTTCACAGCACAGAGCACCTCTGAAAGGATTAAATGAAATATCATCATGAAGAACTACACCAGAATCTCCCTCTGCCTGGGAGAGGAAGGGACACAAAGGACTAGCCAGGTGGGCATGGAAGACGTAAAAAATAAGATGTGTAGATGCAGTGACCCAGGCTAGGTTAGGCTATGCTAACTGTGAGGCGAGGCAGAGGCAACCCAAAACAAAAAGTATCATTTTAAACTTTTAAATTAAGTACTTGCTACTTATATGGTAAACGATAAGTTACCAACACATTAACCTTGGTGAGCTTGTTCACACAACTGCACAAAGTAAGGAACAGTAAACACCAAATGCATCGTTATTAACAAGAATAAAAGAAATTACTCAAGAGTATACCATGTCATTTCAGAGGAGGATAAACCTTTCCTTTCCTTGGTTGTCAGCCCAGCTCCACTCTTGCTGGCTTATCCTTTGCCTCTCCTGATACTGTTTGTCCTAGATTTGATGTTCCTGTGACTGCATTTCTTGTTACCAAGTTTATTCACAAGGGTTTCTTCATCTAATGGCCCTCACTTGTCCGTTAGGTACCTTTGAACTGTATTCCATCAATAGCTATTCATTTACTTTAGGTCCTTGGTAGTTCGGCTTCTTATTTACTGTTCTAAGGGCCTATTTTCATCTAACAGCCTTTCAATCAATTCCTTTTCACCAGTTATATTTCCTTTCAGTTTTCTCCCTTGATACTGTCTCTCCAGGATGTCTCTAGATTTTATTTCCCTCTACTTCCCTTCTCCAGTAACATCTACTCAGATACCCAGTTCAATATCTTTGCTTCTCCTGACCTAAAACCTCTCCTAATTTCCTTCTTTCTTCTCATTTTCCAGTCCCCTACTTTCATTCTCCTATTCTTTTATTCTATCACCTCACCTCCTATTCTGGCTTGGGTTCATCCCCTACCTCAGCATCTAGAGCCTTCTCCTTCTCCTCCTCCAATAGCTCCCCCCACACACACACCCCTGCCTCCCCTTTCATCATCCGAACCCCTCCCTGGCTCAAGCTATTCTCCCATCGGCTGTTCCCTTCCCAGAACAGCATTCCATGATGCCACATCACAGCGCTGATAGCAACTCAGGAACTCACAACTGCAGCGGTGCTAGTACTGGGACCAGGGTTACTATACTCATCCTCCCTTAATGATGCATATACCCATGAGCTGCTGGAGGAAAAGATCCAAGGCCTAGAGCTGCAGGTAGAAACCTTGGTAGAGCATAGAAGGGGGTTCGAGCAGCTGATGGAGCAATGGCAAGCAGTGACCGAAGGGGAATGCCCAGGGGTACAGGGGGAAGCAGGGGCTAAGGCCAGTGAGGGGGGACCGCCGGATGAGGAAGATGGGCGGTGGAAGCATGTGACTGTGAGAAGCAGGCCGAGAAAAAGGAGAGCCAGTGAGGGAAAAATAGAGCTAAGGAACAGGTTCGAAGGTCTGGAGAATGAGGAAGGGGTAAAGCAGGTGGTAGCTGACGGTGGGAGGCCAAGGAAAAAGAGAAAAGCGGCTAGTCCAATAGAAAGAGGGGAGGAGTCTATGGAGGCAGCACCAAGTGTGGGCCAAGGGAGGATACAGGATGGCTTAACGGGAACCACAAGGAATGATAGGAATGGAAGGAGCTTGCAACCAGGGGGGACGGAGGATAGGTTAGAGGACCGCACTGTCCCCAGGCAAAGGCAGGTCTACGTGATTGGGGATTCCATACTGAGAAGGTTGGACAGGCCTGTGACCAGGGCTGATCCGGAGAACAGAAGGGTGTGCTGTCTACCGGGCGCTAAAATACGGGATGTGGACCTGAGGTTGAAAAGGATCCTAAGAGGAGCAGGTAAGAACCCGTTGATCATCCTTCATGTAGGAATGAATGACACAGCTAGATTCTCGCTAGAGAGGATCAAGGGAGACTATGCCAGGTTGGGTAAGACGCTCAAGGAAATTGAGGCTCAGGTGATCTTCAGTGGGATCCTACCTGTCCCTAGGGAAGGGCGCCAAAGGGGTGACAGGATCGTGACGATTAATAGTTGGCTGAGAGAGTGGTGTTACAAGGAGGGCTTTGGGATGTATGGGCACTGGGAGGCTTTTGGGGACAGACGACTGTTCTCACGGGATGGGCTCCACCTAAGTAGGGAAGGAAGTAGACTTCTAGGAGGGAGGCTGGCTCATCTGATTAAAAGAGCTTTAAACTAGACACTGGGGGGAGACGGTTGGGAGGGGTCCAGGTGCTCTCCATGCCAAATTTATACATTGGGAGTGAGAACAACAGGATAACAACAGATATAGCCAGAGGGGGAAGGTTAGGTGTAAGGAAGGGGGGGGGGACGGATACTAGATCGACAGGTCATACTGGTAGTACTGTGTCCCTACCAAGTTGGGTGAGAGGAGCCAAACAGCAAAAATTAGGATGTTTGTTCACCAATGCGAGAAACTTAGGTTACAAAATGGAGGAACTGGAGCTCCTGGTCCGGGAATTGAAACCGGATATCGTAGGAATAACTGAAACATGGTGGAACGGTAGCCATGACTGGAGTACAGGTATGGAAGGGTATGTGCTGTTTAGGAAAGACCGATGCAAAGGTAAAGGTGTGGGAGTAGCATTGTATATCAATAATGAGGTGAAATGTAACGAAATAACTAGCAATGCAATGGATAATACGGAGTCTGTTTGGGCAATGGTGACATTGGGGAAGAAAACTACTAGAGCCTCCCCTGGGATAGTGATTGGGGTGTGCTATAGACCGCCGGGATCTAGCCTGGATATGGATAGAGAGCTCTTTAATGTTTTTAAGGAGGTAAATACTAATAGGAACTGTTTGATCATGGGGGACTTTAACTTCCCGGATATAGATTGGGAAACAAATGCTAGTAATAATAATAGGGCTCAGCTTTTCCTAGACGTGATAGCTGATGAATTCCTTCATCAAGTAGTTGCTGAACCAACGAGGGGGGATGCCATTTTAGATCTGATTTTGGTGAGTCACGAGGACCTTGTTGAGGAAATAGTTGTAGGGGACAACCTTGGCTCGAGTGATCATGAGCTAATTCATTTCAAAATAAATGGGAGGATAATCAAAATTGCATCTGAGACTAAGGTATACAATTTCAAAAGGGCTAACTTTACTAAATTAAGGCGACTAGTTAGGGAAGTGGATTGGACTAACATATTTAGGGATCTAAAGGTAGATGACGCCTGGGGTTACTTCAGGTTGAAGTTGCAGGAGTTGTCAGAGGCATGTATCCCGAGAAAGGGAAAACGGCTCGTACGTAGCAGTTTTAGACCGAGCTGGATGAGCAAGCGTCTTAGAGGGGTGATTAAGAAAAAACAGAAAGCGTACAAGGAGTGGAAAATGGGAGGGATCAGCAAAGAAACCTACCTTATTGAGGTCAGAGGGTGTAGGGAAGCAGTGAGAAAGGCAAAGAGCCGGGTGGAGATGGACCTAGCGAAGGGGATTAAAACCAATAGCAAAAGGTTTTTTAGCCATATAAATAGGAAGAAAACCAAGAAGGAAGAAGTGGGACTGCTTAAAACTTTAAACGGAGTGGAGATTAGGGATAATCTTGGAATGGCACAATATCTGAACGAATAATTTGCCTCGGTCTTTAATGAGGCTAATGAAGGGCTAAGGAATAGTGATAGAGGGACTGATGGGAATGAAGATATGGGGGTAGACATTACAGTATCTGAGGTAGAAGCCAAACTTGAACAGCTAAATGGAAGTAAATCGGGGGGCCCGGATAATCTACATCCTAGAATATTAAGGGAATTGGCGAGTGAAATTGCAAGCCCATTAGCAATGATTTTTAATAAATCTCTAAACTCAAGGGTTGTACCATTGGACTGGAGATTAGCTAATATAGTTCCTATATTCAAGAAGGGGAAAAAAAGTGACCCAGGTAACTACAGGCCTGTTAGTTTAACATCTGTAGTATGCAAAGTCATGGAAAAATTTTTAAAGGAGAGAGTGGTTACGGAGCATGAGGCCGATGGCAACTGGGACAAATTACAGCATGGATTTACGAAAGGTAGATCGTGCCAAACCAACCTGATCTCCTTCTTTGAGAAAGTAACAGATTTTTTAGACAAGGGAAATGCGGTGGATCTAATATATCTTGATTTCAGTAAGGCGTTTGATACGGTACCGCATGAGGAATTACTGGTTAAATTGGAAAAGATGGGGATCGAAATGAAAATCCAGAGGTGGATAAGGAGCTGGTTAAAGGGGAGACTGCAGAGGGTCGTATTGAAGGGGGAACTGTCGGGTTGGAGGGGGGTTACCAGTGGAGTTCCTCAAGGTTTGGTTTTGGGTCCGATTTTATTCAATCTATTTATCGCTGACCTGGGAACCAAGAGTAGGAGTGGGCTGATAAAGTTTGCGGATGACACCAAGTTGGGAGGTATTGCAAATTTGGAAAAGAATCGGGATATCCTCCAGGAGATTTGGATGACCTTGTAAACTGGAGTATTAGTAACAGGATGAAATTCAATAGTGAGAAGTGTAAGGTTATGCATTTAGGGATGACTAACAAGAACTTTAGTTATAAGCTGGGGACGCACCAGTTGGAAGTAACAGAGGAGGAGAAGGACCTAGGAGGCCTGGTTGATCGTAGGATGACTATGAGTAGGCAATGTGATGTGGCCGTTAAAAAAGCTAATGCAGTCTTGGGATGCATTAGGCGAGGTATTTCTAGTAGGGATAAGGAGGTGCTAGTCCCGTTATATAAGGCGTTGGTAAGACCTCATTTGGAGTATTGTGTGCAGTTTTGGTCTCCCATGTTTAAGAAGGATGAATTCAAACTGGAACGGGTACAAAGAAGGGCCACTAGAATGATCCGAGGAATGGAAAGCCTGTCGTATGAAAGGAGACTTGAGGAGCTCGGTTTGTTTTCCTTAACCAAAAGAAGGATAAGAGGAGATATGATTACACTCTTTAAATATATCAGAGGGATAAATACCAGGGAAGGAGAGGAATTATTTCAGCTCAGTGCTGATGTGGACACGAGGACAAACGGATATAAATTGTCAGTCAGGAAATTTAGGCTTGAAATTAGACGAAGGTTTCTAACCATCAGAGGAGTGCAATTCTGGAACAGCCTTCCGAAGGGAAACAGTGGGGCGAAGGACCTCCATGACTTTAAGATTAAGCTAGATAAGTTTATGGAGGAGATAGTATGATAGGATAACGGGCTTAGTCAATAGGTCAATTAAGTGCCACACTGGTAATTAGTACAATGGGTCAATGATAGGATATTGTTAGCCTTTTTCCAGAGGGTATGGCTGGAGAGTCTTGCCCACATGCTCGGGGTTCAGCTGACCGCCATATTTGGGGTCGGAAGGAATTTTCCTCCAGGGTAGATTGGCAGTGGCCCTGGAGGTTTTTCGCCTTCCTCCGAAGCATGGGGCAGGGGTCGCTTGCTTAAGGAGTGGGTGGATCGGCTTATGTGGCCTGCATCTTGCAGGAGGTCAGACTAGATGATCATAATGGTCCCTTCTGATCTTGAATTCTATGAATCTATGATTCTATGATGTATGCCCCATAAATATATACAATGGTTAAGAATGTAACTATTTATATTTTTCTATAATAATATGTTTAACTGATTCCACCACTCCTATGGCTCCAGCATTTCTACCCCAAACACCTCTTGAATCAATCTTTTGGGAGGGATACCGCAATTTGACCTCATAGATCACCTGGGGTCTCCATGTCCGATACCACCCTATTTTTGCTTCTAGGTGTCTCCCTTGGTATCAAACCCATTGTTCTAGATAATCTCTCTTCTTCAGGAGTATGACCCTACCTCTCACTCACAATATCAGGATTGTGACTTGCAGTATTCACTGGGATATTTGCTTTGAACCTGCAAGGGATCAACAGATTCCTGTGTATGACTTTAGTCACTTGCTCATCAGATTCCATTTGAATCTTGTACACAGATACATTTTCAGAGGCTCAGGAATCCATGTTTTATCTAATTTCCCACTCTTTGTGCATTCCAACAAGATACTTCCCCCAACTATCCAAGGATCTGCACCAGCTGTTTTATTATAGTACACCTTTTGTTAGGTCTTAGTTTTTCCCATGTTGCATTGCACTTTGATTCTTGTCATGTTCATTTATTTATGATGTTCAATAGCCTTAATTCACTAGGTAAAATATCATCATATAACCCCTCAATGAATTTGTCTTTCTGCATTTTATCAGTATCTTGGGTATCGTACAGTTCTAACTTTTCTATTGCTCAAAAATCCTCATGTAGTCTCAATGTGTTTTCCCTTGGTCTTGCTGTTGGACTTTGTACCCTGGAGAAAAACTTCTGTTTTAGTTCTGACAAGGAATGAGTGTCAAACATACAGCCTAATGTTTTGAATATCTGTTCTACGTCCCTTTTTCATTTTCCAGCCTTGTACTCACTTCTCTTTAACTGCACCCTCTAATTGTCCAGTCAGAGTCTCTATTTTCTGACTTTCTGGCAATTCAAGAAATCTGAACACTGACTAAAGCACTGTTTTAAATTCTCCAAATGAACCGCATTACTCTTATAATTTTCTCCAGAAAATGAAGACAAACAAGGTGATCCAAAGACATATGACATGGTTATTGGTGTTAGTGCGAGCGGCTATTGGGCCCCACCTCCAGTTGACCTTTCTCCTGCATTGTCCCTGGACTAACTCGTGTTGTTTTAAGATGGTAATCCTATATACAGAAGGTTTGATGAGGTGGGATATATAGAAAAGAGGTGCATTACACAGGGAAGCATGGTTGGTTTCATTTTCCTAAAAGGGTGCTTGGCTTTCAAATTACATGAAACATAGCAATAAAGAATCCATGCTTTGTTGACATATCTATTAGATGCCACTAATAGGAAAGGCAGGAGGGTGTTTGGAGCACAACCCATAATGCATAGCAAAATCTGTGGCTTAAAGAGGAGAGGGGCCAGGAGGCTATGAAGGTTGTGGTGACAGGGAGGTGGTTTTCTGTGGAGAGCCTAGATTGTATTATAAGTGTAGTAAAAATACTCTATGGTATTCAGGAAATCACAAGAGAGATCTGTACCAGTTGGGTGGATTTTTTTTTGTTGCCAGTTTTATCATCTGCATCAGAACATCTACTTGTGAAATGAAGCCTAGACATAGTGTATATAACTGTATAAATAATGCCATCTGGAGAAGAGTTTACACAACATTGACAAGTAAAGGATAAAAATACATGAAAACTCAATTACTCAAACATTTCCTTTTAAGTACAAAAAATTAATAAGCACACATTCTCTGAAACACCAACTGAGCTGAAAAAGAAATGTTTATAAAACCCATTAGATTGCCTAGAAGTCTCTGGTAAAATTAGGGTTAAGGGCTGCTTGCAAATTGTTTGTGTATGAAGCTTAAAGCCAAAAACTTTCAGAAGTGGCCACTGATTCTGGATCCATCAATCCACAGCTCCAAGTGAGGTCAATGGGAGCTCCGAGTGCTCAGCAATTCTGAGATTCAGATTCACATGTCATAAATTTGGTAACTAAAATCAATGGCCACTTTTAAAAGTTTGGGTATAACCTATTGTTAACACCACATGGTTCAATAGTCTTAATTTTCCATCCTTGGATTGTTAATATGAAAGGAAAATAGAGAGAAGTATCATATGAACTTCACACTTTGTGCGTTGGGTGGGCAGATATTGCTGGAAAATTTACATTGTGGTAGGTATTTATCTAATTATTTTTACTGCTATATACTAGTATGACAACATTTTAAAAAATGACAAAAGACCTCATTATTTGTTCTCTCTTTCCTCCACTCCCATTCTCCTGTAATCTAACAACCTCACTGAGATCTTAAAGCCCATTAAATTCCCATTTTACAACATGCAACTCACTGAAGTCCCAATTCTAGTGCAGATATTGACAACAATCCAATACACACAACCCTGGCTCCATGGAATAAATTGGGAAGCTCTCTGTATTACCAATCTTGTCATTGCTGAGAAGGAGAATATTGTCAAGAGGGCAGTAAGCCCCAAGCCACAGCTGAAAATTGCACTCAGCTGCAAAGAACAATTAAACGTCTAAGGATTTGTAAGAAGTTAACTCAATAGCTTTACAAAATATCAGGAGGAGCAAATGATCTATTTTTAGCAGTGTCTTGTACAATTAGTGTCTCAGATAAATGCAAATTATCACATTATTTGAGACAGACTTCATTTTTGCCTCTGAATTTTGTCAGCTTGTTTATAAGAACCTTTCTTTTGTCACTATAAAATTACACTGAATTTTGAATGAATTATAGAATTGCAGTTCTCTATTGATAAGCTTTTTCCCCCTTGACATTAATTTCTTTCCTTCTCAGATGAGTTGCTGGACTGAAGTCCAGGAAAAGCAAAATCCATCTTTATTCCAGGCTAAAAACAAAACCCATTCTTTGTCCTGAGTTCCTGAGACAGCATCAACATTAGGTTGCTTATGGCTTCTTCTAAATGAGATGCAATATTATCTCACTTTAGAGCATACTTTACCTGGTGGCATTCCCAATATTCTTACTATTTCCACCTATAGCCTGTCTCCATGTTCTCCAGCCTTTGATTGGTTCTCAAGTATTGTGTCCTCAGTACTTTCTCTAGTTCAGGGGTGGACAACCTGAGTCTGAGAAGGAGCCAGAATTTAACAATGTACATCGCCAAAGAGCCATAGTAATATGTCAGCAGCCCCCCATCAGCTCCCTCACCCTGCTTCCAGCGCCTCCCACCCACCGGCAGCCCCGCTGATCAGCGCCTCCCGCCCCACACCTCCTGATCAGTCGTTTCATGGCATGCAGGAGGCTGGGGCGGGGAGGCAGAGGGGGAGGAGCGAGGGCACAGCAGGCTCAGGGGAGGGGGCGGGAAGGGATGGAGTGGGGGTAGGGCCTGTGGCAGAGCCAGGGGTTGAGCAGTGAGCACTCCCTGGCACATTGGAAAGTTGGGGCCTGTAGCTCCAGCCCTGGAGTTGGTGCCTATACAAGGAGTCGCATATTAACTTCTGAAGAGCCTCATGTGGCTCCAGAGCCACAGGTTGGTCACCCCTGCTCTAGTTCCACAAAACTGACTTTTATTTCAATCTTAGGATTCTTCTTTCTTTTCCACTTGCTTCAGCCCCTTATCCATTTTTCCCATGTAAACTATTTAGCTAGGAAGTGAGTAAACCAATTTTTGTTTCTAATCCTTGACATTCTTCATTTAGATTATTTTGTATTTTTCTGATTAAGTGCCTGTGGTAGATTTTTCAGTGCTTGGTCATGCCAAGAGATTACACATGGAGACTAAGGCGACTGCCTCTTCTTTGTTGTCTGGCTGACTACCTAGTGCAGGGTTTCTCAAACAGGGGTCGCCGCTTGTGTAGGGAAAGCCCCTGGTGGGCCGGGCTGGTGTGTTTACCCGCCCCGTCCACAGGTCCGGCCGATCGCGGCTCCCACTGGCCGCAGATCGCTGCTCCGGACCAATGGGAGTTGCTGGAAGCGGCGGCCAGTAAGTCCCTCAGCCCGCGCCGCTTCTAGCAGCTCCCATTGGCCCAGAGCAGCTATCCGTGGCCAGTAGGAGCTGTGATCGGCCAGACCTGCAGACAGGGCAGGTAAACACACCGGCCCGGCCCGCCAGAGGCTTTCCCTACACAAGCGGCGACCCCTGTTTGAGAAACCCTGACCTAGAGTACTACATGCCTGTATGAAGTTCACTTTGTCTAGCTTCTTCATCTTTCTTTTGGCCTTATTGATAAGTATATAGTCCACACCTTTAAGTGTTAAGACATTGCAAAAGTGCTAAGACTTTTGAATAAATATTCCAGAAAAGGATATTCATTGACTGGTGCACAGGAACTCAGCAGAAACTATGTCTGCTTCCAGTCCCTGACCAGCCTGTTCCACTGTATAGTTCAATGCATTATACATTTCAAGGCCAGAGGAGATTCTTATGACCATCCAGTCTGTCCTCCTGCATAACACAGGGCATAGAATTTCAAGTCCACATCTTCTGAACAATCTGATAAAGTTGTATGCAGCCTGGAGACAGACTTTTTTTTGGAAGTGAAAACTTGCCTGAAATGTGAAATGGCAGGATTGTCAATGGTAGATTTTTATTTTCTGATATTTTGAAATTCAAGTTTGATTGATTTTAGAATTTCTTTTAAAAAGATAGGTAAGTAAGGAGGATGAAATGGCTTTAACTGGGGACTGGCAATAGGTTACAGAGCCATCCCAAGTTCAAATTCCAATTGCTTGGAGCAACTGAAAGTTCTTACTACTGTGTGTATATGTGAGTAGTGAGTTGCTGGACTTTTTCTAGTTTCTATCAAACAAGTATTACAAAAATCAACTGGCACCCTTGTTGGAAGTCTCAGCAAGTAGCCAAGGAATGCCTGAGAAACTGACCTACTGTGCTCTGTCGCTAGGTGGCCCATGTAAAAACAGACTTGCAATCTGATGAGGCAGCATGGAGAAGTTTGCACTCATACCTACTTTATCTTTGCTCTGTGGCTAAACAGACAACAGCCTTAAGGGTGAAATGCTTTCTCAAGCATTATATTCACATGACAAATTAAAACTGAAAATAAAATACACTAAGTTTGTTACTGATATTTGTTTTAGCAAAAACACCCTCAGTTTGCATTCTTGCTTCAGCTCTCAAATCTTTATTACAGCAGGTGCCAAATCAAATATTGGGAGTGAGGGGAAAACACAAAATCACTAATTCACTTATACAAATCAAATAGCATCTTCTGAGCAGCAACCCACTGAATTGATATGCCATACAGATTGTGAAGGCTTTTATCTAGTACCTTTTAGTATTAATTAGAAACCCGTTGAAGGACTGGTAACATTCATGCTCCTTTGTTTGGCATCTTATTAATACTAAAGGGAATAGTAGATCAATTGCAAAAGCTTTATTTACCCCATCCCCAAAACCCCATTTACAATTGGCCTTTAATCAATTTAAATCCAGTTTTAAGCCATTATTAAATTTGGTTTATCTAATTTGGCCAAAGGCTCCATGTAGACAGGGCATCTTATTAAATGCAGATCTGTAGTGTTTCAGCAACCTTTTATTTTGGACTAAAATCTAAAATTAAATTATAATCCATCTACTCTTCAGATCTGTGCAACTATTGTAGAGCCATTAGGCATTTGGATTGTGGTGGTATATAGAAAGGCCTTATCGTTCAATTCTTAACTTCAGGAGAAAGACTCTCTTTTCTGTTTATATTAAGGGAACTGAATGTCAAAGACTGCCATGTGTGTGGTGTAAATAAGAAAGGCCACCAATGGAGATCTTCCATTTTTGTGTTGAGAACATAAAAGTCAGTTGCTTCTGTTCCAGAGGTGATATTTTACTTAGACATCTTTCTGTTTGCAAAAAGGAGGTAAAATGTCTTTTGTGTTTGATTTGCAGGCTGAGTGTTTTTGGACATCAATTAAGTTTAAGCCTTTTCAAAGTTCTTCTGTAAACCTTCATGTTTTAATGATAGACTGAATAGTCCTTAGTGAAAATACAATTTAGATGAGAGACAGAAGGAACAAAGCAAACAGAGGGTGTGGGTTATCATGAGAATAAATTATACTCCATCCCTGGAGCATTGAGCTGCTTGTCATTAATTCTGTGAGACTGTAGTTTTATTATGATAACTTTGCCATGGGGAATTATATCATGCTATTATAAAGTCTTAGTCATAGAAGAATGCAATTTCTGTGTATGTTTAGTGGAAGAAAGAATATAAATCTGGCCGTTTAGAATGGCCAAAGGTGACAGGATTATAAAGACATTAAATCAAGGCCTTTCACGTTCTCCATTATCTATCTACATCTTCAAGCCAGGGTCCTTATTCTTTGCAGTAACCCTTGGCTATACAAAAACAGACACTATAATGATGATTAGGATTTTTATTTTATGTTAATACAGCTTTGAGAATTAAAAGAAACTGCACTGCATTTATCATTCACCTTACACGATTGTTGCCCAAATAGTTTATAGCAAAAAAAAAAAAATATTTCTGCAGTATATGTTGTAATGTCTGAATTCATGCTTAGTTGCTTAAGTGTTGTTTGATTTATAAGGAAATGATAGATGTTAGCTTCTTTTTGTCGGCACGTACACTGTTCTGCAAAGTCCAGCAGTGACCAGTCGCCCAAGGTACAGAAGAGGTAGTTATTAAACATACTTGGAGTTCAAACCTTGATTGTATTGGCCATTACAAGAAATGTTTAACCACTGAAGGTTTTTCTTATGCTATCTGAATACTCTTCATGAGCCCTATCTAACTCTAACTGAAGTCAGTGGAAAGACTACCATGTAATGAAACTCAGAGTTAAGACTCAGTTGGGCATTACTTTCTATTGCCTTGCAAACCTGGGCAGAGTGGATGTGATTCACATTGTATACGTGCAAATGACAAAGTACAAGGTAGTGGAGAATCAGGCCTCTCCCATGCATGTATATCATCTTCATGTGAGCACGATAATGAACAACCTGTCATACTGTAGATCATGTTAACAGATGACCCTATTTGAAAATTGCTTACTAATTACTCAGGTATGATATCCTGCCCACATCTCCTTATGTCAACGTTAAACATCAGAAAAAGAACATAAAATAGGGAGAGCACCCACAGAAACATATACTGTAGAAGAGCTGCCAATGAACTAAGAATGTGTGTGATATTAAAGTAATAGAAATCAGGGCCCTGAAATTATGATTTTCAGTTTCTTACTGATAATTTTGCATGTCTGAACATATGGCATTGGCCACAAAAAATTTTTGATGCAGTTAAATGGAAAGCTGCAATTTGTATGTATTTCTGTGATAAACCTATTGTTTATATTAGCAGTGATTCCCCAAAAAGGGGTCTACTACAACATTATCTGCCTAAACAAAGACAAACCAAACCAATTATTGGTTTGCTGTAGGAAACTTACCACCATGTGTTTAAAAGGAATGGCTCTTGTTTGAGAGATTTAAAAGGGATGAATTAGACTTAACAAAAACAAAAAAGAAACCCAGAATTTCATAGCTGATAAGCCTAAAGAAGACACTTCTTTGAATCTTCTCGTGGAGTTTTTTAGGAAAATGGGCTTCAAAGATAGACATCAGCAAAGAGAAAATGTAATTTTCTTCATTTAATGGGAAATACTTTGGCTAGATCAGGGTTTCTCAAACAGGGGTCACCACTTATGTAGGGAAAGCCCCTGGCAGGCTGGGGTGGTGTGTTTACCTGCCCTGTCCGCAGGTCCAGCCGATCGTGGCTCCCACTGGCTGCAGATTGCTGCTCTGGGCCAAAAGGTCTACGTTTTTTGAAAAGGTAGACCTATATACAGTCAAGTTTGGGTTCTAGCAAGACGATCTATAGCTGGACCCTTGCCACTGAGAACTCTACCAGTGGAAGAAGGGATGCACAGCTGGGTGTCATTGGCAAATTGGTGGCACCAGAGCCTATGATGTCTCACAATCTCCTGATGCAGTCTCATGTACATAATAAGAGAAGAGTATTAAGCCTTGTGAGACTCCACAAAATAGAGGTTTCAGTGATAAAGAGCAAATGACCCTCCATTTCTGTCTAAGATCTATGTGGCAGGAATGAATGAACCTAGCAGATGGCTGCCCCATTCAATCCCATAATATCACCTATGTACTATCAACACCATATGATCAATGGTGTGAAAGGCCAAAGAGAAATCTAGCAATTTCAGCACGGAGGTTTTGCCCAGACCAAGGCCAGAAGAAGGTTGTGCATCATCTCCAGAAAGGTTGCATCTGTGCCATGTCCTGCTACAAATCCAGAAGATCTAGGATGTGGCCAAATGTCACAAAAATGTTGTTATGAAACCAAAGAAAAACTCAAAAGACTCATTCTCAAAAAATGTATATGCCTATTCAGAAAATCTATTTTATAATTCAACACAAGTTTTAGGATGGAAGTGGGAGTTGGAGCACGTTTAGGCAAACCTGGACTAATTTAACTACCAGGCTCAAACTTTAAGCCAGGTGAGCTGATTGTTTTGTGCTGAAGCTTTTGAACAGTACTATTTATAACACCCATTTATAGAAGTCAATAGAGTCTATATTCAGGGCTAATTATTTTCACACTCATTTTTAAAAATTATTTTAAGTGCATTATTTTCCTGCTCCGAAGGCCACTGAAGTGAATGGAAAGACTCCCATTGGCTGCACTGAGCCATGGATCTCTCCTTGTATCAATGGTTTCAGTTTGTCACAAAGAAATACATTAAGGTGCTGAGAGCCATGGAGGCAGCATCAGCCTGGGTTTAATTTATTTTTATTATGAATATTAATATTATGAATATTGATAGAAACAAGTATCAGTCTGGATATAAGAGACATCACGTGGGTGTCTGGTCCATAAAAAATAAATAATTTTAAACTACAAGACTACAGTAGTTAGTTACAGAATATAGTTAGCTAGAAATATTGAAGCAGACCAAGGAATATAAAAATTTAGAGGAATACATTTCTGGTACACCCTTAAGCTGCATGCAGTATATAATTCAAAAGCATATGATGTATTTGTGCCATAACCTACTGGAAATTTGTCTGACCCTCTACTATATAAGTGAGATGATTCAGAGATTATTGCAATTATCTGGTCTCTTTCTGCCCACAAATCTGACATCACCCACAAACACAGACCACTTAATCTGCCCTCCCCCTGCCCAATCTACATTTTATGCTCTGGCTCCTGACAGAGGACTCCTTAATAAAAGGGAAATTTTCCTTTCCAGGTCAATGTCACACAATGCCCACTGACATGGTCTGATTTCTCAAGACTGACATTCTTGTTTATTGGTGAACAGCAGCTAAACCCACTTAAAAGCCAAGCAGTGAACAAGACTTTACAGTATGGGAAAGTAATATTTACTGTCAGTGAAAGCCCATAACGGCTGTTGGCCCATGAGATTGGCAGGAAGAGCCACCACAAGCAGAAGATTATGTTTTTTAAGGGTCACAGTCCTGCATCCAGAGACCCAGAGGAAAATTCCCCAAAATTGGGGTGGTTTTTTTTTTCATTTTTATAAATAGATTTGGCTTCTTCAGGGATCTGGTTAGGTGTTGGGTTTTCTTTTGTTGGTTTTTTTTTTACTTTGTTTTTGTTGGATTTTATAAGCTTGCAAAATATTACTCATACCTATCCAAATCCTCAAAAAGAAAATGTCTTGTAATAATATTCTCAGACAGAAACTTCAACAGTATACCAAAAACACAGAATTTTTTCCTTACTATGTACATATAAAGAACATAACGGAAACCACAAATGGACACCATTCAGCACTCCTAGCAAACGCCTTAGTCAGGCAAATCTCCCACCAAAGTCATGGAGATACTGTTCTGAGGTTTGCTTTGGGCTAAACTGATAGTCAGAGTTTGAGGCATAAGGGATCACTAGATCATCTAGTATGACCTCCTCTGCATCACAAGCCACCAATACCACCCAGCACCCACACACTAAACTCCACAACTTAAATGAGACTAAAGTAAATAAGACCCTGGGAGACTATTCTTTGTGTCACAGGCAGAGGCTAAGAGAAATTCAGGTGCACCAGTGCTCGAGCCCCATACAATGGCAGGAAAATTATTAAGAGATATGCCCAGATAATCCTGGCAAAAAACCTGTACCCACATGCTGCAGAGGAAGGCAAAAACCCCACAAGGTCACCGCCAATCTAACCTGGGAGAAAATTCCTTCTCAACCCCACATATGGCAATCAGCTAGACCCTGAGCACATGAGCAAGAACCCGCCAGCCAACCACCTGACAATGAGAATGCTCAGTGCCACCTCAGAGTACTGGCCAATACTCCATCTCCAGCTGTGGCCATTACTGATGCTTCAGAGGAAGGTGATAAAAAACTCACAGAATACAATGGGGGAATATCCCTTCCTGACCCCTGCTGATGGCCAGCTAAAACCCTGAAACATGAGCTTTAGGAACATAAAAGACATAAGAGCTCTGCCCTCTACCATCACAAGCAATCCCATCATGCAATTGCACTCATACATTTGTCCAGCTCTGTCTCAAAATTAAGTTGTTTGCTCCCACAATTCCTATTGGGAAGTTCTGTTCCAGAACCTCACCCCTGATGGTTAGAAACCTTCTTTTAGTGTTCAGCCTGAATTTGTTCATGACTAGTTTACACCCATTTGTTCTTGTGCCAACATTGTCCTTTAGTTTAAATAGCTCTTCACGCTCCCTGGTATTTACCCTTTTCATGTCACTACCCTCCACCCTAAGACACAGCTATCGTTGGGAGGTAGTGCAGCAGGCATTATGCCTTAGGCAATCACAATGTCTCCAGGAGTCCTGAGTGTACATGGTATAGCATGAATTACTCCCATGCCAACCCAGTATTGCCAGCCTGTGCAGAAGAGCAGGTGAAGCTGTGGTCCTGCCCGATCCCAAGGGGATTTCTAACAGTGCCAGAGATACCTGGGTCTTTGCAGTTAGCTAATACAAGACCAAGTTTATAACTGCACTCTGTGCAGGCAGATTGGAAGATTTTTTGCACCCTCTTCCCTCTACTTGCTTTGTCCTGCATGAGCATACAATCTAACACTGTCTATCTCAGGTGAATTAACATGCTATAATTCCTATGTTGTCTTGATCTAGAAACACTATGGTGGTTTGTTTACTTTAGGTCTGTATTTTCTGAGTGTCCAGTGTGTGTTTATTAAGACATAAACCTCATCTCAAGTGACACGATGTTTTTCTGCCTCAATAATCCTGCAAAAACTTATCCTTTCTTGTTAATATGCTGGCAATGTTCTCCCACCTGCATTGTGATAGTCCATTTGTTCTGTAGCTGCTCCAGTTTGTAATCCCCATACTACATCTTCTGGGCTTGCAGATTGTCCTTAACAAAACATTGGCAGGATAATGATACAAGTGGGCTGGGTCTTAACTAAGCTCACAACACACATCCTCAACACCTGTACATAATGCTTGGCTGGTAGGCACAATTAGGAGACATCCCACTTCTGACATGAAATCAGACCTACTTTAATGATCAAGCACATCTCTGCTGTTGTCCACAGAGGATTAGTATACTCTCCTGTGAATCGTATTGAACCAGTGGGTATTTTGCATGGAAGTAGGCAGCTAAGTAGCAAATCCTGTGGTGCAATGTCAGAGTTTCAACAGGCTTTCAGAATTTTGCACTTTCTAGGAATCTGCCCGTAAAATGCTCATTTATTTCACTGGGACCAGGATTTGACTCTGCCAGTTATTTGACTCCTGCTCCATATCGTTTTATCTGATAATTAAGGTGCAGCCTTGTCCTAGAATAATCTGTTCTTTTTTAAACTAATCATTATTCTATATAATAAATGAAACTATAAACAATAACTAAGTCTTTGCATTGCTTTCTGGGGGGTATGAGAGTGGCTCAATCTCTGTTGCAGTAGTGCTGGTCAGATCATTTCCATCAACATTTAATGTTGATGTTATTCTGGCCTCCATACTGACAAGCCTCACCAATAAACAGACCAAATACTTGCCCATTGTCCTTAAGCAGCCACAAGGGAAGTGAATCCGGTGCACACATTATAGCCTGAAGTTCCCACACCGGCAGTACCTCAGTTTGAGGTCTGCTCTGCTAGCTGACCATATGCTTCTAAGCATCACCTGGCTCTGACCAACACTTCTGCTTCAAATAGTACAGTCAGAATGCAAGTCATTCAGTGCTGACACAATCAATCTGAAAACTCTGCTACCTTCTCTTAAGGTAGGAATGATCTAATTATGCTGTCGCAAAATGCAGTCTTTCTATGATACAGGGATGAATACTCTTGGGTTGGGCAGTAAGCCACCAAGAGAAATCACAAAGTACATCAAGACTTTGTGATAGGGTGGAGCACAGACTGTTCATTTCAGATGATTCCTGAAGGAATCTGAGAGAATAGAAATATTAAGCTAAGCAGGAGACAATTATAAAACAGAAAAAGTAATTTAAGGCTGCATGAGGTATCTGCTGCCTCAGACAGCATAAAAAAAGTCATTTTTCCTCACCCTTAAACTTTTAGAACACGAGGTTACAGAACAAGTTCATAGATTTAATATAAGTCCTGAGGAACTGGAAACGTTAGCATCTTTTAAATTTATTTTGTAACCAAGAGCACTGCGGTCAGTGGAAACTCCTCTTTTGTCACCAGTTATAACCCAAGGAATAACCACTACTCCTCAAAAAATTTGGAATCCTTGGCTATAAAATAAATTCAGTATTTCATTGTACTACTTATGCATTGGCTCCTACAAACATTTACACATGTGAGTAATGTTATTCACATGAGTACTCCTATTAGGGTGACCAGATGTCCCGATTTTATAGGGACAGTCCTGATTTTTGGGTCTTTTTCTTATATAGGCTCCTATTACCCCCGTCACGATTTTTCACATTTGCTATCTGGTCACCCTAACTCCTGTGGAGGTTGGGCGGGAGTCCTGACACTACCACCTGTTCGTTTAGGGAGTAGCTATCCCTATAATTCTAAATTTCTGGGAGCTCCTACCAGTCACATGCTGGGAACACATACCAAATAAATATCCTAAGGATTTTCTGCCAAAAGTACTAGCTAAATATTTATGCCACACGTGTCACGTATCTGAGCACCTAACACAATCACATTAATCCACATGGGTGTCCTATTTGTAGACCTGAACTCTTTTTTTCCTCTTCCCCTTTGCAGAACCTTCTGCAATGCCTCCAATCTTTCAGCTTTTCTCAACAGCATTTGGGAATACAGGCAGAGGAGGTGAGAGTTGAGTATGATTTTTGTTTTAAGTTATCATTAATACCGTGGGAAGACTGTGGCAAGGAGATGGGCCTTACACTTTTCCCCTAAAAGCAATCAACTTTTTAGTCATCCTCAGCTTTTGTGAAACAGAGGGAGTTTCATGGCGGTGGGCTCGCTACCACTAAGTCTACCTTCAGCTCCTGTTAGTTTCATTAGCAAAAATGAATCTTAAGAGATCTTGGTCACAAGGGAGCAGTTGGCTTAAAGATGGCTCAGGCCTAACCATTAAGATACTGAGAGTAAAGACCAGAAAAAAATTGATCTAATATTCAATGGATGGTAAGTGCAATGTGCACCAGTATACTGTGTGCGGAGTACTGTGTGGTGTGCTTACATCAGCCTGTTCTTGCCAACAACCCTGGCCACTGAGTTCAGCTTCTGACAATAGTTTTCTCCCCAAGTACAAGTGTGCTGTAATAGTCCACATATCTATCTACTGGCAGATGTTTATTTAAAAACAGAAATAAAGATCTCTCTCTCACTCCTCCTTTTTTCAGAGTAGCAGCCGTGTTAGTCTGTATCCGCAAAAGAACAGGAGTACTTGTGGCACACACAGTTTCTTTGAGAGTGTGTGGCACAGTCTCTCAGCATAGTCTGTGTGATATGTAGATTGTAATGGATTTTTTACCTTTAGTCCTTTTGGTATGATGTCCATCTGTTTGCATTTGGAACCTTGTGAACCAGCAGGAGGAAGGATTGGTTGGATCCTGGGTTCTTTACTGTTGTTGGTTTATATATTTGAGTGTAAGTGGGTGTACCATTAACTTACTGAAAGAAAAACAAGTTGAAGAATTGAGTTTTACCTTTAGTTCTGAATGTGGTGAAGTCTGTTGTCATATATCTCTTGTGTGGGAGTGAGTTCCATAATCTGGGGCCAATTCCCATGACAGGTCTGTCTCCTGCATTCAAACCTCCCTCCCCGCTGCAGGTGTTCAACTAACACCACTGCAGAATGTCACTCTGACTGCTGTGATACAGCCCCCTCTGATGTCTAGTAGTCTTCTCCGTGTACCATGAACTTGGATGCAAGTGTTGTAGGATCTGCAATCACTAGGATCTAGGGTCTAACCCTCAGTGGGTTCCCATAAACTGTCACTTTTTTGTAGCAGGTGATTACATTCTTAGGGCTGTCAAAAGTAAAGGGTTCCTAGATTCATATTATTGTTATTTTTTTGTATTGTGGTAGCACATAGGAGTCCCAGCAACAGGCCCATAGATATTAAGGCCCTACTTCATCTCCATTCTTGGCCTGATAGAGCCCAGATGTATGGACCTTCAGGGCATGCAATAAGTTTGTCATGAAGCGAGGGGTGGAGAATTCAGGATACAGAAAGGATTGGTAGGGGTAGGCTGTTATGTTGAACTGAATGAATGGCTAAGATGGATAAGTTTGAGGAAGACATTAGTTCTGTTGTGGATATCAATCCTTAGTACTCTTATAGTGTAAATAATAATGCTTGTAAATAAAATCACTGTGCAAGCCCTTGCTATTATATACATTTATGCATAAGATTACACATGCAGACTAATCATTTTTTGGGGGGTGGGGAAATGTGTTGTAAATTAGGATGACTGATTATATACAAGTATGTGGAATTTAGTTGATCTATGGTCTCCTTGGTCTGTCCTAAAGGACTACAAGTTTTTCCTTCACAATCTTGGAAATGTAGTAACTAGATATGGTTTTAGGCTCATGCAATGCATGCAGTCATACAAGACACCCTCATGCCTCATTCTTGCCATAAATTTTAATGGGCTCATTTGCCAACAAGTTGGCACAATCCTTTGGGCACGGTCACGCATCGCTGGAAAAGTTGAAAGAACAGCTGCAAGAACTAGTGGCCTGAAAGTTGGAAGGCATCCCTTCAAGAGCATGCATTTGAACTGGCAGAAAATTAAATGCTGTACTCCAGGCATAAGTACTTATTGTCTCATGATTCATCATCAATTTGATGAGTGTACAGTACATCCTCTCTATCTAGTCCATGTATTTATAAGAGATGTCATCTTTTCCCCCCACAACATTTCTGGTTTCCCAGTGGCTAATGTTGACAGAAAAAATAGTTGTTTTAATGTCCCTTGAAGTCTCTGTATATGGCTTCTCTCCTGTGGGGGAAAAATGCCTTTGTCTATGCATAGGCTCCAAGACTTGGGACATGCCCACTCACACTGGAGTTTTTCCATCAAGGCTGAATATGTTAATATACTGTACTTGTGTAGAAATTTAATGACTGTCAGATGTTTTTTTCTTGAAGTAACTACACTAAAAGCACTGTTGCTGTGTTCATAAATTTAAAAAAGAGAGAGAACAGTGGTTTACTGTTACTTAATTCACTGATTTCAGCCTTCCTTTCTTAGGCTGTAATGTCCAGCTTCTGCTACTAAATTCATGTTGTCAGTTATATATCTTTCCCACACTGTTGAACCAGTTTTTAACGAGGGTGTGGCAAAAAGCATAAAATGGCATTTTACTATATAAAAGAAAAACCAAATGCTTTCTGCTGTTTTTATTCTATTCTCTTTTTCTCATTCTTACCCAGCTCTTCTAGTCTCTCATTATATATAGTATATTATGCTACAAAACTTCCCCATAATAGTGATACACCACATCCTCAGTCAGTTCCTGTAGTGTCCATTTTCATGGCGATAGGAAACAGGACAGCCAATGTAGCGCTGATCTTTTTTAGTCCTGCTGTTAAAGAGTACAGAATGTCTCCATCATATGCCAAACATGAAATATCAATAAGGCTCACTACTGCAAGCAGCGCTTAATTAAATCAGTATTTGCACCATTATGCCATTTAAGACTTTAAGTATGGTGAACTTTTAGACCATTGGAAACAGCTTTGTATAAAAATAAATCCTCAGAGACTATGCCTAGCCCTCTGCACTATAGAACAGAGGGAAGAAATCAATATTTAAACTAAAAGGATTTAACTGACTTTTTTTCAAACATTCTCAACAAAGGGGGATAAGGTATCACATTCACACTAAAAAAATTCAAGCCAAAACAAGTATTTCTCAAAGAAAAAAAGAAGTCTTAGCATGGGAATGTTCTTGAAACATTAACTATAGATGCTTTTGCTATAAACATTACAAATGTGTCGGCACTGAGGCTTTTTTATGTGCTGCATTTTGCCTGGAAATGAAGTATGGCAAGGCTCCTACAGACAAGATTTGTAGAACTGATGCCAGTCAACAGAAATGCAAGAGATGACACTCAGCGAGTGCTGAATATGGAATACCTGGGTCTCAAGTAAGAAGCAAATAGGGAAATGGCTGAATGAGAGCCGGAATGTTTATGTACATAATATCTCAACATAGATGAACAATTCCTCTTACATTTTTGGTACAATTTTTCATTTACCTTATACAAGCATATCTTCTTCCTTCCATTTTTCTTTAAAAAGAAACCAACCAACCATCCAGAAACCAAAAATGCACCTGAGTGTGGCCTCTAATTGGAAAATTCCATGTTTGGTGAGTGTTAAGTTCCCCTGTTACATAAGTTGTGCTCTCATTATGGAAGCTGCACAATTTGTTTATGTATCCATCTCATTAGCTTGTGAACTCCTTATTTCGGCCATACCATCCACCTGAAGATCATGTGTTATAAGCACACCTGAGGGTGAGTCCTACAGGAGAAAGAGAAGGCATCTAAAGAAGCCCCAGGAAAACATACTGGCTTGCCTTTGTGAGCATCCAAAACACTACTAACAGTGCATGAAAAACAGAAGGAACAGTGAACTCATGCTCTAGGGAGTAAAGTCGCAGGTCCTGGTACATGTATTTAAGTAACAAGGACACAGTGCCCTACCAGTCAGTGTTTATAGGATTATAAAAGAACAACTTCACCACATACACCTTGCCCATAGCCATTCAAACAGTTGATTGGCCATATCAAGCTTAGACACTAGGTGCCGTCATGTGGTATGAATGTTCTTTAAGTAGGCTACGTGACCACTCACCAACCCAGCCAGAGTCAGACTTCAGTGTATGAAATAAAAAAGCCAAAGCTGAGGCTATAAACAACTGTGTTTTTTATTTTAGCTAATTTAATTAAATGAACCTAAAACAGACCAACTGTGTGCAAACAGCTACATTCTTCTATAATGTGATACATTTTAAATACTTGGAGAATTTGGGAGGGTGGGGGTGAGGAGAGGGGTGGAGAAAGAGTGTCACACTGTGAGCCCTCCTGAAAGCAATTAAATACTAACGCTGAATGACATCATGCTGGATGACTTCTTCAATTAGAGAACCAGGTCATTTCTGTCTTAATCATTTCCACTTGTTAATTTGTTCTCTAGAAGTTTTAGCAGACTTGAATAACTTTTGTGCCCATGTTTTAGAAAGGATTTCTGGCTGATACCTTTTTTAACAGAATTCCACTGAGATGTGGCCCTATGTTAAAACAGGAATCATCATTTTTCTATATAGGAAGAAGACATCAATAAGAGCAAATGAAAAACTGATTTTAAAAAAATGAACCAAAATGTTTGTTTTCTTTAGCCAAGAAGGGAAACTGTGGCTCAAATCTTCTTCCCACTGACGTTAAAAGGAAGTTTGATTTGAATAGGGCCCTATCTGAGTATATTTAAACTACTGTAATTCATTGGTGCTTACCTTGTAGTTTATAATAAAATTAATCTCCTTCTCCATTACACGTCTACTCTTAGGCTCAAGGCATTTTGAGTTGGAGGAGTACTATACAGTGTTAAAAAGGTCTGGGTGGGATAGTACTAAGCAGGGATACTCCGATTGATTTGGAAGTAGTAAGGACATGACCTGAATGTAGATTTTGATAACGTTCATATATTTCTGCACTCTTTGCACCTGAGAAAGGATATTTCCAGGGAAGTACAGGATACCTTGTACGAAAGCCTGATTAATACATAACATTTTCCATTCTCATTCATGTATACCAGGATGTTGTAATTTTCAGTCTTTAGTGCCACTTGACCTATTTGTCTTCATAAGGTATTGCAGGCACTGCACATAGAAATCACACATATGTAGGGCTGGAAGGGACCTCAAGATGTCATCTAGTTTCTAGTCTATGAAACTCCCACTGAATTCCGTCAAAGTCAAATTCATGGAGCAACTACACCATCAGATCACTAGAACCTTCCTGACAAGTCCAGTTAGGTGAACTTATTTTCCTAAACCAGTACAAGAACAAGCCTCAGTCCTATCCTCAAATCAAAGTTGACTTTTTTAAAGTTCATGTTGATTGGAGTAATTATTACACACACTCACACTCACACACAATTTTAAGTCTGTCTTCTAAGATCCTCTGTCCCTTCTGAGTGCCTGTGAAATTGAAGCAATCTGGCAGTTTTTGCTAGGGCAATTGCTGTCTGTGGGATTATCAAAGCTTCCCCGGAATCAGGGCTGCACAAAGATTTGGGCCACCTCTGATCTGAAGAAAACCTGAAATCACATCCACCCTGAGTGAAGTATAAAGTACCAAACCTGCTAAGATTTGGCAATGGAAATATCACCAGAGATGAAGAGGGTGCCTGTTGAAGGAGAAAGAGAGAGACAGGGAATAAAAGTATATATAGGGGTTGAATAAAGAATAAATGGCCCCAGACCAGAAAGCAGGGATCAGTGTCCATATCCAGTTTGGAAGAAAGAGAAGAAAATGGAAGTGAGAGAAAGCAGATGAAATTGTACTGGGAAGGAGACGGGCCAGGGTAGGAGGAAGGATTTAATAAGACTGAGGTAAATTTAGATAAAGTATCAGGATTTTGAGGGCTTACTTGACCTGAAATAAACATCCAAGTTTTTTTAAAGTAATACTTAGCACTTCACCTTCAAAGCACTTTTAAACCATTAACTAATTAATCCTTCCATATCCTGTAAAATAAGTATTATCCCCATTTTAAAAGTGAAGCAGAGAGATTAAGTAACTTGGCCTAGGCCACAAGGAAACTCTGTGTCAGAGCTAGAATTAGAATTCAGAAATGCCTGGTTTTCCAGTTGGGTATTCAAACTACACCTCTCTTTTCAGCCATCCCCATTTATAAATCTTCTTTAAAATAAAGAATAAAACATGATTTTGCAGACCTTCCACATCATCCCCTTGTCGCCTCTTCCTTTTTCACTGGTCATTTTTCTATCAAACATTGAAATATTGAGTCATATTCTGTGCATGATATCAATGTCTAAAAGCCCCTGTGCAACAAAAATGATCCAGACCTTTCTGCAGTGCACAAAGTCGCGCATCTGGCATTTGCACATGGTCAAAAACTATTCAACAGAAAACAGTAGAGTTATTTTTAGATGGTTACAAATATACCTCCCACAGAGAGCTGCTGTCAGTGAGGGTGAAGGTTAGGACTTTGTTACATTTCATATATTTTTGAAAGAGAAACTTCTAAAATGACTGTTTATTTCTAACCATTCTAACTTTGGACTCAATCTAACTGAAACTGGTGTTCCCAATTCACCATGGGAAAAAACCTTCACGGTCTTCTTCAGTATTATTTAGTACCGGTATGCATTTGGGAAACAAAGAAATGTTCCAGATAGTTAAGTAACAACACCATATTGCTTTGGATGCTTTTACATTTTTGTTTCAAATCAACAGCCCTTGAAGTTTTCATTAACTTTCTGTCTTTCAAATATGGTTTCTCATTTTAGTGTCTGCTCCTTTTTATCATTTAAGTGCTGAATATGAATTATATTTTTGAGACGTGAATAGTATGGGTGAAATCCAGTCCCCCTGCCATCAATTGAAAAGCTCCCATTGACTGCAGTGGAGCCAGGATTTTACTCTGTGTGCATGGCACACTGTACAAAGAGCTTCTTGTTATGGTATTAGAAAACACCCTGGCATTTCTGCCTGTCTTTCCAATTGTCCATCAGACACGTGTTTGAGGTACACTTTGCAGTAGCAATGTTCAAATATACAGGCCCAAACTGATCCCTAGTGCAACTCCATTGAAGTCAGGACATGAAGAATTTACCACTTTTAATTCTTTTCCCAATTTGCCTTTTTCCACAAAGTACATTATAATTGGGTCACAATTAAATATAGAAAAGAGAATATTCTCACTGATGGCAGTGTAAAGAAATTGGGGGAGAAGGTATGATTCCTGCCCACAAGAGCTCATAATCTGAAGACAGAATGTAAAGGAGAAGGGTCAACATCTATAGTTGTGTTAATAAAACACCTATACCCATTTTGCTCCCCAGAATACAGAATGCCCACCCTGCTAGCTGTAGGGCTGCCTTCGTGGAACCAGGAGAAGTGGAGACACCCTCAGGGGGGACTCAGCTAAGGCAGCATTCCACATGTCCCCTCTCCTTTTTTTCCTTACCTCCCTTCCTTCCCCATGCTCTGCTGCATGAGGAAGGGTCACGTGCTGCCTCTAAGCCTGGGCTCTGGGAGAGTCTCCCACCCACCACTGCTGTCATGTGCTTCTGTACCAGATATGAACAGACTGCAGGGCTTGCTTATATACACATCATATGCCTTTATCATAAGATCCTGTAATGCTCTGCCAGGTATGGCTGATGTTAGCTCAGTGGTTTGGGCCTGCTAAACCTAGGGTTATGAGTTCAATCCTTGAGGGGGCCATTTGGGGCAAAAATCTGTCTGGGGATTGGTCCTGCTTTGAGCAGGGGGTTGGACTACATGACCTCTTGAGGTCCCTTCCAACCCTGATATTCTATGAAAGAAGGTATTGTACACACAGTGCTGTCTCGTGGCTGAACAGTATAATAAAATTTAGCATTCCATTACAATTGCTGCTATTGGGTGATGCTGAGGCTGGGTGATTTGGCTCCCATTGTGAATGTGAGGGGGATTGATATAGTTTTCTGCCTAGGCAGGGTAGCCATTGTGTTTCAGTCTTACCTTTTCCACTCCAATCTAATGACTAGATCTCTGGCAGTGCCAGGGACTAGGTTGAAAACTAGTTTTGGTTTCTGGAAGGGATTCCTTCCATACAGCAAAATTGGTCAACTGCTTTGTGGGGTTTTTTACCATCCACCCAGCATCCCAGAGGTCTGGTTTTTGGAGATTAAATTATAACTGCTGCAATTTTTGTGGGTTCCAGTGCAGTTGGAGGGACTGAAAGAGACCAAAGTTTGTTACTCAGCAGGCTGCTTGGGTATTGGTCCTGAGCAGGGTAATGCATGATGAGGAGGGGTTACCTCTATGTCTCTCACCACTTGTGGCTCCACTCATCTTATCTCTCCTACCTCCAGCATGAAGGAGAGGAATAAGTGAATACTCTGGTTTCCAGTCAGGGTCCCTGGACAGGCCTGAAGGCATAGAGAGAGAATGGCCTTCACAACCACCTTCAGGTTAATAGTCCCCCCAGGTCATTTGTGCTAGTTGAGGTTCACACTGGAACAACCCTGGCAAGTAGTTTGGGGTGATTACCCTTGCTAGGTAATAATTTTGAACAAAGTTGAAGCTTCCACAATTAACTTTATCGTGATGTCTGTCTCTCCTTGTTTCCATGTTCACATCAAAGATGTTTCACCGGCATAAAGATTTTAAAACCCGAGGGCCTTTTGGAAAGTCATTGGCCCATTGACATATCTAAGCAAATTCGTTCCAAGTGCTCCACTCCAAATGCTGCTCACAAAATCATCAGTACTGAAAAATTCTAAAATCAACAAAGAACCTAAGATTTTGATCAAAACAAGCTCATGGGTCTGGCTGACAAACAATAACATCATGGTATGTGCTTCCAGAGCACTGACCATATCCAAGGGAATCATGCCCAGTTGAGAGAGAAATTCTTCCAATTGTTCTTGGTTCTGAGTGGTTTCATTAATATGTTTATGGACCAAAATGATTTGAATACTGCGTACAGATGTCTCCTCATCTCAAAAAAGATATACTGGGATTAGAAAAGGTTCAGAGAAGGGCAACTAAAATGATTAGGGGTTTGGAACGGGTCCCATATGAGGAGAGATTAAAGAGGTTAGGATTTTCAGCACGGAAAAGAGGAGACTAAGGGGGGATATGATAGAGGTATATAAAATCATGAGTGATGCAGAGAAAGTGAATAAGGAAAAGTTATTTACTTGTTCCCATAATATAAGAACTAGGGGCCACCAAATGAAATTAATGGGCAGCAGGTTTAAAACAAATAAAAGGAAGTTCTTCTTCACACAGCGCACAGTCAACCTGTGGAACTCCTTGCCTGAGGAGGTTGTGAAGGCTAGGACTATAACAGGGTTTAAAAGAGAACTAGATAAATTCATGGAGGTCAAGTCCATTAATGGCTATTAGCCAGGATGGGTAAGGAATGGTGTCCCTATCCTCTGTTTGTCAGAGGGTGGAGATGGATGGCAGGAGAGAGATCACTTGATCATTACCTGTTAGGTTCACTCCCTCTTGGGTACCTGGCATTGGCCACTGTCGACAGACAGTATACTGGGCTGGATTGGATGGACCTTTGATCTGAGCCAGTATGGCCATTCTTACATTCTTATGTTAATCTCTATTTCAGAAACCATTGTGCAAACATCATATAAACTATAGAAAATGATCATGAAATTTCAAAAGTTCCCATAAATATGAAATTTAACCCTAGTCTGAAGGTTCTAATAGGGGAGGCTATAAATCTCTTATAGTGCTGTTGTTACTGTTATTTACATTATTAAAGTAATTTTCTAGTGTCACACTTGAAGTACATATAAAATTCAGATAAAAAAGTTTCTCCATGAAATTCAGCAACTTTAGAAGCTGTAACTATTTGATTTTTCTTATGAAAATGAGAACAAATTATTGGACCAAATTTGGCCCTAGAATAAACACAACTCAAATAAATGGGCCTTCTGCCCACTTGCATCAGTGCTCAATTTGGCCTAATTGTTTGCAGATCTCCAAAGACATGGCAGCTGCTGTACTCCAGATGAACCATTTAGAATATTATTATTGATTATTTGTATTATACTAGCTCCAAGAGGATCCATTCAATTTTGGGGCCCAGTTGTAGGCCGCACTGTACATATTCTTAGTCGGAGGAAATCCCTGCCCTGAAGAGCTTTATAAACAGACAAGAGAGACAAAGAGTGGGAGGGGAAACAAAAATGATGCAACTTGTTCAAGATTACGCTGCAGGTCAATGAACTTTGCCATGGTTATTTGTGTCTTTGTCACCTCAAAGCTAGACTGCTGCAGGATGTTTTTCCTTAGTTCACACTTAAAGGCCACACCAGTGGTTTCCCCAGGAATTGAAATTAGGGGGGGTGTTTGAATTTACAGGGGGGGTGTCATGACCAATGAGATATGTAAAAGAGATATGAATAAAGTAAATGTTTTGTTAGGATTATGCAAATATAACATAAGAATAATGCAAGTTACACCAAAACACATAACAGGTCTAGATTTCTAAAAAAAATATACATTTTAAAAAAAAGTATTTAATTTAAATTGACTTTTGAAAAGTAAGCCATCATGGGGTAAGAGGGAAGATCCTCTCATGGATCAGTAACTGGTTAAAAGATGGGAAACAAAGGGTAGGAATAAATTATCAGTTTTCAGAACAGAGAGAGATAAATAGTGGTATCCCTGAGGGGTCAGTACTGGGACCAGTCCTATTCAACATATTCATCTGGAAAAATGGGTAAACAGTGAGGTGGCAAAATTTGCAGATGATACAAAACTATTCAAGATAGTTAAGTCCCAGGCAGACTGCGAAGAGCTACAAAGGGATCTCACAAAACTGGGTGACTGGGCAACAAAATGGCAAATTAAATTCAATGTTGATAAATGCAAAGTAATGCACATTGGAAAGCAATCTCAACTATACATACAAAATGATGGCATCTGAATTAGCTGTTAACACTCAAGGAAGAGATCTTGGAGTCATTGTGGATAGATCTCTGAAAACATCCACTCCATGTGCAGCAACAGTCACAAAAGCAAACCATGTTGGGAGTCATTAAGAAAGGGATAGATAATAAGACAGAAAATATCATATTGCCTCTATATAAATCCATGGTACATGCACACGTTGTATAGTGTGTGCAGATCTGGTCACCCATCCTAAAAATATATATATTGGAATTGGAAAAGGTACAGAGATGGGCAACTAAAATGATGAGGGGTATGAAACAGGAGGAGAGATTAAAGTGACTGGGAATTTTCAGCTTAGAAAAGAGATGACTAATGGGGATATGATTGAGGTCTACAAAATCTTGACTGGTGCGAAGAAAGTGAATAAGGAAATTTTATTTAATCCTTCACATAACACAAGAACTAGCAGTCACCCAATGAAATTAATAGGCAGCAGATTTTAAAAAAACAAAAGGAAGTATTTCTTCACACAATATAAAGTCAACCCAGGGAACTCTTTGCCAGGGGATGCTGTGAAGACCTATAACAGGATTTTAAAAAGAACTAGATAAATTCCTGGATAACAGGTCCATCTGTGGCTATTAGCCAGGACGAGAGGGATGCAACGCCATGCTCTGAGTGTCCCTAGCCTGTTTGCCAGAAGCTGGGAATGGGCAACAGGGGATGGATCACTTGATGATTCCCTGTTCTACTCATTCCCTCTGAAGCACCTGGCCTTGACCACTGTTGTAAGACAGGGTACTGGGCTATATGGAGCATGGGTCTGACCCAGTATGACCATTCTTATGTAAAAATTAATTATAATAAAAATGTTTAGTACAGAAACTCCCCAACATAATGACCTCCCAAGATAGCAGCAATGTGAGATAACAACCATGGCAAATACTGCATTTTAAAAATCTTGGCCTACTGGGAAACATATTTATATAAGTTTCCATTCCCAGTCACAAATCTAGCATTCTGGAGCAAAGTGACTAAATTATAGTCCAACAAACAAATGTTTATTTAACATGCCCCTCGCTTTTCCTCCACTGCACTCCGCTCACCGGTGTTGTCCTTAGTCAGTGGAAACTCAGAGTTCAGAGGTGCTTTCATGTGAGTTCACCTTCCAGGTGGGGGACAAAAAGGCACAGTTCGCTCTGGCCACGGCTGTTTGTTGTCCCATGGTTCACTCCACCACTGGCCAATGGCCCTGCACAGTCACCTTCTACTGTCACCTATCACTGTGACCTCTGCAAGTTGGTCTCTTGAGGTTCCACCAGCTCTCAGTGATTTCAGCTGAGCTCTCAGTGCGGGAACCTCGCTGCTAGTGCAGTCTGGGATGTCTCTTACACAAAAACACTGTACCCACAGGAACACTGTCCCCACAACAGGACTAAGCACTTAGGCTATGGCTACATTAGCACTTCAAAGCGCTGCCGCAGCAGCGCTCCCGCGGCAGTGCTTTGAAGCGCTAAGTGTAGTCAAAGTGCCAGCGCTGGGAGAGAGCTCTCCCAGCGCTGTCCGTACTCCACCTCCCTGTGGGGAATAACGTACAGCGCTGGGAGCCGCGCTCCCAGCGCTGGGGCTTTGACCACACTGGCGCTTTGTAGCGCCGCAATTTGCAGCGCTGGAGAGGGTGGTTTTTCACACCCTGCTGCAGCGCTGCAAATTTGCAAGTGTAGCCATACCCATAGACCTGATTGTCATTGATTTCAGCTGCAGTGGTCACTTAACAGAACAAAAGACTATCTATGGAGCCTAATCAGCTCTGTCTTTAAACAGTGGAGAGGGGCAGGTCCCCACCCTCTCTCTTGATGCCTTCAAATTATCACAGACTATGTACAGTTCTACTGCCCTTTACTCATACAATAAGAACAACATTTCATCCCCCCTTCCCCCACATTCAAGTGATTTGTAACCCAACCCCAGTCAAAATCTATCACTTGGACAACACAGCTCTGTTTGCTGGATACCTAGGTAGATTAGGTGTGAATGTAAATATAATCTGGCCCTGAAGCCTTAGCCCCCAGCTCATCACTAGCTGTCAGGGAGAACTCATTTAGACTTTGCTTACAAATCATCATTTGAAATTATTAGGTTGGTCAACATCAACTAAATGAATGCACTGACATCATAAAAAACAGCTGTATAAGGAAGCAAGGAAGCTAGTCTATGTTCATACTTTTCAAATATATTATACTTTTTCAGATACACATATTTTATCAGCAAAGAATCCTGTGGCACCTTATAGACTAACAGACGTTTTACAGCATGAGCTTCCGTGGGTGAATACCCACTTCTTCGGATGCAAGTAGTGGAAATTTCCAGGGGCAGGTATATATAAGCAAGCAAGAAGCAAGCTAGAGATAACGAGGTTAGTTCAATCAGGGAGGATGAGGCCCTGTTCTAGCAGTAGAGGTGTGAAAACCAAGGGAGGAGAAACTGGTTCTGTAGTTGGCAAGCCATTCACAGCCTCATTCTCCCTGATTGAACTAACCTCGTTATCTCTAGCTTGCTTCTTGCTTGCATATATATACCTGCCCCTGGAAATTTCCACTACTTGGATCCGAAGAAGTGGGTATTCACCCACGAAAGCTCATGCTGCAAAACGTCTGTTAGTCTATAAGGTGCCACAGGATTCTTTGCTGCTTTTACAGATCCAGACTAACACGGCTACCCCTCTGATACTTGACATATTTTATCATACACTGTATAAGCTTTTAAAGTGTGTATTAATGTTTCAGTTTACATTCAGATTTCCAAACAGTCACTAAATTGGTATGTAACTAGCTCACAAAACTTGGGGGGGGTGTTGGGAAAATTCAGGGGGGGTGTACACCCCCCCCCGGGGGGGTGTAGGGAAATCCCTGGGCCACACGCCAAAGCTTCAGCTAGTGTAGTATGCATCTAACCATTATTTCAGTAGGAAGGATCAACAAGAGCACGTTACAACTGTGCTCCTCACTTTTTGCCAATTCACCTCCAAGAGAAATTCAAGGAACTGGTTATCAATTAGAAAATCCCAGTTTGGTTCCAGGCTCCCCGCTCATGTTTAGTCATAGTGTTTGCATTCAGAAGGAACACACTAGCCACTTGTCCCCAGCATGATAGGCAGAGCGAGGCATTTTCAGCAGCAGGCCTTCAATGTTGGAATTCAGCTGCAGCTGACTTCTGTCAGAGCCTGAGCATAGTCACATTCTGGTCCAAGTGAGATCAGTGGGAGTTTTACTGATGACATCAGTGAGACCAGGATTTGGCTCAGAGCACAATGTAAAATATTTACCTTTGTTCAGGTTGCCCATAAATCAGAGTTCTAGGAATCGTCTTGGAAATTAGCTGGGTCTGGCTAATCTGTTATTCTCGTGGTCATTCACAGCAGTAGGACCTAGGCAGAGCTACAATTTGTGTCAAAATATTTTCCTTTTTAATTTAAATTATACATAGGGTATCTGGGTACAACAACTATATGGCTCTGCAAACACCTTATAAATGTGCAATACATTAAAAATAATAACAGTGATCTTTCCATGCCACTCTTCAGATTGAGTGAAGAGTAACTCCCCCTTCTTCAAAGAAGCATATTTACCACAGCATACAGTTCATTTGGTTTTTTTGCAATAAGTCAGAAAAATGGATTCTAGGGTCATTGTAAACACACTTCCCACATGCAGTTGGGATTTATACAAATGGCCTTTCAGACTAAATGGACCCCAGTAATCTGTGATTCAAAGCTGTCTCTATTTCACTTTCTGTGTTTGTTACCACAAGGAGCAGGATGACAGTTTGATTACATTTATGACATTCTGGGAGCCAGGACACTCCCAGAGGAACCAGGGAAATCACTTCTTTTGAAAAAAAAAAAGAGCCCCAAAAGTTCATCTTTAGTTTGAAGCCTAATCGATAGTCTCTCATTAACCTTTTATTTTAGCAATTAGAGGAAATTAACTCAGTCTAAAAATATGCAATTGTGTGTAACCATGGAAAAAAACCTTGGTATTCCACGCTAAGATGCCATGCAAGAAATTCAGTCAAGAGTAAATAGAATAAATGTCATTAAGTCATAATTTCTGTTCAGGACTATAGACTGCAGTTGAAGTGCATGACCTTTCCGCGCTACAAATAATAAGCAGCCTTTCTTCAGCAGAGACAGCAAATCTAATGAGTGAGATACATATAATATATGCAAAAAGAACAGGAGTACTTGTGGCACCTTAAAGACTAACACATTTATTGTAGCATGAGCTTTCGTGAGCTACAGCTCACTTCTTCGGATGCATAGAATGGAACACACAGACAGGAGATATTTATACATGCAGAGAACATGAAAAGGTGGAAGTATGCATAACAACAGGAAAAGTCTAATCAATTGAGATGAGCTCTTATCAGCAGGAGGAAAAAAAAACTTTTTGAAGTGGTAATTAAGATGGCCAATAGAAGGTGTGAGGAGAACTTAACATAGGGAAATAGATTCAATTAGTGTAATGACCCAACCATTCCCAGTCTTTGTTTAGGCCAGAGTTAATTAACTCTGGGTCATTACACGAATTGAATCTATTTCTGGCCTGGGGTGTGGGGGAGAGAGCTGGTAAGACCAGGGCCTGGTTGAAGGGGAAGTCTGGTTGTGATGTGGTTTCAGGGGGTTATTAAATCATTTTTAACATTTCTGGTACAGTTGGGGCAGTGTTATCTGTGGTAACTGTTAGAGTCCTTTTATTTTATGTACTTTTTTAGCATTTGCCAAGGGACCCTACTGCTTTTGTTTAGCATAATACAAACATGAATGAAGAAAACTTGAATATGTTAAAATCTCCATTTCCTTTTAAAAGAAATAGCATATAGAGGACTAATCAATAGTGGAGGGTGGGTTTCTTCTTGATTTAGGTGAAAAATAGTTTGGCAATACAGGTCATATCTTCTTTCTGATTTCTTTTCTAACTCTTGCCTACCCACAACCGCTATATTCCCACCACCACTACTCCTCATTTGGAATTCCCTTAACAAAAGGGTACTAGGTGGTCCTGTCCATACTGTTTTATAAAGTAAAATTATGTGAGATTCCTTTTCTCATGATATTGATACATTTAATCTATTATTTCTAATGCAATAGAACCTGAGGTCCCTGCTCAGGGCTCCACTGTTTTAAGGGCTGTGCCAACAAATAACACCTCGTGTCTGTCCCACAGAGTTTGCTACTGGTGATTTTGCAAGTATACAACAGGTAAATAGACAAGAGGGTGAGAGAACAAGATAATAGTAAAGTGAGGAGTGTTTGCATAAATTAGTAGTCACAATGGTCTCAAAGGCCACAGTAATCCTAAACAGAGCTGGGCCAATAACCATTTTTTTGGTTTGGTGGCTGAACCAAAGAAATTGAAAAAAAAAATAGTTTTGGGTCAAACAAATTTTTTTTTCTGTCCCCAACAAAAAAAAATGTAAAAAATAAATTGTTTCTACCTAAACATTTCATTTTGTTCTGAGTGGTGTTTTTTTAAACATTTTAATGTTTGGTTTTTTAAAATAAAACTTAGGGAAATTCTGAAAACAAAACATTTTTCCAGAATGAAAAGTCAAAATATTCTGTTTTGGAAATGCTGAAATGAATCATTGTGACATTTAAAAAAAAATTGACCGAAATTATTCACAAAAATTTATCTGAATTCACAAATAGTTTGTCAGAATGAATTTGCATTTTTCAGAAAGAACAAAAAAGAACTGATCACATGAAAAATGTCACGCAGCTTTAGTAACAAATGGCTGCCAGCTGAGCAAGGGACCAATGGTTGTGATTTGTGGGCATGACAGCTAAGGTAGACTTTAAGGAAGAATTTAAAAGAGAATAATTTAATAGCTTTGCAAATTTTGACATGGAGTCCTTCCCAAGTGTGGTTTCTCCATTCTGCCCCTTACAAAGTTGCTCGTGGGAAAAGCAAGCAAGAGAGCAATCAAAATGGTCATTTTATTGTCTCTCAATATTGCAAGCCTACTTGTGCAGGAAATACCAAACTCACTATTTGTAATTCTGTCTACTTGTGTTCAGCTGTAATATTAATTTTCACTGATACTCCTTTTTCCTCTTCCAACTCCTAAAAGCAAAATACAGGACCAAAATCATACTTAAATCCATATGCAAATGCATGAATCTTTCTATATTTCTGTTCTCTTTGCAGACTAATAAATGCTATCTGATATTTTCAAGATGATCGACCTTAAATGTGGTAAAAATATGTCAAAAAAGTTATTTGAGATTAAAAAGAAGGGTTTAAAAAAAAAAGCAGCCTTTGAACACAGAATACCAGATAAATGATGTATTTCTGTAGACAATCTGATATTTTTCAATAAATGAACATAATCTAAAAATGTTATACAATATTTAGCAAAAAAATGTAAAAAAGTTGTAGTTGAACTATATTAGTGTGAAACTGTAATTAAGAAACACTGTAACGATGCAGCAAATTAGAAAGTAAGAGTAAATGAATGTCTGGCTTGTGCTAGACAACACTAAACAAAAAAGTTAAAATATTCAATAAATAGAGGCCTTCTGAACATTTCAACTTAGAACTATTGCTACTGATTGCTAGAGCCAAGTCAATTTATCATGAATACTTAGTTGATTAATTTAGTCTCTCTTTGGCATATCTGTACCAGATAGTTATATTTATTCGTTGTATTTCCTCAGACTTTTTTTATTTCAAAGTATTTCAGTTATCTCTGCAATTTTTTCCAAGTATTGATTGCTTGTGAACAATGCTGAGTGTATTAGACATTCACTAACATGACATGTTCTTCGAGTTGTGCTATTACAGCTATGTTGGTTAGCTGAGACCAGTCAGCTAATTCCTGGAGTATTGTTTCTCTCTGATTTGATGAGTGTGCAACAATATTTTTGGCAAGAACCCTCATAAATTCTAATTTCAAGACTTAGTTTCTATGAATGCTGAAGTATGAGCCTTTGAAATTCACTCATTTGGGCCAGTGTAACTGAATGGCATGAACGGTCACAGAAAGAAAATAGAAAAAGGAGTGAGTATGGTAGAATGAATTTGTCTAAACATTAGAGCAAACGTGGAAATATTTTTGCACTATTTACTCATCTCTATTAACTAATCTGTAAGAATAAGTGGATAACTAGGACATATTGTCATTGACATCTGAGTCAAAACTTGATTATTTTCTTTATTTCCTTCAGTATTTCGCTCCATATTTTCTCAGCTATATGCACAAATAAAGCAACACAAATGTCCACCCCAACCATTCACTGGGTTAAAAAGGAAAAACAATTATCAGTGAAACTTTTGTTTGTCCAAAAACACTCTTACCCACACAGTGAGATGATGTTCATTGAAAAGTGCAATGTGTATTTTAAAAAATCCTGCTTATCCAAACATCTGTCTATCTGCATTGTTTTCACAACCTCCATTCCTTCTGGGTAATCTGAGTGCAGAAATAAGCTTCCCAAAAGCATACATTTCACCCCACTCCACCTCAGAAATCTAACTCCCCATGCACCAACTGCTCTAATTTGAGCATACAGGACCAGAAACAGGAAAATCAGTTCAATATGTGCTTGTGATGCTTTCTCGGGGCTCCCAGGACTGTGGGTCACTTCATTACTCCCTGACTCTAGCATGAGGGAGTCTATCTTGTTGTACTTGGGTGTCAGCTCCTGAACACCACCACCCTTTCAACCACTCTAACACTCTCCTCAAGACTCTGCCAGTTCTATTTTGCTTTGCAAGTTAACATGAGGTGCATTCCAAACTCTGAACCCCCTTTGAAGAGGTTCTCCCAGTAGCATCCAGCCCCTTTCACTAGACAGTCAGAGAAATGATCAGGTAAACTGCCTCCCAAAGAGACAGCATACACCAGGGTTTCTCAAACAGGGGTCGCCGCTTGTGTAGGGAAAGCCCCTGGCGGGCCGGGCCGGTGTGTTTACCTGCCCTTTCCGCAGGTCCGGCTGATCACGGCTCCCACTGGCTGCGGATCACTGCTCTGGGCCAATGGGAGCTGCTGGAAGCGGTGCGGGCAGAGGGACTTACTGGCCTCTGCTTCCAGCAGCTCCCATTGGCCTGGAGCTGGGCCAGTGGGAGCTGCGATCGGCCGGACCTGCGGACGGGGCAGGTAAACACACAGGCCCAGCCCGCCAGGGGCTTTCCCTACACAAGCGGGAAACCCTGGTATACACACAAATGATGTTTCACACTTTGCTCATATAACACTGAGATATATTCGCCATGAAATGAGAATAAGTTTATTAGTAAAGATAGAGATTTAAGTGATACTAAGTAAGGATAATAGAAACAGAACTGCTTACAAGTAAAACAAAAGTATAACATGCTTTTCTAGAGACTTAACAGGCTACAATCCCTGTCTAAAGCAGTTTCTCACCCTCAAAGTCTGTCTGCAGAGTTTGCTAGTTTTCGGTCAATCCAGGAAGCATTCATTCACAAATCACACACCCCTCACCAAAGATGCTCCTCAGTGAGATGGACAGCACCATCTGTTGTAGTACAAGAAACCTTTTAAATGCATGCCTGTTATTTGTTCTCCAGTGTGCTGATGCCATGTTGCTTTCACATCTGCGTGTTAACTTGTTTTTCCTGTTTACTTCACCTGCAAATGTAGCTTCCATCTTTTTTGGCTCACGATGCTTAATTTATATATGACAGAGAGATAACTGCCTTGCCACCAGTCTGGAAGAAACCCGTTTATCCCTTTGTTTTGCTACAGAGTTTAAAGCACAATATCAGTATGTATACATAATTCCTCATACAGTGGTAATACATACGTAGGAAAGATATGAAGTATGGCAAGAAATCACCCTGGCTTAACCGCGAGATCTTCAATGATCTGAAACTCAAAAAAAAGTCCTACAAAAACTAGAAACTAGGTCAAATTACAAAGGATGAATATAAACAAATAATGATGAAGTGCATCCTAGAATACTCAAGGAGCTGACTGAGGAAATATCTGAGCCATTAGCGATTATCTTTGAAAAGTCATGGACGACGGGAGAGATTCCAGAAGACTGGAAAGGGCATACTGTATATAGTGCCAATCTATAAAAGGGAAATAAGGACAACCCGGGAAATTACAGACCACTCAGCTTAACTTCAGTACCCAGAAAGATAACGGAGCAAATAATTTGCAGACACCTAGATGACAAGGTGATAAGTAATAGTCAATGTGTATTTGTCAAGAACAAATTGTATCAAGCCAACCTAGTAGCTTTCTTTGACAGGGTAAGAAGCCTTGTGGATAGGGGAATAAGCAGTAGATGTTGTATATTTTGACTTTAGTAAGGCTTCTGATACTGTCTCACGTGACCTTCTCGTAAACAAACTAGGGAAATACAATCCAGGTGGAGCTACTACAACATGGATGCATACCTGGTTGGAAAATCATTCCCAGAAGGTAGTTATCAGTGGTTCACAGTCAAGCTGGTAGGACATATCAAGTGGGGTCCAGCACGGATCAGTTCTGGGTCTGGTTCTGTTCAATATCTGTTCAATATCAGTGATTTAGATAATGGCATAGAGAGTATACATAAAGTTTGCAGACAATACCAACCTGGGAGGGGTTGCAAGTGCTTTGGAGGATAGCATTAAAACTCAAAAGGATCTAGACAAACAATAGAAATGGTCTGAAGTAAATAGGATGAAATTCAGTATGGACAAACGCAAAGTACTTCCACTTAAGAAGGAACAATCAGTTGCACACATACAAAATGGGAAATGACTGCCTCTGAAGGAGTACTGCAGAAAGAGATCTGGGGGGTCATAGCAGACCACAAGCTAAATATGAGTCAAAGGTGTAACACTATTGCAAAAAAAGCAAACAACATTCTGGGGATGTATTAGCAGGAGAGTTGTAAGCAAGATACAAGATGTAATTCTTCCACTCTACTCTCCACTGATTAGGCCTCAACTGGAATATTGTGTCCAGTTCTGGGTGCCACGTTTCAGGAAAGATGTGGACAAATTGAAGAAAGACCAGAGAAGAGCAACAAAAATTATTATAGGTCTAAAAAAACCATGATCTATGAGGGAAGATTGAAAAAATTGGGTTTGTTTATTCTGAAGAAGAGAAGGCTGAGGGGGCACACGATAACAGTTTTCAAGTACATAAAGAGTTCTTACAAGGAGGAGGGAGAAAAATTGTTCTCCTTAACATCTGAGGATAGGACAAGAAGCAATGGGGTTAAATTGCAGTAAGGGCTGTTTAGGTTGGACATTAGGAAAAACTTTCTTACTATCAGGGAAGTTAAGCACTGGAATAAATTGCCTAGGGAGGTTGTGGAATCTCCATCACTGGAGATTTTTAAGAGCAGGTCAGACAAACACCTGTCAGGGATGGTCTAGATAATACTTAGTCCTGCCATGAGTGCAGGGGAATGGACTAGATGAGCTGACCTCTCAAGGTGTCTTCCAGTCCTATGATTCTATACATTTCACAATGATATCAGTGACCAGTGTGTCACTGGCTTTCATGTGATGCAGTACTTAATAAGACACTTTTTGGCTAAACACACCATTTCCATAATATTTTATGTATAGTGAGTTTGTCAGGCCTGTTAGGAGTTGCTGAGGGAACAATGAACCTTTGCCAGTTGGCACTGGGGTGGTTCTTAGAGTCCCAGTGCTTAACTTTAAACATGTGACCAGTCAATGGGACTATTCAAGTGCTTAAACATAAGCATGTACTTAAGTGCTTTACTTGGATTGAGGTCATAAAAAGCAATGAAAGATAGGATGTATGTTCCACCTTATACCACTGAGGAATTGCAAAGAGAGGAATTAGAGCATTTTTGTATTTGTATAGTCTTAACTGCTGAAAGCGAGATAGTCATAAATTGGAAATGAGATCTAGAGAAAGTTCTGTGTAGTTTCCACAAGGTTATCCAATTAAGATATGGTTCATAGCCACCAAAAGCTATGGGCCTGCCAAACCACGGAGAAATTTTAGATGTAGAAACAAACTCAGTGTCTTGTTGGATATCCCAAGTAGAAAGAAAATGTGTACTTACACTTAAAATTCCTGATAGGACATTGTTAAACTGTTGTTGATCATATCCTTGCGCCAAAAATAACCCAGGACAGAGGAAAATAATGAAGACTTAACTACATCAAGCCAAGGAAATATTATCTTTCAATGAAACCTTCATAGCAACGCAAATTGACCAAAGCCTATGATCCACCCTAGATAGGATTTTAATCAAGTACATAAGTAATCAAATAGCAGATATTGCTGTAGTGATAGTAAAACTTATTAGTAAGTGTATTCGATGTATAGGGTAACATTTTGGGAACTTGACTACGCAAGAAAAAGTGTTGAAATTCTAATTTGACTGGTTTACAGTACCCCCACATCTGAGATGCCTACAGAAACCAAGGAGAAGCTGTCATTTATACATATGATCACAAGGCCAAATCCTCAACTTGTGTAAAATTGATGTCAGTGGAGCTACAATAATTTCAACCAGCTGACGATCTGGCTGATAGTCAAAGCCACATCATAAATAATATGTTTATGATAAAAATTAAACAATCCTTTTATCATTGAACTTATTCTAGCAGACATGCACTTAGCTGTAATGGTCAGGATCAATTTGATTAGAAGATAAGTCATGGGTTATCCATGTGAGGTGTTTTTAAATCATACATGTGCCTTCTCGAGAAGGATGAGGAGTAAGACAATGGGTCCTGCTGCTACTGAAGTCAAGATCTAACCCAAAGTTGTCCTAACTATGTGTGCCTTCTGACTGCTCTAAGTTGTAGCAACGGCTGATTTGGACTCTCAGCTGACTAATGATCAGGGTTTAGGAACTTTGCTTCTCCCAGCCTCAGATGCATCCAGTTCGTGCTCAGTGCATCTGAGTACTATTCTCTGTACCATAGTAGGTATGAATAAGGGGGCAAAGCTAAGTTTTCATGCTCTCATTTTATCTCCCTTTTTTATTTATACACTTCCTTAATAAAATTGCTTTTATATAATTTGAGGCATTTTCTATGTGAAAAAAAATAATGAAAAAAATATAGTACCAATTTGCAAAAGACCCACTTGGCAAAGGTCAGCTGGTATCTATTCATGTCATCAGTTAACATCACAACTGTAGATTTAAAAGTCAAGCTGTGAGGGAATCAGAATTTTTGTTTTTCAGGAAATTCTGTGATTATTAAATTTGTTTTCATTCCAAATTGAAATGAAACATTTAATATTGAAATGTCCCATGAAATGAATGGAACAATTGAAATGCTTTGTTTAGATAAAATGTATTTTGATTTTCACTTTAAAGTATATTTTGTAATGGAAAATTGTAATGTTCTATTCTAACAAATGTTTTATTTTGACTTTATCGAAATGCTTCACTTCAATATTTTTCTAAATGAAATGTAATCAGAATAGATACATTTCAATGAATTGCCATTTTCCAAAGAAAAAATACTCAGTGGGAAAGTTTTCAACCAGCTCTACTTAAATGACCGGTTGACCAGTGGATGACTAGTGACTTTATTCCATTCCCATTCAGATCAATGGAAAGACTTACACTGGCCTTAATGGAAGTTGAAACAGGCCCTAACGACTGCTAGCATTGCAGATTTAGTATGCATTTCTATACCTACAAATGTACCTACTCTTGTTAGTGCAGAGTTTAAAAAACCCTTAAAGGTAGCATAAGCACAGAAGCCTGAGAAAGACAAAATTCTGCTCAAGTGTGTGAAGCTGTATGGGGAATGGTAGAAAGAGTTAAAAATTGCACATTTGTTATACAAAATAGGTCATGGTCTGTAGCCTAAAGAAGGTGCATCTCCTCAATGGGGAACCTAAAATGCACTCAAACTCCTTTAAAAAATGAGTTACACTCATTAAATAGTTGCTGCATCGTCAACACAGTTCTTCCAGCTTAAAGTGCTACTTGCTATCCAACAAAGTGATTAGAACACACATTTCAAATGTTCCTTGTTAAGGGAATGCAAAACTTTTGTTTTCCCTCCTTGAATCTAGCAAAGCATGCCACTCCTCAGTAAGCATAATGCCCATGCTAAGTGTCAACAGTCTAACCTCAGCCCTTTTGGTATCATGAAGGCATGTTCGAAAAAATGTGGTTAGATTTTTTTTTTAAGCTGGGAGGGGGCGGGGATAAATTATTGAATTCAAAACAGCCAAAGGGATTTTGTTCAAACTTTCCTAAAAATTCATCTTTTACCAGAGAAAAAGCATGGAAGATTTCCCAAAAGTGACTTTATTGAAAGTTCGGAATATGTAAAAGAAAACACCCAATTATAATAGAACCTATTTTGCACCTTTCACCTTGATGGAAATTACCAGGCAGCTACTACAATATGCCTGTAAAACACACATCACACAATGTGTGGCAACGAGATAGTAATGTTATGCTTGATGTTTTACAAATATGGGAAGAAAAAGTAATGGGAGGTAAATTTCTTCCACTCATGAAAGTTATGAGCAGAGTTTTTTAGCAGGATATGCCATTTGTGCCTGTGTTGAATGCCAAAAATAGTAAATAAATAACATTTATGGTTGTCCTATTTGAAATCTAATCAGAATAAAGTTATACTTTTTAAAAGTTTCATAGGAAAAGTAGTAGATAGTAGTAGTTTATTTTAACTGGAGTGGGAAAATAATTCCAACTACCAGGATAGATTCTAAAGTAGAAATTAGGAAGAAAGTGCTGGAATGAAGTTATGAATGCCAGCATTGCTCCAAAATGCTGTAACATTTACAGTAGGCCATTGAAGTTATTTCCATCTATTATTGTCTGTGCATGTAGGCACACTGTAATATATAGGGCTAGATTTTCAAAAGAGCTCCAAACCCAAAATTGGAGCTATATTTTCAAAAGAACTTGGCTTTCATTTAGCCAATGTGGTGCTAAGCTCTTTTGAAAATCTGTCGAAATGGGAGTTGAGTTCTTTCCAAAATCTGGCCCCAACTATGGGTGCTGAGCATTTGAAAATCTGGCTCCACAGCGTGTACCTATTACATATGCCCACTGTACACATTGTTGTGTTTATAATTATATGCTATGAACAGATTAATAGATATTAAGACATTTGATTATGATTCTGCATATAAGACTCATTTAAAGCAATATTAACTAAACTACTAAGAAAATCCAGCTGAGTGCTAGCAAATGGCTAAAACCTGTGTTCATAGTAAATGTGGGTGGGCAGTCCTGAACTGTTTATGTATACTGGCCAGCAGACAACAACATAAGGAATTCCAACTGCTGGGAACCAGATGAGAAGGTAGTGCCTGTTACAACCAGTTTAGTGGACTAAAGAACAACCCTCTGGAACAAAGCAGTAAAAGGAAGAGCAGCTGGTCAAAGTAATGCAATATGTAAGTTTCAAGACCCAAAATAAGAGAGTTATAGACAGCCTTTCCTTTGCCATAATTTCACAAAAATTCTTTTCAAACACCTTAATTTGTTAAAAGTTGCAGCTACTACTACAGGGATTACTGTCCATCCCAAAAGCAAAGGAGGGATGAAATAATCCTTTCCCACTAATTATAGTTACAGCTTTTTTAAGTTTTAGGTTAATTTAATGGCGGAGAGACGTGCTAGAGCACTTCAGTTTCCAGGGATGTCAAACAGATGCCATGTAGGCATCGCAGGTTTCACAACATATTCCCTCCAGGGAGGAGGAAGACTGAGGGCAAATCTCACTGAAAATATATTCTTCAGCAGAAAAATGAACTCAGACAAAGTCAACACCAATCTGGTTTCTACAAATATTTGATTGTTGTCAGTCTAAGCATGGAGAAAGGAACTATAGTAGAAAGCTTTGTGAGGTTAGGCTATTCTACAGAAGGATTTCTAGGTCACAAACAATGAATAGAAGTGCAATTCCTATCTCAGGGGTGTATCTACTAAAGGATGATTCACAGAATTGGGCAAAGAGTTGGAACTTCTTTTGCAGTGGAGGCACTGTTAATACAGTGGGTGCTCTTCTAATGTGCTTCAGTGTTTTTAATATTGGAAACAAGTGTGTGGGGGGGGGAGTTGCAATAGTGGCAATACTGCTGTTAAGAATCTGACAACAAGAAATGTTCATTTTATAATGAATTTACTCTCTGTGTGAATAGAGCTGACAAGGAAAATTTTTCTCCAGTCCATTAGCTCACTATGATCTATAGCAACTGTTCTCAATCAGGGGTCTGGAGTGCCCTGGGGAACCAAAAGCAGGTTTCAAGGGGTCCGCCAAGCAGGACCAGCATTAGACTCACTGGTGCCCAGGGCAGAAAGCTGAAGCCTCGCTGCACAGGGCTGAAGCCCAGGACCCCAAACCCCACCACCCAAGGCTGAAGCCAAAGCCTGAGCAACTTAGCTTTGCAGGGCCCCCTGCAGCGTGGGGCCCCAGGCAACTGCCCTGCTTGCTACCCTCTAATGCTGACCCTGGCTTTTATATGCAGAAAAACAGGTGTTGTGGCACAGGTGGGCTGTGGAGTTTTTATAGTGTGTTGGGGGGCCTCAAAAAGAAAAAGGCTTAGAGCCCTGATCTATAGACTAATTTGGCTGCCAATAGAGAATAGGAGGTTATAAGAATAAAGCAATGGATAGTCTCCATTTTGCTGGCTTTCTTAACTTTCTAAAACTGGTTTGAAATTATTTCAGTAGCAGCTTCAGCTGCCTGAAAGTTGTAACTAATAAGACAAAGGAAAGTTTTGTTTTGGGGCCTGGTTGTTGGTATCTGAACCACTAAATGCTTCAGTTTTGATGAACATGGATTGGCAAATTAGTTGGGGTGCAGAATAAGGGAAAGTAAGAAATTTGTCTTCCTTTCCCCCCCCCCCCCGGCATTTTTTAAATTCGTTCATTTTGGGTTCAGTTTTGAAAACGTATGGCACCAAGTGGTATGCAAGAGGCCACATACCTCTCACATTGTGCATCAATGAAAAGAACTATAATCTTTGATTTAGCTCACACAATAATAAATGTTAAGGACAGTAAAGTGTATAGGTCATTTAGTCCACTCCCTGCATATGCAGGGTTGTTTTATACATTACCTTTATCAATACTCTATGCAGATTAATTTTAACTGTATCATGTAAGAGATCTCCTGTTTCCCTAGGGATATTATTCCACAGCCTAATATCTCACTGGCAGGAAGGTTTCTTCCCCTTACATTCAACCTAATGTATCCTTTTCTTAATTTCCTCCCAATGCTCCCAGTTATATTCCATTGATTGCCCAGAATTGCTCCCTCTCCTTTTCTTCACTCAAAATCTCCATGCACCAAGACATAAAACTAACATGATTGTAGACTTCCTAGTCAAAATATAGACCTATGGTATAATGAAACTTACAGTGTATAAGGAAAATATGATCTGTTCCAGTCTGTTGCAAATTAAAGCCCAGATCCTCAAAGCTGCTCCAAGCGATCTGCCCCTATGCCTGTGCAGAGTCCTGATAAAATCAATAGGGTCCCAAAGGGATGCAATGATTCACCCACATGTTGCCACATGCAGAATCAGAGCTTAATGAAACAGAAATTCCAGATAAACTGTTTTCTCCCATTCTATTCTCTGTCTAATCATTTGCGGGGAGGAGAAAATTGTCTTCTGTAACTGTTTTGCTGGAAACTGACTTTTTTTTAAATGTACAGGCTTTTAAAGATACTTAATTATTGGAATAGTATGAACTGAAAAATTACAGGCAAATGCACTTTGAACCAAACACATTATACTCCTACCCATACTTGCTGAAACCTACGTTTGTGATTCTCAGTTCCCTCTTTCATCATTAGGGGTGTCATTAAGTGCTTCAGAGAAAGCTTGACATTCAAATAGTAGGTCTTGGAAAGTAAAGCAGTGAAATAAAGACTGTTCATCTGAGGTGACATTAAGAAAAAGCTTATATAAAATGGGAACTGAAGTGAAAATTGAAAATACTACATTTTTGCTAAAGTATACACTGTACTGTTACACTCTAGCATTGAGCTCATTGGTGTGTCCTGATGTGGACTAGTTAATGTTTAACTGGGAAAAATAAAATGGATGGGTAAGGACTTGCCAGCAGCAAAAACTTTCAAGCTGGCCTTTGTTAGGTCAGTATATAGGTATAAATTCAAGAGACTTTTAGAACACTTTATAAATTGTGCGATTTGATAATTATGGAGTGCTGTTAACAAGAGGCTTTACTTCATGATTAAAAAAAGAAAAAAAATCAAACCTATGGTGCCCCACTGCAACAAAATGGAAAACTGAGAAATGTAACAAGGGGTGAATGAAAATTAAAATAAAACAAAGAAGGAATAAATCTGTGGATAGTAGAAAGGGGAGATTAGTTGAAGCCCTAAAGGAAGAGGAGCCTCCCAGAGTTGTCCTCTTTGGCACATTTACTCCTGAACGTCTGATTTACAATATACTAAACCCTCCCTTGGGCCAATGGAACATGATAAAAACAAATAGAGGTGGTATAAAGGTCTTTTTAAGAAAAGACAAACCCCCTTTTGCTCTTAAGTCTATCTTCCAGGATGTAAAGAAATTTATTATAAGAGGGACAAACATTGGAAAAGGGGGAGTGGGGTGGGTCAGAAATCTCAGTACTCCACAATTGCCACATTATTTCAGTGCAGGAATCTACCAGAACAGATCCTTCCTACCATACTTCTAGAAATAGAGAATTATTTAGGCAATGATAAGAGAAGACAGGCAACATTCTTCTGGGGAGGGAAATGCTTTGTCTCAGGGATGTTTAGTGACCCAACAAGTTTGTGTTGGATCCAAACAACTTAAATACGCTTTAAAACTATGGCCATGTTAATAGATTTTCTTTTGTGACCAGCCTGAATTTGCTCTTAAGCACGCTCTCTTCCCGTTTTGCTGTTCTTTCTGACTCAAGCCCTGCTCACAAAGATTCTTCAAATGGAAGTTGGGCCCCTGTGCTGGCCAGGGCCGGCTCCAGGGGTTTTGCCGCCCCAAGCAGCCAAAAAAACCAACCAAACAAACCATGAATGCGATCTGCGGCAAATTCAGGGGGAGGTCCTTGGCTCCGAGCGGGAGCGAGGGACCCTCCGCCAAATTGCCACCCCTCTCCGAAGTGGCTGCCCCAAGCACCTGCTTGCTACGCTGGTGCCTGGAGCCGGCCCGGGTGCTGACACAGATCTCACTGATGGGTTAGTTAACAAATGTGTTGTTGACATCAGCCCAAAAAGAATCCAGCTCACTTTCCTAGAGCTGTGTTAACTCCACCATGCTACCTGGAGTAAAATACAGTCAAACTTTATTTTTGTCAGAAAAGAAAACATATTACCCAAAATAAACATAGAAGACAGACCTGGGAAATAAAAAGTTTTAAAACATTTTTTTTAAAAACAAGCCACAGCCACTGTTCTGATCACATGAAAGAAATTGTATCACTGTAGTAACCTAGTGCAATTAAGCAATGCCATCTGGGCTAGTTATTCATCATGGGCACTGATTCCATCAATAAATAGAAGGCAGGCAACTGAAAATCAGTTTGAATTACAGTAATAGTACTGGGATGTTCCAGGCTCCATAAAGTTGATATAAAAGTTTTAAACAGAGGTCAGAGTAGCAGCACATTACAATGTTAAAAGGCCTGGCAACAGTAATTTCAGAAAGGAAACAAGTAGAAGGTCCGCCCTTTAAAAGTAGTTCTGCCACCCATTGAGACAGAGAAGTTTTAGTGCAGAGTTAAAACTAGTAATAGACTAAAGACCTATTTTCCAATAAAAGTATTTTTTAAATTAATAAGCAAAGTAGACTTTTGTACAGCATGGGGTAGGGTGGAGGAAGAGGAGGGCTGCTGTGATATTGACTTTATAAGCATTTTATTGGTCTATTGTGATATCAGTTACACTCACAATCAGATTCCATAACACCCACCAAGTTTTTAAACCAATGAAAAAAGAAGAAAAGTTTGCCAAATAGCTCAATTATGCAACCCGCTACTGAGTTAATAAAAAAAAAAGATATAAATGTTGGTAAAGATTAGAGGGACTGAAATATCCAATTTTACTACTTTAACTCTTGTGAAATTTCAATAAAATTTATCACAATAGGCAGCTGGCAGAGTCTGGACACACATTTTCTCCCCCTTTAAAAGGAAAGAATGAAATCATTGAACATTTGTTTCTATTTTCTCTTGTTGAACACAGCTTTAAAACAAATGTCAGAATAATTATAGAATAAGCGAACAGTTCTTTCCCTCTAATTTTTAAAGTACCGTATATACTCAGTCATAAGCCGGTTCGTTTATAAACTGATCCCGGCAAGGTGGATAAGTAAAAATGGAAAATTTGTATAACCCGTTCCTAAGCCGACTCTATAATTCAGGGGTCAGCAAACTTTGGCTCCCGAGCCATCAAGATAAGCTGCTGGTGGGCCGAGATGGTTTGTTTACCTCAAGCATCCACAGGCATGGAGGTAAAACTAAGTAAACAAAGTGTCCCAGCATGCCAGCTGCTTACCTTGAAGGGCCAGGACAGCAACTGGTGGGGAAGTTTTGGGGGGGGGGGAGAAGCTGGGAGTCAAGGGAGTAACCCCTGTAACCATACCCCACATGACCCCCACACTCTCCCCATCCCATCCCTTCCCACCTTATCTGGGGACGGCCAGGGGAGGATGTCTCTGGCCTGGCTGGAGCTGCTCTGGCAGGCTGGGCAGCACAGCCGAAGCCTGCTTCGGTGGGTCAGACCAGGTGGCATGGCCACAGCATGTTCCAGCGGGCTGGGGCAGGTGGCACGGCCGCAGCGTGCTCCGATGGCTCGGCCACAGCCTGCTCTGGGGAGCAGGGCCGAGCGGCATGGCTGCAGCCTGCCAGCCCCAGAGCTGCAGCTGCTTCAGAAGCTGGGAGGAGAGCAGCATGGCCAGAAGCAGAGAGACTCTGGTCCCGCCTCTTCCCTTCTGGCTGTGCTGCCTCTCCTTGCTCCCGCTGTAGGGGGGAGGGGCTGTGTCCCACCTCTCCCTCTCCATACCCATTCATAAGCCAACCCCCTTAGAACACAAGAATGGCCATACTAGGTCAGACCAAAGGTCCATCTAGCCCAGTATCCTGTCTGCTGACAGTGGCCAATGCCAGGTGCCCCAGAGGGAGTGAACCTAACAGGTAATAATCAAGTGATCACTCTCCTGCCATCCATCTCCACCCTCTGACAAACAGAGGCTAGGGACACCTTTCCTTACCCATCCTGGCTAATAGCCATTAATGGACTTGACCTCCATGAATTTATCTAGTTCTCTTTTAAACCCTGTTATAGTCCTAGCCTTCACAACCTCCTCAGGCAAGGAGTTCCACAGGTTGACTGTGCGCTGTGTGAAGAAGAATTTCCTTTTATTTGTTTTAAACCTGCTATCCATTAATTTCATTTGGTGGCCCCTAGTCCTTGTATTATGGGAATAAGTAAATAATTTATCCTTATCTAATTTCTCCACATCACTCATGATTTTATATACCTCTATCATATCCCCCCTTTAGTCTCCTCTTTTCCAAGCTGAAAAGTCGTAGCCTCTTTAATCTCTCCTTATATGGAACCCATTCCAAACCCCTAATCATTTTAGTTGCCCTTCTCTGAACCTTTTCTAGTGCAAGTATATCTTTTTTGAGATGAGGAGACCACATCTATACGCAGTAATCAAGATGTGGGTGTACCATCAATTTATATAAGGGCAATAAGATATTCTCCATCTTAGTCTCTATCCCCTTTATAATGATTCCTAACATCCTGTTTGTTTTTTTGACTGCCTCTGCACACTGCGTGGACGTCTTCAGAGAACTATCCAGGATGACTCCAAGATCTTTTTCCTGATTTGTTGTAGCTAAATTACTACAGCTCAAAGCAGCAGGACGACTCAGGAGCTCAGCTGAGCTGCCCAGCTGATGCCGGCGGCTGGCCACGCTGCAGCTGGGGGGAAGCGGGGGAGGGGCTGGGGGAACCTCAGCCTCCCCAGCTGGGAATCCTGGGAGCAACAGGATGGTCTGGCCCGCGGACTGGAGTTTTTTGCCCATCCCCTGGCCCTTTAACAACCGGTTCTCCACGGAGGTCTAATTTTAGCAATCGGTTCTTGGGAACTGGTGGGAACCGGCTCCAGCTCACCACTGGTCTTAACTATCTTGAGCAGTTTAGTATCATCTGCAAACTTTGCCACCTCACTTTTTACCCCTTTCTCCAGATCATTTATGAATAAATTGAATAGGATTGGTCCTAGGACTAACCCTTGGGGAACATCACTAGTTACCCCTCTCCATTCTGAAAATTTACCATTTATTCCTACCCTCTGTTCCCTGTCTTTTAACCAGTTCTCAGTCCATGAAAGGACCTTCCCTTTTATCCCATGACAACTTAATTTACGCAAGAGCCTTTGGTGAGGGACTTTGTCAAAGGCTTTCTGGAAATCTAAGTATTCTATGTCCACTGGATCCCCCTTGTCCACATGTTTGTTGACCCCTTCAAAGAACTCTAAAAGATTAGTAAGACACAATTTCCCTTTACAGAAACCATGCTGGCTTTTGCCCAACAATTTATGTTCTTCTCTGTGTCTGAAAATTGTATTCTTTACTATTGTTTCAACTAATTTGCCCGGTACTGTTGTTAGACTTACTGGTCTGTAATTGCCGGGATCACCTCTAGAGCCCTTTTTAAATATTGGCATTACATTAGCTATCTTCCAGTCATTGGGTACAGAAGCCGATTTAAAGGACAGGTTACAAACCATAGTTAATAGTTCCGCAACTTCACATTTGAGTTCTTTCAGAACTCTTGGGTGAATGCCATCTGGTCCCGGTGACTTGTTAACGTTAAGTTTAGCAATTAATTCCAAAACCTCCTCTAGTGACACTTCAATCTGTGACAGTTCCTCAGATTTGTCACCTACAAAAGCTGGCTCAGGTTTGGGAAGCTCCCTAACATCCTCAGCTGTGAAGACTGAAGCAAAGAATCCATTTAGTTTCTCCGCAATGACTTTATCATCTTTAAGCGCTCCTTTTGTATCTTGATCATCCAGAGGCCCCACTGGTTGTTTAGCAGGCTTCTCTGGTGCTTCCCTTTTTTACTAAAAAAATTCGGCTTAGGAATGAGTATATACGGTATTCTTTGCTGAGAAGGGAGCCTTGCTCGCCTTAGTTCATAAGTTCCTTGGGACAAGGACCCACTTTTTGTTCTGTGTTTGTACAGAACCCTGCACAGTGGGTTGTGATCTATGACAGAGCTTCTAGGTGCTATGTTAATACAACTAATATTAGTCCTTACTTTAACAGACCATGCTTATTCCTTAGCTCCTGAAAAACAGACCCTATTGAAGTCAATGGCAAAACCACCATTGACTTTACTCAAAATGTTCTAGGAAGAGGAGTCTCCATTTCTGGCATATTGATACAAGCAAGAACATAAAGCCACAGCATGCATATGGATAGTCCATGCACAATAAACTACTGAGCTGAAGGCTGGTTTGTCAAGAAGTGCATGTGTCTTCAGTGCAGTGTTTCCAGTGCTCATAAGATTCACAATATTTGATTTTTTTCTTAAAGCTCCAGCTGCTGGAATCATGAGAATCTCAGCTTTCATTTAAAAAAAAATTTCTAGACCTCAGTTGTTAAGAAAAATCTTGAAAACATGACCTGAGTGCATCCTAAAAGCTCAGAAACCAGAAGGCAAAGGAAGTGCCCAAAGTTTGTTTGTTTTGTTTTAAACCTCATGATTTTGAAGTCAATCTCATGATTTTGGAGGTCTGACTCATTATTTTTGAACACTTGGGATTGGCAGTACTGTGAATGCATTTAGGCCTAAATCCAGAGCCTATTGGCTTTAATCGGAGTCCTTCCATTGACTTCAAGAAGTACTTAATCCAATGCCCACTGAATAGCATGATTGCTTTAAAGAAATGTTTGTTAAAAACCTAGAGCCAGAGTCAGGCCGCTATTTCCACATATAAAGGAACAGAAAAAGTCAAGTTGTATGCAACTGTTATGCCCCAGTCTAGGCTCCTGAACAGGAGAATTGCAAGGAGGTTGCAAGTGCATTTTGAAGCATAAACTTCTTGATCTGGTCAATTATTCCTGAATGTCTCAGCAATAATCTCCAGGGAGGATTTGTGGGAGACCACAGCTGAATCAAAACAAAGGCTTACATTAACCACATAAGTGGATAAAAGTCCCTTAGGTCCCCAGAGCCCTGACTCATCCTCAGTAAGATTTGGGGATTAGGCCCATGCATTCCACATAGAGCAGAGTTCCGCAGACAGGCTGAGGACTCACAACTGTAGGTTTGTCAGATTGGAGACTACTCCTAAAAAGGGAACTACTAAAATAGCTTTCAAGGCTAAAAATCCCCAAGATTTGACTGCTAGTCATTACCTTCTGGGTAGAGCTAACTAAGAAGGCAAGGAAGAGTTCCAGAGAATCATCCATCTGATCTTCTAAAACTTAGGGATCTGAGTTTGTAATTTATTATTTACAATAACCATAACCTTTAATGAGAATTAAAAATAAATAAAATAAGGTACTCTGACTTCCCTCTGAATGGAGGTGAAGGAGAAGGAGAATTCCTCAGAGTTCTTCCTGATTTTTCCTGCTAAATCAAAATTCATGTCTATTTGTACACCACTCATATGGATTAGCCTTGTTTTCTAAGGTGCTCAGATAACATGGGGAAGTGCACAGAAATACTCAGACACACAGATATGGCATGTACAAACATTTCTGCCCCCAAAAGTTTACAATTTAAACTGCACAGATATAACATACAAATATAAAGTTCAGGTATTTCAAAGTTCTTATTTTGGTTTGTGATTTTCAGCAGTAGTTTGTTTTGCCTTTAAAAGAAAAGTGAGTGCGGGGGGGAAAGAAACTTGGTACTGTCAAAATAAAAGTGCCAACAGTTTCAGTGTAAAAATCAACCTTTGCTTTTGGTATTATCATGCTTGTAGCTTCATTAACATTTCATCTGAAATCAGGTCCCTTTAACTTTCATTCTTCAGTAAAGCATAGGGAGCAATAAATGCCACCCAAGTTAGCTTTTTTTAAAAATGCTTAATAATCAGTCTCTGATATATTTGTGAGCAAAGCACTATTTAAAGCAATGGCCTGCCTGATGCTGGGAAGCAAGACATGGTCAGAAGTATTAGGTTAGATCAGCACATCTGTAAAAAAGTTTTACATCTTTAATTATCCAGAATTCTGACAAGGGAATAATGCAGACTATTTTTATATTTTGAAACTTCTTCTATATAAATATAATTTCATTAGATAAATGTATTGACTTTTTTAGATAACCATAAGACTGATATAAAAATAAAAACTTAGAAATAAGACACTTCATGGCAATCAGTAACAGATTTTTACAAATAAGCAGGATTAAGGAAAGTAGCTTATTAGCTGATGAAGATCCAACCTGTGTGACTATGGCACAGCCACTGCTTCCATTCTGCTGTTTGGAATTATATCATAGAATCATAGATCAGAAGGGACCAATATGATCATCTAGTATGATATCTATTCATTGCTGGAAAAATTTAATTGAAGGCCAAATTTCACTGGTTGGGTCTACTAGGAAGTAGACTGAGATCTCTTGTACCATTCATATGGACAACCAAATAGGCCTCTGATCATCATCCTCACACTGAGGATATCCCTCTAGGAGAGGGGACACCAGTTATTAGGAAGAGACAGGTAATGGTAGTAGGGGATTTGATTATTAGAAATATACATAGTTGGGTTTGTGATGACCAGGAGGGCCTAATGATGAGTTGCCTGCAGGATGCAAAGGTTGCAGACTTCTCAATAGACTTATGTGCAGTGCTGGATGCAGATACATGGTACATGGTGGTACACAGGAGAGAGGTAGAAGAGAGGGAGAGACTGCTGCAGGAAGAATTTAGAAAATTCTGAGAGATAATTAGTTCAGGACCTCCATTCCAGTTCATCAAAATGCTTCCAGTTCCATGCTCCAGACACAGTCAGAAACAAGTGGATGGACCATCAAAAAGAACCATGGACCAGAAATCTAAAAAGAAAAAGGGAAAATAAAAAATTAAAAACAAGGAGAGAAGAGTTTTAAAACAGAAAGCAGGAGAGACCATATCCCTTAGCAAAAAAATCAAGATATAATTATAAAAAGGGGACTTCCTAAGAGGGAAGAGAGGAGAGAGAGACTGAGAGGAGGAGATAGAGATAAAAAAAAAGAAAAAAAAAAAAAAAAAAAATATTTACAACACACACAATTGACAGACACATAATATTGACAAAATTTTATTTATAATGCTTGTAAAAAAAATATGTCTAAATATGGAGTGCTTGGTACTAAATGAGGATATTAACATAACGATTAATTAAACTTGATGCAGAAAAAATATGGAACAATGCTAATCAAAAATGGAGTAATAAAAACATAGGATAAAAAATATATAAAACACACACAATAGCTGGGGGTGTTGGGTATATATATAATATGTGAAAAAGAAAAAAAAAAAAAAAAAAAAAAAAAAATCAATAAAAAATAGAATCTTATATCTAGAATCTTTATGCAAATGAAGATGGGAGTATAGCAGTAAGACCACCTGACTATGATGGTGACAGTGATTGTGAAATGCTCACAAGATTAGAGATTATAGAGAGAGGAAACAAAAAAAAAAAATAAAAATTCATTTTTCAACACAAATCATCACATGTTAATGTCACCTCAGAATGGGATGCAGACTGTTCCTTGGACCAGCTAGTCCTGGAACACACAAGGGAAGAGGTAATTCATAAATGTATATCCACAAATTTAAAAATGGTAAGAGGACCAAAAAAATGACACCATGGCTAAACAAAAAACAAAAGCAAGCAGCAAGCCAATAATACAAAAAAAAATAAAAAAAAAAAAAAAAACAGCAAAAAAAAGAAAGAAAGGAGCATAAATTCTGGTGTGTGTGTGTATGCTGATGTTGTGTGTGTGTGTCCTTCCCCCCCTCCTGTACTGTTTGTGTCCTGCTGAACTCAGTGTTCAGTTCTCTTCTATTGTGTGTGTGTGTGTACGTAGCATGGAGTGTGTGCAATCACTCAGGGCCCGATGCTACATACCTCTCATTTGGAACTGTTATGTTTTGTTCAGACTGTTGCTGACTCTGCTGGTTCCTGGTTATTACATGCTTTGATTCACCACCTACCTGTGTGTTTTGCTTTGATTTCCCTGTGTTTTGGGATTACAGTTCTGGGGCTCATAAAAGCGTAACACAAGTCAAGTGTCAAAGTATAATTAGGCAGGACTAAAAATAATTTGAAGAGCGACTAGCAAAATGCACCAAAACTAAGAGCAAACTTTTCTTTTAAGTACATCAGAAGCAGGAAGCCTGCCAAACAATATGGGGCCACTGGACAATCGAGGTGGTACAGGAGCACTCAAGGAAGATCAGGTTGTTGCGGAGAAGCTAAATGAATTTTTTGCATTAGTCTTCATTGCAGAGAATGCAAGGGAGATTCCCACTCCTGAGACAGTCTTTTTTTTTTTTTTAGGTGACAAATCTGAGGAACTGTCCCAGATTAAGGTGTCATTAGAGGAAGTTTTTGAACAAATTGATAAATAAAACAGTAATAAGTCACCAGGACCAGATGGTGTTCACCCAACAGTTCTGAAGGAACTCAAGTATGAAATTGCAGAAATATGAACTGTGACATGTAACCTACCACTGAAATCTATTTCTGTCCCAGATAACTGGCAGAAGCTAATATAATGCTTATTTTTAAAAAAGGCTCCATAGGCGATCCTGGCAATTACAGGCCAGTAAATCTAACTTCAGTACCAGGCAAATTAGTGGAAACTATAGTAAAGAATAGAATTATCAGGCATAGATGAACATGGTATATTGGGGAAGAGTTAACACGACTTTTGTAAAGGGAAATCATGTATCACTAGTCTATTAGAATTCTTTCAGGATGTCAAAAAATATGTGGGCAAGGGTGAGATAAGTGGAAAGTCTTCTCATGGATCAGTAACTGGTTAGAAGATAAGAAACATTTATGCATCAGAAATTTGATTGCCTTCTGTTCATGTAAACAGGATGGAGATCTGTCCGTGGTCTGATTAAATCTGTATGTTTGTAATAGACAAATTTTAATGGTTGTGAAGCAGTGATGTTATGAGAGAATATTAGATGCTGCCTTATTAACCTCAAGACGGAACTGGGGATAGAAGCAAGAGGCAAGTCCATTTCAAAAGCACAGATACCCGCACAGTAACACACACAGTATGCTGTAACCATTGAACAAGATTGGTCCTGCTTTGAGCAGGGGGTTGGACTAGATGACCTCCTGAGGTCCCTTCCAACCCTGATATTCTATGATTAATAAAATACAGTCTGAAGGCCTGATTTTCAGAGTTTATCACTGGGCAATTTTGGGTCCACCAATTATTGCACTGAAATTTGATTTTATAATTGCATAATATACATCATAAATTCCAGTAGATATGAATCATTAAAAGTGAGTCTGTTTTGCGGAACATCAGTTTAAAATGGCAACTCCTTTTGTACATTAACTTGCAAAGGAATTTCAAAGCTTCATTTCTTGAATAATTCTGGATCACTCCACAATATTAAGTATGGTTAAGCAGACCAGATAATGAGAGAAGAGAAAATACTAAAAGTGAAACAAAACAAAAACACTAAAGAAAAATTATCCTGATTCCTGGGATCAAAGATAGTTTTGAGTGTACAGTAGCTCACTTGTTAATGTATGCAGAAAGAGCCAGTAAATAAGAGACCTGCTTCATTATGGCTGTCCCACAGTTACTCTAAACCTTATTTTGCAACAGCATGGAGAGAATAAAAACTTCTTAAGCTAGTTGTCCTTCACTCTGAGACAGGATAATCTCAGAGAAACATTTTACGGTGCATCTTTTGAAGACAAGTGCATTAGTCTTTACTGAAAAAACATTTGGTTGACCTTGAAAATAAAAGCATTCATGAGAAGTATGAGCAGAAGTTTTCATTATTCCTTAAGCCCTCCCGTCAGAGAGACAAAAAATTCCACCCTTCATTGCAACTCCACAATACCAAGTTGCCAGGCAACTGATCTTTTATGGTGAATTGCCATGGTGACTGATGTAAACAAAATCATAAATCCCATTACCTAGCTAAAGACTAAGGCTGTGTTATAAAAGGAGAAAGAGAGTCACTCTGAAGTTTAAAGAGATAATATAAAATAGAGAGTGACAAGATTTCAGAAAAAGTAAAATTGCTATGGATGATACTGTAGTTAATCGGATTCGTCTTATTGACATTAATATCTTTTCCAATCCTGATCAGATTAGTCATAATTTAAAAAATGCATTTTCAGCAAAGTCAAGTAATCTGAGGAATCTGCCACAGTACATCAGGTAAATCCTTGCCCCCATAAAGCCAACCTGTGCATAGGAGAGCAGTGTGAACATCAATAAAGTGGACTGGAAAGCCATTCAGTGAGACTAATTACAGCTAAAAAGTTGCTAGTACAACGTGGTTGCTACACAGCCATGTTCTGTGACGTTCTGTGGGAAGTCACAGAATAAGTTTTGCGTTTCCTTGCATAAGTCTTTTGCCTACTAGGTTCTTCTCTCATGAACAGGACAATCTATGGAACCACTTTCCAAATATTTACAGCCTGATGTTAGAACTAAGACAGCAGTCTTCCAACAATTCAATAACAGGGAAGCTACACTTTTATTTACAGACACTTGTGTGAGACCCAACAACCTCTGTATAACCATGTTTGGAGTTGTCTGTCCAGTCAGGAACTATGACAATTTAAAGTTAATTTTGTTCTCATAACTATCTCATCTTAATTTCTTTTTCTCCAATATATACATAACAATACCATTAGTGACTACCCTGGCTATGCCAAACAGCCTCACATTGATCCAACAAATTACACTAGAAAGTGGCACAATGAAGAACGGTATCACAGCCCTAGCCAGATTTTTCAAGTTTGCCACATTATTTCAAGGTTTGCCACCCATTTTCAGTTAAGTTATACAGTATAGCAACATATGCACATAGGGCCAAATTCTACTGTAGGCTACTCTGGATTAACACCACTGCATTGTTCCCAGCAGAACACACTAAGGATCAAACAGAGACATGGAATTACAGGATAATGTTTAATGCCTTTTGTATCATAAGATACTACTGATCTCAGCAGCTTCTCCCCCCGCAAAAATTTCCCCATGAGTTGCTGTTCCAGCCAGTCAAAGTAAGCATCTGGCGTGCCAGGGCACTTTGCCTGCGGGCGCGCGAGGTAAACAAACCATCTCAGCCCACCAGCGGCTTATCCTGATGGCTTGGGAGCCAAAGTTTGCTGACCTCTGAATTATAGGATGGGTTATAAGAATTTTCCATTTTTACTTATCCATCTTTGTGGGGGGTCAGCTTATAAACGAACCAGCTTATGATCAAGTATGTATCCTCACAACCTTTTAGGCCTTTTTGCCCATCTCCCTGATAAATCACACTGTTCCCTACAATACAGGGTCAAGTGTTTTGCCATTTAAGTGAATCAAGTGATGGGCCTCACATCACTTGCTATTGGAAAACAATATTACAGTCTAATGAACTTTACTCTTTGGAAGTCTGTTGGAATTGGTTTCCAGTTAAGTTGAGTAACTGGAGTCAAAATAGGTGTTTCTTAATCAGTTTCATCCCCGTCTTACTGATTAATGAAGATTTTAAATAAAAGTGGACTTTGCACAGATCCCTTTAGCCCCAAATTCTCTACTGGGTATATTGAGGACTGTGCTGGAATTGCAAGCTGTCACTTTAAGGGAGATGGAGGGCACAGTTCCTAGTGATGTTTGCAGGCTAAGGGCCTCTGTAGGAAGGTGTGGGGTCAGAGATAGCATGAAAAGAACCATTTTAAAGTTAGGTGAGGTGAGCTGAGTTGAGTTGAGCCTTGCTGCCGTAGGGAGCAGTCAGTTTTCTCTCTGTGTGTGTTTTCGGGTTCTTGTTCTGAAATAAAGTAGCATTACATTCCAACCTTCCAGCAAGAATATTTATGTTGTTATCCAACTTCTCTGAGTATATGCCATAAAGGTAAAATATATGTCACTGGTTAGCATTACATATCAGTCCTTGAGTCAATTTTCAGTCAGGGCAACAATGCTCATATACAACCAATTTGAGTTTAATGTCAATGACACATAGGATTAAGTGTTTCACTAAAGCCTGGATATACTGGGTTACCATTATTTCATTCCTTTCACTCACCAATCTTATGATTAGATTAAAAGTCAGCTAATTTTTTCTAATCAAGATTATTTGTCCCTTAAAAATCCCAGTATTATCTATTATAATTCTTTTTATTTTGTTTTGTGCTTTAAATCTCTAAGATCTGTTTTATTTTAATATTTATTCCATTATTTCATTATGGATTGAAATTAGAAGCAGTTAATACAGATAATTAGATTGATATTTAGACTGGCTATCCCCACCATGCACTCGATCACGTGATATGCTGTACTTAATAATCTCTTATTTTTGTTGTGTTCTGTCAGAAAGATGCCTCTGAAAGGAAAGCTATGAAATGTGTGTTGTTCAGTCTCACATTCATCCTGAGATTTCAGTACCCATGTATCTTTGCATGTAACCCAAATGCAGTAAACTTCTTTGAATGTTGAAAATACAGCCAAGATGATATATCAGAACATAGTCTTTTGAATGTATCATGTACCTGCTGCTCCTTCCCATCTTTAACCATATCTGGTCTCACTAAAGCCAAAACACAACTAACATGACTACGGACTATTCAACGCAAGAAAAACAGCAGGGTTGGGTCTTACCTTAGTCTTACCGGTGTAATAAAAGAAGAGGAGATTCCTGTGTTTACCCTCACAAAGTTCTAACCACACTGAAGTGCAGAACTAGATTCTTTTACAAATGAAAAACTAGATTATTTTACAAATGTCCGTGAAACTTGAAAATATTGGACTGAAATGAGCATAACAGAGAAACCACTCCAGATATTATTATTTTCATCTTTCCTGTCATGCAGACTTTAGAAAACTGGATTATAACCAAATCTGTCTTGTAGATTTGCACCCAAAGTGCTTTGCTGAATCCAGCTGACCTCCTACCCACAGCATTAATGACTACAGTTTATTCTGGCATAATGCACAGATCCTCCCAGCTTTGTAAATCAGACAGAGATGATAATAAATGGAGTGATGGGCTGTGTACGGGAAATACCCTTATTTTTCTTGCATGCTTGTAACCAAATACTTAAACTTCTTACATGCCTTAATGTTGTTTGGATAAGAAAAAAGGCCCATTGCGCTAACTAGCATTTGTCCACATGACAAAATAACCACAGAATTTGGCACAATTCTACACAGTTTCTGTTCATGAGAGGCCCAGGACTGAAATACGTTGATGCTGCAGATCAGAAATGCATTAGCAGAGTTGTGTAGGAAAGTTTATGCATCTGGACTTTAGCAGGCTGACACCAAAAGAAGGGGATTACCTTTTTAAATGAATATCATGGTTTGCACTCACTAGATCTCTGGGATTGAAAAAAGATTTCTTGGGTAACTTGCTTAATATCAATGAGGGATTCTTAGCCCACCCCTTGTTGGTTTTGCCTAGAAAACTCTTTGTAAAGCAGACCACTTCCCCTCTCCTGACATGGAGATGTTTGATCAGGTGGTAAGTATGACTAGTGCTTAACTCTCCTTTTTCTCTCTATTGCAATCTGTCTTTCTATCCTATCCCTCCTGAGTTTAAAAAATAACATCCATCACTTCACCATAAGCTGAGAAGGGAATCTAGTATGCTAAATAAGAAAATGAGGGGAGGGTTTTTTGCCTTCTTCTATATCAAAATAACAGATATTTTATCTGAAAGCAATAGTACCTTCCTATCCCCACTTGCACCCACAGAGAGTCTGGATGTGTGAAGCACTCACCCACTGGCTGACATTTGGTGCCATTAGGCACAGCCGAGGCCAGCAGAAGCTAATTTACAGAATTGCGGGTGTGGCAGTCAGCATCTCACAGGAAATAAGGTGATAAGAGTATTGCTGCTGTATGAGAAACTTTAAGGAGTTCACAGGTAGGGGGACTTCTCCTTAGAGGAGTAAGCTAAAGGAGAAATATATCATTTGTAATTGCATTTAGGGTCACTGAGTTTGAAGATCAGGAACGTCCACATTGTTAGAACCTTGTGCGGTGTTCCAGTTAATTTTTCAGAGAGTGGTGTTTTGTCCTAAATCTTATAAGGTACTACAGTGAGGCCTCATTAAGGAGATGACAAATATGTTCACTTGTCTTGCTGTCATTATCCACCTCCAGGAGCACTCTTTTCAATCAAGCCAGTGATATTGGGAACCTCCCGTTTCTCCCCATATTGAGGTTTTCTAGCACACTTTTACATGCATTAAGTCTACACAAGCCATAAAGCCAGTCCTTCCTTGAATAGAAAGTTATATCAGTATATCTCCCTGACAAAATTATTTCTTGTCCTCATCCACCACCTCAGCAACAAACTTTTTACTTTGAAAATCTAGTTACTATAAATGTGCTCGAGAGTTTGAAACCCCTCTGTTAGTTTTACACCTTCAATTGAATTTCCTGGGATAAGTTATTTACCTACCTGCCAGTCCCTTCCATACACTTGAAAATTTACTCCATTCTGTTAAATAGAAATCATTAAGGTTACACGCTTCTAGGGCAGATTGAATAATAATTTAAAAAACTAGTTTGCAGAGATATTTGCAAATAAACATCTCAAATGTGATTTGCTAATATTTATGGAATCATACAGCTTGCTAGTCACAAATATTCCTCCATCTTCCAGTGTTTGTTTAAATGTTGGTGAATGGTGGGAGTTTCACCAATGTATAGCAGAAGTACTCTCTACATTATCTAATATTCATATTTGTTCTATTCCAAAGCTTCACTCAACCATTTAAAGATCAGAAAATATACCATGTGATCACTCATGCCCCTTGAAATAAGGATGGTCAAGTGCATGGGGTAAGTGGGGTTCAATGCCTACTTCAGATATGGGCTTCCTATGCAACTTTGGGTTAAGTAACATAATCTACCTTGTTCCTCAGTTTCCCCTATCTGTAAAATAGGGATATTTCCCTACCTCACACAGGTGTTGAAAGATTAAAATCCACTAATCATTGTGAGGTGCTCAAATACCATAGTAAAAGGGCCATAAAAGTACCTTGTTCTATAGAATGGAAAATAGTTGAAGTGTGTTCATCAAAAGATAGAGGGGCTTGAAAGTCAAGACATCAATGCAAGGAAACTCAGATTCATCACATATATGGCAGGAACTGGGCATTTCTGATCTGGTTTCTGACAAGAGGCATAGGCGCTGATTCCGTGGGTGCTCCGGGGCTGGAACACCCATGGGGAAAAATTGGTGGGTGCTGAGCACCCACCAGCAGCCTCCTATTAGCTCTCCAGCACCTCCCACTCGCCACTGGGCCCTGCTGATCAGTGCCTTCTCCTCCCCCTCCCTCCCCGTGCCTCCTGCCTGCCACGATCACCTGTTTCGCTGCATGGAGGAGGCTCTAAAGGGAAGGGAGAAGGAACAAGGACACGGCATGCTCGGGAGAGGGTGTGGAATGAGGCCGAAAAAGGTGGGATGGTGCAGGAAGAGGTGGGGTGGGGGTGAGGACTCAGGGGAAAGGGTGGAGTGGGGGGTGGGGCCTGTGGCAGAGCCAGAGGTCGAGCACCCTCTGGCACATCGGAAAGTCAGCGCCTGTGACAAGAGGTCAATGTAAGATCCCGAGAGGACCAGAAAGCTGGACGTTAATAACCCATGGTCTCACAATTATGAGTTTGAATTCTTCAGTCAATGTTTTCCTTATGAGCCGAAACTCTTCAAAATTTTAGTTCAACCACCACTATTCATTAATTTGGCAGGTCATGTATATGTAGTAACCTCTTTATTGTTATTAACATTCCATTCAAGGGTATTCTGAATTCTTGGCCTGCTCTTTGGAATGAATGACCTTAAAATATACTATTGTGAGCAGTCCCAAGAATGTCATTTAACCATTTCCATTTTTAATTATCGCAATATGGAAAATAGAAAAAGAAAAAAGTGGCAGCTAGAACCTCAGAAATTACTATTTGTGGTACCATTGCTGTGCATGACATTTGCCAACAAATATTTACTAGTGCAAAGTCTCACGGACCTGCTATGAGAAACTGCAGAACAATAAATATAAATGGCAAATAGTTTGCCTAACTCAATACATACCTATTGAGAAGCTAGTTTCCTTTCAATTACTCATCTTACATAAGAAGAGTATCATTTTCTAGCCTTGCTTGCATCTAGGAAATGCATGCACAAAGCCAGCTAAGCCTCTCTCCCATGGAACTTTCCTAATGGCACTTGAGGCACCCAGCTGCAAGACACGATGTCACATTCATTTAGGTTCAAACTACTGTACAGAAGCAAATGGAGGTATTTGTTTTGCAAATTGCTCTTTAATTTCCAAGGTAGCCACACTTGATATAGTGACTGCAGATGGTATCACCTTGTTTTCACTAAAGGCTGGAGCATAAAAACAAAACAACAACAAAAAACACAGATGTGCAAGCTGACAGCCTTCCCTATTTGAAACTGGTTTACCCATGAATTCACTCAAATTCTAATTACCTTGAGTGCTTAACCAGACATCCTTCCAAAAGGAAAATCAGTTTTAAAATCCCAGCTATATTCAGCAAATATAACCTGAATAAAAATCAGGTAAAATACATAAGAAATTACTGGGCAAGACTCTCAATCTATGTAATTCAGGAAGTCAGACTACACGACCATAATGGTCCCTTATGGCAAAATGATCCATAGTAGTATGTTATTATGCCACCAAACTTGAGACACTTTGAAAGTGTCTGTCAGGGCAGGAGGGTGAGGTTACAGTACATTTTACCCTTATCACCTGCCTGACACAGTCTGTTCTGTGGGATTAAGAGACTATAGGTAACCCAGATGATACAACCTATAGGTAACCCAGATGGTTGCCTGGAGACTTTTGGCTTATGTTTCCTACATAGTATCTGCATTCCATCATTAAGACTATAAATAGGTTCCCTTCATCTCATCCTCTATTCAGTTTCTTTAGGAAAATAGAAAACAGGAAGTAACATCTCCCTGAAGTCTTTGGCACACTTTTCACCCCCTTTGCAGTCTTTTCAGTAGGAAGGGGAGACTTCCAAAGTACCCCACCAAAAAGCACCATAGGAAGATCACTTAGAAACTATACATCTGTAATGCTGTTAAGAAAATTCATCAGGTGGGTCCTGATGTCTTCTCTCCAGCTCTGATGCATGTTGCACCCCTTCCTCCTTATTGTCTTTTATGAGTGGGTATGGGTTCTAGATGTATCCTGGAAGTTGCATTATGATTTGGGTTCAATAAGCTACTTCTCATGTTCTTTCTCCCTCTCTCTCTCTCTTTTATATTATCTATATACACACACCCTTCTCCCCAGTCCCAACATGTTGGAAGAACAGCACCCAATAGCAATCTTGCTATAATGAGGAAATGCTTATGTTTAATACAGATTTTCAGTCAAATTAGCAAATGGCTACAGCTTTTGTGTGCCATAATTTTTGGGAGCAGAAGTTGAAACACCTGATTTTCGGAGATGCTAAGCACTCAGAAGTCCCATTCACCTCACCTGGAGCTGGGGTGTTCAGTTCTTTTGATGCTCCCATTCCAATCTAACACTAATTCAAACTCTCTTGAAAAATGTCTTGCTCTCCCTATTTCACTCTGAACAGCAGAGTCACTCTAACTCTGTTTACCACACAGTGTTTAGATTTTTTTTTTAATCAGGGAGGAGTGGGATTCTCAGGTGTCTGTGTACACAGCAATCAAAAGGTGATGCCTGAGTGGTTTAATCTGTCCCTGCTGGTTTAGTCATGCCCCTGACACACTAAACCTAAAATACTTTGAAAAAGCCTAAATAAGCAGCCAGCCCCTTCACTAGGCCCCTGATTCTCCCTGTGGGAACAGTCAACCCTGAAAATGTTCAAGGGGCTTGGGGTAATTAATTCTACATAATGCCCCAAATGACCCAATATGTACCTCTTGAGCCTAAACAAGTTTTTTAAAACTATGGCATAAATGTAAAAGATTAGCCAGCTCCAGTCTTGCTGTAATATTGGCTTAACAATGAGAAGAACTTCTAGGGCTTGTTTTGAATTGCCTTACCCTTTTAGTGCCCTCAATTTTACACCTGGGACTAATTGTAGGCACAATTAATTGTAGATGTAAATAATGGCAGTTGGAGGTCTTACAACTTGATTTGCAAGTGCAAGCAGTTGGAGACTCAGATGCCATCACCTGTGTCTGCAGTCAATTGCAGGTATGAAAGGGGAGACTTGGGTGGAAGTTTGTTTGTTTTTTTTAAATCTAGCCCTTAATACTTATACAATGTGAATGCTTACATATTAAATTTCTCTTGGGAGGGTTAAATCAGAAGTGAAATTGTATTGGAGCTGAGTCACAGCTTCTTACTGTACATAGGATGTCTTAGATTAACATAATAGCTATCAATAGCAGAAACATGTTCTAGTGACAGTTTAATTTAAAATCCTTATTCAGTAAGCCACTGTTTATCCATGGTCAAAGTTCTCATCTTGTTCTTCCAGATTTTTTTTCTTTTTACTCAGAATAGTTTCACTATATTTTAAGGCCAATTTAAAATAGAAAACTAAAAGACTACAGCACAATTGCTGATTCTATACCACACCAGCTGTACTGGCCCTCAACAATTAACATACCATTGAAATCAAGGGAATGGAAAAAGGTACCTGGTACTTTTAGCAGCCCAGCAGGTGTGTTCTACCTAGTACATTCAGTAGCAGCCAGGCAGATAACCTGAGAAAGTTAGAGAGAAGTTGCTGATGATCAGTTATTCATAACAATGTTTTAGTCCTTTTTATCAACAGCTGCTATGGTTCATTGTTTGGATTTGATCAGTGTGTGTTTTGGTATACATTTTGATCTCGAGTTGTACAGCTGCACATGAAACTGTAAGCGGATGTCCCAGTCAATTTTTCAAAACTTTTTCATTCTGCTTTCTGAAAGTAAATAAATGGTCTACACTGAATGGGAAGGCCCCTCAAATATCCATATTATCTTTAAGCATGGTATTATCTTTAGTGAATGTATAACTCTGTGTGGAGTTCTAATAGTCTGATATGAGTTTGTTACCCCATGTAGGCAGTAGTCTTGCAAAGGTTAGTGGCAGAGTTGTGTTTGGTTTTTTTTTAAGTTGCACTGTAAGATAACATCTAAGGCTGAAATTGGTCTAGGGTTTGATCCAGAGAAAAGGTTCCCAGCATACCTTTAATGTCTCAACCTGGGACATTCTGCTTCTATTGAAGCCACTGGCAAGAGTCCCATTGTCTTCACTGAAAAGTGGATTTAAGCCTAAACATGATTAGAGGGAACTTCAGCAATATTTGTGTTTTTAACTTTTATCTTCTCCCCCTCTTGCCCATTTTCATAGTTCAGGGGATATAGTCACCCAGAATATGGACTTTTTGCTTCATTGAGATGCCCTGGCATGTGGTCTGCTTTTAACGTGAGTACTACTGTACAGCAAATAGACCAGCACTGGAGCATTAGTGAATAAGGCAGCTGTCGTGCTCAGCACTTCTGAAATCAATCCCTTACCATCTCTGTGCCTTACTTTCTTCATCATTAATTGGGAATAGTAATATTCTACTTCCTCACTGGGGAATTATGATACTTGCTGACTGTAAAGCGTTTTAAGAGCCTCCGATGGAATGCACTATATACATGTAAAATAATACTACTGTTTACCGAGCCCCATTTAAGAACCTTTTAAGGTTTCCTCAAATCCTGTTCCCCCATAAACCTCATAATGCATCTTTTCCCCCAACTGCCTTTCTCCATCCCAGAAGAGAATCTTCCTCTTCCCAGCAGGGCCCTAGAGCTCTCTTCTTTTACAAACACTCCTGGTCATCCTCTCCCCTGTCAGGCTGCCCTTCCATTTACTTGTTATGATATAATGGATAGCACAGCTGTTGAGCTTAGAGTCAGCATCTGCATTCATATTTCTAGCACATTCTGTGATTTCGGCAATCAGAGGTGCCTCAGAATTCATGTCATTCCACTGACCAAGAAAGTCTCCACGGTGCACAGTATTTGCACAGAGCCTGAGCTGCTGTAATGGGAATGAAATAAGTAAAGGTATCAGGGCAAGGGAAGCCAAGAGAGAGAAAACAAATTTATCTATGGAAGTTGCAGGATTGGATGGTAAGGATGAGTGGCTTGTGTAAGGAATTTGATGTCAAAGGAAGGGAAGAAATAAGTGAATGGGTTAAGAAAAGAAAAGGAAAGAAGTATTCAGATTATTAGAATCCAAACTTTTTGGGGTTTATCCAAAACAAACCTTTTGAAGTTCATCCATTTCTAGAAATAGTGTGTAGTGACTGGATGTTAGTGTACTGTATATATTGGTGCTAGTCTTAAATGAAATGAAGGAGTTCTCTGAGTTAGGGATAAGGAATAACATAGAATAAACTGAGTACAGTTAGTTGTATCATATGCTGTTTACTCCAAGTTTTTTAAATGTTTATAAGTTTAAGCAAGGAGGTTTAAGCAAGTGACTAGTTTCAATCAATTGCATCCCTTTATTTGTGTTCAGATCCTTTTTAGGGGGCACAGCTGCCTGCTTCCCCATCCCTCCTACATAACTGCAAAGCTCCCTGGTGATATAAGCAATGTTTTGATATGGCAGAATCCCAATTGTGTGTGAGGCCAAGAGCTTAGTAGGATTCAAGAAAGAACTAGACATTTATATGGATAATGAGAACATCCACCATTACATTAGATAGGATAAAAAAAGTAAACGAATAAAGCCTGATTCTTCAGAACTGAAAACAACCAACCCCTAGCTGAATGGAGGTTAGGAAGAAACTTCCCTTGTAAGTAGGTTACACTAGGAGTTTTCTTACACCTTCCTCTGAAGCATCTAGTGGTAGCCAATGTCAGAGACAAAATACAGTATTCAATGGGCCGCTAGTCTGATGCGGCATGGCAATGCGTGCCTTTCTGTGTTAATGTTTAATCTCGAGCTCTATGGTGCATCTCTGCACTGAAGTATGAGGCAGTTTGTCACTTTCAGCAGAATGAAGCAAACTGTAACTGGGAAAATTCTCTTAATGTAGGTCATTTAAGACAATAAACTCCTTGTGAAGAGCGAGCCTGAGAATAGATGTGATGAAAGGGAAAAACCCCATATTTACAGTGTGTTTCTATCTGTTGTCTACAAAGGCAAACCAGTCCTTTTGAGGTTTGTTTTGTACGCTTGCTGTTAAGACGTCCCAAGACCATCCTGTTGCCCATTATAAACAACTGGAGATTAGAAACAAGATAGACAACAAAGCTAATAACACAGCTTTTAGCTGAAGCTCAGCCTGGACGTGAACTAGTTTATTTTTCCATTTTAAATACAAACAAAATCATTAGTTTTGTAAGTTTTTCCTGTGATTTCTAATCATTGTAATGAAATGACGGTACGGTACAAAAACTTTCTCATTATTTTTTTTTTGCTCCCCTCTAAAGAAGAGTGAAGTCAAAGCAAATGAAACCACAAGACTCATATAGCTCCAGGAAGTGCTTGCATAAGGCTTATTTATCTTTTAACTAACATTTGTTAACCATGGATTAGTGGAACAGCCTCTTGTAATTATGGTTGCTGTTCAATTTGTGGCTATCTGCATGAGGCCAGTGAATCTTTAAATTGCAGGCTGACCACCCCAGAGCACAAAGATTGAATCAGCCACATCTCCTAGGTACCACATTTGGATGATTATCCCAAAAGATGACATTCTAACACACACATAACAAAGAAGATTTATGCTCAGGGCTTCAGAGTCACTTTCTGTCCCTGTAGTGGTTTCAAGGTCAATAAAACCAGGGTGGCCCCAGACATAACGCTTTCCATTTTAGTAGAATGGGAAGTGGCTGGCTAGGACAATCCTTCTTTACCATCTATAATCCTGATGTCCATCTTAGATTTTTTTTAGTTAGATTGCAGTAGAGGAGTTAGGAAAGAGACTCCGAGAAAAGTGTTCCTTCAACAGTTTTTTTTAAGTGTTTTTTAAATGTTGAAATATATAAAAATTTGATGCTTTCTTATGAGCATAGATAGGAACAAGATCTTAATACCAAGTTATACTTGGCAAGAGGAGAGAAATGTGTATGAGTGTACCTACATATTGGGAGCTAGGGGAAAATACTATGCCGGATCCTCAGCCAATATAAATATGTATAACTCCATTGGCTACAACACAAAACAACATTTCTACATTCTGTGGGCAGATCTGGCCCATAGGATGTAGGAGAGTTTTTAACAATAGCATTTTAACTCCACACAATTTTAATTTTTCATTTATAGTTCTCAATTTGCTTTTTAAAAAGAAAACTCGAATCAAAATAAACACAGGGAATTCATGTGCCTGGAGTAAATAAACTGCCCTTGCTATGGTCTGTTCTCTTGAAACCATAGCACAATGGGAACTTGCTATCTCTAATATAATTAGGGTGACCAAATAGCAATTGTGAAAAAACGGGACGGAGGAGGGGGGTAATAGGCGCCTATATAAGAAAAAGCCCCAAAAACCAGGACTGTCCCTTTAAAAATGGGACATCTGGTCACCCTAAATATAATACAAAATTCACACTTTGTAATGGCTAACAATGTTATCCCAGAAATTTTAAACTTCTGACTAGGATTAAGGAGACAAGAAACGTTTCCATGATTTCCTGTTTTCTTTCTCAAGACTTTGTACAGATAAGAGGCTTTTGCATATATTGACCTTTATCATCAGACTGTTAAGGAATTGTAGATCGAATCGCCCCTTTTGTTGTAAAACCCATGGGTGGGAGCTAAGGGAAAGGAAAATACCCTTGTGGAGCTCCCCCCACCCCCTTAATGGAATACTTCATGGATCCAGCCCACAAACCCGCTGGATCCAAAGGGATCCACAGGCATCCAGAGATATTCATACAAAGGCTCTGTGCTTCCATGAGGGTTCTGACACACTAGTGCCTCCCTATCCTCACCTGCAATATGACTTCAATGGAGCTGTGCTACCAAGGTCTCCCCATGCTAGACATGCCTCCAGGACTTCACTTAAAAGGCCCATAAACAAAGAATACAGCTTCAGTCTGAGAACCTCCATGGGACATCCTACAAACCTACCTTTATCTCCCCAACCACCACACAGATCCTGTTCCTATGGGGTTTTCTATGGGGCTGAGGTAGGTAGGGAGGACAGAGCTGCAGATCTCAGAGCTGTGAACTGACCCTACCTCAGCATGTGGATTATAAATGAGTATGCAATTTCAGACAAATCTTGTTTTTTCAGGAATTGGGATTTTTTTAAAATTTATTCTCATTTATGAATTACCCTTTGGGCTAGAATTTCTTTGTCTTATCAACTCCAACATGACATCTTTTAAAAATTGATTAAAAAATAAATGTTGGCTGCCTGAATTCTTGGATAGTGAAAAAAGAAAAACTAGAATTGTTCCCCAGATATTAATTTTTTTGTTGTTTTTCATTCAGATAACTCAAAAAGACAACTTTTTAAAAATAAAGGTTCTAATGCTCAGGAACAGTCATCAGTGGAGGACAAATGCCCATATCTGGGGTTTGACACCAGTTTGACCAAAATTAGTTTTTAAACTAATTTAGTTAGACTAGTGCAACTTTGTGTGTAGGTAAGGCCATTTACTGGTGGGGTGGTATTTTCAAAAGTATACAGTGTTGGCTTGAATCTGCTCTCATTGAACTCAGTGGTTCCACTGACCAGGGTTAGGCTGCTACTTGAGCTCTTTGGAAAATCCTGTTGTAAACAGTTAGGGTCAGGGTATGTATCTTTTACTGAGTTGTCATGCACTCCTTTCATGCTGTCTAAGTATATGTCCATTATTATATTTAGGTAGCACCAGATAGCCCCAAAAGAGGTTTGGGTCCCCATTGTGCTGGGGACTGTATAAACGCTGATAAATAGACAGTCCCTTCTCTGGGTCCTAATCCTACACCATGACCCACATGAGAGCAGCAGTCCACCCATGTACGATCAATTATAGAACCATGGCCTAATTATTTGCATATGTAATAAACATATAAAGCCAAAAGAAACTAATAGAAAATTCCCCCATGTGCTTTGTGGACAAGTGATGATTGAAATATTAACCATAAGAACTTAGAATTGCCTGAGTTTTGAGGTATGTAAATTTTGGAATATAAAGATCCTCAAAGTGGCACGTCCCCTCAGGTGTGTGTCTAAGGGTATGTCTACATTTGAGCTGGTTGTGTAAAGACATAAGTTTTGATCAAGGTAATGCACTAAAAATAGAAGTATAGTGATGGCAGCGGGAAGGGCTAGCCACCTGAGTAAGTATGTAGGATCCCGGTCGGGATTGTACTTGCGGTGCCTATCTCATCCCACTGCCCATACTATGGCAGCTACACTGCTATTTTTAGCCTGCTAGCTCAATCAAAGCTACTGAGCATACATCTACCTAGAAATTACACCTCCAACTCAAGTGTAGACATACCCTAAGTAATGCCTCATGGTGAACTTTAAACTTTTACACCCTCTGAGGATCTGGCTCAAAATTCTTTTTAAATCAGCATAACTTCATTGAAGTGTGAGGATCTGCCCCCCTCCCACCCCATTTATATAATATACTATCTACATTCTGTATTTCTCTTGTCAGTTTTTTATTCACACACAAAAAAATATCATTACACTGAATTTGAATGGATTATGGTCCTTTGTTGTTTGATGGATTGTGGCCTTGTGTTACTCTGTTCCTAGCATGTATCTAGGTACTTGAAAAATCTCCTCTCTAATGACAAGGAGCAGTTTTCCCTGATGAGTTAGGGGACATCACTTTTTACGGAAAGTAAGTAAACCTGGCAATGCAGAGCTCTCAAGGCACTGCTATATCTGGAGTTTAACAGGTCTTTCCATTGGTCAGACCTGCATCTACCACCCACCTGTCATGTGGGGAGTGGGAGATAAGATGTACTTTTTCTATGCAATCTGGGGCAAAAGAGGAGAAGTAAGAGGTGTCTTTCACATCTTCTTAGCCAGCTTATCAAAAATATGATGGAAGGGTGCTGAAGTCCTAGTCATTTTGATCTAGGTACTGAGGGATCCTTACCCCTGCATGGGGAAAAACTCAAGTCCAGCTGTACTAACACAGTGTATGGTCTGAGCACAAGAGCATGCTTCCTCCTAGTAGTATTGTTAAGTGACCCACTGTTGTCAATTTGTGAGTTTAAGATTTTGTGGTAGTTCACATGTACCCTTTCTGAATAAAATCAAATTTCACAAGAAATACCTGGGGAAAATAATTTTAAAATAGCCAGTTAAAGTCAGAGTTTCAGATCAAGATATTTTACCTTAAAATATGTCAGCTCTTTTGAAGATGCCATAAATTCTCATGACTGAAAAACAGAGTTCCAAAAGATCCAGTCTTTTTGGGTCTCAACAAAAAAATTATCTCAGTTCCTTGAAACCAAATCATTAAGATTATTCCAGTTCCCAGCTTCGTAAGAGCTTCCTCAGTTTCCTTTACAGTCTCAGTCTATCTGTGTCTTGAATATTCCCGTTCCTGAATCCTCTACTTCTGATCATTTGCAAATTCTGGCTGATTTATGACATCTGGATTCAAATGAAGGAATATTCGGCTGGTGACTGTGACTTGCTGATGAACAGTTCTCTTTCAATTCTTCTTTTCCATTTATGCTGTGTTTCCTCCCCTTCAGTAGCACAGAAAATCCTTCTTAGTTTTCCTATGCTTATTTTGTGCAAAATTTAAAACAAAGAGAGAGAGAGTTAATAAGTAAGCTATTTTGATATATCAAAACCATAATAATTATATCAAATATTAAAACTGTGGAAAGTATTACAAATGCTACATTTTCTCTAAATCAGAATAAAACCTCTGGCAGCATTATCTAGTGATGTTGACAGGTGCACATTAGAAGCAAAATTGCAGAGCATTTGCAATTATTCTGTTACAGTATATTACTATCTTAAGAGTATAGCATATATAATACACAATGCTGCACACTGAGTTTCACTGTAATCGGCAAACAAATGACTTGTGTTCTGCATTTGGATGGGTACACAGCCAGCTTGCAGATTATTATAGAAAACATAGGACATGAGAAGAACATTGTTTTCTGACCATGAAAAGACCACACACACAGTCCCATGTGGAATGCACACTGGACCATCTTCAAAAACAGAAGTTGCATTCTGTGTTGTGCTCACTGCCTAGTTTAATTAAATATAGGCGGTAGGCATTAAATGCATTGGCAGTTTCAAACTGAAATGCTGTTGTTCTACCAGTGAGTTCCTCATTGTAGTGCATTCTTTGGAAAAAAAATCTTAATAAACAGAACTTTAAAAATAATAATAGGTTTTATAGAGGCTCACAAAAGAAGTTTCTGATATAAAGAAGAAACTTGAATAACATAAATGAAACAATTACAGCACAAAAAGACATTCACGAGACTTGCATTTCTTAATCTCAGCTAGGTGTCGGGGAAAGGGTCGTGTTATAAATTTTAAGTGGTTAGTGAGTAACTGTGTGGTGTATTAGCAGTTTTCTGTTTACAGTCCCATTTATTAATGGCAGCCATAAGCACAAATAGATGCTCACTCTAATACTACAGTGAATGTTTGTCACCTTGGGCTTGCTTAGTCCAACTAGCTGTCTCTGACTTCTTCCTTCAGAAGACTTGTTTTTCTTTCCTGCTCTTGAAAACAGCCTCTGACCAGGGAACCCCTCCTGGTTCCTTCTTGGGGTTACCACTTTAGTCCTTCCCTAAACAGGAATCCCAGGCTCTTCTCTTTGGAATGAGGCTGTATTAGTCAGTTCCACACTTTCTCCTTACCCAGGAGTCTCCCCAGCTCTGCTCCTTGGAACTGAGTCCTTCCTAAGCAGAAGTTCTCAGCTCTCCTCTCTGGAGACTGTGACAATCAGGGTCCAAACTCCCCAAGGGGAGAATAGGGGGTCTGAGCCCTAAAGAATAAGCAGTTGAATCAACTGATTGTATATGTTGTTGTGCTATAAAATATGTTATGGTCTTATATGAAATCTTGTAATGTTCTAACCTTAATGATCATTATGAGCTATGCATACAGACAGTAGTTATGAATTTATTTATTTGTGTATACAGAAAATTGTGCTCATAATTTGTGATGCATTCTGGCAGAGAGGCAACCAAATAAAACTTGTTCCAAGCAGCTAGCATCGTACAACCCAGGAAAAGACAAATGCTGGTCTATTAGAGTTATTAAGAAGACTTTAAACATCTGATTAGAACTTCCCCACCCTGAATAACCATGAGTCACCATGCTGGGTGGAAGGGGAAGAAAAAGCCCTTTTTAAGAATGAAGCTTGAAACTGATGTCTTCATCCAGAAACTGAGGGACAGTCACTTGGCAGGTGCTGTCTGTGATATGTTGGATCCCCCCTAAGCTAGGGAAACTGTTCAGAAGCATTAGGTAACTTGTATTAGAAAGGGGATTTTATCTAAATTGAAATTGTGAAGCCTGAAGTTGCATCTTTGTTTTTATTTTCTGTGTCACTTGTATATGTTTGCTTTCCCTGACTATTTCATCTTTGAAATTATGATTTTCCTAGTAAACTTTTTGTTTGTTTTTACCCCAAGCAGGTCTCTGTTGTCCAAACTGTGTGGAGTAAGCTGGTGTCTGGGCTGGTTCCATGACTTTGGGGGTGATGAACCAGAGGGGAAAAGTCCAAGTGTCTGATAGTTAAGAACTTGGGGAGGGAGGATCTGGGAAGACTCAGGACCAGAAGGACTCTTCATGTCACCCAACAAGACACAATTATTCTGGTGGAAGCTAGAGTGAGACCTTGTGCTTGTGAGCAGGCCACTGGTGTCAGGACTCTGAACCAATGTTGCACAGCATAAAGGCACCCAAGGTTACAGGGCAGGAGGTGACAAAACCCTTTACTCATCTGCACAATAGTCAAAACGTCACAGAGCCAAGTTATTGATTATCACGCTGTGGGGCCTTTACCAGCTTCTCCCCGAACTGGCATCTTATCCTTAATTAGACTTCAGGCTTCACAGCAGGCCAGCATTTCCCAGCTGGCATCTCCTGGTGTCTGCTCTGCTATAAGACAGAAGGCGGCCATTATGTTGGTCCCCGTCTCCTAGCTCTTAGATTCCAAGGTCAGAAGGAACAATTTTGATCATCTAGTCCAGGGGTCAGCAACCTTTCAGAAGTGGTGTGCCGAGTCTTCATTTATTCACTCTAATTTAAGGTTTCGCGTGCCAGTAATACATTTTAACGTTTTTAGAAGGTCTCTTTCTATAAATCTATAATATATAACTAAACTATTGTTATAAGTAAAGTAAATAAGGTTTTTAAAATGTTTAAGAAGCTTCACTTAAAATTAAATTAAAATGCAGAGCCCCCTGGACAGGTGGCCAGAACCCAGGCAGTGTGAGTGCCACTGAAAATCAGCTCACTTGCCACCTTCGGCACCCATGCCATAGGTTGCCTACCCCTGATCTAGTCTGACCTCCTGTATAACACAGGCCATAGAATTTCCCCAAAATAATTCCTAGAGCAGATCTTTTAGAAAAGACTCCAAACTTGATTTAAAAAAAATTTTCAGTGATGGAGAATTCACCATGACCCTTGGTAAATTGTTCCATTGGTTAATTCCACTCATTCCTAAACATTTATGCCTTATTTCCCACCTGAATTTTTCTAGCTTCAATTTCCAGCCATTGGATTATGTTTTCACTTTCTAGGCTAGACTGAAGAGCTCATTATCAAATATTTGTTCCCCATGTGACTATAATCCAGTTATCCCTTAACTTTCTTTTTGTTAAAATAAATAGATTAAGTTCTTTGATTCTATCACTATAAGGTTGTTTTCTAATCCTTTAATAATTTTTGTGACTCTTCTTTGGACCCTCTTCAAGTTATCAACACCCTTCTTGAATTGTGGACACCAGAACTGGACACAGTATTCCAGTAGCGGTTGCACTAGTGCCAAATAGAGGTAAAATATCCTTTTTTGAGGTAGGTGACTGGAATGGCATGCAATATTTGATGTATAGGTGTACCATGAATGTATATAGTGGCATTATAATGTTTTCTGTCTTAGCTCCAGTGGTTTGAGCATTGGCCTGCTAAACCCAGGGTTGTGAGTTCAGTCCTTGAGGAGGCCACTTAGGGATCTGGGGCAAAAATTGGTCCTGCTAGTGAAGGCAGGGGGCTGGACTCGATGACCTTTCGAGGTCCCTTCCAGTTCTAGGAGATTGGTATATCTCCAATTATTACCTTTATGGTTCCTAACATTCTGATAGAGCCAACCTATCTGTAAGCCTGGAGATATTTATTCTGGTCTTTACACATTCATAGTAATTAGGCCATGCCTGTTTTCAGCTTATGAACTCTCATTTGTCCAGCATCAATGGTCATGACTTTCCACAGGTTTTCTGAGGTGCAAGGAGAGAGTTGCACTGTCTACTGGGTGAACAGTAGCTTTTTCCAACTTGACAACTCCTGCACAAGCACTTATTCTCTTTTATAAGTGTGCATCCATACACATACCATGTCAGAATTTGGTATTGAAAATATATGTGATTTTAGTCTGCTTTATGTCTTTCATCACTGGTAACAGCAGCACCACAAACCATTTGAGCCTGAATGAAAGAAGCCAAAAGCCACTCTTTAGTGATTTTACATTCGTGTCCATTAATTGGAGGCTGTTAGTAAAACAATACTGTGTACATTATTTAGGAGCCAAGTTTAAAAAGGACTCATTAGCTGACAAATGGTTAAAGGAAATAATTTGGTGGTTAAAATAAATAAATAAGCAGGTAGTTTAGTCCTGTGTTCTGTAGTTGGCAGTAACTGGATCACTACCATTTTGTAAAAGGCCTTCCATGTGAGAGAGTGAGCTCACTTCCTAAGGAAATTACTGTAAGGGATATCTGCAAGAGAAAACCAGGCATCACTTTGTACATCTACAACTGCAACCAGAGAAATCCTGAATTAACACTGATTCAGACAAATTATGCATATTTACATTCATTTACTGTATCTACACATACTCAAATATGGAGCTGCCTTGAACAGCTACCTTTGATAGCATTTAGCAGGAGTTACAACACTTAGTTCTAGGTACAGAGCTTTGTACATTAAAGTTTTACTTTCTTCTAAAGCAGGATATTTAAGTTGTTGGTTTTTTTGTTTTTGTTAAAGCTGGAAAGGGAGTGCTTCATAATACATTGCTAACTGCAGTGAATGAGAAGTGTATATATAGAGAGATTTGTTTAATCAAAAGCCAGGCAGTTTTTGAGAGCTTGATTTTTATTTATGCTAAGGCTCCTTTACGGTGCTCTGGCAGTGCAAAGGGGGCTAAATTTACATGTATTTTAAGGCCCCTTTATCCTGCCAGAAGGTAAAAAGAGGCCTAAGTGTAAATGAGAAGCTGGCCCTTTGAGAATATTGGGTTTTGTCTTTGTGACTTTTTTTTGAAATTGGCTAGTGTCTTAACATTTTGTTTTGATATTTTGAAACTTGCTATAATCAAGCCGCTATCCAAGATTTACATAAATTTAATGAAGCCAGGAAATATTTTAAAAGTGGTTAAAAACAATGGTAACTGATAAGACTACAGCTACCAAACCTTTAATAGAGATTAGTTGTGAAAATAGACTTCTTAAAGAAGTCCCAGTGAATGGGTACATTCACCAAGAACCATCTTGGAGAAAAGTGTTTTTCACAACCAATTCTTGCTTTCTGTTTTGCATAGTATCTTTGCAAGCACTGCATTAACAATTTGCACACTCCTCACATGCTGAGTGCACAGCCTGAATGACTCCTTAACGTAGGAGCAGAAATTCACATTGATTAAATTCTTTCAAACTCCATGACATGAAAATGAGTGTTATAAAAGAGTGCTGAAATGGAATGATTCAAGTAGTGTTACATTCACAATTTAATTCCTTGAGCCTGCCTATTTCCTCTGGACTTATTCACTTCTGAAATCCTTCAATGCCTCATGTAGGCCAATACAGAAAACAAATTAACTTGAGGACTGAAGTGAGCTGGTATTCAGGCACACCTGTAAATACTGGCACAGGTAGTAAACCTACTGTGAAGTTCTATGGTCAGTAAAATAGGAGTCTGCAGGCAAACAGGAGACTGATCAGCATTGTGCCTAATTTCTGTAACCATTATGCAACATGAGTAACCAAGTGTAACGACATCCTGTGCCCCTACTTGGGCACAATGCACTGGATGAGGAGGTCAGGGGGGAGCAGGAAGTAAGGGTATTGTCAGTTTCTGATTGTACTAAAACTTAAGAATCACATTCTGTGGTACAGGGGGAAATGTGCAAAACTTGTCATTTCTTCCTCCCACTGCACCCTACATTATCACTCAAATCCTAAAACAACACTTTCATTATATTAATAAGGACAATGGTTGTTTTGGTTTTTGTACCAGTAGTTTGTAGTCACAATCAAAAATCTCTCAAATGAGTTTCAGAGATGTGGAATTTAAGTACATTTATAGTATGTAAGATACTTTGACATACTTGCTAACTACATTTCCTGGTGACAACAGACGCTCTTCTTCCTGGATCAAGATCTGCCCACAATGCTCATCACCTCTAGTCTGATTTACTCTAACCCATTGTCTGTGGGGCAAAAAATGGAAGCAACTGAGAGGCTTCAATCTGTATAGAATGTGGGAGTCCAGGTCCTCAACTGGGTGGGCCACTATGAACACATCACTCTGGTACACTGTAAAAGGTCATGCTTACCACCATGGCATTTCCTGCTGGTTGGTCCAGGAATTAGCTCTGTCCATCAACAGATCACCCTCTTCCTGGGGTCTCTCACTCTCCATCATTGTTTCTCCACAGTCTCTGCTGTCTGTTGGGACCCGCATCGCTCCCAGACCATGGTGTCCTCTTCAGGGCATGGCCCTCCAGCTGTGTCCCAACTCCATCGTCCCCCATTCCTGGGGAACCAGTAGTCCTTCACCCAGCCTGTCACCACAGTGGTAAACTGCAGCCTCTAGTCCAGCCCCTCACTCAGGGGCAAATTGCAGTCCTTTGGCTGGCCGCTTCCCTCAGCTGCCATGGGGTAAAGGGGTGGCAGGCCTGCCTGCTACTCTGGGCCCCCACCCAGGGACCCTATAGCTGGAAGCCGCTCACTGATTCTCCTTCCCCTCTCTGCCACTACCTGGTTTCCAGGGGCCACTTCCCCATAGCCCCAGCACCTACTCAGCCCCTGTATCAAGGCCTCAGTCTGGGAGTCAGCCAGGCTAGAGCTCCACTTGCTCCCCTGACCCTGCCCAGCACTGCTCTGTCCCAGGTACATCTCTCTACAGGCAGCCAGTACTTCTCCCTCAAGCTCCAGGGAGAGACTCAGCTCCTCTCTGCCCTGCAGCCCTTCTTATAGGGCCCAGCCTGGCCCTGATTGACTGCTTCTAAGCCTTCCTCTGGTTGGCTGGGTTTTGCGCAGCCACTCCAAGGGCTGCTATTAACCCTTTGCCAGCAGTGAGGGGCATCTACCCCATCACACACCCTCCCCCTTAAGACTATACACCAGTGGGGTCTACCTCCCCAGCTTCTCCTGCAGCTGGGCCCACAAGATATCGCACTCCTGCCACAGGCTCTCCACTGAGAGGATTAACCTGCTTCCCTCTTCTGGGGTCTAGATTCTTACGATAGCCTGTCTCGCTCCCCCATCTGTTTGGGTCTTCATGCAGGGGCGAGACAGGCCATGGTGGAGTCCCTTATATATCTGGGGCCCCTCTGCCCCAGACAATCTCCCTTCTAGGGCTTTGGTCCTCACTATCCCCTCCTCTGGGGCAGTCTCAGACTGAGCCCAGTCCTCTGGCCTCCCACTCCCTCTCTGGGGACAGTGCCATCTTAAATGTCCTTCTTGTGGCAAAGGAAGCACCTCCTGTACCTTCCTTTGGCCACAGCCCTCCCACAGTTTGTTTTGGGCTTAGCCCTTCCCTAGGGGCTAGGCTGGGACCTGCAAGTCCCATGGGGGCATTCCCTCTTCATGTGCCCGGGCTCCCCATAGGCCCAACAAGTTTGGCGGTCCCCTGTTGACTTCACAGGGGGCACTCTCCCTGTTCCCTCCTTTTCCAGGTGAAGGCTCTGTGCTCCATCCCGGTAGGGCACGCCCATTTATAGTGTCCCTTTTGCCCACAGGCATAATAGTCTTTAGGCCCTGGCATCAGCCTCCAACCCCAGGTACCTGGCCCCCAATGAGGTCCATGCAGCTTCCCCCACAGCAGCTGGAACAGTTCCCATTGCTGTTCAGCAAGCTGGGCCACACTGGCCCTCCAATAATGGGCCATCCCCATTTCTCCACCCTTAGTGTCTCTTGTCTCCACAGCAAGCAATAGTCCCACCATCTTCACTCTCCCCCTTGTAGTGGGGGGTGGATGATGGGTGGGAGAGACTAGGTGCCCGCATTCTCCACCACATGTGCAGTGCACCACATTCACCACCACAACTGCAGTCCTTTGGCTGGCCACTTCCCTCTGCGGCCAGTGGGGCAAAGGGAGGGGGGATGTCCAGGCCCACCCACTACTCTGGGCCCCAACCCAAGGACCCTATAGCTGGAAGCCACTCACTGCCTCTCCTTCCCCTCTCTGCCACTACTTGCTTTCCCTGGACCACATCCCCATACCCCCAATACCTACTCAACCCCTGTATCAAGGCCTCAGTTTGGGAGCCAACCAGGCTGGAGCTCTGCTTGCTCCCCTGACCCTGCCCAGCACTGCTCTGTCCCAGGTACGTCTCTCTACAGGCAGCCAGTCCTGCTCCCTCGAGCTCCAGGGAGAGACTCAGCTCCTCTCTGCCCTGCAGCCCTTCTTATAGGGCCCAGCCTGGCCTGACTGACTGCTTCTAAGCCTTCCTCTGGTTGGCTGGGTTCTGCACAGCCACTCCAAGGGCTGCTATTAACCCTTTGCCAGCCAGTGATGGGCAGCTACCCCATCACATGGACCAATTTCTCCACTGACCTTAGTACTGATCTTGAAAGTAATTGATAGTCTCTCCTTCCAGGACCCACAAAGTCATCTGTACCATTCTGCAATCATGCAGCTCACAAAGCTAAATACCACCATGAAGTTGAAATAAACATTCTCCATCCAGGCAGCTTGGCTGTGGAACGAGCTCCCAGAAGAAATCAGAATAATCCAAAGCCCTACCACCTTTAGAACACGCTACAACATCCTCTTATTTAATATTAAGCTTTCTCAGTATAACTAGAACAGGGGTCCCCAACGCAGTGCCTGTGGGTGCCGTGGCACCTGCCAGGGTGTCTAAGTGCACCCGCGTACTGGACGGCGGACGAACATCCGCCGAAATGCTGCTGACAAGTTGCGTCATCCAGAGGCGTCGCCACTGAAATGCCGCTGATTTTCAGTAGTATTTCGGCAGCGACGCCTCTGGATGACGCTGCTTGTCAGCGGCATTTCGGCAGTGACGCCTATTGATGTTGGTGGAATTTCAGCGGATGCTCATCCACCGCCACCATCCTCTGTGGCTCGTCGTCTGGTGCTTGCCAGACAAAAAAGGTTGGGGACCACTGAACTAGAATGTTATTTAAAATGTGAATATATATATATATATATATAAATCATGCCAACTTAAAAAAAACCATATTATTTGAGTCTCTGCTTGGGATGTATATAAAAATTCTACTCCTCAAGGGCAGACAAGATAAATGAGCATTGCTAAATGTAAAGGGTAGGGTTATGCAATCCTATGTCAATCATTAACTTGCTACTAGGATATATGATGGTATTGAATGAAGTATGATGAAGATTCAGCCAGATACCATAGCAACAGTGAGATATGATCTAAAGACCAGTGACTCTTGGAACCAAAAAACACTGCCAACCCCCAATATGTTGTGCCCCCCATCTATGAAGTGGCACTTCAAGTGGAATTCCCATTGACACACTAAAAACAACTCTCCCCTTTCAGTGTAAGAAATTTGCATTTGATCTTAACATTATTCATTATTGATGTCAGGAACTCTAAATTATTGATGCAGGGACTGATGGTTGGCATCTATGCAACCAGAGATAATAGTACTGGAGATGTGAAACTTTAATCCTGATTAGCTGCGTAAGAATACATGACCACTCCCAGGCAGACCATTGGAAAGTAGTAGATCTAGGATATTGCAATTGGGGTGAATGGGGCAAGAATGCAAATAAGTAAGATCTTGTAAAAAAAAAAAAAGACAGAAAGTGAATTACACAATAATTAATGTTTTACACACACAATGCTCTTTGAGATCCCAATTGTGGTGGTGGTTTTTAATTAGTTTTAGTGTCAGTGAATAAGCATTAAAGCTAGTCTGTTAAAATGGTCCTAGGCAGTGAATGTGGGACTAAAGGATCCAATGGATTATTAATGGCATATAGAGACTTCCATGTATAGGTCGCCAGGTTGAGATTGGTAGCAGGCTGTACCTATTCTGTTGACAGAAGACTTTCACCAGCATTGAATTCAGTTTTGTAAAAGCAGATAATATTAGCACATGTCATAGATCCAGTGCCTTCCAGGGCACCTAGGTGCTACAGTAATACAAATAATAATTTAAAACACAATTTTCTTGTTGGTTTTCTATGCCACTTGAATTGCTTGCCTGTTTACTAGATGTGAGGGGAAATACTTTGGACTATCTTTCTTCTCATTTTCTTCTTCTTTTTTAATTGTATTTTGTTTCTACGTGCTTATATTGTTGTTAATAGTACCATGCCATCCAGGAATTAAAATTCAGCAGAAGATTCCTTTAACCCTGTAAGTGTTACTACATCTGGGGCTTAGTGAGGGATAGTGTCAACTTTTAAGACTTTTATTTTTGTCTCTGCTTGACCTACTACAGAAATGTTCTGATATGAATAAGCAGAGTACAGATATTCTGCATTATCACAAGGATGTCCTCCAAAGCACCATAGCCAATATTAATGAATAATTCATCATAAGTCTCAATGATGGGATGATTCAACTCTAGGCTACATCTGGATGGCTGGAAGTTCCATTAAAAGATGTGAGACAGTTGATGAAGAAATATTGAAGGATGCTAAAGGTTATAAACACCAGATTGAGGAACTGGAGAATCAGGAACCAGAATATAAGAATTATTGGATTTAAGGTTAAGTTCCCAGATCAGGAGCCAGAGATGGCTTATGTATTCTTAGTGTTTGAAACTTTACAGCATTTTGGATGGTGCAGCAGCCCTACCACTTCTGAAAGCAATCCATATTATTCCCGGCAAAATGTCAGGTTTGGTGGAAGTTCATGAAGGAGTTATTACTTGCTGCAGGACAGCAATGTGATTTTTAAAGGCAGCAGGAATGTCTGCATTGTTTATTGTGTATGACAAGATACACAAATAAAATATGTAGAATTTTGCAGAATTTTAAAATATTATGCACAGAATCTTTATTTTTTTGGCGCAGAACTCCTCCAGGAGTACATCTTGATCCTACAGTCTGTCAGAGATTGTTTTGGCTTCTGCTGCACGATACAGCAATTTTAGGGCTGTTCTAAATGGCCCCATAGGGCTGTTCTAGTCAATGTAATTCTGCTTGCTTAAAATCACCAAAGCTCAATGTCCACCTCATCTGCTTGACTGGGGACTTGGGAGACGATGGCACAGAGCCAGCCACGCTGTGTAAGAGGAATCCCCAGCTATGCCACTAGAGCAACTTTTCTGGTCATTTTGAACTGAGAAGCATAAAGCAATCAGAAGCGGGACCATAGATTAGCTCATTATGTGTAAATATTTGGATACAAGACACATGTAGCTTTTACTCTGACTTGCATTTGTATTTTTCTAACAAAATTGGAAGCATCTGTCCAATCTGAACAGTTAGCTGCTTCAACTCTTTAGTTTTTAAATGGCTCTTTGTGTAATAGTGAGAGAACTTTTTTCCCATTATCATCAGTTGAGAGTGTGGGATGAGACTGCTGGCAGCTGGGTGTGCTGAAAGGTTTGTCATCTCTGTTTAGCTTTGCTTATGCCTCATGTGGAGTGTTGTTGCCTAGAATATAGCGCCATGCAGGATAAGGAGTTTGTACTGCAGCAAATCCATTCTTAATTTGCTTTTGGAGTTCTGATTCTCCAAATAGATCAACTCATCATACAGAGGAATATAATATATGTGCTGTTATGTCCCATTACAAATTAATTTGGTTTTAAAAGAAACTACATTGAGATAATTGAGGATGCACGGTTAAGTGATCTAAAGTCAGGAAATACCCAAATTAAGTTTATAATTGCAACCACTGAAGTCATTCACAGGAAAATAACATAGTAAACCATTTTACACGGCATATACAAATTAAGGGTCACAATCTAATCTCACTCATGAGCATGTGACCCCAATTACATCTAACTGAGCAGAATTTGGTGGTTAGATCCACATGAGCTGTCCTTTGCAGCCACACAAAGCTGCCATTGTTATCAGTGGGCCCAGGATTTCACCCCTAAATTTGCATCCAAGGCCTGAATCCTACAATTGGATCCACCCATTCAAAACTTTGGACTCAGATGGTGCGCCATCAAAGGCATTGTTCTTTGTATGCCTGCAAGAGTTCCCCTGTATGGTTCTGAATGCAGGATTGGGGTCAACAGTGGCTTCTCGGTTAACTAAGGCCTAAGTATGTGCTTATCTTTTAAGTGCACGAGTAGTCTCGTTGACTTCAGTGGTACGACTTATATTCTTAAAGTTAAGCACATACTTAAATACTGATAGAGACCACCATGTGATATGAAAATAATAATCTTATGACCAGAAAGTACCTAAGGCGCACTATGGATGACAGCTTTAAGGAGTTGCAGAGAAGTTAGTACCAACTTCTAACATTTCAGTGTCTCCAGTTTATTTTACATCTAAAAGATCTTTTGTCAGAGAAGGTGCTCTCCTATGAGGATGTCATCTACAGTATCTGAGTTACATTTCCCTAAGAATCCTACTTTGGTTAATTTCTTTTATAAATGAATAAGAGAAGAAGGGAGAGTTACATAATGGGCAGGACCTAGTGAGGTTCTCAACTTATTTTCCCACTCAAATTACTAAATATTCTGAATGAGAATTAAAAGCAGCCTATAAATTGTGACTTGAATTGATCTAATCATCATATGATCCTTCTCTTGCTATTTGATTTCATAAATGTTTGTAATATTATTTTTAGGACAGGGGGAGATAAGTTGCTAATAGGCTGAGTGACCTATCAAAAATCAAAAATTGTTGATTGATTAACTGATTAAAATTAAGTGATTATTGACCAAAAAAATCCTCAAAAGGAAGTCCAGGTGGAGTCAAACTTTCTATTTTTACTGCAAAGGTCTGGTGGATTACAGGGAAAGTATTACATTCAAACTTTTTGTAATTCTGCTTCCACCACAAAATCTCAAGCACTACCCAAAAGTCTGCAGGCCAAGATTTTCAAAAAGTAGGAGTATAAATTGATGCTTATATACCATATTTAGGCCCTTAAATGACTGGCTAGATTTTCAAAAGAATTCTTCACCCACACTGATTGACAGCAATAATGGAGCTCCTATTGACTTGAATGGTGAAGAACCAGAGTCTCAGTAAGTGGAAGCTGCAGAGTGCTCATCACTTTTGAAAATCTGGCCACTTAGGCACCAAATTATTGGTTTAGGTGCCTAACTTTAAGCACCCACTTTTAAAAATCTAGGCTGTAGGCGATAGTGCACAAGTTTAAGTTTACCAGAACTCTTCAGGGTTTATGCCTGAGACATTTCAAGTAGCACACTGTACGGAAAGGCATTTCAACATTTCTGATGGATTTTTGGTATAGTCTCACATTAAGGTGATTGACATATAGTGTATAGCATTTTCTCATCCATTTTTCTTTGTGACGTGCAATGAACAGCCTTTACTAAATTGTACCTCACATATGCTCCTTATAATTTCCCATATATAAGGAGTAAACTCATCCTTACATGAGCTTATGCAACACAAAGAAATTCTTTCTTCCTCTTCAAAGATAAACCTTTTTTAAAAAGAAAAAAAGTCTTAAACTAATTCCAATAGTGTTCCATGAGTCCCAAATTCATTCCAAGGCACCCTTCATTTCTGTAGAGCTTTATGCCTACTGACTGTTAAAAAGCAGCCTTTACATTACAAAGCTGCAGCTTAGTTTCATGAAGCACTAAGCTGAGGCAACTATTGAAAACCACTCAACCAGTACTAGCCAAATATACCCATTAATCAGTGCTATTTGCCTCTTAAAGTTAGGACCTAATCCCTAATGTGATCCCTAAGAAGCCTCTGCTTTATTTTTGGGTTTTTGCCCTTGGAGTCTTCTGCTTCTTCACCATGGAAAACAATTATCACCTCCCCCTTTAATTGTGTCACACCCAAAATTATTAGCAGAACTAGAGGGATCAGTTTAGATCAAATAAGAGCTCAATGGAGACCCAAAGCAGACCCCGTGGAGGTTTGAAAAAGTTTAATTGTTTTTTTTTAATTTTTGCATAGCTCTGTACATCCAGGTTCCTGCCGGGACTAGAAGTGGAAGTTTTGAAATGCCATGAGAAAGGCTATTTAGGTTTTGCCATGAGAAAGGCAGGATTGTCAGCCTGCCCAGAAACAGGAAGTACTGGAAATCTCACAAGGTGTCTTGTACACATGAGTTTTCCAGTCCGGTTTTACAAACACAGACTGAAGAATTTTGTAGAAGCAGCACCCAAACATTTATTAACTGTTAGTGTTGATTTATTTGTCTGGCTGTAGTGCAAAAAGGCCTCATTGTGTTAGGCACAATGTAAAAGACAGTCTCTCTCTGAAGCTTCAGATCTGCACAAAACACTATTAATATTATATATTTGTATGTGTTGGCACCAAAACAAAAAACAAAAAAACAATCAAGGCCCCATTGTACTGGGCCCAAGGTAAGAGAGATTCCCTATCCCAAACATGCTTCAAATTAGCAACCAAACATAAAGGTGTCACTCCAAAACAGCCTCTGAAACACTTTGTGGTTCTCCCATATCTAATTTTTATCCACCCTTTGCTCCTCCATTATTAAGGACTACTGAAACTACAGGACTGTGAAGGCCCTCCCATACTGTAGGCTCTGCTTCACAGCTGTGGTCTGGTACTTAGTTTTGGCCAAATTCTCCATTGATTTGTAACCTATGCAACCTCACTGACTTTACTGGAGTTGTCTATGATATAAGGCAGCAGAGAATTTAGTTCTTTTGTTCCAGTCATTTAAAAACACATATCTTATAGAAGGAGTTTTATAGATTAATGAAACTTTTGTTAGAGGTACTTGAAATTTTGTGAATAAAAATGGCTTCTTTTTTTGGAAAAAAAAATTCACAGTACTTGGTTTTTCAAATATCTCCATGTGTGTCACAATGAAAACTGTAAAACAAAATCAGGGAAGTTGTTTTAGGCTCTTGGGATAAGTTGTTTGTTCCTCTCCTTCTAATCTTTTTTGCCCTTTTCATTTTTTCAATAGCAGATGGAAAAAGGAAGGGAAATAAGGCGGGGTGAGGGGAGGAGAGAAAAACGGGGAGAGAGTGAAAAATGGGGAGAACAAAGAAAAGCTCAAACTGAATATTTTCTAAAACAAACCCTTTTGTAGGGTAAAAACTTCACAACAGTTTTTGAAAAACAAAAAAATCTGTTATCTTTGAAAACTTTTAAACCTTTTAAAAATGTTTGTAATTCCCTTCTCTCCCTCCCCTCTTCCCCATTTGTCAGCCAGCTCTATCCCTTATGTTGAGCAGCACCCTCAGTGCTTCAGGCCCTCAGCCTCCAAGCATTTTATAAAAAAATATAATGGGTCTAATTCTGTTATCTTGCACTTCTGCAACAAATCACTTCAGTGTGTTGTACAGGTTTAACCAAGGACAGAATCTGAACAATTACTATTATTTTATAAGGCCCAGATCCTGCCACCCTTTATTATATTCAGTATCACCTTTCTGCATAAGTGTTTCCATTGGTTTCAGTGGGACTACTGTACTTGCAAAGTGAGGTGCTACTTAACATGACTAAGGGTGACAGAATCCGGCTTTTAGTTTATTTATGCCTTGCAGCAGTGGGCCTATATGGCCCTGAATATATGATACTTACATAAAAGGGAATGAAAAATACTATTAAATTTACCTTCTAATGATTGTATCTGTGTATTGTGGTACCCAAGGTAACTTTTTTTTATTTTTCTTCTTTTTGAATTTTTATTTATTTGAGAAAATTTAATACGCAATATTACAGTTTTGCTTTTAAAAAAGCAATTTAATGCTTAAAAGCATATATTCAAAACAGTTTCAACATGGTTTCATATGAATATCAGACTATGGTAAACTACAAGGGGAGTTTCTACTTTCTGCAGTAATTTAAATTGAGGTAAAAGGAATTCTAGTTATGATTGCTTTCTTATTCAATGCACTTTATACTTTTCCTTCCACTTAAAAGAGCCAACTCCAGAAAGACATTTATTAAGGAGCGAGAGTTAAAAATGACTCCCTGGTGGTACATATATATCTTCCGTGTCAGTTTTGCTCAGTTTATAGGTCAACAGTTTATTTCATAATGAAAGAGGAAAAAATGGGGCTGTTATGGCACAGGTGCTGAAATCTCAGTCACCATTCCAGAGCAATGTGAAACTCTCATAAATCATGACTCCCTCTCCAGCCAGTCAGCATGGAGGATTCCCCCAATGTTCTGGACCTCTTATTTTGCTAAGAGTGTCATCTTGTGGAATTCTTGGAACACTGTTGAGTCCTGATTGGCAGGTGAAGAGGAGATTAGTTTTCCTCCTGGTGGAATAATCCATTATAGCAGGGGGCTATTGCTCTTTAAAAAAAAAAAAAAAAAAAGTCAACAAAACAAGAGACCTAGCACTGAACAGAAGATCAAGATACTCAAGATACCCTGACACTCACCATTAAAGCGACACCATTATTTTGTCTTAAGAGCTATTTCCTAATGACAAATTTTCACTTGTAGCAGATGCACAGGAGCTTTTGATATTAAGCTATTACAACTTAAAAAGCGGTAGCATAAAACTATTCATGTATCTCCCCCTTTATGTCATTCCCTGCAACTCCTTAAAGCTGTCATCTTTCAAGCTACTTTTGATGCAGCAGCAGCAGTGAGCAAACAGCAGCACAAACCAAAAATGTTTATTCTGATGCCTGGATTAGTTTTCTGTACCCAAAGCTATATACTCAGTGTCAATATGCCAAATCATTGAAATGACTTTATCCAAAGCAAAAAGATTGTTTTAACTAATAATCTGAGCAAATACAGGTTGGAAGTTTTAGTGATACTATATAAGCGCAGTAGACAAGAAAGAGTTTTTCCAAGTGCAGTTCAGGGCAAGTCATTGTACAATAGTTTAAAGTGCAATTTTGTGTCATTCAGCCCTTACGGCATTTTTATAAAAGTATTCAAACTGAATGTAGAGGAATGGGGAAATTGGAATTTGGGGAGATTTGGAAGAGAGGACATTGCTTGTGGACATTGTGGTTTTGGGGAGAGGACAGTGGATTTTGATCCATTTACATTTTATGCAGATTATTTTTATGGCTCATATACATGCACCTGGAGCTTGGCATAGATCTTAATAAATCAAAATCTCTGAACAGTTAGAATTTATTCTGATGTTATTTTGAACTGAAACTGTTATTAAATAATACATGAACCATGAAGTGATCCTTAAATGGGTAACCCCACTAACAGTGAAAATAGCAACATATTTTTAATTTCCGCAGATGATTAGGGCCCATTCAGAAGGATGACTGCTATCTACTGAATCATCAGAAATACCTCACATAAGACCCAGTAGCTGAAGTAAATGAGAATTAGATGTAGGCCTATAGTACTGAAAGGTTTTTTTGCAGGTCTTCTGTCTAAACACTGACCTACCCTGATGCTGCTTAGCTTGTGAAAACTGATAGGATCAATGCCCAAAGTGAGATGCCTGCAGGTATTTTTGAAGAGATGGTTTTACTTAGACAGAAATCATCACTTTTTGTTACCTTAGGGCCTGATCTTGTGAGGTGCTAATCTCTCGGAACTGCCACTGAAGTCAATGGCAGTTGCAGGAGCTCAGCATCTCAAAGAAACTGGCCCACAAATGTATCTTTATTTCTGATTAGTACAAAAACGCTATCTGCGGTAATTTGAAAAAATCCCTTGAAGCTTTTTTCTTTTCTATGCATAGTGACAAAATCACAAGTTGCCTACACAAAAAATATGAATAATTTTCTTATCTTTACTTCCCTGGTTTTATGCTCTCTCATAGGATAATTTAAATTATTCAAAACAATACTGTTAAATGAATTGGTTAACAGTTAAAAATAAATATTCCTAATAGCGAATTGCATTTCCTGTATCAGTTGTTCAGACATGATCAAGCAGTAACTTCTCAATTTTCTCCAGTCTTTTTTTATTTAATGATTGTAGTAATTTTTTAATTCCAGAAATAAAGATCGAAATTTACAGTATTGGTAACAATAAGAAGATACGGAGAAATGAACAACCCTTCAAAACAGATTCCTAAATCCATATTCATCTGCTGAAAGAACTAACCTGTTTAGGAAATCCTATGCTAGTTGTCCAGTTTGCTACAGCTGTGAAGAAAATGCTCAATAATATATAGAATATAAACTTGCTAATTTGCACACGTTACAATTTCTTATTTTTTTTAAATCAGTTTTCCCCACTTCTTAGCAAAGATTTAATAGCAGAGTTCTATAGTGAGCTTTCATATTGTTAAGGCTTCATTAGCCCATTTATTAGCAGATTAAGTATTATAAATAATTACATTGAAACTACAATTGCCAAAATAAATGCAGAAAGCATATTTTGTGATGTATTATTCTTGCTTTTTTTATTGTGTGCTGTATACAAAATAAAGGGCTATTGTTGAAAGGAACTACTATACCACAGAAGTACCATATTTTTAACCAAATTCAATTAATGGTATACAGAAGGCCAAGTGAGTGCTCCTATTCCTTTGGAACAAGATGAAATTGAAAGGCAGTGAAGCCATAGAATGAAAGACTGCATGATATTTTTCAGGTGAGTAGCTGGCATTTATATGAAAAAAAAATCTTCAGTTAACTTTTAGTTCTTGTCATTTTATCCTAACTATCTTTCCGCTCTCATGCTTCAGGGCATAAACTCACCAGCTGGGGCCAGGAAGTTTTCCCTCCCTTATCCATCTAGAATTTCACAATTAAGTGCACGTTGAAAAGAGGAGAGTTATGTCTTCCTCTGAACTTTTGGCACTGGTAACTATCAGAGACTAGATACAGAATAGATGGGCCATTGGATTCTTCTGGTACAGCAATTCCTGTTTTCCAATTTGGACTAAACACCATTTATACTTTGGAATGAATTGTGGCCCAGTCACCCCTTTATGCTCCTGTGCTGGCTATCTTCTGTGACAGATCCGACAGTATCCTGCAATATCCTAGTTAAACCTTATTGAATAAAGTTTAACCTTTTGAATTTAAGTTTAAGTATTTTAAGAGTTCGTTGTATTAAAAATGCAACTATTTCTGTGTTGTTGCAGGATTATAAGGAACTTCTTTAAGGAGAAGGCAGAGCTAATGTAAACCCTAGGATGTGTTATGTGCTTCAGAGGACTATTTGAAATAATGTGCTAGACAAAGAAAGTAAAATGATTCCTAGGAAATACTTGGGAGGAGGGGAATGCAAATGACCTACCTCTGGATCCATTCTTTTGAAGCTGCGCTTTGAGAGGGACTGGCTGATCACCTATCCCAGTGGCTTCAAAGACCCAAACAGGTTAAAAGAATGACTCCCAGAGCCATGGGGGTGCTAGTTCTGAACAAAAGCTGTTAACTAGTGACCTCACCCCGTGTGGGTTTGAAGGACTAATCACCAATCAGAGGCCTTGCTGGAGCCAGGGGTGATTTCTGGTAAGCTTATTAGCATGTGTGTAGGTTCTTTAATTGTTTTTAATATGTTTTTTTTCTGTAATGCTTTCACCTTTATGAACAAAAGTGCTTGCTTAGAAAGAGCTGTGTGGTAAACCGTGTATTTGCCCACAGTTATGTTATCTCTGAAGAGAAGGCAAAACAGGACTTTTTAGGTCTGTCCTTTGCTGGGGATATCACAGCATAGTCAGGGAACTGTACAGCCTGAAAATACCCTGGACAAGACGGAGAGAGAGAGAGAGACATGTCTCCAATCAAGAGAGGTGATGGCTGAGAGCCTGAAGCCTAGAGTGTGTGCGCCCTTGCTGGCCCATAGAGGGGGAATCAGAGCCGGTGGTAGGCATAAGCAGACTAAGCAATTACTTAGGGCCTCAAGCCACTTAAGGGGGCCCCTATTTGCTTATTATGTGTTGGGAGCAAAAAAATTCCTGCTTAGGGCCCCAAATGGGCTTGCGCCACCTCTGGGTGCAGTTGCCCTGAACTGTGACACCTACATCACATCACATGTAGTAGTGCAGGAGGGGAATGCTGGCTCCACAGAGCTACTCATCTTCTCCTTCTACGGGGTGGGCAGGAGGGGATGGGGAGTGGGCAAACCCTTGGATCAGCCTTGCAATGGACCCATCAGTGCAGTTATGCCACCACCTAGATGTGCGGGTTTTTTTGTGCTGAATATAGACACAGCACAACATTCTCCCTCCCCAGAATAGTGGGGAGAGTGGGAGGGACATTGTAAACCTCTGAGTCGCAATCTCCCACTTGTGTTGCTGCAGAAGTAGTGCAGCAACACACTGTCCCTAATTCAGGGCTTGTGGCAATGCCATAATTGAGCCCAGTGCAAATAGCCCTTCTTCTCAGATCCCTGGCCCCACTCCCAACCCTACCTGGCCTGTCTAGATCCCACTCCCAATCATTCCTGCACACTGTTGCCCAGTGGGGCCCACAGAGCTGAGCTCCATACTAGCTGGGGGTATTGTTGTACCTTGTAGGGCTGACTGTAATCCTACCTTCCCCTCTTCTTTTGCAGTTGAGCCAGCCTGGTTCCACTGTGAAAGGAGCCTTCACAGTCACAAAGACAAGGGCAGAATTTTGTCCCTAAGAGATCCCGTTTTGCCTTTCACCTAGAAGTAAAACAAACATTTTATTTTCCGTATTTCAATATTTACATGACCCTTCAGTTTTCCCATTCGGAGAGATTCAAAGTGCCATCAGTATGTTCAAGAGAAGTTGATCCAATAAAAAATATTACCTCCCCTACCTTGTCTCTCTCATATCCTGGGAACCAGCATGGATACAATACTGCAAACAATCAGTATATCCTCGCACTTCTGTTCCCCTATTGGGTATTAGACGTGAACAGAGAATGCAGTCATCTAAAAGAAAAGGTAATACCCAAATTCTTATAGTGTTTCCATTAAATGCTGGTAAGATGTACAAACTGCATTGTCCAAAATATATATTAAAATAGACAGGGACTGGGCTTAATATGTATTGATGAACACCATGGATGTACATCCTTGAGGTTCCAATCCACATTCTTTAATTACTACCTCATATGAAGTAATCTGTACCTTAGCATGGAAAAAGTGCAGTGGGACAATTTAAAAATCTTGAGCCTCTATTTTTCTGCTACTGAAATGCTTCTGAATAAGTATAAAAAGAACAAACAAGAGTTCCTTCAGTTAAACTGGGACATGTGACTCAATTAGCACTGTCTTTGACACCACCAGTCTGCTCTCATTGGTTTCCCATTGATATTATGGGTTTAGTTAATATGAATGACCAATACAAAGAGGCAATAAAAAAGTACTCCATGTACATGCAGAGTACTTTAATCATTACTGCACACAGTGGAGACTTGTATAAAGTGTTATTGATGGTTGGATGGATGAGTGAGTGGATGGAAGAGGTAAAAGGTAGCACTGCCTTTCTACATGCAGAAATGTGTGAACAATCTGTGCTATTTAAATTATTAAAATTCAGTTTTGGTCAGAAAAGTGACTGTAAAATGCCACATTACTCAACAGATCTTTTCCCCATGCATGCAGTGCTTAGTTTAGTGACAAAAATGTTTTATTACTTTTCACTCCTCTTACTACTGCAAACCTAATACAGTTAGGAGAAAATAAGATGGATTCTGTTTTTGCTTGCATATTATCAGACACTGTTAAACTAAGTTCTAATTGCAGAATCATTATTATTGGTGAAGAAATTTGAAGGAAAGAACCCAGCCTGGGTGGATTTTGCAGGGCTGCCATCTCTTCACTCATAGACTGAGCAATTCTGATATGTAATTGTTGAGAGACAATAGACCTGAGACCCTGGAATATTGTTTCTACAGAGTAACCTTTCGATTCATGTATAACTTCACTCTAATAAAATGAAGTATCTGTCTGTCTGTAGAATAGGTAGACATATGAACCAACCTGAACATTAAAATGGAGGGTGAAATATAAAGAACTTTCTTAAATTGGCAAATAGCGTCCCCTGATCACTTCAGTGAGAAACTTGCTCCCAATATATACAGGCATGAAGGAAGATCCAGTTTACAGTATGCTGAAAAAAACATAAGATGTCTTGAGAGAAAACCTAAAAGAAATGGAGCTGGGCAATATGTGTATGATTGTCCTATCAGACGTGAGAGACAAATGCATTCTGCTTCTTGTGTACTACTCTACCAAAGCAATCACACAAAGGTTAAAAAATTATTTTTCCCCGATATTATTCCAGTTAAGCAAGGGGGAGGAGGAGTAGCTAGTATCTTTGTGTAATATTCCGCTGTCTCAACAAAAGCAAAGTCTAGTGTGTGATGATGGGACCATTTATGTTTTTTGTCCCCTTTTGAGGAGTTCTTGATGAAGTTGGCAGTGCTTCTACTTTGAGGCTATCCTGATAGTACACAAAGGGTGATGCTTCCAGAAATTTCTAGAATACCAGCTATTTAACATGTACAAAACCTAAGTCCTCCCTGGAATCAATAACCATGCACAATCATAGGTGGTGAGCACATCCCACTAGCAAGCCAAAGAAATGATGGCTTATACAGGTCCACAAAAAGCTTTTAAATTAAGCATAGGAAGGAGCCAAATGTACAATATACTTAGAAATACAGCACAACCTCAATTATCCAAAGATAATTTTTGGATAATTGGGCGTGCCAACTCTACAGATTATGAAATCAACAGTTTAACTGCAAACTGTATGAAGATGGTATGAGGAAGCCTTACAGTGATAACTAATGGGGTTAGACCTTGTCCAGTATGAAGGCTGAGCTCATCCAATGGACCTCAAAACTGACTTGGCGCCTCTTGGTTTTTCTAGAGCATCTTCAGCTTTGTCACTGAAGAAATGAGGCTGTTCAAAAGGAAAATCATCCATCTTAGTGTGAAAATTCTCAGGCAAAGAGTAACTCTTAAGCACAGAAAGAACAATGAGTTGCCATATCAGAAGCACCACACACATACCTCGCTATCCCTCTTCTCCAATGGACTTAGCCTCTGCCTTTTCTGGTAGGCTATCTAATAGAGCAAGGAACTATCTCAGAGATACAATCATATCTTGATGGTAATTAGCACCTCTAAACTACAATGTCACTAATAAGGTGCTTTCCTCCAAGACAAGTCTATTCTTTTGGGATCCTTGTCAAGATTTCTTGGGATCTAAGATTTCTTCCTGAACTTGCACTATCATGGTCATCTGAAATACTAGTGACCTACACGTTGAGTGGCTGTAGAAATGTTTGAAAGCTGTGTTGAGGCATTTGGTGTAGCTTACCTTTTGGTGTGCAGGTATAAGAGATGCAGACAGGAGCCAAAGGTCCCTAAGAGGCTCCAGAAGACTTCTGTTGGTGAGAATTTCTGCAAAGCCTTGTGGCTTAAATGCTGCATTGCATTATATAATGTTTTAACTCCAAAATATAGAAAAGGAGATGTTTTTAATAATTCCTTCTCTTTTTTTTTAGAGGCCTCTGCCTCACAATGAGGAACCAACCAAGGAAGCATTGTTCAAAGAAAATGACCCCTCCTTAGGAAGTCTGGGAGATTTAGCCAGTGTCAGAAAAGCCTTGGGAGAGCTAGGATATCTATCTCTCAACTGCTGGCTAAATGAAAGAGTGGTGGCCCACATTGGCCAACGAGACCAAGAAGCATAAGGTTTAGAAGGTGGTAACCCTGAAGAGGGTTGGACCCAAGACATAGAGGAGGCTCAGGGAGAAAAGGTATAAGATCCAGTAGACCCCAGAGGCTCCTATATAGAACTTGTGCCAAGCCCATTATGCCTAGAAGATTATGTAACAGAAGCCCCAGATCTGAGGACCATCAAAATTACCTTCAGACTGTATCCCAGATAGCAGTGAGAATAGTTGTGACAAGCCTCAGATCTGGTGAGATCATCTTCCATCCAGCTGGCAAACCTGGAAGGAGGATGAATGAAGGGGCAAGTTTCATGAGAACCAAGTTTCAAGTCCTTGTGGCTCTGAGAAATGAACATGGGTCTGAAAGAACAGTACCACTGGAGCCGCTGTGTAGGAACTGATATCTTCCCTGAGATATCCTTTGCACTAATCTTTGTCTGCTCCATGCCCTTGCTCAGGACCAAGGTACTATCAGGTCCATGGTGAGTCTACATTTTGGGAGTTCCAAAAAAACACTCCAACACTCACTCAGATCCACAGTGATGCTTCTTTTTCTTCTTTCAGGACGAGGCCAGGTCCTCAGTGCTTCGTGAGCAGCCTGCTCCAAAGCCTTGTGCCCAAAATGTGGGCCTGTCAAAGGAACCATTCTTTACAAAAAATCCACTCTACAGCTACACGTCACAGAGCCACTGGGAGATGGAGACATGTCCATCTCTTGCATTTCACTACTCCAAATATTCCTTGTCCTCACACTTTCTACCATCAGTTGTGATCAGCTTGCCTCTGTTGACTTTAATTGAGCTATGTCCATTCATATTGTTTTAGCATCTGGCCCCTATTAATCTGCGGGGAGGGTATTTTGGGGGAGGCTGCTACAAACAAGACTCCAACAACACTCATCTCTTATTAATCTTCATAGTACCCTTAAACTAAGACTCTCATGTTAGCAGTGTCTTTAAATTAGGTCACTGATCTTGTAGATCCCTTAAGAGATTAACAAAGCTTTGAGTCTAATGGGGCCTTCCAGAGAGAGACTTAAAAACTTAAATTGTCTCTCTCTGGATTACTTGACCTAATAATTGCCAAAGGCAAGTTTCCCCCAAAGCCTTATTAACTTTACATTGCAAGATGCTACCAGTTAGAATCAATGAGAAATTCATAAGATTTTGCAGCTGTTGAATACTGTAAAAAGACGGAGTAGTATTGTCTACTTTTTCCAACAGCACCTAGAGATGCTTTAAAATTACAGCTGTACCTTACAGAGAATATAAGGGCTCCCCTATACTTCTTTGCTTTGAAAAGTTTTTTCCATTTAGTTCAGGCGGTAAGGGCTTGTGTTCTCAGAGGTAAAAGCCCATGGTTTCAGTTCTGGTTTGTGTGGTTTATCTAGTTGTGTGTAACAATGGATTTCTTGTAGAATAGCCGTCACTGGTTGGTTTGTTTGTTCTGCAAAGTATGAAAAAATAGTCATGGTGATTTGGGGTTAGCTGTTATTATCCTGAATGGAGGCACTCCATGGTTAAGGTTGTAGTTAGGGGTCTGTTATAACTTATATGTTATAACTGTGTGCAAGAAAAGTATCATTGTGTTCACTTTATTAGTACACTAGAATTGTTTTTGAAAATTTTAAGACCTCTGCTCTTGGTCAAGACACTATACCCATTCTGAAATGGATGGGATCACTGCCAGAGTGAGCTTGAGATCCTTAGCCAGTTCCAAAACACCCTCATTTATGGAGATGGCAACCTATTCTGAGTTCCAAGATGGCAAGATGACAAAGAAGTGTGCATTCTCATGTATCCCTAAAGCCTTCATGTCCAAGGCCTCTGTAAGCCTCCCCAACAACTCTTAAAAGCTCCTTGGGTCATCAAAAGGAAAAGATATGCAAAAAGAACACAGATTAATTTTTAGATTTAGAAAATTATATAGGTATTTCAAGCACATCTTCATCAACACTTTCTTAATTTGCTTCTTACTCTGCAAGAATAAACAGCGGAGAAGAAGTAAAAGAAAGAATTAAGAAATAACAAATATCTTTCAATTTTAGCTGGTAATCAAAATCAGGTAAGAAAATACTTGGAAAAAATATACCACATCTAGGTTCTATGCAAATTAGACTCTTCAGGAGAATAACTAATAAACGTAATCCATTGACAATCATCTTTGAAAATCATAGAGAACATGATGGGTATCAGGAAAAATAACTATTGTTATGTTCTGTTCAAAAGAATGAAAGGGGAAATGACTTCTTGAACGTTGCTATATGGATCCCCATTCTATGGAGACGGCTAGCGCTGAAATGCAAGCTGGAAACCTTCTAATCAGCACTATCCCTTGGGGCCTTACACATGGCATCACTGATGACATGTAGTTGAAAAAGGGGCCCCAGTCATAGCAGCCACTTGGATTCTAAGGTGTTTGTCGAACTCCTTCCAACCATAAAATACCTCTTTCTTTCTATCTTCCTTCCATAAACACATTGAACTATTCTACATTCCTCCTTTTCTTCTTTCTTTGCTTGATAGTTGCCCAATTCATTTTATTTCTCTCAATGATTATTCTATTGTTCTTCCTCCTATCACTAAAAATAACAGTTCTTCGGGGTGCCTGCCTAGGCATGCAACTTCACAGCAGGCCTCTGGGGTGATAATATACTCTGAAAATAAGAGTCGCTTAGCCATTGGAATGATTTTCCAAGGTGTAGCAGAGAGGCGTGGCCTTTCTCGGAAATTGACAGCGAGGGAGGGTCAGACACCCCCTGGTGGGCAGAACCAGGAAAGCCACACCCCGCCACACTGGAAGAAGAGGTGTGGGGACAGGAACAGAAAGTATAAAAGAAAGACCCTGTAGCTCAGTTGAGGGGAAGCCACTGAGGGAGGCAGACACTTCCACCCTGCTGCTGGAGCCTGAGCCTGCTGAGGACTCATCCAAACTACCTGAGCTACCAGACACGGCCAATGCAGAGGAGTGGCTGGGATTACCGCTTGCAGCATACCCAGTGGAGATGGAGGACAACCTGGAGATCCAGGTAACCCCGAGGGAAAGGTAGGAAGTGGCCCAGGAACAGCTGACTACGGTCCAGCTGGGTTGCTGCTTGAGTCCAGTTCAGCGTGTTAAGGCTGGATCCCAGCAGACCACTCTTCCACTGTTAGGGCCCTGGCTGGGTTGCAGTGGAGTTGGGTAGGCCTGCATCTGCCTATCCCCAGCCACCCCGCCTTCAGACAGAAGGCTTGTGGGAGTCTATCCTCTGCCTGAACCCCCTAGACTGTGTTGGGTGCTTGCTCCCTGCCTGAGGGCTGGAGCCTTAGACTGCTGGTACCCTGCCCTGCGTGAGGGCCAGGGTTCTCAGATTATTCAGTGGTCTGCCCTGCCTGAGGATTAGGGCCCCAGAATGTGCTCAGTACCCTGCCCCGCCTGAGGGCCTGGGTTCCCAGACTATATCTGGTTCTGTCCTGTCTGAGGGTTGGGCTTTAGACTGTTGATCCCATGCCCTGTCTGAGGGGTTGGGCCTCTGGACCACTCACTGCTCAACCCCACTGGAGGGATTAAGCCCCAAAACTGCTAACTTCGCCCTTGTCTAAAACTGTTATTTCCAGGGGTGTGACAGCCAAGAGGTGTGGCCTCCTTAGGAGATTGACAGTGAGGTAGGGCCACCACATGTTTACACGTGGTGGAAAACACAGGTAACGCCTGCCCCCCTGAACCTAAGGGGGACCGTTATGGTTCTTAACCCACCCACAGTGGAGGCCACCATGGATTGGGACCAGCTGGTGAGATGGTGGGCCAGGAACCAGCAGCGACAAGAAGCTTCTCAGCTCCAGTGGCAACAGCGACTACTGCAACGATTGGGGGCACAAGACCGAGCCTGGGTCATGTGGCACCGCCCCCCATGCCCACTCTGCCTGCGGCAGTATGGTTGATGGAGCACTTCCTGGTGGCAGGAAGCCCCTGCCACACAGCACCATCCTTTATCCCTCGCCGACTGTGAGTCTGGGCCTGCCTCTCAACTACAACCAGTTTGGGCCGTTACAAAGTCAGGGGCCTGTGAGGATCGGCTCCTATGGGCAGGTTTGCACCGGCGAGACCCACGCCTGTTGGCACCTTGGCCCTAAGATGACGATCTCCATGGCCCTGGACAAGCAATGCTTGGAAGCCCTAGCTGACTTGGGATGCAGACAGACTTTAATATGCAGGCAGCTGATCCTGTCCCCTGACCAAATCTGAGGTTAGATCAGCCTCTGCTGCATCCATGGGAATGTAAAGGTGTATTCCACAGCCCAGGTGGCATTGATAGTGGCCGGATTGATGCAGACACTGCTCCAGCGCTCAGGGCGGGTGCAAGGATGTTTTGCACCCTAGGCGAAACTTCCACCTTGTGCGCACCCCCCTCCTCGATCCCTGTGGCAGCTCTCCACCCCCCCTGCCCCCTGGCAGCTCCCCACCCCCCCGCCGCCCGGTGGCGCCCCGCCCCATGGCAGCTCCCCCCCGGCCCAGGAGCCGTGCAGCAGCTCCCCGCCCCAGCTCACCTCTGCTCCACCTCCTCCCCGAGCACGCCGTCGCCGCTCCACTTCTCCTGCCTCCCAGGCTTGCGGCGCCAATCAGCTGTTTGGCGCCGCAAGCCTGGGAGGGAGAGAAGCAGAGCGGCGCGGCATGCTCAGGGGAGGAGGCGGGGCAGAGGTGAGCTGGGGCGGCGAGCGGTTCCCCTGCGTGCCACGCCCCCCCTTACTTGCTGCAGGCAGCCCTCCCCATGTCCCCCTGCCTCAGGTCCCTCCACCTAAATGCCGATGACGACTGGGGTGGCCAAAGATCCAGCCACTGCGGTCGCCACCAAAGGACCCGAAATGCCGCCCCCCAAATGCTAGCACCCTAGGCGACCACCTAGGTTGCCTAATGGGTTGCACCAGCCCTGCCAGCACTGCCCTATCCCGTCATCCTTGGCTGAGACTGGCCTGAGTTCTCCCAGGTCCTACAAACTGTTGGCCTCCAAGGAACTCCCACACAGATGGCTCTTGAGGGGGATGGACCTGATGAGAAAAAACAGAGGAACCAGGTCTAGAGGACCTTGAGGAAGTGACCTTGATGACATGGAGCTGGACCCTTGCAAACCAGACCCTGGCAATCAGCCAGCCCCACCGGAGGGTCGGGTCGCTGTGAAAGACGATGCACCAATCCAATTCAAGGGAGGAGACGTCAGACTAGACATGGCACCAGACTTCTGCCAGGACCAAAAAGATGACCCCATGCTGAGCAATGCATATGAACAACTGGCCTATGTGGACGGTGTGGCCGTGGACCCACAGCAGGCCACTCAGTGGCCCCGCTTCAAGCTCACCCAAGACTGGCTATACTGAGTCGAGTGAGACCCTTGGAACCAGGACTCCCAGTCCCAATTACTGGCCTCCCGTTGCCATCGGCTGGCTGTGTTACAGCTGGCCCATGGCCAGGGCCGCCCAGAGGGGGGGGCAAGAGGGGCAATTTGCCCCAGGCCCCGAGCCCCACGGGGGACCCCACCAGAGTTTTTCGGGGCCCCTGGAGCGGGGTCCCTCACTCGCTCCGGGGTGCCCGGGAAACTCTTGCGGGGCCGGGCGCAGGAGCTTCTTCGCTCCCGGTCTTCACCGGCGGGGGGGTCCTTCCGCTCCGGTGCGGAAGGACCCCCCGCTGGCGAATTACCGCTGAAGACGGAGCGGGACCCGCCGCCGAAGTTCAGTTCGGTCTTCGGCGGTAATTCGGCGGCGGGGGGGGGCCTTCCGTTCCGGGACCCGCCGCCGAAGTGCCCCGAAGACCCGTGGCGGGGCACCCCTCCGCCGAATTACCGCCGAAGACCGGGCTGCGCTTCGGCGGCGGGTCCCACTTCGGCGGTAATTCGGCAGCAGGGGGCCCCCGCCGCGGGTCTTCGGGGCACTTCGGCGGCGGGTCCCGGAACGGAAGGGCCCCCCGCCGCCGAAGACCCCGGGCCCCCGGAATCCTCTGGGCAGCCCTGCCCATGGCATCCCCACTGCCAACCATTTTGGTCTGGAAAAGCCCCGAGCCCAGGTACTGGCCTGGTTTTTCTGGCCAGGTGTACATTGGGACATTAAAAGCTACTGCGCCCCATGCCCAGAGTGCCAAATGTTGGCACCTGCAGGGGTACCGAAAGCCTCCCTGGTTCCCCGGCCACTGGTGGGCATGCCCTTTGAGTGGGTGGCCATGGACTTGGTGGTGCCTCTTGCTAAGAGTGCCATGGGCTTCCAATACATCTTTGTGATAGTGTACTATGCCACTCACTTCCCCAAGGCCATGGCCCTAAGGAGTGCTACCACCTGGGTCACTGAAGCAGAACTCCTAAAGATCTTTACTCAGGTAGGCCTGCCCCATGAGATCCTCATGGACCAGGGCATGAATTTTACATCCCAACTCCTCCAAGAGGTTTGCAGCCTCCTGGAGATCAAAAGACTCTGGACATCCATATACCATCTGCAGGCTGATGGTTTGGTTGAGCAGTTCAACCGAACATTAAAAAGCATGCTCCAGAAGTTTCCCCTGGAAGAACTTTGCTGCTGGGTCCAGCTTCTTCCTTCTCTGTTACTCCCCATTTGGAAGGTGCCGTACGTCTCCACTAAATTTTCTCCATTCAAACTGTTATATGGCCGCCAGCTGCAGGGATTGCTAGACCTCATGAGGAAGACATGGAGTAACCCCTGAGCCTGGGTTGGGGTCTGCTCCCAATACGTACTACAGCTCCAAGAACGCCTGGCTGCGAAAAAGAACTTCCAAGCCACCCAAGGAGCCCAGGCAAGAGGAGATAATTGGGGCACATGAGTGCGGACCTTCAAACTGAGAGATTGAGTCCTTGTAATCCCTCTGAGGAATCAAAATTGCTAGCTCACTGTCAGGATCTGTATTTGGTGATCCACCAGACAGGACCCATCAACTATGAGATCCGACAGCGCAACCGGAAAAAGAAGCACCAGATTTACCATGTTAATCCTCTGAAACTCTGGCGTGAAAAAGAAGGGTTATTGATCACCCCGTAGCCCCAGAACCCAAACTGGGACTGCAGATCCCCAAGGAAACAGAACCAAAGACACCCCTGCTTGGGGATACACTCTCAGAGGAACAGCTGAAGCAAGCCTGGTGTCTCATTGAGGCTTTCCCTAGGACTTTCGCAGACATGCTGGGAGAGACTACCCAGGTCTGCCACACCATCTGCACCAACCCTGGAGAGATTGTCCATGGAACAACCCGGCCTGCACCACATTCGGGAAACGGTGGAACAGGAAGTCTAAGCTAGAGGTGGAGTCCTATGGCGCTTGTCCCCAAGCAGGATGGGACCCACTGGTTCTGTATCAACTTCTGGAGGGTCAATGCCATTTCCTGATTTGATGCATACCCAAGCCTGTGGGTAGACAAGCTCCTTGACTGCCTGGGAGAGGGACAATATATTACCACCCTTGATTTAACAAAGGGGTACTGGCAGATCCCACTGGAGGCTGGCTTGAAGGAAAAGACACCCTGCGCCACCCCTAGTGGGCTCTCCCAGTTTACCAGGATACCCTTTTGTCTCCATGGGGCCCCTACAACATTCCAGAACTTAATGGACCAGCTGCTGCGGCACCACGTTGAGTATGCTGCGGCATACCTGGATGACATGGTAATAAACAGTCACCACTGGGAGAGCCACCTGAATCAGGTAGCAGCCATGTTGAGAACCCTTAGGGCTGGTCTCACCGTAAACCCCAAAAAGTGATGGATTGGGTGGCAGGAAACAACGTACCTGTGATACACCTTGGGGCAAGGCAAACTATGCCCCCTAATCAGAAAAATCCAGGCAATCCAGGATCATCCAGCCCAAACCACTATTATTCCCAGCTCTGTCCTGCCTGAGGGCTGGAGCCCTAGACTGCTGGTACCCTGCCCTGTGTGCAGGCCGGGGTCTCCAGAACATAAACTGGTCTGCCCTGCCTGAGGATTGGGGCCCTAGAGTGTGCTCATACCCCACCCTGTCTGAGGGCCTTGGTTCCCAGACTATACCTGGCTCTGTCCTGCCTGAGGATTGGACTTTAGACTGTTGGTGCCTGCCCTGTCTGAGGGCTTGGGCCCCTGGATCACTCACTGCTCTACTCTGCTGGAGGGATTGAGCCCCGAGACTGCTAACTTCCCCCTTGTCTAAGACTATTATTTCAGAGGTGTGACAGCCAAGAGGCATGGCCTCCCTCAGAGACTGACAGCAAGGGAGGGCCACACACGCCTACATGTTTACACAAGGGTTGTGGTGGATTCTCCATCACTGGAAATTTTAAAACCAAGCTTGGATTTTTTCTAAAAAAATATGCTCCCGTTCAAACAGGAATTAAGTCATGGCCTGTGTTATACAGGAGGTCTGTCTAAATGATAACTATGGTCCCTTCTGGCTTTATAATCTGAGTCAGTGAATCTATGTACCATCATGTTGTCTTCTGTTTTGGCCATCTAACTCCATTATTTATCTTTGTGGTAAGGCTGTAGCTAGTGGTATATTTTTCATCTACTCCTTTAAAAATGCTATTAGACTTTTTCTTCCATGCTCTTCCTCCTTCTTGATCCCTAGTACAGTATGAATGTGGACACCTTCTTTCATGACAAAAAAATTATTTGTTTCATGAGCAAAATGTCTGTGTTGCTCATTATTTATGTGACCGGTCTCACTTTATTCAAATGAGCTGCACAGAACTGTTATTTAAATCCTTCTGATACAGGGATATTCCCTACCAGCTTGTTGTATATAACTCCAAAATAGTTAATACTATTCTGATTCTGACCCTAAAATGCAAATTAACCTAAAATAATGGCATTTTATAGTAGGCATGATAGAGCTTGTAGATTGCTAGACTAGAAGAGTATTATTTATAGCTTCAAAAATTTCATTCAATCACTGAACACAATTAAAAATATTAAACATATTTTCTAAATTTAACACATATATAAAGAAATCTTGACAGTTGGTCAGGAAGGTTTCATATGTCTGGGGTGTCCATGTTTAATACTTCAAATACCCTATGTACATATTTTGTAATGAATACACTGCTCTTGTGAGCAAATTAAATGTGTAATGTGGTGGCTGGTCAAAATAAACAGATCTTACATCTGTCATAACCAAACATTAAATATCTTCAATGAGAGATCTTCTGCATTCATTCTCTGCAACACTCTAACACTGGAGAGATACTTAAAACAACTTCCATATTTTGAATATTACACAGCTACCACAAGATCTTAACATTATAAATCCTCAGTAAATATCTACAGGGCTTATATCATATAGGGAAATGGACAAGACAATTTATTTTTTAAAATATCATTGGGTGTATTCTGTTCTGATAAAAGTAATAATCAGATATGTTTCTCGTGGGTTAACCATCTGACTTTGTGCTGTTTTACCACCTTGGAGACATAACTTCCTAATGACCCCTAGCAAAAATGTCAAGGATTGGCATAAATCTTGCATGACCAAACATTTTTAAACCCAGTGCAGTGCGGAATGGTAAACATTTAACCAGAGGAAAACTCTAATTCCCTTTTCTCTTCATATACATTAAACCATGTATTTATTTTAACAAGGGAGACTGCATTCCAACACCTGGCACCTCTCACATCTTACCTCCTTCTCAACTGGAAACCCCGAGGATGAGGAGGAAACTAACTCGGGCTAGTTACAAGATTAAATAAGATCTCTATGGTCTGTAAGATCTGAACGGGTCTAAAAGGAACAGAGAGAGAGAGAGAGGAAGGATCCTGTGTCCTCTTTGTCCATTTCAGACATGGGAAGTGACCGTCTCCTGAGTTTGCCTCAGAGAGCTAAACTGGTCTGGAGCAGGGAGCTGCCTGTTTACCCAGGAGGGCTCTGCTGATAGCACGTTACTTTAGTTTACTTTGCTTTCCTTGAGTTTATTGTAAAGGGGTAAAGTTTTCGGATTCATCACGTGACCCTGACAGGTCCTGCCTATTGAGAGCCAGACCACCCACATGGAGGACGATGGAGCTGCTTAATAGAAACAGGCATGTAATTGTGAGCCTTTCCAGCACTCTGCAGAATGCCTGCAACCTAGAAGGATTATTTTTTACACTTTCAGTTCCTTTTGTAAAAAAAAAAAAAAGGAGGGGGGGCAAGGAAAAGAAAGAACGAAGGAAAAAATTGATGTAACCTCAAAGTCTGCCTCTGCTCTGAATGAAATTTAAAAAACTCGTCAGATCACCAACTCCCAGCGAGGTGCTCCACATGCGAAGGGGGAAGATGGTAAGCAAAAGCTGATCTTTCCAGTAAAAAACATTGAAAGAAAGTGCCTGCTTCTCGGCAGTCAGATCATGGCAGATGGCACCAGTCTGACTGTGATGGGGTCTGCTTAGAAGGGGAAGCAGAAAGAGGAAGGGACTCGAGGGAGCAACCTGGCTTCTGTAAAAGAAGGAAGGCAGCTCTGTGGCAGGGGAGTCTATGAAGCTGGCTGTTATAATGCTCGAGATAGGAGGGTCCCTCAAATTGTTACTCTCCCTGAGCCAGGTGGTGGTGCTGGAATTGATCAGCGATATTTCACGTGGAGGGGGGGGGGTCTCTCGGATCCCATTTTCACGCTTGGAAGGGTCGCCACCCTGGCTTCCGTTTATCGGTCCCCTCTGGGATACTGAATCCAGGCGAGAGAGAGAGAGAGAGATTGTTTTCCTCCTGAGACTATGATAATTGCTGGGCACCAGGTTCGAATAAAAGAGCTTTCCTATAAACTAGTATGTCTCTGCAGTCTTGTCATAGGCTCAGATCAGATATTAAAGGTCTAGTTTAAAACATACGAGAACAAGGAAATCCTAGCTCGTGAAACTCTCACCCTGTGTAGTGCCTAGTGCGTGCAGCTCATATGTGACCAGATCCTGTACTCCTTGCTCAGGGGAAAGCCAATGGGAGTCTTGACTGGACGAGGACTGCAGAATTGGACTGCAGAAAGGGCGAAGTTAAGGACACTAAATTTCTTTTGCAGGTGTTGGGGGAGTTTAAGTCAGATATCTTGTTAGTGGACTCGTTCCAGGTTTTTTACTCTTTGATACATTTCGGAGCACACATCAAACCTTTTGAGCGGTTGTGATGTCAAATCTAGTCTGTGGAATTCAGTTAGCCATTTTTTTGTGCATTAACCTTGCTGCTCCTTTGAAGTAAAGATTGTTAGTAAGAACACTTTCGGAAAGTCATTCATGTAGAGGCGTAGTCTGTCCGTTCTGAATCTCAGCCTCTTGCATATTTTCCTATTTTGTGTTATTGTAACAGTCTACATCACAGAATGCAAAAATGCATTGTAAACTACGAAGCTAATCTTTATTGGATAACATAACTGTGACCAAAAGAAGACCCTGTTTCTTTGCATTTATTTTACTTAATGAAGGCAAAGTAGATTCTTTTGAAATACTTATAGCCATGAGATTTTGTATTTTAGATTTAGCTCGGAATAAATTTTCATAGACGATTTATAAATTGCTGAAAAATAGGACTATACAATAGGGATTCATTGACCCTATTACAGTGTTGAGACCAGTTATGTGTCTTGTGTATATATAATATATCACTCAAAAAGGCGACAACAAGGCTATGACAAGATCGCTTTAGCTCCAATGAAATAGGCAAATTGGAGCCCAGGAGCCAATCTCTGATGCCAGTACAACACATACTCCTTGTGGCTATGTGTGCCAGTTTGTAACTGACATAATAAAAGATAATGACAATAATCCAGGATAGCACTAAAATGGACTATTTATGTTTTGCCCTAGTACCCACTGCACACAACATATGCAGATTTTACATAACATGGTATATGCAATAATATACCTGTGTTCGAAATACATTGAATCGGTAGAAGGTTTTGCCTGAGTATGACCTGCAAAATGTCTGGTGTTTCAGAATAATTACAAATAAAGTTTGGCGCTAAGGTGGGTATCTACCACCCTCTAGCCTAATAGCATTTACCAATTCTAGATCGGGGGTCTTTCACATCATTTCAACACCAGCCTGATAGGTGTATCTAATTTCTGGTTAGGGCTATTAGAGTCATTGTGTAGCTAGATTATAATCTGACAATATATTTGAACAGGAGTCAGCATTTAGGGGCAGGGTCCTTTAAACATCTATTTGCTTTCAAGAGCCGGTAGATGGAAAACTGACAAGGCAGCCCACTCTGAATTAAAATGTCTTGGTTTCCCTGTTTTATCTTTATTTTTTTCTCTCTCTCTTCCTCTCTCTCTCACACACACACCTTTTATTTTCTTCTGCCTTTGCCACAGTGTATAAAGCCCTATTGAGACGTGTAGGCGTGATGTGTAAACCGGATTAGCAGTATGAAAGAAAGACACACAATGAGCCTGAATTGTTTTACTTCCTTTTCATTTCTCACGCCTATATCTCTAATAAATTTGTTGCTCCAGCAGTGGGTCAAAGGGATCGTGTAGCTCAGCTTTTTTCCTGCAAGACCCGATGGCAGAGATCATGAAAATGAATGGCCTGCCTTCTGCCAAATGCAAGGCTTGAAATATATAGTTACAGAGCCCTGATGCTGTCCAGAATGGCTACAAACTGTTCGGTGTAACTCCCCTCCCCCCCCCCTCCCCGTGCACATTAAAGTCACGCAAGTGGCAGGACACTTTGCCAGAATAAGAATCCGTTCTGAAAACGACTCTGGTTCAGAGGATAACAAGGTTTGCCACAGCTGGGATTACCTCCAGGCTTTGGAGCCAGGGGACTGTTGCTACCACTGCCGCCGGTGTGGTTCCCAGCTCCCAAAGGGCTTGGGCCGCCCACCCTGCTGAACTTGCTTGTGCATCTTGCTGAATGTAGAGGTCTGTGGGATTCTGGTGGCACATTTCTCCGCAGCTCTCTGCGGATGAAATGCCTGCGCTCCTGGGTTTATGCTGTAGATCCCTCATTTGCTCCTTTGTGGCGTGCGGAGCAGCTTTCCATTAAAGGAGATCAGGGGTAATTAGCCGCATTGTTTTGACAAGTTGGCTCGAGCAGTTCCCTTTCTTACAGTCCTGGGGAGGGGATGAGGATGGGGGTTGGCAGCGTTTGATTCATGCTGCTTGGTCCTTTCCCAAGCCCTGGCACTTTTTAGAATGTCTCCCTACAGAAAGTCTTTACAGTGCATCTGTTTCAACCACTCGCCTGTAAGAACAAATGGGAAGATGTTCAACGGGAAGCTGTGAAAACAAGAGTTTATTTAAAGGGGGAGGGAGGCTTATCAAATGAATTAATATATGTGCTCGGTGATGTAAAATGTTACCTTCGTAGCCTTAGTCGTTGCAAGAACCAGCCTATCACTAATATATGAGATTTCCGACCAGAAACAGACGTATACTCTAGCATGATTATGTGTCTGAGAGGCAAAACCCAATAAAATCTACAAAACGAAGTTTTATTCTGCTGCAGTCCAATGCTCCGCTGTCTCATAACATCCAAACAAACAATCTGTAGTGCAGGTGTTTTATTTGTGTCGTTTCTGTGTAACCGGATGCTACAGTGAGTGCAACGTTCTTGATGGTGTGGCCCCAAAAAGGTTGAAAAGCTGGAAAAACTCACAAAAAATGATTTAATTGTCTGTTACCCATTACTAACATCTATTAGATCTGATACACAATGTATTTGGGAAATTGTAAAGCTCTGACATCTTAGGGCTTATATTGAAAATTCAGTTCTTTGAATTGAAGATTATATAAAATTTAGAGCATTGTAAGAAAGAAAGGTCTAGCTGGAGGTTACTCGTATATGTCCAAAGTCCTGAGATTCTTCCACACAAGTCTGGAGTGAACGTGCATCTGGGAAGGCAAGGTGTAAAGGATTTCAGGCTAGATGTGCCTCCCCAACACACATCTTAGCAGGCTTTCCTTCGTCCATAAAGCCAGCTCCATATGAAATCTGTGGGATCCTTGTGATTTGTGGAAGTTAAAAAAAAAACTGGTGTCGAGCCCCAGTTACATGCACAGGGCATGCATATTAAAGCCAACAATGCTTACAAATGTAAATAAGGGCAGATTGATTAGGAACAACATTATCGCATGCATCAGCAATGAGGCAAATTGGGGGCAGCCACTGCTCTGACCACCCAAGTTGAGACAGACTTTTACACTGACACTTCTTCCTTTTTTAAAAAAACATTACAGAAACAAGGCCAATTAGATCCCTGCAGTAATTCATCTCTTGTGTATGAAAAACAGACCACAGGGAGAGAGAGCAGATTAAGATAGTGCTAGTTAAATTTGGGTCTCCAAATTGAGATTTGGAACCAGGAGCAAGAATTTATGAGCATGGGGCTATTGTGTGAAATCCTGAAAAGTTAGCCTATCAAACAGGAGGCAAGAGGAGAAAATCTGAGGGTCTGATGTATCTAAACAAGCTGAATCTTATTCTTTAAAGTGAAACTAAACTAAAATGCTTGTATGCCGGACTTTCTTCCCCATCAAAACTACACAGGCTGAATGGTAGCTATACTGATACTGATACATCAATTTATTGATTTCTAATTAGACGGGGACAGTTAACTTTCTCAATCTGTAACTGCTGAGCAATAGATAATCAACTAGATAATGGATATATCCGTTTCCAGCTGAAATGGGTTGTTTCTAGTTTATGTACCCCTGCCCCCGTGAAGTTGGGCGATGTACGATCTAGTGTGTACAGTAATATAGTCATGGTCGGGTTTTCAAAAGTTCTCAGCACCTCCAGACCTTACACCAACAATAGGTTAGTAAAAGTTATGAACAAAATGTTGGTGACATCACCAAATGACTGTTAGGACCTTGGAATCCCCTGTCAACTAAATGCTATTACTTAATTTTACTGCAATACCTATATTCACTAGAATAACAGATTTTCCTTATACTGCGCATGCTTTCGGTTTTATAATTGAGTAAGTGTTTAGCCAGTTCTGTTGCCACCTTATTTAGCTCAATTGCTTTTGCTGTGTTCAGTTGTTTGTATTTTTTCCACGAAACATGTCGCCCCCCCCTCCTTTATTTATATCTCGCAGGCAGTTAAATATAGCGCATGTTCCAGTTAGATCTCCCCCGGGTTCGTTCTCACTCTAAAATACTGTCCCCAAGCATGTGCTTGGTGAACACCTCTTTGCAAAACTTAACATGCATTTCGCAGGAGGGCTTGGGCGCCCAGCTTGTCACACATCTGTTAACATCTGTGCAGCAGGCCAGACCCCCAAGAGCGGAAACCCTCAGCTGAAGAACCCCCTTGTCTCTGGTGTGCGAGCTGTGCGCATAACTCAATGGGGTCTGTCTCTGCCGGCAGCCCGTGACTATCCCCACGATGTTGTGCAGAGTTGAATGGAAAGGTCTCCTTTCCCCTCGCTATTGGCCAGTAGTAGTCAGCCCGGCATGGTATTGGATAACGTAAAGGGGGAGACCTCCTTTAGGAATGTACTATGGCTTGCCTGGCATTTCTCTGTGCAGCAGCTCAAAACTAGGGGGTGAGCACTGATTCCCCTCCCCAGCCTTAAAGAGCTGATCTCCCCCCGGACCTGACTGGCTCCGTCACAGCATAGCCTCGTACCTGCTTTTGCATTCGCTGCCAGCTCGATGCACTGTGGCTGCACACAGCAGCAGCTCACCGTACTGGGAGGGAAAGCCCAGCCCCGCGCGCCCGGGGCCCGCCTGTCACGTGAAAGCTCGGGCCCGCCTCCCTGCCCCTCCCCCGTCCTTTCAAAGTAGAGTTGTTGTTTTTTTCAATGAACACACACCGTGTGCACCTTAAAGCAACACTCCTCATTTCACAGTCAACAAACTCCCGCTACTGCCATACTCGAAGCCACCAAAAGCAGCTTGTTGTTTATCCAACTACAATTAAATGTAGCCTTGCAAGGGGAAAGTGCTTTAAGGCTCGATCTTGTCCTCCTTACACACGCAGAGCTCCCACTAACTTCAGTGGGACTGGGAAGTCTGCGTGAGTAAAGAGTGAAAAGACCAAGTGCTGAATCTGTGCAATTCAAGAGGAGTTGATCATTTAAATGCATCATGAAATTAAGTCAATACTACTACTATACTCGAATTTTGTCTTGCGAGTACATGGAAACCAATCTCTTGACATTAGCTAAAACGACGAGGTTTATTAGTATAAACAAAAGACAACACAATTGTTTTCGATGAATTCAACATCGAAGCCTATATAGTCTGTAGAGTTGGCATAGTACATGTAACGTATATAACATTTTTTTAAATCAATGAATGGCTGGTTTTAAATAAACAGAAACGTGGAAAGCGGGTGCCAAAAAATTAAACAATCTAGCGATTCATTTAGTGTAAAAAAGTATTTAGCAGTTGCCAGGTTTTATATCGTATTAATTTTACATTTAAAATGCATTAAATTGACTTTCCTAAACTTTCAGTGAAGGAGTGAACACTAAATTGAAGCAAGCTAGCTACTGCACGGTTTAAAATCTCTTATTTAAGTATTAAGTTTTCGGTGTGTTTTTCTTATTGTAAGTGGTTGTTTTCTACCAAGGAACTAAGTCTTCTCTTTAGCTAAGAAAGAAAAGAGAGAAATCTGGCACTTTCTACCGCAGTATCCACCACCCTGTCATTATCTGTGCAAGCCTGGGAATTCAACTTGGACCTCCCAGTATTTGTTGCTGCTTGAGGCCAAGGTGCCTCTAAAAGGATTTTCTTTTAAGGACTTCAGAAATCGTGCAGTACTTTTTTTTAAAGCAAAATATATTTTTGAATGTTGATCTCAAGGAAATTCAGTGTGTGTGTTTGTCTAAAAACGTCTCGTCAAAAATAAAAGCTTTCTTGCAAAGAAAAGGAAGAAGAAAGGGGGAAGGCATTCCTTAATGGAAGTATTGCATGCAAAGAAGGCTGGATCTCTTTAAGGCTCCCCCTGAAGCTGGAGATGCACACACAAGGGTTGCCTGCCTGGGTGGTCTCTCTACTTTGGTGAGCTGTTGCTAAGCAGCTAATAATAGTCATGTTTGCTGAGTAATTTCTGCCCTCCTTGAGCCAATCGCATCCCAGAAACCCAAGCCATCTGACAGCCCCAGGGGCGGGATTTCAAGTCTTTTTCTCTCTCCTCTCTCTTTCTCTCTCCCCCCCCCCCCGTTTCACTCCTCCTCCTCTTTATCCAAATGGAGAGAGTTCTTTTTTTCTTCATCTCATCTATTGAATCAAGGAGCTGCTGCTTGCTGCTGCACACACACAGAGGGAGAGACACACACACACACACATACAGAGAGAGAGAGTCCCGAAAGCCCCGGGAGTCAGAGACAGCTCTGCGCTGAGACAGAATGGTACAGCGCGTCGAGACAGAGCAGCAGCCAGCAGCTCCACAGCAGCAGCACCACTGAGAGCAAGAAAAGCTCCAGCCCTCCTTTGCTTTGCTTTCACGGAGGAAGACAAGAGGGGGAAGGGGGGGAGGCTGGTTTCTTTAAGCTGCAAAAGGAGCAGTAGAAAGTTAAAGCCGGAGGAACGAAGGGGGAAGGCAAATCACTCACTCCACTCGCAGACGCACTGGATGTGGGAAGCGGTAGCGCCAGAAAGCTCCGGATCATCGCGAAATGTTGCAATGGAAGGCGCAGGGTCTGACTCGCCCGGAGCAGCAAGAGGAGCAGCAGCAAACGCGGTATGAAGAGGTGGTCTGTCAGCAGCAGCCTGCGGAAAGAAGCGCCAGCAGCCCAGCAACCCTCCCGTCCCCCTGGATCGCCCCAAAGCAGCAGCGCGCTGCGGGGAATCACAGAGGACCCAGCCCGTGGGTCGCCAAAACAACAGCAGCAGCAGAGGCAGCAGCCCCGTCCCGGCGGCGGCAACATGGCCTCGGCTGTTAACGTTTCGGAGCCGGAGAGCAGCAGCCGTGCTGGTGGCGGTGGCTGCTGCAGAGACCTCGATCGGCCGGGGAGAAGCTGTAGCAGAAGGCGGAGAAGGACCGGAGGGAACAGACGCGCCGCGGCACCGGATCTGGAGTATCTGCAGCGGCCAAGCTACTGCGATGCAGCTTTTGCCTTGGAGCAGATTTCAAAGGTGCATTAATCTCTTTCCCGATTTTGGGGGGAGGTGAGGGTACTTTCTCCGGGGCGGAAAGGGGAGATGAAAATGAAACAGCCCCCAATAAAACGCTGGAAGTAAGGGGGAACAACTCCTGTGAGTCCCGTGCCCCCCTTTCCCTCCCGCCTTCCCTCCTTGTACACACTTTCCCTGGTGTGTGTTTGTGCTTTTGATTCCTCTCATTAAACTTACCCGGGACAGTTTCACGTTTTTTTGCCTTGTGAGTCACTCCTCTCTCTCCCTAGTCTCTTGCCTCTTTCTTTGCTTTGCTTCTCTCCATCCCGCTGTAGTGCCGTTCAACTTCTATAACACCAGGCTGTAACAGGGAAAAAAGTTTCAATGGTTCCCCGTTTTTTGGGCCGAAGTTTTGCTTTGTTACGTTTTCCAATAAGTGTGGAGTGGTGACTTCCTTAAGAGAGAAATCCTGTAGTAGAGAAAATTTGTAATGTTTACCCCCAGCGGCTGGAGGAAAAATGAAAGTTGTAAACAAATTGCCACCTTAAATCTGCCGTGCAAGTCAGATAAGAGTTCCCCTGGATCGTTGCTTTTATTTTGAATATTAAAATACTCCAAGTGTAGGAATTTCATAGAAACTTGACTCTGGCGTACGCACACACACGCACGCACAAATCCCGCTTGTTACTTTTGCAAGGGAAAAAATGTTCAAAGTAAATAACATCGAGCCATTGCCTTTCTTCAGAGATCGTTTCATTCCAGGGAGCAGATTTTTAGGCTTTGCAGTAAAAGGAAAGGGGGAAAAAATCCATGTGTCTGCCCTCTTCCGTTCACAAATATTGTCGTAGCTTACAGATGGCTGCTCTACTTCCTAATTCAGATCACACAGCGTCTCCAAACTCTATGGAAATGAATTACTATTAAGCTTATGATCTTACAGCATTGCTAACCACGTGGAACATGCATTTACTACAGAGTTGGTGCCGAGAGCTGGGAATCGGACACTGCAACAAATTGTTACACAGTAGCGTTCCCCCACCAGCAACCCCCAGTCAGCCCTGTAGAGATGTAACAAGAACAGGAAAGGGATTTTTTTTTCTTGGCATGCCTGTTGCGATTCATCTGCATTGATTATTTCTCCCCTAGTGTTGTAAATCTTGCTAGCATGAATGAATTTTTGCAAATTGAATTGATAGCGGTGACTTCATTACAAGAAGGCTGTGATCAGTTACTCAGACCAGGGAGCATGCACTGTCTGTATCATTTTTACGGATCTCAAGCAGTGATGTAATCCCCAAACTGTGCATTGGTTTATGAATAGGAGAATTAGCAGCAAATACACATCTGTCCATACAACTGCGTACAGTGCATGTGAGATGCTCAACAGGGTCATGGAGTAAAACCTTTAGCAGAGACGTCTTTCTAATGGCACAGTCTGTCGTATTATTGTTCCCAGTCAATTGGACACTGTGAGGCAATTTACCTTTATGCATTAATAATTGTTTTGCTTCTGGTCGCCCTCCAGTCCCCAAAAGGTGTGTGCGTTGGGTGTGTGTGGTTATTTCCAGGCGTTTAACTGCTAACTTTTTCTTGCCTTGCAGGGGAAGGCTACTGGAAGAAAAGCACCGTTGTGGCTAAGAGCGAAGTTTCAGAGACTATTATTTAAACTGGGCTGTTACATTCAAAAAAACTGCGGAAAGTTTTTGGTTGTTGGCCTCCTGATATTTGGGGCTTTCGCTGTAGGATTAAGGGCAGCTAATCTCGAAACCAACGTGGAGGAGCTCTGGGTAGAAGGTAAGACTTGATCACTCTTCTTGTGACTTTCTTCCTTTTACCCATTCTGTCCTCTATCCCACCCCACTTCTTTCATTTCCAGGGACTGACTGATGCAGATATATACCAGTATGCACCTAACCCCCCCCCCTCCCCACCTTCCTCACAGCGAGGGGAATTGTGGATTGCTTAGTAGCTTGGGTGGAAGCCAGGTGAAACCTACAAAGAGTGTGCTGTAATCTGTTCTGGTGGATCGTGTTTTGCTAGGTGGTTTTGAGAAGGACCGTGCGTGTTGGGTGGAGGGACAGACTGTGGGATGTACCACCTCCGTGTGCGTGTGTCTGTCTGCGGGGAGGGGGGGGATCAGTGCTGGTGGGGGTGTTGTTTTGGGTTTATTTGTTTAGTGGAGGTGGGTACCCCCCCCCCCCCCCAGGGCTGTAATAGCATGAAAGGAAAGTCTGTCTGGAGAGCAGCCCTCCCCTCCGCCATTTTGGGAGTGTGTGCGCCCTCCCCAGCCGCAGAGGGACGCGAGCAGCGCTGCGCGGCGGGGCTGTGTGTGTGGTCCTGTTTTTTTGGACAGCTTTCAACTGCGGGGAAAAACATTTGTCTCAAGGTTAAAAAAAAAAAAGAGTGAAGCCCAGACTGGAACGCATGTTGGATTGTTTGCAAAGCAGATTAATGTCCCCGAGCGGGTGGGGGCCCAGCTCTGCTGGGGAGAGGGGTAATTTTTTTTAGATTAAAACCAGGTTGTTGGGGCGGGGGGGAGGGCTAAGTAGGAGACTAGCAAATTCAGTCAAGCGGAGTTTTTGCACCGGTGGTTAATCTGCATTGCACTAGCATGTATAATCAGCAGGGTAGAAATGCTACCTAGATGAACTTGCTAAAGGTTAAGCCATTTTGTACGGTTTAGTACATTTAAAAATATATATATATAGGCTATAAAGGGGGCCCTGTCCTGCAGTCCTTGTGCACCCAGAGCCTCCATTGCAGCCCCTTGGGGCCTGAGTCTTCTCTCAGGTTTAGTGGGTTTTACCACCATGTCTCTCCAAGGGATTTCTGGATTTACACCATTGTTGGGGAGGGGAAAATCAAGCCCATATTTTTTCTTTTTGATAAAACAGTATTAGATTAGGTGCAAATTCTGCCCTCGGTTATGTTGGTGTAAATCCCAACTAACTCATTGACCACAGTAGTTACTCTGGATTTAAGTTAAAGCAGCTTATAGCAGTATCTGACTCATAAAAATTAATGTGGAGCACTGCATAAGTAACCATTACTGAATGGCCCTGTGTGTGTTGAGAAAGCAGTACTGAGTGAAAGGAAAGGGATCAACAGACCATGGGAGTAGTCTGTCTTGCTTTATGGATGGAGAGCATGGCAATTCTATTCCCATTGACTCCAGTGGCAAACCCATTCAGCATTTTGTGAGCTTTTTTGTTTGTTTTTAATATAAGAACTTGTTGATAACTGAATAGTCTTTGTACAGTAGTAGAATAGTTCTAAGTACAGTGGGACCATCCTGGATCCCTATTCCGACATGCTGAGTAGGAACACAGCAAGATTGTGTCCAAAGTTAGAGATGTGCATTCAGAAGCTGTGATATGAATGTAGTCCATTAGGAGAGCTGTTTACCCTAATTACTACTTCCATGAATAGGGTTTGAATATTTTTTCAACATTGTTTTGTTTCTTAACTCTGCAAGATTCTCTTGCGGCATTTTAAATGAAATGTTTCAAAATCATCTCTTCACTGCTTTGCTTCTGCCTCCTGATGGAAACTTCATTGATAATGTTGGTTTTCAATATTATACAGTGATTTAGTATCTTAACTATGGTATAACTAATAGCCAGCTACCAGGAATGGTGGTTCCATTTCATGCCACCTGTTTTTCCTGTCAGTTTAATACCAAGAAACTCCCTGATTACTGCATTGGCAGTTCCTGTATGACCAACAATGGAAACATGGTTTTCTAGAAAAAATATGATTTTCAAAATAGCCATTTGTTTTAGTCACTGCTTTGACCTCTTTTCATGCCAGTGGTGGTGCATGGAAAAAATATTTTCCCAAATGCAAAAACTAACTTAATAGTCCTCAGAATTTGTGTAGCCTCTATTAATTCATAATACAGTTGGCTGTACAGAGTTGACCTGTCTAATTTCACTTTTATTGAGTGTAGTTTTCATATCAGTGAAATATTATTAAAACTCTGAATTGGAAACCTCTGCATTCTTAGATTACAGAAAAGGGTAGTTAATTAAGATGAAAGAGCATATTCTTAATTTAAATTAAATTAGCTCCCAGTCCTCCCAGACTGCCATTGTAAGGCCATCAATAGAAAAGTTTGACTAAATTGTGTGTTTTCTCAATAGAGACTGTATAAATGGTCTGGTCACGAACATGGGTGCTATACAAATAAACCAAATGAATAGCAGTTGCATATTTCTGTGGTTAAAAGTATAAACAGAAGAGAGTGCAGAGTGAGGAGCTGGAGTGGGGAGAAGCATGGGGAGAGGTAGTTTGGAGAATGATGTTCCTTCTGTGCATAAGTGCTAGAAAGTGATGCTAAAATTCCAATTTCACTGTGTGTGTGTGCGCGGGTGCGCACATGCATGGGCGTGCAGTCCTAATTCCTAACCTACCTATCCTATTGTTTATAGACCCCAGTGTGCTAGGTACTATACTAAAACAAAAGAAGGCACAATTTTCTGATCCTAAGGTTTTAAGAAAACTCTTTACAACAAGTTGTAAACTGATCTGTTTATTAGATTAGATATTTTATTCTGCTTTTTACACTTTGTTTAATAAGATAATTTGAATACGCAGAGCGATATTGGTTAAACACAGCTAATGATGTAAAATACATTTCCATTGCAGTTGCAATAAAATGTTTTATATTGTTCAAATGTTTAAAAATTATCACCTCTCAAGGAACTGTCAGTATTTACATTAGAGATTTGTTGTATGTAATGAATACCAGGAACATGGAAGGTACTACACCACTGAAGCTTAGTAGGAGTGAACTATGAACCTAAAAAATCCTAACTCAGAATTAATTATAAGTAGTGAGAATGAAGATTGACTGAGTTCTAAGATCATCCAGAGTCCAAAATAAATGATGAAAAGTGTATATTTAAAGCTATTACAACTGAAGTATTTATGTAAGAGCTGCAAAAACCCACCTGGTGGGCAAGTTCTCAAAAGAAAAAGAGAGAAAAGAGAGAAAAAGAAACAGCTCTTAAAGCTCTTCATTCTTGCAATTTTCTCTTACTAGACTCCTTACTTCACAATTTGTGCCAACACACTTGGCCTTTGGTGTGCATACTGGTACCAAGTGGCTTTCCCATGAATCACTTCTTGGGAGCAACAGTGTCTTAGAGGAACATCTTTTTAATCCATCCCCTTGCTGCTGTTGTCCAGAATATTTTAATTGTTCCTGTATGTCCCACAGTCACACTACCTTCAATTTGATCCCCAAACTCCTTTCTCCAACAGTCCAATATTTCAGGTTCTTCCAAGACTGAGCAGTGACTAGGACTTTCCCTTGTTTCCCTCATCAGAAAGATTCTCAACCTCAGATTTATTATTATTAATTATTATTATATAGGCCACAGAAAGCTCAATTTTATCCTGTTTGGTACACAAAAGACATAGCATGGCATCTTAAGGACACAGTTCTATTTGCAGGAGGATCTGTCTGATCATGACCTGCTGTCTGGGGCTGTGCATGCTGGAAATGTGGCGATTGTTCAGTTTGCTCCTTACATAGCACACAACACCCACAAGTGCAGAAAGGGTTTTGCATTCATTTCCTCTGTGGATGAATCCTATTGGCTATAGATAGGGTCATAGATCCAACTGCATGTTATTGTGAAATATCTCTATTGACTATGCACCATGTGCTCATACACAACAAGGTGTCCAGATACCACTGTGATTGGGCACCCCCCATAAAAACCTACATCAGTGAAGAGATAGATAGCAGAGGTCTGGCCTTTATATCCCACAGCAAATGTGTGGGTTCATCCCCAAATAAAGGGTCTGACACATGACACTTGTAATATAGCTACTGGTGAGGGTTGTTGCAGATCATAAGGGGAGAGAGGCTTCTCCCTGCCACCTCATTCTACCGTCCTTGTACTGCATTCTCACCTTTCTTCCTTTTTCTTATCACTTGCCCCCTTTTTCTTATCCTCCAATCAGGAGATTAAGAAAAAGGCATCAATATTCAATGTAAAGACTCCAAGCCAGAGATCCTGCCATCCAGGAAAGGAGGTGCTGCAGTTGATCCTCTTCTTTCACATGGCAAGTGGTTATTTGCAGCAACAGCCCTTTGAGGACCAACTGTGTGAAATAGGCAGAACTCTTTTTCCCCAGGCATGTTGGAAGCAAGGGGGAGGGATGTCTCAGCAGCCATGTGGAAAGCTCATCTTCAGTACCTGGAACAAATAAAGCACATGCTAACCACAACTGAAGAAATGTTCTGTGCAGCTGGATAGATGTAGCTTGTATGGTAAGGTCCCTGCTGCCTATAGCGTTAAACAAAATGTATTAATCAAGATAAGTTATCTGTAAATTCTATAATGAGGTCACCTCACCCTTTGATACTGTAAAGTAGTAGGCAATTAATCTACCTATGCAGCTCAGGAGTGGGGTAAAGAGGAGGAAGCAAAGTGAATGAAGCAGACTAGTTTCCCTAAATGGAGGTGCTTCCTCAAATGCTGCATAGGACAGCTAACTTTAAACTACCCTTTCTGGAGGGACAAAGGAAGGTGATAATGGGGTAGACCTCCATGGGGCTGCTACTGCTAAAGAACACATTCCTCTCAGTGGGCCAAATCCATGTGTTTTGCTTGAATAAAGACAGCATGAATTGGCCCAGTCAAAACTGTTGCAACTTGTATGTTTCTGCTTCAAGTTTCTCCACAGTACCAGAGCCTCGTCTTGGGTGGACTTGAATAGTGTTGGGACCTCCTTTCATGGTCTTAGCTGTGCCTACTTTTGCAATGCTGCATTGGCAAAAGGTAGATGAGTGGCAGAGCGGAACTTGCTCTATTGCCGAACCCCAGTGCCATGATCTAACCTAAGGAATCTTCCCCAGTCACAATTTATGACCATTTGAACCCTTCCACCCAGAAGAAGGAGGATTTAGCTGAAAGGGAGCACAAAAGACTCTTTTAGTAGTTCACTTTGTTTGTTTGTTTGATAAATAACTAGCTATTGGTTATAACAAGAACTTGTAAGAAATATTTGAATTGATTTAACTGGTTTGGTAGCAAAGAGTGATACCAGTCTAATAGAGAGTGGTAAAGATCAGATGGCAGGAAAGGAAGTAATTCAGCATAGGCGCTTACTTATCTGTAAACTTCCAGTATCTTGCATTGGGATGTTTACTGCAGCATGCATAATGTACCCTGAGAAGTCTGTTGTTTATCGGGATAAACATCTCCCGTTTTAGTTTGGATAAATGGGGTTTTATTGTTATGTCCAGCAAAAGTAGAAGTAGTAGTAAAAGCATCATGTGCTAGCCCAGGGACAATAATATTGGGAATGTAGTCAATATAAATTTATTAGTCTGTTACATTAATGGAAACAGAATTTTATTCTTTTAAAAGTTAACTGTCATCAAAATTGAAGAATGATTCAGTTTGTTTCTCGTTTGAAGGTCAACAGCAATTTTTAATACATAATATATAAATATAAATTTAATGTTAAGTGCTAAGATGAGGGGTGACTACCTGCTGTGTTTTTATTTGAACTAACTGTTCTAAAATATTAAAGTGTTAAGTGAAAATGCGTAAAAAGGTTTTGTTTATTGGAAATATGTCTGTAGCCTCTTCTTAAAGCTCATATGTTTAATAAGAGATCACTGTTGGTCTCAGTCCAGTTCTTGGTGGACAGGTGCCCACATCATTAAAACCACCACCAACACAGTTGAACCCACGTTAGACTCTTTAGTAGAGCAGCCAGAGGTTAGATAGACATGGAGACTGAACCACACTCTTCCTCTACATATGGTAGTTTCAGGCCAGGACTGATGCACAGTTGTGAGACAGGGTGGGGAAGCTTGTACATCAAAAAATCTGGAAGAGGAATTTTAAATTACTTTTTTATCTTTGAGTCTGGGAGTATTGAAAATACCACACGTGGCCACTATTTACATCATTTCTAAGATAAGGCTGAAACCTGGCCCCATTGTAGTCAATAGCAAAATTCTCACTGCAGCCAGGATTTCACCCAAGTGCAGCCAGTGACTTCAGGGCACCAGGATTTCACCCAAGATTTATACAAAATTGTACCAGATAATTACAGACTGTATTGCCACTGCTTGTGCTGTAACTGTTCTATGGATGCCAGAGGATCTCAGTTTCCAGAGCAATCAATTTGTACCCCTCATGAGTTCTAAATACACTGAAACATTAGTACCGTTTTGGTTTGTTTGTTTAAAATTTAAGCACATGTTATTGGTTTGAGGTCAGTGAAAATGTCTTCATTATTGTTATTTCCATACATTGCACAGTCTGATTAATCTCTGGACCAGATTGTCCCTAGTGGATCTTGATAGGGAGGGGATCTCCCCTATTTCCTCTTAGAATGTGTGTGTGTTAGTTTGGGGAGGAGTGTGGCCTCTGTTGCACCATTTATCCCCTCCATCCTCCTGTGCTCCATGTGAATTCCTGTACCTTGTTGAGTTCCGGTGGTGGTGAAAAGGATGGGAGGGGACTTTCTGCAGCACTGTTCCTTATAGAGCCCAGGGATTTCAATGCAGAAATCCAGGTGTAAAGTAATATAGACCAAAGCTGTGTGCTTTCCTTTGGGTCCCCTTTGCAACTGCTGCTGAACAGCCACAGGGGAAACCTAGCTATTGGAAGTACAGCTCCTGCTGGAGTTCTGGTGCCAGACAGGAGGGTGTGAAAGGAGCAGAAGCCATACCTGTTAGATGGCTTTTGTCTCTGTGCAGACAGATTTTCCCTTCCTCATGAATCTTTTCATCCAGATGGTTGGGAGAGGAAGAGGCCTCTAAAATCCCTGGCTCCCCAAGTCCCTTTCAGTAAAGAGGGTTGTTCAAGGAAAACTCTACAGCTCCTTGTGAGGTTTTCATTCCCTCTGCTCTGCTTCATCCATTTCAATGGGTTTTTCAATGACAGGAGAGAATCCAGTCCCTGTTATCAAACCATGTCTGTGGTGGCTTTCCAGAATATAGTAATACTGCACTGTGTATGCATGTAACAATTTTTGACCCTTCAACAGGTTTAAAAGCTAGCATATGCAACTGGATGTTTCAGTTATACATAACTGTTAGGAGGCTCCAAAATATGACAGCTTCCAGATGTATGAACCGACTGATCCGTTTGTTTAGATTATGCTCCACAGCTGATGCCTAGATTAGTGCTGGCTGGACGAAGCTATGGGAGATTTGTCTGGTTTCCACAATGCCATGTTTATATTTCATTTGGATTTCTCCTTCAAAGCTGACCTCTCCGTGACCTGCTGAAGCTGCGTCCACTAGGATGCTAGCTTTAACTTGTCTGCAACAGCTTTCATTTTAGTATCTATTGGGGTATGTTCTCAACTTGACACTCATGGGCTTATGTGCATGACTCCTGTTAACACAACTGTGAGTTATGCATTTAAATTACTATTCATTCAGATTAGACTATGCCCATAAGAGTGTCCTCTTCCTTGTGTCCTTTAGTGGGCAGAATTTGAGAAAATTTGGTTTGATAAAATGTTGGTTTTGAGATAGACCTTATGATACTATTGCTTGTTAGGTGTTTCTTCTTGTAAATTCAGCAAAATTTGTCTTCTTGACCTTGTACAATATATCACCTCTAAAGGTGATAATATAGGAATATAAATTACTAAATAAGCTTGATCTTTTTGAATTTGGAGAACAGAAATTGAACAGCCTAGTTTTACGTAGCAGTCCATTATTTTAAATGGAAAATAATACCATATGTCCACCCTATCTCTGCATACGTATGATGGTACAGATTGCATTTTCTAAAACTTCCTTATTTATCTCCCATATCTCATAGGTTTTCCTCTCTCTCTCTCCCTCTCCCCTTTCCCTTCCCCTCCCCTCCACCCTTTTCCTTTCCAGGAGGTCTTTCCCCCATGAGTGTTTGTTAGTAACTGTGTCTGGAAAAGCTGAAGAAACAATAAAACTCCTTAATCACAAACTCACAGTACTATATTAAGGAGCTTACTCTCCCTCAAAGTTTAGAAAGATTTAGATGCACAACTTCCAGTATTGTTAATAGAGGCTCCACGAGTAAATTGTCTCTGCCTTGTTGAAAAAAGATTACTTAGACAATACTCTGATAGAAGAAGTCAGAATTATTAAAAATGAACTGTCCATATTGAAAGTGTATAGTGTACTAAGATAGCTGCTTCCTAGCTGGATAGCTTCTGACCCATGAAGTATGGAAAAATGTTTTTTTCCTCTCCACCTGTATGTAATGTGGTCTATGATATTTTTTATTCTAAGGGTAATGTTAATCAAGAAACCTAGCTAGAATAGGCTATATTTAGCTTTGGTGTAACTAATGACTCCATAAATGTTAGACCAAGGATACATTTGGCCCATTGTGTATTGCTTAGTGTGTTTGTTTTTAAAGAAATAGGAGTTACACTTACAAGAAGTAGATTTAAATAAATCATCAAGGGAAAGATATTTTTTCTTGTTGTTCTTGGCTTTGTGAGTCCTTGTTTTTTAAATAACAAACCTTTTATTAGGAAATTTTAGCTAAAGTTTATGTTTATTATTTTCTGGCAATGTGGATGTTCTTCAAATATCACCTTGATTGCTTTACCTGTCCTAAATTTTGCAAATGGAAGTGGTAAAATGCTCTTTTATTTATATATATAAAAAAGAGCATTTTGATGGGGTTGACTTTAATTTTGTTATCTTAAATAAACATTTCAACTTTTACTTTTGTTTGGTAATTTGGGAAAATGTAGTTCTTCCAGGTCATGAGTAAAATACATTGGGGATGAAGGAATGAGGAGAACCATAAGTTGACTCCCTCTGAGAACCAGGGGTGTTGTTTTAGAGATTTATACTAGAGCTCCATTCCAATCTCAAATATACAAGTCATCATTGTGTATTTGTAACATCTGTATATTGTCCATGTGGAAGTTTGCAACAGATATTTTAAGGCACATGTGCAGTGGTGCACACCCAAATACCTGAGGTTGCAATTGAGCCCTGGAACTGTAACATATTCTTCATCCCTTAATATTAAGATAAAGAAACAGTCTTCTTTTGTTTACCGAGCAGATACATTTGTGCTTTTCCATCAATAACCAAAAGCTAAGTGCAACAAACTAGAAATGAGCACTGTTTAATTTGTATGATTTTTTTCCCCCTTAAATCATTGCTTAAGGGCTTCTGGCCCCTAGCTCAGGAATCCTGCCCAAAAATGCCAGATGTATTACACAGTCAAGTATTGCAATGTAAACAGTGTTCTGTGCCACGAGAGCAGGGTGGTCCATCTCCCATTTAAAAAAAAGGGGGGGAGGGAAATCCCTCTGCTCTGAAATGAGCACAGTAGTTGTAGTGTTATTTGTGTTTTTGGCTGCATAGCCAGGTTTTTGGAGCTGCAAGAGCACAGATAAATTTATACTTTGGACTGGCAGAGAATAGCAATTGAAACTGAGATGCTGGAGAGCAAGATGTGGCTTGGATAGGGCTGCTTAATTTAGTCAAACAAGTTTGTAATATGTACAAAATTAAACAAAATTAAAGGAGGCCATTGTTGGCACTCAAAACTTTTCACTTTACCTTATTGTGAACAGCAATCTCATCCACCGTGGAACAGAGCAGACAAAGGATGGGAAGCTGGGAAGGCAGAGGCATAGGGTTCTTCATGACCACATGCTGTGTAATGGAAAGTCTGGGTGGGTTACTGCACCTTCTGGATTTAAGAGAGCAGTTCTGGTGCTTAATTAAATACCCTTCTGGGTGTATTAAATAATGGATTACCTTCCGGTGTGCTCACCTTCAGATCTGATGGAGAATATGGGAATCTTTTTCTCACATTTCTCCTTTCCACATTAACTAGATATTTTAACAACACTTTAAATAATTAAAGAAAGGAAAAATGGGAGCGAGATCCCAAATTCTTGATCTGGAAAGAAATTACCAAGTGTGAAGCCATTCTCTGAATTACATTTGGGTTATCTGACAAATTTCTAGGTTTTCATAGCTGCCTTGGGTGTGTGGAGGTGGTGGGGTTATTGGAACTTATTTGTATATGATAAATTGCATCTAAATACTTGCAGAAGTGTAATCCAAATGCAAACTACAGTTTATGCACCTCAATAAGAGGTTTTTAGGGAAAATAAGCATTAGGAATAAGGAATCAGGATCTGCTTTACCTTCTTCCCCCCCCCCCCATCACCATTTTTGCATTACCATGCAAAAATACTAATTACAAGTTTAAATTTAAGTTTTCAAGTTGCCTTTTTACAAACAACTAGAAAAGAAAAGAAGGCAACTATTTAAACATCCTCCTCCTCCACCCTCTTTTCCTGCAGGAGGTTTCTTGTGTTCTTATCCTATATGATTGTCCCTAATTCTGATCTCACTCCAGTTTTACCTCATTGACTTCTGGGGTGTTCCTCTGGGTTTACACCAGTGCTAAAGGTCCTTGGCTGCTTACCCACTGAGACCATTTTTGAAGGTAAATAGTGGAAAATACAATACTGTGCCCTGAAATAGTAAGATTAAAAACCTAATAAAAATAAAACATGCTTAGTAGTGTTTCCAACAGTAGGTAAAAAGGTAGCAACTTGAGAGAATTGTGATCAGGCCTAAATATCTATTAACTGCTCTTTCTAGAGATTTGGGGAAATAGGATGACCTTTTTTTTTTTTTTTTTTTTTTTTAAATAGGCTACAGTTTCACATGGCTTGCAAAAGAAATCTCTCTTCCTTTTTGTTTCCCACACCAATTGATTTATCATTTTGCTTGCAAGCAGACTTAGAATGTTAGGGCAGGAACACACTCACTTTTTTCTCGTAACTTTTTTGTTGCGGACCGAAACCAGTTGACTTGAATAAATTTTTCTGTGGCCTGAATGAAGCCAGCAACGTGGAAAAATCTTGCCATTCAGGGCCATCTGAATGTACATTTCAGCCACACAGTAAGCTGTATTGGTAGGCAGTGGACTGCTAAATACAACCATTTTTCGCAGCAGAGAGTTAGACAGGTGATTAGCATAATTAGCACAGAGTAGGCTATACATATGGTAATGCTAAGTGTGTAAATGCCAGCTGCGGTGTAAAATTTATGTCAGGGGTCGACAGGGCTGTGCGAAAGTATTGTGTTACAGCTGCAGGTCAAAGCTTCCATTGCTTACCCCCTTTTCTCTTGATGGTGAATGCACTAAACAGAAGAGAAAGACAGACAGAAATATAACAGATAAGGCTTTGATTGAACAGCCCAGTTCTGTGCAAGAGGGACAACTCTTTAAAAATATATATATATACACATGCACACAAAACAAAAAAAGTCTCACTACTTTCTTTATAGATTTGGTTTGCTTCATGTGGTCTCCAAATGTGTTGATGTGTTGCTGAACCAGCATTATGATTGGGGGAGAGATGGAAAATCTCTGAGTGGAGGAGTAAGAATTTCATAATTGTAATTTTAAAAAATCCTAAATTCAGCTTCTCCTCTTTACATTCAAAATCCTATTTTCTTTTTTTACATCAGTGTTAGTTATTGCACTTAGGGAGTTAGGAATTAAACAGTCTTGAAGGTGACAGCATTATATGTTATAAAATCACAACAGTGCAACAATCTTCAAGCTGCATGACTGGTTTTAGAATAAGTGCCAAAAGTTCCTCTGCGGTTTCATGTGTGGGTTGCTCTACTTATTCCCCAGGTTCCTTCCACCTCCTAAACTACTAAATTCTTTATAAATTAAAAATGACTAATACAGGTTTCTTGTTTTAAAGAAACATAGTGTTGAAGTATACACATCTTTTTAAACAGCTGATTGGGAAAAATGTAAATCTTTGTTGCCATAAACTGTTCATTCATATATTTCAGATTTGCAACTTTTTCTTTTGTGTGTGTGTATGTATGTGTGTATATATATAATTTTGTAGTCGGCTATAAGGAGTGGTGGTGTTGACAGAATATAGTTCACACCACACTGACCTTGTGATGAAACTTCCTCACAGCCGCAGGGGGTCCTTATGAATCAACCCCTAATCCAGCTAATCCTGATCGCAACAAAATCATGAAAGTGGCTCCCAGTGATGTGTGTTTCCCTGCACAGATGCAGAGAGAAGGAACAGTGTTGGAAATAAATCAGTCCAGCGTGATGTTCCTCACAGGCTGGGGGAGCCTGTGTGTGAAGCTGGGGACTTCCATTGTGTTCTGCCCCATGCGGCCTCAAGTGGAAAGCCAATGAAAAGAGGACTTGGCTGTATAATGGTGAGAATAGTGTTCAGAGCTAAGAGGTGATGTCAGCTCCACAGAAGCTGAGAGAAGGGAACTGGGGTTAATGTTATGCAACAGTCTGAATGCACTGATAGAGAGCGTACGTTACAAGCACTTACATTGTTTTTATATGGATTTTAGGAGGTCTTAACTGATTGGACAAAATTTAAGTTTAATAAAATCTGCAGTAGTTTGAATACAGACTCCACTGTTAAGACAGTGACATTTGTACTGTTATTTCTAGAGTGCAAAATTATATTGTAAGTTAAGAAAAGAAGTGTAGATCATTCTTGCAGCATCATAAGCTTTGCAGTCAGGAAAAAATTACCTTAAAGATCAAATTAGCAAAAAGTGGAAATTGAGAAGTTTTTTTTCTTTCCCAGTTTTTTGTATTTTGGAATAATCGTGGGTCATATATTCACACTCACAACATTTCTGACAACAACTCTGACTGCATCCTGCAAAAAGTCAGAATGTGCAGTCCTCTGATTGGTGTGAATAGCAACTAAACTATGAAAAATGGGCCTCTTGACAAATGCAGCACTGTCCTGGGAGCTGGTGGCCAGTAAGAAATATCGAGATGGGGGGAGTTGTGACAGGCAGCAGGTTCGGTGCTGGGGGAGTGCTGACCTGACCTGATTGTGTCCAACAGTGAGAGCAGTTCTGCTTCAGTGCAAAGCCATTCAAAAGGAAGCTGCTTAGGCAACAACAGATGGTACAGCAAGCAGCTGGTAGGGAATACTTGAAAGAAACTGTACCCTGTTTCATAATATGTTCATTCCTTTCATTTTTCTATATGTTAGTTTTGCTGTCTCCTAAAAATACCCTTTTTGAAATTGTATCCCCTAAAACATTCTGCATGAAAATCCTGTTCTGCGTAGATTTTCTACTCCTTCAAAACATCTATTCAAAATATGTGGTATTTTGTGGACAGGTCTCTGAGAGTACAGATGAAAAGACTTAAAAATGCTGCTTTTAACCACACAGGAAAACAATTACATATTCAGGGAAAGGGCACTGAGAGGTTAAACGAAAAGTTGGGTCTAGAGGAAATCTGACTGCTGTGGGACAACACACAGCAATAGGTTTTTAACCTATTATCCAACAGAAGCTCTTAGTCAAGTTAAAACAATTATATTCAGCTGTATTAAAATCATTAGGCCAAACAATGAAGCCATTACTCATTCTCTACTCAGGCAAAACTCCTATTAACTTCTCTGAGAATGTAGATTCACTACGGACCTCAAGATTTGGCCTGTTATTTCTAACACATGAACATTTTCTTAAAATGTTACAATTAAGGATTCCGGGGGAATTACTTCAGCTGGTGTAAATTGGCATAGCTCCATGAAGTCAATGGAGCTATGACAGTTTACACTAGCTGACAATCTGCCCCCAATTTGCAGTAAACATTGCAGACTAGAATCCTTTATTTCTCTATAAAATTCTTCCAGTCTGGGCAGCAGTTAGTTTAGGCTTCCCCATCCAACCCGTGTGTCTAAGCTCTGACCTGAAGGGACTATCTCTTTGGGAAAGAGGATAGTTCACTCTTCATGTCCATTCATTCCTCAATCTCTTTGTTGAGATACTCAACAAGGATGTCAATTGTGATGGTGGTTTTTATAATATGGACACCTGCCCACTAGGAAATGGACTGAGACCACCAACTCATTTCACATAAGCTACCAAACAGCTGGCAGATGGTAAACAACTTTTGGTCACTATTGTTCCTGGTTGGATTAGAAACGGTGACCCAGAGGTGAACAGCTCCATATCCTGTTACCAAGGACGTGTCCCTACTTGATAAATACTTACTGAATATTACATTTAAGTGGAAAATCTAAATAACACTAAAAAAAGCAATTGACACTTGTAAATTCCTTTGTGGTGTTTGCAGTCTCATATAACATTTTTTGCAGTTTCTTGTATGTTTTTCCTGCCATTTTTTAATTTCCCATCATAGAGATGCATCAAGCTAGGAGAGTCTTAAAAGAATATCAGAAACACTTAGAACATTTTGGTTTATTTTCTCTAAATATGTTTTTTAAAAAATCACTCATCTGTAATGATATAAATCTACTTATGTAGAATCTAAGCTTTTATTTTTTTAAAAACTTTCTAGCCCTTGAAGTTGCAAAGAAACCTTTCCAAACATGAATTGAAGCAACTGATGTTGAGCTGTTTTCTTGAATCTGCACACAGCCCCAGTTGCTGCTTTGAACTTTGTCAAGTTGCATCAGGATAAAAACTGACCTGAGTCTTGTCAGTTTTCACTGTTGCTATTCATAACTATGTGTGCATTGGTGAAATTTGTAACAGTAGCACTGGAGTAGTAAACAACGATCCCTGTCATCTGAGGGGGATATAACCTTCTGTAACTCTAACTTATATCACAGGTAGGGCCCTTCCAAATTCACAGTCCATTTTGGCCAATTTCACGGTCATAGGATTTAAAAAATAATACATTTTAATATTTCAGATATTTAAATGTGAATTTTCACACTGTTGTAACTGTAGGGATCCTGACCCAAAACGGGGTTGGGACAAGGTTATTGTTTGAGGGTCACAGTATTGCCACCCTTACTTCCGTGCTGCTGCCCATGGCAGCGCTGCCTTCAGAGCTGGGTGGCCAGAGAGCGGTGGCTGCTGGCCAAGAGCCTCGCTCTGAAGGCAGCACTGCCTCCAGCAGCAGCGCAGAAGTAAGGATGGCATGTTATGATATTGCCACCCTTACTTCTCCGCTGCCTTCAGAGCTGGCCCAAGGCCAACAGCTGCCATTCTCTGGCCACCCAGCTCTGAGGGCATCCGCACGAAGTAAGGGTGGCATGATATGGTATCGCCATCCTTACTTCTGCGCTGCTGCCCCTGGGCGCTGCCTTCAGAGCTGGGCGCCTGGTCAGCAGCCACTGCTCTTCAGCCACCCAGCTCTGAAGGCAGTGCAGAACAGTGGGAATACTGTGACCCCCCCCCAAAAAAAACCTTGCAACCCCGGCAACCCTCTTTTGGGTTGGGATCCCCAGTTTGAGAAATGCTGGTGAAATCTGTATTGTGTAGGGTGAAAGTACACAAAAGACCAGATTTCACGGGAGAGACCAGATTTCACAGTCCGTGACATGTTTTTCATGGCCATGAATTTGGTAGGGCCCCTAATCCTAGTACAGGGAATAAAGAATAGTCTTTTGCAGCATTCCTGCATGCTGGACATTTTATTGCACGATAAAAGAAGAAAAATTGAATCTTTTGCCAAAAAATGGAGCAAAATGAAGCCACCTGAATCCTTCAATCTGGAAAGGAACCTGACTGAGAGCTGAAAGAAGTGGTTACATGACTTCCAGACTTTCCTGGAAGCAAGTAGCATTGAAGAGAAATTGGAGGGGATGAAATATCCATACTGCTGTACATAGCATTGGAAATCTACAGTGCATACTACAGGGAACATGAAGAGGAGTGCAAAGTGCTAGACAAAGCCAGTCCAACATTTGAATGCATTCTTGATTGTCACCTGGAGAAAGCTTATTTTCTTTATAAGAACCTGGACGCCGGGTGAGTCTTCTGACCACTATGATAAGCTAAGTTATGTGAATAGTAACAAGTAGACTATTTAGAGACCAAATGAGTGTAATATAATTGATAACCAGGTTCAAAACAAGATAACTGTGACAAATGGACTTGAATTTGCAAAGAACAGTAAATATTGAAAGGGATCATGATATCTGTTCTTCCCAAATTAAAGTGTTAGCAAGCAGTGAAAGAAATGGAGTGCATCTAAATAGTAGGATACAGGGGTAAATATATAGCAGAGACCAGAATTGTTATCAATAAACTTAACGCAAAGCATGCTAAGGGAGAAGAGCAGCCTTCAAATGATCAGACAGATGTGTAAACTGTCTACAGAGCAGAATGCAAAAGATGTTCTTGAATAATTTGATGGGGTGCTTAAGAGAGATGTAAAAGGTAAAATATAACACATTTATATGGGTCTCAGTGAGTTCCCAAAAATTCATGTACCATGTAAAATCCCATTAGCATGGTGAGATAAAAGTAAATTCTGAATATGACTGAATGGTAAAATCAGATGTTACTTAGGAAATTCATACACCAAAATCAGTCTCAATAAATATCTTATAGCAGACATATTTTCAAGGGCACTTCTAAATAGTGGAAGCAGAAAGCTGCTAAATAAACATGACTGAACTACGAACTGTTTCTGAAATAATATTTGATGAGCCTCAAACAAGATACACAAAAATGACTTAAACGTACATCAACTTATAAAAGTAATTCTAGATGGATACCTGACCAAAAAAAAAAAAAGCCCACACATCTCCAAGTATGAAATTTTTTGGGATTGTTGTGATGAAATTGCTATAAGTGATAGGATTCCATAGAAATAACTTTGTGTCATAATGTGACACCATATGAGGTCAGAAAAGTTAAACATAGTATACAGTGCTCACCTGCATACTGAGATGTGAAAGAATAGAGCACTGGATGTCTTATTCTGGCCAGGCATGAATGTTGCCATTCTTCTTATCATTAGCAGAGTTTCCCATGCCCTTTCAAGGCAGCCTCATCAATGAAATGCAAAGCCCTCAGATCACGGTCAAAACTGGTCAGAGGGCATTCGTCAGTGATGTGTGACATTGTCTGTCTTTGGCCACAGCTGCATGTGGGATCCTCTCTTTGGCCTCAGGTATGAAGGCTGGTTGAGCATTGACCCTGGCCCATTTTAATTGATTCAGATGAGCCCATGGGCAGAGTGGCAGATCAGATCAGAAATGGTTTCTGACATCGGCTGCAGACCATTCTTCATGCCACATCAACAAGCATGTTCTTGGGTGGTCAAAGAACCTCGGTTTATAGTGGTAGGCTTGTTTGCCTTGATCTTCTCAATGAGTCTGGCTGTAGCATTCTCATGGCAGATGTATGTGGAGGAATGATGGGAGCCACAGTACTGGTGTGGATCAGATATCTCCATTATGATGCACATGGTTGAGTGTAGTTGTGTGTCAGCCAACTTGACATGAGACAAATGAAGCCAGACCAGAGCACAGTATTCTGCTGCAGAGTAACAGTGGGCTGAACTGGATGATCGGCTAGTTTGAGCATTTGTTCCCCATGAAGTGCCGGCCTGTTTGCTTAGAAAGTTGTTACATGTCCTCACTTTAGCCGCAGTTTTCCTCAGGTGATTTAGAGATGTGAGAGATTTATCTAGGCTTACTCTGAAGTAGACTGGGTGGGATTCGTGTTACAAGTGATGTATATTGAGAAAGATAATCAGTTCTTGGTCTGCTCTGGAGTTGTAAAGATGGAACACACTCCAAACTGTGTTGTCACACTTGATTGTAAATACCACTGAGACTACAATATTCTGCTATCTTAATCAAGTCAACATTCTGGGCATCTGCAAGTTCTGGAAAAGATCATGCTTGTATATCTAAGCAAATGTCATCTGAATATGTTAACTTGCAGGACTGGGTGAGCAAAAGGTCATTTGTGTACAGGTTGAAAAATATTGGTGCCAGCACAGAGCCTTGGGGTGGACTGTTGGTATGTCTTTTCCACGTGCTAACTCCGTCTCCCATGTGCACTCCTTCTGTTGCAGAGGAGGAGGTCAACAATGCTGACTACCCATGCTGGGAGTGCTCTTGGCAATAGGACTAAGAGCCTCATGTGCCAGACTGTGTCATATGCTGCCATCAGGTCCAAAACTATAGCTCCCATTTTCAGGTTTTTCTGAAAACCATTTTCAATTAATATTGTCAAAATTAGCACTTGATTGCAGGTGCTCCGACCTCTCCAAAAGCCTGCTTGCCATTGAAGATAGAGTATTCAAGTGTAGTGATATGCAATAAGTACAAGCAAAAGAACCACTGACACTACATGATATCCCTGATTGCCATTAGTCTGAGGTTGGCACAGATCTGTTTGAATTAAATGGGAAAGATTATCTTGTATTTTTTTTACAATTGAACTGTTGCACAATACATCAAGTGACACTGTAATGACACTACAGATCACAGCTTGATCCACCACGGTATTCTGGTTAATAGCTGATAATAGACCACAATTCATAAGTGACTCAATACAGCAAAGCTTTCTGATAGATTAGTATAGGTACGCCACATCAAGCCCTTATTTTGCACAATCAAATGGGTGAGCAGAAAAGATAGTTCAAATAGTAAACAACTGGATTTTAATAAAACTCTGATAAATTCACCGCTGCAGAATCCTACCTCAGCACATCATCATGATGCAGCGGTGACCCTAGCCATCTGACAGCTATGGTAGCGGGGCATATTCCCTGGTAGGTCTAACCATGCTACAAAGGTGTCGGACTATCCAATCCAAGGAGGGGATTGCTCTCTCAGAGGAAAGAATTTTTTCCTTCTCCTTAGAGGTTGAAGGATAGCTACGCTTGAGGAGGTATGTATGCCTGCCCGCCTGGCTTAAAGTTAATGGCTAAAACAACATGAGTAAATGGGTCTTAGTTCCCTGCCTCTCATCAAACTGTTCTTCGGTGGTGGAGTGGAAATTGAGCAAGGAGAGTTTGCTAAAAATTTCAGGTGCTAGGCCAACATGGAAAAGAACAACCCTCGCTGTGTGTACTTACAATTGTAGGTCGCTGGCGAGGGAGGAAACATTAAACCATCTGATGATGGAGAAGAAAAGGATAAGATGTGATATCCTTGGTATCTGTGAAACCCGACGAAAGAAGGCGTTGGAAGTCAACTGGAAGGATGGAAGCACTGTGAGGCTCGGAAATTCAAATGAAGCTTACTTGCCATACCATTAGCATTAGCATTACTAGGATCACCAGCTCAGAAATTTGTGGGCAGGACAAAGACTTTAGTGTCCAAACTTCTTCATAAGCCAGACTACCCTGAAGTAGTTACAAAAGAACAATACACAACAGAAGAAATAACTCAACAAACATGCCAGTTGCCACCTTTGTGAGTGGGAGCGAATACTGGATTTCAAACAGAAAATGGCTGGCAATCTGCCATGGTAACAACTTATACCATCTGCACCCTGAATGTCAGTCCTAGAGAAGGAACAAAAACATCTAAACAATACCATGGAGGACATTGACTCTCTGTATCTTGTGGACATCCAGAATACGTCTGACAGTGCCCATGTTTGGACAAAAATAACACATGGTCACCCAATCTCTGACAGTGGAAAAGATGATGAGCACCAATAATAAACTTCAGGTGATGGATCCATCTCATATGCCCAACAAGCCACTAGAGAAGGAACTGTTTTGAGAACAAGAAGTGTCTGATCAGAAAGCCATTAAGGTTCAGAAACTGTAGTTATTGACAGCTGCCAGTAAGAGGCAGGATAATCCTCTCATCAGTCAGAGGAGTTCCTCTCCCCAACTTCCACTCTAGAGGTTTCTGTTTGAATGCTAATTGAAAGTATTAGTTTGAGCTGATCTTTTTAATTGATATGTTGTATTTGCATTTGATTAATAATAAAAAAGAAAAATGTCATTGGAGATGATGGATACTGCCCCCTGTCAGGTGATAGCTATATACTTGTGTAATCCCAAAACATGCTATACAACAGAGGGCAGGTAGATAAAGATTGTTCTGTCTTACCAGTAAGCTTCAGTGCACATAGTTATTACAAAACTGGATCACTTTCACCCTGCTGCTGCTTGGAAAAGCCCTGAGCATCACCAAGACTATGTATGGGGAGGACTCAAACAGAGATTAGGTGGGGGTAGCGTCCCCTGAGCAGTAATCAGAAAGTTGAGCAAAGGGTAGAGTAGTACATTCCTCGACTTCAACAGATAGGAGGCTGGGAGAGGTACGGTAATGGACACACTTCCTTCTTACTCTCACAGCAGCCTGAGTGTAGAGAGTTGCGAGAAAGGGAAACAGTGTGGGGGGGGAGGAAGTGCTCTTCCTTCCTTCCAGCCAGAAAAGGTTGGGGAGTGGGTAAAGGGGGATAGAGAGCTGCTGGAAATTGTCCAGAGATAACATGCTGGTACAAATCCCAACACCTACCTTTTTCTCCACAACTGGATAGGATATTGACTTCTTACCTGGGTAGTAGGGCACCCTTCCATCTTTTGTAATGGCCTTCAGTAGGGTTAGTCCTCTGACTCGTAAGCCTTTGGTAAAATTTGGAGCATGTATGTGTATGGAGGTGCATGGAGTAGGCAAGAATGAGTAAAAGACTGATGGGTTAAATTAGAAAAAAAGTATGTAGTGTGTATATGTGTATTTAGATTTTATATATGTATAGAGAGAGATTGATTTTGAGAGAAGAAAGGAGCAACAGGAAAAAAAAGGGAGGAGGTAGAAAACAGATTGAAGGGTTGCAGAGAGAAGGAAAAGAACAGATCCTGGAAAGGATGAACCACAAACTTTTTATAGGGAAAAAAAAAAGAAAAAAAGGAAAAGTGAAGTTGGGAAGGGAAAAGAAGGTATAACAAAAGAGATGTAATGAGCTGAACTTTTTAAAATGTATTAAACAGAGAGTAGACAAATTGGTACAGTAGACAAGTGTTCTGTTCTTTGAACTTGCAACGGCATAGCATTTTGTGGGTGTGGCCACACAGCTATTTTTCAGTCCAGTTACTTAGGTTTAGTTCTCAGGCCAGAATGTATCATGGATATATTTTTTCAATCCCTGTTTTTATTATAAAGTAGTTGCCTGCACTATTTAGGTCATAACTGGTATTGCAGACTTGCTCTTGGCATTGCCCAGACAGTAAATGAGAGCACTCTATAACACGTAAGAAGAAATAGGAAAGGAAGCCTTGCCTTTACATGTCTTTTTGAATGTGAAGATGTACCGGACTGGAACAATCTCTCTCTTTTTTAGTGTGGGGGTGTGGAGACATATACTTAGATTCTTGGTGTCATGTGCTATGTTAGGTGGAATAGATTTAAAAATAGATGGCAAACCAGCATCATTAGTCCATAATGATCTAAAAATGAAGATGTATAGTACTGAAAACGAAAAATGTAATGTTCCCTATACATAAAGAAAATTTCACAACTTCAGGACATGATTTTCAGAAGTGACTATTGGTTTTGGGTTCCTCAATTTTTGTGTCCAAATGGAGACATTGTCAAGTGGCATGATTCTAAGAGAACAAGTACTCAACACTTTCTGAAAAAACCAAGCCCCATTTAGGTGCATCAAGCTGAGCACCCAACAACAGAGGCATGCAAAAACAATAGTCACTCTTGAAAATATTGGCCTCTGTGTCCAAATTCTGTCCTTTATACATGCAGTTAGATATCCATATGCAAAAATCCAATGGTATATTTTGTTTACAGAGATCTTCTTTGGGAGAGACTTATATTAGATAATTTAAAGTCATTTACAGTACAGTTGGATGAAAAGTAACTACAAAAAAGTAGCCTTACCTTAAAAAATAAATAAATCCCCAGAATATGTCCAATACTGTAATGGTACTCATTTGAAATGGAGTACTACATGACTTTCTGAAAGAGAAATATTTAATGCTCTCAAACAATAAGGTGGACAGCGAATTAATGAACAGTGCTTTTGGCTGTCACTCATTCTGTGATTTCTGTGTCAAAGTTTGTAGCAGAAGAGAGGCTTGTTAATAAAATTACTTTATCCAAAGGGAATTCCAATTTCTAGTAACAGGTTCCAGAATGCTTTCAATGAGTACTGATGTAATGCATATAAATACTTGAGGCTACTTATGAGACAGGTATAACTAAGACAATGAAGTGTAAGCTAGTGTTACTGAAATGAATGTATGAATTGAATTGCATAATCATTTTGAGACTATTAGTAAGTCAGGGGAAGACTGGCAATTAGAAATTGCCAACGTGAAAACAAATATAGGACGGTAGTTAGAGTGAAAAGAGTTCGGTACTGCTGTGTTGTACTGTGTTTGGGAAACGTATGTCAGTATTTTGAGCTATATAATAAGGCAGAACGGAATTTAGTTTTATGTAAGGTTCTTCATAGTTAAGGTATTGTAAAGCACTTTACAAAGTGATGACTGAGGTACTGGGAGGGTGGCTCAAGGGCTTGGTAATAAGATACAGTACCTTTCACCTCTAGGTCACTCGTTCAAATCTGCCTCAGGTTAAAGAAGACTAAAACTTGTTACCACCTGACAGCTGTTCATTGGTCTCAGAAAAAAGTTGATGGTCTTAGTCCAGTTTTTAGTGGACTAGTGTCCACATCACAATTAGCACTTTTTACAGTCTCCCAAGAAAGGCAAAGGATTTACACTTGATCTGGCTCTCACTGAAGTCAGTAGAGAACTTCCATTTACTTCAACAGAAGCATAATCAGGCCCTTAATGAGCATGGAAACTGAATTACTCTGTACTAATATGGATGATCTTTCAAGGTCATTCTGAGAGAAGCTTGCATGGTACTTCCTGTTCTGTAGCAGTCCTATGCATGAATAGATGACTTCAGTCTTCTTGGGGAATGCCAGTCTAGCACTTCTCACAAGAACTGATATTTAATTTGAAAATTATTTTGAAGTGTGGTGGAGAGGAAGATCCTGGGAGTGTATGCAAATACAGAAGTCATCCAACATTCAGCACTAGCTTTCACACACATTCTTGAGCATTAAAAACTGATTTATTAAGGAATGTTGGTGAGGACACTGCTTTTATTACCCCAGATTTTTGCAAAGGGATGTGGTTGGAGTCTTATTTCCACACAGCCACCCAGAATCTGATGACACCTGTAAGAGAGTAGTACACATACTGTAATATAGTATCATCACTGGCTATGAGCCCAAGTACTGATTTGTAATTTAAATCTTTCTTCTAGCCTGGAGGCAGTAATGCTACCAGCTCAGCTCTACAGTCACTTAAATCATAAGGAATCATGTAATACAGGACTAGAATGCCATCAGGTGGCTCAAATATCAAAAACCATGAACATGACCCTCAAGGATTTTATCAAAACATCAAACCAGAAATTTCCTTACTTTCTTTGCTCTCTTCCATTTAAGATATTTCTACATGCAACATTGTTTACAAATAAAATTAGATGGATTGTTATTATAGGCCATTGACTTAGGCACATCTTAGTAGAGATTTGACTAAAAAGTATTCTTGTTTCCCACATAAAAATGCATTACATAAAAGGAAAAAAGACAACAAAAAAGACCATCATTTTGATGACGAACAGGATTTTCCACAATGCCTGTTATTCAGAAGGAATTTTCTGACACATGCAGTATATATTTATATTTGTTAAATATTTGTAAGGAATGACCCACAACAGAGTATGCATGTGTTGTGAGGTATTGGAATATCTTTGAGTACATAATAAGACTGAGAGCTTCAGGTAGAGTTTAATGGCATTATTTTTTAATGGTGTCTGCCTTCTAAGAGTCATTTCGGCACTAGTTATGGATACTTGCAAGACAAGGGCAGAGCACATGAGGCTGTAGCAGTTGTAAAGATGATGATTACTCAGCTGATTATGGAGTCTTTAAATTCTTAACATGAATAAAAGCAAATAGTGGATAGAAAATATTTCTTATTTTTGCCTCTTCTTCCTCTCTTCATTGTACGTATTGAAAGGCGACTGATGTAACTATTTGCTTCCAATCTATATATATGTTATTGTATATCTATCTTTGGTCAGTCAGATTGTTCCTTTTAAATATAATTTATAAATAGGTTTGTATGTGTTTTACATCATTTAAAATGCTTTAAAAATAGTCTGATAAACCATGTTTTAATCCTATTGAGGTAAGTGAAATAGCAAATGGAACTAGGAAAAAATTAATAAATGGTGTAATGTCTGTTTAACAAGAATGCTGCTGCACATTCCATTTTCAACATATTGGGGAATATGCCCATTTTCTTGAACTGTTTTGTTATTCCTATAGTGAATGTAAAAGAAAAAATAGCTTCTCTCCTGTCGACTGACTGGTGTGATGTAATTCTGATTAGCTCAATCTGCCTTCTTCATTGAGGTTAATATAGTTTGACAGCACCTCGATTAGGAAGCAATAATTTCTGTTGATAGTAAACAGTTGGTCACTTTCAGCAGAGATGGGGAATGTCTTTTGTCTTACATTAGATTTGAGCTGTTGGCTAAAATGGAGTTAAATTCCAGTGATTCCAAAAGTAAAGTGATGTATTCAGGAGTGGAATGGCAGAGCATGTTGTAGCGGTAGTAAATAGTTATGCTATGGTAGCACCCAAAGGCCCTAATTAGATTGGGGCATCATTGTGGTGGGTGCTGTGGAAACCTAGAGAAGAGGCATTTTCAGTCCTGAATGGATTGCATCTAAAGGATTTTGGAAAGGAGTGCAGAGACTGACTTTTGTTGTAAGAACTATAGATTATCACACATAAAAAGTGTGTCATTAGCACCTATGCAAGCTGAGTCAAACTTTGTTAGAATGACACAGAGCATTGTCCTATGGAGACAGAAGTGAGGGTTAATCATTAACCTTATCAGGAAAGCAGTAAGATTTTATTAACAGCTGCCATAAGTGCAATTCCGTACCTTTAAGAAATCGATGTATGTGATAAATAGCTTTTCAATCTAGATCAATAACTTGATTTGGATTACACAGTTTGATTTGTGTTTGCATTTAATTTTGTTTCACTTAATGTAAAAAACTCAAAAAGGAGAAATAGCAAGTACATTTCTTGGATAGAATTCCATATACACAGTTTTGTGTTATTTGATTTCATTTGTGATAAATGAAAATTCCCAGTGAAACAATGTGCTGTGCTCTAGTAACTGGGGTGTTAAAAGTAAAGTGTCTGATGCTAATGTTGATTGTGATCTGGTATCTATTACAACATGTGGAGGTGGTAATGCCACATATGATAGGTGGAGAAAAGGAACCAAGAACTTTGTGCAAACAGTTATTTACTTCTCCAAAGACTGTTTACTTCCTGGAATGTGAAACCAAGTAAACTCCTCGACAGAAGGAAGCTGAGGTATCTTTATTTACAGAAGGCTAGATTCTGGTACCCTTGCTTACACTGGGTAACACTTTTCTCCACAAGTGGTCCCATTGATGTTAGTCAGACTACCTGAGGAATAAAGTTCTAACCAACATGAAATTAATATTAATGGTTTCTTTAGCTGAATGCTCTGGTGCTGTCAGTGGGGAGACTACCTTCACCCATTTCCCACGTTTGCTTAGTTCTCGCTGGCAAGGAAGGTTGAATATGACTTCCTCTAGAGCCCTTCAGTATTACACTCCTTCCCCTTTTTCTCTTGTCTGCCATCTCTTGATATGGAGTAGGCTATACAGCCCATGTGTGCTTAGGACCAAACTTAGTCCACAAATTCTGATCCACTGCATGGCAGCATATTGTGTGGCTATTAGATGACTAGGGTGGATCGCTCAAATTTAGGTGCTTATTTCTGTTGCCCTCAAACTGCACCTCATTATGTGAACCTAACTTAGCAATATTTTTAAATTTTTCTGAAAGGCAGAAAGAAGTACTCATGCTTATTTACTCTTCCCTTCTCCCTCCCTTTTTACTGAAGAGAAACATTTTGCCTTCTGCCATTGCCAAATTATTTAGAAGAGTGTAAATTGAAGCCATTTATCTTGAAATATGCTATTGGAGCAGACTGTTTATACAAGTGTAAGAAATTGTAGCATAGAAATATTTGGTCTGGTCTGTAAGGAAAAGGTTTCTCAATTTTTTTTTAAATTTCTACTTTTGGAATATTGATTATACTGTAGAAAAAGCATGTGTCTAACAGCCTCTAATTTATGCATCACTCTTTTAGTGTAGTCCAGACAGTGGGGTTGTTTTTTTAATGAAGAAAACTTTTTTGTTACATTGTTGGCAAAATGAATTTAATATTAGCTTTAAAATTACTTCAACTCAGAACTGACTACCACATACTCCGTAGTTGTGGTGAAGTTTATTGGTGACCTGTGAGCTCCTATAATGTGAATTTAGAGTAAATTATTGGCTAATACAAAGCTGTAAATATTTGTCTGTCAGTTGGTGGACGAGTGAGTCGGGAGTTAAATTACACACGCCAGAAGATTGGAGAAGAGGCCATGTTTAATCCCCAGCTCATGATTCAGACACCACAAGAAGATGGTGCTAATGTACTAACAACAGAAGCACTCAGACAGCACCTTGACTCTGCACTTCAAGCCAGCAGAGTACACGTTTATATGTACAACAGGTAAGGTGGGGAAGCAAAGGCATTTCTGATCTTATGTGGATCTAACATGTAGATATACACTTATTCTCTGCTTTACATGCATTTTTGAAAGGCTAGCAATTCAGAACACCTTTCATTGGCACTGCATTTTGATTTGTATGTGATTGTCAGGACTTAGATATTTGAAAGTTTTATAACAGTGAGAGATTGGATCTCAATTAATAAAGCAAAGATAAGACGATTGGATCAGAGCCTGAAACCTTTACTCACACGAGTAGTCCTGCAGTATCAGACCTATTGCTTGGTAAAGTAGTGGTGACTCTGCACCACAGAACCTGCATGTGGTGTTAGCACCTCACTGGTGGGATTTAGAGCAGTAAGAAGCCCTCCACGTTGGAGATGCCCTCACTCACTGCCACCTGAAGGAAACAAGTAATGACTGTGGACACTAATGCAGATGACATTCCAAGACTTTGGGAACAGGGGCTATACGAATAGATGGGGAATGGAGTCCCGATTGATTATTTGGTGTAGACACAGGGATGCCAAACTTGGGTTTCTCAGTCTCTGTACAGGTGCTTACTGTATCTGAGGTCTGCTTGATTAAATTATCTATCTAAAATTAAGCATAGTAATAGGAATAAATGTGTCGAGTAATAAGGATGACCTTTAACAATAAGTATCCACTGTTGACCCTGGGCTAGATAGTAGAGTTAGGTACCCCGCTGAGGCTCAGTTCCTGCCAGGGTTACCTCGTGGTTGGGGAAGTATCTGATACACGCTTATCTATCAGAGCATGGGTAGAGCCATGGGTAGAGCCATGGTCCTGCTTACGCCCTGTCCCTTCCTGCCCACTTGTTTCTAGGGGAGTATCTCCAGGATAGCTCCTATACTTTCCTGAGTGCTAGAAGCTGAGATGATGATAGTTGTAACACAGCCAAACTGGGAGGTAGACTCTTAACTCCTCCTACTCTCCAGCACAGATGAGTTAGGGCTAGGATTGTTCTAGCCTTCTGAGCTTGATTCTGTCCCTCCTGGCTGCACCCTCTTTAGTCACATTAATTAGTGCCTTACGCTATAAGTAGTCCCACTTACAGGAGCCAGATCCTGCCACCTTCATTCACATTGAATAACACATTGCTCCAAGAGTAGCTCCATTGTTTTTAATTACTTTTATACCATGCCTACTTGCCATGCCTAACACAAACTCTGCTGGTGTAGATGCACCAAAAGAGGCCTTTGCACTGTGAGATATGGGGTGCTAACTCCAAATGAGACCTCCCTTTCTCGGTACTTACCACCTAGAAGTGAGGCATCTACATATGTGAATTGCAATTTAAAATGTGTGTTGTGTTTATATAATGCATTCTTTTGATTGTGGAAGAAATTTTTGTTCTTTATATTTTTTACAGACAATGGAAATTGGAACATTTATGTTTTAAATCAGGAGAACTTATCACAGAAGCAGGGTACATGGACCAGGTAGATATACCATGAGTTTGGTTTCTATACATTTTACTTCCCCACTCTTCGTAATAACTTCCACTTGTGCACTTTGATATGTTCGAGCCTAAATGTATGTGCTTTTTTCTCTTCTAACTTTGACAGATTATAGAATATCTTTATCCTTGTTTAATCATCACACCTTTGGACTGCTTCTGGGAGGGGGCAAAGTTACAGGCAGGGACTGCCTATCTATTGTAAGTGAACTGTTTTCTTTTTTAATCTGTGGGGGTTTTCTAAATTGTAAAACTGTGCATGTTTTCACATTCCATTCCCATTGTTTATTTAGATGCTGGTTTAATCAAGAAATAAAAACATTAGTGATGAGTCAGAAAATGTATATGGATTTTATTTTTTTAATTGAACAAAAAGAGCTCCACAAAGTTTTTTTTCCTTTTTCCTCAGAAGCTGAATTGTAGGCATCAAATTAATCTTCATTTATTTTTACCATTACATTAACATGCAAAAGAAAATGCAGCCTTTTATGACCTTTTAAAGTTGTTTGCTTTTTTGGAAATAAACTTTGTTTTTGCCCTTGAAAACCACAAAGGCATTGATTGCTTGAGAATTCAGTTTAGCTTAGCTGTGGATAAATGTACGTGGATAATTGTCAGGAGTAAAATCTCAAGTCTTCCTAAGGAGTAAAAAGCTAATCCTTTGTTTATTAGACCATTAAAGAAACAAAAATAGTATCTTTTATGAGAGGTTTTCCACAGCATACTATTGTGATATTATATGCACTCAGTCCTTCAAAGAGTTAATTGTTAATCTGTGCAGACATTTTTGGTTAATTATGCAAGAGTTAGCATTTGAGTTATTGTTTCTGCCCTGGTTTGCATGTGTCTGTAAAGCAATTTGCAATGGCCATCTCCTAACCTTTAGTGTACAGTCTTAGATGGGGAAATAAGGGGTTTTGTGTTTTCTGGTTGGGAGATTCGGAATAATGACTTAAGCCTGGTTAAGCAGATACAGTGTGGTTTGAACCACAAAATAAGGCTGCCAAAAGCCTTTCTGGTCTATCAACATCACAAATTCAAAAGTGGGGGGTAGGACAAGTGGCAGGGATAGTGGTGATGGCCGTGGCAGCAGGGAGTTTGCTTGCTGATTGCCAAGCTGTCAGAGAATTGGAAGGAGCATAGTAGTATTAGAGGTAATAAGATCAGATATTTTGATTGATTACATTTGAAAAACATTTATTAGACTAAACGAGTGGTAATCTGACACTGTGTGAAATTCTTTCTCCCCTCTGTCCCCATCACTCCCCTTTGGCAGTATTGCTTTGAAGCAGAAGTTGGCTGCCTTTGGAGGTGGGGGGCAAGGTGGCTATGTGAGTATATTTACCGTAATGAACAAGGGAATGAAATATTCCCTTTATTAGAAAAAAGATAAGGCTGATCTTTATCTATGGGGCTTTTAAATAAGGTTGCATCAGGACTACATGAAGACAATATATAAACAAATCCAATTAAAATATACATTTCATTTGATAAAATAGGTTCCAAAAGTGGATTACAGCTCAAAATAGCTAAAATAGCATTCTAGTCTTTGTACAAATACAGATTTGAAAACTAAAGGCTTTTCTTCAATGTATTTTCCATCTTTCTACCCCTAATTTCTTTTACAGAGGGAAACCTCCTTTGCAGTGGATAAACTTTGACCCCTTAGAATTCTTGGAAGAGTTAAAAAAAATAAACTATCAAGTAGAGAGCTGGGAGGAGATGCTAAATAAAGCAGAGGTTGGTCATGGTTATATGGATCGACCTTGCCTGAATCCTACTGATCCTGATTGTCCAGACACAGCCCCCAACAAAAATTCAACCAAAGTAAGCTTGCTTATCATCTGTGGACTATTTCAGGGAAGTGGGTGTATGTGAGGAGGGAAGGGAAAGGGGTGTAATTTTTTAAAAGCCACACAAGTCTCATATTTCCAAGCAATCTTTATTATTTGATTCCTGTTATATGGACTTGATCACGAGCTGCTAACTTTCTTCAGTCTCTGAGGCAATACTGTGACTCAGAGTCAGATTCTGGCTCTTCAGCCATGGACGTGATGGGAGATGGTACCACAGTGACACACTGTCCCATCTGGAACACCAGTCGTCATTTGCCTCAGGCAGGCAGAGTGTCTCCCGGAGTGCAGGAGGAGTGCAGCTGCTGCTACACACTGACATGGTGTACCATGCTGGGCCAGTTTTGCTGACCTGTGCAGAGGGTTGGCAAGTCCTTGGCCCCAACTTCACCTGCCCCCTCCAACCCACTGTGACAACTCTGGTGATGCCAGAGTTGTATAGTCACTGAGCTTGATTTTACTTTTAGTTGCTGGTAAATCAAGAGTAACCAAACTGAAGTCAGTGGGGTTACATAAAAGTAAAATCAACATACAAGTAGGAGAATCAGGTCTGTTGTATTTTTGGCGTATAAGAAGTATGATTATGCCTGGTCCCACTGTAGAAGCACGTGCGGGGAGGAAGGGCCTTGTGTTTTCTACCCAGTAGAATACTGGTGCAAGGCTTGACTCAAGCCAGTCCTTAGTGTTTTTTTGTCCTTTCACAACCCACTCTCTCATCACACAAACATATTAACATGCAAAAGCTCACGAAAAGAAATAAAATTGTAATAAAGAATGAAATTCACTTGTTGAGTCTCACTTGGAATTGAATGTGCTTGAAGATCTCTTCCACCTCACTGAAGTTAATGGGAGTCAGTTGGCCAGTCCAAGTCATTTCCAGGGTTTCAGTGAGAGTTTTGCGAGTAAGAAACTTCAGGAACAGACTGCACATTTACATGACAAATCATATTCCTAATGCTATTTTGAATTTGCATATTCAGGATGCATATTCCAAATAGTATATTTACATGGGCAGAGAAAATGAATTATCTAGAAAAGTGTTAGCAAGGAGTGCTTCCTTGTGGATTTTGTAGTAGATTCATTGAGCATATTCATGTACTAAGTATTAGGATTACAAGTGAGAACTTCCTGTCATAAAAATATAGTTAATCTGTATTTTACACAGTGTAAAAATAAATACAACCAACCAAACAAAAACATTATGGTTTAAGCTTTGAAGTCTCATGAAGAAATATTTGGCTAGCTCCAGCTCTTTGCTGGAAGTTAATCATGAAGGCTGTTCTGTTTGATAAGCACATTTTTAGCATTTGACTTCTATTTTATTTTATTCCAATGTACTAGATGTTGATGTCAAATATGATTTGTTTGCCAAGTCACACAGCTGGATGACTTATCAATAATTTTATTTTAGCCTCTTGATGTGGCCCTTGTTTTGAGTGGTGGATGCTACGGACTGTCAAAAAAGTACATGCACTGGCAGGAGGAGTTGATTGTAGGTGGGACTGTCAAGAATGGTACTGGAAAACTTGTCAGGTAAACACACAGAGTTTTAAAGTAAATTCTTTAGCTTTACACTGTTAGGAGTTTAAAAAAAAGTACAAAACCAATTGCCTCCTAAAATCAGTGAATGTTGCAAAACTGTCATACAAAAGAGAGAAGCAAACTGCGTGCTGAGGTCACTGCTGCCTGCTTCTGACCCAACAGACATAAACATATTCCTCGGATGGAAGGCTTTTTCTGGTGATTTAGGCCCAGATCCACAAAGGGACTTACATTGTGATGCTAAGTGTTACAATGTCTAACTTTTAGGTTCCTAAAAAATTCACAAGAACATAGGTGCCTAAGTTCAGGCTTCAGGGAGGTGCGTATCTCTGCTTGAAATCCATGAACCTGGAGAAGATAGCCACTCCTCCACCAAACTTGCATGCAGTATCCAATCCAGTAGCTGCCTAGATCTACACAAAACATCCAAAGGATAGGGTAAGGAAGAGGTGGCAGATCTCCCTTATAACCATTAACTCATTGGTTAGTGTACTCACCCAGGATGTGGGAGACCACTGATTCAAGTCCTCCCTCTCCCTGATGAGAAGGGATTTGAATAGGGGGTGCCACCTCTCCGGTGAGCATTCTAACCACTGTACTGTACTTCAACAGGAGACTGAGGGAGCCCCACATCAGAATATCACATAAGATAATGGTTAGGACACTCACCTGAGATTGAATTCTACTCTGTATGGCAGTATGTCTTGAATAAACATTGTGATGGATGTAACAAAAACCTGGAATGTGGCAGGTATCTCAAAAGAATTTCTGGGACCCCAGCACATCATATGAAGAAACAGGACTGTCCTTGGAAATAATGGGACATATGGTCATTTTACATATATGTAGAGTAGCAGAAGTTTAAGATGCAGGTTATATATTAAAATAAAATTAAATGGATGTGTTTATGCTGAGACACAATATAAGTATCATTGAAAAGTTAAAAAATGCATGCAGAATTTTAATAAAACTTTTTATAAAGATTTTGAAGTTTTTATACTATTAAGGGTTTTTTATTTTATCTTAATTAATTTAATATACTCTGAAAAGTTGAACTGCAGCATAGTTTAAGAAGTAGCCAAAAATGTATCTAAAGTGAAATGTGTACAATCTTTCCTTGGACGGCTATGTGTGCTAGATACAATTATATAATGTTGAACAGAGAGCAAAAATTTGCTGATGAACAGCGATCATCCTTTGTGTAATCCTTGTTGCTTGTCTGGAGTTCAGTCTGGCATTTCTCCCCAAGGAAAGCAAAAATCCCAAAGCCCCTGGATGAAGAACTATTGACAACTTGCTACATTATGCAGTATTCCTCGCTATTCCTCTGCCCTCCCTAGTTCATATATTAGAAATTAGATAGTAAATTGACTATTAATTTAATTTTTGTCTTTGTCCAAAAACAGATTTGTAAGGTTACATCCTTTAGGTCTGAAACAAATTCTATTGAAGTTCATGGCAAAGCTTCCATTGTCTTAAGTGGAATCAGAATCTGGCCCTAAATACTGTATATATCAATACATCTGTACCAGTAACTAAATAGAATAATTACTCTGAGTCAATTTTAATGTGCCTTATAAAAGAAAAACATTCTTGCAAGTTACTCTAAGGCTCTCATTCAAGACTTTATGCAATGAAAATCACTTCCTGAAAATGTTTGTTTTATACCTTTTCCTCCTTCTCCCTCTCCCTGTTACAGTGCTCAGGCTTTACAGACCATGTTTCAGTTAATGACTCCTAAGCAAATGTATGAACACTTCAAGGGGTATGAGTATGTTTCACACATCAACTGGAATGAAGACAAGGCAGCTGCAATTCTGGAAGCCTGGCAGAGGATGTATGTTGAGGTAAAATACAAAGTCACTTGGAAATCATGCTTTGAAATTTATAGATGATAGTAGTCCAATAAGGAAGATGCTTAATGTGTGGGTGTGTCCTGGTTCTAAAGTAACAATGTACTCACTGCAACAGAATATATTAAAATATGGCTTTTCTATCTTCTTTTGAATATAACAACTATTTGGCTGTTCACATATGAGTAACACTAAGAAAAGGTACTGTTTATTTTTTGTTCCTGTTATTGAGAACATTTTTCTTATTTGCTGAGACGGAAAATGAACTGAAGATGTAAGTGCTAGATTGAATTTAAAAGCACTTGGTCAGTGTGATTACTGGAGAAAGGTGTCTGGAAAACATTAGCTAGCCATAGAATCTGCTCACAGCTGCAGTCCCATTGGTGAGGTCATGTGACATTATCTGGCCTTTGTTTCCCAGGCATTGACCTCTGCTGAGCTGCTTGTGACCTCCCTAAAGTGGCCGGCCAATGAAGAAAGAGAGGAGTACCCTTAAGAATTTGTTGTTTTGGATTAGAGGCAAAACTGATATAACAAGAGTTAGAGAGAAAAGGAAGAGAGCAGAAAAGCCTTCTTAAATTTCAATATTGAAATTTTTTCTGAATGAACTGTGATTGCCTTCTCAGCACAACATACATTCTGATTTGATCTTCAGTAACTTGCAATGAATATGTACCAAATGCATTAGTGATTTCAAGTAGGATCAACAACATCTCCTCTGAAGGGTATACATTTTAATGCTAATGATTAAGACAAAAGTTGGCTTCCAATGTATAGTGCAGAAAGCTCATAATGTATCCCCTTCGTTTAGTAATGCTTATTGTTAAATATCTGTTCACAGGTAGTTCATCAAAGTGTTGCACAAAACTCTACTCAGAAGGTGCTTTCCTTTACTACAACTACTCTGGATGACATCCTAAAATCATTTTCTGACGTCAGTGTTATCAGAGTTGCTAGCGGCTACTTATTAATGGTAAAATAAATGTCATCTTGTTTATTTAATTTCTCTAGTGTTCTAACTGCTTTTAACATACATGTGCATTATTGACTCCATCCTGTGGTATATATGGTAAAATTCATAATGCCTAGGATGAAATTGTCAGTTTGCAATTTGTGCATCTTTGACTTATGAGTATCACCTGTTTATGTAACATCTCTAATGTGTGTACTCTTTTTAAAATGTATTTTGTGTGCAAGCTTTTGGTTGGGGGAGGTAAACATTAGAATATGACACATTCTAATGTTTTGCTTTTGTTTTTTCCATTGTTCTGCTTTCAGCTTGCCTATGCCTGTTTAACCATGCTGCGGTGGGACTGTGCCAAGTCCCAGGGTGCCGTGGGGCTGGCAGGAGTCTTGTTGGTTGCACTCTCAGTGGCTGCAGGATTGGGCCTGTGCTCATTGATTGGAATTTCCTTTAATGCTGCCACAACTCAGGTATTAAGGAGCTATTTAGTCTGCTATTAGATTACAAGTGCTCTGTTAGTAAACAAACCCATCAGAATCAGTCTTTGGAAAAAATTAAATAAAAATGCTGAGTTTAGATTTTAGTTCTATACTTGTGCCTGTTTCCTCCAGCAGCTCACATTTCATATGTCCCACTTTGAGAAATTGCAAAAATAGTGCTCCTGATGGGTGTTAAAGAGAGAGGCCCCAATCCTGCAACTTACTTTACGCAGGCAGACCCAAGTGCACTGATTTCTACAGGGGTGCAGAATAGGGGACCAGACATTTTGCTGTTACATCTGAAAGTATCAGGCTGCCCATGTTCTAACAAAATACACTTGGGATCTAATCCAATATTCCTTGTCTACCCAAATCTCTCATTGACTTCAGTGGGAGTTTTGCATGCATAAGGAATGCAGCATCAGTCCCTTGGCACTATTTCAGAAAGAAAGTTACTAGCCTTACTTTATCCTTTAGTTTTTTGTTCCTGCCCATAGATTCCTGTTTAAAGTGTGCCGGGAATATTGTTTAATTAGCCATTTAATATCTGGCTACATGGTAGGTCATAAGTGTAATATAACAGCTTCCTTGTTTTTTTCCACAGGTTTTGCCTTTTCTTGCTCTTGGAGTTGGAGTAGATGATGTTTTCCTTTTGGCACATGCATTTAGTGAAACGGGGCAGAATAAGAGAATTCCATTTGAGGTAATGATAACATGGGGAGTTGGGGCAAATAAAGGAAAAGCTTCAGAGACACAGAATGTGACTAGGATTAATGGTCCTGTTTTAGGAGTGGGGGGCGGGGAGAAAACTAAGCTAAAATAATTTAAGCAAAAGTTTAATATTTAAATATGATGCAAGAGATAATTTAGGAAGCAATCCTACCTCTTCTGCACACCCATAACTCCAAGTAAATGTATGTTTTGGAGGTGAAAGAAATACAGGATTGTGACTTTAAAATGCTAAAATATTTTTGCATCCATCAGTTAAAGTTTTAAGGCACAAAGGAGCAGGAGGGAGTAAATTTGAAAACCAAACACGCATTTTAATTGTTGTATAGAAAAAAAATGGAGGTGAAGTCTTTTTGTTTTGTTTTGAATTATGCATGTTCCACAACTCCTTTTTATTTATAAAGGAGTGATAATTGAAAATATTAAATCATCATTAACATATGAGCATTGTGAAATCCCAAATCCTCTAATTTTTACAGCATTCTCCCTCTAAACTGGGGTTTTATTTTCAGTTTGGAGTTTCGTATCAGAATTACAAATCTGTGTAAAAAAGCAACATGTATTTCCTTTTTTTTTTATTGTATACAAACTGTCTTCCACATGCTCTTTTGTCATCTGTCTTAGCACACAAGCACCACAGACTCCTTTACCTGTAGCCACCATGTGCTTTTAAACCAACAGCAAACAGCCCTGTAGGTTGACAAACAATCCTTTCTCATTTTTTTTTTAAACAAAGTATGAAGCTTTGTGTGGTCCTGGGTTTATTGCTACATGCTTCCCAAGACATTGTAGATACATAGTTTAGCCATGAGTTTAATGCATGCTTATTTTGTCTGAAAAATATTTAAAACAAGTGACTGAAAGGATACAAAACATAACCTCGTTAATAAAAGAAATATTTGATATCTGATCTCAGCATCACTTTATCTTTGAATTTTGAAGCCATGCTAAGCCTTCTTTTCCCCCTAAAAAATTGTTAGCGCTTTATGAGGTGCCTGCTATATTGTCAGATTATGTTACGTGGGTGCTTTTATTTCAGTACAGACTTGTTATAGATTGCCATTGTCATCATGTTACATCTACAGTGGTGATCTGTCGCTGCTACCTCACAGCTCCATTTGCAGGATCAAACCCTTAAACACCCAGTGCTGCATACTCTTCAATTCATTGGACTCTTAAGATATGTTTTATGTTTTTCAGGATAGAACAGGTGAATGTTTGAAGCGAACAGGAGCAAGCGTCGCCCTTACATCTATCAGCAATGTTACTGCCTTCTTTATGGCTGCCTTAATTCCTATTCCTGCTTTACGGGCATTTTCACTCCAAGTAAGTTGATATCAGGTTTCGCTGGCTTTTATGATTGTGCTTATATCATGGTAGGGCGAGGATAGTAACTCTCAGTGATAGTATCATGGTCAGTACTAGGTACTTCTCCATTCCACTGTGCATTGACTTCTGCTCCCTAGTCTACCACACATATAGAAGGAGGTGACAACACCCATTCTTTTCACCCTTACTCTGCTCCTCCTAGTTCTTGCAAATGGATCCTGACCCTCTGGTGTCCCACAGGAGAGTGAAAGAGCACCCTGACCATCCAACGGTCTCCGAGCACAAAAACAGAAAAAATAGAAAACTAAGCGAGATTTAACACACACACCCCTCCGCGGCTAAAAGCAGCAGGCTATACACTAGCCTACAAAACCAGATTGCTGACTGGCAGTATAATTCCTTGTGCAATGACAGCAACAAGGAGCACTGCTGCCACATTAACTATTACCACAGCAATAGGTCCTTCCCTTATTCCCAATGTCTTTTTAACAGAGTATTGGAACAAAGTATATTGATAATTTCATGTGCCCAACTACTTTGAGAGAATGTGTGAATGTTATGAATGGAAAGCTCTCTCTCTCTCTCTCTCTCTCTCTCTCTCTCTCTCTCGTATTTATGTTTGTGATAAAACATTTTCAGAGAGATTAAATATTGAGAGATACTTAAGGAAGCTCCTCTTGAAAGCTAAAAGGCTCTTTGAAGAGAGCTCTGGGAGGTTCTCCTCTGACACTGCTCTAACACATAGGCAATTTATTGCACTGTCTGACCTTAGTACACAGCAGAGAAACTGTACTTTTTCAATAGTAATTTTTCTTCTGTTGTAGCCCGGCTCTCTAATCGTTTTTCATTCTACTTGACCCTTGACCTACCCAGAGGAAGTGAGGGCTGCAATTTTTCTTAATACCTGTGGCAATTATTGCAGTTTTCAGAGGCTCAGGCATGTCTGCATTAAGCTGTGAAACGATAAGCAGTTACTGATTACAGCTGCATGAGGACCAATGAACATTAATAATTTACTATTTTTCTTCTCAATAGGCATTTTAGTAGTGAATAATATAGAAAATACTGAAAACCACAGGCATCACTGTTCTGCATTGTGTGTCTTCAAATGATATCTAAAATTAGGGATGCAGGTCTTTAGCAGTGATTCATTTGTTGTGTGATGGGGGTAGGGGGCAGGGCGGTAATACAGTTAATCCTGAAAGCCACTTTCATCTCTTATGGGGGATATTGACAGAGGAATTACTTAATATCTTATGGCAAAGATCAACTGTTGTAGACTTTGTTCAGGATTCACGCCTATTCACATACACAGTGATTAACATAGATTTCAGCACTCACTGTTAGAGCATATGCAATGTGTTGAAAGTAACCTTTTTCTTTTTAAACACTCTCTTGGAATGAAATTATTTATTATGATCTCTTCTACTCCATGGCCCAACTCCAAGAATCCAGCCCCTAGCCCAAGTGGTGGAAAGGGCTTTGGATATCTCCACTGGGAGTCCTTGGGAACTTGTCTTCTCCCTTCCTTTCATATGCTACACAGTGGCTGCTGAATGGCTCCGTGGAGGCTACCTCAGCCCAATATACTGATCATAGGAAGAAGAGTTGGAGAATCCACACAGAGAGAGATTCTGTGGCCTCAGTCACTCAACTCCCTGTGTTTTGGGGGCCTTCACAGATGTGGACTCCATGCTGTTAAGGGGCGCTCAATTCCTGGAGAGTCTGCCTCAAATATGTCCCCACCACACATACCAGAAATACACCAATTCCACTGCCAGTGGGACATCCACAGAGAGAGCAGCTGTGTTAGTCCATGTGTGCATATATATATTACACTTTTTCTCTCTTCTGTTTGACAGATATATTATGTGACCTATAGTTTTGCTGTCAATTCACTCAGTAGTTCACAGTAGCAGGCACATGTTGTCAGACGTACCATGCTTTCAAAAAACAAATGTCTGATGCTCCAAATGAGGTTTCAGCACATCCAGTGTGTCCAGTATGATTTTCATGTTCAAGTTACTCAGACTGATAAATGTCAGAATTAAGGTCTCTTATAAAGTAGCAAGTATCAGAGGGGTAGCCGTGTTAGTCTGGATCTGTAAAAGCAGCAAAGAGTCCTGTGGCACCTTATAGACTAACAGACGTTTTGGAGCATGAGCTTTCGTGGGTGAATACCCACTTCGTCGGATGCATGCGTTCATCCGATGAAGTGGGTATTCACCCACGAAAGCTCATGCTCCAAAACATCTGTTAGTCTATAAGGTGCCACAGGACTCTTTGCTGCTTATAAAGTAGCAGTTATCTTAGAATCTTTCTGTAGGAACTTCTACTCAGTCCTTCCAGTATCTAAAACAGTACTTGATTTGGCCAGTCTTTTCATCTATGTTGCCATAACCTTTCTCAGCTCATCTGTAGTAGCACATTTTATACATATGACAGATGGAATAATGCGCAAAATATGCACCCTATGACCTGCACTGAGGATCTGCTGGTAACTGAAAAATTTGTGAACACAAATGAAAAATACGAGAATGAAGCCTTTTATTGTTAGAAATGGGGGCATCTATTACTTGTTCTGTATTGCTTCACCAGGTGTAATCAAAATCAGGTGATGCATTTAATCACAGCATTCAGAATCAGTTAACCATGTAAGATTCTAGTGGGTGGTCTGTTTTTACATGTGGATTTCTTTATTTACAATTTTCTTCCTCCCTCTCCCTCTCATTCATGTTTGTTTAAATAAGAACTCCTTGCTGACTTTGACATTTTCCTAGTGGAGCTTAGAAAGCATTGAAATACAGCAGTTTTCTTTTCGTAGATGCTGATTTCTGTTCATCTAGATAGCAAACTTTTAGCAGATGGGCTTAAAAAGAGGATAGCTTTTGACCTTATTTCTTTCTTCATTCACTTTTCTGAAGACATTGCAAGATAGCTGTCAAAGCTTCCATGGCTTTTGAGGCCCAGGATCTGTAAAATAACCCAGCTGCTGAGGGAGAATAAATGATATCCTGACTAGCGCCTATAAATGGGAACACAACCTTCAGCCTAGCATATCAACACTTCCTTCTTTCTGAACTTCTGTTATGGGAGCTAATGTAGCTCATCCATACTTCTGAATTGTTCAGTTACTTTAAGAAATTCAAAGCCCACAAAATAGGGGGCCGTTGTCTCAAGAGTTGACTAATGTTTTTCTTTTAAATTCAAATTTATTCTGCAACTTTTGCAGATCTTACATAATGTATTAGCCTTTATCAAATATATAGAAAAGAAAATCAGCAGTCTTAAAGTGAGCTTCTACAACATATTATCTGAGGGGGGTTTGTTTTGCTTTACAGCTTTTATTACGTGGTGGGGGTTGGGGGTTTTTTTTGTGTCATTTATTGCTTTCATAAATTGTTTAACTCAGGGGCATAGAATTTGAGATGCTGAATGCTTTATGAGCAACCCCAAACTCACATTGATTCACCTCCTAGAGGGCTGTCAAGATTGGGTCCTAAATTTGTAGATATGTATAATATTCTTAAAATTAGTGTAGGCGATCAAAGAAATCTGTGAATTGTTTTGGCCAAATCTGCTGTAAGAACATCTTCAAAATAGCTCTTTGTTTTATTTCTAAGCGAGGGAGGAAGTGGAAGAATATAAAAACTGAGTACAAATTCTGCCCTACCTATGAAAACCTATTGAATTCATGGGGCAAATACAGCCCTGGCAGAAGAGGTCACAACTCCATGAAAATCAATAGAACTTAGCCCACTTACACCAGGGCTGAATTTGGCCCTGTATATGTAGGGGGGTTACTTGGATGTTCTAGTAATCAAGCATGGAACTTAGCCCAATAAATTGTAGCAATAACAATTTTCCTCAATGCAAGAATGATGAACTTTTTCTTAAATATTAAAGTAGGTTGTCATGTGTGGGATTTTTTTCGTAATACACAAACTCCGTGTAGCTGAAAGAGATAACTGTGCCTTATTGAGAGAGAGAGAGAGAGAGAGAGAATGTAAGTTGTTAAATTAATTCATTATCTTACTCTGTGAATAACACTGAAAAGGCTTGCCCTCTCCTCTTTTCCAACTCCTTAAACTGTCTCTGCTCCTGTCATGAGGATTTAAGGAGCAGAAGTAAAGCTGGGGGAGGGGAGAATCCAAGTCATGTATGCTATCAGAAGGGAGTTGCAGTGAGGCAGCAATAAGGTGGAAGTCTTTGTGACAGGCCTCCTCATCTGCTCATCACCTCTGGCTGTGCAGCACACCCACTCTCCTTGGGTGGTCTACCAGGAATGGCAAAGACTAGCACATACCTTGGGCAGGGCCCCAACCTACCAGCCTTTTTACCTTCTCCCTCAGTGACTCCAGCACAGACTTCCATTCTCTTATTTCAGTTAACAGATGCAGCAGCAGCCACCAGATTTTACAGCAGCAGATTACTAAAATGTTTAAGTTTGGTTCAGAGAAAGCAGCCAAATTCATGGAATGTGTTTGATGCTCACTCTTTAGAGAGCCCCTTCATCCCACACCCCCAAATGAGGCCTCAGCTCCTTCCCTCTCAGACTAATCCCAGAACTTTTGTTGACTTTTCAAGAGGGAGGCATGAGGCTCTTCCCACTCCCAGCTCTCTCTGCTGGGTCTTGTGGCTGCTGATTTCAGATTCCCTGTAGTCTAACACTATATTCCCACACTACAGACTTCATTAACTTAGAGTTAAGGTGCAGTTCCTGTTGACATAATCACTACAAATCAAGGAAATTGTCAATGAAGGCCCAAGTTCAATACCCAAACATCACTCAACCCAGACACCAAACCTCCATAACAAACAGTAGCACTGAGAGGAGCCTTTGAGGTCCTGATACATCGGCGCTTAGAAACTCTGCTCTTCCTCAATCTCCCCTCCCCTCACTGCAGACCCCACCCACTAACCCTGATTCTCATCCCCCTCCCCACAAGTCTCCTGCTCTTTTTGCTTCCCTGGGTCCCCAGAGGCAGCAGTATATGTTAGGAGCTGATCTGGGGATTCAGGGAGGTAGGCTGTATCAGGTCCGTTGTCTTCTCTTTGATGAGATGATGAGTTAAGATTGATAAGGAGAACAACTCTTGATGTATTTCATTTTAAAAATTAAAACTATCTTATACCTGAGATGTCATTCTGTCTGTGTGAGTGGGTGAGTAAGTCTGGAGTTTGTAAGGACTGGGATACTTCAGCTAGAGGAGTCCATAAAACTATGAGACTCTGAAGAAAATTTCACAAAAGGATTGTTTAAAAAATGTTTTCTTTGGCAAAGTCAGTATATCTGTGACCAAAATTGCATTATGGAGACTTCAGTAGTCCTAAGAAGAGTAGTTATGTTTAATGTGGAGACTAAATTTACTCATTAGAGTATGAAGTAGAATGCTGTTAATCCTGCTTAAGTACAAATCCCAACGCAATTTTAACTATAGAGCCCCAAGGCAACTGAGACCCAAGGGTTGTTGGTACCCACAGTGGAATCCAATAAGGTAAGGGCTGTATGTGGAAGTGTTGGGGAGGAGGGTGTCTATGAAGCTGGAGGCCCAGTTAGAAGTTTTTGTGGATGCTGGAAAAATTAGGGACTATATTGGGAAATTGGGAGCAGGGCTTGACTGATCTACCAAAATCTCAAAAAGTTTGCAGGAAGGTTGACAGAAGCTCTTACTTTAACTGAATTAATAACTCATGCTTTATAGATACTTCAACCGTGATTGACTTTGCAGAATAATAATAATTAAAAAAAAAACTTCTGCAAAGTAGGCTCAGTAAATACCTCCCCTGCTAAAGCAGCAGTTTGTTTTCCTGACAGATTCAATCCATTCTAGAAAGGATCAAAAGGAAATCACTTAATTTTGCAGTCCTGGCTATGACCTTACATACCTTTGTGTGTGGGTATTTATAAATCATGGAATGGTCCTTGGATCTTTTCCCTGAAAGATTCAAGTGTTGGTTAAATGCTAACTAGCCTTTTTAACGCTAAAGAAACTCTATCAATAGTGACATCTCCAGTCAGATCAGTGGCATGAAAATCTTGCTTTAATCAGGCTAATGATCTTAATATAAAAAGGAGCAGAAGTGTAAATTGCTTTAAAGTACAGTATATTTACAATTTTTGGATTAATATAACTAGAAAATGTTTACACTAGTGGTTCTGTCATTCTCAGAAAGTTGTAATAATAATTGGTGCTTTATAACTTCAGAATACTGTGCAAGCACTAACTAATCCTCATAACACCATTGGGAGGTTTATTGCTCTGGTTTTGCAGAGGAGGCACAGAAAAAGTCAAAATTTCCTTGTACAAGGCCACATGATATGGACTACATTTTCAAAACTGGATATTAATTTTGGATACCACAGATTCTGGGTTACCAGTTTGAGACACATGGAGTGTGGTTTTCAGATGTGCTGAGCACCTGGAGCACCCATTGACTTCTTTTGGCGTATTAAGTCCTCACCCTTCTGAAAATCATCAGGCCAGAGGTGTAGCAATTTGGGAACTCAAAACCCGTGAAATTTAGTTAGTGACCATTTTAGAAAATTTGGGCCAAAATTGCATACAACTCAGAAGTTACATGAGGGAGGCAGGCAAGAACATGCCATCTGTTTATGCCGTTTCCTTAAATTGAGCCACACACATTGAGCCACGGTAGAGTAACATGCTTCTTATATGTTGTTGGTAACTTAGGCCGTACCCAAAGAGCTTAATGTTGTTTCTTGTTGATTTTTTTTTTCAGAATAATTTTGAACATTTTGCTCATTTGAGTTTGAAATGAGGTTTTGTTTTCTGGGTTAATTTCTTCTTTCTCTATATGCTGTTCTTCTTTCTTTACATGCTGTTCTTCCATCTTTTGTGGTCATTCATAGTATTTAATATGTGTTTTAGAGAATGGTTTTGGATGTGTATTTTACTCTTTACCCTCTAATCAGGTGAAGGAATCCCATTGTTCACGTCACTTATCATTTCATGATTGTAGATTGTCAGGTCTTTGGGGCAGGGTTCAACTTTTTGTTCTGTGTTGGACTGCACCTAATACAATGGGATTCTGGTCCATGGCAGATCTTCTGGACACTACTACAGAACAAATTAATAACAATAATAGGTGCTGCACCCTGTGTGTTTATATGCAATAGATAGGGGAACAGTTGAGATTTGAATTTAATTTTCATTTTAAAATTAATATTTAATATCCTTGTTCCATTTTAAATAGTTATTTTAATAAAATTGGCTCATTAATCAAACTGTATTAAACTTGAGTGGGGGAGTTCTATAAATAATCCTAAAATATTACTCTGTTTTTTATAGCTGGATTTTAGCTAATTACATCAAATGTGTAGTACATTACTAGAATTAGCATTTTCATTAAAGTTTAATTAGAACTTTTTCTATTATTGATTTAACACTATTCTGTAATGTTATAGTGGTAGCTAAATGACTTCATAACCTTCAAATTGATAGCTACGGTTTTAACCCCAGGGTGTCTTTTTTTCTTTCTGCATTATTAAGACTGCAATAATACAAATTCTCTCGCAAAAATATAATGTATTGTATTTATTTTTTTCAGTTTTAAAATATGTCCATCACCATGTCTTGGTGGACGTACATAAGAACTATATAAAATTTAATATTACAGACTTTAATTAAATACAGTTGACTCACCACAATGAAATAGGAATGTAAAAATACCTCTCTCAGCCCCCCAGGCTAAAGTCTGAATGTACTCATGAGCTGACATGACAAATGGATAGACATGTTGGAATTGAAAGGAGTTTGTAAGCTTTTTAAGCCTGTGTCCTAAAAGCATGAAGCTTAGTGATGACATCTCTTTACCTCCACTTGGTTTCTAGGCTGCTGTTGTTGTCGTATTCAACTTTGCCATGGTTCTGCTAATTTTTCCTGCTATTCTAAGCATGGACCTTTACCGTCGGGAGGACAGGAGATTGGATATATTCTGCTGCTTTACAAGGTGAGGCTATCTGGGAGTGTAACTTTGTATCAAACAATCTCCTTGTAGTTAACACTTGGGGCTAACACAGCAGCCCTTCTGTGTGAATAGTTCCCACTGCAGTGAGCAGGAGTTCTGCATGTTTCAGGACTGCAGGATCAGGCCCATAGTAGCATGTTGTCAGCATGATTTTATTGCTAACAGGTGAAGCATGTTTGCTATCTTGGTTTTCTGACTGGGTAGATGTAAAATAATAAACAGTGCTCTCTCTGTTCCATACATACTGTGCCACACACACTCATTTTACTCTTTGGAGCATAACTTTCTAGAAGTTTGTAGCGGACTCATGCTTTGAGAATATCCACAAGTGTTTAGTTCACTGTTTTTATTATTTTTGTAGGATCCCAAAGAGAGCCCATGTGCTGAAGTAGAAAGGTGGGAGGGTTGGGGTGGGGCAAGCGTTATTTCCATTTTGGGTGTTTCTCTCGGGGACCGGCCAAAACGTGAGGGCCCCAAGGCATCACTTGTACTTAAAGTTATCATCAGCTCTGTATAATTATTACTGTTATACATGGAAACCTTTAAACATTATGGGGAAAAAACCTTCTAAAAGTTTAGAATTGGGAAGTGACTTAAGGCTACAGCTCTTTGTAGGGCTGGGAGAGGTGCTAAGAGGGCCATGCCGCAGCAGACAGACTTGGACAGAATTAGGCCTAGTCTACACATAAAACTTAGGGTGACATAGCTATGTCACTCATGGGTGTGCAAAATCCATATCCCTAAGCACCACAGCTGAGCCGACCTAAAACCCTGCTGTAGGCTTGGCAAGGTCAACGGAAGCATTCTTCCATCAACCTAGCTTCTGTCACTCAGGGAGTTGGAGTTACTACGGCAATGGAAGAATCCCTTCTATTGCTGCAGTGAGAGTTAACACTATGAGGTGACAAAGGCACAGCTGCAGCACCATAGTTATGCTGCTGTAACTTTCATAGTGTTGACAAGCCCTCAGTGATGGGACTGCAGCATCAGCTCCACCATCCAGGAAATGGGTGCAGCATGAACTCTGCCCGCTCCATACCTCCCGTGTGCACTGAGCCAGCTTTGTGGCAAATGCTTATGGAGCAGAGCCCATGGAAAGACTAGAGTCACTGGCAGGGAAGCTGGAACTTGGGGGTTCTTGCGGTACATCAGCACCCCTGCCTTGAAGTAATAATAGCAACTGAATGCATGACCTCCATCATTTACAGGGTATACGTTTTTGTTCAATGGCTTTCAGTGCCCCTGGTCACTGGAGGAGCTAGTCTGAAGCACTGACTACAGTTTCCCTCCCATTGCAGTTGGTTTGTGCACAGAAGAGAGGGCACCTTGCATCCTCTCCCCTTTGCACACCCACTAAGGACCAGACACAATTTAACCTTTCTATAATAAGGAGAATGTGCCATGTCATCTCTAGCTTTGTTTTCAAGGTACAGGGAGTGGTTGAAGCAAAGGACTGTGAACCCAGATCTTAGGTTCTATTCCTGGCTTTGCCATAGATTCAGTGTGTGACGTTTGGGAAGTTACTTAGATCAAAACTTCCCAAAGTTTTCACTAACTTTGGGTCCTCCATTTTTTAGTTTGATTTTCAGAAGTACCGAGCACCCACAGCTGCTATTTACTTCCCCATTTAAGCGGCACAAAACATAGATCAGGATCTGGGCCTGTCTACTTATCTATACATATAGACACCCAATGCAATTTGATTTGTTTTGGCAGGCACGAGATACACATATTTATGTAGGCACCTTCTCTTTACCCCTGTTTAGCAAAATGTTTCCTTAAATTGCAAAACAAAACCTTCATCAAAAAATTATATACAACTAAAGTATAAAAAAATTTAATGAGTTGTACATGCATAAAGACTACCCTGTCTAATCTGATGAAAATGTATGAGTGTAAATGGATGTTTGTCTCTTCTCTTTCAGTCCATGTACTAGCAGAGTGATTCAGATTGAGCCTCAAGCATATGCAGATAATGATAACACTTGCTACAGCCCTCCACCACCCTACAGCAGTCACAGTTTTGCACACGAAACTCAGATTACAATGCAATCTACAGTGCAGCTGCGCACAGAATATGACCCTCATACCCATGTGTACTACACCACAGCAGAGCCCCGCTCAGAAATATCTGTGCAGCCAGTCACAGTGACACAGGATAACCTCAGCTGCCAGAGCCCAGAAAGCACAAGCTCGACGAGGGATTTGCTTTCCCAGTTTTCAGACTCAAATATGCATTGTCTTGAGCCACCCTGTACTAAATGGACGCTCTCATCTTTTGCCGAAAAGCATTACGCTCCATTCCTGCTAAAACCAAAAGCCAAGGTAAAACCTGCAAAATGTACATCCATTTAACAAAAATACATATTTCTCCCTTGACCAAGAGGAAAGGACTTTTGTATTTTGGAGCAATATGAGTTACCACATTAGAGCTTGGTAAATTACACTGCCAACAGGCAGAGATTCATTTTGGAATATTTATTCTTAAATGAGCTCTAAAATCTTAGAGCTCATTTAAGACTTGAAGACTTTCAGTTTACTTATGTGTCCAGTGACAGTATTTTTATTACACAGATTTTGAGTGACGGGAGACACTGGCATCTGTAATATAAGTTTGTAAACAGTGAAAATAAGTTAAAAATAGATTTCTAACTTTTGTTCCCTTTAAAATGTATAGCGCATGGTCCAACTCCCATTGACTATAATAGGAATTAGAAAGGGTGCATCGTGTGTAGGGGTTAAAAGCATGATACTAAAAAAGTAAATTTCAAAGTAATTCCTCTAATGTTTCCTAAGCAGCATCTTTTCTTTAGAAACATGGGACTTACTGCATTTCCATTTTCTATTGCAGGTTGTGGTTATTTTCCTTTTCCTGGGTTTACTTGGTGTCAGTCTTTACGGTACTACCCGGGTGAGAGATGGACTGGATCTCACAGACATTGTACCACGGGAAACGCGAGAATATGACTTTATTGCTGCACAATTCAAGTACTTCTCTTTCTACAACATGTATATAGTGACACAGAAAGCAGACTACCCCAACATCCAGCACTTACTTTATGACCTTCACAAAAGTTTCAGCAATGTTACATATGTGTTGTTGGAGGAAAATAAGCAGCTTCCCAAAATGTGGTTGCACTACTTTCGAGACTGGCTGCAAGGTAAAAATATTGCTGAATGGCTAATAGAGGGGTTTGGTGGGTCTTTTTGTGCCTGTGTCTTTAACACCGACCTAACTTCAAGTACATGAGCAGTCCCGTTGGCTTCAGTTGGGACTATTCACATGCTGAAAGTTAAGCATGTTACTTAAGTGCTTTGTTGGATCAGGGGCCAAGTGCGTAGGATTATTATAGTAATTCATTCTGAAACAATTTATTCTTTAGTACTGAAAATAAACAGTAACATTACAGCAAATGTAACATTTCTTAGTTATGGGTCATCAAATTCTGCCTAGAAATGCACCTGTCCCTCTCCTATCTTTATGTTGGAAGGTCTTTTAGGAAGTATTAGTCAATTGAAAAATAAATTGTGCTGACCTATGGAGACAGTCTACATTTTCCTATAACTGTTTACAGATTACTAATGTAGCCAATAGTTTCCAGAAAACGTGCATAAAAGTTCTAGTATTTTTGTTTGTTTGTTTTTTCCTTCTGAGAATATGTGGGGCAGCATGATAAACCACTAAGTGGCATGCAGTCCAAAAATGATCAAGCTCTCTCTTGTATTTAATATATATTGAGACTGAGAGGAGCTTTAGTTTTGTTTTGTTTTTTAGGTCTGAGATTCATTCATCAGTCTGTTACATTAACTTAATGAAAGTTTTGCTTGGAATATTTTGCTCAGAAGCACATTTAGTTGCAGGAGAAGAAAAGGCAATAGTTTTTAATATACTTTTCCAAATACACTTATATGCTGGTATTCAACTGAGATTTGTTTCTGTTACTGTGTTTTTACATAAAGCAATTTGTAGGCAATCTCAGAAAGAAATACAGGAAGTTGTGGGGTGTCCCCTTTTTTGCATGTTTTGCAATGATACAGACATGTAAATAGTTTCCTATACACAGAAGAAAGAGATGTCGTATGAGTAGTTAGCTTGAGGGGAGAGTGTTTATTGTAGAAATTATTTCTGTGTCTTCAAGTTTGTGCTGATGCTCAACATGCAATGCTAGTGGTAAGTCTGGAAAGAGGGCAGGATTGCTGCTGGCAGTGTTGTGTGGTAAACACTAGGTCTGAAGAACACCTGTGTGTAGCTGGAAAGCTTGTCTCTCTCACCAAGAGGAGTTGGTCCAATAAAAGATAATACCTAACCCAGCTTGTTTTTCAGTGACACAGTAAGCTAATCAGTCATCATGCCCATTACAGGTACCTGATTCTTTCAGAGGCAAATCTGTCTCTCCACATTTATTTAAACCAGAACACCACACAGTCCATATCCCAAAGCTTAGAGGTTCCACTATATGCTTATTGTGAATCTGACATCTATATGACAAATGAATCTTACAGTAATCACAGCTGCATCCCACAGGGACTCAGAGTTTCTCGAAGACTGCACACCAGCACCAATAACCACTCTGGTTCCATGTTCAAGAGTGGTTTCGTTTTGCTCCATTTTTTCACTCTGCTGCTGGGAGGATGATACTGAGCAAGGGATTTGGCCCAATCCATGCCTCCTTTTTGCAAAGCCACTACCTCTACAGCCAGCGGCAGCTCCAGGCACCAGCACTCCAAGCGCGTGCCTGGGGCGGCAAGCCGCGGGGGTGTCCTGCCGGTCACTGTGAGGGTGGCAGTCAGGCTGCCTTTGGCGGCATGCCTGCTGGAGGTCCGCCGGTCCCATGGCTTCAGCGGCAATTCGGCAGCGGGTACGCTGAAGCTGCGGGATCGGTGGACCTCCTGCAGGCATGCCGCCGAATCTGTGGGACCGGAGACCTCCCGCAGGTGCGCCGCCAAAGGCAGCCTGCCTGCCATGGTTGGGGCAGCAAAAAAGCTAGAGCCACCCCTGTCTACAGCTCACGCAAAAACTGAGCAAGCCCTGTGCACCACATTATCCACCATTCCCTTGTTCCCTTGCAATCATATGGTAGCTTTTTAGAGGAGGTGGATGTATGTGTAACTCACACACTTTTGAGATAATAGATGTAACTTGCATGACACATTTAAGCAAAACAAAAAAACACTAGGGAGGAATAAGCAGGCTCCCCAAACTTGTGATTTGACAAAAACCTCAGGCCTGATGAACTCTTGTTCCTTTTAGGTCATAAATGTGACTGTCACTTGACATTTAGAAGGGAGAACTGTACGACTAATATAAAACAACTATATTGTGTAGATTAAAATAGAAGGAGAAAAACATTAAGCAGTGTAGGCAAAGGAGAAGACATGTTTTAAGATTATGGAGTGTTGATGAAGGAGAGGGATCTAAGACCTATACTAGAGAAAGCTCTCACACCTGTACTAATGTGATTATATGAAGGAGCAGATAGTAATAATAATAATACCTAATTCTTATATTGTGCTAGCTAGACCCAAGACTAAGTGAGTGGAATGGAAAGGAAGTAAAAAGAGAGCAAAGGCCAGTGAAGCTGGCTGGAACAGGTCCATGGAGCTTTTTAAAAACAAGGAAGAAGGACAGTTTTAAATTGGATCCTGGAATGAATGGAGAGCCGGTGGAATTGTATCAGAATGATGTGATTGTATGTTAGAGAACATGATATGATCTTTCGAATGGCAAACTAAGGTTATTTCATGTGCTTGAAGTACAGCGATAATTCCCATTGAATTCACTAGGAAGTCAGTGCACAGATTGCAGGCTGAATATGCCCCTCAGGCACCTAAATATTTGCATGGTGGATTTGGTAGGTAACAATAGTATGTGAACAGCAGCATTTTTTATCAAAGTATTGTGCTTGGCGTTAGCCATACAAGACTCCCATTGATTTATTTTCAGTGGAGTTATATGGCTTCAGTCTTCCACAAAATCTTTTAAAATGTTGTCTTGCTCCTTGATTTTCAATAATGCAAGCACTTTCTCTTTTATCTGAAAATATCAAGGAAAGGAATTAACATTTTAATAATTTCATTTAGAACTGGAAATGTGAACTTTGTGTATATAAGTGACTGGATGTAAATGAGGTAATTTATATTCCCCGTTGACTTATAATTACACTTGTTTTCCAAAGGGTAATCATACCCTGTGCTTCACAGTGCCTGCTGTTCACATGGGTCAGGAAGGAATTCATTCCCTCATCCCCAACATCTCACGTACAGTATTGCAAAATTGGCCAGATGCACTCTGGAGGGAGGGAGTTCACCTTCTTTGTGTGAAGCATCAAGCATAGGTTACTGCTTCATGTGACAAATTTTATGTTCTTATGTTCCTGCATATACCATTTTAAAAATTGCCTTCATTTGTATAGCTTTGCCAAAGGAAGGCCACCACCAAGTTGCTTTATTTTTCTGTTCCAAAAGATTTTGCTGATCACAATTATTTTTAAAACATACTAGTTTTTTGGTTGTACTTTTAATGTGTAGCTATTTTCCTTTGAATTCACAACTTTTATTTTTTAAAAGTGTCATGGTAATTTTGGTGGTCTGTAAGTTTTAGCGACTTTGAAATCATTAAGAAGTTATACACACCTAAAGATGATTTCTTAGGTACTCTTTCTGACATCTCTAGATCTCAGCAATGTACCAGTTCAATAATTAGAAACTGGTGCTGGTACTTGTGCCTATTCCAGTAATAACATAAAGGGAATAAGCTATCTAAGTCATAAAATATTCAAAATGGATTTGAATTTTGTGGTGAAGATTCATTTTTTTTTAAGTATAAAGGGAGGGGGAAAAGACCAGATTTTCATGCAGGTTAGTTATGTAAAATTTATGCACAATTGTATGCTGAATTTGCAAGCACAAGTTGAGTAATTTTGAATGCAAATAGCTAATTCTGGTTATTTGTGTATCCAGTTGTCCCCTTTGTATGAAGCATTTATTAATCTGAAAACTCTGGCCCCAAATATTGTCTGTTTAGCATAGCATCTTGTGCTCACTTTACCAAGGAAAGTCATGTATATCGTAACTTAGAACTCAGTCTTTTCTTTGGTGGTCTCGCCTCCTCTCCCGTGTTCTTCTTGAACAACCCTCCTTTAACTCCCAACATGCTCTTTTACATCACTATTCTGATAACACAACTGGTGCTTATAACCATTTCACTGGAGGTTTTAATGGACTAAACCTGTATTCAGGAAGGAGAGATTCGTGTTTTTCCACTTCCTAAGTTATATCTTGCCCACTGCGAGTGCCCAACAAGCAGCCCTTTCATATTGCATGCTTTGGAGTCACTTAGATGATGTTGGAGTATCTGGTGTTAAATGGTCTCCCTTTGTTGGGCAAGGGGCTGGAGTACTGTCTGAGCTGGGTTTAGAAGGCTTGCTTTACTGCTTTGTTCTGAACCTGTTGGCTTTAGTGGGGGAAGGGGGGAGTATGATTATGGAGGTCTTCATGGGAGGCAACTTTCTAGGGGGAGGGGTAAGCATTTGTAAAGGAGAATGAGCACTCAGGCCCTAAGGCTGTGTGTCATTTAGGTCATGTTTTCTCTTCCAACACTCTTATCTCTTTACAGCTGTAGCTAACCTATCAGTTCTGTAATGATGGTTTTGATTACAGCCTCTCAGGGCAGCTGTGAGGTGGGTCGGTGCTTTTTTTATTTTATTTTTTTTGCCCCTCTGCTTTTCCTTCCCTTCCCAGGACATGCGGTTTGTCATCTGTTTTCAAAGAGCCTCCTTGCATTGGATTGTGGCTTCCTGTTCTAAATCTGATCCAAATTTGTGCTGTGAGGAGTGAGGTATTCCCCCTTTCCTCTCCACCCGCCCACCCCTCCAAAGGGTGGCAAAGAGGAAAATAACAGTTGAGAGTGAATAGGTGTTGGCTGTGATCTTTACACGTGCTGGCAGCAGATCCCACGACTTGTATTAGCTACACAAGTTGAACAGATGGAACAAATTGACAAAATCGTGTTCACTCACGCTGTGCTCAAGAAGCAGCTGAGTTGTTGTTTGAAGTTGAAAGTTTGAGTGTGGTTTTATTTTCCCCCTTGCAGTGGAATTTCTGGTTATATCATAGAACCTATTGCTTTAGCGCTCTGCAGTAGCACAAGACAGTTAATGAGAGTGCTAATGTGCTTGGCCAGCATCTCATGGGGAGGCAGGGGGTGGGGGGAAGAGCAGTATGGGGAGTGTGTTTCTTTTAGATAATGGATTAAATTCCTTCCTGATTTAACTCCATGGTAGTCAGTGGAGTTTCTGTTTTGGTGCCATTCAGCGTAGGGTGAGATTTCAGTAATGTGTGGGGGCAGAGGTTGCGAAGAATGGAGATACACGTTTAAAAAAATATATTAGCATTGCACAACTGTAGTTTATTAAGACCTCAGTGAATCCTCTTCTTTTGATTTACAAACAGAGTGCTAGGTTGTCACCTAACTCCTAGCCCTGTGAATGGGGCAGTGTGGACCTGTGCCACCAGGAGAAGGAATTGTGACCCCAAGTCATAATCCCTTCCCTGCTCCCCACTGACTACTGGGAGTAGGGTGACCAGACAGCAAGTGTGAAAAATCGGGACAGGGGTGGGGAGTAATAGGAGCCTATATAAGAAAAAGACCCAAAAATCAGGACTATCCCTATAAAATCGGGACATCTGGTCACCCTACCTGGGAGCAGTGGATTACTGCAGCTCTGTTCTGAGTGCAGGTTACTTACCCAGTCTCTCACTAGCTCAGCTCTGCTAGCCAGCTCCTTCTTGCCACCCCCTTCACAGAGGGTGAGGGATTATAGCGGACCTTAACTTGGATTCTGTGCATCTGCACTCCAGCCATAATGTGGGGAGAGCCCTAACACAGCCACTCAGTGAGCATGAGACTGGGGGTGGGTTTACATCATCCTGAAGCTTCATTAGAGAGGCTACAGGCTGGCCCAAAATAGGTATATATGTAAAAAGAGTAATTACTTTTGTTTCTCCCAACTGTAATCTGTTTAAAGAGTGGTTTCTTATCTGCATGTTTAATCTCCCCCCTCCCCCCCTTTCCCAACTCATTAGGTCTTCAAGATGCATTTGACAGTGACTGGGAAACTGGGAAAATCACATATAACAATTATAAAAATGGATCTGATGATGCTGTTCTGGCCTACAAACTTCTGGTGCAAACAGGCAACCGCGATAAGCCCATCGACATCAGTCAGGTACTGTCCCATATGTCACTGTGACCATACCTGTTTATGTGGAAATACACAAACTAGTGGGAGTTGTAGAAGGAATGGGGAATACTTAGTTGTTGGGGTTTTATTTTTTTTATTTTATTATTTTTGGTATCTATTGAGCTTATAAAGCTGATCCTGCAGTTCTCACACACACGAATAGCGTCACTTGCTTCAGTGGGATTACTCGTGGGAGTAAGACTGCAGGATCGAGCCTGCATTCTTTAATATTCAGAAGCAACCGTCACAAACGTCTATCTTTATGAAATACTAGTTGGTGCATACTTAATATTTTTTGAGCCCAGTTCTGCTCTTAAATGCATGAGCTCAGTTCCCGTTGAACACAATAGGAGCTGCATCCTTGTATATGAAGGCAGGATTGAGCTTTGCGTGGCCTGATTCTTCTCCAATTTTACATCAGATTGAACTCCATTGACTTGAGTGGAGTTGCACCTGATTTACACCAAAGTATGTGAAGAATCAGTCATATACGGTCGTCCTCTATTTTATTTTTTTGACTGGTGAATAGAAATCTTAAAATGTAGATTACCAACTACTCAGTTTGCTCCCAACAATTTGAATGGAAAGGCACATTTTTAAGAGACATTTTTTAGGAGGGGTGGATGAAAGGGTATTGCAGCCATCATATACTATAGTGAGGGCTGCCAACCCTCCAGGATTGTCCGGAAGTCTCCAGGAATTAAAGAGTAATCTTTAATTAAAGATTATGTCATGTGATTAAAACCTCCAGGAATACATCCAACCAAAATTGGCAACCCCAACTATAGTACTCCTGCACTATCATGAGTTAAGGGTACATCGACATTTGAGCTGGGAAGTGTGATTCCCAGCTCACAGAGACATACCCACGCTAGCTGTACTCAAGCCAGCATGCTAAAAATAGAAAGTAGCGTGGACAGGAGCCTGGGCTAGCCACTCAAATATGGACCACTCTGACTCCCTGGGTACATATTTGGGTGGCTAGCCCAAGCTGCTGTCTGTACTACCTTGGATACACTGCTATTTTTAGTGCACTAGCTTGAGCAGAGCTAGCATGAGTACGTCTACGTGAGCTGGGAATTAACCTCCCAGCTCAAATGCAGATGTACCCTAAATGTAAAGGCAGTACTAGAATTGAGACTCTCAGTTCATTAAGCAACCTGAGCACATCAGAGCTCCTTTTTATATGGTACATAATAGCATACAGTTGTATTTGCAGATTTTTATTCTGATCTCATTTGGAAGACAAAACCTGGTGTTTTTGACTGTTTATCTTAAAATTAGACTTTTAAAAGGCGGGTCAGAAAAAAATACAGTAGTAGCCTAGGTTCTCTTCTCTCAGAACTATAGCTGACTTTCTGTACTTTCAGGCAGAAAATAGTCACTCTAATGATCTTCCCGGCTGCTCTGTTTATTGTCTTCCTTTTTTTGTTGGCATTAAAGGTGACAGATTTACGGAGTACATTGTTCAAAGTTACTATGGTGTATAAAACACAGTGCTTTGCAGCAACATGCAGCATGCTGTCAAGTCGGACAGGGGGTTGAGTTAGGAATTAAGCAAAAGAGGGGAATTGAAGAGGAAACTTAAGTGAGATGCCCAAGTAGTTTTGTTTGGTAGTATGTCCCAGGTACATCATGGAACAAATGTGATTGGACCATAGCTGCTGATATAATTTCCTGTGCCTGGGAGGGAGAAAAGTGTGGTGCACCCACAGGGGCTGTGAGCTGTACTGTGCAATTCCAAAGACAGCTTGAAGACATATAGTTGTTGCATATCCTGTGGATTAATTGAATCCAGATCTTTGGAATCCAGCTTTTTTTTTTAAAAAAAACTGCTGTCACTGTTGTTTTTCATTTCATTAAAAAGACCTGAAACTGGAGTCAAGCCAGAATTTAAAATAAACTAAACAAAACAAAAAATCATAATGTTTTCATCCAAGACATCCTCTGGCTGGGTAGTATTTGGCTACAAAACCCTGGAAATACACCACTGCTGTTTACCCCACAAATACATTTGCCCACAATGACCCAAGCCGCACAGTGCACTCGTCTACTTTCTTGGCGCTTGGCATTTTCTGAATACATAGGTCATAGGAGGCAAGTGTTAGCAAAATTTATACAGATGTTGTTTTATTTTTATAGCTCTCCTCCATTTACTGGGTGGCATTTCCTTCAGTGTTAACAACAGAGGTTAACTGCACACAGACGTGTATAGGGACTCTTGCCAGATTTTTTTTTCCCCCTCCTTTAAATATGTTTCTCCAACTTGGTCATTTTTCCCCCTTGGCGGTAGACAGTCTCTTAGAATTCACATTTAATTGGTTCAGTCTATTCTGGAACCATCTGCTGGTTTAATGTTTATAATAAATATTATATGCTTTTCACAAAATAAAACAAAACACTTTTCTAAAATTCAATACAGATATTTAGATATTTGCTCACTCTCAAACAATAGTCTGTTTAGTCACTTAATGTGAAGTCACACACACAAAAAATGATTCTGTTTGTGTGTTGCATATTCCAGTCTTTTTGTTTAAAGCTTTGTAGCAAGAGCTCTGAAAGCAAAACTCCTTTCTGAAAGGCTTCTAATCTTCCCATTTTGCAGTTGACTAAACAGCGTCTGGTGGATGCAGATGGAATCATTAACCCAAATGCTTTCTACATCTACCTGACAGCCTGGGTTAGCAATGACCCCGTGGCCTACGCTGCCTCTCAAGCCAACATCCGGCCTCACCGTCCAGAATGGGTCCATGACAAGGCAGACTATATGCCAGAAACAAGGCTGAGAAGTAAGTAACATTTAATCTTAATGTCTTATAGTTTATATAAGTGCCTCACTCCTTCCTTAAAGGCCCAGTAACTCTCTAGTTACTTGACACTGTACAGGTCTCAGAAGCATAAACAGAACAATATATTGTGTTACTTTAAAACCTTGGGAGACAGATGCAGTTGTGTAATATAGTATAATGTGGTACCACTGCAGGACTTTATCATGTTGAATAATTAGTTGTATAATAGTTTATATCTAAGCTCTAAAACTTGCATTAGACATTTTTTTAACACTGCTTGTTAATTTTGTATGCAAGGGAAACCTTCAGCGTGCATAACATTCTGCCTTTGCCATTCCAGAGTTTCGTCATTGAAAATTATATCATGTTTATCCTAAATTTGTCACCCTAGTGTGGAAGAAAATTTTGGCAAGTTAGGTCATTCATATAAGCCACCCATACCTGTATTGTGCTAGAGCTGTTTGGGTAGTGGAGAAGTCGGTGTAAGAGAGTGTCATCCTTCCTTTCCACCTGCCCCCATTCACCTTTTTACATTATGAATGGTAATCCTGAGTTGATTTTCTTTGCTTTTACACTGGATTTATTGGGTGGATTGCTAGTTGGTTACTGAGATGGATGGGGAAGGAGAGGATTGGTTCTCTTAGAAAAGCGATTGGATAACAAGCAAGTTGTGCTTCACTGTATCCGAACCCTAGAGCTTTGTGGCAGTCAGCCAAGTCTTGTCTTAATGAAAATTTATAGTTGAGATTATAATAGGGCAAATCATGTTTAGCAAGTCAACTGAATGACCCTGCAGGGTCTGGAACACACAGCGGCAGTAACTAAATGCTTGTTGTGGAAGACTCTTTTTTTCTTTTGGTATTACAGTAGACTTAGCGTTACATTCAAAAAGAAGCATGGAAAATTTAAGTTTGTCAGATCATTAAAGGATAAAATGTTATGTATTTCCTCAATAAGCCATTAGTGTTAGGGTTTTTTTTTTTTTTACTTTTGTATGGATAGTGGTTTTAAAATAGACAAATGAAGAATTACAAAATAGAAAGGCCTGATTCACCACTGAATAAATCTAGTTTAGAACCAGTTTAATTCCACTGATTTTAGATAAAGATATGTTGACTTCACAGGAGTTATACCAGCATAAAACTGAAGTAACATTTTTATTTGAAACTAATCTTTTTTCAAATAAAATATTTAAAATATAGGGAGAAGTGTTTGAGAAGGTTGCCCTTTTGTTTATTTTACATTACATACAGAGTACTATGGACAGATAATAAAGTGATAGGTGCCACAGTAATTCATATATATAATATTAGATACCCATTTACATTAAATAATATAATCAAGCTGGTCTTGAGTATGATGTACTGTGTAATAATTGAATTACGCTGCAAGGTGTGAAATATAGTCATCGGTTGTGATTAGAGTTTTTAAAGTTGCCACAGAAGTTCTGAAGTTTAAACAAAGTAATTAATTTTGACTCAAATTTAACACTTTTCTGCAGAAAACAAAGTGCTTTAATCATATTTATTTCTCTGCATATTGTTTTTTCTTCCTCTACAATCTGTATTTAAACATCATCTTTCTCTTAGTTCCAGCAGCTGAGCCCATTGAATATGCTCAGTTTCCTTTCTACCTCAATGGATTGCGTGAAACTGCTGACTTTGTGGAAGCTATTGAGAAAGTGAGAGCTATCTGTAACAACTACACCAGCCTTGGGGTCCCCAGCTACCCAAATGGATACCCATTTCTTTTTTGGGAACAGTACATTGGGCTTCGTCACTGGCTTCTCTTGTCTATTAGCGTGGTTCTGGCTTGCACATTTTTGGTGTGTGCCCTCTTTCTCCTGAACCCCTGGACGGCTGGGATCATTGTAAGTTTATTATAAGGTTCTTTGTTAAAGGCAAATTCCTTTCAGCCTAGCTCTTGCTGCAGTCAGAAAGGTTTTGTTTATGTCTGGGCCTCTGGTGGAGTATGTATATTGCATCATTCATGGTATATTTATTCAACTTGAGGGGGTAGGGTTCATGGTAAAGGTATAACCCTTAATAACCTTAATCTTTTGACCACGCTTTAGTAGCTTTAAACCTTTCTTATAAACATAACTAAACTTTTGCCCCTGCTCAGATACTCATGAACATGAGAAATGAAGCACGGAGGAAAATTGGAATTTTTAAGTAGCTATTAAAAAATTCTACATTCCCTGCACCCCCCAAGGTTTTTTTAAATCAAACAAAATTATTTTTCATGGCAGTTTCTTATTTCTACATCTTGCCCATAAACAGTAAATTACTGTACTAACTTCTGGATGTGAATCTCAGAAGGATAAGAAGGAAGTATGGCTAGGTGAACAGTTGTACAATACACACTGAAAAAGGAGTGTAAGTATGTCTTTAAGGAGAGAGAGCAGTAAAATTATAAATGATACAGAATACTCCTTCATGAATTCCTTGTAATAAACATTCATGTTAAATTGAATTATGATGTTCCTGTGTTTAAATTCCATAAACTATTGTATAGCTTATAAAATACCAGAAGTAGAAAAGCACAGAGCAGTCACTAGTTTTTGTACTGTACATTTGTGCAACAGGTATGTTAAAAGGTAAATGTTTAGTCTAGAATATTTTTCATAGCACTCAATCAAACAATTTATGTTATCATTCATGATTCATTAGCTTATAAAATCATTTATTGTAGCACTTACATTTTTTTCTTGGAAAAGGGGGTTTATTTTAGAGTCCTCCATCTCTTTTAAAAATGTGTATTTTTTTTTGTTGGCTCCAGAAACTTTTAAGTCTACTCCACAGATTTCCCCCACCTCTCTACATTTTTTTTACAAGATAGATGAAAGAAAATAAAAGCTTTCCCTTAGATTTAACTGTTTGCTTTGTCCAGGCCAATCCCTCTAAGTTTCTTCAAAGCCAAGAGACTCTCTGTAACCTGACACTCATCAGCTGATTATGGCATTCACTTTCTTCCGGGCTTTAAACCTGCCCTTGAGTCATCTTCACTTACTCCATGAATTCTGCAGAAAGAACCCAAACCAGCTGTTTAAAAGTTGCTTTTCTACTTCTGTCTTCCTTTAATTTTTGAGACTATTGTTGGGGAAATGGGTTAAAAAACAGAAAAGTTATATTCTGATGGATGGGGATAGGGAGGAATAATAAATTATGTTTTAGATAGTATTGACAAGAGGTAACCAATGGAAAATTGATGGTTGCTCTGCCCACTGGATCCCGGGGGAATAATTTAAACTGACTCTTTTCAGGTCATTGCTATTGAACTCAATGAAATAAGGAAAAATAGCTTTCCTTTGGAAAGTGAGAGAAAGAGTGCTGTGAGGGTTGCATTTGCTAGTCCCACATTGTTTTGAAAGTCCTTTCCTTCATTTATATAGAGTATAAGAAGTTACTAACAGCTGTTTGAAATCATTTAGGTGGTGGTGCTGGCTCTGATGACCGTCGAGCTGTTTGGAATGATGGGTCTAATTGGAATAAAGCTGAGTGCAGTGCCTGTGGTCATCCTGATTGCTTCTGTTGGCATAGGAGTGGAATTCACTGTTCATGTTGCTTTGGTATGTAAAATTAGGCAGAATTTTTAAAGTATTTTAAAAATCTCTCCAAGATTTTTTAAAAAGGTAGCCTGAAGTTAGGCTCCTAAATCCATAGTTAGGCATCCAAATGAGTGATCTGATTCTCAAAAGACAACCAAGCTCAAACACTGCACAAGGGTTAGTGTGCCAGTTAGATTGTTGCCTGATAGACCATAATTGATTTGAAAGAATGCTTACCATCTGTTAAGTCAATGATGCATGAAATAAGACTGGATTCAACAATGCACGTTTAAGTGCTTTTAAATATGACTTTACAGGTCTCCAATTAATATGTGGTAGGTATTTCTATGATCCGTATCAATATGTGTACTAAGCAGAACTGTTAAGGTCTTTTAAGACCTTCACACTCTAAGTGTCAGTTCAGACACTACCACTATCTTGGGCCTTTCTTTTGTCTCTAAGTGCTGTTATTGCTTATAACAATTCATAACTGTGCACTCCCTGTTGTGTCTAGTTGCTGCCTATTATGGCAAATTTAATACTTTGGGGAAGATTTTCCTTGGCACAAACGTTGTTAGGCGCGCATGCCTTTGAAATCTCCCATTAGGTGTCTTTCTTTCAGAACATATTAGTTGTTAGTAATGGTCCCAGTCCTGCAGTCCATAGGTAAGCAGAGTTCCCATTAATTGACTGAAGAGTCATGCAGAAAAAACACAGAGAGAGAGAATGTATAAACACAGTTGGAAACATTTTCAAATTGGGTTCCTAAATTTAGGCACATAAACTAGTGGCCTGATGTTCTGAAGTGCTAAGCAACTGCAGCTCCCGTTTAAGCCAATGAGAGCTGGCACCATTGAAAGTCAGGCCATTTATTTAGGTATTTAAATATGGAATACAGTGCCTAATTTTTGGTGTTCACGTTTGAAAATTTTGGTTTGTTATGGAAATGTTGATATTTCTATTGTTAAGAGTTGCATGTAGACTTACACATACCCCTAACTTTTGATTAAACAACTTGTTTGCAAATTGAAATGCTGAAAATAGCATCAGAGATTTTTTTTCTTAGAATTTGGAAAATGTGGGATTAAAAAAGTTTATATGCTAATTTCCAAAATTACATGTGATTTAAATTAATTCCCAGTGTCTGATGATTTTTTTTAGGCCCACACGTTCTCAACAGTGGTTGGTTTTCACAGCTCCCAATGTTACAGACAGAGAGGGCTCTTTACACACTTAGCACAGGGTCATTCCCATACATTTTTCAAGGGAAGATTATTTAAGAATCGCCATCCATATGGAGTGAAACAGTACTATAGAGAATAGAAAGGGATCAGTCTAAACAGGCCAGTTTAATTATTGTAGGAAGGGTTATACCTATTCATTAATATTTTTGTTTTTCAAAAGTACCATCAGAATCCAGTAGGTTCAAAGAATGAGAGGAGGGAGAGAAGTAGACTGGAGAGAGAGGAGGTGGGGATTAGATGTGGTCCATGACTACAGAAGAAAACCTTGGGTTGGGGAGATGCAAACTGCTGAGGGCATTGCTGGGGGAGTGAGAAGGCAGCAGGGACCAGAGGGGAATTTTGAGGATTGGAAACTCAGAAGCATGTTAGGGGTGCAGCAGGCTGAGGTGCAGCAGGCTGAGATGCCCTCAGTTTTAAGTGGAGTGGGGTGGGGCAGGGGCGGGTGGAGGGAGTAGATTTAAGAGGTCCTTGTGGATGGAGGGGTAATATGAGGAGAAAGGGACAGGCAGCTGGAAGCATATTTAGGCTTGTTGAGATAAAGCAGCCTGCTAAGGCTTGTGGTGGGATGGTGAGTGTTTCAGAGACCTGGTGCATGTTATGGGGAAACAAATGACAAATTTGAAATAAATAAATAAAAATTGTAACACAAAATTATAAAACACTTGGCTGTCAGTTCTAAGTGGAGAGAGAAACCAAACTAATTTATGTCATATTTTTACCTAAATAAAATCACATGTGGGTAAAGTTTCAGTCTCCAGCTTAAAACCACTTCTTTCCCATACACTGACATTGGAAATAAAACCCTTCAAAAATGGGTTTTACAATGAAAGCACCTAATAGATGTTAAACTGTAGCAGCACTGCTGGCTAATGCATTCATAGAACTAACTGAATATAAATAACCCCACCAGTGTTGTATAAACAAAATATGCAATGCTTATAGTGTTGATACAAGATTTAATTGTAGTTGTTTAAAACAAATTCACAATCCACTCGTGGCTCAGTTTTTCTCTGCCAATTGTGAGCTGTGACCTCATTTTTTTTTTAAATTCCTCCAAATAAATTCTGCATCAACACTACACTCATTGTATTATGTATCCTTTAAATTCACACCTATCCATGTGCAGTGCATATATTTTGTTACTATGTTATGGGTCTGATCCCACAGCCCTGACTCATGTGAGTCGTCCAGTACACATCGGCTCATGTCCTGTGCTGTATATGGAAATCCATTTGTTATCCATAGCTGAGCATGTATATATAAAATATGCTAACCCTGGATACATTAGTTTTCCATGGTTCACTGCTATTCTTATAAATCTTGAGTACTGAACTATGTTATATGCTGTGAGTTGCTTACTCAGGAATCATGGGAAGGAGGATAGATTCTCTATATATTACATCAGTGCTCAGATACTATAGTGATGAGCGGCAGGATAAAACCCTGAGACAGATTTATAGTTGTTTGGTTTTGAAGTAGTAAAAATTGTAAATATATTTGCATAAAATGGAACATAACTATACAGAATAAGAAGAGCACAGTCCTGCAGTGCTTGTTTATATGAGAAGACCCACTGAATACTTTAGGTCAAATCCTGCTCATCTCATTTAGTTAGGGGCTGATTGTGCATAAAGATCTGCTAGCATGGGGTCCTGTGCCCACATGGAGAGATCCCTGACATCAGTGGAGAATTCTGCTTAAAAAGTATCAGAAAGATATGGCCCATTAATAGGATGCTGAACTCAGTGTGCCTATGCATGTGAGTAAAGGTGGCAGGATCACGTCCAAGTCCACAACAAATAATAATTCAAGTCATGTGGTCCCTGCTACCGCAGAATTCCCATGACATCAGTGGGAGTTTTGCCCAGGTAAGAACTTCAAGAGTAGACTTACAATTTTTTACATGAAACGTTCTTTCAAAATTAAACAAATCCTTTGGGGGTGGGAACAGGCAAACAGAGCAACAAACGAAAATCCTTATGAGGTGGGCCGGGGGTTGTTTCAGAAAATTATTGCTGTGGCCTTGACCCTGCAATCAATCCTCACTCCACTCCCATGACTTCAGTAGCAGCTGTGTACAATGACTGCAGATTCAGACCTTGTCACAAAGATATTTTAATAAACTGTAAATTGGAGTAATTAGCTGGGGTTGGGGGAGGAAACGTGCGTGCTTTGGGAAAGGCTGAGAGTTTTGAAAGGCTGTGTACAAAGAAATGATGACATGGAGTTTATTTTTTACAGGCATTTTTAACTGCCATAGGAGACAAGAACCGCAGAGCTGTCCTTGCATTGGAACACATGTTTGCACCAGTATTGGATGGAGCTGTATCTACTCTGCTTGGCGTGTTAATGCTTGCAGGGTCCGAGTTTGATTTTATTGTCAGGTAAAGCATCTCTTGACTTTTTTTTCTTTTTCTTTTTTTTTTTTTTAAATGTGTACACTCTTGATGTTTGGTCATTTCAGTGTATCTGCTGTTTTACTACTGTGCATGCTTACAATCATGGTCCTGCTTTACCTCTGCTTTATTAACTCCTTGTTACATGCTAGTTGCAATAATACTTCCTTTGCTGACATTGGATTAAGTTCCAGGAAAATTAGACTCCCAGCCTAAAATGAAACAAAAGGGGTCCTCTATTGCCTCGTTTGCATAGTTCTGAAATAAGTTAGCTCCAAATACCTAGTATTGTCCAGTGGTTAGCAGGATTTGACCTTTAACCCAGACTTTTCATATGTACAGCATTTTGTGGGGAAGGGACAAGAGGAACTATAAACATCCTGAAACTGACACTCTCTTTCCCTCCCCCTCCTCTGTCATCCCTGTATGAAGTTTGCAGCAGATTTTAACTGACAACAAAATTGAAGCCCTCTTTGGGATGTAGGAAACCATAAGCGTGAACATAGACGTTTGTATTAAAATTTGTAAAGCAAAGCGTGAGGACCTGTTTATGGCTAAAGGCAGGCTGTTTCTTGTGAATTTAATTAAGAATATGAATTTGTCAAGTATGAGAGGAGAGCAAGGTTTTCTTTTGAAGGGAATTTGAGAAATGCAATGAAATGGATCCTATTCTATTCCAAACAACCTGTGGAGCTCTGCAAAATGGCTAATCTTAGAAGTAACACTGGTTCTTTGTGGCAGACTATGGCCCCCCAAAAAAGTAGGAATGGGGTAGTGCTGGACCAAACATTCATGGTCTGATAGATGACTGGACTGCTCAGACTGAAGTGAGCTCGATAAATAGATGTAAACTAAATCAGGTCATCTAACAAAAAAAAAATGTCAAGGCTTTGACTGAGAGACTAACTACTGAGTTTTAGGTAGGGGTGTGTGTGTGTGTGTGTACGAGAGAGAGAGAGAGAGAGAGAGAGATTTGGAGAAGACAGGGAAAGGAAGGTTATATCCTTGCCTACCAAGAGTTGCATATATGCCCTTAAATGCAACTTCCACCAAGTCTTCTGTGTGTCTCAGTTTTTGTTGGTGGTGAGGTAATGAGGCAGGGCCCTATTCTGTTAGGGCCTGCTCCTATAACGTGCTGTGCACTTTGTAGGATTGGGCTTTTCCTGCAGATTGAATGAAATGTACAGTAGCATGTTTGCTTATGTGTGCAATAGGTAGAGTATTACAACAGATAGTGTGCACATTTTCATGACATAGTAAATGGCAGCATGTAGTCTTGTTTGATTCCAAATTTGAATTTGATATTTGCTTAACAAGTAAAATAAGCCTTTCATATTTTAAACTTTTGTTGTTTAACTTTGTCTTTGCCCATCAGTTTCTTTTTTTCTAGCACAATCTGGCTTCAGTTCCCCTTGGTTTTCTAAAACAGATGTAAAATAAACGAGCAAATCTGAAGCATTGTTACAGCGAGTGAAGAAGACTCCAAACTTCCGGAAAGGGATAGTTTAGCCCATCAGTGTGTTTAGGAAGATTAAGTAAATTAACAGACATTGTATATGCTAAGTGGCCAGACTTGTAATCAGCCTGTTTATTCTAGTGTTAGATGGATGAGATGCAAATGTGTTTTAATGCCTGTTGTTGATACATGTCCCAGCATGAAGTTCTGGTAGTTTATATTAGTGAAGGAGATTGGTTCCTTGATTTTGCTAATGCAGATCAAAAAATCCAAAATGTTTACAATAGCAGGATATTTGTAGTTTTACAGGAATCTGATATATTTGATCAGATGTGGAAACATAGGCAATAAAGTTTGTCGCCTACTAAACAATGTTATCAGCTGTGGCGCTGTTATTAGGAAACTTGCCCCTACTTTTCCTCCTACACCCTGACCCTCCAAAAATGTGTCCAAAAATTTGTCCAGGACTGAGCCCTTGAAATCGTTAGTTACAACGCAGCCTTGAGTTTAGTCTGAACTCCAGCTGTGCCGAATACCAACTAGTAAGGCTTCCCTTTTACTGACAGGTTTACCTTGGTATTCATGAAGGATCCCAGACCTTAGCCCTCAATGGTGGGAAAGGACAACCACTTGTGCACTTTCCTCGTCCTCCATAGTACTTCAGCCTTTATGTTTGAATTGGCTGACGCAAAACAAGAGTATTCAGAGATGCTAAATTGTTCAACAAAAGATTAGCCTGCAATGCAGCTCTGCCATTGTGGAGTGCTCTTACTCAGTACAATGCTGAAGCTTACTACAGAATGGGCAGCATTTTCTTGGCAGAAAGCTGGTTCCTGTGTTCTAAAAAGGTTGCAATTTGAGCTATTTGGTAAAACTGGAACTCACAGAATTCTAGGCGGAAAGTTGTGATTAATGAACGGCGAGGGAAAGCCTTACCTGATACACTAGAGATTTAATTAGAGATTCCGCTGTTAGATGCAGAAGCATTTCACAGTGGATTAGCTGCTGGGAGAAGTGGGCTTCTTTTCCTTCTAGGCTAAATTGTTTAAATTCTACACCCTTCACTTCATTTGTTTGCTTCTGCTGGGTTTTCACTAATGGGGGCCCCTTTTCATTGTATTTGTGCTTTCAATCCATTCAGCCATTCAGTTCACATTCCATATTTTTGTGTTTGTGTAACACATTTATAAATAACATTACATGCCACAAGATTTTGGTAAATTAACAAACTCATTTTTTTTCTTTCCTTTATCAACTAACACTTTGGGTTGTGGAATGTAGCTTCTGTAATCCAAAAGGTAATAAATAAATTAATACATTTATTAATAAAAAGTCATGATTTTGTACAATATTTTTAAAGTTTCTGAGACTTGTATTAGCATATTTTTCTTTTTAAAAGTTAAATTATTTTTGGGAGTAGTATGCAATCTTCTGTATTCCTAACAGTATTCATGGCCCTTTTCTCCCTCTTTTAAACAATATTTCAGGTATTTCTTTGCCGTTTTGGCTATTTTAACCATTCTGGGAGTTTTAAATGGATTGGTGCTGCTTCCAGTTCTTCTTTCATTCTTTGGACCATATCCTGAGGTCAGTAGTTACATTTATGAGCAGAAGAAATTAATGTGTCCTTTTTTTCTTTCTTTCCTAGAAACCTATTATTCACTTTGTAATTCTGATTTTTATTTGTTGCTCGCTCTTTTTTTGTTTTATTTTAAAAAATATATTAAATGTGGTTTCTTTTCTTAATTTTATATTCTTGATTAGTAATCGGAAGGTGTCTTATATAATAACCAGTGGGTTGGAAGTTGTCCCTTTGATTTAGATACAAATGCATGATTTAATTAGCTTTATTTTTAAGCAGAATTTCATGTATTAGCTATGCCCTAGGAGCAGGGATTTCCTCAACTTCTTCATTCTACAGGCCATTTTGTGAAAGAGTGCTTCTTTTGTAGATCTGTGTTTCCTCTTAGCACTCCAGCCCCTCCATTGCTTCATTCTCAAAATATTTAACTCAGCAGACCACCAGGAAGGGCTTCCCACACCAGTGGTGGTCCACAGACCACAGCTGGAGAACCACTGCCTTAGGCCACAAGTCTGCAAAAGGATCCTCCCTTATCAACAAACACCCTCTCGTGGTATCCTGTTGGCTTTAGTGAGATCCTGGACTGCTGTAAGGGTCCATGCGGTCGATCCGTTTGCAGGATCAGGGCCTTAAACTGTCCAGTGCAAGTCTAACGAGAGCATTCATAGCCTTCAAACTTCCACTTGATAGCTCATTGGGTATATCACAGTTACCCCTCTAAGGCATGATCATTGAGTTTTCTCTAGAGTTATTAAAAGAGAGTAACTTTATAGCTGTGTGTATAGTGTGTGTGGAGATATAGATATGGGGAAGCGTGTGTGTGTGTATATATATAACTCACACACATAGAGTACTTGCTATTATGTGTGTATCCATCTGTCTATGTACATACACAGAATCTTATTTTCTAATAGATACACACTATACATAGCCATGGAATTACTCTTTTAATGACATACCAAGAAATATGTGCATTATACACACTTACACACCCAGACATTGACAGGAATATAGGTAATTATGTTCAAATCCACATACAGGGATTGTGTCTCTTTCTTTTTGGTACAGCACTGTGCACAGTAGCAGAGAATGTAGCAAATAATAAATAACAATGGTTTTGGTGACAAGAGTAGATGTAGTTTGGTGAAGAACATTTTTGTTGAATGTTCGTAATTATAAGGGGTTTCAATTGTCATTATTAGGTTTCTCCAGCTAACGGACGGAACAGATTGCCTACTCCATCTCCTGAGCCTGCCCCTGGCATCCTGAGGTTTGCACTGCCACCTGGACACACAAATAATGGATCAGATTCATCTGATTCTGAGTACAGTTCTCAGACTACAGTGTCAGGAATCAGTGAGGAACTCCATCAGTACGAGGCCACTCAGAGTTCTGGTGCACCAGTCCACCAAGTAATAGTGGAAGCAACTGAGAATCCTGTCTTTGCCAGATCTACTGTAAGTAACCCACACGTTGGTTTTGTTTTGGCTTTTTGGGAGACTTTATCTTTTTCAGTTTGTATAGCAATGTTTATATCTCTGACTTTTTTTTGCTTTGTACTTCTGGCTGCAACTGGCCCAAACTTAAGAGTACTTCCAGATGATGGATGCGCAGGCTTTTTCACCCCTTCATTTAGGAAAGAAATTCAGATAAAATGATGGTATCAAAGCACAGTGCATTTTCATCAGTAAATGCCTTTGCAGCATACTGACTTGAGCTGGAAGTGCAGGATTTTGACAACTGTTCCGGATGACCTCTGTGAAAGAGAAGGGAAGGGACTCTGGAATAAATGTGGCTCCACCCAGAGCCATGTGAACCAGAGACACCCAGAGCAATGTGGGCTATCTTCATACTATATTTCTCTTCCAGTAATACATTTTAGAGGATATGGTCTGGTGCAGACCAGGGAAAGAGTGTCTCACAGTTTCTCCAAACCTTGGGTCTGCTGTGTGTCAGCACAGTGCCCAAGCCCTAAGCCACTGGGCCAGCATAACTTTCCTTTCAAAGATAAACTAAAAAGCTCCGTCTCCTACCCCCCAGGATGCTGCACGCTGAGCTGCAATGTGGATCTGTTTTTGTTCAGCAGAGGCCTAAAAATAGGTACAAGCAGAGCCACATTTGAAGTTGGTCACGGTTTATTGACTGATGTGGCCGCTGTGCTTCACGCTTTTTACAGAGATCCAGAAACCAGATTCCTGCAATCTATACAAACCATCCCACTAACATCCTGTGTATGTACCCCAGCTGGAAGAGAGTCTTTGCCAAAGCCCAGCAATTTTGGTTATTGAACCACTTAAGTTGTAGTGCTTGCTATTTACCCCTTTCAAAAGACTGAGCAGTATGTGGGAGGTATACATAATGCTTTCAATGACAGTCCTGTGTTTATCTGCAAAGTTGTACTTCTCAGCAGCTTGTAACAATTTTGGGAGAGAACTGTCTTTGAAAAAGGCACAAATAAGACTCCAGAATGCTTCACTTCTAGAGTTAGTCCAGGACAGTACACTTCAGGGCTGTACCAGGGAAAATATTTCTATAGCATGTGTAACTTTTGTTTACATGCTTTACGGCAGAAATTTAACCACATATCTCAATTCATTTCCAGGTGGTTCAGCCAGAGACAAGATGTCATCAGCCAAGTCCAAAATTACAGTCTAACCCAGAAGCCGGGTCCCAGCAGACATGGCATCATAACAGGCAACCTAGACGAGAACTGAGGGAAGGACTACGACCGCCCCCTTACAGGCCGCGCAGGGACGCTTTTGAAATTTCTACTGAAGGGCATTCTGGACCTAGTAATAGGGACCGCTCGGGCCACAGGGCTCGCTCTCATAACATTAGAAGCCCAGCATTCACTGCCATGGGTACTTCAGTGCCAGCATACTGCCAGCCTATCACTACTGTGACTGCATCCGCTTCAGTTACTGTTGCTGTACACCCTGCTGTGCACAGCCATAACTCTCATGGAGGAGGCTTTCCATCTTATGAAGGATACCATGAAACTGACCATGGAACATTTGAGGACCCCCATGTGCCTTTTAATGTACGGTGTGAGAGGAGAAACTCTAAAGTAGAAGTAATAGAACTGCAAGATGTTGAATGTGAAGAAAGGACAAATGGCAACAGCTCAGATTAAGGTACATTTTTGTCCTTCCCAGACAATGGGGGGGGGGAGGAAAAAGACAAGACTTTCCTAAGGTATCTTTCCTCCCAGCTGCTTTACTCTCTGAGCAACAATGACCAGGATTTCCCACACATAAATATCGGTGCATTTTGCATTAGAAAATTAGCTTGGATGAAACAACAATACTTAGTCCTTGACATCTTCAGAGTTCTGCACAAGTATTCAAGTAAACAGTAGTATCCCAATTTTTCAGGTGGGGAAACTGAAGCAGAAAATTGGATATGTCTACGGTGCAAGCAGGAAGCGTGATTGCAGTACACGCAGGCATACCTGAGCTAGCTTTGATCAAACTAGCTTGCTAAAAATAGCATTCTAGCCACAGTGGCACAGGCAGCACGAGCTAGCCATCCAAGTACAATCCCGCCCAGGATGCTGGTTAGGTACTGACGGGGCTAGCCTGTGCCACAGCAGCTACACTGCTATTTTTATGAGCTGGTTAGCTCAAAGCTAGCTTGCTTATGCCAACACGCACTGCAGTTCACCTCCCAATTGCAGCATAGATATACCCATTGTTTGACTTGTCCAAGGCCATGAAACAGGAGTCAGAACCTGGATTTCCTGGTACCCAGTCCTATGCTCAGATCATTCAAACAGGCTGCCTCCTAAAATCTCACACAAAATGACGTTTGTTGGGAAGGAGTAAAACCACCAGTTACTTACATTCAAAAGAAAATGACCCTTGAATATAATGTAGTAAAAAGAATATAAACTACTTAGCCAAATCCTCTGGCGCATCAGAACTTCCATGGTTCTGCTGCACAGTGCAAGGCAGGCTGAAGAAAGTATTTGTATGGAGATTACACACATTCCTGCACAGTGCTGCTTTAAGTGGGCTCGGTCCATGGTCTCCTGAAGTGGAGTTTTGTGTATGTGGGCATGTCCAGTGGGTTCTGAACAAATCGCCCTGTATGGGTGGAGTGCAGCTGCCACTGTTATAGCCTTTGGGCTGTGGTAACCATCACTGAGTTGCTCTGTGGATGCTCCTTAGGTTTGTCAGAGATAATTCCTGACCCTTGAGGATTTAACTCATAAAATGAAAATGAAGGTAAACTCTCCCCCACTGCCAACTGCTTTGAGGTGATAAAAGAAAGATGTAAAAATTAGAGATGATCAAAAAAGTCAGTGTATTTCAGAAAGCATTTTTGAAAGAAGTGAAAATGTTTAATTTCATTCAAAATTTTCTGTGAATTTTTTTGGGGTTCCGCCATCCCCCAAAACAAAACAAAATAGTTTTGGAGGAGGTCACTTTCTCACTGTTACTTTTTTTCCTCTGGAAAAAGATGTGAAAAAGTATGTGTGTTTTCCCCACAGAAACAAAATGAATTTTTTTCAAAAGTTTCAAAGTGTTTCATCACCACACAAAAAACGTTGAACAAAATGAAAATTTTCCTTTTGGTTGAAAAGACATTTTCCATCAAAAATTTCCAAAGGGGAATATTTGACCAGTTCTAATTAAAATACTTTGCACTTCTAAAGCTTCTATCCAAAGATTTTGAAGTATTTTTATAGTTCTATACCAATGTATCCTCACAGCTTTCCTGGGAAGATGGAAAATAGTGGAGTCCCAAGGAAGCGGATTCTGAGGCAAAGAGAAGGCCGGGTTCAAATTTTCCAAAAGTGGACACTAATTTGGGTACCTCAGTTGGTGTCCAATTTGAGATGCCTAAGACCTCATTCTCCTGCAGCTTCCATTGACTTTAATTGGAGTCCAGTACACCAAAATGGAGGCACTCAACATTAGTGGACATTTAAAACATGACATCTGTGACAGAGATGGGAACAGAGTCCAGATTTCCTAACTCTTGGTCCTGTACCTTAATCACAAGAATAATCACATGCATTTTGGGTTGGTTTGGTTTATTTATTTTTCTTAAGCTTAAAGTGAACGGTTGTGCTTTCTCTCTTTTGTAAAGGATAACAACTGAAGCAAAGAAGAGGCCAAAGATGGGGAAACCACCTCTTTCCAGAACTGCTTGAAGAGAACTGCTTGAAGTTATGGAAAAGGACATGCTGCATCAGGATAACAGTTCACTGTTACTGTAACCTATTGTATTATGTTGTTAAATATTTTTATAAATATTTAAAAGGTGTACACATATGTAATATACAAAGGAACAATGTAAAGTAGTATAATCTGGAGTTAACTCTTGTTAATAGAGTGGGACAATATTGTTTGTGTTCTGTACTTATTGTACATTGATCTCTGTGCCACAACTAAGCTTAATCTAGTCCTAAATTTCAGCATATGTTGCTGCTGCTTAAATATTGTATAATTTACTTGTATAATTCTATGCAAATATTGCTTATGTAATAGGTTTTTTTGTAAAGGTATGTGTTTAAAATATTTTAAAATTTGCATTTCACAACCCTGTGGTAGTATGAAATGTTACTGTTAACTTTCAAACACGCTATGCGTGATAATTTTTTTTTAAATGAGCAGATAATGAAGAGAAGCACGTTAATCTTGGTGGTTTAAGTAGGTTTAGCTATGTGCAGGTTTTGTTTTGCTGTGTGCATGTGTGTGTATGTATGTTCCCAGAGTACTGTAGTGTAATTTTTTTTACTGTATGTTAACCCTTAGTGGGCTCATTAACTCTCTGATGCTGGCAGAGTCAGGATTTTCCTATTGCAAAGTGCCAGTGAAAAATGCCTTGGCACTTAGCAACAGAATCTCCAAACTGCTATTGTCAAAGGAATGATTAAAATAGAAGAGAGGACAGCAGGTCAGGGCATATGGATTCTATTACTAAATCTTCCACTGACTTGCTGTGTGTGACTTTGGGCAAGTCACTTAACCTCCTCATGCCTCAGTTTCCACATCTGTAACATGGGTATAATAATACTTACCTACCTCCTAGGGGTGTTGAGGCTTAATTACTGTTTGGAAAGTGCTTTGATATCCTTTGTGAAAGGTGCCATGTAAGTGCAAAACATAATCATTTTCCTTACTGCAAAGGGTGTTGGGTATTGAAAGTTGCTAAAATCCAGTTAGCATATGCCTTTGTATGTACTGATGCCATATTTTGATATCGATATTGTAAAACAGAGTGCTACTGGAATAATTTGGTTGTTTATTACAGTAACGGCACAGTTCAAAGCAATCTGGCATCCCTCATCACTTTATTTAAACGACAGAATGCAAGTTAATATAAAGTGACAAAAATTACATTTTTTAAAATTATTTTCTTCATCTATTTTCACTTCTTATTTTACTGATCTGCTTGATCCAGGACTATAATGATTGACACCTAAGGCCTGAGGTGATTTTCCCCCATTCCCTCTAAGGTAACTCTTACTGCATTAGTATTTTTAATTAAAATAGCTAAACTGTACTGGGAGCCCTTCATTAATCTGATTTAGCTTCTTTTCTTCTTTTAAAGTTAAAATTGAATGTTTACAGATACATACAAATATTCAGTTTAGAAAAAACACAAGATCTGTGTTTCTAAATACAATTGGCCACTCCAGGCCAGGCATTGTTTGATTGGAATTTGTACTTCTCCAGTGGCTGAAAGGGTCTTTCCTGCAGGCCTCCCCAGCAGAATGGAGGAGTATGACTATCATGCACAAATTGTCATGCCTTTGACGTGAGGCACTTGTTTAGAGTTATCCATTGTGAACACTAAAAGAACAGCTGATGAGCCTGGTATTGTCCTGGTGGTACATAAACTACTGTTTAGATGCACACTAAGGGTTAATCCGGTAACTGCCTACTGGTCCAGCTCACTGTCTAACATGAAAACTCTTAATGACAAAAAGACAACAGGCCCCAATTTAGCACTAGCAGTGTAGTGACCTCAGATCATAAAAACTCTGCAACAAAACTGTATGATACTAATTGGAAGCTACCTTCAACTGCCAAGTGTACGTGTTACTGTGTCAGAGGTCACTATGGCTTCCCACTGATATTGCTTTGGTATCAGTCAGTCACTCCCCCACCCCCACTTTTTTTTTGGGGGGGGGGGTAGATGGTGGGAGGGAGGGAGCAAGGAAGTGTTTTGATGCCTCATCTCTTCTCCCCTTGCCCCCCAATTCCTTATTCTGTGTGTTTGTGTGTGGGTGAGCTGTCTGCTTTCTGCACAATTTAGACCTTTTCTCCTATAGTCACATTGGCAAAGGGAGAACTCAGTGGCTGGCAACTTTGTGTTTTATGGTTTGTTTTTTAACTTTTTTTAATCGTGGGTGATATTTATATTTTTGTATCATAAGAATGTTTTCTTACAGTATTTGTCATGCCAGTTTATAACAAACAAAAATGCAGGGATTTTATTTCTATTGGAAACACTATTACAGCTATGTTTTTACTTTTAATGGAATTTTTATTTGTATAGAGTGCTTACTAATGTTAAATAGGAAAGAGTATATAACATTTACATTAAGGACTCATTGTAGGTTTTAGTGTAAGGAGTAAAAAGGAAAAAAATATTCAAACTGGGTCTCATTGTCTGCCTATTTTGGCAGGAGTGGGTTTGTGTCATTTCAGTTACAAAGATAAAAGTATGCCATATAATTTATTTATATGAAAATTTATTTTTGTAGTGTACATAATAGTCATCAAGTCTTTTGACAGAAGTATATTTTTAAAGAGTTTATATGTAATGATGATACCATTATGTTTTGGAACATTGCTGAGACATGATTACAGTGCACACTTTTCATTTTAAACCCCATTGCGGAAAAAGAAAATGTTTAACAGTGTTGAGAAAGAAAGAGAGTGTGAATATTCATACAATTCTGAATTGTGTTTTAGTTACCATTTGTGATCTAGTGTGGTTCTCATTTTAAACCTGGAGTGGCAATTGTACAAACTCTCTAAATATTAATGTTCAAACACTGATAGAAATTCTAACATGAATAAAAAATATTATAACTTATTGATTACGTATTTGGTTGTTTGTAGAATGCTTTTTTTTTACAGTACATAAGCTATGTAACAGAAAATTAGGCCTGGTCTACACTAGGACTTTAAATCGAATTTAGCAGCGTTAATTCGAACTAACCGCTCAACCGTCCACACCAGGAAGCCATTTAATTCGAACTAGAGGGTTCTTTAGTTTGAATTTGGTACTCCACCCCGACAGGTGGAGTAACGCTAAATTCGACATGGCTAGTTCGAATTAGGCTAGGTGTGGATGGAAATTGAACTTAGTAGCTCCGGGAGCTATCCCACAGTGCACCACTCTGTTGACGCTCTGGACAGCAGTCCGAGCTTCGATGCTCTGACCAGCCACACAGGAAACAACCCGGGAAAATTTGAATTCCTTTTCCTTTCTGGACAGTTAGAATCTCATTTTGTGGTTGGACATCAGGGCGAGCTCAGCAGCACCGGCAGCAATGCAGAGCTCTCCAGCAGAGGAGTTCATGTAATCTCTGAATAGAAAGAGGGACCCGGCATAGACTGACTGGGAACTCTTCGATCTGATCGGTGTGGGGGGCGAGTAGTCTGTGCTTTCGGAGCTGCGCTCCAACAAACGGAATGCAAAGACCTACGAGAAGGTCTCCAAAGCCATGATACAGACAGAGGATACAGCCGTCATGCAACGCAGTGCCGCGTGAAAATCAAGGACCCCAGACAAGCCTACCAAAAAATCAAAGCGGCCAACGGATGCTACGGAGCCTGCCACCACTGCCCATGGACCATGATGATGGGACAGTGTCGACGGACAGTTCCTCGACGATGTTCACGGACGGGGAAGATGAGGAAGGGTTTGTGGAGGACGAGGCAGGCGACAGCGCTTACAATACTGCTTTCCCCGACAGCCAGGATCTCTTCATCACCGTCACGGAGATCCCCTACCAACCCTCCCCGGCCATGAACCCGGATCCTGAATCAGGGGTAGGAGCAGTCGGTAAGTGCTTTAACCATGTTAACTTTTATTCTTAATATAACAGGAATCTGAAGTTTGTGAAAAGGAGGTCTCTGTATATATGGTGATAGAACAGAAATCCTCCTGGGAGATCTCCACGAAGCTCTCCTGCCGTTAATCGATAAGCATCAGCAGGAGGTTCCTGGGGAGAGCTGCCTTATTGGGTGCTCCGTGATAGCACACTTTTCCGCGCGAGGCTTTCATGCGGTATTCAGGGAGCACTGCCTCCCAGAGCACGGCTGCATAGGTCCGTGGTTCGTGCTAGATTTCACGCAGCATGCGCTCTCTATCTCCTTCAGTGCCTGTCCTCACGGTTATCTCGCTCGGAGACTCCTGCATCTAAGGGGAAGAACTGTTACGTTACACCTGGTCCAAAGTATTTTTAATAAATAAACGGACAGACGGCATAGCACAGACTCAGCACGCAGCTGCGTGACGAGCGTAACGGAAAGCCAAAGAATCAAATGGACGCTCATGGAGGGAGGGGGGAATGAGGACGCAAGGTATCCCACAGTTCCTGCTGTCTCCGAAAAGCATTTGCATTCTTGACTGATCTCCAAATGCTTCTAGGGTCAAACACAGTGTCCGCGGTGGGTCGGGGCATAGCTCGGCAATTTACGCACCCCCCCCCCCCGACCTCCAGAAGTTAAAGGGAAAACAATCCTCTGTTGACTCTTTTACATGTTACCGTATCTGTACTGAATGCTGCAGATAGGCGCGCTGCTGCAGCACTCAACAACAACATCCTTCCTCCCACCCCGCTATGGGTGGCTGATGGTACAATAGGACTGCTACCCGTCCTCATCATCAGCCTATTGGCACATGGGGCAGTGCAAAAGGACTGGTAACCATACCAACTTGCTTGGGACAGGTCGATCAAGGTCGCCTGGTCCTAATTTTTCATGGTAGATGGTGCAGTATGGCTGGTAACCGTCCTCATCATTGCAACAGGGGGCTGAGCTCCATCAGCCCCCACCCTTCATTGTAAAGAAAAGATTCAATTGCCCCTGGACTAGCAGAGGGATGATTGGCTCCCTCCTCCACACCCCTTAATGTCATCTCTGGACTATCATTGCAGCTGGAGGCTTCCTTCCACTCATTTCTCACAAACGACTACCTGTGTCTTATTCATGCATTCTATATTACTTCATCACACAAGTGGGGGGACAATGGTATTGGAACCCAGGAAGGCTGGGGGAAGAATGGAATGAACAGCTGGGGTTGTTTCAGGAGCACACCCTGTGAATAGCATTCAGCTCAAAATTTATGCATGATTGGACAGAGAGCAGCTGTGCTCTCTGGTTCTATGATACAGTGGTTCTCTAGTACAGTTGCCCATATTCTAGGCAGGACTGATTCTATTTTTAGATACCCAAAAAGGAGGGATTGACTCGGGGAGTCATTCCCAATTTTTGCGCCCCTGGCTGATCGGCCAGGGGCACTTATGACAGCACCAAATGGCGCAGTGCAAAAGGACAGGTAACCATGACCATCTTATTACCGTCTTCTTACCAGTTCATGGTATGGTAGACGGTACAGTATGCCTGGTAACCATCGCTGCTGTCATGCAAAAGCAAAAGCATGCTGCTGTGTAGCGCTGCTGGTCCGCCTCTGTCAGCAGCATCTAGTACACATACGGTGACATACACAAAAGGCAAAATAGGGTCCATTGTTGCCACGCTATGGCGTGTGCCAGGGCATTTCATGGAAAACGTGCTCGAAATGATTGTCTGCCGTTGCTTTCCCGGAGGAAGGAATGACTGGCAACATTTACCCAGAATCCACCGCGCAAATGATTTCTGCAACAGCAGTCACAGGGGTCTCAACAAAAAATTCACAGAGACAGCCTAGACTCAGTTAATTGTTCGCAAAAAAGTATCTTTGCAAGGAATTCACTAACTGTTTCCCATCTCACAGCTTCCACTGTCTCCAGACCTTCCACAGCATCCCCCTCGCAGAGGCTGGCGAAGATTAGGCGGCGAAAGAAAAAGACAAGGGACACGATTTTTGATGAATGTGGGCTGCTACCTAGCTGAGGCGGACCAGCAGAGGCAGTGGAGGGAGAAAGTCTCTCTGTACCAGCGCTCACACAGCGAATGGGAGGAGAGGTGGCGTGAGGAACACAAGCAGGCGACTCAAGCAGTGCTTGTACTAGTGAGGGAGCAAACAGACATGCTCCGGCGACTTGTGTATGTTCTGCAGGACCGCTGCAGGACAGAGCCCCCGGCAGTATCTCTGCAACCGCCCTCCCCCGCCACAAAGTCACATACCCCTCTCAGCCTAAATAACCAGGAGGATGCCCGACCTGGGCCGTGAATACTGTCACTGCACCCCAGCAGAGTGCTCAAGTAACCAAAAGCTCTCATACCCTACGTTTGCATAAGTCCTTCCCTTCCGGACTCAAACAAGTCCCAATCCCAGTCCCATCCCATAACTGTGTACTTAAGAAATAAAAATACTTTGCTGTTAAGTACTGTTTCCGTCATGTTTTTTCACTGAAGACTGTGTTTGAATGGGGTGCGTGGGGAAGTGCGTTGCTAATTGCATAGGACAGGCACCTTTCCCAGGGTACAGACACGGGGGCCAGATCAGCAGCGGGTAACACACACAGTGCAGTCAGTAGGCACCGTGGTCGGTATGGGAGGTGGTTTTCAGGTTCTGTGTGGGCGGTGGGGATGTGACTTTTTAGCGGGGGAGGGCGGTTACAGATCTTATACAGTGGTCCTTGTCCTGGACCGCTGAGTCACGCAGCAGAGGAATCTGTATCCGTCCTCCTCCGCCACAAGGCCACATAGCCTCCCGCACACAGAATCCCAAAAAGGAGGGATGGCAGGCTCCGTTGAAACAAGCAGTCCGACAATGCGGACCGCTGTAGGAGCAGGAGCCTGTCATTCCTTGAGTTTAGAGGCGGTCTTTACATCAGCGCACACCCTACCCACCACAGTCTGTGTTCCAGTTTCAACCCTTTAACGAAAAGTCATGAATAAAGAAACCTCTCCTCAGTAACAGTGTGACATGTATTTTATTTTTACACGTGTCTTGGAAGTGGGGGAAATGGGGAGAACGGGGTATTTAACCGAAGAGGAGAGTCAACAGTAACTGGGTAAAGAAACAGGGGCAGGTTCAGCTTCTCTGTAAAGAAACTGAACAGTCACAGGTCACGCTGATCGCTGCTCGCTGGTATTTAAAGAGTTCCTTGTCGCTGTCCCAGGCGCCTGTATAGGGCTTCATGAGCAAGTACATTAGCGGGCAGGCTGGGTCACCGAGGATCACTATAGGCAAATGCACATCCACAACAGTTATTCCGTGGTATGGGAAGAAACTACCTTCCAGCAGGCGTCTGAGCAGCCCACAGTTCCTGAGAACACACGCATCAGGAACCTTGCCCGGCCATCCGACGTTCATGTTGGTAAAACGTCCCCTATGGTCCCCCAGTGCTTGCAGAATCATTGAAAAGTAGCCCAATTTCTCAGCAGCTGAATGTGGAAGAGGTGGATGATAAAGTGCGAGGAGGAGAAAACGGCGAGGATCGCAGCGGGCTCCATGCTTGCAGTGCTGCGGCGTCCACGCTGTCACTGACCAGAAAAGTGCACGAACAGATTGCCCGCAGGTGCTTTCAGGGAGGGAGGGAGTGAGGGCGTGATTGACGGTTCAATTACGACAGTTACCCAAAATCACCCTCGACACATTTTTTCCCCCAGCAGGCATTGGGGGCTCTACCCAGCATTCCAATGGGCAGCGGGGACTGCAGGAACTGTGGGATAGCTGCCCACAGTGCACCGCTTCCAAAGTCGACGCTGGCCCCGTTAATGTGGACTCAGAAATTCGAATTAGTGTATTTAGAATGGATACACAAATTCAACTTCATAAGGTCGAATCCACAAATTCGAACTAAGTTGATTCGAAATAGTCTTGTAGTGTAGACAAGGCCTTAGCAAGAATTCTTGGCAGTGTAAGCAGTATGATTGAACAACTTACTAGATTCTACAGTCAAAGGCTTCAGTATTAGTGCACCAGTTCTTACTTTTTATTACCGGAGTTGGGCCTGAGCCAAACATGAAAAACTGAATCCTCCTTCTGAATTTCAGATCTCCGTAATTGGCCAAACCAAACCCAAGATCTCGAATCTCCCAAACTTGGGGTTTGAATCTGGGATCCTCCAGTGTTCAAAATATTTGGAATCTGTTCAGATTTGGCCCCTTCTGGAGGCAGATCCAAGCTGTAAACTCCGATCCAAACTACAGATGCCAGGTTTTGGTTTGGCCCCCTCTCTGTTTACTCCTACCTCCCTTTGTATATGTAATATTAGGCAAAGCTAATCTAGCACCCTGTGAAACTGTGGATTATTAATTGCATATTTTTCAACCAGAACATAGTTTTGCATAAACATTTAAAAATATTGGAGTCAAATAGTCTTCAACACAGGTTATTTCTGCATAGGAGACTAGAAATTATATATTTGGCCTCTGCATATTTGGTTGTTCCCCAAGGTATGGGGAGAGAGAGAGGACAGATTTTGTCCACTCTGTGGAACAGTCAAAGGAGTTTGATTCATGAAACTTGACTTGCGCAAGAGGTTGGGGTATCTTCAACTTCCTGGCATCTGTGCCAGTACTAGTTTTGCAGGAGCTTTGTCAATGCCTGTCTTCCAGAATGCTGCTTCCCAAATCACCATATCTATTGTTTAGGAAGGGAAGGGTATTGTTGTGCATTGGAGAAAACTAGTGTAGATGGTGACCAGGTCAGCATCCACTCACACCAGGAATCCCTGCATGGTTTGTAGCATGCAAAGATCTAATCAAAGTGCCATAAGGCCAACAATCCCCCAATTCCACCCCATATTTACAAGATGCTTATACTACATCCACCATTTGATTCTCCACTCGCACTAGTGGAAGACATGATCAGGCTCTTGGTTTATTCACATTCAGTCTTTCAGTGCCAAATATCTATTTTCCTTTTTTATCCAAGGTGATATTTGTAAACTGTCTGGAAGATGAATTGTAAATTATTAATTTGGTTACAATTTAAGGACCTGGACTGCAAACCCTTACTCACATGTACTGTCATTACTCACACAAATAGTTCCATTGCAGTCCATAAGACTAATTGCAAGAGCAAGAAGTCAGAAAAGGTTTGAATGGCTAGGCCTTAAATGTATTATAACCAGAGCAAGGAGAAATTTTGTGTGCAAATAATTTTGTTCACTGAAAAATGCAGTTTTAGGTTAACCAAAACTATTCGTGAATTCAGGTCAAATTTGGTGAATATTTTTGGCCAATGTTTTGACTTTTCATTTCAAAAAATACATTTTGGTTTCCAAATTTTAATTTAAAACACAATTTTAAAAGTTGTTTTAAAAAAATGAAAAACTGAAAAAATCATTGTGGGTTAAACAAAATATTTTGCTTCAACAAAAATAGAAATGATTTATTTCATTAAGAAAAACAAAAAAAAAGTTCATTTGCGTTTGATCCAAAGTGAATTTTTTTTCAATTTTTCAGCTCAACCACTGAACTCAAAAAAATCAGTTATTCATCCAGCCCTAATTATAACCCATAATATGGTCAATGGTAAGTAAAATCATGTATCCTGACCAGTTGTTAATGCTAACAAGGCTTTTCCAGTCCCAGTAATTCATGAGAATCATTCAGTCCATTGACCTGGAAAAATATTAATATGCTGACAGTTTCTTCCAGTCAGAATGGAGTATTTTTCTTTTAAAATCCCATTTTGCATAAAAAAATATAGCTATTTACCTTGTATTACTCTTCATGGTTATATTTATAAATGGCACATTTTCTTACTTTGCGTCTTATTAACCTCAGGTAAAACTTTACTTAGAGTTTTGTCAGAAATCAGCCATATTTATTCAGGGCTTAAGTAAACATGTGGCTGAATTTTTGTTGGCATAATGCATATATTTAACAGTTCCAGGAATGTTGCGTGCTGCTAAACTGCAGCAGCATTGATGTATAAACAGGTGTTTCATTTTTGGTAACTTACCTCCCTAATGAGAATCTGAGACACCAGCTGCTTATATCTGAAAATCACCTTTGCCAAATTTTAATTACTTTTAAAGACTTACACAAGTACTGAGAACAATTACTAGTTCCCTAATCCATTTAATTATTCCTATCCTATTTGTTGCAGTCATGGTGGACCCCCTTACTGGCCCAGGATGCATGCCAGGAAACTAGTAAGTGGCTTAAAAATACTTTCCCATTCTAACTTTACAATTTTAGCTAATAAAAATTAAATGAGAGGGAGTATGCACTCTCAGGTTCTTAAGCCAAAAGGCTGAAAGGATACTATCCTATTTGGACAGATCAAAGTGAAAATGCCATCAACCAGTGGGGGAATAGCAGAAGTTAAGGAAGCTTGCTGACACTTTGGCTCTATTAACAGTTGAATTCAAATCAAGCCGCAATCTACAGTAACTTCTTTGGGGAAATCTCACATCATTTCACTACCACCACTGCAGCTTCATCAGTGGTAACATAAGTATAGACAGAGCCAGAGGTGAAAGTAAGCCGGTATGCCCCCGTACGGCATACCGGCAAGAGCCAGTGCACCGTACCGGGACGGCCCAGCTTCCCCAGGCGGCTATTTAAAGGGCTTGGGGCTCCCAGCAGCGGCTGGAGCCGCAGGGCCTTTAAATTGCCACCAGAGCCCCGCTGCTGGAGCCCTAGGGTAGCAGCAGCAGGGCTTCAGGGGCTATTTAAAGGGCCCAGGTGGTAGAAGCAGGGGAGTTCTGAGCCCTTTATATAGCCCCGGGAGACCTGCTGCCGGAGTCCTGGAGTAGCAGCGGCAGCCGGGGGCTCCGGCAGTGGTTTAAAGGGCCCGGGCGGGTAGTGGCAGCCGAGCCCTGGGCCCTTTAAACTGCTTCCAGAGCCCCCAGCTGCCGCTACTACCCTGGCGGGGGAGGGGGAGGGCACTTACCAGTACAGGGCCGGCCGGGGCTGGCTCTGACCCCCCATTCCCGCCCCTTCTGCCTGAGGCCCCACCCCTTCCGGGGGCCAGAGCCGGCCCCAACCCAGCTGCGTACCAGTCCCTATTACTACTTTCACCCCTGGACAGAGCACTGGCATTTTTATCATTGTACCAGCTAAACCTGCTCTGCTCAGATTTAGATGATACATGCTAAAAATCCTTGGGTCCTGTGCACACTAGCACTTCCACCACTGTCTCCGCTGGTGCAGCTCCACCAGTCATAGTGAGACAGTGCTAGATTCCCCAGAAAGGCTAATGCAGACAGAGCACATGCTTATTCAGAACGATTTTTTAAAGAAGGGTCTTGCTCGAAAAATGCTACTGACTCACTGGCTCATTCAGTCTGTTGCCTCTGTAGTAACATGGGCTCCAATCCTCCAAGGTATTTAGGCATTTAATTCCCATTATTATGTGCCTAAAGTCCTTTGAGGATCTGGCCCAGTCAGAAGCGGCGCCAGGGTTTCTGGCGCCCTAGGCAGAATTTGGGGGGTGGGAGGGGGCAGCATTTTGCGCGCTCCCCACGAGGCGTGCAGGAGCTTCTGGTTCTGCTCCTGTCGCACCGCCGAAGAAAGACCCTCCCCCAAAATGCCGCAGGCGACAGCGGCAGTCATTGCCGAAACGTCGGCGGTAGTTCAATTGCCTGCTGCTGTTTTCCGCGGCACGTCAGCGGAGGGTCCTTCTTCAGCGGCACGACGGGAGCGGAACACGAAGCTCCCACGCGCCCCATGGGGAGCGTGCACAATGCCGCCCCCTGAATCCTGGTGCCCTAGGTGATCGCCTAGGGTCGCCTAATGGAAGCATTGGCCCTGGGCCCAGTGTCAACAAAGGGGGCTAACTGAAGGGCAATTACAATAGATAACAGGACCTAACAGGTTCATGAAGAAAGTGCCACCAGACAGGGCTCCCCAGAGGATTCAGGGGCCTGGGGCAAAGCAATTTCGGGGGCCCCTTCCATAAAAAAAGTTGCAATACTATAGAATACTATATCTTGTGGAAGCCCCTGTGGGGCTCGGGGCCTGGGGCAAATTGCCCCACTTGCCACACTCCCCCCCCCCGATGGCCCTGCCACCAGACCCCAAAGTGCAAATAAAGTCACTTTTTATTACTGCAACAAATAGCATGAAGAGACAGAGCTCAAGGCATAGGGTAAAAGCAAAATAAGATGACAAAATGTAGCACATGGACAATCACTGCCCACTTCAGCACCTTGCCTCTTGTGAGGAGACAGTTTCCCAGAATTCCACTGCTTATTTCCCATGCTTTAGCACTCATCTTAGGAACACATTTCCCAGGATACCCTTCAACTGAGCCTCCACAACTCTGTATAAGGCAGCTTTTAAAGTAGGCCAAAAGAAGGAATCTCCCCAAGCAACAGGTGAATAGATTCATCCATCAGGTAAGCCAACATACTTAGACTGTGTTTGAAAACATGGGTGTAAAGAAGAGGTTTTTAACTCAAGGAATTGTTCAAATGACCAATCCTGGCATTTCCTTCTCAAACTTTGGATTTTGGAAGCACCAGACTTGTAAAGAAAAGGTATCTGGGTAGCCCTCTAAGAAAAGAGGAGACAAAAACAGGAAACCAAGCATTTACTATGCAATATACATGTTACATTACCCATTTTCAACCCAGGCATATGTTACCACTGGAAACTTCTTCCCCTTGTGTCATGAGTGTATGTTCTTAGCTCGTTGTACAGAGGAACTGAAAAAATCTGGGATGGGTTGGAAGCTAGGGTCCCATTGCCTGAATGAGCTTTGGATCAGGTCTCTAGTTCCCCCTTAGGAGGCTCCATTACCTCACAGACACTTGTACAGCAATTATTGTTTACTCAGTACATTAATTAATTTTTCACAGGTCATCAAATATATGTCAGATGACAAATGACTTTTAGTTACCACCAAACTGGGCTGGCTTCAATCCAATAATCTAGAGGTGAAATTATCCAGTTATCCTTATCCGGTTACCAAGCTCCTAGGACATTCATAATTATAAATATATAATTTACCTCTGTGAGCCAAACAGTTTGCGCCATCAAATAATGTGAGCCAAAGATTGCTTATTAGTTGTTAAGGCCTGGAGCTGAGCACTTTACTCCAGTAGAACTACTGGTGTGAGTAACAGTTTACCAATGTGAATTAGGGCCTCACAATCTGGCCCTAAATAACAAATAAATGAGGTATAAAAATCCAGCCAGGCCCTCCCCCTTTTATGGGGGAAAGTGACAATGAATTATGTCTGTTTCCTACTAATATAAGTCATATTAATAGACAGCTATGTTTTAGTTTAGAATATTTGCTTCTGTGACAGTTTTTGAGACCTGCCTGTAAAATAATGGAAGATTCTGATTTAACAGAGTAAACAACCAATATTTTATATTTAAATAACCAGATAAGCACAACATACTTACCTGGTCACACACCTTGAAGTGTTGTCTTTATGTTTAGTTATAAGGGTGGGAACTAAATCGTGGTAACAATTTTTATTCTGAATAAATATTATAAAGCTTTCTGATCAGGCATATAGCAACATTATTTTTGTTCTGGTTAGCCTCTGTTAACCTGTGAAAGTCACATAGTGAAAACTGAAAAATTCTGGTGGTACAGAAACTGAGTAAATGAGTCAAATTTATCCCTGATATAACCCTAGTAAAGTCAGTACAATTATAGATTGGATGAATTAGGCCATTTTATTGAATGAAGAGGTTGTGCTAGAGACCTATTAAAAATTATTCAGACCTTTTGAAGTTTCAGGAATGGGAAACAAATAAAGTAATGGTTTCTGACTTTTCTTTAAAAATAAGTAACGTTAACATTGTTCTATTTTGTCAATTTAATTTTTTCAAACTGTGTCTCCATACTATAGCCAAGCATTTCAGTGTAACTTGGGGACAATATGTGTGTAGAAGTGCGAGGGTATTTTTTTACACACACACAGACAAAAACACATTTGTCTGTGAAAATGTTAATCTATTTTAGAAAACAAATTCCAAACGAATTTTAGCACATGGAGTTAAGCCAGCTTCTGAGAATGTTCTCTAACATTAAGGTTTTAATGCTCCAAAGTATTCATTACAGTCCATTGAATCAGTAGTCCACAAACTAAGGAGATTTACACGTTAGTCACTTATGGTTCCTAAGGAACTATTAAGGAATTTTTTTAAAAAAAATCTTTATTGAAATGAGTGTACAAGGAGTATCATGGAGATTCTTGCTATATGTAATGGGACCTAGATTTTAAGGCTGTGATTCCTTGAAGTGTTTAAGCACATGCCTAACTTTAAGTAAGTGAGTACTCCTATTGACTTCAGTAGGACTGCTCATATGAGTAAAGTTATTCATGTGGACGATTCAGCCCATTGAGTATAATGAAACAGTCTTTTTTACACCATTGTGTCCAGCTAAAGTTTTCAATTTTTTCTCAGTAGTCTTATTTCTCAGCCTGTAAACTAGTTTTTCATTGGTGATATGCTGTGAAACTTCTCAAACGCAGTCATCTACTGTTGGGGGCCTTTCTAATTTTCATTGTCATGCAAGACATAAAACTGCAAAAAGAAAACCAATATGCCAAATGTCTGTTTCTGAGAAGAAGCCACGTCACCTTCGGGTGGGGAGTCCAAGAGAACCATTCTTGTATCCAAGAGGGAATTTTCATTCTGTGCCAACAACTCATTCATAATTTGTTTCATATTTTCTCAGTATTGTTTAGTATTGCATAATTTCACCATATGTGTATTAAATCAGAAATTTCTATATTACATCTTCAGCATTGGTCTATCTCTGTTTCCATTTCTTTGAAGTCTTACAAAGCCCACAATTCAATAAAATGGATGACAGAAGGGGGAAATTACAAACCAAAACTCTGAAAAATCTCAAAATAATTTACATAACTTTCAGAATAAAAATTATTTTAAATTTTAAAAAATATTTTGAAAAAAAACCTACCATTTTTCAATCAACTGTACTGAAAACTATGGACTGAACCCAACAGTAGCAGCTGGACTCCACTCCCCCTACTCCATAAAGTTGGTGGTGGGCTGAGATTTCCACCCGCCCCTCCCGCTATCCACACACACACTTTCATTTTTTAAAAGGAGTCAGATTCACTGGGGAGTTTTCACAGCATCATCTCATTGTCCCTCCCCCAAGTACAGAGGCCAGACCTAAGTAAAGGAAGGATACACACTAGAAGCATCTGGGATAGAAAGAGAATGGAGTGAATAGATCCAGAATGGGTAGAGAGAGACTTGGAAAGATCAAAAAAGGAGTGATAGAGTGTGACAGTCTGCACCCCTATGTTCACCCCTTTTACAAGATTATGATACATTTTGTACACAGCATGCTTTGTGAGGCATCATTTGAAAACTCATAATTTGCTGATCATTATTATCCTGGTAAAATATGTGTTGCAACACTGTATATAAAATTATAAAATTCTACTGTATGATATTACTAAGACATGTTCCAAGTCTGGAGAGCAATCACAAACCAGTTCCCCAGAGACAAAAGACTAGCTGATGCCTCAGCCAGGAGTCAACAAAATCAAATGGACCATCACCTGGTTAAGTGGCCATTCTTTGGCAGAAAAGATGGTGTGGGTGAAAAATCTACATCTTGACAAAGAAACAGCTTGGGGTTCCCATCCATACAGATTTTCTATCTCCTGAACTTCAGCTGGAGATGATGCTCGAGGAGGAGAAAGAAGGGACAGCAGATGCCCCAAATTATCTCTTCCTTTCTCTCTACCCACTGCATCAACAACACCTGAACAATAAGGAAGCAGCATTTGACTGGGGGAGGGATCCTGACTGAAAGAAATTCAGCCAGTAAGAATGCTGAAACCTGTGGTGAGAAAGAGCTTTGCTTTGAATTCACTTAGTTAAGTTAGACATCAGTTGCATTTTACTTTTATTTTCTTGTAACCAATTCTGACTCTTATGCCTCATTACTTGTAGTCACTTAAAACCTATCTTTCTGTAGTTAATAAACTTGTTTTACTGTTTTATCTACACCAGTGTGTTTGGATTGAAGTGTTTGGGGAAATTCCATTTGGGATAACAGGATCTGTGCATATCATTTTCTATTAATAGAATGACAGACTTTATATGAGTTTGTATTGTCCAGGAGAGAGCTGAGCAGTACAAGACATACATTTCTGGGGAAAGTCTGAGACTGAGTTTGCTGTTGTTGCTCTGCAGTATAATTCATGAGTGGCTGGCTATAGTATTCATACAATATAACTTGGAATAGCTTACATGTGGTGTGTGAGCAGACCAAGAGTGGTAGCTCTCACAGCAAACCAGTGTAAGAGGCACCACATGTTGGAGAACTGACAGGACATAGCTGTTCATTGGTCCAGATTGTAATGTCACTGAAGGAGACTGGAAAAGACCAAAAAAAAAAAAAGAAGAGTGAAAGAGTGGGAAAAGCCAGCAGCAGGTGACTAGGTAGAAAGAGGCAAAGTGTAAGAGAAGGAGCAGGGAGAGAGTCAGGGGAAAGAGTTGGAAAGCAAAGGAATCAAGAGCATAACAAAGAGAGAGGAAGAAAAGGGACAAAAAGTGGGAGCTCTAGGAGGGAATACTGAAAAAGAAAAGTTAAGAGCCTGATCCAGCTCCCATTGAAATCCATGGGAACTGGATCAGACCTTAAGTGCAGGTAAAATGGACACTGAAAAAGAGAGGTGAAAGAGTTGTAACTGTTTTGCTACCAGGATATGAGAGACCCAGCATGGGTGAGGTAATATCTTCTATTGGACTAATTTCTGTTGATGAGAGAGACAAGCTTTCGAGCTCCACCTAAAGAAGTGCTCTGTGGAGCTTGTCTCTCTCACCAACAGAAGTTGATCCAATAAAAAATATTACTTCACTCACCTTGGCTCTCTGAGGTAAAAAGTGACAGGCAGGTAAGCAGTAGAAAGAGAAGGAGGGAAGTAAAGCAGAAAGAGAGAAATAACAGAAAATGAGGGAGACAAATTAATAAGAAAGTGTGTTTAATGCCAAAACATTACTGAAAATACACATTTGGGTTTCTCTATAAAATATCATTGGGGACATGATCCTGTAGGACAAGGAGGCTTGGGAGACTTGGCTGTGAATGGACGGTGGGCATAAGAGCCCTGTGTTCCAATAAATAGGGGAGATGATAACCTGCTTTAGGGGATTTTTTTATAATGTTGATACTGGCTTTTTGAATGTTTTTCTATGCAGTTTGTGTGTGTGTGTGTATGATGGGACACGCAAGTGTGTAGAAGGAACTATGGTTGCAGTGTGTGGAATTTGCTACTGGCAAGTTATTCTAGTACAGAGTCCAAGATAAATACCAGGTAGGCTTATTTTTTTGCATACACTTTTTGTTCTAAAATGCAAGAAGGTGCACCTGGTGTTTCAGAATTTTCTTATGCCCTCATTTAACATGTTGTTTCCTTGCCACTTTTGTTTGGCTAGCTACAGACCTGCTGAAAGAAAACTAAGGAGGAGCACATACAAAAAGGTGGCATTGTTGCTGGCTTGGGAGCTGTCCTTTCAGCTCCTGTTGGGGAGAATCTGTTCCTCTGGACCCTCCTAAGCCTATGGATCACTTCCCGTAGTCCTCAATTATTTTGATATTATTGCACTCTTGGGGAGAGTACCAGGCAAATTTGAAGAGATTTGACTTATTTTAAAAGAATATGGCAGTTTTCATTTTCTGAGATCTATTTAATGCAAATGTAATGGAGGAGGAGGTCTTTGGTTTGGGGACATACACGTGAGGTGTCAGAATAATTCACTCTCATTTTTTCTTGGAATCACCCTTTCCTTTTTGATAGTGAGGACTAAGGATCTGCACCCCTGTCTTCAGTGCTGACCATTTGACTGCCTATTGTCGTGGACGCATCAAAACCTCAAGCAACAACATTCTATTAAGAGGAGTCACCATCCTAGAGAGTTCTTTCAAAATTCTCCAGATCCCGTAAGGAGTCGCTGAGAGGAAAGAGCAAGTATTAAAAGGACTGTACAGTAGTCACTACAGGGAGATTAGTTTTCAAATTTCAAATTCCCAGTTGCAATTTTTATTAGAAATATAAGTTTAGAACACAGATAGGACTTTCTGATTGGCTGTCAGCAATGGCATGCGCCTACCAAGAATACGCAGTAAATGCAGAAATCTCTTTAATTATAGAAGTTCCATTTTTGAAAATGCACATCTACCATCTACTAAAATGAAGCCTTCAGTCACCAAGTTATCATCTTCAAGGTTTCATTCTTGAAACTTTAGAAAAACAAAAGTAGTCTTACATACCTAGAAGACAATCTGGGTAACAACCCAACCCTGTGGGAAAGAGGTTTTAGAACTCTGCCTTCCCAAAAGGCTTTTGCTTCTTTTGTGTGTCAGTTTTTATCATGTCAATCTTTTTTAAACAGTTTTCTATTCCTCCGCTGTGAGAATGATTGGGCCTTAAGTATATAGCCCTGCCTCATTATTGCTTCCTCTGTACTTCTGTGAGGCTAAGTTTACTGGCTGCAAAACAAGCAAAGCCTCTGCACCCTGTTAGACTTCATCTGCTCTTTAATACATTTAGCTGTTCTTGTGTTGAGCCATTCAATATCACTTACGATTTGTCCATGCTTCAATACTTCTCCCTTTGCTTCTGCTCCACTTTTTTAGAAAGTGCATAGGTTTCTGTTCTCTATAATATGGCTGGCAGTACAAAAAACTAAGAACATTCAAGTTTTTAGGACTGAGCATGTTAATGAACTAGATTTTCACCTCTGGAGCTCATGGTAAAACTCCTGTTTTGGTTACAGCAAAATGGATTAGAATTCTATGTCATCCATGAAATAGCCCCTCTTTTGCTCTACATTTTGCCTCAACATTTTTGGCTAAAAATTTCAACCATAGGAGCCTAAAGTTAGTCATAAATCCATATTTAGGCAGCTAAGCAGGTGGCCTAATTTTCAAAAATGCTGAACACTTAGCTCCCATATTGGTTCTGGTTATTCCATTGGATGCTGGCTCTTTTATTCCATCCTCATAGTAAGAACTAACTGTCAGAGCATATTCTTAGCTATAATTTGTTCCAAAGGAAGTGGGTTTTGGAAACAAATTAACAATGGTAAATCATGGGTTAAATGGGGTACTTGTTCAGCATTTTAACTACTACCCTATATTTATCACCTCCTGCTAGTTTTATTGAAGAACATAGATGAATGTATTGCTACCCGTAAGTAAGAAAAATAAATTGATCCTCCCACTACATATTACCAAAAGCTGGGTAGCAGTCCTTTGTGTATAATGCTGATATTTCAAGATTGTTCTTTATACCAACATTTTAAACTTGTAAAAATTTCTATATCTCTTGCGATATGTGTGCTATTACCATCTGTCCATCTTCTATATCCAGAACTTGCATTGCTAAAACCAGTGCCTGCCTTACATCATTGTTTCTCTATCCCAGTGGCCATCTGACTTTATTCAAAATGACTTCCTTGAACAATAGTGTATGGACACCCATTGTACTTACCAATATTTAATGGATTCAGACTACCCAATTGTAACAATACAATAGAGTGCTACCTGTGACAGCTCAGATATATGATGTGTTTTACAATGTCATTAGTTTGCCTTTTCCAGTGTTCAATCCTCACAAATGGCAGGACAAAATGACAGTTTAGTCTAGTTGTAAGTGTATTGTTGTTGCCCCTTTTAACTAGGTGTTCTCAGATTTAGAGGCCTTTGCAGCAGGTCATTTTCCCATTAGAAGTAAAATTGGTGATACTGAGTCAAGATATTTTCTAATGTAATTTGTTTATTTACAGAATGAACACAGTCCTCTTTCCATTAACAGAAAGGATCACAAATTGCACACTGGTAATTCTTTTTCATAAACCTCAGCTAAGCCACTGTCTTGTCACAAAGAAGCATCTCTCTCCCGGACTCTCCCACTTAACATATTCTTCCCTTATACCATTTTGAAATCTTTCAAATTATTTGTTTTGCAAATATTTTGTTCCAAGTGGAACAGAAAGTAATTTTGAAATTACTTAATTCAAGCAGGAGGGAGTTGTCTCCCCTCCTGGTTAACTGGTAATGTAATGCAAGACTTAATTGTCTAGCCTTGCTTCATCCAAAGACTATCAATGGAAAACTATCCAAGACTACTGCAAACAATCAAAACCACTTGGAGAGTTAAAAAAAAAAGGGGGGAATATTGCAATAGAGAGGGAGTCATCCTGTCTATGAATAGAGACAAAAGACTGTTTCATTATAATACAGTGAGGGGAGGCAGTCAGTATCTATTCACCAAGAAGGCATCTTGTTGAGCAGGGGTGTTTTTCATGGAATATTGGATCCTCGTTCCTGTGAAGCCAGCAAGCTCTACAACAGACTGAATTTTGGGGAGAAAAATCTATATTTTATTATATAGAAAAGGTAACTGTTAACAAAGAGTAGACCCTACTTTGCATTTTATAATTTTGTTTTGCTGTATAACCATTTGTTTCCAGTGGAATTGCTATACTTTCTTAAATAAACTTTTTAGTTTCATTACAAGTGTTGTATGTTAGACAAGAAATGGTAGTTTAAAGTAAAACTGGTAAACTGTGCTACATTGTTTCTTTGGGGGTAGAGGATCTAGGATTTCTGTAAGTAGCCAGTGTCATCACAGGGATATCACAGGGGGACGATTCAAGGGGACTCTGGTGCACCTATTGTTAACCTGCAAGGCAGAAACAGGACTGGCATAGTTCAAAGTAGAGTGCTTGAGTGGATGAAAAGCTGGTGGTGCTAGGGACCTAACACCCCCTTACCACAAGCAAAACTCCCTAACACCAGAGGCAAGGGGTAATAAGCTGACTCTCAGTCCTGGGTACTCCAGGAACCATCACAGGAGAAATCAGGCATAAAGGGAACTGAATTAAGGGCTAGGTCTGGGAAAGATCCTGAGGCTGAAATCAGCTCACCTGGAGCCTCATCCTGTGAGATGATGCACGTTTCCTGTGACGTTCTGCATGCCCTCTACTCCCATTGACTTCAGGAGAAGTTGAGGGTGCACTGCACCTTCACCATATTGGGCTCTAATATATCTACTGAATTGGTTGTTATTATTCACAGTAGTACTGTGGTAGCACCTAGGAGCCCCAGTCACACACTAGGATAGATGCACACCTTAATCTATAAGGTAAATTATCACAGTTGTGTGAAACCTACCAATTCCAATTCATTTGATTTCAAAAGTGGCTGAGTTGGATTGCTAGAATTTATGATCTCTGAGTTTCCACAGTGGTTGCACCTTTTTTTGACATATGGCACCCTGGAACCACTTCTGCATTTAATTGTGGGACTCCCAAACTCTTTGTAAGGGGATGTCTTTTGTGCAGAGTAAACTCAGGTTCTTATTCAGATGTTGACCCTGGCTCCCTTTCCATCCATACTCAAATCCTTTCTAAATATAGAACATTTGTGTTCAAATATGACAAATATACACCTCTGGCTACACAAATACCCTTACCTTGCCCTTACCGCTCACTAATAATTGTTTATTATTGACAGGCAGGAGGCCAGGGCTGAGAAAAAAATAAGTTACTGGTAGAAAAATAATTTTACAAGTGCAGTCTGCAATCAGTCTCCTAAGGAAGTGTTTTGTTGGCCAGCTGCTACTGGTAAAATTCTGACCATGCTTTCATAACTTATTTAAATAAATAAATCTCACTGCTGATAAAATTGGAGAAAATGTGAGGTCAGAGATGGCAGTGTCGTGAAGCAAACCTGCTATGCTCATATTTGTATGGAACTTATCCTAGGAGTGACGTCATGTATATTTCCTTGGCTGGTAATAGCTGGAAGGCTGCCATCTTTTGTTTACAGTCCAGCACGCTTAGTGGTATAGTGCCTTCTCTCCTGTTTTTCTTCATTTTCTTAAGTATTAGGGTGTTCTTTCTTCTTTTGATCTGTATATATGTACAATTATGTATTTTAGTGTTCACGCCACTTTCTGCTTCATGCGCTATCAATGCTTCTCATGATTGAGTTTGCAGGTGATCATCTTATGGACTTGGGTCGAGTGGATCTTGAGGAGGATAAATTTGTGTTGGCTTCCCTCTGTCAGTTTTGGGCACCTTAGTAAATATCAGAGAGTGCTGATGAAAGGATAAGTAGATGGTTTTGAAAGAAGTGAAGGAAGATATACGTATATATCAAAATATTCTGAGTACTTGGTGAGCAAATTATGTCAAACTATGTGCATATATGATTTATAGGCTATTAAAATCGCTAATATTCATTATATTTGCTTGAATATAGGCTAGTTTTTCTCACTTTCTCAATGCCTGTGTAGAGATTACCAGTCTTTTTTCTGATAAATTCTTTTTTTCTCTTTCGTGCAAATAGCTTGTTGTCACTCTATGTCCAAGGTGTTTACTTGAGATTAATTAGTGGTCCTGGGGGAGACAGAGGATAGAGAAGCGAATGTGAAGAGAGAGCTTTGCCTAGAAAATGCTGCAAGAAAAGCTATCTGCCCTAAGCAATCTGTGCATCGAAAGTGACCAACTCAGTAGCTTATCATTAGAGGACTTTGATCTCCAAAAATTACAAAGAAAATGTTTTAAATTTCAGTGTTAAAATTAATGTGATGTGCAGACAGACATACTGCAGGATGTACTGCTTCCATTAAGTAAGCAGTACATCCTGCAGTATGTAACTGTAACTGCTTTTGTGTTGCTGTAGATACAAAGTTTTCATATCTATTAATTAAGAAATCATAGATGAAAATGTTAATTTGAAACTATTTTATAATGCAAACAGGCATATTGAAGACGTGTTTTAGTTAGATTATTCTATTTTTACAACTTCGCCTTTGTATATATGCAAATATAAAGCTTTCATGTTTATATATTCAATTTCCTTTCTGTGAAAATCATAATTTATTTTTTTATGGTATAGGGCCTCTTATACTTGACATAGTTTAGGGTCTCAGAATGTCATAATCCTGCTCTGAGACATACCCTTGTGTTGGTAGAGTCTCCATGTAGCAAGGCACTTTTTTCCTTAATACAGTTCTTGGAATTTGGCCGCACACTCAGGTCATGGAAGAAGTGCCTAAGTTTGTTCTCTAGTGACTCCTATAGCCAACTTGGGAGCAGTGCTGACAAGATCTGGAGGGAGTGACATCCAGCTATCCTCAGCAAGAAAGAACAGTCAGCGCACAACATGATTAATATGGAGAAAATATTTCAGTACTTGGCAGACCCCCAAGGGAAACAAAAGAATTTTCTACATTTTCTTCAAGATTGGCCACAGTCTGATACGCTGTTTGAAACCTGGAGATATTTTAAGATTTTGCCAATACATGATACTGTATTTTTCAATGTAGCCTATGGTATTGTAATGGCATCCCCCTGAAATTATCCATTTGGTTACAAAGCATGTTCCACATGCTGGACAATCAGGTACTGCTAAGCTAGCTTTATCACTGCAGTTTTGGACAGTGATTTTATTAATTGTCTTGTTGAGAGACTTGAACCATTTGTTGCTCGGAAAAATTGGAATCATTTTGAGTAAATAGTTTAGTCTTGGCATCCTTTCACTCTAACTGCTGCAACTTGTCCTATTAATGTTCTACGGGTGGATGTTTCACCTTGAAAGATCTTTGAGAAGAATATAATTTGGGCCCATATACTTGGCCTTTTACACTAAAAGCACTGAATTTCCAAACATTGTATGAAAGCCATAGCTCAGTGGTTTGAGCATTGGCCTGCTAAACCCAGGGTTATGAGTTCAATCCTTGAGGGGGCCATCTGGGGCAAAAATCAGTACTTGGTCCTGCCTAGTGAAGGCAGGGGGCTGAACTTGATGATCTTTCAGGGTCCCTTCTAGGAGATAGGTATCTCTCCAATAACTCCCAGGAAGCACTTGGAACCAATGGAGCCTAAAACCAGACAGTACCCTTATTTGTCAAGGGGACTTATATTTGTTACAGTCCTCAATTTAACCTGGGAGTATGGATTCACTGCTCAGCATTCTCTGGCTCTGCTTCGATGATTAGAGCCTGGCAGAGGGAGTTGGAGTAGGGGATGGACAAAAGGAGAGACTGAAGGGAAAGGAAACACTAAAATGGTGGGGACCTACCACCACTAAGCTCACTGGGAGCCCAAAAGAAATTTAATTTTCACAAACACACACAACTTTGGGTATTGGAACCTACTGTTTGTTGTTAGTTTTATTTTATTTATGGATTTAGCCTTGAAAAAAAGATACAAAAACAAGCAATGCAACTAGGAGTAAAGAGACAAAATGTAGCACATAGATCCTAAACAGATAATTTACAGTTACAAGCTTGAAAGAACTTAATGGAAAAAAAATACATGCACAATAATCAATTATAATCTATTCCTTTTTCAAGATTTAAGCCCTGATCCTGAAAACATTACGCAAGTGCTTAGTTCTCTGAAGTGTACAAATTTAAGCACATGTATAAATGGTTTCAGGATCAGTGCCTTAGGACCTGAATCAATTCCCATTGAGATCAATGGGAGTTGATTTGGAGTCTAAGGAAGCCCATATGGTAAACATATAGAAGGATTGTTGAAGTATTTTAAAAATAATATTATAGATTTAATCATGGAAATATAGACCACATTTCCCTAGTTTGCTTATTAGAATGTCATATGGGACTGTATCAAAAGCCTTACTGAAATCAAGATAAATAGCAATAAATCATGTCTACTGCTTCCCCCTCCCTCCATCAAGCATAGAATCATAGAAGATCAGGGTTGGAAGAGACCTCAGGAGGTCATCTAGTCCAACCCCTTGCTCTAAGCAGGATCAGGCCCAACTAAATCATCCCATCCAAGGCTTTGTCAAGCCGGGCCTTAAAAACCTCGAAGGATGGAGATTCCAACCCATTCCAGTGCTTTACCACCCTCCTAATGAAATAGCAGTGTAGCAGTGCCTGGGATTCTTCCGTGCACTGCTGCAGGCTGGGGACTGACTGGCTAAATGGCAGTTCTGCAGAAAAGGACCTGGGGATTACAGTGGATGAGAAGCTGGATATGCGTCAACAGTGTGCCCTTGTTGCCAAGAAGGCTAACGGCATACTGGGCTGTATTAGTCAGTAACCATGTCAAAAAAAGGAAATTAGGTTGATTTGTTCTTGACATGATTTGTTCTTGTCCATGCTGGCTATTACTTATAACCCTATTATCCTGTAGGTGCTTACAAGTTGATTGTTTAATAATTTGATCCAGTATCCTTCCACATATTGAAGTTAGGCTGACTATCTATAATTCACTGGGTCTTATCTTTTTTTAAAGATAGATATTATATTTGCCTTTCTTCAGTCCTCTGGGATGGAGAAACAAAAATTATACAGGTGCCAATGGAAATAATCTTGAAACAGGATGAAAACTGTCAGAATATACAGAGGTAAGGCAAGCAGAATAGTTATGTGAAAATGTTCTGGAGAAGGATAAGAAGAAAAGTATAAGGATTTTTCCTTCAGCATAGCGAAGATTAGTCAGGATGAGTTCTGAAGGTTCTATCATCAGGTGATCACCTGAGCTGTGAAATTCAATAGTGGAAAAAAAGTATTGACTAAATAAAATCTGAATTTTTTTAAGTAGTGTTACTTTGGAAGCTGTGTTCTTACCATTATAGCTGACCATCATCAAAAGTTTCAGGTGAGCAGTCTACATTTTGGTCTGGAAATCAGCTTGGAGTTTTGCAGGATAATTATTATTTAATACTATACTGCTGCAGTGTTTGGAGACCTTATCCAAGTCAGGGCTCCATTCTGCTAGGCACTATACAAACATATAGTATATGACAGTCAAAGATAAAGCTTTCTTGGGGGTTTTCCAGAACTTCCTTGATTTCAGCAGTGGCAGAAATATGACAAGGACAATCCTTTTTGCAATATGTTGGTGCCATCCTAATTTTGGCTGGAACCAAAATATTGCAAAAATGCCAAGGTATGTGTTGATTAATGTTTTGAAAGTTAACCAACCTTTTGTAAACCTCAATTTTATATTTGTTTGGGCTGAAGATTTGAATCAGTTTATCTGAACCAGTTCCCATCCCTACTTATGATACTGACTGAGATTATCACGAGAAGAAACTAAAAGTAGCTTAACCTCTTCAGTTCCACCAAAATCCATTCCAAATGTTTTTTCTTGAGATCTGCTTCCACTGCCCATCTGTAGCCCTAAAAGACATTTTTAAATTTAATTATTTACTGTTTTTATAGGCTTTTCTAACTTGTTATAACCTATATAAATCTTGCCCAAGTTAAATTTCCATTTGGCCAACTGACTAGCTAGTGTACTGTGAAAGAGCAGGCATTTCTGAATACATAATAAATAATGAATAGGATTTGAAGTACTTTCTGATGCGCATACATACAGGGCTAAATTCTCAGTTGCATTCTCAATCTGCTGAACAAAGCTCAAAGGAGAGCACAGCTGGTTGCAACTCCTTGATTCTGGGGCCAGTTTTAACCTTTACCATGAAGGGAGCTGGATCTTCATGAGAGAACCTGGTCCATAAACTTTTTTCTTCTTTCAGGGAAATTTCTCTGCAGCATTGTTTTGTTTGGTGGAAGGCAAAAGACATCCCATATCTGTCAAGAAGTCTGAAATTATGATCAGGTATGTTGGTTAGAAAAACATAAGAGTGATTTGCTTCCATTTTTCACAATATATTTAACTAAAACTCTATGAGGAATGGAATGTTGAGAGGTGACTCCAGCAATTGAACTGGCTAATAATAAAAGAGTGTAAATTCTCCTGTGCATACCAAATGAAAATACACCCTCAAGAAAAAAAATCCATGTGCCTACATTTGTTATAAGGGTAATAATGACCTTGGCACAAGGCATTTCCTAAGGATTTTTAATGACAAGCTGGAGTTAATGGCCTTTGGCTGGAGTTTGGCCCTTAAACTCCTCCCAGACAGTCATTAATCCCCAGGAAATGCTCTTCTCCTTGATTCTTATTGCTTAACTGAAAGATAAAAGTAGAGTGTAAATAGCCCTTTGCATAGTAAATATGATTATTGTTAATTTTGTAAAGTGCCTTTCCTCCCAAAGAGATTTACACACTATGGGTCCTATTCTGAAAGAGCAAGAAAAACTGTTTTGCTCAGGTGAATATGGGCTATAACACAGCAGGCTGGGCTCAAGAAAGGAGTCCTCATGCCCAACATCTATCCCAGGACTCGGACCCCATTAGCTGTCCCACTACCAGCTTCTGGTTGTTGCTGGTTATGAGAAGGAGTAGTACACATAGCCCACCATCCTCTTCTGACACTGGGTTTTACCCATGAGGATCCAAATTTGTGGAGACTGTTTGTGGGAGACCTGTCAAGTCTCTGCAGACAGGCAGCTGAGTGCAACAGCAGAGAATATGTGCAACTTTGTCTCCACTGTATAGCTGAAGTAGATCCATATAAGTGGCCTCAGAATATAGTCCTACATAGATATAACACCACTGCAAGTTAACTACCTTTGGAATGAGACTTATGCACAGCACACTGCAGAATACTGAGGGAAGGAGCAAGTGTTTGTCACATTATAAGAGAACAGAGCAAAGTCTTACCTTTTAAGGTCTCATCTGAAACATCCCCCAGAACCATTAAACTCAGTTTACCAACACCAGAAGGATGAAGATCTGAACTGACCCTGCCAGTGTTAAACCAGTGTTTTCAGGGAGCCTCTGGCCTTCTCCACTCCCTTTGTCCTGCTCATGTGGCACAAAGGAAGTCCAAACTTGCCATAATTTGCAGCTCAATCCTGCAAGGTGTTGAATTGTCTAGCAAAGCACCTAAACGTGCTTATCTTCATGATGGGAATAATCCCATTGAAGTCAATTGGATTACTCAGATGCTTAAAGTGAACCACGTTACATTTGTTGCTGGATCAGGGCTTCACTGTTCAGCACCTTGCAGAATTGAACTCCTTCAGTCTGATTCTGCACCAGTTGATGTCAGTTTTAAAAATCCCAATGATTTAAATTGTGCAGGATCATGCACTTTATGCTCAGACCACTAAACCATCCTTTGAAGCTATACCATGATCTTCAGCATATTTTGGTTAAGGAGTTATTTTTACAGTGAATGAATGAGAAACTACGTGAAAGAGCATAGTAATGATTTATAAAATGTCAGTGTACAGTATACATAATTCCTACAATATGACCATTTTCTAGCTTTAAATATATTTAATAAGTATAGTGATACTAACAATTAAATTTTAGATCACATGTTAAATACACCAGACGGCCTACAAACATTTTCTACAAAAAAGAGATAATAAACATTTTAAAATCTTGCATAGCTGAGGTTGTATCACAGACACACACAAAAAATAGCTTGGTCTTTGTAGAAATCACATAAAATTTTCATAGCTGTTTCTTTTTAAGAAATTTCTGTAGCTAAAGATAGCAAAGCTTACTAGACAATTGAATTACAAGTTCTCTGAACAAGAAATAATAGGTTTTACTATGATTTTAAATGGTGTGCTGTGAAAGCTAGCTAAATGACGTTTTAAAATCTCTTTTCAGTGGTAGCAGATTTTGTTAAAAGAACAGGCCTCTTGTATTTTCCCCCTGCAGTTTCTTAATTAGGTTTTCTTTATTACATCACAAACACTAATCATAACATTACCTGGTTACAGATCAGACTTAACATGTCTTTCAGATCTACATTAATGTACTGGCAGAGCTAAGAGCACCGTTTATTAGAGTTCCATTTATAATTTCTTTCTATGGCACAGAACATCCATTATCAAACAACATGCCTTGCAAACCATGAATCCTGGAGATATCAATGTTATTGCAATTCCAGCTCTGACAATGAAGACCCCCAAACCTTTCAGAATATTTACTTTACCCTTACAATAGCATGAGAAAAATTCCAGATGGGGTCAAGTTCTTAGTTCTTCCAGCCATCTGTTCTTAGCCACAGCTTGCTCTTGTTCATGTGCCATGCAATGGATTTTCTGATTAAAAGTCATGTTGCATCCTATACTTGGCCTACATTTGTGTTGAATACTGAGTTATGAATAAACATTAAAGAACTTACTTAATGACATGTATTATATAGTCATTGGCAACATTTTGCACACTACTGTACGCAACACCAAAAATCACATTTAAAGTGTTTCACCACTATATCTTATGTGTTTTCAGTAAATGTACTTAATGTCTGGAAAAATCATTCAAAAGCACTTCTTCCCAAGATGACACTAGGCAAGTGCCTTTCTCATCATAATATTTTGCACCTATCTATAGTGGCTTTAATATGAGGTTCTCAAAGTTAAATACAAAAGTAGGTAAGTATTATGATTATTTCAGTTTTACACGTGAGGGAACCAAGGAACAGGAAAGCTAAGTAATTTGCTCAAGGTTAAGTTAATGACAGAATCAGGAATAGAAATTAGGTCTCAACTCCAAGTCCCCTGTTTATTCACTAGGACCCCAATCCACAAAGATATTTAGGTGCCTATTTTAGGCTCCAGTATGATCCACAAAATTCCCCCTGAATGGTATAAGAACCTGAACTCATTCAGCACCTAAGTTTTCAGGGTAAAAGTTTCCTAGGTGCCTACGTTCCTGCTCTGAGCAGGTGCACTGCTGCCTCTATCTAGGCATCCAGATGCCTCTCTCCTGCCTAAGCCCCAAGGTGATACACAAACCAGGGGAGACAGGTGGATGAACACCTATTTTTTGTGAAGAGCCTAAACCAGTAGGGTTACTTACGCTGCCTATCAGATCAGGTCCCATTCAACACCCATCTGTCAGAGAAGAAAGTGCCCACCATTTAACTTTTAGTCCTGTGGTTAGAGCACTTGCCTGAGATGTAGGAGACAAGGTTCATTTTCCCCTGCTCTGCCTGAAGGGGAGAAAAGGATTTGAGCAGGGCTCCCCCACCTCTTAGGAGACTGCTCTAACCACTGAGTTATGAGATATTCTGATGTTGAGGCTCCCTCAGTTTCTCCTGTTGAAGCTGTTCCACTGTGGATAAAGAAAGAGCAATTGGAGCACGGAGACTGGACTTGGTGTCTCCCAGATGGGTGCCTTAATCACCAGGCTACAGAGTTGTTCTCACTCTCTCTGGCCTAATGACTATTTAAGTATTTATCCACAGTGGAACAGTCATTGGACCAGAAAGCACATGAACAAGAATGAGTATAGCCTGATAGTTAGGGTGCTCACCTGTGAGGTGGAAGACCCAGGGTTCAGTTCTTTTGCTCCACTCACTCTTTAATGATTTAATCCAGTGTGGAATAGCTTCAACAGGAGAGATGGATGGAATCCAACATCAGAATATCCTATAGCCCAATGATCAGAGCACCTGCCTGAGAGCAGGAGAGCCCTGTTCAAATCCTTTCTCCCATCTGGCAGAGGGGGGAATTGCACCTGGGTCTCCTACATCTCAGGTGTGTGCTTTAATGACTGGGCTAAAAGTTATAAAGTGGGCACCTACCCTCCAGGCCACTTTGTGTGGAGGAAGCAGGTGCCTAACTTATTTCCCCCAAGAGACTACTTAGGCACCTAAGCTGCCTGACTCTAGGAGCCAGGTTACTGTTTGTGGATTGCTAAGCAGAGACAGGCACCTATCTTCGTGAGAAGGGCGAGGCTCAGTCCATAACCCTCTCATCAGCATCTCCTATTGGCTATCTGAGGTGGCTTCCCACCTACTGTGCTGGCTTTTGTGGATCACATTCTAAGACATCTATCTCTCCCCATTTATTGTATAGGGAGCCAATTCAGACTATGTGGAATGAAGTGCTCTTCCTTATTTTTCTAGGCACTTACAAGTTAGGCACTATGGCTCAGTGTTGCGGTGCCTAAGCTCCTTTGAGAATCTGGGCCTAGATCACCTTGCCTCTAATACAAGACCCTACCATCTCAAATGTTGTTTAGCTCTGTAGGTGTGGCTGCATATAATGCATTGTGATTAATTTATTTCATTCACTGAAGAACAATAAAATCTATATAGGACTAAAACTGCTGCTAAGCCTTAGCAGCATGCTAACTTTTACTTGCTGATTGGATCAGACTGGATGCTTCTCATATTCAGTTACCCACAATTTTGCTCACCCGTTTAACAAATTTGTAACATTTGATCATTTGAGGTGAGAACCTGTTCATAGCAGAGTTTTGATATACAGTCAACCAGAGAATAAACAACCTGTTCATAGCAGAGTTTTGATATACAGTCAACCAGAGAATAAACAATTTTCTAAATGATCCAATTCAGGTTTGAAAATAGTAGCAAAGTTTGTTTACTCTGACTTGCATGAGCTACATTTTAGCAAGAAAAAAAAAGACATGACCATTAGTCCATGATCAAGTCAGTTAATCTGTCTGCGGCAGCCATTAATAACAGACGCTTCAGAGGAAGTTAAGGAGCATAATATAACTATCTTATTGTGCATTCTTGTTCATGGCTGGAGAATCACTTAGCCCACTATCAGTGCTTTCTATAGGTCCTGGGGCTGCACACTAGCTTTTTGCACTCTTGCCTTGCCTGCACTATGCACTGAGGCAACGCTATCAGAGGAACTGAAACAGGAGCATAGGGAAAGCCCATAAAGTGTAGAAGCATAAGGATGCATGAAGACGGCCTTCCCACACACTTCCTTTTACAGAGCACCAGTCTTCCTAAAATAACCCTTCAAACCAATAAATCAGCTACAAATTAAGGGCCAGATTCACCAGAACATTTCAGCTGTTTTGTGCTGTTCTGGTGATAAAAAAGCAGCTATAGCCCCAGTTTAACTGACTAGTGTGCTTTGGCTGCTTTGCATTACTGTGGTGTACTGGTGTCAAGGTTCCTTCCCCACTCTGAACTCTAGGGGACAGATGTGGGGACCCGCATGAAAGCCCCCTAAGCTTGTTTCTACCAGCTTATGTTAAAACCTGGTACTCCGCCACCACCAAGTGCTTTAACAAAAAACAAGGAAAGGACCACTTGGAGTTCCTCTTCCCCCAGAATATCTCCCCAAGCCCTTACACCCTTTTTTCTGGGTAGGCTTGAGAAATATCCCCCCCAAACTCCTACACCCCTTTCCCTGGGAAGGCTTGGTAATCCCCTCACCAATTAGTTCTGGTGAACACAGATCCAAACCCTTGGACCTACAAACAATAAAAAATCAATCAGGTTCTTAAAAGAAGAATTTTATTAAAAGAAAAAATAAACTTTATTTTTGTAAAGTCAGGATGAAAAATAACTTTACAAGGTAATCAAATTCAAAAAGCCCAGAGCAACCCCCTCTAGCCTTAGGTGCAAAGTTACAGCAAACAAAGGTAAAGTCTTTAGCAAAAGGAGCATTTACAAGTTAAAAAAACAAAGATAAAACTAACACGCTGTGCCTGGCTGTTACTTACAACTTTAAAATATGAAAGACTTGTGCAAAAAGGTTAGGAAAACATAAATTAATGTCCAGTCCCTCTTAGTCCCAAAAGCAAACACACCCAAAAACAATGAGCACACAAACAAAAGCCTCCCCCACCCCAAGATTTAAAAGTATCTTGTCCCTTTATTGGTCCTTTGGGTCAGGTGTCAGCCTGGTTACCTGAGCTTCTTAACCCTTTATAGGTAAAAGGATTTTGGTGCCTCTGGCCAGGAGGAATTTTATAGTATTGTCTACAGGAGGGTTGTTACCCTTCCCTTTCTAGTTATGACAACTGGTGAATCTGAACTTGAAAGTTGTTTTTTAAAGGTTTTTATGGTTGATAGCTCACATTTCCAAATCATTATAAGTATCCCAAGGTAGCATTCTCTTTGGTTTCTTGTATTCATGTATAAAATTTTAAATTAAAAAAAAAAAGAAAATTCCAAGACAAAAAAACAAACTAAACCTACACCACGGTGAAGTTAAGACTGAAGATACCTTTCAGCAACTTAAGGGTAAAAAAAATTACAGTGATGTAATTATCTCCAAACCAAGCATTACAAACCCATGATCTTCAGAGTTAAGACTACATTTAAAAGAAAACCCATGAAATGAAAAGAAAAAGGGAAAAAACATGATAAAGAAAAGAAACGCACAGTTAAGGCACCCGACCAACCTTAAGTCTGCCCTGTGGTGACACTTGGGGCGGGGGGTGAAATAAAGGAGGGGGTGAAATAAACTATTGTTTTAAAAACCAATTTAAACTAACCTGGAATCACAAACTGTAAAATGACTTCATCAACATTGTATGATTATTGCATGGCATTATTACAGGGCAGAGTTAAGGGTCTTTTGGTGATTTAATTGTACATTTGCATATCTATATATTTGGATTTATTTTATATATAATCTTAACTCTGAATATCCTGGGTTTATAATTTGTGGATTTGGGATAATTACAACATCCCTGTGATATTTCTTTATCCTTTTATGTTACTTATACGTACTCAACCTTAACGCTATCTTAATATAATTTTTGGTTTTGGAATATATTTGCATATAATATTACATTTATATGTAAATGTAGTACAACCTTCAATATATAGTGCATCTGTCTAATAATAGCTTGCACTTAAATCATGCCTTTTATCCCAACGGGCTTTATAAACTACGTAAAGTCTAGTTTATAAAGGCCTTTGGAATAAAAGGTACTATATAGATGTAAGTGGTTATTAGTTGTGAATCAAATACACTATAAATATGGATTTTAAGGTGATCCAATGTAAATATTCAGTAGAGGCGGCAAGAATTTTAGAAAACTAGAGAACACTATTTTAACAAGAGAAAGATAGGAAAACAAATTGATATTTTGTCTGGGATGTCATAAGGAAGGGACTAAATCTGAAGATAGACAAGGTTAAAGAAAGGTTAATACCAATAAAGGAAGAAGGATTGCTAAAACAACTGAGAAGAGATTTATGAAAGAGTGCATTCCAGAAATTTGCAATTATGGATATTGCAGGCAAAAGAGTGTGGATGACAAACTGTTTCTTTAAACAGCGAAGGCACTGGAATATTGGGGTAGTATTTCCTTTTGGAGGTCAAAGAAACACTATATTGCACTGTTCAATAAACTAAGTGAAGGAATGGGAAATAAAAAGGAGACATAAAACAAATGGAGATAGGTTTATGGCTAATGTAGAAAAGTGGTGGTGGTGAGTGGGGAAGTGGTTACTCACTAACGGCACCTCTTGTTCTCTACAAGCATTGCCCCAAAATGCTACATTCCAGGGGCTGCATGCTACGTAATCGCAGAACCTTTTTGAGTAATAGTTGGCAGTTAGATGGCACATGCAAGGAGTGATAAAACTGGGAAATGCTTTTGTTTAGGTTCTTAAATCATGCCCTGCATCATAGTAACTGAGTTCCTTGCCTGGGCACTCCATACTGAATACTACTTTAGATATTTTTGGTAACAGTTTTTCTCCTCACTATCTCTGAACAGAGCAATATACCTGGGGCTAAGAGGGATGGTCTAATCGATCAGTGCTTTTGCAGATCTTGTGGACCAAAGCCCTCCCTCCACTCATGTATGGAGTTTGTTAGAGGAATACCCTCTATTTGAGATTGGAATAGTCGCTGGAGGGGGACTGGGGTGCAGTTTACAGCCTGCCCACAGATTGTGGGGTGAATTTTATGTCCTTTCTTCCCTGAAGGATTTACTGTAAAGCCCATTGACTCAGGCTTTGTGCAGGAAGGGGTAAATTCCACCCATAGTAGATTAAGACCCAATTACATGAAGGATGCCCTAAAAAACCCAATTCCTTTTTATGTCTTGACAACAATGTACTTTGTGTGCACGTGTACTCTAATAACAATTATGCATATCATATATGTTAGAACGCTTTAGCTGGAAACCTAGAAAGTATTAGAACTAAATATTTGCCCTCAATAGTATTGAGTGGTTAAATATTTAAAGATTAAGTTAGATTGATCACATAGAATAAACTGCTGTATGTGGATGATGTGATGGTTGGTTCTACACTCTAACACACAGAAGTTGATACCTAAATTATTAGAACTCATCAAAAGGTTTGAACGCTTGTCTGGATATAAGATTAAATGGAAGAAGTCTGACACATTCCAAATAACTTAATACACATTAGTAGGTCTTGCCAAGTCAAAAGTGCCATAAAAATCAGTGTGCTGAGAGTATGGTGCTTAGTATATGGGAATCCAAGCATTGTGTAAATATCATGGTCTGTTCTTTTTTCTGATGTACAGTAACTCCTCACTTAAAGTCATCCTGGTTAACGTTGTTTTGTTGTTACGCCGCTGCTGATCAATTAGAGAACATGCTCGTTTAAAGTTGTGCAATGCTCCCTTATAACGTTGTTTGGCAGCCGCCTGCTTTGTCCACTGCTTGCAGGAAGAGCAGCCTGTTGGAGCTAGCTGGTGGGGGCTTGGAACCAGGGTGGACCGGCAGCCCCCCTATCAGCTCCCCAGTCCCCTAAGTTCCCTGTGCGGCAGCTGCACCACAGGCTATCAATTGCCGGCAGTTCAGCTGTCCCTCCCCCCCACTGCCATGTGCTGCTCCTGCCCTCAACCTTGGAGCTGCTCCCGGGGAGCCTCATGCTTGCTGTATAGGGGTCGGGAAGAGGGGGAGCTAATGTCAAGGTGTCTCTCTCCCCCTGCTCCTGCCCCCCGCTTACCTAGGGTGACCAGACAGCAAGTGTGAAAAATCGGGACGGGGGTGGGGGTAATAGGTGCCTATGTAAGAAAAAGCTCCAATAATCGGGACTGTCCCTATAAAATCGGGACATCTGGTCACCCTACACTTACCCCATCTCCATAGAGCAGGGGGAGGAGGGAAGACAAGACAGGGCTCAGGACAGAGGGAGCTTGCTAGCTGCAGCTGTTGTTTCAACTTGCTGATCTACTTAAAAAGGCAATATACTTGGGTCACTGTACTTAAAGGGGCAGTGCTCATCTCTTACACACACACACACACACACACACACACACACACACACACACACACACACACACACACACACACACACACACACACACACACACACACACACACACACACACAGAGTCTCTGTCTGCCATGCTGTCTCCCCTCCCTCCATTTGTGCTGCCTTGTAGACGATGAGGCTACATTAACAACAGTGTGTTAACCCTTGAGGGCTCAGCTGTTCTAGTTCATCATTTAGCAGTAGGGCATCCCTGGGAAATATCCCACCCTCTTCCACCCTCTAACTTCACCACCTCAACCATGTTTCACGATCATCATTGGTGTGTACAGTATTAAATTGTTTGTTTAAAACTTATACTGTGTGTGTGTATGTATATAAATATAAAATATAGTATTTTGTCTGGTGAAAAAAATTTCCCTGGAACCTAATCCCCCCACTATTTACATTAATTCTTATGGGGAAATTGGATTTGCTTAACATCGTTTTGCTTAAAGTCACATTTTTCAGGAACATAATTACAATATAAGCGAGGAGTTACTGTATATAAATGGTTGGAACACACCTCTGCATGTAACAGGGTTTTTGTCAGGAGTTTCTGGACGCACATAAGCAAAAGGGGAAAACACCCAACCCAGAGAGGAATACATGCAGGCATGCATGTTATATCCGGTCGTGTTATATTGGGGGTAGAAGTGTATAATAAGATCCCAGGATGTATTCCTCTCAGGGTAGAGGTGTATTGTGCCAATGCCCCCTCCTACCAGTATCTGAGTCCAGTACAGCTGTCCTTCTGTGTGACACTCTGAAGCCTAAATGTCTGTTGAGTCAGTGTGAAGCAATGGAAACTGCTACAAGCATCGCTGAGAGCTCTCTTTATTCAGAATATCACCAGGTTCAATCATCATTGGGATTCACAGCTTCTTACTGTCCAATTTTTAAGTTCTCAGCCATACAGACTCCTCACAGTCATGCAGCAGCAAGGCATGTATTCATGCCATGTGAAGAGTCCTAGACCACTGTGATATCAGAGGTAACTCAACCTGCCCTTCATTCCCCACTCTTACTCTATAGTTAATTGCATGCAACAATTTCATTGGTTTTGAACCTGCAACGATTTACTTTTTTTCTAAACAAAATTATTACACTTTGGCAATTATGTACACTTTCAATACAATTATTTCAATATGGCAGATTACGTATATAAGAGAAACTCATCTACTTTATATCTCTTATCATTCCACCCGTCCCCACAGTTCTCCATGTTGTCCTCCATTGGACAACCATTATACTTTGCTGAATGTCTAGTGCTCTGGGAAGCAATATGGAAGGATTTTGCTTTCTCATCTGTCTGTTCTGCAGCATCACTCTGGGATATTTGTCAGTTAGCTGATTTAAATCAGTATAAAGAGATAATAAAATTTGATTTTTTTTTATTATTTCATAACATCAAAAGGATAGCTTTGGTAACTTTTTCAAAATGTCTTGGTGTGATGGAGTAAGGGATTACAAGGAAAGGATGTTGCAAATGGTAAAAATTTGTATGCACTATAGGTCACATTTTAGTTCCAAACAATCAGTAATGCCCCAATAAAAAAATAAACGTAGTTATCCTAAGATGTATTGAAGGATCCTAAGAAATGTATTAAAATTTCAATTCAGACCAACAATATTTGCACTTAACAATCAAGATTTCACAGGAAAAATGGGTGTTTGCTTTAGGACTTTCAGTGCCAACTGTAGTAGCTAACATAGTAGAATGATGTCATTTGTCTTTAAGCACAATATTATTTTATTTTAATTACCGTATGTTAATCATTTCATTTTTGTAATAATAAAGGCATTCTAAGTTTTTTTTTCAGTTTTAAATGCACTATCACTTCATATCTGGAGACCAAAGATCAAATCATGATTTAGGTCATGAATGAATATGAGTTTTGTAATTACATTCTAGTTCCTAGCAGACAGTTGTCTACATCACAAAAGCACTGAAAATTGGTTCAGACATGATTTTACCCCTTTTTATATGCAGATTTACTACTTTTATTCCTGCTTCCAACAATTTAAATCAGTTTCCTTTTTTATTGTTTGAATGATATTAAGGACTTTCACGTTCTTAAATGTATAAATATACATTGTATTTTTTATGTGTGCAACAATGAAGAATATATTAATATATATGAAACTGATATTCTGATTCAGTGAGAGAGCATGTGAGGCAAAGAGATTAGCTTTCTGTACTTTATGCCCTTTTATACAATTCATAGAATCTTTTCACAGAGAAGCAAAAGGGAATGTCATACAGAGTCAGCTTTCTGCATCTGTGTGCTGCACTCAGTTCCTGTGCATCAGGCTACAAAAATGCTGACATTGATCAAGTATGCTACTGTTACCTGGGATTCTTTCAACCCAAAGCTCTTGGTAACTTTTACTCTGTGCGAGGTAGTGTCAGGACATAAATCAGGGGAGACATGGCCATCTGACCGATAGCTGGCTGGCACAAACAGGACAACACAAGAGTGCTTTCACTTAAAGCTACACTTTACTTAGTCTCAAGCACTTACACACGTCCACAACGGATTAGTAAAAAACCCCCAACCCTTGATAATTACCAATGCTGAGCGTGGCTATCGAGTGAAACAGCGGCAGGCTTCTGGTGGCCAAATCTTCCATCTGCCAGTAGGGACCGCAAGATGTATCCAGAGGGAGAGTCCAAAGGAGTCCCCAAACGAGTCCAGCTATCTCAAGCTTTTCCCCCTTATTTATACATTAGTAATAGAATGACATGTCCCTTAAAGAAAATGTGTTAAGCAAGCAGTTCCAATGGGCAAGCAAGAGGTTCCTTCTGATTATTGATTAACCAGGTGTGGGTTTTTCCAGAGTTTGCAGCCTTGAGACCTCAATAGACATTCCTGGGGTACATTGTGCTCTTTTAAAATGCATGTATCAGCAACTTCAACACAATTCTTATCAGGAAGGATACGGGGTCAAGCTGCCCTTTCTGTGGCACCCCAAAACTTGCCCCCCCTCCCCGCCTTGGTCAAGCTGAGACTGCTGAATGGCCAATTTACAGTTTGCTGACTAGGCTGCCTTTAACAATAAGCTATAGTGGTTTCAGGCACTTTACTGGTTTGCCAAAGTCTCCCCGTACACTACCATCCCACAACAGCAGCAGGGAGTTAAGGAACATTTTTATGTCTTTTTGCTTTCCTCAGTATCTTGGGAGTGATTAACTTCACTCATGTTTTCTCTGTGGCACCTGCTGAGAATGGTGAGAGGTACAGGAACAGGAAGTATTTTCACAGTATGATTACACAAGGGAGTTTGTGATAGTAGAAATATAATCAGTATTTGAACTGAATATTTCAGCTCATCTCACAATCCATATACAGTAAATTGAAAAGATAGGCAAGCAGCCAAATAATGAGGACTGAACACACATTTGGCTAGTTGGTAAGGATGTGATATAAAAGTAAATCACTAGTTTAATAAAGGTAAACATATGTGTTATAAAGGACTGCAAAACATTTGGGACACAGTTTGAATAAAGGACAAGAGAACTATGAAATCTGTTGTAATGAATACCAAATACCCCTGGAATACTGCAGGCCAAATTCTTCAGAATCCCACAGAAGCTCCTCTGTCAGAGACTTGCACTTACTGAGCTCCGTGGGGAGGAGGAATGACCACTGTCCCTTGAACCACAAAAAATAACTGCACAAAACTTACCTTACAGAATGTGTCTCCCTCCCCCCTCCAATATACAATTAGCCATACCCCTGAAAGGGGGTGTTCAGTAGTAGAGAGGGGAGGCATTGGCTTCATGTTTTCTTTTGGTCTTCTTTTAGTTCCATAGTAGGGATGGAAGGGTACCAAATCATGCCCTCTCAGTGAGGACCTCAAGGAAACTGAGAGTTAAAACTCACTGAAAGCCAGATCCATATTTGGTATAAATCAGTAAATCAGTACTATTAGTATAGTATGCTGATTTCAATGTAGCTAAACCAATTTACATCAGTTGAAAATCTGGCCATGAGTTTCCAGTCCCCTGAGGTTTTCCCACACAGAGGATGACTTTGCCATATATACTTTTACTCCAAAAATAAAATACACAAATATTCATAGACCTAGTAAAAGTGTTCAGATGAATCTTAAAAACTGATGTCCACATGTCTGAATAACACAGGAGATGGCCTATAGCTCAAATACTGGAATGTCTACAAGTTGTTTGCAGTAATAGTCACATAGCATAAGATGACTATCAAAATATATACTTCTGTGTTACAAGAAAAATTTCAAGTGGGTAGACAATAAGAAATAGGGGGAAAAGGGAAGCAGGAAATAGAAATCACTAGAGAAGATATTGGAAAAATATAGTCCTAAACTAATTCCTCAAGATATCTTGTTTAAATTACCATAACACATTATTTTTACAACTTAATAAACAATTGTGCAAAGGGACATTGTCAATTTAAAAATAAGGCCCCTGCTCTGGCCCCTTTGTGCGAGTGGCATAAAGGGGCCCTAAAAGCCTCTTATCCAGCCAGGAGAGGATTCCTCTCATGCAGGCATTGTGGAATACAATTGCAAGTCTGCCCCCACAGAGCTCCTGGCAAAGCCTGGCATAGGAGGCATGCCAAGGGTGGGAAGACACACGAGAGCACTACAGAGATTCCAGGCAGTGCTGCAACCCAGAGGGCAGTGTGGGGAAGCTGCCATAACTAATCCCCCCGCCCCCTTGGATGTGAGTTTTCTGCTGCACCTATTAGCCATGAAACAGAAAATGTCTTCCCATATGATGTAAACAAATTCCTTTTACCTACCTTGCTAACACCAGCTTAGATTATTAAAAGTGAAAGAATGTTAAAAATCTAATTTACTTGTCTCCATGCTTTTTATTTTTGCATATCTCTCGGCATAGGTAATGAAAAGCTATACATTTAATTTCACTTGTGCTCATAGTATTTTTCATTTTCTGGCTCTTACAGCTGAATTGTTTGGGTTCTAAATACTGCAGAGCAATGTTTATTTGTTGAAAAACAACCATTGGTGTGGCTTCATTGAAGTCAATGGAGCTACGCTGATTTACACCAGCTGAGGATCTAGTGTCCAATGTCTAGCTGTATAAAAATGACATTCCAGTCTATGGTATAATGAGAGCAATACCCAACACCCCCCCAACAAGTTCAGTCCTGCACAGACAGTAATAGCTGTGTTATTTTTCTATGTTTGGTTTGAGTCACTGCTATAACTTTGTCAGACAAAGTGCTTTCTCCTACCTGCAGTGATAATAAATGTGCGTGCACGCACACACACACGTACACACACTAATCTTCATAGTCAAGCAGCTCTGTTGTTTAGACAAAAAGTTTCGTTTTTTCCTCTTGGCCATAGAGTACACTGTAGTGTCCCTAGTTTCCCTGGATGATTAGGCAGGACTATCACAGCATGTAGAAAAGCCTGAAACTTGAAAATAAACTAAAACTGCAGAAATATGATTCTCAGAAGCAGCATCAAGATTTTGGGAATCAGATTGCTTGTGAACTTTCCCATTTCAGAGACACTCAGACAAATTAACATAACCTTGTGCAGAGACAGAAAAATCACCCCTCTCTGCTGAGAGGGATTGTTGGTTTATTTTATAGGAAATACAGAAATAAAGTATAGGTGATTCAGAAATAACACACAAACCACAGAAAAATAGTGAACGCTTCACAAGAGTCAGGGGTTTGGATATTAAACAGCTGTGATGCTTGGAAGGAAAGGAGTTGTAGAATGGACCCCATTTGAAGGTATTAATGCAAGATAGAAGAAATACATTATATAAAGTGGAAGATTTTCAAAGGCATAAATGGCAGTTAGAAATGGCATATTTATGCCATTTTAAATCTTCACCAAATGATGTATAAACGTCAGTCAACTAATGTACTTGTCAATATATATGCATCATTGTCCTCTCTGGATGGAATCAGACCTTCTCACGTGATTATATTGCCTTGTAGCAACTGTCCTAACAAACCACAGATCTATATCACATGATCTCTCTTGGAGAGACTCCATTAGTTAATGTGACAGAGGTCTGTTGTGTTTTTTGTTTTGTTTTTTAAGCCCAAGGTCCTGGCTCTTTAACGCTGCATGTTTTATTTAGCTGGTGATTGTAATGTGTATGAATTATACCATGTATGCATTGATAAATTGTATTTGCCATGCACCTGTGAGTGCCTCACCTGCACTTTGGCCCATTAATCTAACTCCTGCTGTATTTCTTCTAACATTCCAAACCTCTGAGCAGCTTCAAACAGCTGTGATTTTTTTTCAAAACCTGCCAAAGAGATGTTTCCTCTCCCCCCCACCCCGGTGAATTTTCCCCGCCAAATTATGCTGGACCAAGGACCAAGATGGGAGCATTTAGTCCTGCACCAAAGAAAATTGTAAGGTCTGGTTTAGCTCATAAACTTTCAGGGCTAAACATGGGAGCTTTTAAACCACTGGAAAGGGGAGATATTCCCAGGTTTCCAGTACTTGCATCTAGATCTGGAAAATCCTATTCTGAGATAGCAGACCGTACAGTCATGGCATTCTTATGTATAGGAATGTTATTTTAGATAATTTTTAGAAGATTCTAAGATTTATTGTCAAGCATCAGAGGGGTAGCCCCGTTAGTCTGGATCTGTAAAAGCAGCAAAGAGTCCTGTGGCACCTTATAGACTAACAGACGTATTGGAGCATGAGCTTTTGTGGGTCAATACCCACTTCGTCACATCACATGCAATACGTCTGTTAGTCTATAAGGTGCCACAGGACTCTTTGGTAAGATTTATTGGTTATATTTTCTCTTTGAGACCTGGACAGCTGGACTACGTGTGATGTTATAAGCACAGGGATATGAAAAACAATACCAATAATATTTTTAAAACACATTTTTTCCCCTGTAAAATAGTGGTATAAAAGTTCTGTTGGCATTCACTTGAGATGGCATACATAATTCATTCATAACATTATCATTTGTAATGTGGCCACCCCAAATGAGTGTTAATAAAACAAAATCATACTATCAGGTAACCTCTCTCTATATTTCTCCATCCAGTAGAATGGCACATTTTATATACACAGACACACTCTAGTGATTCTATTTCACATTTGCCATTATTATTTTTTTCCTGATCATTTTCCCTTCAATACTTTCTTATTTTTTACCTATTTCATATATAATCATTCCCATGACTGTTCTCATATGGGATTTTCTTCTCCCTATACTCTCTTGTATATTTTAACAACTTCTGACATGTTGTAATGATCTTTAGTTAGATGGCTGTGTGGGGATTAGAGCCAAAATAAAAAAACTGGCATACATGAAGAATGATTATATTGATAGTGTAATTGATAGGTTGATTAATAAAGGCAGCTTTTTGCTACATACTACAGAAACATAGGATATAACTTCAGATCAGACCAATCAAGGTCAAAATGGAAAAATGTTACGGTATCCTACTCAAACTCCCTCCATTGTACCAGAATAGCTGGATGCATCTGCTAAATTGATCATCAGTAAAAGAGTTAATAAATTTTGACATCCAAGTAAAAATTAACACAATTGATAGAAAATAAATATAAATTCTCCTATGTTTTTATTTGACAAGAAAGAGAAAGAGTGAAATAGTTAAAGACACAAGTTATGAATTGAAGTCACAGTGTGAATGTGGGCATTACACCCAAAGCTCAGTTTTGTGTTTTCCAGATGTGCTGGATGTGTGGGAAACATCCCAGACAGTTTGTATTAGTGAGTTAAGAAAGTAATCTTGTTTGAAAAGCAATTTGCCACTACCCAGAAAAGCACCTAAAAATTTAAAAATCCAACACTTTTAAATTCATCTGGCAATAGTTATTTGACAAAAAATATAAAAACAGTGTAAGAAACATTAACAGGTGGAGATATTAGTATTAGAATAGCTAAACTCTGAGGGGAGAAAGAGGTAAGTAATATTTTTACTATTAATCTACAAGTGGTATTCTTACAATTACAGACTGTAATGTAAAGCCATCTTAAACACCTGACACAAATAAGTGTTAAAAAATTCAGGGCCTAAGACAATGCTCATTGAAGTCATTTGGAGTTTTTCCACTGACTTCAAGGGACTTTTGGATCAGACATATTTAATGCCACTGCTCTGTTAAGGAGGAAAGAGGGAGAGAGTGATATAGTCAGTGATTTTTTCACAACGGGAGATGGGGGAAGGAACATTTTAGAGAGAGACGGAAATACAGGTGCAAAGTTGCTCAAAAATTCTTGACTGAGGTTGCGCTAGGAACAAGGATGTGAGTGGATAGCTAGATGAGTCTGAGCAGGTGTGTGTAAGTGGATGAATGTGTGAAGCGGTTTAGAGCAGATGGGTGAGACAGAATAGGATGTGAATAAGAGATAAAGGGAGATGAGTTAAGAGGAAGGCAGTGGGGAGAAAGATGGGATGAAGAAGAGCTTGAATTGAATGATTGTAAGGGAGACTGAATGAGAGGAAAACGAGGAAGAATTAAGAGGAAACAGTGAATGAGGATAACTAGACTGAAATTAGGAGAGTGAATGAAACAGTGAAAAAAATGTGAGTATATGAATGGCATAGAAAAGGATGAAGGGGCTGAACTCCTAAGTACTAAACTGGTGTACAGAGGCAGAGATTTCAGTGGGATTACTTGAGGATCAAAATAACACTCAGAGCAACAATAAGAATGGCAGAATCTGGCCCTTACATAATTTATGTATTCAACAGGAAGTTTCACCTGATACATGTACAAAATTAGCAGGGGCAGCGGACAGTCCTAGTGCATATTTTCTCATTGGTGTACCAATACAACATTCCAGTCTCCAGAGGAAAAATGTACCTCTTATTTTACATAAATAGAAACTCAGAAAATTAAAGTAAGAACCCATAATTTTTGCATTTCTAAGTAGCTTAGGTGAGAAGGTAAAAGGTCTATTGGCATTTAAAGTTAGATTGACCCAATCTGCATTGAAAAAGCAAGAAAGGAGGAGGAAAAATTAAGCTGAGGATTTCCTTTATGAATCAGAAACTAGAAAAACTGCTGGTGGTATGATAGGGTCACCTGTTTAGGAAGTGGACTAAAACTACCAAGATTTGTCCAGTGGCTAAGGCACTAACCTCGAAGTCTGCTATGCTACAGATTTCCTATGTGACCTTAGGTAAGTTACTTAGCTGCTTTATGCCTCAGTTCCTGATCTGTAAAATGGGGATAACATTTCTCTACCTCACAGCAGTATTGTGAGGAAAAATGGATTAAAGATTGCGAATCTCTTTGAGATCTACTGATGAAAAGTGCAGTAGAAGAGCTAGATATTATCTTACACAGGCTACTGAATAACCATCAGCACATCAATCACAACCTTTACTAACAATCTAGGCCAATTAAAGATGAGTTTCCTTATCCCACTGACAGTCATATGAACTAGCCTGTTTCCTCAGGTTTATATTTAGAGTCAAATCTTGCTTTACCCATCTGTGTAATTCCATTAAAATCAAGGAAACTATTTCACTGAGTATGATCTGGCTCTTTATGGCAACACTTTCATAAGTGTGTGCATGTACACAGCAGTGCAATGTTTTTTAAACGTATAAATAACATAACCACAGCTTTGACTGCTTGATTTTTATGGAGTAGAAATGATTGAGTGTGACCTGTTCAGGGCCGACTCTAGGCACCAGCTCAGCAAGCAGGTGCTTGGGGTGGCCAAGGGGAAGGCGCAACACATCAGTCTCTTTGGTGGCAAGTCCCTTGGTCCCACTCAGAGGGACCCGCTGCCAAATTGCTGCCGAACAAGAAAGCGGCGTGGTGGAGCTGCCGCCGATTGCGGGTTTTTTTTCCTACTGCTTGGGGCAGCAAAAACCCTAGAGCCGGTCCTGGACCTGTTGTAAACCCACCCGGTTCGGGCTGAAGTTGCAGTACCTGTTTCTGGAATACCTCGTTCCTAGGAGCAGCCAAGTTAAGCCCAACTGTTAAGGAGATGGTAAACTAGTGTCACAGCCATGAGCCGAAACGAACCGACCTGACGCGCGCTAGGGGCTGCACACAGACCAGAGAGCTGACAAACTCCGATCAAGTATTGCCTGGCGCTCACGGGGGGTGGGGGTCAGTCGGGGGATAATTCTCAAATAATGGTGATGTTTTGCCTAACTAGGGCACGTTCCGTCCCATCCAGCTGGTCCTGCCCGGCTCCTTCCCGCCTACGCGCCCCACGCGCCCTACTCCCCTACAGGCCCCAGTCCGGGCCCATCTCCGTCCCTCTTCCACGCCGCCCCGCCCTTACAGGGAGTCAGCTCCCAGCGCAGGGCAGCTCCCCCCTTAGCTCCGCCCCCTGGGGCGGGGGAAAGGCGTCGTGGCGTCACCCCAGCGCAGGCGTCCCAGGACGCGCGAAATTTCCAAACCGGCGGCGCGGCGCGAGCCCAGCGGCCACGGGGTAAGAGGAAGGGGCGGGGCCGAGGGGGAGCGTGTCCCCCCGTCGCCGCGGGGGGCGAGGTCAGAGGCTGCTCCGCGGCTGCCAGGTGGGCGGCGCGGAGCCCGTGTCCTGCGCTCCGTGCGGGCCCGTTCCGCGGTGGCTCCGGTGCGGGGCCCTGCTGCCGCCCCCCAGGCCTGCCGCGAGCGCCGCGCTGGGGACGGGGCCCCGCGCTGGTACCCGCACCTGGCTGCGGGCAGCGCCCAGGCCTGAGGATGTTGTTCAGCTGCTCCGGCTTGGTCCCTGCGCGCTGGGGAGAAGCGTTTGGTGCCGCCCGGTTTCCCCTGCGGGTGTGGCAGCCCCGAGCCGGGGCAGGGTCTCACACATCTCGCGCCGAGTGCGGCAAGCCTGGCACCTGGGGCTGCTTCTCCCTAGCGTGAAACTCACTGGGTTAACGAGCGGATGATGCCCGTTCAAATTGTTACACAGCAGCTTGCTGACGGCCTAACAGTCAATGCGAATCACAGCTCTAAACCCCTTGCAGGCTTGAAAAACCTGGGGCGGAGGGGAGGGGGCTGACTTTTCCAGGATCTGACAAAGTGGGTATTCACCCACAAAAGCTCATGCTCCAATACGTCTGTTAGTCTATAAGGTGCCACAGGACTCTTTGCTGCTTTTGCAGATCCAGACTAACACTGCTACCCCTCTGATACTCAGTTCCTATTAAAAATTGCATTTCTTGGGCTTCTCCCACTTGACCATAGCAAAGCTCTTTATAAACGTCAGTGAATTAAACCTCACGCTTTGCCTGTAAGGTAGGGAAGACGTTATAGACCAAATTCATTTCTGTTACTATTATAGCAATATCAGGGCTGTGTTTGGTTCTGTATTTGTTACGTTTTGCATAAGTTGTATGGAAAGAGTTTACACTGTGACTCTTGTCATGGTACTTCACCATAAATTCATATTCATTAATGTACATTGCTTGCCATAAGCATTGCTAGCCTCTCCTTGCTACACTGCTGTTGTGTTTTGTCCTTGTTTTGCAGTTGATAGAAGATAGTTAAGTCAGTTTGCCCTGGTTATTTTTGAGAGAGCTAACAAGATTGTCAATTACTGTCCAACCTGGTGGTGACTTCTGATTCTGACATGTATATACTGTACTAGGAACTGCATGGAGACAATGTATGTAAATATTCATTTCACATAGGTCACAATCATCAGAAAACAACTGGTCTGTTTCGGTCAGTTACTAACAAAGACTGGATTTGAATTCACAATACAATGGTGAAAGTCTCTGTATCTGTTACCAACGGCCTTAACCATCCAGCCTCAGGATATGGTGTCAAGTGGAAATCATAAAGTCACTTTACAATTTATAGCAAATGGCTTTTGGCCTCATGCCAACAGCATACAATTTTAGCATACAAATACCCATCCAAAAGATTTAATGAGAGGAGCACAAATAACTTGCAACTTTGTTATGCCTTGTCTAGCACAATCTGAACCTAACTTTTGCACTCTGTAAGCTGACATTTTGAGACATCTGTGCTCTAGAGCAGAAACTGTCAATATGCATATTTTGCCACAGTGTAGCTAATCTTTTTTCAAATTGAAATTATTTATATTACTGTTGCGCCTAGTCATGGACCACGGTATACCACTGTATTAGGCAGTGTACAACCAGAACATCCACAAATGGTTCCTGCCCCAAGGAGTTTACAATCTGAAGTAGAAGACAAAAAACAGACAGACAGGAGTATAAGGAAAAAAATGATATATTATTTGTCAGCATAATAGATAGTGGTCATAACAAACCAGCAGCCTAACTGTTATCAAATATATTGCAGGCATCATGACAAAGGAGAGTTTTGAGGAGGGATTTGAAAGTGGATAATGAGGTAGCTATGCAGATGTTTTTGCGGAAGGCCCCCCCAAGCATGAGGGATAGCGTGGGAGAAAGCACAAATAAAACTAAACAAGTGGGCTAGCATCATGAGCTGAGGGGAGGCGAGTGCTGGAAGCTCGATAGCAAATGAGAGCTGATCAGTAGGGTGGGGCTTGACTGTGAAGGGCATTGAAAGTGAATGTAAGCAGATTATTGCAACAAACATAGAGAAGTGGAGCTAATGCAGGGATACAAATGGAGGCAAAAGAAGTTTCAGGAGAAGCAGCCAAGTTTGTCTGAGGTTTTTATTCACAATTGTACATGGGATTTCAAAAATCCACCTTCCAGAAAACTTGAAAAATAGGTAGCAAGCAAATATAATGCCATTTCCCCTCTCCTTTACTGATGATGATTCAGACCTTCTCTATTGTTCCAGCCACTTAAAAAATGCCTGAATTATTTTTTTGAAGGTAAAGCTTTCCTACCTGTGACTGTTAAGATGTTTTATAGGGGATCAATTTTTTATGTACCTTTTAACTCACATTTTGCTTTTCTTATGTTGGTGTTGCCACCTTCTGATCTTTGTGGGATGACACTGTTTGTGCCACAACATTATGGTGACAGGTCATATTTCAGATAAATTTAAAACTTTAAAATTAGTGACAGGCCTATGAAAATCATTGTCTTGTAAATTTTGGGATAGACAAGAAGCTCCTCCTCCCTTTCATCTTATTGGTTATTTTTTTCCTCCTTTTCTATCTCTCCCCATCCATCATTAGGTAATATATGGGCTGATATTTGTTCATAGAATATCAGGGTTGGCAGGGACCTCAAGAAATCATCTAGTCCAACCCCCCTGCTCAAAGCAGGGCCAATCCCTAATTAAATCATCTAACTGATTTTTGCCCCATATTCCCAAATGGCCCCCTCAAGGATTGAACTCACAACCCAGGGTTTAGCAGGCCAATGCTCAAACCACTGAGCTATTCCTCCCCACCGTTGTTGTCTTTTGGATAGAAATAGATCTCTTAAATTCTTGCCCTCTAGTGGTTCATTTGTAAAGTGGATATAAACCCTAATACTGTCTACCCCCAATGGAGATTTTCCTAGTGACAAAATCTTGTGATTTTGGAAAAGAAAATCAAGATTTCTATTTCCCATGTTGCACATATGTTTTATGTCTGTATGTACATGGGCACTGATTATTACACACTATTTTTCTTTGTGTTTCATCTCTGTTCCGTCTGTTCTTTTTCATCATTCTCATGTTGTCTCTGTTTTCTCTTATTCTATAATATCTTTCCTTTTCCCTGAGTGTGTTTTTAGTATTTCCATACAATTGTAGCGCTGTTATGTTTATGGCTGAGTACTCATCTTAGAAGATGGCATGTCTGATTTGTAGCTGTAGCAATAGTTTTTCTTACACTGAATCATCCATTAAATTTGTTTTGTGGTCCCAGTCTCTTGAAGATGATTACACATACATCAAAATCCCCTTTAGATACATTTGTTGTATGATACTAGTCCAAAACCAATGTCTTTAATCTTAGAAAACGTGTAGTCGTGTAGATATCAAACAAATTTCTGTTGATCAGTACAACCTGTTTTAAAAAATGTGTAAAAGAATCCCAGACTGTAAAGACCTTGTTACATTTTATAAACAATAGAACAGCTGTAATAAATTGAGTAAAATCTCAGATTAAACAGTTTACATTTTCCTGAAGAGGGTATTCCCAGACCTGTTTTTCACAATAAAACCTTTCCAGTACCTGTGTTAGCATAAGTGACTCTTGTTAATATTAGTGTTGCTACAATAAAGACTGATAATGTGTCATTAAAATGCATATTTTCATTCACTTATAGTTTTGGAATAAAAATGCCTGAAAACTGGCATGTTTGGTCTTAACTTGGTAGAAAATTGTCCCCGTTTACCCCCCTCCCCCTTCTTTCTCCCCCAAAATTGGTTAATCTGCTTTTGATTTATAGGAATGCAAAACATTTTTTGACTGTTTGGTTCTCATTAAAGACAGATTCGTTGCCAAATTTTATTCCTGCAATCACATTTGTGTACATTACAAAATTTTAAAATATTAATAAGATGTTCTTTTATAGGAAATTTTAACTTAATTTTAAGTTATTAATGAAGAGAATGTTGACCTTAGAATATCTATGAGCAACAATCTGTATATGATCTCTACTTTGAGTTGAACAGTCTGTCCCTAATACTGAAATAATTATATAGTGCTTTTCATCTTCAGAGTGTTTTATAAGCAACTCTTCAGAGGACTGTTTAATATAGAAGGTGGGAATATCATTTGCATTTTATATTTGTGATGAGGTAGTACTGCAGGTGAATGGAGAAGAAAGAGAGGTTTTTCATTATTGGGCTTCAATGATCCCCAGGAATACAAATAGAGTAGCAGTATAGATATTATATAAATATACTGAGGAATAGCTGTGGAAAAGAGATACCTCTATATTAATTCAACATTGCTTAAGATTTAAACCTTCTGATGTCAGGGATTTCTGAGTTAAGGCTCCTCTGATAAACTTAAAGCATAGTTCTACTTTGAAAAGTGGCACTGTAAAAATGTATATTGCTGAGATTCCAACCCTCCCTAATTTTCCATAATCCTCCAGTTTTAAAAAGGTAATTATGAAATTACTAAATGAGTCATAAATTTTCAAATTTTGCAGTTACTAAAAACTGGGAGGATTAGCTACGTGGGTCTGACCAACACAGCACTGTGGCTGAGGGGTTCTTTTCTGCTGCTGGCCTCTCTGTGCAGAAGCGCCCACAGCCTGTCTACGTTGGACACAGTGTGTACCATTTTATTGGCCTGGCAGGGGGATGTTTGCAGGGGTTGGTTGTGTTGGTGAGATCCCTTGAGGGAGGAGCCTTTCCCAGGCCTGCATGGGGTCTGAACACGTGACTGGCTGCTGCACCACTGCTACAGGGAGTAGAGGGCTGGGTTGAGAGTACCAGCAGCATGTGGTGAGGATGATGCGCTGGTTCCCTGTGCCTTCTCCCCCAACATAGCTGAGTACTGGGTGCCTCCAGATCTGGGACACATCAAGGCACCACGTCTACCACCACCGACCCCCACTCCAGTGCCACCTGCAACTATTGGTGCCTCATCTTTCTGAACCCTGCCAAGGGCCAGGAGGACTGAGTATGACACTCCTGTCCCACTTCCCCCCAGGGCTGAGGCTAAGAAGAAATAGACATCCCTTCTGAAACCAAGAAGGACCTGGTATGAATTCCCATTCTTCCCCTGGCGCTGTGGCTTGAAGGACCTGGTGTGACCTACTTCCCAGAGGGGCAGGATGATCCACCCCCAACATACCCTAAGAGAAACTTCTGGGGGGGCCTTCTGCAGCACATGTGCATAAATTGTGCAGTGGGCGTCACTGATAGGCAGGGTGCAGCAATTTTGAATGTGTTGGGGTGCTGGATCACTGCCCAAGCCACAGGCTGTAAATTTCCCCATGTGGACCTGCTGGTGTGCTCTAGCTGCCTAGAGCGCATTAATGTAGTCTAGCACAGCCCAGAGGCCAGTTAAAATGCAACATGCAGCCTGTGGTTTGGGTGCTTGCCTTCTACCAGATCCTCACTGAGCAGTCTGTGGAGGATGAGAAGCTGGAGGGGCAGGAGGAGGTGGCAGCAGCAGAAGAGGAGAGATGGAATGTGACAGGAGCGAGGAGAGGAGGAGGATTAGCCTGGGAAGGAGGTCCAGGCCCGAGACTGGCCAAGGTAATTTAGGGCCCTTGACAATATAGGATGGCACCTTTCCCAGGGCCAATCCTCTCCTTCTGCTTGTTTGCCCCCATGACACTCACCTCCAGTGAGGGAGAGCCCAAGGTTCCTGGCTCCGCCTGCCCTCCTCTATTAGCCATAGATGGGGAGGGGAAGCAGGAGAGGTCCTAGTTTCAGAGGGGAGAAGGGAAGAGAAGTCCTGGTTTCTCTGGGGAGAGTAGATGGGGCAGGAAGCAGAGAGAGGTTGTGGTTATGTGAAGAGGGCAATCCTACATACATGTGCGTGCCTCTGGCTGGTAGTACGGGCTCTGGGGTGGGACCAGAAATGAGGAGTTCAGGGTGCAGGAGGGGGCTCCGGGTTGGGGTGTGAAGGGTGGGGAGAAAGGGGAGGGCTCCGGCTGGAGGTGCGGGCTCTGGGGTGGGCCTGTGGATGAGGGATTTGGGGTGTATGAGGGTGCTCCAGGCTGGGACCAAGGCGTTCGGAGGGCAGGAGGGGGATCAGGGCTGGGTAGGGGATTGGGTGGGGTGGGGTGAGGGCTCTGTTCCCAACCAATGGGAGCTGAGGGGGTGACGCTTGCGGATGGGGCAGTGCGCAGAGCCGCCTGGCCTCCCCTCCCCATAGGAGCTGGAGGGGAGACATGCGGCTGCTTCTGGTAGCCTTGGCATGCATGTATGGAGTGGATTCTGATCCCGCTCCCTGGCTGGAGCACGGGAGCAGGACAAACCCCGGACCCCACTCCCTAGTGGATGTGGCCCTCAGGCCGTAGTTTTCCCACCCCTGCAGTAATCCAAGCAACCTCCCTAATTTCTCCCCTAATTTTTTTCATAAATATTCCTAAAAGTCTCAGAGCAAGGTTTGTATCTCTGATAATGGACTTCCATATTCAGTATGTCTGACTGGTTTTCATACCAAATTTGTTCCATTTTCAAGAAACAAGATGTTTTTCCAACTGCTAGCCTCACAAACTCTTCCTGGGCTTTAGCAGTTAAATTGTGTTCTTTCCATCTTGTGAATCAGCACCAGTAATATGTTTTCTGTAGGTAAAATTATGCCCTCAGCTACACCTGTACAACCACATTAGTCCTAAGTAGATTGTACAGTTGCATGGATGTAGCTGAATTTATAGATAGGGTGAAAGTCAGGCACAGGAAGATTACATGATTTGTCCAGCATCACACAGGAGGTCTGTGTCTGTGCTGGGAATCAGACTCAAGTCTTCTGACTCCCTGAACTGTACTTTAACTGCAAAATTATCCTCCTTCCCTACTTCAAGAGCTACTAGACAGGTTTATTTTCCAAATCTAGATTAACTACGTGACTGTATTGAAATATTCAAAACACTGTGATAAATGTATCATGTTATACAGCTAAATTGGCATATGAGAGGCTCCAAGAAAACTGGGTAAGAGACATACCACTAGCAAATACTTCACAGACAATATATCAAAAGTTCTCATCTGTCATCAAGTGACCTAAATTCATGAGGAATTCCCTTCCAAACTCCTCGCTTAATGTTGAAAATTCTACTTTTAAGCAAATTGATGTTAAGCGAATCCAATTTCCCCATAAGAATTAATGTAAATGGGCGGGGGGGGGGTTAGGTTCCAGGGAATTTTTTTTTGCCAGCCAATAGACATTATAAACATATGCTGTATAAGTTTTAAATAATTTTAAACAAACAATGTAATAGTGTACTCACCAATGATGATTAAGAAGCTTGGTTGAGGCAGGGGCATAGTGAGTTGGGGGCGTGGGGGCTTGCCCCCTTTACCTGCCCGGCTCTCCTGCCGGAGAGCGGGGTCGGGGAGTGAGGGCTTGCCCTGTTCTGCCTGCCCAGCTTTCCAGCCGGGGGTCGGAGCGTGGGGGCATGCTCCATTCCAGCTGCTCGGCGCTCCTGCCAGGGAATGGGTTTGGGGGCTTGCCCGCTCGCTGGATGGAATGCCGGGTGGGCGGAATGGGGCAAGCCATTTTACCCCGCTCCCGCTCCCTGGAGCACTGGACGGGCAGAGCAGAGCGAACCAAACAACCTTATAAAGGAACATTGCGTGACTTTAAACGAGTATGTTCTCTAATAGATCAGATACCTAATAATGAAATAATGTTAGCCAGGACGACTTTCTGAGAAGTTACTGTACATGGTTTTAGAATGTGGAAAGGTCCAATGAATACAAATTTTCTTTTGTATATGATGATGCCAAAAAGTATAAGCAACTTTTGTGACAGGAAAATTATATTAAATTAAAAGTGATGAAATAATTCGGTATTTGTAATTTTAGGTGGATCTTTCATTAATATGAAAACATTCTTGATGTAGATGGCCAGTAATGTCTATTTCAAACATTATGAACAGGTTTACAGTGGTAGACTTCCTTTTTTTTTTACTGTCATGGTGTCATCTACATTACAAACAATTAAAAATTGAGGATCCACTTAAGTTTGACTATCTTTGCAAAATGATGGAATCACTATGTCAATGAGCACAGATGTAAAAGTTTAGTACCTAAAGTCCAAACTCTGTGATCACTTAAAATTGTTTTAGCTCTTCAAAAATGTGGTGGAATGAAAGGACATTAACATATGAAATAATTATTATTCACTGGAAACATTTACAGATCTCTGAATACTGTACATTTTAGTAACAATAGTATTCTTGCAATAAATGTTGCTCTTTAGTTTGTCTGTTTTACAAGATGTTCTTTTGTGTAAAATATTTAAATATTATATTAATAGGAAGGAACAAACAATAGGAATGGAAAATGGTATGAAATAGGGAGGACAACTGAGACAAAAATTTTAAATGCTTTAGGGAAGAATATGAAGAAAGGTTAAGTTCTTTTCAGCTTTATTTCCTTAAGTTTTTCACCAGTTCTTTATGATCAGAAGAGGGTCAAAAAATCTTACTAATTACAAACATCACTTATTGTAGTACATTTAAAAATATGGAAATATAAAGAGTATACATGGAAGTAATTAACTAATTTAAAGCTCCTAAAATCACTAACAAATTAATTTGAATGTTACCATGAAGACCCCAGTCTTACTGAGTAAAAAAATCTTATCTAAATTTAATTGTAATAGTCTGCGTAAATTCTAATAGTATAGTAAATTTAACTGTATAATTTGTGTAACTGGCTGGAATCTTTCTCTGTAAAGGCATTCTTTTAAGAAACCCCAAAAAAACACATCTTGTCTTAATTCAAAAGAATTAATGGACAGTTACAAATTCCTAGGGAATGGTATTAAATTTTGTAAATAAACACATGGCATTCTAAACTTAAAACAAAAAGTTGCTCTGGGTGCCATATAATGTTCTTTTTATTCTGCAGCAGAAATAACCTTTGCTGCAGGTGGATTTAGTGTTCTAAATGAACCTTTACTAAGAAGATCTTATTCTGTGTATATGTGTAGAATAGGGAGGACTGAGACTTCTTTGCAAGATTCTCTTACAGCAGTGTGCTGCTAGTGGATCATGATTTCATTTGACAATATGCTCACATTGTATGTTGATTACATTAATCCATCCCAGTTTTTCACCATAGTTCGATAGCCAGTAGAGACATTGCTACAAAGATATCCCTTTCACCTAGATTGATTGTGACTGACTTTCTGGGCTCCTTCCTAAATTTCTGTAAAAGGTTTTATCTCTTCCCCGGTCTACTGTATTATCAGTTTCTATATTGCGGAAAGTCTAGAATTCAGCATGTAGTCTCAGGTAACTCAGGCTTGATACAGAAGTTAAGTGATATATTCTTCCCTGAGCAAATCCTTGGGAGGTTTTGTGAATAGACTGGGACTCGGGAGACCGGGGTTCTATTGCCAGCTCTGCTACTGGTCTCCTGGATGACCTTGGGCAAGTCACTTCACCTCTCTATGCCTCAGCTTCCTCAAATGCATGGTGATGATACCTACCTCCTTTGTAAAGCACTTTGAGATGTACTAATGAAAAGCATGATATAAAAGCCAGGTATTGTTAAAAATATCTGAATTCACCAAAAAAAACCCCATAAATTTTGATTCCATATATTTTTCAGAGTGGAGCTTATCTCCAGAGAGAAGGAAATGACTTAATATAAGCTGGAAGGCCATAGGTGCTGTACTGGGATGAGTATACATTTCATTATCAAAAGACAGCTTCTTATCTCAACTTGTGCTGAAAAGTTTGGGCCATGATTTTCCTCTTTCTTACATTAGTTTAAATCAGGATTAATCCAGCTGAGGTCAGTGGCGTTACATGGATATAAAAATAGCACAAATGAGAGGAAAAGGCCAAGTGTTTCTAACTTGTTAGAAGAGAGGGACTATATCCTTTCACTTTTAGATTAAATTCACAGTGTGTAACAGAGCATTGTTTTGACTATGAAACCAATGCTCAAGTTGATGCATGCTGTTGAACTTGCTGGGTGGAGGTCAAAATCATAGCTGGAGAACCTATCCCTATCCAAGTTATGGGAGAGGATGTTCTTTTACTCATTTGAAGTGATCCTTTGCCGCCAATTTTAATGTATACAGGTATAAATTGAACTTGTTGACTTGGTATGAATGCAAAGGAAGGCATGTCCTTTTCATTTTTCTTGCCTGCACTGCAGGTCATGTATTATTGTTCTGATCTCAGGGACAATATTGTCATACTACTGGTTGTGCATATTTTTCACCAGCTTTTCCACCACCAGCCTTTCCTTTTTGGTGGGAGGAGTTGGGGGAAGTTTTAATTCTACAGGACAGAAGAAACAACCTCAGATGGCTTTGGCCCCTTCGTGAGTTGAAGAATATGTGTTTTTGTGGAGCTTACCTTCCAGGGTGGATAGAAACAAATGAATTAAAAATATATATATAATTGGATTCTTTTAACTTAAATAGGGTTTTTTTTATTTTGTTGTTTATTATAAATATGTTTTAAAAATAAACCTGTTTAAAATGACATTTGAATTAATACAAAATATGTTAAGGCCTAATTTTATTATAATCTCTTAAAACATTTAAATTAAAAAAAGCTGAATCCGTGAGCCTCTATCAAAAATCTTGAGTTAAAGGCAGCTTTTCTATATATAGAGAGATTTTTTTCCCCCAGATTCTAACTTCTAAGGTCAAGCTTTATAAATGTGGCAAAATAGGTCCTGTACTGTATTAAGGTCTTGTTTTGTTTAATAAATATAAATCTTATATACTGTTTTGTGTGTTTAATTGAATTCCAGTTACCATCCTAATGCAGCTTGACACAAATCATGCACAAAAAATAATTATCTAGTAAATAAGTAATGTATTATTCACCATTTTCTAACATACTAAAAATGTACAATTAATACAAGTATTAAAATATTAAGCTATATAATTGCTTACATAAATGTATTTAGTTATAGTGTACTCTAAGATGTACCTATTCTAATGTAATGGCTCTATTTAGTTATAAATCAACATGTTTTAATGTTTATATCAACCAGTGAAAATGCACTTTTTTAAAAGTAAATTAATGCGTACAAATGGAAGAGTTAATTTAAGAGTTGATTTTAATCGAGCCTTTCCACATGGGAATTTAAATAACCTTATTTAAATCAGTCCACCCGGATTTAATACCCAAGGTAGAAATTCAGTCAATATATCTTTTAGAGAAAGGAAAATTATTTACCTGTTACTCTGGTTCTCTGCAGAATCTAGTTTCATACTTGCCCGTCTTTTCAGAATAAGGCTAAGCTTTATTTGTCATTTATATTTCAGTATAATTTATGCTTATAAATTAAGGAGTTTCTTGCTTTCTGTTAATCAGAGACCTGGAAGGGAACATTCTGGAAGGCACTGACAAGCCAGTGGTTAATTGGTGCACAAAACACCCCTACTTGTGGTTTAAAGGGTTGAAACTCAGGCAGGATCTCTCTTTTTCCAATCTCGTGGTGGAAACCTGAGGCCTGGTCCAGTCAAATTATACTTCCAGAGAAACCAAATTTACAGGTAAGTAATTTCCCCTTACTGTAATCAATTGGTTTGCTCCCCCCCCAAAAAAACTCTAAAAAACCACCCCCTCTCTCCAAAATCCCCCTCAAACTCTGACACTTATCTAAGTTCAAATTGTTCCTTCTGAAGAACTGTCTGTCCCATGAGAGGGAACGAGGAGAAAAAAGACTTTATCTGTTTTCTGCTCCTTGGTTTAGGGTAAAAACAAACAAAAACCAGTCTGTACAGTCTTATTATGTCTGGGGTCAAAGTACTCATCAAACTCTTTTATTAGATGTTTTAGTGTTTTGGGCAATATTCCTGGCAACAGAGTCTCACTTACTACTTGTGCTTTTTCCTCAGTGAGATAGTAAGAAAGCTTTACCTTTGTTTTATCATGTGTTATCCCCCATGGTCAGCTCTGTATACAGACTCAATTCTTGCTTCCATTCTTTTGCAAGGTTTTTTGTCTGGAAATCCAGTATTTCCAATAGTCTGAGTCCTCTATGCTGCCTGTTTGCTCTGGTTCTAGGTGTTGCTTTGTTTGCCTGTTAATCACACTCTCTTCCTTGCTGTAGGTCTCACTAGACCAGTGGTTCTCAACCTATTTACTATTGTGGACTGCATTCAATACTACCTGTATGGCCCTGAGGATGTCACAGCTGTGTGCTGATTGGGCCACAAGCGGTCCACCGGTCGCAGGTTGACAACCACTGCACTAGACTAACTGCTGCCAATGTATACCAGGTGCTGGATAATAATATAAAAGTACTCCATGCTTGTAAATCTAAACTAGCTCCTTATTAAGTGAACTATTTACAGAGTTTCTGCAACTGCATTCCAGTCATGTGCAGACTGGCTGACTTTCCTGATGCCTCCTCTAAACTCTTGCCTCCTGCAAATTGTGCTCATTCCTCCAAGTTCCATGCAGGTTGCCACATGGCGTAAGTGATTCTCCCTGGAAAGAAAACAAAGTGGGCTTGATATCTTTCATGCAGGCATATTGGACTATGGTCCTTGGGATCAGACACTCTGACAGTTCACGTCCCATTTATTTTAGTGATACAATGGGAATATTTATGGAAATCTGAGATTATTCAGAATCATCAGAAAAGTTGATTTATAATCCTGACTGCTGCCAGACACTATAGAAATGAATATAGATTATATGGCAAGTTGAAGAAGACCATGAAGTACGGCAGAAGAAAATACCTCTTTGCTAGTGGTAGCTAATGCGAGTTCTGAGTCAGTAGTTGCCTTTTGTTGCCTCAGAACTAACTGCAGGTCTCTAAACCAGCGGTGTCTAGAGTGAAAACTCTGAACTGGAGCCAAGCTCTCTCAGATTGGGAGCAAAAGGGCTACCAATAACTTTTTGTTCAACTGGGTTACTGGACATTGACCAGAGGGGAGTACCCTGTGGTGATAAGCAAGAATTTCAGGAACAGCTGAACAGATAGCAACCTATTTAATGGCACAACATAAATGAAATCATCCATCATCTACATCAGGTGGAACAGGGAGTGGGGTGCAGTGCAGGAATTTCTAGTCTCAGAATCGGGGACAAATGGAGCAGGGCCCTGCCTGAAACATCTAAATAAGTTCCTAGTGGAGGCTTGTCTTCAAAACATTCCCATTTTACCATCCTCAGACAGTTCTTATGTTTTGCAGATGGGTGGCAGCCTTTCCCCCCCCCCCCACAACTTTGATCATTACCATTTGATCTTTGTTCCCAGATTCTCTCTAGGATCATGGTAACAATAATATTGGTTTTAGGGAAGAAGGCAATTCATTTATCTTTTCCTGGACAATTTTTCTCATCAGGGTTCTGTACAGATATAAAACAGAAGCAAACATACAGTGATAATAATTAGGTGATAGCCGTGTTAGTCTGTATCCACAAAAACAACGAGGAGTCCGGGGGCACCTTAAAGACTAACAGATTTATTTGGGCATAAACTTTCGTGGGTAAAAAAACACTTCTTCGGATGCATGGAGTGAAAATTACAGATGCAGGCATTATATACTGACACATGAAGAGAAGGGAGTTACCTCACAAGTGGAGAACCAGTGTTGACAGGGCCAAGTTGATCAAGGTGGATGTAGTCCACTCCCAATAATTGATGAGGAGGTGTCAATTCCAGGAGAGGCAATGGTTCCTGGCATATCTTGGATTCAAGACAAACAGGCACACAATACCAGGAAAGTCAATCATAAGCCTGGGCTGAGAATGAGTACAAGGTCTCATATTAGAAGAATGTTAAGAGAAGGTGAAGATTGCCATAATGGAAAACAAGTGGTGTCACAAAAATCGGATACTTATTGTAGCCTATTGGGAATTCTGATCTCATACATAAGCATGTTTCCGTGATTCAGAATTCTTATGATATGAAACCACTAATTCTGGGTATCCCCTTCCCATCTTGTCCTGTCTCATCCATTGGCAGATAGTGGACCCAATTGTATAACAGTCGAATTCCCATATTGGTGGATGAAGAGAAACAGGTTTTTTTAGAGGATTTGCCTGATTCAGTTCAGGGAATGGGTACCAGAAAGAGAACACAGTAGCTACCAGATGGAACACAATGATTCAGTGAGGTCTCCGAGTACTGCTCCTTCCACGGTAACAGACCTATTCTGCTGGTGACAATCAGTGTCTGTTTGTGTTTTTTTGTAGTTATTATGAAAACCCTATCAGCACTATCCCAGAGAGAAATTCTCTTGTCCTGGGCCTAACAAAGTTTCTGATCTCTATGTGCACTGCCTGCCAAGGGAGAGATGAACATTAAACCTTACATCGCAGAGATGCATTTAGAGGAGTGGCTCCTATACCCAGGAATATCTCACTAAACATAAAGCAATTTGTTGGTCTGGTGAACAACTTCTTTGTATTTGGAAACAGTAAATAAAGTTCCTCTGTATCAGGGCCTGGGATGTGAGGTGGTGAACGACATTGTTCAAAACTGGGCAGGGTCCTTATTATAAGTTTTCCCATCATTTCCACTGCTCCCCAGGGAAATACAAAAGATGGGAATGAAAGAGTTGCAGTAATACTGTTTATACTGCTATGGCTCTCAAACTTGATTAACTTATTATTGGAAATTTAGATGTCTCTGTCTCATAGAGGAGGTCTGCTATTGCAAAACAAGTCCTCCACTGGGACCAGACAAGTTTAAAACGAATATTTGGAAGAAGTAATTATACTCGTGTACTCCAAAAATAAATTAACAAATAGAACTTATTCTACTGGGTGATAAAAAGTCCACAGTTTAACTACCATGTTTAATCAGTGAAACATAGCCTTGAATGGCCATAGCACAGGAGAGCTTTATTGTATCCAAGCAAAAAATGTCAATTCTCTGTAGTATGTTCTCAGCACATTCAAGAAAAGGAAGTCTTTGTACAGATCCCATTAAATGTTTCCTTGCAACTCCACAAGGTCATAGAGCATATCCGTGGAACTTCAGTGTGCTCCTTACAGCACTACCAAGATTAAATCCTGGCAGGAGATGTCCATATACTTCCTGTCCATTAAAGTAGGCCTCCCAATAACTACTAACCCTGATTAGATGAGTTTGTTGTTTTGAAGCTGAGGGCTTTCTCTCAAAACACCCAGTACTGTGCTTCTAATTCAGACAGGTAGTTCTCACAACTTTCATAGCATTCATTCCCTAAATAAACTTAAGAAATACTCTTCCTTTGGTTAAGCATCAAAGGGTAGGCCTACACTTATGGTGGTGTGTAGAGTACAGACACTGTACTCTTAGCATGATATAAATAACAGTGTAAAGACAGTGAGGCACTGCATAGGTGGGAAGAGTACAGACACACCAGAACCCTAGGGTATATACTGTACACATCTCTCTACACCCCCAAGCAGTGCCTTCCATGCCTACACTGCTATTTTTAGCAGTGTAGTGTCCCACTGCCAGAGCTTTTCCCTGCTGCCGTGGAAGATTCCAGCAGCAGGAAAAGGCTCTGGCAGGAGGGAGACAGTGGTGAAAGGCTCCAGCTGCTGGAGCCTTTCACTGTGGCCTCCCTTCTGCCAGAGCCTTTCACTGCCATGTGTAGCTACACACTGCAGTGTGGACAGAGCCTACCTTTTTCTGAAGCATTTAGCTACATGTACCCTAAATGTCACCGCAAGTGTAGACAAGACCAAAGTCCAGTCTTTAGGAGCACTGTCAATCTCAGGGCAGAGTAGTCATGTCTCCCATATTCAGATTTGCTAGATAGCCATTAGTTCACCAAGTTCCATATATTGGTCATCCAGTCTCAGCCGATGCCATTTCCTTTATTTTGGCAGAAGTCTTCTAAGCGCCTTAGTGCCCAAGGGAAGATGGAGGAGATATTTATATAAGATCTGCCTCAGTTTGGATGTCCATAATTAAAGAATGATCCTGTTTCTCACCCTAGAGGCACATTGCTATGAACAGTTTATTGTAATGGATCTGTAGAGCTTAGCACAAAGAAGAATAGGAAAATTTACTCATGCTTACCTGAAAATTTCCTTTCTATAAGTAATAATATCCACAGATCTGGCCCACCTGGAGACAAATGGATCCAGAATAATGATGGAAACTGACATCCAAGGATGTGGGTTTTGTTGTCATTACCATTCTCTGCAGTAGAAGAAATTGTGATTTTCCTCAAAGTATATTTAAAACAATCTGTACTTTTCAGAAAGTAAATCTGAATTATCCTGGCTTTGGAAGTTATCTCATCTGGAGGGAATTCAGGAGTTGGGGCATTCCCTTGCTGCCAGTGACTTACGGGTCTAATTCTGTCTTTACACTGCATGCAGGCTGACATTGTAATAGATCTGAGAACTTATTACTTGAAGAAAGGAAATTTTCAGATAAACAGGAATACATTTTCCTATTCTTTTGCTTAAATCCAGACTTCATTTCCCTTGTATATACTTGTGGTCTGTTTCCATATACAGATTTTCTTTCAGAGACTCCTGCTTTTTGTCTCTAATCGCTTTCATAAGCCCCATCATACCACTTAAACTTAATTCTCATTTTGTGAGGTTTACTAAAATTACTCATTTTCTTTCCCTAAACTAGATTTTTTCTGAAACTATTTCTCAGAAGAACTTTATATACTGTGCTATTGCTTTGTTACTCTTTTCTTTCTTCCATTGACATGATTGTTGACTCTCTCCATCCATCACTCTCTTCCACCCTTCAATCTTTTGCCCCTCTCTCCCATTTCAAAATCCATCCTGCTGATCCCCAGCTCTGGCTTATCCCCAACATCTGCTTCCTTTGTTCCTGCTCTCACACTGTGGAGTGATTTTGGTGGAAATCCTGTGATCAGGCTGACTTCACTACATATTTGTTCTCTATTTCAGTTCTGCCATTTTCCTAGCTAATTGTATCTCATGCCCACAATCCCATATGCTTTTTTGCTACCTTTGACCCTATCCTCAAACCCTCTTCTCCTCTGCCTCCACTTCTCTCTCTCTCTCTGATTTCTTTTAAGAGAAAATTTACAAAATATGACGTAACCTTCACTGTCCCCTCAACTTGCCTTCTCCTTTCCTCCTACAAATCTTGCATCCATCACAGATGCAGAAATTTCTTGTTTGCTTTCCTCCTCTAACTCCTCCACTTGTCACAATGACCTCATCCCATCTCCTGATCTCCCTTTTGCCCACTCTCAGCCCCTCCCTTATTCTTCTTAATTGCTCTATTTCTTCTGACTCTTTCTCCCTCACAATACAAGCATTCTCTAGTCTTTCCGATCTTGGGGAAAAAACCCACCCAATTACCACCCTATCTTTCTTCTCCCTTTCATCTCTAAATTCATTGAATGCACTGTCTACAAGTGCTATCTGGAGTTCCTCTCCTCCAATGCCATCCTAAATCCTCTCCAATCCAGCTTCCTTCTCTTGCATTTCACTGAAACCGTTCTTGCCAAAATGTCTAATTACCTCTTCCTAGCTAAAGCTTAGGACTAGTACTGCATTCTCATCCTTCTTGACCTGTCAGCCGCCTTCAACACATTTAACCATGTTCTTCTTGAAATCTTGTCTTCTGTGACTGTCTTCTCTTGGTTTTCCTCTTACCTCTCTAATCACACATTCAGTGTCCTTTGGAGGATGTTCTTCTTCCACCAACTTTCTGTGGGGGTCCCGCAGGGTTCTGTCCTGGTTTCCCTGTTTTTCCCCCCACTACACCTTATATCTTGGCGACCTCATCTGCAAACAAATTCAACTATCCTCTACATACGATGACTCACAGATCTACTGCTCTATTCCAGCACCTATCCCCTTTTGTTCAACTAAAATCTGGGTCTGTCTCTCTGACATCTCCTTATGGATGTCTAGCTTGCGGCTCAAGATAAACAGGGCTAAAACAGAGGTATTAATCTTTTCCCTCAAACCCTTCCCTCTAATCCTTTCTCCATTATTGTGGACAACACCTCAACTTGCCTGTAACCTGGGCATCATCTCTGACTCAGACCTCTGTCCATGTCCTCACATCCAGGCTATGTCTAAGTCTCTAAAAATGGCCTTTTTTATCCATCCACACAGTTAAAACTCTTCTCTGAGCTACTTGGTATGCTAAGCACAAGGTGGGATATTAGTTTACGTATATTTTTGATGAGATTACAAGTTTGATAAAGGTAATAGTGTTGATGTAATACACTTAGACTTCTAGAAGGCATTTGACTTGGTACCACATACAGTTTTGATTAAAAAACTAGAATGATATAAAATTAATATGGCATACATTAAATGGGTTAAAAACTGGCTAATGGATCTCAAAATATAGTTGTAAATGGGGAATCATCATTGAATGGGTAGGGGTGTTTCTAGTGGAGCTCTGCAGTGGTCGGTTCTTGGCCCTATGGTATTTAACATTTTTGTCAATGACCTGGAAGGAAACATAAAATCATCACTGATAAAGTTTGCAGATGACACAAAAATTGGGGTAGTGGTAATTAATGAAGAGGGCTAGTCACTTATACAGAGCACTCTGAATTGCTTGGTAAATTGGGTGCAAGGAAACAATATGTGTTTTAATATGGGTAAATGTAGGAACAAAGAATGGAGGTCATACTTACGGGTTGGGGGATCCTATCCTAGGAAGTAGGGACTTTGGAAAGGATTTGGGAGTCATGTAATGATGGATAATTAGCTGAACATGTGCTCCCAGAGCAATACAGTGGTCAAAAGGGCTAATGCACTCCTCAGTTACATAAGCAGGGGAATCTCAAGTAAGAATAGAGAGTTTATTTTACCTCTGTATTTGGCACGGATGCAACTGCTGATGGAATACTGACGATATCCAGTTCTGGTGCCCACAATTCAAGAAGAATGTCGATAAATTGGAGAGGGTTCAGAGAAGAGCCATGAAAATGAATAAAGGATATAGTAAAAAAACTCAATCTGCTTAGCTAACAAAGAGAAAGCTAAGGGGTAACTTTATTACAGTCTATAAGTGCCTAGATGGGGAGCAATATTTGAAAATATGCTCTTCAATCTGGGAAAGAAAAGTATTACATGATCCAATGGCTGGAAGTTGGAGCTTGACAAATTCAGACTGGATAAAGGCATATATTTTTAACGGTGAGGGTAATTAATCATTGGAACAATTTACAGTGGGTCATGGGGAATTCACAATCACTGCCAATTTTTAAATCAAGATTGCTCTAGGAATTATTTTGCGGAAGTTTTATGACCTGTGTTATACAGAAGTTTAGATGATCACAATGATCCCTTCTGGCCTTGAAATCTATGATTCTAGGTTCTTCCATAATATAAATAGTAAGTATTTTAAGCAGTGGAATTAAGAATGCCTGAAATACTACTCTTAACTCATGATATATTATCCTACCCTAAAAACCTGAGAGAAAAATTGTCATAATGAAAGGAAAAATCTATTTGCAGGAAAAATATAAAACAATCAAGGAGATATGGGATATTTGGTATAGAGAAACAATATAATGAAGTAGACAGTGTATTTTGTGCGAATCATTTTTTTATTTTGGTGTTAGCTAAAAACATTTGTCATCTGTAAGACATTAAATTTGTGGCCTGATCTTCTTATTAAAATTCACTGTCTCTGTGATTTTCAGGGTCATATAGTCTCTTGCTGTTTTAAATTAATGTGATTATTATGGCTGTTAAATCATCCTCAGCTGGACTGTGGTACAAGGGGCCAATAATGTTATATTGTGCAATTATGAAATGACTTTATAATATGAAACCTCATACTGTGGTGCTTAGCTATCCTTTAATACCCATCAGACTGGTAACAAAACATAGATAAAAATTACCATTTTTCAGATTTTGAAGATATGCTGTTCTTTGGAACAGGGGCTGTCTTTTTTATGTTCAGCTAACACAATGAGGACTTGATCCTATTTGAGGTCTCTGGACACTTCTGTAATATAATTGGCTTTCCTTCCCTCAATAAGAGAGTGTTGTTTGAGAAAGACTGGGGTAATAGAAAGTGAATAAAGTGTTCTTTTGGAGTTTAGAGCTAATTGTCACCACTGTAGGAGAAGCAGGAGAGGTTACCTTAAAGTTTTTGTTGGATTTTAGACAATGTAGTTTCACCTAATTTATTTGTAAACCCCTGATGCTACAATATGAAATAATGTTGTACTTAAATAGTATCTGAGATTTTCCTATTTATATATAAAGAAAGCCTCAACTTTTTAAAGGAAACTGCTCTTTAAAAAATAACAATTTGAATTTGCTGCTGTATGGTACCTTGGCTCATTTTCAATAATGTTTTCGTGAATAGTGACCACTTTATCAGCAGCTGGTGAAAGACAGATCTGAAGATAGTCAGAGCTATAAAAGACCCTTCATAGAACTAACTACGATACAAATCCTGGTTAGATGCTGCACACCTATTTTAGCTGATAGATCAAGTAAACAGGTTATGTCATCCTTCAGTAGTACAGAGTCTGCATTTCAGTCATTTGGAACTGCTGGGAGGCATTTGTAGGCTCAACAGTCCCTGTTACTCAGATAGTTCCATGTCAATATATATGCTTCCCAAGGATATGGATCTATACCCACTGCAGGTAATAATATTTATACAGTGTGTTTTAAGGTTTTTTTTGTTTAGGCTTGGGGAAAAGAGATGGTTACAGCAAACAGAATCCATTCCAGTTTTAAGAAAACTAATTTGATATCTTCTTTGAGATTTTGATAGGAGATCAGAGATCATAGACCTCATGATGACTGCCCAGCCTCTGATCTCCCTCCTGATCTCCCTCTCCACTCCCATTCCCCTCCCCTGCACCCCAAAAGGAGAGCCCGAAAAGCCCCAGGACCTCAGCCAATCCCAAAGCCAAAACCCCAACCCCCCCCAAAAAATATGGCCAGCTGGCTGAACCCAGCGGGCAGCTCTCTCCTCAGACAACTCTCTCCAAAAAAATGGAAAGAATAAATCATTGACCTTGTACTATTTACCCTTTGTGTAACCCATACCAGTGTGGCATAATTAATCCATCCTATCATCCCATCTCATCCATATACCATCTCTTCCTCCTTCTTATCTAGCTTAGTTCCTTCATTCTTCCTGTTTCCTCTCCACTGTTTCCTCGGTCTGCTGTCCCAGCAATTTACTACCCTTTAGAATTTCCTTAAATTTCTAATTTTCTAACCTATTTTTCCACATTTATACTTTATGTCGTTTGTCACACAGCTGACTAGCTGAAATCCTTCCCCTCCCTCTGGTATTTATCCTATATATATAAAGAAATATAGTGTAATCTCTTTTCCTCTCTTCCTTCTTTTAAGGAAAACAAAAACCTCCTCCTCTCCTCTCCTCCTTCCTTTTTTTCCATTCTTCCCATTCCTCCTCCCATTCTTCTCCCCCTTCCTTTTTTTTTTTCATTTCCTTCTAAACTTCTTAGACAAAAAACACACACCAAATGAACAAATGATACGTCAAATGATATACTATATAATATAGCACTCACTCCCTACTACCTCTACTAAATACCTAAAAATAATGCAATACCGCATTTTGCTTTCTGCTTGACACATCACATTGCCTGCTCATGGTCATCCTCGATCTCAACCAGGACTCCTCCTCCCTCTCTCCTCTCTTACTTTACTTGCAACTGGTGCGTCCCTAGCTTATAACTAAAATTCTTGTTAGTCATCCCTAAATGCATAACCTTACACTTCTCACTATTGAATTTCATCCTGTTACTAATATTCTTCACTTCCCAGGACAAGTTAATTTTGTGTTTATGTACTTTTCCAGTCATGGATTCAGACTTTCATATTATAGTCTGTACATGTATGTTTTGGATATGGTATGTGACAGCTGTATTCTAACAGTAAGTCTGTTAGCACTTAAAGTGGAACATTCTGGTATACATGTGGAGCTGTGCCTGAGAATCTGGTAACAAAAGTTACTGACTAAATATGTTACATTTCAGACACTAATCCAGATAACTCACTCAACAGAATAAAGCTAATCCATTCCTTGTTAGAAATGCTGCCCGCAGTCTCTGAAGGATGTAACAAATACCCCATGCCTAAGCTCTGCAGGGCTCCTCACTGCCTCAAAGTGAAGAACAACAGGAGTTCGACTGGGAGGGTCTGAGGCAGGAGGAGCAAGGATTTATTTTCCCTTCCAGAAGGCAGAGGGAGTAACTTGAGGTGAATCATACTAAATGTGAACTACTCGGTTTTCTAAATTCTGGATCTGCGTCAAATGTAATGGAAAGATAGGATCGGGTTTCGAGTGTGGCAGTTAGAGCAGAAGTGGAGTGTTGGCCTATAACAGCAAATCTTTTAATTGAAGAAATACCATTGGCTCTGAAGATAAACTGGGGAACAAACCTGTTCTGGGGGGATAGACCAAATTACCCAAGAGGAGTTTCCTTTCTGTAATTTTGTTAGCAATCTTTTTCATTTCAACAGAGTCATTATATTTGGTTTTGTTTTATTTTATTTTATTTATAATTACAAGACCAGTGGTTACTCAAGTGTATTTTTGTTAATCAGTTTGGGCACCCCATGGAGGACTTTGAGTTTAAAGTGATATATCAGATCAGTATTCTATGTGTGTACTTTGTATTTTTGCATTTGTTATTTTTTTCAGTTCTATGGCATATCTCCTCATGTGGCTAAATCAAGGAGAAACTCAGGATAATTCAGGAAAACTTCCCTTTGCAGGGCTAGATTCCATAGTTTAAAAGGTACACAAAAGTGTTGCTGTTAGACTGGGAAAGTTTTAGGCCTCTGAAGAAAACAAACATTGAGATATATCCTAAAAGGCAGGTTGCCCAGGACAGAATAGGTACAAATGAGAATTTGCCGCTCACATGTATTCTTTGGTGACAATCTGGAAGAGTCAAGATCACGATTCAGCAAAACATGCAAGTACATGCTTGAAGGTTAAGCATCTTTTTGAACAGGAATGGATTTAAGCACTTGTTTAGGTGCTTTGCTAAAAACGATGTCCAGGTGCCCATGCCTACAATGAGTACAGTAAGTAAACCCCTCTGAAATAGGTCATCTAGACACATTAGAGGATTGGGCCAAAAGAAATATGATGAGGTTCAACAAGGACAAGTGCAGAGTCCTGCACTTAGGACGGAAGAATCCCATGCACTGCTACAGACTAGGGACCGAATGGCTGGGCAGCAGTTCTGCAGAAAAGGACCTAGGGGTTACGGTGGACGAAAAGCTGAATATGAGTCAACAGTGTGCCCTTGTTGCCAAGAAGGCTAATGGCATTTTGGGTTGTATAAGTAGGGGCATTTCCAGCAGATCAAGGGATGTGATCATTCCCCTCTATTCAGCATTGGTGAGGACTCATTTGGAGTACTGTGTCCAGTTTTGGGCCCCACACTACAAGAAGGATGTGGATAAATTGGAGAGAGTCCAACGGAGGGCAACAAAAATGATTAGGGGGCTGGAGCACATGACTTATGAGGAGAGGCTGAGGGAACTGGGATTGTTTAGCCTGCAAAAGAGAAGAATGAGGGGGGATTTGATAGCTGCTTTCAACTACCTGAAAGGGGGTTCCAAAGAGGATGGATCTAGACTGTTCTCAGTGGTAGAAGATGACAGAACAAGGAGTAATGGTCTCAAGTTGCAGAGGGGGAGGTTTAGGTTGGACATTAGGAAAAACTTTTTCACTAGTAGGGTGGTGAGGAACTGGAATGGGTTACCTAGGGAGGTGGTGGAATCTCCTTCCTTAGAGGTTTTTAAGGTCAGGCTTGACAAGCCCTGGCCGGGATGAGAGAGGGAGAATAAGATAGGTAGCAGACTGATGAGAATATGAGGGGGAAAGTAAATGAGGGGAGACAGGCGGCTGGATGGGAGACAGGCGGCTGGAGGAGCAGGTAGGGAGTACATGAGTAAGACAGCTGCCTATCCTGTCTAGACAGGGAGAAGATTAGAGATGGGTAGGACAGCAACTCCCCACAACTCAAGGGTTAGGAGAGGGTAAGACGAGTGTCATCTGAGTAGTGACTAGAGAGTGTGTGTGTGGGGGGTGTTCAATTCTGACCCTGTGATGTTCACAGGTGGCTTCCTCAAAAGGTGAAGAAAAATCTTAAAGCAGGTAAAAAATGTGATTAAAAATCATGATTTTAAGCCAATTTAATTTTTGAAGTATTTTAATTTGGTTTTAGTTCATGATTTTTGAATGCTTGACATTCGTCATACTGATCTGGCCCTAGGCATGCTGCTTCTTGGAAATACTGAATTCCAAGTATATAGTGGGTCGTACAGTTTTAATTAAAACAGGTTTATAAATAAGATTGTAATAATATTTTCTTTTTTTCTGTGTTTAATAAGAAATTAAGGGGAAAAGACCAAAAATAGGGGATTAAATTCATTAGACAACTTTTAAGGAAATAACTTTTCTTGCCCAAAAAGCTAAAGGATACTAACAGATGTAAAATTTTAAAACATTTCCTCACTTTTGATAACAAACTGTTTTAAAACTTTCATACTAATTTGAAAACTGGATATACTTTAGATTTCTCATGGTATGAAATAAATCCTAAATAAGCGTCATTTTGAGAATATATGTTATCTTCTTGTAAAAATAAGATACTACAGGTGATGGGTAGTGAAGTTTCACAAACAATACATTGCACACAGCACAGCTGCATTTGTGTATACATACCCCCACACGTTATTTTACTACTCTTCTAATGAAATATTGGTGATGACAAATTCAGATAGTAAAAATCTGAGCCCCAGCTGGGTGATATATTTTAAAGTACTGATTACTATTCCATCACTGCTATTTTGACATAAAGGGGTCATTATTTTACCCTCTTATAACTATAGAAACCACTTTACTGCTTTATGGAGTATCTACAGACTGAAAAAAGATTCTCTTAATTTCCTCCCACTTCACAGATGAGATATTAGCAAACTTTTTTCCCATTGTATGTTTAGATATGTCTGATTATAGTTCTAATCTTTTTTAGGGGAAGGGGATGGCCCAACATGCTGATGTCCCTAAATTGAGCTTTCAGTATTGGCTGGATAAGGCTGTTGAGTGGGGTCAAACCACCACTTTGGAATCCCAGCAAGATGTCTGCCTTCAGTTGCCTAAGTTACAGGAGTTTCTACAGCAGATTTATGAATCCTTGAAACATATGGTAAGTAATTTAGCAGGAAGAATGAACTGTTTTGAAGACTGCCTCAAACAACCTGAACCCCATGTTTTGACAAAACCAAAAAGTGAATGGTAGCAGAAAGGCTTGTGGTATTGACCTAATGTATTGCTGGATAAAAGAGGCAAATTGGGGAAACAGCCACAGGTAATGCAAACAGGAATGTGTTTCCTGTGTCCCTGATTTACTGTGAAAGGAGCTTTTTTTTTTTGATTGGTTATGTTGTCACATGAGATTTCCTAGCCAATCGAGTAGAGACTTTTAAAAACTCTTTAAAATAAACACAAATTTGATTCTTGTTGTCAGGTCATAAATTGGATTATTTAAAGGCCTTTACATGCAAAATTGTAACTGATCCCTTAAATCCTAAAGAGTCTGTTGACATGCTAAACCCAGTGCTGTGGCACATATAGTGATTTCCAGCACTATGGTCGGATCACTGGCAAATGTTACTAACTATTCTAGTTAGTAATTTGAGTATTTTCTTTCTTTCTTTCAAGTCAGGTAAACTTTAGGTGGTGTTTTTTGTTGTTGTAACTTTTGTGTGCATTGATTCAGCATAGCAGTTTTCAATAATACAGTATCGAGTTGTGAGGTTAAAATGCTCTTCACCTCATGAAAAGATTAACAAAAGAAAAGTATTATTTTTTTTCTGAAGTTAAAGTGCAGTTTTCAAATTGATTTTTGAGTGTTGAGAATTTTTTGTGTGTATGTATACTTTAAGAATAGAGATTTTTATATGAGAATAAAAATGAAATCTGTTTTTTTTAATGTTGCTACTTCAGTGAGTACTTTCTGAGATTTGGCCTCAAATGGACCTTCTGTATATGGCCCCAGAAAGTCTAGGACCAGCCCCAATCTGAGACAAATCTGAGGAATTTATTGCAGCAGCAGGAGATGGTTATTGTTTCTGCTACTTGCACATTATCTCAGCACACTACCATTTTTAAAGCCTTCATTTATTAGACAGTAAAGCTGCAAATACTGAAAAATAGGCTGATTGCATAAGGGTCTATGTAAACCCCACTATCTACTACTTTTTATAGTGAAGCTGCTTTCTATTTGGTTAAATGTTCCTTGTTTTTTTGGTAGGTTCAGAGTCTTAAATTTTATGTTGTGACTGACTCGTTATGATGTCATTTGCCATGCAGTAAGCAGGAGTAGTAATATGTAGATATTTATCTTTATGCCATAGCTTCTATTAGTTTCTTCACAAACTCCATGGCATAATGTAAGAAAACTGTAGGGATCAACAGACTACTTTAATTGTATTTTACTATCTGGAAATTTGTGTTATTTACAAATATTATAGCCTTTCCTGACTACTCCACATAAGGAAAATGAAGTTAATTTTCCAACATAATTAAACATTACCCTAAGGGAAATGTAGCTGAGGTTTAGCTGACCTGGATGAAGTATTAAGTTACAGCTGTGGCCTGAAAGCTTTGCTTTTATTAAATATCTGAAGGTCTTCTGCTCCCCGATGTGTACCTTTAGCAAAATAATAATGTAATTTACAGTTATCTAGGTAATTAATGATAATCAAATATTTTTGGTGTTCAGTACATTATGTTTTTGTTTACAGAATTCCACTACTGCAGTTCAGAGGTTCCCTTTAATTGGTCAATTACTAGGAAGACTTTGTTGGAATCCCTTTGTTGTTGGATATGGTAAGAACTTGAAACTAGCTTTCTGCAAGAGTTTCTAGAATTTTCCTTTCAAACTGTATTTTTTAAATTTCTGGGCACATACTTTGATAGTTCATAAAAACATGAGACTGCAGATAGTTTGTTTTGAATTATGTTATTGATCAGAAACTATAGTACTTGTTCCATAATCTCAACTTTGTTCTAAAATCCATCCACTTCCTCTTCCCTTGAATAAGTAAGAGGTTCTTCAAGACATCTGCAAGGTAAGGGGTCTCAGTGATTACCTGCCTCTTTTTTCTCAGAACCTTCCCCAAAGTGCTTGAATGAATCCTTCCTGGCTGTAAAATTTTATCAGGAGGCTCTCACCTCTCCTCGCATCAGTTATTTAAAAATCCTTTGTAGGGTTTCTGGAAGCCTAACTCTCAAACTCTTTCCACTGTTCCCAGAGACTTGTTCAAGGAAAATGCAAAATCTCTTCTTAGTAAAAGAATCTCTATGTTGTTGGCACTGCCCTTCCCCTCTTCAGAAGGATGAAAGCTGACAGTTGTGGAGGAGCTTGTGGTTTGAACAGAGACATCCGTTATGGGAGGATCTATTAATGGAGATTCTCTATATCCTCATAAGGAGAAGAGGATGCAAGATGACAAAATACGGGTAGGATCAGATGAGAAACAGTCAAATGAAAAAGAGTCCCATTCAATTACATCCGATAATGGCAGACAGCTAAAAGGTGACAATCTTGTAAGTGCTTATATATATATATAAATGCTAAAGGTCTAAATACTAAGATGGGTGAACTTCAGTACCTCATATTAAATGAGGATATTGATATAATAGGCATCACAGAAACTTGATGGAATGAGGATAATCAATGGGCCACAGTAATATCAGGGTGCAGAATATATCGGAAGGATAGAATAGGTTGTACGTCGGGGAGTGGCACTATATGTGAAAGAAATCATAGAGTCACATGAAGTAAAAATCTTAGATGAACTAAACTTGTACCATAGAACCTCTATGGATAGTAATTCCATGCTTGAATAACAGGAATATAGCAGTAGGGATGTACTACCGACCACCTGACCAGGATGTTGATAGTGACTGTGAAATGCTTAGGGAGATTAGACAGGTTATAAAAATAAAAAACTCAATAATAACGGGTAGGGCTCCGTGTCTGTCATGCTGGTCGCAGAAGTCACGGAGTCCATGACTTTCCGCAACTTCCGTGACTTCTGCAACGGCCTGTGTGGCTGATCCAAGGGCTGCTCAAGCCCTGAGCAGCAGTTTCTGGGGTGGCCGGAGCAACCGCTGCTCAGTGGACCGCGGCAGCCTATGCTGCTGGGCCCTCTCCCCCAGCAGCAGCCCCCCCTCACCCCCAAGATTGAGTCAGGGGTATTTATAGTATAAGTCATAGACAGGTCATGGGCTGTTAATTTTTGTTTATTGCCCATGACCAGTCTGTGACTTTTACTAAAAATACCCATGACTAAATTGTAGTCTTAATAATGGGGGATTTCAACTATCTCCATATTGACTGGGTACATGTCACCTTAGGACAGGATGCAGAGATAAAGTTTCTTGACACCTTAAATGACTGCTTGTTGGAGCAGCTAGTCCTGAAACCCACAAGAGGAAAGGCAGTGCTTATTTTGTCCTTAATGGAGCACAAGATCTGGTCTAAGAGGTGAATATAGTTGAACCACTTGGTAATAGTGACCATAACATAATAAAATTTAACATCTCTGTAGGGGAGAAAACACCAAAGCAGCCCACAATGGTAGCATTTAATTTCAGAAAAGGGAACTACACAAACACGAAGAAGTTAGTTAAACAAAAATTAAAAGGTACAGTTGCCAAAACTGAAATCCCTTCAAGCTGCATGGAAACTTTTTAAAAACACCGTAATAGAGGTGCTCAATTTAAATGGATATCCCAAATTAAAAAACATAGTAAGAGGACCAAAAAAGTGCCACCATGGCTAAACAACAAAGTAAAAGAAGCAGTTAGAGGCAAAAAGGCATCCTTTAAAAAATGGAAGTTAAATTCTATTGAGGAAAATAGAGATGAGCATAAACTCTGGCAAGTGAAATGTAAAAATATAATTAGGAAGGCCAAAAAAGAATGTGAAGAACAGCTAGCCAAAGACTCAAAAAGTAATAGCAAACAATTTTTTAAGTACATCAGAAGCAGGAAACCTGCTAAACAACCAGTGGGGCCATTGCAGAGAAACTAAATTAATTTTTTGTATCAGTTTTCATTGTTGAGGATGTGAGGGAGATTCCCAAACCTGAGTCTCTTTTTAGGTGACAAATCTCAGGAACTGTCTCAGATTGAGGTGTCATTAGAGGAGGTTTTGGAACAAATTGGTAAATGAAACAGTAATAAGTCACCAGTACCAAGTAGTATTCACCCAAGAGTTCTGAAGGAACTCAAATATGAAATTGCAGAACTACGAACTGGTATGTAACCAGTCATTTAAATCAGCTTCTGTTCCAGATGACTTGAGGATAGCTAATGTGACACCAATTTTTTAAAAAGGCTCCAGAGGTGATCCCACCAATTACAGGCTGGTAAGCATAACTTCAGTACCAGGCAAATTGATTGAAACTATAATAAAGAACAGAATTATCAGACACATAGATGAACACGATTTGTTGGGGAAGAGTCAACATAGTTTTTGTAAAAGGAAATCATGCCTAACCTATCTACTAGAATTCCTTGAGGGTGCAATAAGCATGTGGACAAGGGGGAATCCAGTGGATATTGCGTACTTAGATTTTCAGAAAGCCTTTGATAAGGTCCCTCACCAAAGGCTGTTAAGCAAAGTAAGCTGTCACAGGATAAGAAGGAAGGTTCTCTCATGGATCGGTAACTGGATAAAAGATGGGAAACAAAGGGTAGGAATAAATGGTTTGTTTTCAGAATGGAGAGAGGTTAATCCCTCAGGGGTCTGTACTGGGACCAGTACTGTTCAACCTATTCATAAATGATCTGGAAAAAGGGGTAAACAGTGAGGTGACAAAATTTGCAGATAATACAAAACTACTAAAGGTAGTTAAGTCCAAAGCAGGCTGCGAAGAGTTACAAAGGGATCTCACAAAACTGGGTGACTGGGCAACAAAATGGCAGATGACATTTAGTGTTGATAAATGCAAAGTAATGCACATGGGAAAGCATAATCCCAACTATACATATAAAATTATGGAGTATAAATTAGTTGTTATCACTCATGTGACAAATGAAGGGGAGAGTAGTTCCCTTTTATGGACACCACCCAGCCAGCCAGTTAGCTATAAAATTCCTCTTAGTAGCTGTTTTCTACTTGCTTTACCTGTAAAGTTTTAAAAAGTTCATAGGTAAAAGGAAGGGAGTGGGCATCTGACCAAAAGAGCCAATAGGAAGGCTAGATCTTTTAAAAATTGGGAAAAATCTTCCCCTTTGTCGGTCTATGTTGCTCTCCCGGAGAGCAAAGACAGTACTGGCACTATGCTGTAAAAGCTTGGGCCAGGTATGAATCATACCTAGAAACTACCCATTTGGAACCCCAGATATGTAAGTAGATCAGGAAATGTCTATGAAGACACGATTAGGTTTATCTCTTATTTCTTTATGGCTTTTGAACTCCTCTGTGGTAACCCCAGGTGCTTTTGTTTTGCTTGTAACCTTTAAGCTGGAACTCTAGAAAGCTATTCTTGCTTAATTTTTGTATTTGCTCTTTTTAAATCTAGCAATAGCCTGAGTTTTTAGATGTATTTCTTTTCTTTTTTTTTTTTAAATAAAGTTTACCTTTTTTAAGAACAGGATTGGAGTTTTGTGTCTTAAGAGGTTTGTGCACGTTGTGTAATTAGCTAGTGGCAACAGCTGATTTCCTTTGTTTTCTTTCTCAGCTTTTCCCCCTGGGAGTGTGTGTGTGTGTGTGTGTGTGAAAGGGCTTGAGGGAACCCCATAGGAAGGAATTCCCACGTGCGCCTTCCTGAGTTCTCAAAGGGGTTTTTGCACTTGGATGCTGGCAGCATCTACCCATCCAAGATCAGAGAAAAGTTATAACCTTGGTAGTTAAATAGAAGCCTGGAGTGGCCCGTATTCATTTTTAGAATTCTTGTGAGCCCCCACCTTCTGCACTCCAAGTGCCAGAGTGGGGAATCAGCCTTAACAATTATGACAGGCCCACCGTACATGTCCTTCTAGAGGAACAGGTTGGTGAATAAGACCTTTTCCTAAGTTCATCCCCAAAGTGGTATAAGAATTCCAGCTGAATCATCTGTCACCTTACCACTCTTCTTCCTGAAGCATCTCTCTTCGCTGAGAGAAAAGATGCCTCATATTTGGATGTTTCCAGGACCTTGCTTTACTACCTCAACAGGACTACGCCATTCAAGTTCTCTCCCCCTGCCTCTCTGTAGCCATATCAGCTTGTCAGGAGGTCAAGCCATCTTGTTTGAGAGACTTTTACGGTGGGTCATAAAGTGTATTTCCACCGGCTGTTAGTTGGTTGGTGAGCCTCTCCCACTGAGAGGGTACAGAGAGCATCTTCTGCCTGCTTCAGAAATGTGCCAGTCTTTGAGATCTGCAAGAAAGTCATGAGAAGCAACCCACTCACTTTTGTTAAACATTATGCCTTTGATATGGCAGTCTGGTTGGATGCCAGATTCAGGAGAACAGTATTGCAATCACTGTTTGACTGACGCTGCTGAAAATCTTCATTCTTGCTGATCACAGAGGACGCTACTTGCCAGTCACCTAGAGCGGGATCCACACTGACACATGCTCAAAGAAAGAATAGTTACCTACCCTACAGTAATTGTGGTTCTTTGAGATGATGTAGTCAGTGTGAATTCCACAACCTGTCCTCTGTTCCTGCTTATGGAGTCTTCAGCAACACAGGTTTTGAATTGCAAGGGAACTGAGAGAGGGTTGCAGCCATCCCCCCCTTCATGTCCTCATATTGGAGCACAAGGAGGCACGGAGCACATGCTTGGCCCCAATGGACACTACTAGTCAAGAAAGTCCAGTCTTGTATGCATGAGACATATGTCCACCTACAATTGATCCACGCTGACTATAACATCTTGAAGAACTACAGTTACTGTAGGGTAAGTAACTGTTCTTTATAGTCTGTGAGTCCCTGATTAAACAGTTAAAATACAATGTAATCTTTTGCCCCTATCACGTCTGCTTTTTCTTCTTCCTCTACCTAAATAAAGTTTTGATTGTGTGAATTATGTAATTCCATATTTTTAATTAAGAACTTCTGTATGGCATACTGTAAATGTAAATGTGTGTGCATAAGCAGGGGAAAGACAGACAGGTTTGAAAATAGTTGAACTAGATTCTGTTTTTTGTAGGATGTATGGACTTGTGTTCTTTTGTTTGTATAAAGCATCTTTACTGCTTATTACTTAAATATTTTTGGTTTTGCATTAGCGATGTAGTAATTTTGAGATAATTTTAATCACATGTATTGTAACAGTGGTGTTTTTAATAAAATTTTAAAATTTTGACTCCTAAAAGTATAGGACTGTAATAGGGTTGATTGGAACAAGAAATAGTTATTTGTTTAATTTCTCTCCTAAATAATTTCACACTGGGAATTTTTTAATTGAAATGGTGCTTTTGAAGATGATAAAATTGTTAAAATGCAAAGTGTGCAAACAGCTGAATTCTAATTGTGCGTATTGAGTGAACATTGAAAGCACAAACCAGAACTGGGACATTTAGAATTTCTAGTGAATGATACACAAGATGCCTCTTTTACATTGATCTTAAACAAACTAGGAAATTGTGTAGGCTCATAAAAATGTATATTAAAAAGATCCCAATGCACATAACAACAAAACTGTAGTTATTTAAATGTGTGTTTGATAACCATTTCTTTGCAGAGATGTTAGTCAGTGGGAGGCCAGTGATGGCCTGCAGGCTTGTTGGACATTTATTGAAGAATACTGGTTTAAATCAATAGTAACATCTTTGATCACCTGATGAAAATACAGAAGTTACTTAATGAAGCTTGTATTTCTTGTCTGCAGGCTTTGCCAACAAAGTACTTCTAAATGATACTGTTTATTACATCCTGGATGACAAGTATATTGAGAACAGCAAAAGTCATTGTAGGGGATCATTTTAATGCTATAATTTCTTCTCCTACCATTCATAAAACCCTTTGAGTAATAGTGTTTTATATTATTATTAAGAATAATAGCACTTAGTAAGCTAATGTTGTATCAGAGCTTCTCTACTATTAAACCCAGTTTTTGTAGGTTTACAGTATAACCATAAAATTTTACTCTGGGCTGGAATTTGAGATATAAACGTAGCCTCTGCTAAAGAGCAATATTTAAAACATTTAAAAAAATATATAATTGTACTCCTATTCAGAACTAAATTTTGGGAAAGAGTCCACAAGCCTGAGTAAACTGGCTATGCAGGCACACAGACTTGCTCAAAAGACATTAGAATCAGAATCCTCAGCTCCAACTTTCTAATTGTCTGTGTTTACATGGACAGGGGCTCTTTTGTAGTGTATGGCGGAGTACCGGACATGGCCTGTTGTTTCTCACATACATGGGTTATGGGCTAGTAGAACTATGTAGTGCATGGACCTACTGGCTATATCCATTCATTTCCTTTGATCCATTCACTAATCTACCCTTCTGTGGTCCTGAAAGAAAGCCACAATGGAGCTTGGTTGTGCAGTGTTTAGGTGTTCGCGGAGTCCTTTTATGCGCCATGCGGCTTGGCTCCACTATGCAGCAGAACTGTCACATTGCCATAGCATGTGGTGTCTAATACATCCATCTACAGGGCCCCAAGATTTTCACCCATGTTATGAATTACTTTTACAATCCATAATTGAAATTTACAGGGATAAAGTTCATTTACTTGTGTGTATATATAGGTATGGTTATGATAAAATAGTAATAAATCTTGCCTAACAATGGCTTATAATTATGGCTAATGATGTTAAAGAAAAATACAAAGAGATTTAAACTGCACATTAACTGTAATTACTAATTTAAAAGAGTCACTGCTATGCATGATTTTAAATATGATCTGAATACTGTATAGGCTTCAATATTTTTAATATAATCTCTGCAGTTCATTGTGTTCTATGCTTTTACATGTTTTTTTAAATTACTATTGAAGGAAATGAACACACAAGAACTACATGTGAATAATATTAAGGTTGTGATGTGAATCTGATCGAATAGATGCCTTTAAAGTTAAGATTGACATTTGGGCCTTGGGTTGGATATTTTAACAAGGATAGAAGATTGCTGTATATACGTTTAGTCTATATTTTTACTTTTTTTTTAAATGTATCCTTATTTGCTTTTGTTTCTTCAGATGAGAGCCAGAAAACTCTCATGTGGTGCTTATGTTGTCTGTACAGCAATGAACCACAGAACCCTGTGGAATTGAAGGCTAACAGCTGGATACTGGTAAGCGAATGAATCCTCCCCTTGACTGCTTTGAATTAAATTGATTATTTAAAGGTGCTACATCTATAGCATAGAGACAGTGTGTAATTTCAGAAACCGCTCCAAAGACAACCTACATACATGTTGTGTTGAAATATGTTCCACTCTAATTATAACATAATCTGTGCTAGCCTGTCATTTTGAATGTTAAAAAGATACGGTGCTCAAATTAGGGTAGTTTTAATGGCCTTTATACAGTGGAGCCCTAAATCTAGTAACTGCAAGTCAGGAACAAAGACCAGAAATCAGAAAGGAAGAAAGTGCTATAAAAGAGAACCTTTCAATTAGGGTAGAATAAAATAATCTGGAGACATGCCATTGTTTTGAAAACAATTTCTATTTGCTCTGTAATTTAGGTCTTTTCTGTTGCTTTGTTTTTGTTTAATCTCTCTTGCCTATGGAGAAGCTAATTGTATCCAAACTTTCTTTAGAGACAGTTAGTGAAAGAAAATACTTGTGTGCAGATTTATATTTAATGAGCTGTAAGAAATAATGAATACTTAAACCACTTTAATGCCCCATTCAGGGTTAATGTAGGCACATCTGTTGTTCACATTTTATGCACTTACTCCCTGAGCCAAAAAAGCACAACTTACGAGTGCTTAAAGTTAGGCATGTGCTTAAGTGATTTGCTAAATTGAGGACTTAAAGCACATCTAGTTAGATTAGTGTAATTTCATTGGATTGACTTTCACCTAAAACAAGTTATGTAGGCCTTCAGGATAATAAGTAATTGAGCTGATATAATCTATTACAGAGGTGGGCAAACTATGGCCCACGGGCCAGATCTGGCCCGTGGGACTGTCCTGCCCGGCCCCTTAGCTCCTGGCAGGGAGGCTAGCCCCCCGCCCCTCCTCCGCAGCCACACCGCCGTGCGCTCCTGCAGGGCAGCACGGCAGCATGTCTGGCTCCAGCCGGGCAGTGCGACTGCCAGACATGCCGCTCTGAGCAGCATGGTAAATGGGCCGGGCGGATTGGATAAGGGGCAGGGAGTCCCAGGGGGCAGTCAGGGGATGGGGCAGGGGGCGCTTGGATGGGGCGGAGGTTCTGGGCGGGGCGACGGTCAGGGGACGGGGAACAAGGGGGGTTTGATAGGTGTGGGAGTCCCGGGGGGCCAGTCAGGGGGCGAGGGTGTGGATAGGGGTTGGGGCAGTCAGGGGACAGGGAGCAGGGGTTGGATAGGGAGTGGGGTCCTGGGGGTGGTTAGGGTCAGGGGTCTTGGGAGGGGGTGGTTGGGGACAAGGGGGGGAGGTTGGATGGGTTGGGGGTTCTCAGGGGGGCAGTCAGGGGGCGGGAAGTGGGAGGGGGTCGGATAGGGGGTAGGGGCCAGGTTGTTTGGGGAGGCACAGCCTTCCCTACCCGGTCCTCCATACAGTTTTGCAACCCCGATGTGGCCCTTGAGCCAAAAAGTTTGCCCACCCCTGATCTATTAGCTGAAATCTTTGCTAATGTTGCAGCATTTTTGAGGTTTATCAAAGCAATTCATTTGTTGATTATATATTTCAATTCATATGTATCCATCTCTAGATTCTATAGTAAAAAATTACTAATCTTAAAAAAATAAGGGCCTGATACTGCAAATATGTATGCAGGTGAATAACTTCCTACATCAGTAAGGTCACTCACATGCATAAACATTTGCTGGAATGGAGCTGAAATCATGAACTCCTTAGGGTACGTCTACACTACGTGCCGGATCAGCAGGTAGTGATCGATCTATTGGGGATCGATTTATCACGTCTAGTGTAGGCAGAAGTGGAGTCCACAGGGGAGCGGCAGCGGTCGACTCGCTGCCGTCCTCACGGCCAGGTAAATCGACCTACGATACGCCGACTTCAGCTACTCTATTCGCGTAGCTAAAGTTGGGTATCTTAGGTCAACCCCCCTGCTCCAAGTGTAGACCTAGCCTTCATAATTCAGGGTTAACCAAAGTCACCCTTCTTGGTTTCTCTAACACCTTTCTTATCCCACTCCTTTCTTTGGAGTCTGAAAAAACTGATAGGCCTCAGAACTTGTCCTGAAGGTCAATATGCTTGCTATTCACTGTGCTGTAGAGTTACTATGGTTTTAGTTAAAGATGCACTGCAAAGGACTTATTTTTTTAAATGTGCTTGTGTCCTTCTTTGTGTCTTTATGATGTGTAAAGAATGTAATTTTTTTTTTTAATATGTGGAGTGAGGTGAAAAGCTGGCTTTATTCGTACATTTTACCTTAAATATATCAGATTATTAAGTCTCGTCTTTCCTGATTTTGCTGGAGGAACTCTTGGTGAGTGTGCTGAATCTTTAACAAAGAGATCCTTTTTCCCAAATGCTAATTAGATATTCAAGTTCAAGAGCTGTTGACAAAAGACACAAAAAAACTGCCCAAAGTATTTGAAAACAGTCTGAGTAAAAATCCTTTCTCTTCTTATTTTACCTTTCACTCTCTTGACTCTTGGGATGTCGTCATTTCACAAGTTCACCAGTCTTTACAGAGTCTTCCTGGTTACATGAGACCTGAGTTTCTAAAGTAAAAAACAAGCAGAAATTATTTTTTTTCAGGCCTTCTTTGTACACCTTAAAACCCCAAAAGGTCACAAGTCTATTCTGCAGGCCATCTTTAATAAATATTCACTGTTGCCTGAAGTTAATAGACAATCTGCGAAATAGACGGAGGAATAAAACAACTTATTTTGATTTAGCTACCTGTGGGACAGTAGTGTAGACTGATTCCTCAAATGGAAATCAGAAGCAGTTTCCTTACTAAGCAATTGTATTAGTACAGAGCAGCTTCTCTTTTAAAACCATGAAAAGAGGAAAAAATGGTGGCTAAATAAAGAAAGAAAATGTATTTTAACTACACAAACTGAATGTACATAGAAATGATAATGTATCAATGCCAGTGTGCATTTTTTTCTGCTGTTTTGTGCCTGTGCAAAAGATATTAGTTTATTTTTTGTGACAAAAAGAAACAAGTATGTTCTCTGTGTGTAAATGGATTGTGATGGGAAAAAAAATCAGTGTGTATTCATTCTGTATCCTCTTTACTCTCACAGTTTCTAAGGGCTAAATCTTTACCTAGGCACCACAACAAAATGATGCAGAGATTCTGTCTTTGTAGAAGTCCTCCTGTTGGTTTGGGCAAGATTCTCCATAATGAGCTATGGAGGCATGCACTTAACTGCTGATCTGACCAGGAGCAAAATTCATGCTGCTTCATAACACTTGTTGCAGATTGTAACATACCTATTAGCCTGCTAAGGGAAGGCTAGAGATAAAAGTCTATCTACCATATCCACTTGCATATGTTGTTTTTAGATAAGTGTACATACCTGACAGCATCCTAACTATTCTTTGAGTACTTTCTTGAGGCCTGATTCAAAGCCCATTGAAGTTTGGATCAGATCCATAGTGCTATTGTAAGATCCTGTGCTGTTACTTCCACATGCCATTAACCTTACTGCAGCACAGAGGAGAATTTGCTTTATGTGTAGCTTCAAGTCATTAATTTTATTTTCAACCCTAGCAAGTTGTCAGGAATCAAGTAAAATCAGCCAAAGGTGACTTTATAGCTAGGAGATAAGTTGTGATCTATTATTTGGTCTTATTTCTTTATTTGCACAGTGCTGTTTGTGTTCATAGTTTTTTAAAGACAATTAAAAATGAACATTCTCTGCTCTGTGAGGTTTGCAGGCTATGCTCCTGATCCGAGGCCCACTGTAACACATGGGACTTTTCCATTGACTTTAACGGGCTTTGGATCAGACCCGAAATTAGATGTAACATCAAGGGTTGATCACAAAAGGGTAATGAAGTGGGTGTGGGAAGATGGAAGGCATGAATTTGACTAGTGGTGAGATATTCTAATTGTTACACGTTCATCTTGTAAGTTAATTAAAATTTATAAAAGATTTAAAATTTAGTATCTTAGAATTTGGGGATGGTGAGAAGAAGATAAATGGAAATAAATGATTTTGGGGATGGGATTAGTGAGTAAGGTTGCATGGTGCACAAACTCAGACAAAAATTTGAGATTAAAAGATACTTTACAAGTCTTACTCTGACCATATCCTTTCAAGCATCAGTAGTATTTCCCTGAATGATTAAATTCTCTCTCTCACTGTTTCTTTACTGTGCACCTTACTTTCATCTTAAAATGTTCTAAACTATTTTTCCTAAAGGTACCAAGTTAAGGTAAATTGTTTTATTCCACCATCGTCCTTTGTAGATGGTATCATAATTTCAATCAATGTGATGTAATTAGGACCATATAACTCCCCATTTGGAAACTTGAACCAGAAGTTAGTTAGCCATTTTCACACTCAATTGCATGTGAAAACCAATTTGTCACTGTAGGTTTGCTTGTGACAGCTGGCATATTTTTATTTAAATTGCTTTTTATTAAAACATTTTTTAAATAAAGAATTCTGAAGCAGTTGGGGTTTTTGGACACATGAACCCACATATAGTGCATTAGAAGTTGTTTCCAGCAGCAGTGGTAACTTGGCCACATTGAGACTATATACTAATAGGATACAGAACTATATAAACATACATACAGTATGTAAAAAAAGACTGAAATATATTTGCTATGGGAACTGTAATTTTGAACTTTGTCTCATGTGTTTTTGAATTCTATAAAATAATATGGCCTGAATGTTGTTTTTTCTACCTTTTTTTTTTTTTTTTTTTTGCGCTGAGTAGCAAAAAGTGTAAATTGTTTCTTGGAAAACATATAATATCAGTAAAATGTCAAAACCAAATTGTCTCTACGCTGAAATTCTTAGTGACTCAAATAAGAAGCTGGAAACCACTACCCTTTTAATTTTAGGTTTCAGAGTAGCAGCCGTGTTAGTCTGTATCCACAAAAAGAACAGGAGTACTTAAATTTGTTAGTCTCTAAGGTGCCACAAGTACTCCTGTTCTTTTAATTTTAGGCACTCACCAGCACAGACTGACTTCTTTGAAAGTGTATCAAAGCATGCTGATAAAGATGAGGGAATGAATAATTTTACCTATATATGTCTTGTTCACTGTTTGCTGTATGATACACTATGAGTGGGGGAGCTGAGAGCCTTGGTGACTGCCCAGCTGGGAGAGGGGAGCAAGGAACTGGGGCGCAGCCCGTTTGGAGCGGGGAGTCTGGTGGGTGCAACCCGGGTGGGTGCTTGGGGGCAGCTGGCTTCTAGCTGGAGCTTCCCATTCACCCAGCTTTCTTGTCAATTTCATGGCTCTAGCATGGAGCTATTAAATTGACAAAAATGACAATCAACAGCCAATATAAGTAACCCGTAATGTCCAGATGGACACTGCGCCACCCTAATTACACTGACATAAGCCCTACGCCTCTTGTGGAGGTGGAGTTGGAGTTATTATGTCAGTGTTGTAGGGCACTTACATCAGTGGGAGCAAGGCTGTAGTGTGTACGCGGATGTAATTAGGTTGACATAAGCTGCCTTATGTTGTCCTAATGCTGTAGTGTAGACAAAGCCATAGATATAGAATATTAAATTGCTGAATTTTTGTTAAGCTTAATTGCAGGTCACTTTTACATATGATCTGGAGGATGGCGTGGACTTTACCCTCAGCAAGTTTGTAGATGACACTAAACTGGGAGGAGTGGTAGATACACTGGAGGGTAGGGATAGGATACAGAGGGACCTAGACAAATTAGAGGATTGGGCCAAAAGAAATCTGATGAGGTTCAACAAGGACAAGTGCAGAGTCCTGCACTTAGGACGGAAGAATCCCATGCACTGTTACAGACTAGGGACCGAGTGGCTAGGCAGTAGTTCTGCAGAAAAGAACCTAGGGGTTACAGTGGACAAGAAGCTGGATATGAGTCAACAGTGTGCCCTTGTTGCCAAGAAGGCTAACAGCATTTTGGGCTGTATAAGTAGGGGCATTGCCAGCAGATTGAGGGATGTGATCATTCCCCTCTATTCGACATTGATGAGGCCTCATCTGGAGTACTGTGTCTAGTTTTGGACCCCACACTACACGAAGGATGTGGAAAAATTGGAAAGAGTCCAGCGGAGGGCAACAAAAATGATTAGGGGGCTGGAGCACTTGACTTATGAGGAGAGGCTGAGGGAACTGGAATTGTTTAGTCTGCAGAAGAGAAGAATGAGGAGGGATTTGATAGCTGCTTTCAACTACCTGAATAGAGGTTCCAAAGAGGATGGATCTAGACTGTTCTCAGTGGTAGCAGATGACAGAACAAGGAGTAATGGTCTCAAGTTGCAGTGGGGGAGGTTTAGGTTGGATATTAGGAAAAATGTTTTCACTAGGAGGGTGGTGAAGCACTGGAATGGGTTACCTAAGGAGATGGTGGAATCTCCTTCCTTAGAGGTTTTTAAGGTCAGGCTTGACAAAGCCCTGGCTGGGATGATTTAGTTGGGGATTGGTCCTGCTTTGAGCAGGGGATTGGACTAGAAGACCTCCTGAGGTCCCTTTCAACCCTGAAATTCTATGACTAATATCTGCTTAGTCATCTAAAATAATAGTTGAGGGTATTCAGTGATCTGCAAACTATTATTGGTGGTCATATGATGTTAGTTATCTTCTTTATTTCCAGCTGCTAGATTTCATTAAATAAATCCTAAAAATCCTCAAATACTTTCTCAATGTTACCTTTCTATAAACACATTTGCTATAGGGATGTTGTGTTATTCTGACAGGGAGGCGAGGAGATGTGTACATCACAACTAAGAGGGGAGGTGTTTATAGGACAGTCTCTAAAGTAAGCTGCACTATGAATAAGTTTGAGAACCCTGATCTTACAGACTTTTGCTTAATTTTATCAAAATGACTTGGTGAAACCCCTCTCTAAGAATGAAAACGATTTAGTTTTCACATTAGCTGACATCTGGCCTGCTCTGGAGAGAGTTTTCTGAGCCAGGCAGTGTGTGGTTATGTTGTAATATGGGCTGCTGCTCAGTATGACTGAAGCAGAATCACCAGGCTCCTTTCAGTCATGCTGCAGGTTAGTTTTGAACTGGTGTTCCAGAAACAAAAGACCAGTTTTGTAATACTCTTACATATTGTTAATCTCTTCACTCCTCCAGGCAGGCTTTTATTTCCCATTGAGGTTCATAAATTAGATTTATAAATGTAAAACCAGATTTTTTATTATATTCATAAGGATTAGTAGTCTGTTATCAATTTTTGTTGTATTATTTAGTAAAGCTGTGTGCACTTATTAAGAATTCATTGTGTTGAAAAAAGCAGTGGGAGAAAAATAGGCAATGTAGCTCCCAAATCATATCAATCTTTCCTGTTTTTTCTTTGTGCAAGGTACCTTCTCTTGATGCTTTGCTTCCTTATAATGATTAGCATGGATACAGTGGGATACAGTAAACATAAGTATAGGGATGCCTATCAACAGTAAGATTTAATTTTGATGACCTTGTATATGGCTGGGCATCCTATTATGGAAACGTGCAGTTCTTTTGGATACCTACACACACACAGGCCACATTCTGTTAACTGCCTAGTAAGTGTAGTATCTTGCATAACAATATTTATTTAAAGGTGTTACATTGATAAAAGGATTTAAATAATATTTCTGTAGCAATTTACTAATACAGTGATTTTCAACATTTTTTCACTTGCGGACCCCTAAAATATTTCGAATGGAGGGGCAAACCCATTTGGAAATCGTAGGCATAGTCCAGGGGTCCGCAGACCACAGGTTGAAAACCACTGGACTAATACATTCTGACCTGTGTGGGGCTCCAATATATTTGTTGTCCCAAAGAGCCCAGAAACATTTTTCTGTTACCTTTGTTATCCCACGTCAGTTTTTATCTGAGGTTATGTGAGTTGCCAATTTTGAGACTCATATTTCAATGTTAAAATTGTGATTCAGGTAATTTTGTTTGTGTCCAAGGAATTTTAGAGTTCCTAACCAGATCTATGGATCATCTAAAATCCCATAAAAAATGAATTTGGGCAGTATATCTGCTATCTAACTCAAACATGTACAGTTCTGTCAATTTTGGGGCTTGATACTGCAATGGGTATCCTTTACCTGCGCATAAGTTTGGCTTCCATGTGTTGAAGTCATTAAGGCTCTTTTTTGAGTGCAAGCATTTGCTGATTGCAAGATTAAGGGTTTAGAATGTACTCTCTGTTGGAAAGGGACTCTCTCTTTCCCTTGTACAGCAGAGAACACCGTCAGCTCTCAAAATATGTTTCTGAGTGCCAGTTTGGACTGTAAACATGATAACTTCACACAATGGGAACAGCACCACTATTTTGTCAGATAGTACCATGTTTGCAGGAAAATAGCAGTTTCTGCCTATGGGGACTTCCTTAATTTTTTAAGAAACTAGCAAAAAAAATTGAGGTGATTTTGCAAAATGTTTTGAGAGTTCAACAAACAAAATAAGCATGTTTTACCACTAATTTTGATGGCAGTGAGAATTTTTTTGCACAGCCCTACTTTTCATTAGAAAATGTTTGAGAACCACATTTGTCTAAGCCTTTTTAATCCTAAATGTTTAAAACCTAAGCTTGAAGATTTTCTGCTGTCCTGTATTTCTCTCCTAACCCCAGTAATAGCCCACTTTGACTCACTAGAGTGAGTATAAAGAACATTTTAAATCACCAGAATGAAAGATACCAGGGTTCTATACACCAGCCTGTTTGTAGTAACCTCAAAGTTATGTTTGTTTATTTAGCTTACTTTGATGGAGTTCTGTCTATTGTATCTATGAATTGCATGAGAGTGTTTTGGAGCAGGTTGCCACTATTCAAATAGGCCAAATCAAGAAATTTACTGCCAATTAAGCACAGGATGTTTGAGATTTTTAGTGATGTTCTCCGGATGACCTGGGTTTTTAATGATCATCTTGACTTTTTCATTAAACTACAATTGTAATTGCATTGACTCAGTTAATGAAACACTGACCTTTGACCTTGGATAGCACACCCAAGCCAAAGTCTTATGTTAAATGAGTTTTAAGGCCTTTGCTTTTATGCAGTGGACAAATAGCATTCTATATAATGCTGAAGAACTCGCTTACTGTAATTCAATTTGAATGGTATTCTTATCTCAATAAGGATGTCTTTGGCTGAACCACTCTGAAGATGCATTAACTCACACATTGGAAAAGATAGTTTCTGAATGATGGACAAAAAAAAGAGAGCCTCAGCTATGTATTTCTGCATAGCTACTGCACCTGCACTGAGAGGTTCAGTTGCCTCCAACAATTGGAACATTGAATTTTGTGGGGGTCCTTTTTCCTCTTTGGTTCCTACTTTGTTTGTGAATTGGCATTTTGAATTAGATTTATAAATGTAAATCTGTCCAGCTCTGCCTTACCAGTCTTCCGTATATTTGTCATTCTCAAGAAGTGTTTGTTCCAGTCAAACCTGTTTTGATTAGACATAGACAGTAGTATTCAGAGATAAGAAGATATACAAAAAATTCTGCAATCCAAGAGGATGTGGTTCCTAAAATTTTCCAGTTTGTTCAGATGAGACTTTACAAATGAGTATGTACCATGCACATTAATATACCGTGAAAATAGTAGAAGAGAAAAATTAGAGGATAAGACAGAGAATGATAATGGTAGGAACCCCAGCAGGGAGATTAGTAGAAAAAAGCAGCTGAGAAAGAAAATAGGAAAGAAGAGGTATAAAGAAAATGATGTAATGGATGAAACAAAATGTTGTGTCCACCTGTTTCAGATTATGCTTGGATTATGCACTCTTTGGTGCAAGGATAATTTTTTTTATTGTTTTTGTACAGCGACAGCACAAAGGGGCTGAGACCGTTAGGCTTCTACTGTAATACAAATAAATAATAAAAGAAAGAGTACAGAGCACCACTTGGAAGAAATATAGGGCACTTCCCCTTTGTATGTATTGTCCAAAATAGCCGCTGAGAAATGAAAATAGAAAGAATAAGCTGCTCAGTATTTATTATATTTCTCCATTTGTTTTTCAGTTTCTATGTGGAAAAAGTTTATTTTGAGAGGAGAGGGATTAATATTCTGTTTTTCTCATAACACAATATGTTAAGTACATATGAAAAAGAGAAAATTGTAAAGAGATGGAATCAGGAAGTCACAGCAGCTATATTGCTGACTAGTGAGCAATGATTGATATATACTAATTTATCAACAATGTTGTATATTCTTATACGTAAGTAGATGGCATTCTTTATATTATCTACATGTATACAGATATACCTCTTTTATATAGCATTCTGGTAACATCTCTCATCCCAATAATGGAAACGGAATAATTTCCATTAATTATATAGTCTGAAATTATGAGACACCTTTACTATTCCTCCTATTTGTGTGGTATTATTTTGAGTGCCTACATTCTGTTGATATTTGCTCTCAGGAGTTTCTGTGCTGGCAGATTTTTCTGGCATCATCTGTGGCAATTCAGGAGGGTCACTAGTAGGAGAACTAATTTCACAATTATTGCTAGTTTTCCCTTTGTCTGAATCCATGTGGTGGGACTCATTTGTTTCTTTCCGTGATGATAATTGTTCCTTGGTTGTTCTTAGGAAATTATTGTAGCAGTAAAGCTATAGTTAGGCTTCGACTTGTTATATTGATGATTAATTCTTCTTTTTATTTTCCGGAAGAGCCTAAAGGTTCTACCTAGCTCCTGGTTCCATCATATTAGGCATTGTATATGCACAGAATAGAGGACCATCACTGCTTACCAGAGCTTACAATCACAAGGACAGGTCAAGTAAACAGATCTAGACCACTACCACCAACAACCACAAAAACTTGCCAGAAATACAGATTTTGTAAATTACAGTGCAGTTGCTTCCAGTTTCCCCTGCACATAACAGCCAACTTCCCCCTTCTCCAGTTGTAATACAAATCATAATTGTATGATGTAGGACCTTATATGCAATGAACAGCTCCCTACCCTACATCTCTTGTCTCTATCAATACTGCTCCTTGTACTTTTTTACTGGCTGTCCTTTCTGTACTTAAGAGAATTTTTGGTGCATATGTCATAGGACTATTTGGCTTGTTGTTCCCACTGCTTAATTTGTTCCGTCACCTTTTCTGCTATTGCTGGGTTAAAAAGTTTATTTGCTGTAGGCAGTTGAATCCATGTGCAGTATCAGACACAACTAAACCATCATGCTTTTAGTTCTGACACCTTGTCAGGTGAGGAAGCCATATGCAGTGCATTACCACAGCAACTTTATCGACCTAACTTATGAATGATGCTATATATTAAGTGCCAGTAGGTGGCTCTCTTTTTTAACTAATTACATGTACATGCGCATGCATGCATGTGCACACACACACTCAGACATAACTTTTATATATCATTCTTGTAGCAAGAATAATTTGGTTACTGCCAGGGATCAGATTGGTGGTAATAAAGTAGCAAGCTGTCACCCAAGTTCCACCCACTGTCCCAGAGTAGTTTGGTGTTTTTGTTAGTAAGATGATTAGCAGAGTGTGTCAGGTTGCCTTTAATCTGTCAAAAGTTCTTGTTTGATATAGAATTCAGAGAGAATAACAAGGAAAAAATAAGCATTGTCTCTTTTAAAAAAAGACCAAGTTGGATCAGCCTGACTCCTCCAGGCCAGACCATCAACATACAATAGCACAATTAAGAAGAAAAAAAAGGCAGACAGCCCCTGGATGCCTAATTAGACAACAAGAATTGAACAAGAATTTAGGGATGCCTAATTAGACAACAAGAAGTGAAAGTGGACTGAAAAACAGCTATTGTGGCTAGACCTTGGAAAGACATGTTTAAGTTATGAAAGATGTGCAGAAAAACTGAAACCTACACATTTTGTACAGTGCAGCAATTACAGTGAGAGCAACTTTGCTGAAAAACAAAGGAACATGTGGGATCAGAACCAGTGGTCCATCTAGTTCAATATCCTGTTTCTGACAGTGGCTAGTACCAGATGCTTCAGAAGAAGATGCAAGAAACCATAGAGTGGAGAATTTCAGAATAACTGGTCCCTGGGGGCAGTTTCTTCCTTATTCCTGTCATTTTGTGGTTTGCTAAAGCCTTGAAGCATGAGGATTTATCACTGCTTAAAATGTTTTTTAGCCATGTAATGTATCTCAATGTTCTCAACATCCATATACATATGTAATCCAATTATGAATTCTGCCTCAGCTCTAGGCTCCAATGATATTTTGCAGAGACATTTGGGGGTGGGGGAAATCTGTTCTTGAGTCATGTCTAATATGATAATAAGCTAGTTACCTTAAAGAAACCTGAAAAGTGTAACTCTGCTGTGACTTAAGAAGAAATAAGGAAGGATGTAATCAGTGTTGAAGGGGAGAGGCTAACTGATGGGTTACCCAGGGAAAAGAGTTAGAGGGCGGAAAAGGACAAGTTGATCAGTGAGGATGTGTTTTTCATAAACGTGGAATATTGTTTCCTTACTGTAGTGACACATTGTATCCACCTAGGTTAACTTTTCCAAGCATAATAATAATAACTAGTGGTGACTTGTGGTTTGCCATTTAAGTTTATGGTTTTGTGGTAAGTATGAGTGAGGGTGGGTGAATGTCTGTGTTGTGCTGTGACATTGAGTTGTAGGGGTTGAATAAGGAGTGTGTGCTGTGGTGAGGAGCTGTGTTAGTTTGGGGTTATTGGGTGGGTGGTTGGTTGTGTTGATTTGTGTGTAGGTTTGTGTTATGCCAGGAGATATGTGTTGAGTTGTATCTGGGAGGGTTGAGCTGGAGGTCAGTATTGATTTGTGCAGGTGGCGAATGAGGGGTGCATGCTGCTGTGAGGAGCTGTGTGTGTTTTGGGGTTGTGTGCATGCAGGTTGTGGAGTTGTGTGGGTGTCTATGTTGATTTGTTTAGATGTAGGTGTTGTGTTGAATTGTACAGGTGGCAAATCAGCCTTTGAAGATCTGTGGCAGTTGGACCAAATCCACCATCTGTAAAGTCTCCCTCACATTACTGACTCATTAGAGCCAATAAGTAGTTGATTGCAAATGAGCTGTAAAGTTGAGTTGCTTCTGTTATCACATTGGTCTAGTACTCTTGGCTTAGATACTAGTCTTATTATTTTGTTATATATCGATAATAATACTCAGCTCTTTACAGCACTTTTCATAAGTAGATCTCAAAGCATTTTTACAAAGTTTAAGATTACGTATATTATGCAGATATTTTGTTTTGTTTTAACCTAATCTTCTCTCTCTACTTAATAAGGAAATTGACCAAGAGTGGCTGGAATAGGTGTCTGTAGGACAGTGAAAGCGTCAGCGGTGTTGATATTTAAATTGACTGACTTGGATTTCAGAGTTAACACCTAGAGCAGAACCTTCAAAAGGCTCAGCCTTTAGAGGACCAGAGAAGGCCTAAGAAAATGTTGAGAGTTCTCCATCTTCTTTGGCTGTGCCTTCCAGAGGGGGCAAATGGACAGCACTGCACTGAGGAGAGGAGGGCTGTCTACAGAGTCTGGCACTCTGAAGCAGATAAAACTAAGTCTGGAAGGGTAAAATTGATAGAATTATTGTGAAACTCAGCAGCCCAGGGAAGAAACTGTGTGCTCTGGAGGGCTAAAGGATCAGTTTGTTGATGATAATACTTCTCTACCCCGATAGAACACGAATTTGGATATAACATGGTAAAGCAGCACTCTGGGAGGCGGGGCTGCGCGCTCTGGTGGATCAGCATGTCAGCATGTCTGGTTCCGACATGCTGCTCTGAGCGGTGTGTTAGGTTGCCGGGCCGGGGCCAAGGGATTGGATAAGGGGCAGAGGGTCTTGGGGGGCAGTCAGGAGACAGGGAGCGGGGGGGTTGGATGGTTTGGAGATTCTGGGGACAGGGCGATGGGGAACAGGGGTGTTGGATAGGGCGTGGGAGTCTTGGGGGTGATTAGGGATGCGGGGGTCTGGAGGGGGCGGTCAGGGGACAAGGAGCAGGGGGGCTTAACTAGGGAGTGGGGTCTTGGGAGGGGTCATTCGGGTGGAGGGTCTCTGGAGGAGGTAGTCAGGGGATAGGGTTCTGAGGGATCAGTCAGGGGGTGGGAAGTAGGTGGGGGTCGGATAGGGGGTGGGCCAGGCTGTTTGGGGAGGCACAGCCTTCCCTACCCAGCCCTTTGTACAATTTTGAACCCCGATGCGGCCCTCAGGCCAAAAAATTTGCCCACCCCTGCATTAGACGTTCTCATCTCTCCCGCCTATTTTAATCTTGTTTCTAAATTGTGTGCAGTATAGACTAAGCTTAAGTTGTCTCACTAGTTGTATTTTGGAAACATTTTCTAAATAATTTAAAAAAATTGTTAGCATTAATACAGTATTAAAATACCATTGACGTGATGGCAAGTAGTTCACAGCCATGGACACGGAAGGCATGGACAGTCAAAGACAAATTGGAAGCTTTGGACAGACTGAAATCAGGAATGAGCCAAGCGAAGAACTAGGAGTGGGGGAATCAACATTAAGAGGGTGGATTAAAGATGAGGAAGAATTACGATCAATGCTAGTTGAACTGGATGAAAGTGAAGGCTTGGAAAGGAAGCGCCTAAAAACTGCCCAGGATAACCAACCAGAAAGAGCAGTATTTACGTGGTTTACCCAAGAACGCTCTGATGGCACGCCAATTTCCGGTGACATTATAAAGAAACAAGCGGAGAAATTGAAGAAGGATCTCGATTTTAGACGCTCGGGCGAGGATGCTTCTGCACATCAAGGTAACGAATTTAAAGCTAGCAGTGGATGGCTTAATTGTTCTAAAAAACGTCATGGCATTCGGCAAGTCGCAATTTCAGGAGAGACGCGCTCTACAGATATAAAAGCTTGCGATGAATACCCGCTAAAGTTACAAGAGATCATCATCGAGGGTGGCTATGCTCCGGAGCAAATCTATAACGCTGATTAAACCGGCTTATGTTACCGTATGCTGCTGAATAGAACACTTGCTTCTAGGACTGAAGAACAAAAGGCCGAAGGTTTTAAGGTGATAAAAGAGAGAGTAACAATACTTTTCCGCATGAATAAAACCAGTTCACATAAACTTAAACCTCTGTGCATAGGCAAATCTAGGTCACCTGGGGCTTTCCACCATAAGAACATGGATTCGCTTTCATTCATTTATCGCTATTCAAAAAATGCCTGGTTTAAGAAATATTTTGTACCAGCTGTCCGGAGCCACCTACGCAGACAAAACCTGGAGCCCAAGGCATTGCTCCTTCTTGACAACTGTTCTGCCCACCCCCCAGTTGAGACCTTAACCAGCAAAGACGGGAAGATAAAGGTAAGCTACCTTCCTTAGAACACAATGTCCAAAATACAGCCCCTCGATCAAGGCATTATAGCCACATTTAAAATGAACTATCATAAAGCCTTAGTAAAGAAAATTGTTGAGGACAACAGTAGCATAACGGATGTAATTGAATTTGCTGGATGTACTTAACTTAGGCGAGACAGCCTGGCTAGGAATCACTCTGTCAATGATAGAGGAATGTTGGCATCGTGGTCTCAAAAATGCTTTTGTCACTGAAAGCGACGACAACCAAGATGAGGAAGAAGACGAAGATGAGAACAACTTTGAAGGTTTTACGGAAGAAGAGGCCATGGAGGCAGAACGAGTCTACAGGCTCAAAGTGGGATAGCTGATGTTCAAGAGTGGATGGAGGTGGATGCTATGTGTCCAACCCTTTGGACGACTTACAGGTGTAGATATAATTCATAATGTTGCCCCTCAACCATCTGGTGCCTCAGAAGATGTGTCTAACCCTGAGGATAATGACGAAGAACCTCGGACCCACTGCCCAAAGTTGCTGATGTGGTTGCAGGGTTAGAGATTGGTCTTAAGTGGCTAGAAAGCCAGGATGTGGATAGACTGCAAATACTGCAGTTAAAATCCATAATTGACCTGGCTCACAGTAGCATGAAACAACAAAGTATAACAAGTTTTTTTTAAAAAATAAAAAATGTTAAGGGGTGCATCTTAAATAAGAAAGCATCTTGTAGCCCCCAAAAAGGCATTTACCATTTTATCAATATCTCTAAAACTTGATTACTTTACCTTTTTAAGCTTCATTTTAACCTTTTCTATAAGTAAGAACTCCCATCTCCAAAATGTTTTCAAACTATTTAATAGTTAACAGTTCATATTACTTAACAATCTACGTATAACATACAGTTGTTAGCTAAGTGACAAAGTGGCCCATGCTCCTATTTGCTAAAATACCCAAATTCTTTTTTACAGCAGTTTGTAAGGATGTGTAATTAAAAGCGTTTTCTGATATTTTATGTAAATTTTGCATTTTCCTAAGCATTGCACGCAGATCAAACAATTGATGTATGATGAAACCTAGCCCACATGGTTGCATTTAACAGTGTTTAGTACCTGTGTTGTTAATACACTGTATCTTTTAAGTAAGCTTATAAAACAATTGTTGTAATTAAAGAAAGGAGATACAATTTAAGCATTGTAGAACAGATTTATTTAGTGCATACACCACCTTAGTTCTAACAAAAATGATTTGCTGACTATTAATAACGGAAATGCTTAAGGCCAAAGCAAATTCAATATAACATGGTTTCACCTATAACACGGTAATATTTTTTGGCTCCCAAGGACTGCATTATATCAGGGTAGAGGTGTACTATTAATAGTAATTTATAAAGCACTGTAACAGGGCGGTACTCACCCCTGCCGCGCCTCCTGCTGGTCGGTCCCAGAATGTCCCTCGGTCCGGCCCTGGAGCACCCCCGGCAGGCTGGTGACCTGCCTGTTCTCTGGCCCCGGCGTCCCTCCCTGGACCCGGTGCCCCCTATCTATAATTGGGTCTCCCCCTCCCAGGGGAACCCCACGCTACTATCCCCGCCTTGCCTCAGTAGTGGCTACTGACAGTCATGGTCTAGCCCCACACCCTGGGGCAGACTGCAGTATCAGCCCACTCATCACAGGCAAAGGGGGTTTGGACCTGCTGCTTCGTCCTACCCCTGGGCTGCCCTCTGCAACCCACAGTACCTATGGCCCTTCGCTAGGCCGCAGCCTGGGGCTGTCCTGGCTAGAGCTTCCCTGGCTCCTCAGCCTATTCCCCAGCACTGCTTCCCTCAGGTATCTAGCCTCCAGCTAAGCAGCCAGGCCCATCCCTCTCTACAGGCAGAGAGAGACTCTGTCTGGGCTCTGGCTTCCCTGCCTCTTATAATCCCCAGGGCTTCAGTTTGGGGCGTGGCCCCAGCTGCAGCCACTTTCCCCATCAGTGCAGCCTCCGGCTGCAGCTCTCAAGCCCTGCCAGGCTGCATTTCAAAGCCCTCAGAGGCCGGAGCAGGGTCCACCCTGCTACAGCACCCATCCACCCCCACAAAAATGGGAGTGTTGAACAGTAATAAAAACCATTTTCATTAACTAATAAAAGGAACACCTCAGCCTCAACAAAATTACAAACAAGATGAGTAAAGAAAAAACAATAAGAATAGAGCGATAAAACAAGCAACAGTGGTAGTAATTGAAAAACACCTTAAAATAATTTTTTAGGTGTTTTTAAAAATGGGGAGAGATGAAATGAGCCAGATTTCAGGAGGGAGCGAATTTCATGCCATCAGGTCTGCCACAGGAAATGCTTGATTGCCAGGTGGCTTCAGGCATGATGCTGGAACCTTTAAATACGGGTCAGTTTGTGAGTGCATAAACCCGTCAAGTGGAGGCTCAAGGATGAGGCCTGAAATAAAATCAGGGCCAGTCCCAAGCAGAGCTTTATAAACCAGTAGGGCTAATTTAAACTAAATCTGCCACTTCATAGGCAGCTAATGCAAAGAATACACAGCAGACTGATTATGATCAGGATAGCTCAAACCTATTAGCAATCATGGTGCTGCATTCTGTAAATGGTGGATCAGCCTCCCTGATAACCTGTCGGTAGACAGAATTACAATAATCGATCCTGGAGGTCATGAGGGCACGCGTTGCTGTGGTCACAAGATAAATAAGGGTACAGCCTATCAAAATTGCCTAGCTAAAAACCCATTTCCAAATCATGTCCAGATATAGCTCTCCTTGAATAAGGCATGGTCAAAAGTGATGCCAAGATTTTTAACCTGGCTCATATTTTCAGAACTAATCCTCTCAGTTAGAGGAGGCATGATGGTTATCTGTTATGTTTTTATAAACAGACCATGAGAAGGGGAATGTTATTTGAAGCAGAAGGAGTGTGTGTATTCATTGGAGAGTCAGAGGGTAAACTGTGGTCTGGATAACCGAAAGCCAGTATGAGGTCACTGATCCTCTTTGCAGACTCCCTTTGCAGTCTTAATTCAATTCCTTAGTCATCTGCAGATGTTGCTGTTGTTTGATTCCACCCATGAGCTGGCTGTTTTGGCCCCACAGCCTTATCAGCCCTGGGGAAGAGAAACCAGGAAGAAGACAAAGCATATTTACATTAGAGAGACAAGTTGAGTGAGGTAATATCTTTTATTGGACCAACTTCTGTTGGTGAAAGAGACACTGTTGGTGCAATAAAAGATATTACCTCACTTAGCTTGTCTCTCTAATATCCTGGGACCAACATGACTACAACTACACTGCAAAAGTTCTGTTTTATAGGTTTTGGAGGACATGTTCTTAGAAGGGATTTTTTTTTCTGTTTATCATATATGAAACCTTTGGGTATGTGTATATGTCTGTGTCTATAATTGGTGGTGATGATGATAGTGGGTGGTTGGTGTTAATAGTTGAGAGATGATCTGTCTAGATAATGTGGGTCAATGGGAAGTTTAATAGACAGAGTATTAGAATCACCTTGTCTGACATTTAAAAACCCTATGTTTTAGCATGTTATTAATTCAGGGCCAAATCCTGCATTCCTTATGTAGATATAACTACTGTGGATATCAGCAAGAGTGTTATCTGAATAGTTATTGCAGGAGTAGGCTCTCAGAATTTTATTTTTATGTAATAACTAGAGTATGTAGGTGTTACTGTAGTGATCATTCAAAATGTGTTTTATGTTGGGTTAAGTATTCATATCTTTGGCACAAATTTTAGAGTAATGTGAAAGAAGATATTTAGTGCATAAAATACACCGAGTTATAAGGGTTATTCGTCAAGCTGTTTTATTAATCTAGTAACTAAACCATATGGGGACACATGGGCCCCATGGACATAGGGTCCAGAAAAAAAGATTAAAACTGTGTTGAATTTACCGTAAATGATGTATAGATAAGATAACATTAATATATTAATGACATATATGGATAACATGTGTTTGTTAAAAGGCTTATGAATTGCTAGAGGTCATACTAAGAAATTAGTTGTTTTCCCCCTCTTATCTAGACAGTTTTTAAAAGAGGGAGATTACGAGCTAAACTGAAGTATTTGAGTCTAAATCATAAACACACTTTACCTGTTATGTTATTTGAGTAGTTAAAAAGAGAAACTGTCACAAAATATAGGATTTGTATTTTAATGCACATAAATAAATTATTTGAAACAATTATTACTTTTGTTTCCTCCTTTTAAGGGGGTAAAATTCATTAAGTAAAATTTTGACTACAAAGTAAACTGATTCATAATAATTGTGGATTTAATTTATACCTAGAACAGGCTCTGTATCATATTTTATCTTTGTAGCATTTTGCCACAGGTAAAATACAACATAATAAGAAGGGGATGTGCATTGGGGGTGTGTGTAGGGGAGATACAGGGGAGAATCATTCCCACTTTTTCCCCCCCTCAGCAACAGTTGAAGAGGGAGGCATGTGTTCTAGGGGGCATGCTTCCAGGAGAGAAATGGAAAATGTTAAGTCTCCTGGAGGCCAATGTAGTTCAAAGTTTGTTAATCACTTTCTGAGACTCAGTTTTGTGGTTTTAGGGATTTTATGGCTTTTTTGGTATGGATGGAAAAGAGGAGTCATCATTTCTCCTCTAACCTATGCAAATAATCTTCAGGCACTATGATCACTGTGAAACGGTGCAGTATATGATGGTATTTCTCTGCCAGATTAAAGACTGGTGGCAATTTAAATATGTGTGCCTGTCTTTGTTGTTTTGTTTATATTTTTGCTATTCATTTTTGTGTAGTTTTTCTTCCACTTCAGTTTCTTTTTGGTGACAGGAGGTTGGAGCAACCATGTATGGGGTTTCCCTGGACTCCAACCCACGTGTATAATAAAGAAAGTCAAAGACATTTCCTCAGGAAGTGGGCTGGTGTGGGTGGAGGTAAGTGGGCTTTCACCCATTTCTTTGATTTTTAGCCTGCACTTCATCTCATCTTCTTTTTCTTCAGGCAGTTTCACACACTCTCTGGGGTATACCACGTCATCTCTGCAGCTAGCAGAGATAATATGCCTTTTTTAAAAGCATCATCATTTATGCAGCCAGCTTTTGGCAAAATTGCAGAAGAGGCACTGATTGCCTAATTATTGCACAGATTAAGAGTGCCATCTCTTTAGTCACTCTCACATCTGATCTATGTATGTAGTTGTGTGTTGTGCTACTAACTGGCATTGTACTGCCTAGTGGATTGTGTTGAAGCACCAGACTATGTCATTGTATTGACTGGCTTTATTGCTTCAGGCAAAGATCTAGGTCTGAAGTTAAGTTTTTAGTAAAAAAAACTTATATTTTATTTTTGTGCTCAGAGTAAATATATTTATTTTTTTAAAGTTATTATTACTGTTACAATATTTAAAATTCTTAAGGAAAAAGGGAAGACTTATGTTCAGATCTTTGAGATCATCTAATGTTCAGTGTGTGTTATCACTTAACAAAGTGACAGATGTAGTCTTTTAGTGCTCTCTAGGTAAATGTTTAATTCACAATTCATGTAGTTTCAGCAATTTAAAGACCTAAGGTAATGACTGAACTCATTATATAAAAGGGAGGGAGTAAAGAGTGTTAAACTAGGCTGTTACTTATGATAAGAGGGTTAAAGCAAATGTTTGGATGGAAGATCTATTTTCATTTTGGTGTTGGCTATTCTGTATTTCAAAAACATTTTCTTGAGTTTAAAAGAGCAATATTTAAAATATCCACTTTTCTAGCCATTTGTGCACATTAAAAATAACTTGCTATTCATGTTCAGTGGTTTTTCTTGTTGGACGATGTAGGTGAACTTGCCACAACACATGCAACAAATTATAAGAGGACTGCAAATATAATAATTACAGCATGACCAGACTGCACTGGCAGATACTAGAATACAGAAATTTCTTTAATCATAGTGCTTCCCATAATGTGGGTGGTCACAGTCTGCAGACGTTTCAGTCAATGCATTCCCCATGCAACAGTGATTGTAAAACAGAACTGAAGTAAACAGCATTCCACAGGCTTTTCAGGGTTTTATTTTGAGAAAGTAAAGCTTTTCTGCTGGGTTGCTTTTTTCCCCTTTCTTTATTTGAGCTGCTTGCTTTTGTCAATCATAACCACACAAGACATGCTTTTGTGCTCTCTTTTACAAAACTGGTTCTCTGTAGTAAACAAAGCATATAGTTTTCAGAGCAGCAGCCATGTTAGTCTGTATCCACAAAAAGAAAAGGAGTACTTGTGGCACCTTAGAGACTAACACATTTATTTGAGCATAAGCTTTCGTGGGCTACAGCCCACTTCATCGGACGCATAATATACTTTACAGATTTTTCAAAATATATGCTCTTTCCTTTAAAAAGATGCATATGGTTTAAAAACTGTTAATATGTTGTTGGGTTGTTTTTTGTCAGTAGGAACCAGCATCTGGTAGTAAATTGTAGTAAGTGTAATTTAATCTTTAATCTTTTTTTTTTCAATTCATTATCTTTTTTCCTTATTTTTTCCCAATTTGTTTTCTTTGATTTGCATAGTTCTACTGTTTCTCTAAAAAGTTTTACTACCATTCTTAATCATTAGCAAAGTGTGACCATGGTTGCTGAAGGGACCGCACTGAGAATGTTCAGGGCAAACTGCAAAGAATAGGGCAGACGATAATAGGGCAGATAGAATAATTGGTTTATTCTAATAATTACATTCACCAAGCGAGTAACAAAATAGCTTCTCTAATACCTTACTGGTTATCAAGAAGCTAAAATACAATTCCTCTTAAGCAATCCATCCAGAAGATAATAAGGTGACAAGTAACAGGCAGCATGTATTTGTCAAGAACAAATTGTGTCAAACCAACCTGATAGCTTTCTTTGAGTAACAAGCCTTGTGGATGGGGGGAAGCGGTAGACATGATATATCTTGACTGTAGTAGAGCTTTTGATACTGTCTGGCATGACCTTGTAAACAAACTGGGGAGATGCAACCTAGATCGAGCTACTATAAGGTGGGTGCAAAACTGGTTGGAAAACCATTCCCAGAGAGTAGTTATCAGTGGTTCACAGTCATGCTGGAAGGACATAATGAGTGGGTCCAGTTCTATTCAATATCTTCATCAGTGATTTAGATAATGGCCTAGAGAGTACACTTATAAGGTTTGTGGATGATACCAAGCTGGGAGGGGTTGCAAGTGCTTTGGAGGATAGGATTAAAATTCAAAATGATCTGGACAAACTGGAGAAATGGTCTGAAGTAAATAGGATGAAATTCAATAAGAACAAATGCAAAGTACTCCATTTAGGAAGGAACAATCAGTTGCACACATACAAAATGGGAAATGGCGGACTGGGAAGGAGTACTGCAGAAAGGGATCTGGGGTTCATAGTGGACCACAAGCTCAATATGAGTCAACAGTGTAATGCTGTTGCAAAAAAAGCAAACATCATTCTGAGATGTATTAGCAGGAGTGTTGTAAGCAAGACACAAGAAGTAATTCTTCCACTCCACTCTGCGCTGATTAGGCCTCAACTGGAGTATTTTGTCCAGTTCTGGGCACCACATTTCAGGAAAGATGTGGACACATTGGAGAGAGTCCAGAGAAGAGCAACAAAAATGATTAAGTTCTAGAAAACATGATCTATGAGGGAAGATGAAACAAATTGGGTTTGTTTAGTCTGGAAAAGAGAAAACTGAGAGGGGACATGATAACAGTTTTCAAGTACATGAAAGGTTGTTAAAAGGAGGAAGGAGAAAAATTATTTTTCTTAACCTCTGAAGATAGGACAAAAAGCAATGGACTTAAATTGAAGCAATGGAAGTGTAGGTTGGACATTAGGAAAAACTTCCTAACTTGTTGGGTGGTTAAGCACTGGACTAAATTGCCTAAGGAGGTTGTGGAATCTCCATCATTGGAGATTTTAAAAAGCGCGTTAGACAAACCCTTGTCAGGAATGGTCTAGATAATACTTAGTCCTGCCATGAGTGGACTAGGTGACATCTCAAGGTCCCTTCCAGTCCTATGATTCTATGATGACAGGAGAAAAGGTAATATAGTATATATATAAGTTGTCTTGAAAAAAATGTCTTTACTTTTTGATTGGATATTTGATGGCTAAAAGTGAGACACTATCTTCAAATCTTGATCAAAACAGAAAACAAAAGACTTAAGAGATATGCACACATATTTAATATCAGACATCACTAATGGTGACTCGATGGCTTAGTCGATTCTTAGTGTGATAGAGAGCCCTTCAACTTTCAAATCGCTGGTTAAAATCCAGCCTAAAGGTCAGATTTTTTAAGGTGGTAAAGTAATCCTGAGAGAGTAATGGCTATAAAGCTGTCTCTTACTCCCTTGTGCCATTGGCTCACATCACAGGTAGCAACATAGTAGGGGGAGACTGGCCCTATACAGTTGCTATGTCCCTCCTAGATAGGTGAGTGAGAGGGTGTTGAGCTTTGACTCCATACCCTCCAACTTGCCCAGTGCGGTAGCATCACCAGTACGTTCAGGGTTGTATACTGCAGTAAGTATAGACCTGATGCAGTTTACTCCCTCCCCAGACAAGGGGAGACAGGGAAGGAACCCTCCCTTGCTGCTTCAGAGGCAGTGACATGTACTTTATTCTTTGGAGACTGAGGCTATGTCTACACTAGCTCTTTTGTCAATAAAACTTTGTTTTGATCAGGGATGTGAAAAAACACACCTCTGACTGACATAAGTTTCACCTACAGAAGCGCCGGTGTGTACAGCACAGCAACATAGTGAACACAGCTCATTGGGAATAGTTTAATTGTCCTGATCAGAGAGCTCTCTCCTGTTGGCACAGAGCAACTAGAAAGGAGACCTTACAGTGGCACAGCTGCAGCAGTACAGCTGTGCCACTGTATGGTCTCTAGTGTAGATATAGCATGATTTAGTACTAAATTGATAGTATGTTTAAGTTATTAACATATGGAGACTCTTTAGTGGTATATGTGAAACAAGTTGGTGGTCTCAGTAACCAATTCCTGGTGGATGAGCATCCACGTCATTAAACATTTGTCACAATTGATACTAATTGGAAACATGGTTGGGAGTCTCTGTAAAGAGGCCAAAAAAAAATTAAATAGGCAGGAGATTGACCTATACTCTAATCCCTAGAGGTGGTCCCTCAGGCTGGAAGCATTTATACAAGGCAGTATAAGGAACATGCTGCTATCTGTGATGTGCCCGTTCCATGCATAAAAGACTTTGTTATCTAGGGCTGTCAATATTGTTCATTTTAGGAGCGTTAAATCCATTAAAAAGGAAAACTAAGAAACAAGAGCTGACATTTTTCTGATCATATTTGAACTTCGCAAACATGAAATTTATTAATATAGACATTTTAGCCGGACTGAGGTATGTATTTCAACAGAGACACTGTATATTATACTATGAAGAGTTTTTTCCACTACAATTTAATTTTCTACCTGCCTCATATTGCTACACTTAAATCTTTGGGAAAACTGTTATTAAATAGTATATGGTTTAAGTTTTAGGTTTGTATGTGATTTGTATTAATACTGGAATTCACAGTGGGAGCTGGGATTATTTTCCTCTATAATTTTCTTTTGAAATGTAAATATTTGTATATGTAATTGTGATCACAAGACTGTATTTAGCCCATATCTAGCACACATCAGCAGAAAAATCCATCAGAGCTAGAGTGTGTCACCAAAATGTATTGGTAAAATAGAACAGATAAGAACAAGTAAGAGCATATGAAACGAGGGGTTTTCAAACTGCATTGCACTGCGACCACCTTCCGACAACAAAGATTACTACACAACGCCAGGAGTGGGGACCGAAGCCTGAGCCTGCCCAAGTCCCACCACTGCCCTGGGTGTGTGGGAGCAGCAAAGCTGAACCCCGAGCCCCACTGCCCCAGGCAGGGGGGATAAAGCCGAAGCCTAAGGGCTTCAGCCCTGGGTGAGGGGCTTGTAACCTGAGCCCTGTCACCTAGGGCTGAAGCCGAAGCCTGAGCCCCACTGCCCAGGGTGGTGGGGCTTGGGCTTGGACTTTGGCCCTGGGCCCCAGCCAGTCTAACACCAGCTCTGGTGACCCCATTAAAATGGGGTCATGACCCACAGTTTGAGAACCGCTGTGTGAAACCATCTGTATAATTAGTAGTTATAGCAAGGACACTAATACTGTTGAAGGAAAGGTTGAATAAATATAAACGTTAAATTTTTGGAGTTTAGTAATTCAACCCTTTAAAATTGCAAGTGGCTGAAATGTGGGCTGCCTGTTTGTGTGCATGGGTGGTAGTTGGTTAAGTAGTAAAATATCTCTTAATTTACTTTTTTGTTATAGAAATGCATAATTTGGTCCTTTTTTGAGATGCTGTTTGCCAAGCTCCGAATCAAAATAATGTAATGTTAAAAAAACAATCAACCCCGCTCTCAGCCCCATACCCTCCAATCCTCTTTGGTATTTTGAACTGTTTTGTGCACTCTTTGGTGTACAGTGTATTACAGTATACTTATAAAGAACTATACAGGATGTTTAATGTGGAATGCTGTGTTAGAGGACTTTCTGTGCTATGGTGCACAGGCAGGCATGGTTGGGCCGTGTTAGGTAATCGAAGACATATGGTTTTTTTCACCCTTTTTCTATGTTTGGGTGTCATTTTTAGTTTGTAGATTTGTTGTTGTTAAATAAGAGCTGTATATTAGTATCAAAGTAAAGAAGTTTGAATTAGCACATAATTGGCTCATATTTTGTAGGGTCTACTTTACCTATACTATAAAGTTCTATAGGCTTCAGCATCTTGTAGATTAAAAAGTGGGGTCTATATGTTTTCATAGATATAGTCTCTCTGCTGTTGACTGGGGACAGATTGAAATAACGAAAGAAGAAATTCTGGAACAGATTGATAAATTAAAGAGCAACAATGCACCTGGACAGAGATGTTGTCAAGAGTTTTGATGGAATTTAAGAGTGAAGTGGCAGAGCTGCTAACCAAAATATGTAGTCTTTAAAAATGGCTAAGAAAATCATTGAAGGCATTAAGAGGCTTGCATATGAGGCTAGATTGAAAAGATTGTGTCTGGTTTAGTTTGGCAAGGAAACTGAACTTATAACAGGGGATATGAGGTTTTTTTTACAGAACATGTAATTAACTTTTGGAGCTCATTGCCACAAAATATCACTCAGACCATAAGTTTACTAGATTTTTTTTAAAAGGATTACTCTGGGTAAAGCATCCTTATTATGAGATGGGTTCCCCAATTCTAACAGAGGAAGTCTCAGTCCCATCAAGTTGTTGCCTGGCCCTCTCTATTGCTGTTATGAATCAGGTTCTCAGGCTGCTCTCTAGCCCTCTCCATACAGCTGAGAATTAGCATGTTACTAGGAGATCTTATTATTTACAATAGGAATGTGTTCTAAATTTGTATTCTGTAACTTTAAAAATATGTATTGTAAATGGATTTTATTAGATATAATTATGAACTTATTTGAAAAAGACATGGAGCTCTGTGTTCTTTTTCAGACAGGTAACCATGCTAAAATAATACTTAATATAAATGCTTCCTTGTATTATGGATCAAAATAAACAGTGGGTAAGTATCTTCAGGGTCAAATCTAAAACTAAGGATTCTACTTTCCTGGGAGACCACTTGAGCTTGAACAGCAAGTGTCACAATTTGCTAGCAGCTGATATTTCTCAAAGCAGTTTAGTTGTGCCAGGTGGCTCTAACAAAGAATAATGATTTGTTACTGACAAACAGGGAAAAAGCAGTCTGCATGTAAAGAAATACTGTTGATTTTAGGTATTTTTGTTTAACTGAATATATTTTGTGAGCCTGTAGTCACTGAGCCATTGCTTCATATGAGTTTTGTGCTTTTTACTAAATAGTTCCATGAATATTTTTCCCCTTTTCAACTTTCCTAGCAATTTGATACTCATGCAATCCAAAGACAAATGAATCAGTTCTGTGTTGTATCTTATAACCGTCACTTTTAAAACACTGAACTGTAAATCTGAATAAGGCTAACGAAACATAGTTCTGAAGAAAAAATGTTTTGACTAAATGCTTTGTGCAGTGTTATGTCTTGGCTTTGGACACAGTACTCTCTTGCACGGTGTGCATTTAGTATTAATGTAATTAGAATGTTCCTGTTTAAAAGGGAAACAACAGAGAAAGTGCAATTAAAAGTACTTCAGCTGAATGCCAAACTGATCATTTGATGTTCTGTAAGGATTGTAACTGTTTAGGAACAGTCTGCCTGTCAGCAGCACAAAGGGATGGTCCTGTGCTAAATGTCATTTGAAAGAGCCATTATTTGTCATTTTCAAGAAATAATTGAATTCATAGCTCTGAAGTTAGAAATCTAGTGATCCCTGATTTGTTTGGTCTGTCTAAATTTGGAAGTTTCCATCCTGGTTTTTCCTATCATTTTTAATGAATTAAAAGATTTCTTCTGTAGGGAGTGGTCAGCTTGTATCTTTGTTTTTAAAACTTGGGGAAAAAAGGATATTCTAAATCTTCAGGTTATTTAAGTGAAAAACTAAAGAGTTTTATTGTTAATTCTGCTAAAGCTATTACATTTCCTTTTGTAAGTTAGTGTAAACGTGCATTTTATTTCACTATCAGAAGTCTCACCTTTTTAACACAAAGAGTTACACAAGATTTTCTTGGTGGGTGTTTTTTAAAGATGGAGTGGAAGAAAAGACTTGAAACTGCTTTTCCTGTTTGAGGCCAAGTGTAGACTTCAAGGCTTGCCAGCCCTACAATTCTATAGTTTATTTCTTACCATTTCCAAGGGTTTTGTTAGTGACTTGCAGATGGAACTTCAGGCTTTGGAACTTATCCATTGAAAAATTGTGTGGTCTTAGCCACAGTAGTAATACAGCATGTTTTTCCTATACTAGTTTCACAGAAGTTAACTGAGCTGGAATTGGTCAAAGAATAACAATGAGCTTTTCCCCTCATTTTTTCCCTTTTTACTGTATATCATTTGAAAGTTGGGATCAGGTTAATTTTGGATTTAAAAAATTATATTAAATATTTTGCTTCCATTTAAGAAAGAGAGGCAAAATGCAAATCTCATCTTTGTTTAATAAGTTGTACATATCAGGAGTATAAATTTAGTCCATAATTGTGCATTAATTTCTAAAGTAACCATTATCACTGTTTTTAAACAATGTATTATGATTGCCTCAAGCAAAACTAAGGTCTGTGGGGTTTAATATGCAGTTTGGGCCCAGTTTAGCAAAGCACTTAAGCACATACTTAATTTTAAGCATGTGAGTACTTCCACAGTAAACATTGGCTAAGGATAAGCCCATTTATATGCTTAAAATTAAGCATGTGATGAAGTGCCAAAGTGTCCAGCACTTTGCAGGACCAAGCTCTTTGTGCTTGGTGGAAATACATAAAAACAACCAATCGAGTCAGTTTTTCTGTTAGTGAGTAGCTGAGGTTTGTATACAACTTTCCACATATTATTAGGAAAACAAATGCCACAGGTTGATATATCTAAATTAATTTAGTGAAAGAATTAATATAGTTCCTGGAATTACTCTGATCACAAAATTATCCTAATCCATTTTAGCAAATCTGTATTTATCCATATTCTGTATTTTAGACAATGGACCTTCTTGAAAGCCAAGTGTCTGATTTGTGTAGGACTCTTTAGCAGAATAATTTATTTACAATCAACTTGCCTTACATGCCTATCAATGGAAATTTGGACATGGGCAGGTTTCAGGTTGCCATTCCAAGTAAATGAGAAGAAAAGCAGGAAACTTTAATAAATCTGCAGTGCATATTTGGGGCCAGCAATTTTATTTGATGCACTGGATATAGAATTTTAGATAATACAAGCCATCCTGTTAATGTGAAGAATGTGCATACAGAAAAGGGGATGAAACAAAAACATTTCTTGTGAAACCATTTCTAGGAAGAACACTACCCACTAATGCCAGGGTCCTATTACACTGATCAAGCAAATCACTGAACCATGTGCTGCTGACCTTGCTTTACTAGGACTACTCACATGCTTAAATTTAAGCACATGCATCAATGATTTGTTGGACCAGGATCTATGGTAGGGGTTTTCAGACTGGGGGTCGGGACCCCTTGGGGGGGATCGCGAAGTTATTACATGGGGGGTCGTGATTTGTCAGCCTCCACTCCAAACCCCGCTTTGCCTCTAGCATTTATAATGGTGTTAAATATATTAAAAAGTGTTTTTAATTTATAGGGGGGGGGGCGCACTCAGAGGCTTTCTATGTGAAAGAGGTCACCAATACAAAATTTTGAGAACCACTGATGTATGGGTTGATACTGCAAAGGACTTGAGTCAAGGTGAAACTGGAGTTGAGTTTGAAACGTTAAGATTTACATTTATACAGGAGGTCAGACTAGATGCCTTCAGGGCATCGAATCTGTGTATTGAGAACTCAACTCTCAACATGGGTATATACTGATACAATTCTACATAGGTAATTTAAACACTGGGATCTGATCAAATGCTAGAAAAACAAAATTGTACAGAGCAAAAACGTATTCTGAAAAACTCTATTATGTTTAAATGTGTACATTGTTATCCAGTTCAACCTTATTTTCTTCTCCCTTTCAGTTTTGGTTTGTGGAAAACCAGTTTTATATTTTTTCCTGGAACTTATTAGTGAGCAAGCAAGAGGCCTCGTAAACAAAATTAAAAATTGGAGATTTTGTTATGATTGGATCAGAGTGTGGAAATTCTGTGAATTGTGTTATGTCAGCATCCTACTAACAGAATAGGGTACATAAACTGTGTGTGTTGAGACATTCCATGAATGAGCAGGCTTCCGTCTCATTTACACACTTAACCACTGCAGTTCTTGAGACTTCTGAATGTTTATTTCATGGTTTAAAAAAACCAAAAATTCTAAGAATACCAGACCAGTTTGCATTTTGTTGTTGATCATTTCATTTAGATGGCATGGGACATATAAAACTATTTTAAACCTGCAAGATTTTTTTTAAAGGAAAAACAGCAGCAAAGTATCTGTAGTAATTTCTTTTGGATTAACATGTTGAAAGGGAAAAAGAACGGGCGTAAATTAATTTAAATACCTCAGAAAATTGTGCATTTAATTTCCCTTCTAAGTAAATCTGTACAATTAATTAGGAAATGGCCTGGGATCCAGTTCTTCTTCTGACACTGCCTTGCTGAATGTAACATGATGGCATGCCTCTTAAGGGCTAGATACCTGGGGCCAGCCAACCCTGATTACTTAGGAGACACACCTCAACGGGGATCACCTCATTCCTCCATAAAGCGTAGAAGGAAGTTGTGCGGCGGGTTGGTTGGGGGAATACTCAGGGAAAGAAAGAGAGAAGAAGCTGCAGGAAGGGAGAGTCTCCTGCAGTGGCCCTGAGAACGGGAGACTCCAGCTGAAAAGCCTGGGAGCTGTGGCTGGGGAGAAAGCCTTGAAGTCTTTCTGGGGAGAAGGCCAGGCCTTGTGTCTTCTATAGGTGCTCAGCAAGAAAAAAGAGACAACTCTCAGGGAGAAGGGGCTATTCTCAGCTTAAGGCTGAGGTGGAAGACTTTTGTGTTTTATTTGTGAACTTCATTTGAATAAAATCAGATCTGAAGGAGGGCTGTTGACATTGGAGTCATGAAAGCTTAATTTATTTAAGAAGCCCCTTGAAAGGAGAAACTGAGGCAAAAAAGGCCACCTGCAGAGCAACCTGAGGCCAGCAGGGACTGTCAGGAAAGCAGCCACTCTTTGCTACTGATAAAATTTGGGCATATCACTTAAACTGAGTCTATCTTCCTCTTTATAAAATGTGGGGTAGGTAATGTATTCACCTTCACTAAATAATATTTGCAATTATTATATAATTGAAAATTATTATTAAGGTAAGGGTAAGAATAGAATTTTAGATCTCCTATCTTTCAGCCTTACTCTTAAACAACTAGACCACCTGTCCTTTGGGGGGGACTATAATTATTTCCTCTTCCTTTCTCTCTTTTTTCAAAATTCAGAAATGTGAATTTTTGTCTGAAAATGGCAAGATTTTGCGAGATTTTATGGGGGAGTGTGTTTGTTTGTTTTTTAGTTTTCCAGTGCTTCCCTCTGTGTACAGTTCAGCTAACACAAAATTTTGTGGTTGCCGAAATTTCAGGAGCGGGAAATCATGCATAACAAATTAATACATTTTTTTACATAGACATCCATAAAAAATTGTCAGCTATTTTGCCTGGTTTTACTTAATGCAATTGAAGAGGTCTGATTCAATCCAGAGGATGCAAATGGTATATATATATACACTACTCAGTACTTCCCCAAATGTGATGATGCTGGCCTTTGAGTGTCTGGGGTTACACAAGTGTAAATCCGACAATGATATGCCATTCGTAACACATGTGCTCCTTAATTATCAGCTAACCTCCATGAATGATATTTTTAAAACTTCATCTCCAAAAACAAAGGCACCTACTTAGAGCTGGCCAAAAGTTGGGTTTTCCAGTTTGTGAGTATTTTTTTAAAAAATTGGTATTGTTCTAACGTGGAACTGAGTCCATGTGGCAGGATTGTCCCAGAGGCATAGACCCTGGAAACCTGGAGATCCCAGCCCCACAGCAATCTGCCACAGACTCTAAAAGCTTTTTGTGAGAAATGTTGGGTTTGATGAAACATCGTTTTCTGACTAAATTGTTTCATATGAATGTTTCTTCTGACCAGCTCTAAACCTACTGTCACTGTGACATTCATGGTTGCTACAATAAGCAAAATAGTGACAACCATAAAATCCTAGTTGGCTACACATTTGTTAAACTAATCCCAAAGGCTCTCTCCCACCTGCTTTCCAAAATGTGCTATCCCAATTAAGTTTAAAGGTTGCTTTTAGAGACTTTAGGGACCATAAGCATTTTTAAAGTCATTGTGCTGAGGATTTTACAGAAAGAAATCAGTGTTTATTCTGGTTTCTTAATTTTCCCCCCAAAGTTACCTTTGATGCTATTTTATAAGATCCAGTGCAGGTTCTACATAAGTACAGAGTTACTGGTTTCAAATGCTTACTGGAACTTACTACCTGGCCATATAATGAAAAAATAAGTTTTTTTTTATGGTCATATTTGGCTTAGGAGGAATTACACCTTGAATTCAACTCATTTTACTGGACTTAAGCAGGATAATATTTACTGTAACAAAGGGCGGGGGGAAAGCAGCGTAAAAACTGGATGGATACATGGGTATTGAAGTATGGTATATTTGCATGTAATGCTAAAAGATTGAATGAACACTTCTCCTTCATTGCTGAAACCTGTAGAAGCTAATAGATGAATTGTTGTCTGCACAATAATGAACAGCCTGTCTGAACTAAGGGCCAAATTGTGCCCTGGCATGTGGGTTCCAGGCTTCCATGGAAGCATGCATCCTAGGGAGGAATTTGGTTTTTAGGAAATATGGTGTAACCCATGAATTCCTGTGTCAAGGCTGATTCCCTACTCTGTCACTCCGAGTGCAGAGAGTGGGGGCCCGCAAAGATTTTAAAAATTAATACTGGCCTCTCCAGGCTTGTATTAAACTCCCAAGGTTACAGCTTTTCTCTGACCTTGACTTGGTAAACGCTGCCACCACCCAAATGCAAACCCTTTTTTGGATCCCAGGAAGGCACACTTGGGAATTCCTTCCTGTGGGGTACCCTCAAGCCCTTTCACACACACCCCACTCCAGGGAAGAGCTGAGAAAGAAAACAAAGGATATTAGCTGTTGCCACCAGCTAATTTAACAACATGCACAAACCTCTTAGGACACCAAAAATCCAATCCTGTTCTTAAAAAAGGTAAATTTTTTATTAAAAACAAAAAGAAAGAAAATATATCTGGAACTAGGCTTTTGCTAGATTTTAAAAGAGCAATTCCAAAAATTAAACATCCAAAATAGCTTTCTTGGGGGATTCAGATTAAAGGTTACAAGCAAACAAAAGCATCTGGGGTTAGCGCAGAGGAGTCCACAAGCCTTACAGAAAATAAAAGAAATAACCCTAATTGCATCTTTCTAGACCTTTCCTAATCTACTTACATATTTGGGTAGTTCCAGGTATAATCTGATGATTTCCATACCTGGTAAAAAGCTTTTTACAGCACACTCATAGCCCTGACTTTGCTCTGTTCCCCTCTCTCCTGAGAACAACACAGAACACAAAGGGAAAGCTCTTTTCCCAGTTTAAAAAATTCTAGTCTTCCCATTGGTTCTTTCGGTCAGGTGCCCACTCCCTTTTCTTTACCCAGGGGACTTTTTAAACCCTTTACAAGTAAAGCAAGCAGCCACCAAGAGGGACTTTATAGCTAACTGGCTGGCTGTGTGTCCCTAAAAGGCAGCTACCCCTCCCCCCTCTTCATTTATCACAGGCCCCCCTTCTCCGCCCCTCCCCCCCACATCACAGACGTGCTGGCCAGCCTGGTTCAGGTTGGGTCCACACCAGCTGGGATTTCTTCCTGGAGGTTTAGGAAACAGAGTTAATAAGATACATGCACCTTTAATGTTACTAATAATTACATGAAGAACTAAACAGTACTTTTTACATTTCAAGGACTACAATGACTTAGAATGCAGGGACAGTTTTACCTGGCTGATTTTGGGAAACCTTCCTGGGAGAGTGCATCAGCCACTTTGTTAGAGGCTCTTGAAATGTAGTGTATTTCAAAATCAAAGTCCTGAAGAGCTAAACTCCATCAAAGAAGTTTTTTGTTAGTTTCTTTGATTGAGTGAAGCCACTTCAGTGCAGTAATGGTCAGTCTGCAGGTGAAAATACCATCCCCAAATGTATGGGCATAGCTTCTCCAGAGCATACACAATGGTGTAACATTCTTTTTCTGAGACTGACCAGTGGCTTTCCCTCTCAGAATGTATTTTTGCTGAGAAACACAACAGGATGGAATTGTTGATCTGGTCCTTCCTGCATTAAAACTGCTCCTACACCATGCTTGGACACATCTGTGGTACAGGGTCAGACGTAAGGGCCGCCTTAAACTGGTTAAAGGCTTTCTGACACTTCTCAGTCCACTGAACTGCATTTTTTCCTGGTTAGGTCTGTCAGTGGGGTGGCAATTTGGCTGTAGTGTGGTACAAATAATCGGTAATAGCCGCCCAAGCCCAAGAAAGATTGGACCTGCTTCTTAGACTTAGGGACAGACCAATTTTGGATAGCATTTACCTTAGACTGTAGGGGGTTGATAGTTCCTTGACCCATCTGATGTCCAAGGTACGTTACCCTGTTTAGGCCTATTTGACACTTTTTGGCCTTAACGGTTAATCCTGCCTCCTTTATGCGCTAGAAGACAGCTTGGAGGTGTTCCAGGTGTTCTGCCCATGACTCTGAGAATATAGCCACATCGTCAAGATAGGTGACTGCAAATTCCCCAAATCCAGCCAGAAGGTTATCTACCAGTCTCTGGAAGGTGGCAGGTGCATTTCGCAGTCCGAAAGGGAGCACATTAAATTCATACAACCCTACATGGGTGATGAAGGCTGACCTTTCCTTGGCTGGGTCATCTACCAGCACTTGCCAGTACCCCTTAGCTACCCTCCCTTCATTTATCAGAGCCTGTATAGCAGATTGAGACATGTCTTAATGACTTTTCAAAGGAACAACAAAAAATAGATGATTTAATGTAATGCTTCCCCCTCCCCCCAAGGATGGAGTAGAACTGCACTTAATAATCTGGCGATATTTTGGGGTAGTCTTTAAGACAGGGATGATGATATTGATCTCCTTGGTAAAGCTCTTTGAGATGTACTAATGAAAAGGTCTATACAAGTGTTAAGTCCCTCCAGTGGAAAGAACCAGAGACATCTCTGTTCTGAGCCCAGTAGGAAAAAGCATACTCGCTTAGGATCTTCTTTTTCCAGAGCCAACTACAATGTTCCCCAGACTCCCTGCTTTTTCTCTTCATTGTATGCTTTAACCTGATACTAAGGCCATCATTCACTATTTGAGGAACTTCACAGGGACCTACCAAAGCCAGCCAATTACAGAACAGGGATGGCAAATGCAATGTAATGCATGTTAGATGGAACAATATGAACTAGTAATACATGTTGATTGAACTTAACTATAAATTCTGAGGAAAAAGACCTGAGTGTCATTGTGGACGGTTCATGGTGCGTGACAAGCGCAAAGCAAATAATGTTAGATTATATTAAGAAAGGGGTAAAGAACAATACTCAAAATACTTTACTGCTATATAAACCAATTTTATGCTCTCACTTTGAATACTCTGTTCACTTTTGTTCACCCCATCTTGAAAAATGTATAATAGAAATAGTTCTAGAGAGAGAAACAAAAGTTAGAAGAAACGTAGAAAAAATTCTGTCCAAGAAGAGATTTTTGTAGATTCAAGGCCTTATTGTAGTGCTTGACTCTCTACTAAACAATCCCAGAAAAGTTAAGAAGGCTTCAGCTCATCTACAAGGCCTCCTAGTTTGTATGTAATGATGGCAGAAATTCTGTGACAGTAATGGTACACAGCACCCATCGTGTGTAATGACACATTGGTTCCTCAGCTCCATGCTTGGACAGGGAGTCTTCAGTTTTGCCGTCTCCATGAATCTTTCAACTTGCATTCAGACCAGCAATCAATCCCTTTGTCTCCTTGCAGCTGATGAATCCTCCCAGTTTCCAGGTGCCGTCCATCTGAAAATCTGATAGTATTCTAAGAGTTAATTTAAACACAAATAGCAATTACCAGAGTAATTAGTAATTTAATTATGGGGGAAATTAGAGGGAAAATGTGAAGGTGAATAGATTAAAGTTTCTATTTTGATTATATTTGGAAGCTTGCGCACCATTAACGTTCCCTTTTTAATGCTGACTTTTCCTGCTTTCAAATTTAAAAAAAGTATATTAATTGCTTTTGTCAAACTGCTGTATAAAAACAATTGTGACAATATTTTCCTTTCATTTTCAGTTTTTAGAACAGTTGCCACTAGATGGTGGTAGAACAGCTTTTTTTTTTTTGCTGAAAGTTATAATTTTTTTAAAAATACTAGAATCCAGGCATAACCATAAATCTTCAGCAGTGTAAAATAATCCCATAGAAAAGAATACAAAATTATACAAGAGTTTGGGATGCACATCTCTTGATATTTCATAATTGTCTTTAGACTTTATTGCATTTCTATTACTTGTTTATTATCTCTTATATACAGTACATTGAATGGGGCATATTTTAATTCCAGGACCAGTGAACCAGTTAATTAAAGACATCCGACAAAGCATATATAAATATTTGGACTGGAGTTCTGAAAGCAGTAATTAACAAACTGCTTCTTTCTTTTTAGCTGAGAATTTTAGATGAGGTTCTCCGTTCAAAAAATAAAGTAGATCAAAGACTCCCAGTACCACTGAGGTTATAGGACTTGAGTCCCAATTTGCCTTCCAAATACATATTTTGAAGAAGTGTCTTCTTCAAGTGCCTTCTTATTCAGTGTCTGCTAATCCTGATTTGCTCAGTCACAATAACCTAGCTTTTGCTCAGTCACAATAACCTAGCTTTCATACACATTTTCATATGATTAATCATGTTGAATTTGTAAGTTGTTTAGGTAGCTATAACATGTAAGGTCCTGATTCAACATGCACCTGAAATGAACCATTGAGGTGGAATATGGCAACTGTCTAGTAGTACACCTCTACCTCGATAAAACACGACCCGATATAACACAAATTCGGATATAACGCGGTAAAGCAGTGCTGGGGTGGGAGGGGCTGCGCACTCCAGTGGATCAAAGCAAGTTCAATATAACGCGATTTCACCTATAACGTGGTAAGATTTTTTTGGCTCCCGAGGACAGCGTTACATTGAGGTAGAGGTGTATATTCTATTAGAATATAACAGTTGACAACTGGAAATTCAGAAAACTATATTCAACTGAAATGATGTAATTTTTTGGATAAGCAGAATATTAATGTAGTTGTGATAGGATGAACAGCCCTGCTCTTATGAAAAGTGCTGAGGTATGTTCAAGTGGATGATACCTTGGTTTGTCAAAAAGTCAGCATATCTCGCAGCACAGTACCTTACTAACATGCTGGGGTGTTGGTTTGGTACTAACGCAGAAGGAAGAGTGCCACCTACAGAATCATCAATGGCACTTCCTGCAGTCATTGTTCTGTGCTTTTGTAAAAATTCATTTGATTTCAACTTACAGCAAATATAATACCAACTATTTGTATTTTTTTATATAATGTTTTCTAATGGTTTTGAAATTTGGTGTAAAGCATTTAGTAGTGAAAGTATTAACAAAAAGTAAATGTCAATATTAAACCATAAATGCTGCCATTAACTCCCTAGTGGAGGTAGCTAAAATAAAATAGGGCCAGATCCTCAAGTACATCCAAAATACTTTAAGCATAATTGAGGGAGTGGTGTGAAACTCTAGTGTAAAATTCCCTTTGCCACCATACTGACTCTGATGTTGCTCTGTGCAATTCTTTCCTTGTGCACAGTGTTAGAGCTGTCTGAGGGATACTTGAAGTTACACCAGCCTGGAATGGCATCCAGGGGCCTAAAAGCTAGCTCAGAATCCGTGTAGTATGGGGCCATTCTGGCCAGGCCCTTTTCTTGCTAAACTAGCACTAACAAGAGCATGTGACATCTGAATCCTTGTTTTCACTGTCAGCCACTGCAGCATCACCCCCACTCTAGAATGCTCTTCACCCCAGCAACTCTCACTTGACTTTTGTGACCAAAGTATACTGGTGGTCTGGTTCAAAGTAGTCACAATCAATCTGAGGATCTGGCCCACAATCTGGTATAACATCAATGATATCAGACACTAAAACATGTTTTATTCTGTTGTTTCTTCCTCGCTATTGATTTCGTCAAGAGTTTGCTGTGCCATCTCCTTTCTTCGTCTGAATGGGGAGCTAACAAAGTTGGTACTGGTACCTTTATTTCTGCTCTTGGCTACACGTCTGCAGATTACTATTCTAAACTGGTTAAAAATGTGAGTAATTTGTGTAATTGAGGTTTTATTAATAATAAATCACCAGTCTGTAGGAATGTATATGAAAATGTCATTGCTATAAGAAACATGAACTGAATGACTGTTATCTTTTTGTACCTTGGTTACTCTTACAGCCTTTTAAGGAAGAAAGATAAAATAGCAAACGACAATAGACCAAAAAGGGAGGCTTATACCAAAGTGTATGGGTTTTTTTTTTAAAATCCTTGTCGTTCATGTATCTCTGAAATGAATATTAGCTAAGATATATTTTGTAACATGAAATTTAATAAATAAGGAAAATATTTTATGTGGCATTTGTTTGCCAGAAAGTAACTTTTTGAATTATGTTTTCTTTTTGACTGTGCACACTGTATTTACAATGCTAGTTGAACCTTATATTTTGGGGAAATGAGTGATTTTTCATTTACCCTGTAAAATCATGGGAATGATATTTCATAAAATGAAGATTTACTACTTATTTTGGCATTTTTACCTATTGTAATGCTTTTTTAAAAGTTAGTTTTCTCTTAACTCTTGGGATGCAGATCTCTAATATTTCACTTATTTCTTTGCTAATTGTGTAATGGGAATGATATATCATGGGCATTTAACAATTTTAGTACCAGTAATTGTCTTGAACACTTTGATTTTGCACTGGAAGGGAGGGGGAGAACGGGAGAGGGGGGAGAGTCTACAGAGAAGGCTACTTACCACAATTGAAATGTCTCTCACACAGAAAAATACAACTGATGTCATCCTATTTGCAGTGCATGTGTGTATCTCTCTCTCTCTCTGTATCTCTCTGTATCTCTCTCTCTATATATATATATATAATGTATGTGTTTTTAATGTCATTCATTTTGTTTAACAGATAGTCTTATCATTAGTGACAGAACTCAAAGGAAATCAGTTTAATGGATTTAACGTTCAAGGGAGGTAGGTGTTATCTAAACTTCATTTCAATATGTCTTAGTATGGATCATTGAAGTTCAGTGAGGTCCTTTTTCAAAATTTTTTAAACAAGTATTTAGACTTCAAAATATATTTAGAATCATGGTAATATTTAGAATTACCGTATAGCTTTGGTAATGGACAAGCCAGTTAAGTTGAATGTCACAGAAAACCTTTTACTTACCAGATAATCATAGCCTTGGGTATAGGGTAGCATGTCTGCAGTGCTGTTACATGCCCCTCTTAACCAATTATGTATTTCCATTCCTTATTCATCATATCAGTGAACAGTGCAGGTATTATTGTATGCTTATTATGTAATGTCAGAAGGGCAGATGTCACCACTAGTGCACGGTTAACAAGAGTCCAAATGTGTAGTCCTTACTCATGCTGAGGAGTCCTGACCCTCACAGTACTCCCATTGAGATTATTACCCATGAGAGTAACTATTACTCAACACAAGTAGACCCACTGTTTAAATACATGGGATAGGGTGATAGAGGTGCTTTTTGAGGTGACTGAGCAGCAGTCTTTCTTTGGTAAAAAGAACAATTATATTTGCTTAGTTTTTGCTTTCCTCACCACTTTGAATGTGTCCGTCCCTCCTTACTATACCTGGTACTGAGGGCTTTTTGAAATGAAGACCATAACCTTTTTATAACATTTAAAAAAACTTTTCAGAATACACCAACAGAGCCTTTGATTACATCTGAATCAAAGTATATGTCAGCAAAAATAAAACAGAGGGATACATACCAGGTGTATTCAATTAATGTGTGGTTGGTACTTGAAAAGGCTGTGTGAAAATGGCTCCATTTTACTCAGAGGTGCACATGGTGTATATTCTATGATAGGTGCTCACTTCAGTAACAAAATAGATTTTTACTACTTGTGCTAATACTACAGGGCTTATATAGCGGTGGGAGAAAGAGCAGGATTATATTCCTTCTTGTGCATTGTCAGCAGAATAGTTAAGGATCTGATTGTCCAGTCCTAGAGAAACCTGAAATAGGAGACAGGAGGAGAGTTGGTCATCTACACAGAAACCCTGAGTCTTTGCATTAGTTCTGGGGCAACCTACCCCCAACCCTTGGCTTTCCTGCAAAGAGCTAGACTACCATGGACCCCTTATCTGATTCTGACCCATGTATCTCTCTCACTCTCAAACACACACACTTCTCTCTCTCTCTCTCACACACACACCTCTCTCTCACTCACTCACACGCATACACACACACACTAAGGTTTGGGGAGGGATGTCCAAGGGTATGTCTACACTGCAGTTAGACTCATGTGGTTGGCCTGTGCCAGCTGATTCAGGCTCGTGGGGCTCTGGTTTAGGTGTTGTTTAATTGAGGTGTAGATGTTCAGGATCAGGCTGTAGCTCTGGGACCCTTCCGCCTCACAGGATCCTAGAGCCCAGGCTTCAGCCTGAGCCTGAATGTCTACACTTATTTCCATATCCATTTTTAAACTGGAGATATTAAATCAGAAATTTCAGAAACTTTGAAAATATATCACGTAGCATTTCTCCACTGTAATCAGAAGGACTCTTCATGTCAACAAATCACAATACGTTCAGTTCTTATTGCTGAGTAGGAGCACTGTGAATAACTGTAGTTTTCATGAATCTCCTCCTCAGTTAGACTGTTAGAAATTATATTGATTTTTTCCATCAGTACCCCTTTTCCAGGAGTCTTCTGAAGGATGTCTCTCATCAAAAAAAGGGCCACATTTGCAAAATATAACTTGTTAAATTTTACCTCTGAAGTTCATATGCATGGGTACCAAAAAGGAATTTTGTACATAAACTGGGAAATACCTACTTTTGCATATGTAATTCCTTATTTTGGCTGCACGGTTAGCACCTTCATGCATATGCGAATAAGTCAATCTTTTTAAAATTTGGCTTTAAATATTAAATTATCCTCCACCTTAGTACTACTTAGATTGCACCATCATTAATCTTTTCCAAAAGTGAAATCTTTTTAGGCCGGGTCAATTGCTATGCTATGCTATGCTATGCTATGCTATGCTATGCTATGCTACACTATACTATGCATCCCTTCAGTTGTAGATCTTTAAGACAAATACTCATTTTTATGCCTGAGCACTTGAAGGCAGCAGGATTTATACTATGATGTGCACTGGAGTAATTCCTGCTGGAATGAGAAAAGCCAAGGAAACCATAGGGATCAAAGCCAGCTTGGTTGTCTCCTGTGAGAACCTAAAATACCGATGTGGGAGCTGTGAAACTGTAATCTTCCTCTGAGGGACTGCTTTGCTCTTTATCAAACCAGAAAAGGCAAACTATTCATTGCTAGCAGGGCATACGTAATTATTGAACACTGCCAGCACTTTAGAACTGTTTGAGATCCCTACTGCAGTTTGTTTGCCATAGTCCTCAGTGCCAACATACAGAAATTCTGATTGTTTTAAGCATCTCCATTTGAGAATACTTCAGCATTTGCTACAATAAATAAATGTTTTCTTAACTTTAGAAGTAAGACTTTTGAGTGTTTTCTTTCCCTAAAATAAGAAACTTTTTTCATTTCTCCAGAGTTTCAGATGATCATGTAAATGTAGTGTCCCTTTTTTGCGTCCCTCTTATCACTTTGCCTGATGTAACTCCTCTACTGGAAGCGCTCCTTACCTATCATGGAGGTGGATCGCAAGAGGTTCTCAGCTCAGAGTTTTTAGAAGCTGTGAATGAGACATTTTTAAAGTAAGTAACATATTCCTCCTCACCAAAGAGAATATTAACTGTGTTCAGTTGGAATTACTATATGGTGAACTTGCATGCTGGATGCATTGAATGTCTATTGTATTGTAACAAAATGCTTTCTTTTTACCTAAATAGCAGACCTGAAGTTGAAGGAAAACAAGGATTCTAGATTTCTGATGTGCTATTTCAGTTTTACTTTCCCTATGATATATGTTAGACAGCATCACTGTAATTGTTTTTTGGATTTTGCCTTTCATTGAGATTTTGTTTGTCTTTGCCATAAATATACTAGATCTTTCCTAACTTCTGCTATTAGAGATCCAGTTTTAACATTGTGTCCTTGCATACCAAAACGTGTTGCCTGACAGTTCTCATATTTCTGTTGAGAACTTGGTTCTCCACGTTTTCAAATCTTGTATCGCCCAGCAGATTATTTTTAACTAGGCACTTGAATACAATTAACGATATGTAGATTTGCTTATACCTCTGCCATCAAGGTGGTCCAGTGTTTGGATGAGATTAGCTCATAGATGAAGAAGAACAGGTGATTGAAGCTGAATCTGAGCAAGACAGAGGTGATGGTGAGCAGAGGAAAAGCACTTTGGGAAGTTTGTAGCCACAGTGCTTCCTTTGGTTGAAGGTACATGCCGATAATTGGTCAATTCAATCCATAGTCTAGGAATGCTTTTGGATTTAATGAAGAGGCTAAGCTCTCACATAGCAGTGTCCATGAGTAGCTTTCTGTCATCTCTGGTTAGCAAGGAAACTCCATCCCATCTTGGCAGATAATGGCTTGGTTTCAAGTATACAGGCATTTGTCACCCTCCAGCTGGACTATAGCAATGATGAATACACCTGGGCACGAAGCCATCAGCCCTTATGAAACTCCAACTAATACAGAATGTAGCAGCGAATTTCCTAAGCACTGTGGGCTACTGCAAGCATATCAGACCTGTCCTCTGCTCTTTATGCTAGCTTCACATATAATATCAAGTCAAGTTCAAAGTCTCAAACCTGATCTGCAAGGTACTCAGTGGCCTGGGTTTGGGACATCTAAAATATCATTTAAAAGTCCAGGTTGACAACTCTGCTCCTCAGGCACAATGGAGCTGTACATCACAAGGGTAAAACTTATCTGTACAGGAAACAGAGTTTTCTTAGAGTCATTCATAGACTGTGGAATGAACTCCTAGAAGAACTAAAGACCAACACAAACCTCACCACCTTACACTTGCGCCCTTCTTCAATCTCACCTTCTCTAATACAAACATATAGTAATGAGTACATATTTTAAATAATCTACCAAAGTAAGCAAGCATGCAAAGAAATAAAAAAAACCACTCTAACAAAAGTTTCCCACTTCTCTCCCTGGAAAGAAATGAAGCATATGTGACAGCAGGAGTGACGGATACTTCCTAAAAGTGTGTGTGTGGGGGGGGAGGGGGGCACAAGGCCCAGCCTCTGCCCTCCTCTCCCTCCCCCAAGGCCCTGCATTCTGGCCAAGGCAGAAGCCAGAGCCAGGCCGAGGAACCTGGGCCCCTCCACCTTCCCAGGGTGGGGGGACCCAAGAGCAGCCCCTGGTCCATGTCTCTGCCCTCCGGGCTCCCTGTCCATGTTCAAAAGTGGGAGGGCCCCCCTGGACCCCTGTTTGGCATGCCTGTGTGACCAATATTAGTCACATCACTCAGTGCAGTCCTTGAAGGCACTGAGATAGTTTGGTGATGAGGATGATAGAACCTGTATAGAATGTAATAGAATCTCTGAGACATAGTGATTTAACTTTTGAGTTTGGGCTTTCACAGTGACCACATATGGCCTTGAATACTTCACCCACTTCATTAAACCACATAGTTGGGATGAAATCCCTGGGCCTTATTTCTTAAGATTTTAATGTAACTTGTATTTGATCACCTTTTGCGTAGACCACTGAAGAAGAGTATACCCATACCTAAAACACTTGACTCTTCACACCCTGAACATTCCTCTGATTATCACAATGTCTTGCAGGGGAAACTGCTGCTACTCACAATCCTGCCTCATAGCTCTTTCTCCTTTCAGCATCTCAAGAGACCAGATACCTTGGATCATTCCTCTGATAAATTTTTTGAGTGGAGAAAGAGCTCTCTTTGTGACCCCAAATAAGAGTTCTCATAATTTATATGTAGAAACAACATATGTGTGATATATGTTCATATGGTAGGTGGATTCTCTAAGAGCAGGGGTCGGCAACCTTTCAGAAGTGGTGTGCCGAGTCTTCATTTATTCACTCTAATTTAAGGTTTCGTGTGCCAGTAATACATTTGGTTTTTAGAAGGTCTCTTTCTCTAAGGCCTGGTCTACACTATGCGTTTAAACCGAATTTAGCAGCGTTAAACCGATTTAACCCTGCACCTGTCCACACAATGAGGCCCTTTATATCGATATAAAGGGCTCTTTAACCGGTTTCTGTACTCCTCCCCAACGAGAGAAGTAGCGCTGAAATCGGTATTGCCATATCGGATTAGGGTTAGCGTGGCCGCAAATCGACGGAATTAGCCTCCGGGAGCTATCCCACAGTGCACCATTGTGACCGCTCTGGAAAGCCATCTGAACTCGGATGCACTGGCCAGGTAGACAGGAAAAGCCCCGCGAACTTTTGAATTTCATTTCCTGTTTGGCCAGCGTGGAGAGCTCATCAGCACAGGTGACCACACAGAGCTCATCAGCACAGGTAACAATGCAGTCTCCTGAGAATCGAAAAAGAGCTCCAGCATGGACTGCACGGGAGGTACTGGATCTGATCGCTGTATGGGGAGAGGATTCAGTGCTAACAGAACTGCGTTCCAAAAGACGAAATGAAAAAACATTTGAAAAAATTTTCAAGGCCATGATGCAGAGAGGCCACACCAGGGACTCAGTAAAATGCCATGTGAAAGTTAAAGAGCTCAGACAAGCCTACCAGAAAACCAAAGAAGCAAACGGAAGGTCCAGGGCAGGGCCGAAAACATGCCGCTTCTACGCTGAGCTGCATGCAATTCTAGGGGGGTCCGCCACCACTACCCCACCCCTGTCCGTGGATTCCGAGGTGGGGGTGGTAATCGCAGCCATGGCTGAGAATTCTGCAGATGGAGAAGATGAAGAGGAGGAAGAGGAGGACGAGCTTGCAGAGAGCACACAGCACTCCGTTCTCCCCAACAGCCAGGAGCTTTTTCTCACCCTGACGGAATTACCCGCCCAGCCCTCCCAAGCAACTATCCCAGACAATGAAGCCATGGAAGGGACCTCTGGTGAGTGTACCTTGTAAATATAAGACATGGTTTAAAAGCAAGCGTTTTTTAATGATTAATTTGCCCTGAGGACTTGGGATGCATTTGCGGCCAGTAGAGTTATTGGAAAAGTCTGTTAACATGTCTGGGGATGGAGCAGAAATCCTCCAGGGACATCTCCATGAAGCTCTCCTGGAGGTACTCCAGAAGCCTTTGCAGAAGGTTTCTGGGCAGGGCAGCCTTATTCCGTCCTCCATGGTAGGACACTTGACCACGCTATGCATGTAGCAAGTAATCTGGTATCATTGCATGACAAAGCCTAGCTGTGTATGGTCCCGGTATTTGCTGGCATTCAAGCAACATCCGCTCTTTATCTCGCTGTGTTATCCTTAGGAGAGTGATATCGTTCATGGTAACCTGGTTGAAATTCAGGAATTTAATTAAGGGGACAGAGATGGGCATTCCTACTAGGCTGTTTGCCTGTTGCTTAAAAGAAATCCTTCCTTGCAGGTAGCCAAGCTGGGGGATGGCGGGTGATTGGTGCTGAGCTTTTTCGCGTTTGGCTAGCAGGGATCTTCCCTGCTACCAGCCACGCGGTGGGAGGGGAGGTAAAGCGATCATCCCAGAGAATTGGATGGGGCGGGGGGGTTCTGCTGCTGCATGTTAACAGGAAAGAAGCTTGTAAAATGCGACCTTGTACTGAAATGCGACCTTGTAGTGAAATCACATGTGCTATGTAAGGTGAATCGTGTTGTTCACCGTGAAAGAGTGTAAGCATTGTTCTGTAAAATGTATCTTTTTAAATACTTCTCTCCCTTTTTTCCCTCCCTCATGCAGCTGCAAATTTTTCAAGCCTCCCTACTCCATCCCGAAGGCTATCTCAGATAAGGCAGCGGAAAAAAAAGACACGAGATGAAATGTTCTCGGAAATCATGGAAGTGACCCGCAATGAAAGAGCTCATCTGAATGAGTGGAAGGACGTGGTATCAAATTACAGGAAAGATGCCAGTGAACGTGAGGACAGGAGGGACGCTCGAGATGAGAGGTGGCGGCAGGAAGATCAGAGGTGTAGGCAGGAAGATCAGCTGTGGCGGGATGCAACTCGGGGGCTGCTGCGTGATCAAACTGACATGCTCCGGCGTCTGGTGGAGCTTCAGGAATGGCAGCAGGTTCACAGAGTGCCGCTGCAGCCCCTGTATAATCACCCTCACCCCTCACCATGTTCCACATCCTCCTCACCCAGATGTGTAAGAACACGTGGGGGGAGGCTCCGTGCACCCACCCACTCCACCCCCGTGGACAGCCCAACCAAAAGGCTGTCATTATTGTGAAATTTTTTTAGTGGCCTTTTCCTTCCCTCCTATCCTCCTCCCAAACCACACCCGGGCTACCTTGTCAGTTCTCTTCCTCTTTTTATAATGAATTAATAAAGAATACATGATTTTTAAACTATAGTGACTTTATTTCCTTAAGCAAGCTGTAATCGAAGGGGGAGGGTGGGTTGCTTACAGGGAATGAGTCTATCAAGGGGGCGGGGTTCATCAAAGGGAAACAAACACAGCAGTCACACCCTACCCTGGCCAGTGATGAAACTCGTTTTCAAAGCTTCTCTGATGCGCACCGCTTCCTGGTGTGCTCTTCTAATCGCCCTGGTGTCTGGCTGCGCGTAATCAGCGGCCAGGTGATTTGCCTCAGCCTCCCACCCCGCCATAAAGGTCTCCCCCTTACTCTCACAGAGATTGTGGAGCACACAGCAAGCAGCAATAACGATGGGGACATTGGTTTGGCTGAGGTCTGAGCAAGTCAGTAATGTGCGCCAGCGCGCCTTTAAACAGCCAAATGCACATCCTACCACCATTCTGCACTTGCTCAGCCTGTAGTTGAACAGCTCCTGACTACTGTCCAGGCTGCCTGTGTATGGCTTCATGAGCCATGGCATCAAGGGGGAGGCTGGGTCCCCCAGGATAATTACAGGCATTTCAACATCCCCAACTATTATTTTCTGGCCTGGGAAGTAATTCCCTTGCTGCAGCCGTTTAAACAGAGTAGTGTTCCTGAAGACGTGAGCGTCATGAACCCTTCCCGGCCATCCCACGTGGATGTTGGTGAAACGTCCCTTGTGATCCACCAGTGCTTGCAGCACCATTGAAAAGTACCCCTTGCGGTTTACGTACTGGGTGGCCTGGTGCTCCAGTGCCAAGATAGGGATATGGGTTCCATCTATTGCCCCACCACAGTTAGGGAATCCCATTGCAGCAAAGCCATCCACTATGACCTGCACATTTCCCAGAGTCACAACCTTTCGTAGCAGCAGCTTAATGATTGCTTTGGCTACTTGCATCACAGCAGCCCCCACAGTAGATTTGCCCACTCCAAATTGATTCCTGACTGACCGGTAGCTGTCTAGCGTTGCAAGCTTTCAGAGGGCTATTGCCACTCGCTTCTCAGCTGTGAGGGCTGCTCTCATCTTGGTATTCTGGCGTTTCAGGGCAGGGGAAAGCAAGTCACAAAGTTCCATGAAAGTGCCCTTACGCATGCGAAAGTTTCGCAGCCACTGGGAATCGTCCCATACCCGCAAAACTATGCGGTCCCACCAGTCTGTGCTTGTTTCCTGGGCCCAAAATCGGCGTTCAATGGCTAGAACCTGCCCCATTACCATCAGGATCTCCAAAGCGCAGGGGCCCGCGGTTTGAGAGAATTCTGTGTCCATGTCCTCATCACTCTCGTTGCCGTGCTGCCGTAGCCGCCTCCTCCTCGCCTGGTTTTGCAGTTCCTGGTTCAGCATAGACTGCACGAGAATGCGCGAGGTGTTTACAACGTCCATGATTGCTGTCTTGAGCTGAGCAGGGTCCATGCTTGGTGTGCTATGGCGTTTGCACAGTTCACCCAGGAAAAAAGGCGTGAAACGGTTGTCTGCTGCTTTCACGGAGGGAGGGGTGAGGCTGTACCCAGAACCACCCGCGACGATGTTTTTTTCCCCATCATGCACTGGGATCTCAACCCAGAATTCCAAGGGGCGGGGGAGACTGCGGGAACTATGGGATAGCTATGGGATAGCTATCCACAGTGCAACGCTCCGGAAATCGCCACTAGCCTCGGTACATGGACGCACACTGCCGAATTAATGTGCTTAGTGTGGCCGCGTGCACTCGACTTTATACAATCTGTTTTACAAAACCGGTTTATGTAAAATCGGAATAATCCCGTAGTGTAGACATACCCTAAGTCTATAATATATAACTAAATCATTGTTGTATGTAAAGTAAATAAGGTTTTTAAAATGTTTAAGAATCTTCATTTAAAATTAAATTAAAATGCAGAGCCCCCAGACTGGTGGCCAGGACCCGGACAGTCTGAGCGCCACTGAAAATCAGCTCACGTGCTGCCTTTGGCATGCATGCCATAGGTTGCCTACCCCAGCTCTAAGAGTGTGGTCTGTCAACTAAAATATGAAGTTCTAGACATAAGAATGATTACATTAGCTTTCACCTAGGTTTTCTGGAGTGAAAAGGGTGTTTCCTTCAGAATGCACTGAAGTCTTTGCAGGAGTCCATCTCATAAGCTTTTTGTCACCTGTCCTTATACTGTATGTCTGTATTAAACTGGTAAAAATTCTGTAAGCTTTCCCAGGACAACTGCCCTTGGCTAGGCTGTCCAAACTGAGTCAATATCACTTGAGTCAACAGGCAATAAATCATTACAAATATTTTTGTCACTCCTTAATGTTAGTCTGAACATTTTCTGTGGTGATAGAAGGTTTGTCTATGGTCATAGAGGATTTTTCTGAACCAAATATTCTGACCTGTGTTTAACCTTTTCCAGTGCTTGTTTATCACAAGAAGCTAAAGGAATTCAGTTTGTATTGTTGTTGGCCACTTTATTCATTGAGGGTCTCTGAAAGTGCTTGTGAGGGTATTCCTTTGCAGGGGGCGGCCCTAGACTAGCTACCAGCAACTGGCGCCCTAGGCGAACCATACAGTTGACACTCCCAAGCCCCAAGGGCAGATCTAGGCTGAGGTTTTTGGTAAACTGGGAAACATTTTGCCCCTTTTTTCCTTTTAATATTTTTTAGGTGTGGTGGTTTTTTTTTTTTTACAGTGGCTTAATTATTCAGTTTGTCCATCCGTCCATCCAATGTTTCTGAGATCAAATAAAATAGAGACATGAAATTTTCAGAATAGATTTGTACACGACAGCTAGATGATATTTCAGTCCAATCTCAAATAAAAAATACATTAAAAATGTTAATTATAATTTTTATTAGTACAAATCCAAAATCATCCATTATGCTATCCTGCTTTAACTGCCATTACCACCACATCCAATATAGAAAGAAATAAGAAAACTCTTCAGTGAATTTTAACCTATATTTACAAAACACTCCGAATAAAAAACACTCTGTGGTCTTAAAACATGACTTTTAACATAAGAACATAAGAAAGGCCGTACCGGGTCAGACCAAAGGTCCATCTAGCCCAGTATCTGTCTACCGACAGTGGCCAATGCCAGGTGCCCCAGAGGGAGTGAACCTAACAGGCAATGATCAAGTGATCTCTCTCCTGCCATCCATCTCCATCCTCTGACCAACAGAGGCAAGGGACACCATTCTTTACCCATCCTGGCTAATAGCCATTTATGGACTTAGCCATCATGAATTTATCCAGTTCCCTTTTAAACATTGTTATAGTCCTAGCCTTCACAACCTCCTCAGGTAAGGAGTTCCACAACTTGACTGTGCGCTGCGTGAAGAAGAACTTCCTTTTATTTGTTTTAAACCTGCTGCCTATTAATTTCATTTGGTGACCCCTAGTTCTTGTATTATGGGAATAAGTAAATAACTTTTCCTTATCCACTTTCTCAACATCATTCATGATTTTATATACCTCTATCATATCCCGCCTTAGTCTTCTCTTTTCCAAGCTGAAGAGTCCTAGCCTCTTTAATCTTTCCTCATATGGGACCCTCTCCAAACCCCTAATCATTTTAGTTGCCCTTTTCTGAACCTTTTCTAGTGCTAGAATATCTTTTTTGAGGTGAGGAGACTACATCTGTACACAGTATTCGAGATGTGGGCGTACCGTGGATTTATATAAGGGCAATAATATATTCTCAGTCTTATTCTCTATCCCCTTTTTAATGATTCCTAACATCCTGTTTGCTTTTTTGACCGCCTCTGCACACTGCGTGGACATCTTCAGAGAACTATCCACGATGACTCCAAGATCTTTTTCCTTACTCATTGTAGCTAAATTAGCTTCTTTTCTTTTCTTTTCTTTTCTTTTCTTTTCTTGCTTTAAGTTTTGAAAATTCAGTCACTGGTTCTCATAGGTCCAGTTTTCCAGCTATTTTATGCTCTATTGACATTGTGGCAAGTCCAACAAGTCTCTCTTGCACCATTGTTGATGTGTTTTTATCAATTTTAACTTTGAGAAGCTATGTTCTCCACTAGCTACGGAAACTGGCAAAGTTAAAAGAATGCGTAGAGCTATACAAATGTTTGGAAAACTGTGAGTTTATTTTCACAAACAAAATTCAGTACTTCTTCAGGAGTGGAATGTTTCTTAAGTCATCTTGAAAAAGCCTGACGCTCACTACACGAATCTGTAGCATCAATGTCTTTTGAATTTTCATGAGTCAATGCCAAGTCCAGTTTTATACAAAATTCTTTATACAGAATCTTGCTGTTTTCTTTTGCAAGCTGTGGATATCATATAGAAAGCCAAATACTGACTTTAGCTGCTGCATCAATTGAAATCTTTCATCAGCCGAGTGAATAGCAGCAAGGACTGGGAAGCAGAAATTCACTTTGAACCTTTGTTTTGGGTTCTGAATGTGTGTGTCTCATCCTTCATACGAAAACTGCTGTTTCTTTTGCCAAATGTGAACTGGCTCTGGTTCAAATTCTGTCGGAAAGTCTATTTCTTCAGCAAGCTCAAGAGAATCTACCAGTGTTCTTTCGAACCTTTCATCGCTTCTGAATTCTTCCAGAATATTTTTAGTTTGCTGCAGTTTTTGAATAGCAGAATGTATGTTCAAGTTCTTTTCCTGAAGCTGCTTACTAGTGAGGTTAATCTCAAAAAGGATATACCACAAATTGAGTGAAGTCACAAATTTGAACTTGGAAAGACCATTTGCAAGAGCTTCTGCATCTGTATGTGCCGTATTGCCACATGATCCAGTAAAGGTAGTATCGTCAGAAATTTCAGTTAGGGCATCATAAATGTTTCCAAGTTCATAGCGAAGAGGCTTCAAAGCATCAGTGCGACTCTCCCATCTTGTCTGACTAAGTGGTTTCATAGTTAGAGAATTCACATGGCAAGTCAGAATCTGTCAACGGCGTGTTGAGCCTGAGAAAAACATAAACACGTTGCACCAAGTCAAAGAAACTGCTTGCCTCCAAACAGCATCTAGTAGCATCATTGACAACCAAATTCAGAGAATGCGCACTGCAAGGAATGAAAAAGGCCCTAGGATTGATTTCCATCATTCTCCTTTGCACACCATGGTCTTTACCCTTCATATTACTCCCATTATCATAGCCTTGGCCATGTAAGTTTTCAACAGGTAATGACATTGTTTCAAGCTCTTGTAGAATAGTTTTAGTCATAAATGCTCCAGTCGTCTCCTTCAGTGGTACGAAACCCAAAATATGTTCCTTTATGAGCACTTCAACATTATCTTCATTTGCAGACTTTTCCATATCCACAAAACGAATGATCATCATCATTTGTTCAACATGATTCACATCTGGTGTACAGTCCAGTATTACTGAAAAGTATTTTGCAGAATGGGCAGCTTCTACAATTTTCTTTTTAATGGCATTTGCTAGGATTTGAATCGGTTCATTCTGCATATTTTTTCCTAAGTAATGAACCTGTGTTTCATGATCCATTATTTTACATAGATGCTCCTTCATGACTGGATCAAACAAAGGTAGATATTCAACAAATTTTAAAAAGTTTCCATTACCTGGAGTGTATAATTTTTCATTTCTACCACGGAATGCTAAATTTTGCTCACTGATAACTCTCATTAAAGCAATCAGACGCTCTAATATTTGTTGCCAATATTCTTCTTTTTCCTTGATCACACATAAATTTTCTTCATCAATAGTTTTTCCTTTTTTCAATTGTAGTTCAAGTTCTTTTCAATTTTGAAAACATTCCAAATGTTCTGTTCTTCTTTCATGTGAGGAGAGAATTGAAGAGATTTTTCCAGTCCTTTCAACCATTTTCAGTAAGTGATGTACCAATTACTTGATTTCTAAACAACTTGCAGCAAAAGCAAAACACAGAGTCCTTCGACACTGAATATTATAACCAGTTTCAATGAATTTCTTCCCCATTAATGAGTTTCCTCTTGTAATGCTAAGTAGAGAATTTTCTTTTATTTCCATCCTTAAGGAAGGGAAATTCATGAATTTGTTCGGGTCCATGTTCCATGAGAATTTGCCGCACACTGTCATCACATCTGGGCCATGAAGCTGGGTCCCCATACTGTAACTTGTTTGTAACTTCCTCATCCCTTCTTCCTTCTACTTCATTTACTTCAATTTCTGCATGTCTCTGATTGTGAATAAATTTTCTCCACTTCCATATCAGTCTGATGCTGTGAGCTGCCTTCATCTAGAAGTAAGTTTCCATCATCTTGAGTTTCCAAACTGCTTCCATGCGGATGTGAGCTAACCACCTCTCCAAGTAAAATTCCTTCATCTGGATGCTGTGAACTGCTTCCATCTTTATTTGGATTAAAGAGAAGATATTTCAGGAAGGATCCCTGCTGTTTTGTTTGGTCCTTTTCCTTCTCAGCCTTTCGTTTATGATACTCGGCTCCCGAGGGTTTTCTTTTTCCTCTTTCTGCTATGGGGCATTTGAATATTGTTATGTACTGTGCTCCTGATTGTAAGCATTATAGCATTAAGGATGGCTGACACACCACATGGTTGGCGATTTAAACCATATTGCAACCATCCCAACATGTCTTTTCACTGCTTAAAGATTCAATGATTAGTAACATACACTCACTTACCTATTAAAACAGTTAGTTACAGCATTTACACGGAAACAAAATGACCTTTTTCGACGTTATAACCCAACACCGGTTGTTTGGAAAGTAATCCCCTTCCTCACAGTTACCCACTTGGAGTGTGATGTCATAACTTTCGTAGTCTAAGCGTTAACGCTGTTACTTTTATGGACCTTATTTATTACATGTGAACCAGTTATAACAAAGAAAAGTTCATAATTATACAGCCCGATAATAATGCTAAGGTTTAGTAATGCTTAAAGATACTCACATTTTGGATTTATAATGCTGAAAGACATTATTTTTTATTCTTTGGGACCAAGAAACACAATTTTCCACAATATGTGCTCAATTCTTAACCAGCTACCTGCGATGTGTGTTAAAATGACCATTTGACATGTATCAACTTGCGATATATCTGCTCTACATGAATTTCCAGCTATGCGACCAATGAGGTTCACTTAACTGAACTTCTATAAATCTGTTGATAGGCAATTACCATTACACAGTATAAATTATCAACTTTTCTATTAAGGTTGTAGTCACATTTTAAGAAGCAGCATTTTAAGAAGCAGCATGAATAGAGGACTAAAAAGCCAGTGGCTTCTTAGTTCTAATTCCTGCACTCCCACTTACTTGCTGTTTGGCTTTGGGAGAAATCACTTAATCTCTTAGTGTCTCAATTTTCCCATCTGTAAAAGGTAGGTAATAATTAGGAATGCACTTTCTTCTAAAATTGTATAAGTATGTGTATATGGATTGATAATTTTGTATTGATATGCAATTCTTGTAAATATTTATTCACTTCATGGCTCAGTTTGTGGAAAACAATATTTTCCCATTAACTCAGGAAGAAGATTGCCCTCTCTGAATCAGCTATCCTAAGCTTGTGGCTTCGTCATCTGCCTAGCCTTGAAAAAGCAACACTGCATCTTTTTGAAAGGTTGATTTCCACTCAAACAAGTTCACTGGAAGAGGTAGCATGTATCATAAAAGAGTCATTACTGGTATGTACCACAATTAATATATTACATCTTTTATGCTGAAGGATCACCAAATACTTCTCTCATATACAGCATCACTGAAATCCAGCAACCTCTATGGGGGGAAGTAGCTGTCAGCTGGCATGTAGCTTAATAACAGTAGTGGAAAGAGAAGAAATTTTTGTGTAGAACACCATGGCAAATTCCTACTCTAATAAAATACGTTAAAATTAAAAACCTCACAGAACATGACATCTTGGCATCAAAAGCTTCATCCATAGACCATCACAAGATAAACAGAAATGGGGCCTGATTGTCAGAGGTGCTGAGCACTATACAGGTCTGTCTCATCTTACGGTGGGGTTACGTTCTGCAGTCAGCGCGTAAAGCGAAAATCTCGTATAGTCAAAATTACATTGAGTGTAATGGTGGGCGGAATTGCCCGCACTACAGGTACAGTATTTAAATTGTAATTTTTCTCCTTTTTTTGTTTTTGTTCTTGTTTTTGCTGACCACGTAAAGCTGAAATCGCACATGTTAAATGCGCCTAAGATGCGACAGACCTGTAATCATTTTAGATTTTTTTTAGAAATATTGTGTTATATAGTGCACCAATTCCATCCAATGTATTTAGAAATTTGTAATGATTTGGGACCTGGTTACTTGACCTATTAAAGGCTTCCACTAACAAAGAAATAGTAACAGAACCCCTTTATGAAAGCAATACATTTCAGGATGTATAGGTATGTCATGTGCACATATCTTGCATTATGAAAGTGAACCTGAGACATGGATACTCTGAAATGTGGCATATATGATACTATAATCACGCACCTGGAGGTGTGCTCTCATGTGTGTTTTAACATTTTAAAATTCTTCTGTCTTCTTCGTGTATTTTTACATGTCCATTCCACTGTAGGTGTGTGTGCACCACCATGCACAATTGTTGATCTTTTTCCCTCAGTGGTACCCATTGGGGCAGCTTGAGCATGCTCTACCCTTGCGCGCCAATGCATGCAGGTACAAAAGGGGCACTGCTGCCCCCAATCCCTCTCAGTTGCTTCTTACTCCCAGTGATGGTTGTTGGAGCGCTTTCAGTTTGCTATAGCAAGTTCTTCCCTCGCTTCTTGTACATAGCTATTTTTTTCTTAGAAGTTAGAATTTAGGTAAAGTCTAATATAGATAAGTGTTAGTATTAAGTTTCACTTTTAAAGTTTTTTTTTTTAAACCAATTCAAATTTCGGTACCGGGTCTGGTATCAGAGCCATGGCTCGCTTTCTGGGGTTTAAGTCCTGCCTGTCATGTAGTATGCTGATGTTGGTCATTGACCCAAACCCCAGCTGTCTGAAATGCTTGGGGGAGTCCCAAATTACTGACAAGTGTCACATCTGTAAGAGGTTCAAGCCTAGCTCTAAGAAGGATTGAGCAGCCAGGTTCAAGAGTCTCCTAATGGCCCACCATTGGAGCCATTGCTTTTGAAATTTTGGTATGGCGCGCCCATCAGAGATGTCTACAGCACCTCACTCTCTATCTCTGGTGCCAAAAAAGAGAGACAGGCCCTCGAGAGACTTAGTACCCTGTTTGACAAGATCGTCTGTACTGAAGTCAGCTAGAGGCAAGGACTCTGGGAGAGACTCTGAAGACTCCTCATCTAAGGGTATGTCTACACTACAAGAGTAGTTCGATTCAACTTAATTCGAATTTGTGGAATCGACCTTACGAAGTCGAATTTGTGTATCCACACTAAGGACACTAATTCGACGTTGTGAGTCCACACTAACGGGGCCAGCGTCGACTTTGGAAGCGGTGCACTGTGGGAAGCTATCCCACAGTTCCCGCAGTCCCCGCTGCCCATTGGAATGCTGGGTAGAGCCCCCAATGCCTGCTGGGGAAAAAAATGTGTCGAGGGTGGTTTTGGGTAACTGTCATCATTGAACCGTCAATCACGCCCTCCCTCCCTCCCCGAAAGCGCCTGTGGGCAATCTGTTCGTGCACTTTTCTGGTCAGTGACAGCGCGGACGCCACAGCACTGCGAGCATGGAACCCGCTGCAGTTATGGCCGTTTTCACCTCCTCGCACCTTATCGTCCACCTCTTCCACAGTCAGCTGCTGAGAAATCGGGCTACTTTTCAATGGTGCTGCAAGCACTGGTGGACCATAGGGGACGTTTTACCAACATCAACGTCGGGTGGCCAGGCAAGATTCATGACGCGCGTGTTCTCAGGAACTGTGGTCTGTTTAGACACCTGCAGGAAGGTAGTTTCTTCCTGGACCACAAAATAACTGTTGGGGATGTGCAGATGCCTGTAGTGATCCTCGGGCACCCAGCCTACCCGCTAATGCCCTGGCTCATGAAGCCCTATACAGGCGCCTTGGACAGCGACAAGGAACTCTTCAAGTACCAGCGAGCAGCTTTACAAAAGGGGCACTGCTTTACAGAGAAGCTGAACCTGCCCCTGTTTCTTTACCCAGTTACTGTTGACTATCCTCTGCAGTTACATACCCTGTTCACCCTGTTTCCCCCACTTTCAACACATGTGTAAAAATAAAATACATCTTCCATTGTTACTTAACAAACGTTTCTTTATTAATGACTTTGCGTTAAAGGGTTGAAACTGGGACGCAGACTGTGCTGCGTAGGGTGTGCAGTGATGTAAATACCGCCTCTAAACTCGAGGAATTACAGGCTCCTGCTCCTAGAGCGGTCCGCAGTGCCAGACTGGTTGTTTCAACGGAGCCTGCCATCCCTCCTTTTTGGGATTCTGTGTGCGGGGGCTATGTGACCTTGTGGCAGAGGAGGACGGATACAGATTCCTCTGCTGCGTGACTCTGCGGTCCAGGACAAGGACCGCTGCATAAGATCTGTAACCGCCCTCCCCCGCTACAAAGTCACGTCCCCCCCCACCCACACAGAACCTGGAAACCACCTCCCATACTGACCAGGGTGCCTACTGACTGCACTGTCTGTGTGACCTGCTGCTGATCCTGCCCCCGTGTCTGTACCCTGGTAAAGGTGACCGTCCTATGCAATTACCAACCCCCTTCCCCACCCCCCCTTCAAACACAGTCTTCTGTAAAAAAAAAACATGACAGAAACAGTAATTAACAGCAAAGTATTTTTAATAATTAACTAGACAGTTAGGGGATGAAACTGGGATTTGGGCTTGGGTGAGTCAGGAAGGGAAGGACTTCTCAAAATTTAGGGTATGAGAGCTTTTGGGTACTTGAGCACTCTGCTGGGGTGCAGTGACAGTTTTCACGGCCCCTGGCGCCCCTCCTTCTGGTTATTTTGGGTGAGGGGGGTATGGGACTTTGTGGCGGGGGAGGGCAGTTGCAGATACACTGAAGGGGGGCTCTGTCCTCCTGCCTGCGGTCCTGCAGAACATCCACAAGGCGCCGGAGCGTGTCCGTTTGCTCCCTCATTAGTCCAAGCAGCGTTTGAGTCGCCTGCTGGTCTTCCTGCCGCCACCTGTCCTCCCGTTCGCTGTGTGAGCACTGGTACTGAGAGAGGTTCTCCCTCCTGGGGCATTTCCTGTGTGGCTGGTCAGAGCATCCAAGCTCGGACTGCTGTCCAGAGCGTCAACAGAGTGGTGCACTGTGGGATAGCTCCTGGAGCTAAGGTCGATTTCTGTCCACGCCTAGCCTAATTCGACATGGCCATGTCGAATTTAGCGCTACTCCCCTCGTCGGGGAGGAGTACAGAAGTCGAACTAAAGAGCCCTCTATGTCGAATTAAATAGCTTCGTGGTGTGGACGGGTGCACGGTTAATTCGAATTAACGCTGCTAAATTCGAATTAAAGTCCTAGTGTGGACCAGGCCTAAGATCTTCAACCCTAGAACCTGTGACATGTCTGTTGAGGCCAGCCCCTGAAGTAGCCATAGAAAAACATCAGGGTCAGGAATCAAGACCAGCACTGATGACACCAGAGGTTTATGCAGCTGTGAGAGAACTGCTTAACCTCTTGGTGTCTCCGGTGGTGCAGGAAGATTTCCAGCCAGTACCAGTGTTTGTGGTTCCTTCTCCAGCTCTTCAGGAGCATGCAGTACCATTACCTTCTATGCTTTTGGTACCTCAGAAGCTAGTGTAATCAAGAGGCAAGACAATGATGATATCCCCATACTGCCGTCCTGGAGCTTTGAAACACTGCAGGGGTTAGTTCTGGAGCTAAAAGCAAATCCTTTCACAACAGTTCGCAGCTGCCTCAGATTCCTGGGGCACATGGCAGTATGTACCTATGTAGTGCAGCACGGCAGACTACAACTCAGGAAGTTGCAAGGCTGGCTGGCTCCAGTGTATGTCCTAAGTAGCTCAAGTACTGGTGTTAGTTTTGTCATCTCTGGACTGGTGAATACACTCTCTGAAAGTTTGTGTGAAGGTCTGTGACAGAGTATAGGCCCCACATGGATGAGGAAGGGACCAGAGAGGCCCTGGTTGTTAGCCCCACCTATCCAGTCCTGTCAATCATTCATGACTGGGAAGAGGGCTTTAAAAGGGAAAAAACTGCAGTAAGCAGGGGGGAAAGGAGCAAGATTACCCTAAGCACCAGACCACAGGAGCAACGCCTGATGTTGCAAAGGGAACTCCTAGGCAGGAGACCTTCATCCCGACCCTGAGGAAAGTACAGCAGACCCCCTGTGGTAAGACACACAGGCTGAACCTGCCACAGAGACCCAGACAGAGCGATTTCCACAAACCCATTATCTTGGGACTGGATTGTTGGCAGCACTATAGACACCCTTCTTCACCTCTGCTTTCTGGAACCTCAGGGAGTCTTCCTGAAGGCATGGGGAGTTTGTGACTTCCATATTGATGCCCCAGCCAGAGAGACTTAAGGAGCCCCACAAAGGACAGAACCCCCACCTTGGGAATAGTAGGGAAGTGGGGCTGGTGTTGCTACCACCCAGTGTAGATAACTGGGTGTGGTCAGGTTTCCCCACCCCCGAGGGAGGGAGGAACCACCAAAGTCTCTGTTACAGGGTTCTCTTCATTCCCCTACAACCTATGCTCACTTTAATCACAGGTGCATCATCCCTGGTTGTGGGGCACATATAGGGTCCCTGTAGACTCAAGGAAGTCTGTGGTCTTCCCAAGAACTGAAGACTCTCATAAATGTCAGAGTTGTGAGTTGTCCATCTAGTCTGGTCAGCCCTGCTTTTGCATATCAAGGGGAAAAAATCTGCTAGTATTAACAGACAGCACAGCAACTATGTTTTATGTAAACATGCAGGGAGGGATGCATTTGACACAGCTGTGCCAGAAAGTGATTGACCTGTGGGACTTTTGCATAGCCAATTTGGTTCACTTCAGAGCTCCTTACCTTCCAGGAGTGCAGAATTCATTGGCAGATCAGCTGAGCAATTCTTCCCTGACCACCATCAGTGTTTGCTGTCTCCGGACATGGCCAGATTCATGTACCAGCTGTGGGAGACTCCCCAAGTGGACCTATTTGCAAAAAAGGCCAACAGAAAATGCCATCCTGTTTACAGTCCAGGTTTGTTGACAGACACATTCCTGCTATCCTGGAAGAATTCCTTTCTATATGCCTTACCTCCAATTCCATTGCTGCCCAGAGACTTGTCCAAGACCAGGCTTACATCATACTTATAGCACCAGCATCGCCTCAGCAACACTGGTACTCAGCCATGCCAACCTTGTCAGTCAGACCTCCATTATCTCTCCCATTGAATCTATGCATGATTTCCCAGGGCCATTGGTATCTGCTGAACCCCAACCTGCAAGCCCTCCATTTGACAGAGTGGATGCTTCCTGGTTAACACCATTGGAAAGGGCTTGCTCTAAGAACATACAGAAAGTACTTATGAATGGTATAAAGCTCCAAGAAGGGGTACTTATCTGGCTAATAGAAATGTTTTTCCATCTGGTCCTGAAAAAAGGTTCCCTCCAAATAAGCTCTTATCAGTCATGTATTGGATGGTCTTTTACACCTAATACATCAAGGTCTAGCAGTTAGCTCTATCAGGGTACCTCTGGAAGCTATCTCAGCTTTCCACCCCTTGGTAGATAATAGATCTTTTTTCTCCCCAATCCTATCACCATCAGACTGCTAAAGGGTTTGGACAGATTACACTCTTAGGTGAAAGATCCTATTCCCCCATGGGATCTGATTTTGATGTTGGCAAAATTAATGGGGCCACTTTTGAACCTCTTGCAACTTGCTCCCTTCTCTACCTCTCTATAAATGTTGTCTTTTTCATTGTGATTACCTTTATGAGGAAAGTGGGTGAGTTGAGAACCCTGGTACCAGAGCCTCCCTAAATAGTTTTCCATAAGGATAATGTTTACCTCCACCTTCACCCAAAATTCCTAACAAAGGTGGGCTCCAGTTTTAACATTAACCAGGCAGTTTATTTGCTGACTTTCTTTGTGAAACTTCACACTCATAGAGATGAGGAGAAACTTCATTGTTAGATATCAGAGGGGTAGCCGTGTTAGTCTGGTTCTGTAGAAGCAGCAAAGAATCCTGTGGCACCTTATAGACTAACAGAGCCACTTGCATCCGAAGAAGTGGGTATTCACCCACGAAAGCTCATGCTGCAAAACATCTGTTAGTTTATAAGGTGCCACAGGATTCTTTGCTGCTTCTTCATTGTTAGATGTTAGAAGAGCTTTAGCTTTCTACCTGGACCCCATTAAGTTCTTCAGTTCCTCAATGCAGTTGTTTGTTGCGGTTGTGGATAGAATGAAAGGACACCCAGTTTCCATTCAGAGGATTTCACCCTGGATTTCTTTGTGCATTTGTTTGTGTTACCAGTTGGCTAATGTGATGCCACCAGCTAGAGCAAGGGTGGGCAAACTACGGCCCGCGGGCTGGACCTGGCCCATCAGGGATTTGGATCCGGCCCGTGGGATTGCCACCCCCATGGTGCCTTGGGCCCTGTGCTGCTGCTGGAAGGGAACCGCGGCCAATGGGAGCTCTGGGAGAGGTACCCACAGGGGAGAGCAGCATGCGGAGCCCTTGCCCTCCCTCCCCCAGGGGCCACAGGCACATGGTGCCGGCTGCTTCTGGGAACAGCATGGGGCCAGGGCAGGCAGGGAGCCCGTCTTAGCCCCCTGTTCACTGCTGCCACCACAGAGCCTCACCAGGTAAGCAGTGCTGGAGCCCGCACCCCGACCCCCTCTTGCACCCCGCACCCCAACCCCCTGCCACACCCTGCACCCAAACCCTCTGCCCTGAGCCCCCTGCTGCACCCCTCCTGCACTCCAACCCACTGCCCTGAGCCCCCTGCCACATGCCTTCTACACCCCTGCCCTAAGCCCCCTCCCGCACCCCAGCCCCATCCTGCACCCCAGCCCCCTGCCCTGAGCCCCCTTGTACACCCTGAGCCCCTTCCTGCACACCCCCGCCCCCACAACCTGCACTCCCTCCCACACCTCTGTCCCCTTCCCCAGCCCTACAGTCATGGCCCTGCATGCAATTTCTCCACCCAGATGTGGCCCTCGGGCCAAAAAGTTTAACAACCCCTGAGCTAGAGTATTGGCCCATTTCACTAGAGCGCATGCAGCATCAGCAGCTTTCCAAGTGCAACTATCTATTCTGGACAACTTGGTCATCAGTGCACATGTTAGCTTCTCATTATGCTGTAGCTAAGCAGTCCAGGAGCCATGCCACTGTTGGACATGTGCAATCAGTCAAAGAAGAAACAACTGCCTACCTGTCTCTAATGGTTGTTCTTTGAGATGTGTTGCACGTTTTCATTCCATGACCCTCTCTTCATAGAATCATAGAATCATAGAATCATAGAATTCAAGATCAGAAGGGACCATTATGATCATCTAGTCTGACCTCCTGCAAGATGCAGGCCACATAAGCCGATCCACCCACTCCTTAGCAAGCGACCCCTGCCCCATGCTTCGGAGGAAGGCGAAAAACCTCCAGGGCCATTGCCAATCTTCCCTGGAGGAAAATTCCTTCCCGACCCCAAATATGGCGGTCAGCTGAACCCCGAGCATGCGGGCAAGACTCTCCAGCCAAACCCTCTGGAAAAGGTTATATCATACCATTGACCCATTGTACTATTTACCAGTGTGGCACTTAATTGACCTATTGACTAAGCCCGTTATCCTATCATACCATCCCCTCCATAAACTTATCTAGCTTAATCTTAAAGTCATGGAGGTCCTTCGCCCCCACTGTTTCCCTCGGTAGGCTGTTCCAGTATTGCACTCCCCTGATGGTTAGAAACCTTCGTCTAATTTCAAGCCTGAATTTCCTGACTGACAGTTTATATCCATTTGTCCTCGTGTCCACATTAGCACTGAGCTGAAATAATTCTTCTCCTTCCCTGGTATTTATCCCTCTGATATATTTAAAGAGTGTAATCATATCTCCTCTTATCCTTCTTTTGGTTAAGGAAAACAAACCGAGCTCCTCAAGTCTCCTTTCATACGAAAGGCCTTCCATTCCACGGATCATTCTAGTGGCCCTTCTTTGTACCCGTTCTAGTTTGAATTCATCCTTCTTAAACATGGGAGACCAAAACTGCACACAATACTCCAAATGAGGTCTCACCAACGCCTTATATAACGGGACTAGCACCTCCTTATCCCTACTAGAAATACCTCGCCTAATGCAACCCAAGACCGCATTAGCTTTTTTAACGGCCACATCACATTGCCTACTCATAGTCATCCTGCGATCAACCAGGACTCCTAGGTCCTTCTCCTCCTCCGTTACTTCCAACTGGTGTGTCCCCAGCTTATAACTAAAGTTCTTGTTAGACATCCCTAAATGCATAACCTTACACTTCTCACTATTGAATTTCATCCTGTTACTAATACTCCAGTTTACAAGGTCATCTAAATCTCCCTGGAGAATATCCCGATCCTCTTCCGAATTGGCAATACCCCCCAACTTGGTGTCATCCGCAAACTTTATCAGCCCACTCCTACTCTTGGTTCCCAGGTCAGCAATAAATAGATTGCATTTCCTCTCTCTATCAAAATCTGTCCAAGTAAGAGGAACTGAGATGGATTGGGGTGGCTCTGCCCTCTTACGCCGGCACAGAGTGGCATGCAATGGCAGAGGGCACTCAAACTGCCCTAGTGGGTACTGCTGAGAGGAAAAAGATCTTTGACAACTGTGTATGGGGCGCCCACACACACCTACAGGGAAATGGACATGTGCAACACATCTCAAAGAACAGTTACAGAAAGGTAGGTAACTGTTTCTTATTCATTGCCTCTGCAGATCCTCACTGTAGGTGTTGTGTACCATGCTGACAAGCTACATAACTGCTAACACTGATCCTGCTTATGCATCAATCAGGGATCTGAACATTTCAGAATTCAAGATTACAAAAGGTTCTGTGCCTGTATACATTCTCAGCTCTTTCTTTTCCACCTGTAAAGTGGTCACAGGATTATATCTCTCCCATAATCTATATAATACAACTGTTTTATCCATCTGTCCATCCCTCTACATTTCTAAAGCCAGCATTCACCATAATATATATAAATATACATAGCTTACAGAAAACATTTGGATCAGTATAGAAAGAAAGTAAAATCTCTGTCTTAATCTTGGGTATATTATTATTTTTTTATTTAATATTTATATTACATTCACACCCAGAGCCCCACAGCAGGATTGGGACCATATTATGCTGGGCACATTCCTGTTGCACATACTTGAAAATTCAGCTGCTGCCCCCAGAAATTTGCACTCGAAGAAGACAAATGACACTCAGAGACACAAGAGAAGATGATGAGGGCATTCTGTATAAAGAGGTAGTGTGGATGAAGGCACAAAGATGAGAATTTGACAAATAGGCAGACAAGCCTTGCTTTGTTGGTAGGAGGCAATGCATTAAGAGACAAGAGTATGGAAGAGGGATATGAGGGTACAGTTGAAAGGGTGATGACCGAAAGCTTGATCTTCTTGCAGTGAAGCATGGTAGCAGGAGCTGGTAGTGTGGATGATGTGGTCAGAGCAATGGTCAGTCAGTCTAATAATTCCCTTATAACATGCTATTTTAAAAGCTATTTAGATTACAGCAAGTAGAAACTTTGGATTTACCAGTGTGATTAATATATCCTGTCTAAAATATATTTAGAACATTTATTTAGAGGTACATGAATATGTGTTTTGTTTGTTTGACTGATTATGACATTTCCAGGATGTGACCTCTATGTGCCTTATGGTTTACGATAATTACAATACAAAATGGTGAGCCAAAAATTACTGATTGATTTAGACTCTTTTTCCTATTTGCAATAAAAACAATACAGTATGAAAAAAGCAACCAGAAAAAAATTGGTTATGTGAATAAGCTGCATCATCTGAGTCATTTATCACAATGAATTATCTCAGCACTGTTATAAGTGTAGGTAAATATCTTAGGGCAGATCTACACTACAGCGCTACATCAGCGCAGCTGCACACTGATGCAGCTGCACTGCTGTAGTGCATATGGTGAAGACGCACTATGCTGATGGGAGAGCACTCTCCCATCGGCATAATTACTCCATCTCGGCGAAAAGCGAAAGCTAGGTCAGCAGGAGATCATTTCCTGTTGATGTAGTGCTGGTGTGGACTGTGTGAAAGTTGCATTGCTCCTGGCGGGGGTTTTTTCCCCACACCCCTGAGCAATGAAAGTTAAATCAACTTAAGCGGTAGTATAGACCTGCCCTTAGAGAGCTGTAGGTCCTGGATAGAAGACTGCTGTGCTTTAGTATCAAAGAAACTTGATATCCAATACTGTTATATTTGGATTCCAACTGTAATTAGAGTGTGATAGTCTAGTAACTTGTATTTTATATGGTGTGTGGTTAATTATGTTTACATCTCTTGGAAGAAACTAGAATTAGTATTGAAAATTCTGTAGTTACTAGGAAGTAATAAAAACAAAAGATCAGCATTATACACATTGCATATAGTGAAATAATCTACATGAATATTCTTTGGCATCTCAGGAATTGGGAGGTCTTGCATTTTTGAGGGTTGAAGTGTACATAAGTGTATAATATATAGGTGTGTCTGTATATATGTGTTTGTAATATCTATGTGGTGGTGTATTAAACTAAATTCTTAACTTGCAAATTAGAAATTTTTTTTAGATACCTTCCTTTACAGATATAGTTCAGGCTTTTTGTACAGTCCTTACTACATGCACATATAGGCAAATCAGGGCCAATAGTAATGTCTGTGCAGATTTTAGTTAGTACTTTGGAAGCAGATGTAGTTGTGATCCTTTGAAAGGTAGGTCACAAGAAAACCTTAATCCTTGGCTTTAGTTTCTGACCCTTAAAACGTATGTCATTCTTGACACTGTAAGCCATTTTGTAAGTATGCAGTTCTTCTGGCATCATCAACTTTCCTAAGTCTGGCCCAGAATCAAAACTATGTTATGCTTTCCAGCTGAAATTCAGGTTGTGGACCCTCAAATGCTATTGTTTTTGATTCGGCACTGCAGAGTGAAAAGTGCCACTTATTAGGTGAGGTGGTGACACACTGTTATGCTGCAATACAGGATACTAAGGTTTGGGGTTGTACCCTGGTTTCTGTGCCCCTACATTGCCCTCCTGCTTTGACTGATCCACACAGTTATCTTCTAGCTGGATCCAGAGTCATCTTTCAAAGCTGAACATGTCAGTGAAAGAGGCAGAGAACAGGGAGAAAGATGGGGGAGGTGTAAGGGAGAAATTGGGAGAGGCAAGACAATTTTTGTTTTAAATTGAATTTCCTTGCAAAGTATCCTAGCTAAGTAAAGTTCAACAGATACTATTAATTTCCTTAACAGTATATTTTATGAAAGAATCCACCCTCAAAAGGATATATCCTTGAGTTGAAACACTGGGAATTGTGTGGATTAATTTTACTTGTGCTCTTGGTGAATTCCTCATGCTCTTCACTACAAGAATTCTATAAAAGAAATGAAATGGTATTCCCTTTTTAATAGCTATTGAAAAGAAAATCACAGTTTGCTGTCTCCTAGTTAGGAGTCCTTTAAGCATGTGAGTAGATCCTACCTTTTTAAACTCACCAAGTACTTGTGACTAAAAGTCAGCTAAACTTAAAGCTCTTAAAATAGGTTTGTATACATAGAATAAAGATGCATTTGGTACTCATTAAAGTTAAACCAAAAATTCAGGAGTGACATGTTTATCACTAATTAAGCAATATTTTTGTATAGTGCTAGTAAAAAAAATAAAACTTGGAAATACAAACAATCTGGTAAAGTACAGAAGTGTAATAGTTTCTTAGAGTTATTTAGCCATAGAGCTGCTGGATCCAGTGAATAGGACATGAGACTGGGAGTCAAGAGGACTCTAGTTCTGTTCCCATTTCTTCCATTCCCGTGCTATGTGATTTTGGGCAAGTCACTTAACTTCTGTACTTCAGTTTCTTCATCTGTATATACCTTTTGAGGATAATACTTGTTTATGTAAAGCACATTAAGCTGTATTGATTAATAAAACACATAACAGATGTTTGTTACTTATACATACATTAACACATGTATATGAATAAGCACATATGCATGTTCTCCTTTATTTCTCTATGTATTTGTGTTTATTGTTAAAATCAGTTTTTTCTTATTCCTATTATCAATCGTGAATCAGAAAAAATCATAATAGAAAAAGTAGCTGAATTTTACATGATTTGTGTGTGTATGCATGTAGCATCTCCACCATAATGTTGCAATGCAATTTTTTGCATTTAATTTCCTTTTAAAAAGGAAACAAAATAAAGGTGCCAATGTCTTTGATTGTATGAGAAATATACACCTGAATATGTAATCATTAGTTCAGACCTGCAATTCCAATATCCTTAGTCTGGCTGTGCATTCTATGTTGAATTATGCTCTACAGATCATGCAGATTTTGAAATTGTTGGGGAGAGGGTCCAATGGATATGATGCCAGTTCTGCAAAGCTTTTTCTGATGCTGTTTCCCATGTATGAGAGATGGTTTGCCAAGGTAAATTCAAGGGCAACTTGGGATGTGAGATCCCATGGTATCTTTTGAAAAGATTAGGTGATAAAAGACGGTTACTCACCGTAGTAACTGTTGTTCTTCGAGATGTGTTGCTCCTATCCATTCCAGTTAGGTGTGCGCGCCGTGCGTGCACGGCATCTCGGAACTTTTTTACCCTAGCAACACTGGCGGGCCGGCTGGCGCCCCCTGGAGTGGCGCCGCTATGGCGCGTGTTATATACCCCAGCCGGCCCGTCCACTCCTCAGTTCCTTCTTGCCGGCTACTCCGACAGTGGGGAAGGAGGGCGGGTCTGGAATGGATAGGAGCAACACATCTCGAAGAACAACAGTTACTACGGTGAGTAACCGTCTTTTCTTCTTCGAGTGATTGCTCCTATGCATTCCAGTTAGGTGAATCCCAAGCCTTACCTAGGTGGTGGGGTCGGAGTGAGACGTGGCGGAGTGCAGTACCGCGGAGCCGAAGGCTGCGTCGTCTCGAGACTGTTGCACCAACGCGTAGTGTTGCCTGATTTGGGGAGGGTTAGTAGGGACAGTGGAATTTATCCACTTAATTTAGTTGTATTTAATAATTAATTTTCTAATTAATTAAGAATGTTAGTAATAATTAATAGATATTAATAATATGGGTATGGCTCGCCAATATGTGTGATCAGAAGATAAAAGTTCGTCTTGAATCAGGCTTCACAGAATTTAACACAAGGAGATTGGGGTATTAACAGGAATTTACACTGAGACAAAGTTTAGTCAAACAAGACCTTTTATTTAAAACCAATAAAACAAGAAGTAAATGTAAAATGTTAAAAGCAGTATGAGATTACAAAGTGACAAAATATCACAGTTCTTTAAGAGATATGATATATTACACAGTTCTAAATGCACTTTGCAGCAAATAGTACTAAAGTGAATTTCACACCTCTGCTAGAGGAAGTATAGTTATAAAGAAACTGGTTATGAATTAAACCCTTCTTAGCATAGATGCTTTAGAGGTGAAGTAGAAATTAAGAATTATTTCATACTCACAACTTTGAAAAGAATTAATACTATGACTTAGTATTGACAGCGTTCGTAGGAGGAAAAGGCTTCGAAGCAGGTTGAGACGACCAGGAAACAGAGAGATGTATCGCCTGCCCTAATGGTGGATTATCACACCTTTTATAGGTAAAAATCCTTCCCTTTATGCCCAAATTTGTCTTTCCCCCATGGAAAGGTGAGGGTACCTGTTTTCATAGGCTGACCTTTGTGTACGTATTAAATGACGCATCTGCGGGTGTATGTGTTACATTTGTGGTCAAAAATACCCTCCTTTTTACCCTAACTAGGTGAAAGGTTAGCAGATATTCAGAAAGTCCCTAGACAATTTGCGTAGGTTTGTTTCCTAGTATCACTTTTCTGAGTAAGGGTCTTAAAGGTTGCTTTCAGCATCACAGAGGAAATAGGCCAGGATGTCTGGTTTAGAAGCTTCTAGGTATCTTGCATTTATAGCTATTGCAAATTCTATTAATCTATGCAGCCTACACACTTTTATCAAAAAGACATTTTATACAGACCAACAGATTAATCCTCAGGGCTTCAGTAGTGAGAGGCGAAGGTGTGGACCGAAGACCAGGTGGCCGCTCGACAGATGTCCTGGATCGGAACATTGGCCAGGAAGGCGGCAGACAAGGCGTGCGCCCTCGTCGAGTGTGCAGTGAGGCGGCGTGGCGGCTCGCGAGCAAGCTCATAGCAGGTCCGGATACACGCGGTGACCCAGGAGGAAATCCACTGGGAGGATATCGGCTCGCCTTTCATGCAGTCAGCAACCGCTACGAACAGCTGGGGCGAACACCGGAAGGGCTTAGTCCGCTCGATGTAGAAAGCGAGCGCTCTGCGGACGTCGAGGGTATGCAGTTGTTGCTCCCGAGGCGAGGCATGTGGCTTCGGGAAGAACACCGGGAGGAAGATCTCCTGGTTGAGATGGAAAGCTGACACTACCTTCGGGAGGAAGGCCGGATGAGGGCGAAGCTGCACCTTGTCCCCATGGAAGATGGTGTATGGCGGGCTAACCGTCAGAGCGCGGAGCTCAGAAACTCGTCTCGCTGATGTAATGGCGACGAGGAAGGCCGTCTTCCAGGAGAGGTAGAGCAGGGAGCACGTGGCTAAGGGCTCGAACGGAGGGCCCATCAGCTTGGCCAGCACGAGGTTCAAATCCCAGGTCGGGGCAGGACGCCGCACCGACGGGTACAAGCGGTCCAGGCCCTTGAGGAAGCGAGAAACCATCTGGTTCGAGAAGATGGACCGACCTTCCACGGATGGACGAAAGGCGGACACTGCCGCCAGGTGGACTCTCAAGGAGGAGACCGCAAGACCTTGCTCCCTAAGGTACCAGAGGTAGTCCAGGATGGTAGGGATAGGGACTACGAACGGATTGAGACCTCGTTGATCACACCAGAGTGCGAATCTCTTCCATTTCGCTAGGTAAGTGGAGCGAGTGGAAGGCTTTCTGCTCTCAAGCAGGACTTGCTGAACTGCTGCAGAACAGTCCCTCTCCGTGTGGGTCAACCACTCAGGTACCAAGCTGTAAGATGGAGGGACTGCAGGTTCGGATGGCGGAGTCTGCCGAAGTCCTGGGTGATGAGGTCCGGCCACAATGGAAGGGGGATGGGTTCCCGAACGGAGAGCTCGAGCAGCAGGGTGTACCAGTGCTGTCTCGGCCAGGCCGGCGCTACGAGTATGATATGGGCTCTGTCCCTCCGAAGCTTCAGGAGCACTCGGTGCACGAGCGGGAACGGAGAGAAGGCGTAGAGGAGGCGATCCGTCCAGGGGTAAAGGAAGGCGTCCGGCAGGGAGCCTGGCGAGCGACCCTGGTATGAGCAAAACAGGTGGCACTTCCTGTTCCCCCTGGAGGCAAATAGGTCTATTTGGGGAAACCCCCACCTCCGGAAGATTGCGTGGACGACATCTGGACGGAGGGAAAGCTCGTGGGAGAGGAACGACCTGCTGAGATGGTCGGCCAGCGTGTTCTGCACTCGCGGAAGAAAGGACGCTTCCAGGTGAATGGAGTGGGTCACGCAGAAGTCCCACAGGAGCATCGCCTCCTTGCAGAGGAGGGAGGATCGGGCCCCGCCCTGCTTGTTCACGTAGAACATTGCTGTTGTATTGTCCGTGAACACTGTTACACAGCGGCCTTGCAGGTGGATGCAGAAGGTGCGACAGGCCAGACGGATCGCCCGCAGCTCGCGGACATTGATGTGCAGGGCGAGCTCCTGGGGCGACCACAGGCCTTAGGTATGAAGATCGCCCAGGTGAGCTCCCCAACCGAGCGCTGAGGCATCCGTGGTCAGAGTGGCGGACGGGCGAGGAGGGTGGAATGGGACTCCGGCACACACGACCTCCGGGTTGAGCCACCAGCTGAGGGACTCGAGGGTCGTCCTGGTGACCGTGACCACCATGTCGATGGGGTCTCGATGCGGCCGGTACACCGACGCGAGCCAAGACTGGAACGGGCGGAGGTGGAGCCGCGCGTACGCGGTGACATACGTGCATGAAGCCATGTGGCCCAGGAGGCGGAGGCAGGAGCGCACCGTCGTGGTCGGAAAGGTGACGAGGTCCCGGATGATGGAGACCATCGTCTGGTGTCGAGTGCGAGGGAGACAGGCCCTGGCCACTGTGGAGTCGAGGACCGCTCCGATGAACTCCACTCGCTGTGTCGGAATCAAAGTGGATTTCTCGGCGTTGATGAGAAGACCGAGCCGCTGAAAGAGAGACAGGATTTCTGTCATCTGGTCCATCACAAGTTGTCGGGACTGACCTCGAACCAGCCAGTCGTCGAGATACGGGTAGATGTGTATCTGACGACATCGGAGGGCTGCGGCAACTACCGCCATGCATTTGGTAAATACCCTCGGGGCGGTGGAGAGACCGAACAGCAACACGGCAAACTGGTAGTGGGCGTTGTTGACCACAAACCGGAGGTAACGACGATGGGGAGGATAGATTGCGACACGGAAGTAGGCGTCCTTCATGTCGAGGGCGGCAAACCAATCTCCCGGATCCAGAGAGGGAATGATGGTCCCCAAGGTGACCATGCGAAACTTGGGCTTGAGCAGGTACTTGTTTAGCTCGCGGAGGTCCAGGATAGGACGTAGCCCCCCTTTCGCTTTGGGGATGAGAAAATAACGGGAATAGAATCCCCTGCCCCGCCTGTCTTGAGGTACTGCTTCTATGGCACCCACGCTCAACAGAGTCTGAACCTCTTGTAAGAGGACTTGCTCGTGAGAGGGGTCCCTGAAGAGGGACAGGGAGGGTGGGTGGGAAGGTGGGGGCGAAACAAATTGCAGGCGGTATCCCGACTGGACCGTTTGAAGCACCCAGTTGTCTGTTGTTAATTGGGACCACGCCGAAAAGAAATGGGAAAGGTGGTTGAAAAATAACGGGGAAGGATCCGGTAGGGAGAGTGATGGGCCGTCCTCGAGCGTCCCATCAGGAGCTGCCTAGCACAATGAGGTCTTGGTCCATTATTACGGTCCCTGGGGATCACGATAATACAAATAATAAATAACAATAAGCCATAGGCTCTGGTATTGACTGTGCTATTTCACTGCACCCTGCCAATGAGTTGGATGGAAAAATTTCTGTTCCTTGCACAAAGCATATGTAGTTGAGCTTTGCTCCAAGAATAGGATTTGGTCCTCTTTAAAACAACCTCCAGTATCCAGTGGCAATGTAACCACTGTTGACGCCACAAGCAAGTAAATGGCTTATTTGCTTATACAGTCACTTTATTACTATAGGCAAAGCACTAGCGACAGCTATAGTCAAGGCTCTGTGAGCTCTGTATTAAATCTGACCTAAATTCTGCAGCAAGGGACCCAAGACCTATGGAACTCAAGTAGAGAAGGCTGGAAATTATTATGTCAATTTCAAATAAATTAAAATATCGATGTTTGTATTGAATTAAATATGGAAACTAATAATACAACCAGTACACTAATCCTTGGGTTACTTAATTAAAAAATTATGTTAAAAAATTGTAATTAACTCTAATTATACCTATGGGATAGAACGTGAAAGTATCATAAAGTGAAAATTTCATAAAAATGTTGTGGTGCTTGTCCTGAAACTTACGTAAAAGTTGGTCTTTTTATAAGCAAGTGTATAAATAATGTTATTTTAAAAGATATACATGCTGTAGCTGAAAAAAAAATAAAACAAAGATGGTTCAATTTGATTGGTTCCCCTAAAAAACTAAAAGGTATCAATATATTTTGTAAAGTACCTTAAAATAACAATATTTTCCTGTAAAAAAATCACATCCACCTAAGTCGTCTACCTAGTTTTCTTCCAAGCACTGGATGTTTGGAGACTTCAGCCTTGCAATAAGCTGCATGCTGCTTTTCACACATGCCTAAAGAGCCGGCTGTGAATACTCTTGAACACTAGGTGGCATACGTTCAATATGACAACATAACTATAGCTGTCTGACAGAAAAAATGAGTGTTAAAACATGAAAATGAGGTGCCACCTAATATTTCCAGTATGGTAAAGACAGCTGTGAGAAACAAGGAGCTGGCCTTTTCAGAGTTTTCCTTGACAGTTTATACTAATGGCTATTTTATTTTATTTTTAAGGTTTATATGTCTGGTAAACGCTCCATATAAACTGTTTAAAAATATATATATATATTTTTAAGATGCTAGGTGCTTTGCAGCTTGAACTAGATGTACAGAATTTTAATTTAGACCTTTGCTTCAGGCACTTTGGGTAAGGGCCATGACAGTAAATACCCCATGGAAACAGATTATTCCATCCCTGGATCCTGAAGTCTAAAAAGTGCATTTTTTTTAGACACTTTTAAAAAAAAATTGAATTATTCTTCAGGACTTGCTTTCTTACCAAATCTTTAGGTGTTTTCCTTAGCAAAAAGTTATGCCTGTCACTCTTTTTTGTTTTATAAAAATTAAAATCTGGGTTTATGCATGTGTTTATCTTGTTGCCACTGTGATGAGTGCTGTAGAAGAGCCTAAATCTTATAGGTGAAAAATATGGGTTTATTTTGGGGCTTACATTTACTAATATACCATCTCATATAGTAACTGCCATAAAATGTGATGGTCTTATGTGTGCTGTTATATCATGGCACAGAGAGGATGAAAAAACTTAACTAATTTAAAAACATATTTTTGGGCTCTAAGATGCAGTAAATGTTTTAGGTCATATTAGAAATGCCAAGATACATAGAAGGGTTTGGGATTATGAAAAAAATGTGTCAGACCAAAGTGTATACCATAGTTGCTGAACCATGGTAGAGAAAAGAAGGCAAATTAATTTCTTGTCATTAGTTTTGTTGATATAACCAGAACATCAATTTGCATCCAAAAGGGATAGTATACAGAGAAAACTAAAAAAAAGTTTGCTCATCTGCTCCTTTCTCTTGGCTGCAGGAGTTACATGCATAGCAACCCTTTTTCATCTGTCTGCCACCCTTAATATTTTTTAGTGAAACTTGTCATACACAGTTCTAGATCACAGATGTATACATTTATGAACTGTCTAGTCTGCCTAGTGTAATTGTTAGTCTCACGTCTTCCTTGTTGTTTTTTAGGAGTCTAATCCTGGGATGCTGAGCCCTTTACAGGATTTGGTCCAAGATCGCTAGTTTAGTAACTGCAGCATAGTAGTGTCCACTGGCAATGCTGTACATTGTACAATGAAAGCTAATTGTGTGAGAGTTGCATCTTAATTAGTGTCTAATTTTCTTCCATTTCTCTTTTGATAGCCACAAGCAGCATGCCACCCTCCCATCTTCAGAATTGTTGATGAAATTTTCAAGTAAGTTTTGGTAACTTTTACAGTGAGGATTTTAAATTTCCTACTTTTAGACTGAATGTTGATATAAAAAGAGTTTATTGGTTATAAACATAGAGGACTGAGAGTTCGGAATTCTGGGGCCTGTGACACTGTTTAAATATGTGATCTCTGATAAACTCTGAACCTTAGTTTACTGTTTTGTAAAATGAGTATAATACCTGTGTCGTGTAGTATTGTGAAACCTAATGAATGTGGAGCACCTTGAGAGCCTCATATAAAAGGCATTATGGCCTAGATCCACACAGGTGACTCAGGCATTGCAGTTCCTAATGTTTAGGTACCTAGAATATCACTGGAACAACAATGGGATCCACAAGCCAGGGCACTAGGCAGAGAGCTGCCTAACTAGCCAATGGGAGATGCTGATGGAGAGGGGTGTATCCTACGCCCTGCCCCTCTCACAGAGTCAGGACCCTAAACCCAGGCTTCTATCTTGGCTTGCACTCCACAGCCGGGAACCCCTCTCCTAGAATCAGGTGGCTTAGGTGGCTAATCTGTGTTTTGCAAGAATGAGTTAGGTGCCAGCCTCAGTCCACTCAAAATGATGCAGAGAAGAGAAGAAGGTGGTGGTGGTGCAGTTCAGTCGGCAGTTATAGCACTCATCCAGGATGTGGGAGACTCGGGTTCGATTTCCCCCTCTGCCTGATTCTGAGAGTGGATTTGAACAGCCATCTCTCATAGAATCATAGAATATCAGGGTTGGAAGGGACCTCAGGATGTCATCTAGTCCAACCCCTGCTCAAAGCAGGACCAATTCCCAACTAAATCATCCCAGCCAGGGCTTTGTCAAGCCTGACCTTAAAAACCTCTGAGGAAGGAGATTCTACCACCTCCCTAGGTAACTCATTCCAGTGCTTCACCACCCTCCTAGTGAAAAAGTTTTTCCTGAGAGTGCCCAAACTACTGGGCTAAGGGATATTCTGACGTGGGTCTCCCTCAGTCGCCTGCTGAAGCTGTTCCACTGTGTATAAACAGAGGCATTTTGTCAAAGAGAGAAAGTGAGAGAATGACTCTCTAGCCTGGTGGTTGGAGCACCCACCTGGGAGGTAGGAGACCCAGGGTCCAGTCTCCCTGCTCCAGTGACTCTTCTCTCCTCAGAGTTGGGAGACTCCTGTTCAGATCCTTCCTCAGAACCAGGCAGAAGGGGGAATTGAACCAGGGTCTCCCACATCCAGGGGTGAAAGTAACTTAAAGGACTTACCAGTACTCTGGAGTCCTGAACAGGAGGAATGGTCTTAACCAGAAGAGGCAGGGCCTTTGTATTCCCCAGGCACTTTAAATCAAGATTTAAAGGCCCCAGGGCTCTGGCTGTGGCTGGGAGCCCTGAGGCCTTTAAATCACTCCTGGAGCTCCCAGCTGCAGAGGCGGCTGGGAGCTCAGGGGCGATTTAAAGGGCCCTGGGCTCCCGTCACTACCACAGGGGTACTCTGGGCCTTTTAAATCCCTGCCCAAGCCCTGGCGCCACTACCCCGGGGCTCCAGCGGGGCTTGGGTGGTGCTTTAAAGGGCCCGGGGTTTCGCTGCTGCGGGGAGCCCCCGGCCCTTTAAAGCGCTGCCCGAGTCCCTCTGCTGGAGCCCTGGGGAAGCAGTGGCAGGGCTTGGGCACGGATTTAAAGGGCCCAGGGCTCCCTGCAGCGGCCCAGGCCCTTTAAATCACCACCGGAGCCTTGCCGCCGCTGCCCCAGGGCTCTGACAGCGGGGCTCAGGAGGTGATTTAAAGGGCCCAGAGCTCCGGCTGCTGCGGGGAGTCCCGGGCCCTTTAAATCACCAGCCAGTCTGGTCTGGTATGGCGTACTGGCTCTTGCCGGTTCGCCGTACCAGCTTACTTTCACCTGACCACATCCTTGGTGAGTGCTCTAACAACTGGATTAAAAGTTATAAGGTGGGCAGTGGCGGCACCCCGACCACTACCTGCTGCCGCCACTTTTTGAATGGGGCACAATCTGGTTAGGCATGCTCTAAGTACAGCTAGAGGAGAGGGTTCTGGAAGTGAGACAGGCATTTTTCCATCTGTCTTTCCCTGATTTGTGATTCTCACTGGGGCACAGATGGTAAATAGGTGTCCAGATGTCTAGAATAAGGCAGCAGTGCACTTGTCCAGAAACACAAATTTAGGAGCCTAGGGGATGTTTATAATGGAAATTTAGGTGCTGAGTGAGCTTAGACTCTGTAGACGTGCGGACTCACCCCTGCGGCGCCTCCTGCTGGTTGTCCTTGTGAATTAGCTCTTTTTCCAGCCAGGAGCGCCCTCTGCAGGCCGGTGATCCGCCTGTCCTCTTGGCCTCCATGTCCCTCCCTGGACCCCAATGCCCTTTTAACTGGGGTGCTGCCCCCTGGCAGTACCCCACCAATCTGGGTCTCCCCTCCATGGGGAACCCCCAACCCACTATCCCCACTTTGCCTCAGTTTTGGCTACTGCCCAGTCCCCATCTAGCCCCTGTTCACTGAGGCAGACTGCAGTATCAGCCACTCATCATAGGCAAAGGGGTTTGGTTTTGGACCTGCTGCCTTTGCCTACCCCTGGGCTGCCCTCTGAAACCCCCAGTACCTGTTGCCTTATGCTAGGCCACAGCCTGGGGCTTTCCAGGCTGGAGCTCCCCAGCTCCTCTGCCCTTCCCCAGCCCTGCTGCCCTGCTCCGCTCAGGTACCCTGCCTTTAGCTCCCTGCAGCCAGGCCCTTCGCCCTCTACAGACAGAGAGAAACAGTTTGCTCCTGGCTTCCTTGGCCTTTTTATACAGGCCAGATGTGGCCTGATTAGGGTGTGGCCCAGCTGTGGCCGCTTCCCCAATCAACCCAGCTTTTAGAGCTGCAGCTTTCAAGCCCTCCCAGGCCGCTTTTTAAACCCCTCAGGGCAGGAGCGGGTAACCACCCCGCTACAGGCTCCTACGTCCGATCCTCTGTCCGTTCACGTATCCGGGCAGAGTTCCTCTGGACGGCGTCCACTGGCTCCCTTGACGCCTTCGAGGAGCAGTGGGCGCTCTCCGGGGTTCTCTGCTCGGTGTCCCCGTCAGGCTCCCTTCTTATGACCCTTTGACCGCACTCCTGTCCCGGTTCTGTTATTAGTTGTCCCCCGAAATTAGTGGGTTTCTAAGGTCCTGTAGATCCTCCCCTTAGGCTGGGGGGGGGATCCTTTAGCATTGGGCAGGCTTCCGCCCACCCAGTTTCCCGGAAACCCAATAGATACAGGCTCCTACGTCTGATCCTCTGTCCGTTCACGTATCCGGGCAGAGTTCCTCTGGGCAGCGTCCACTGGCTCCCTTGACGCCTTTGAGGAGCAGTGGGCGCTGTCCAGGGTTCTCTGCTCGGTGTCCCCATCAGGCTCCCTTCTTATGACCCTCTGACCGCACTCCTGTCCCTGTTCTTTTATTAGTTGTCCCCCAAAATCAGTTGGGTTTTGAGGTCCTGTAGATCCTCCCCTTAGGCTGGGGGGGATCCTTAAGCCTGCCCACTTCCCGGAACCCAATAGGTACAGGCGCCTACAGCCCACTTCCCGGAACCCAATAGGTACAGGCTCCTACAGTGTTGGGTGGCAGCCATGTGGGCTTTTTGTGGATCGCAATGATGCCTTAAATTGGGATTTAGGTGCATAAATCTGTGCTTTAGGCATCTAAGTCCCTTTGTGGATCTGGGCCCAAGAACTATTGTTGAACAACTGACCAGATTATACTTTGGCCCTCAAAACTGAATTTGTTTTATATTTCAATAAAAACTTGTGGTTGAAATACAGTATATTAAAAACGTAAATACTCAATAATTATTGTACTGTTGGCAGTGTAAAGACTTGAGGATTAACTAAAATATTTGCGCCTGTTGATAAGACATCACACAAGTCTGCTGGCTATCTTCAACTATGACACTGAATCTGATCTTTATATTAGTAAGGTATTGAACAACCAGTAGATAAGGAATGTGAGTTTTTCAGTGCATTAAAAATAACCTGAAGCATTATACACAATTCGCCACATGAGGGCTTCCAATTCTTTGTAGTGGGTTTTCAGTTTTTCCTTTTTTCCTTTACTCAACTATCACTTGCACTCATTTATTTATATCATTCTTTAAAAAAGGCAAATAGCCTGTTTCACACTGATGAAGTAGCAGGTTTAATAACATGATGGTATATTTAGTGTAGACCAGACATTTATGAGCCTCCGCTCATCAAATGTTCTCCTTCATAAAGAAAAGCAGCTTTTAGGGATATATCTGTTTCCTGGGAATTGCATTAGATTGGATTTACAGCTCAGACGTGAGGTGTTTGCTGGCATAGGATTTGCTTTTTTCAATTACAGAATCTTAAAGTTGACCTGTCCTCGGGAAGAATGAAAATTTCTTTCACAATTATTTAAATATTGAGGGATCTCCTTGGTGGTAGTTATAGAACATCTTTGATTGATGAGTTCCCTGATTGAGATGCTATTTCATATACATATGGGAAGTGCTTAGTTTTCAGAGGTTTGATGTCTCAGAATGATAGTAAATTATAATCAGGGACCTGTGGGTTCTGTGGTGTATATACTGGACCTAAATTCTGCAACAAGGGTCCCAGTTTCTGTGGCATAAAACTTTGCAGCAAATTTAAATTCCTTTTTACAGCATGCAATAGATGGGGGTGGGGAATAGGAAACCCTTAAAGAAAGTTTAAATATACATTCCCTTCTGATTTTGGTTGTGAATATGCTGCAAAACCAGTGGGATTGTTTAGAATTTATTTTGAACTGTGGAACTCCTTGCCAGAAGATGTTGTGAAGGCCAAGACTATAACAGAGTTCAAAAAAGAACTAGATACATTCATGGAGGATAGGTCCATCATTAGCCAGGATGGGCAAGGATGGTGTCCCTAGTCTCTGTTTGCCAGAAGCTAGGAATGCACAACAGGGGATGGATCACTTGATAATTACCTGTTCTGTTCATTCCCTCTGGGGCACCTGGCATCAACCACTGTCAGAAGACAGGATACTGGGCTAGATGGACCTTTGGTCTCACCCAGTATGGTCATTCTTCTGTTCTTCTGTTCCTTCTTGTGCTGTTGTATACAATTAGGCAAATCCTGGACCATTTGTCAAGGCCAAGCATACAAGGTTGGTACAGGGACCTTTGTAGGAAATGAGGGAAGAAATTGTCTGTCCTAGACCACACTGCATATGTCTACACTGCAATTAAAAATCTGCGGCTGGCCTGTGCCAGCTGACTCAGGATTGGGCTTGCGGGGCTGCTTAATTGCAGTGTAGATGTTCAGGCTTGGGCTGCGAGGTGGGAGGGTCCCAGAGCCTGGGCTGCAGCCCAAGCCCGAATGTTTACATCGCAATTAAACGACCCCGTGAGCTCAGTCAGCTGGCCCATGCCAGCTAGTTGCTGTGTAGTCATATCTATAGTGGCAATGGAGCTATGCTCCATCTACTAGCACAGCCAGAGAGTTGCAGTAGCCCTTGCTGTTACTGTAGCCCAGTTTGTGGCTGAGGCAGGAAAGACCACTGGATCCCTGAACTTACAGATCTACCAGTCCCTCTCCCCAAATCATTTTGTATACATGAAAAAAGTGCAGATCTGCACAAATTCCATAGTGTACCATATGGGATCCTCTGTGACCATGCTATGGGGAGTCAGAATGTATGACATTTATTGGTTTGTTGTGATGTATAAAGCAGTATTTAAAACAATCGGGTTGTAAGAGTGAAGGAATATCCCTGTCATGCAGATTTTCTTTGGCAGAGTGGAAAGCACAGACATTAGAAATGGAAATGTAGTCACTCTCTCTAACAAAGCAGGACTGTGCCCTACAGTATATTTTCTAAAATGTTGCTCCATCTGATTTTAGAAGTCCACCACTTCACTTGGGATGCTATTAGACAGCCTGATAGGCCCTATTGTAAGGAAGTTTTTCTTGTTGTTTGGCATCAGCGTCCCTTTTTTTTTTTAGTTTCATTTGATTATATCTAATTAATAATCCCTGTGCATCACACTAAATAGTTCCTATCTGTTTTTGGCATCAGTCCTTCCAGTTCTTCTTAGAGTTCTTGCATATGTTCATCATGCTGTAAGTGTGTGTCCGTCTCATGCACTGGTGCCAGAGAGTTTTCCCTAATGGTACCTGGGGGGGTGGCCCTGTCCATTCCAGGCTCCTCATGCTCTTCATGGAGGTATAAAGAGGGAAGCCCTGCCCCTCCTTCAGTTCCTTTTTACCATCAGTTGGAACATTTTGTGTTCACAGTCTTGTTCCTTGGGAATAAAGTTGTGCATACTTAGTTTAGTTATTTGCCTATAGGACTGTTTTTCATCCTTGGGATGTTTTTTCTGTCTTATTTTCATTTTATCTGAGTTTTTTCCCTTTTCTTTGTTTTGGATCTGGCAGGCCGCCAGGCCTTGCCAGTACCATGGGAACCTACGCTAAGGTCTCCAGAGTTTAAGCCTTCCTCAGTGATGACAACAGACCACTTGTAGCTGATTATGACGAGGCAACCAGCTCTGTCGGTTTCAACATAGCTCTAGGCCTATGTGGATGTGAGAGACCTTTTATGCCTGTTGGTACTGCCATTGCTTTTGATTTATGCCTGTTCGTACTGCTATCAGCACTGTTACAGGTACTGTGCTCATCGGCTCCAGTACAGTCTGCTGTGGCCCCATTGGCTTTAGATCTAGTCCCACACACTTAATTGATCTCTGTGTCTACCTCCAGACATCTGGTACCAGCTCCACCTTGTTGTTCAGTAGTGATAGCTTGAAAGCCTTCTGTGCTGCCTCTGGTACTGCATTCCCAGCATATTTAACAGTCCTGGTCTCCAAGAACCTTTACCATACCGTACTGCCTGGCTACTCTGATTAGTCCTCAGAATCTAAAGTGGGTTCCTGAGTTTCACACTTAAGGGCTTCCTCTAGGTCTCATTCTTGTTCCCACAGAAGGCATAATGAGAAAAGCAGAGCTAAGGATTAGGAGGCCTGGCTGACCAGCCTCCTCAGTGGCCTTACTGGATGCTGTTGTGGCACTGAGGTAATCATCTCCACAATTGCTTTCTATCCTCCCCTGTCCCTCTTCAGGGACCCTTCTCATGAGTCTGTACTAAGACAAGAAGTGCAGACTCTATGTTCTTTGGGTTTATAGAAAAAGTTTCTCCACTTCATTAAGGCAGGAGGTTTTATTCCCTATACTTTTTTTCCTCCTCAGAGGAATGCAGGCTTGCCTGAGGGCAGCCTGTTGCCCTCAGATTCACCATCTGGACAAAGTGGTAGGTGTTGTCATCTCTGAACTGGTGGATGAGCCAAGACAGTGTGTGTCAGGGAGTTCCATTGTCTCCTCCTCTTCCCTTCTATTACTTTGGTAATTTATGCTTCAATTTATGGTGGAGAGTGCCTTTGGGTGATCTTCAGACTCAACGATTGTGGTCTACCCATGAGGCCCAGTTACACATAAACATTCTAGAGATGCGTGGAGTATTCCATGCGTGTTAACAGTTCCTGTTTCACTTTTAAAGCAAGACTGTCCAGGTGAAAACACCACAGCATTTTTTTTATCTGAACAAACAATATGGTGCCAGATCATACAGCATGTGCCAAGAGGCAATCAAGCTGTTGAATTTATGTATACAGAGCTTGGTCATCCTTAGGGCGTCTCACCTGTTGGGTGTTCAAAATGGCCTGGTAGATTGCTTGAACAGATCCGTCAATGTGGACAACGAATGGTCTCTCAATGTAACCATCCAAGCTGTGGTATATCGCATGCGGTTTCCAAAGGTGGATCTGTTTCTGACTTGACAAAACAGGAAGTATCTTCATTTCTGTTACAGGGCAAGTCACGGCCCCGGGTCAGTTTTGGGCACTTTTCTGTTCCTGTGGTATCCACAATACCTCTGATTCCCAATGTCATTTTCTCAGGCTGAAATGATTGAAGCAGAATAATCCTTATAGCTACAGCCTGGCTGAGGCAGCCACAGTATTCTGATTTATACAGTCTATCTACTTGGGGACCCTTATTCATGCCACTAACCACAAATCTCCTAATTCAGAATCATGGGTGAGTGCTACACCCGAATCCTCAGGTGCTGCATATGAGAGCATGGTTCATCAGTGATTAAATACACAGGAGGTTCACTGTTCAATAGCAGTCCAGAATGTTCTCCTTAATAGTAGAAAATCTTCCACAAGAGTGGCTTACCTTAGTAACTGGAAGTGCTTCTTCATATGGGCCTCACATGATGTGTCACTGACACAAACTTTGATTCAAACAATTCTGGACTAGTTCTTACATCTTAAGGAGTCAGGTCAAGCCCTCAGCTCCATTAGAGTACATCTGGCTGCTATCTCAGTGTATCACTCGCGAATCAATGGTAGAACTGTTTTTACTAATCCTGTCATGACTAGATAGTTTGTTCCCACTGATTTGGGGTCCATTGCCAACTTGGGATTTAAATTTAGTGTTGTCTACTCTTATGGGACCTCCATTTCACCCTTTAGCTTCCTGCTCACTTCTGCACCTCTCAATCTAGGTGGCTTTCATAGTGCCTGTCACCTCCTTTAGGAAAGTGGGAGAGTTATGTGCACCATTTTATACAAAGACAGGGTCCAACGTAGTCCTCACTCTAAGTTTCTGTGTGAGACTGATTTTCACCTGAATTATTCAATATACTTACCTGTTTCCTTCCAAACGTCACATGCTCATAAAGATGAATGAAGGCTGCGCACTCTGGATGAACATAAGGCTTTAACTTTTTACCTGGTCAAGAAAATGCCTTTCAGAGTTCTTCTCAGTTATTTGTTTCCTATGTGGAACAAATGAGAGGTCAACCTGTTACAGCACAGCAACTGTCAAAATGGATTACCAGCTGTAACACTATGTGGTGTTCTTCGAGTAGTGTCCCTGTGGGTGCTCCACTTTAGGTGTCTTTGCGCCTTGCACTTCTAATCAGAGATTTATAGTAGCAGTGCCCCTGTTGGCCGCACACGTGCGGCAGCCATCTCGCATTGCTCCAAGTAGTTACCCCACGTGCGCAGCCAACCATCCCCCAGTTCCTTCTCTACCGCCTTTGGCTTCGGTCAGAATGACAGCAGCGCCCTCACGGCTTTAGCTATTTTTGTTATTTCAGTTCTTTCTCAGCTAGTATCTCTCTCCCTTAATTTCTCCTTTAATTTTCTTTTACCATATTAAAAAAAACCTTTGTTTTCCTACTCCTCCCCTTTCCCCTGCCTCAGGCAGGTAACTCCCAATGACAGAAGAGGCATAAGAACGGGATTATTCCCACTCTTCCTTTCCACACAGGCTCTCAGAAATGCCTGGTTCTCCAGGCTTCAAACACTGCCTCACTTGCAGACTGTCTGTACTGGTCTCCGATGGCTATGCACAGTGTCCCCATTTCCTGGGGGAGACACATATATTTCAAAAGTGTCCCCACTGCAAAAAACTGACAGCTAGGACACGGAAGGCTAGGGATCTCCAGTTGAAACTCCTGGTGATGGAGAAATCCCTCAGATCAGCCTCCAACCGGAGTCCAGGATACCTCCTGGCCAACGGTCGCCAACAGCAGCCTCAGACATGGGATCCTCCTCTAAAATGACTACTAAGGACTCTGTCCCTAAAAAAGCCACAAAAAAGAGGTCTCTTCACCGTAACGAGATTTGCCTCAGAACAAGAGATCTCTGACCGCAAAATCTGCCCCAGTACCAATGGCACTGAGAGCACTGGGCTGTGTGGAGCTAAAGACCCGATGCGGTCTAGCTCTCATGGAGGTGCACGTAGCTCCTAGCTCGGCACCAGTGGAGCCGAAGAAAACACAGACAATGGTGCCACCTGCTGCACTGATACAATGCAGCAAGCTTGCAGCACCAGCAGCCCTCCCTCTCAGTTCCAGCCAGAGACCACCTCTGTCCTTGGTACTGTGCCTCCCTGTACCACAACAATTTATCAGACAGGCAGACCTCCTGATTACTTCAACTGTGGGGATTCCGCTTTTTTTGGCACCAATGGCACCCCAGCCAGACTGGGACCAAGCTTGGCTACTACCCCTGCAAGCTCAGTCCCTCCTTTTTCCAGTGATGAGGAGGAGGAAGTGGAGACAGGGATGTACACCCTCACCATTCCTCACCCAAACCTGGACCCTCATGGCACCAAACATCTCTGGATGGAAGAGGCTGGCAGGCTTCACAATGGGTGCCAACCTCCATCGCTCTCCCATCGAACTGGACATACTGGGACCCATGGGCATTATACATCAGGCCCTCCAACCTACCCTGGTCTAGAACAAAGCAATCACCTTCACTACATGCCCAAGCTCCCTCAGAAACGCTTGAGGAGGAAGTAGAAGAACCTGAGGATGCGCCTGAGGACTATACCCTCCCACCTACCCATATCTCTTCTTCGTCACCAGACGAAACAATAATGCCACCATTCCCCACATCTAGAGATGACTTTAAATCCTTTCAAGATCTATTTAAACAGGTAGCTGACTTTCTTGACATATCACTGGCAGAGCTACCAGAGACACAGCATAAACTGACAGATATACTCCAGGCTTCTCCATCAGCCAAGGTTGTACTACCCATTAATGCAGCCATTATGGACTGGAAAAAAATTGTCTGGCAGATACCAGCCACAGCTCCACCTTCTTGTAAGAGATCCGACAAGAAGTAATATGTACTGGCTAAAGGGGCTGAGCTTTTGTTCATCCACCCTACCCCAAACTCATTGGTGGTAGAATCAGTTAATCAAAGGGGGAAGCAACCTCAGTCAAGAACTACCCCTTACGATAAAGACTAGAAAAGGCTAGATCTTTTTGGAAGGAAAGCCTACTCATCAGCTACCCTCCAATTCTGCACAGCCAACTACTCGGCCTTATTAGCCAAATATACGCACAACATGTTTTCTCAGATGGAAACCTTTATTGAACATCTTCCAGAAGACAAAAAGGAATAATACAAGGTCAACATTGCAGAAGGTTCCCTCATTGCCAGAACGGCCCTGCAGGCTTCTCTTGATTCTGCTGACATGGTAGCACAATCCATTGCTATGTCCGTAATCATGCATAGGGCTTCCTGCCACCATCTTTCCGGGTTTCCCAGGGAATTTCAAGCAATTCAAAATTTTGAATGCCAAATTTTTTTTCCAGCAAGCACAGACATCTCCCTGCATACCTTGAAGGACTCCTGGGCAACATTAAAGACACTTGGAATCTAAGTCCCTGAAAAGAAAAAGAAACAAGGCAGATCCTATAATCAACGATTTCGGACGGCCCCATACACCCAGCCTCAAAGACACTACAACCAATTCCACAAACAGAGGCAGACGAGACGCTGACAACCACAAGATCAGTCATCTACGTCTCAACCATCCACTTTGAGGCAAATGTTTTGAAGTGTTGGTCGAGGACACGAGAACTCCACATTCTCCAATCCTAGAGTTACGTCCAATCTCCAGCCCATTTGGAGACCGCCTGTCACCATTCTATCCAGTATGGAAAACCATCACCAAGGACAAATGGGTTCTGGAAATTATTCAGAAGGGCTACTCCATCCCTTTTATCTCTATTCCACCTACCCAGTTCCCTTCCCCGTCCCTCTTTGGGGACCCCTCTCACATGCACATGCTAGAGCAGGAAGTAAATCATCTCCTACAATTAGGTGCCATGGAACCCATGCCAGTTCAACACAGGGGCGGAGGGTTTTATTCACATTACTTTCACACTCAGAAGAAAACAGGTGGATGGAGGCCCATCCTCGACTTGTGAAAACTAAACAGTTTGTGAGAAGACAACTTTTCAAGATGGTGACTCTAGCAACTATAATTCCAGCATTGGAGAAAGGAGATTGGTTCTCGACCCTCGACCTACAGGATGCTTACTTTCATGTTACCATTCACCCAGCACACAGCGGTTCCTGTGATTCACTCTAGGGAACCTGCATTACCAGTACAGAGTGCTGTCCACTGCCCCAGGAGTGTTTGCCAAGGTTCTTGCTGTTGCAGCAGCACACCTTCACAGACAAGGTTTGATCATATTTCCCTACCTAGACAACTGCCTTCTAAAAGCACCCACGCACCAGGCAGCAATCAACGCCACTCACACCACTATATCCTATTTATGAACCTAAGGTTACAAATCAGCCTCCAAAAATCCACTCTGACAGCCATCCAACAGTTGGACTTTATAGGGACACACCTCGACTGCCTCACAGCAACAGCATGACTACCCCAACAACAATTTCTTACTTTAACAAAGTGAATTACAACGGTAATAGACAGCCCACAAAAGTATGCCAGAACGTGCCTACAACTCCTAGGACACATGCCAGGCTCCACATGAGATGCCTGCAGGCCTGGCTCTACAATGTCTATATTCTACCCAGGCACTCACTCAACAGATGTCTTACAGTGCCCAGCAGGGTAAAAGACTCGCTCACGTGGTGGACACAACTTACTAACGTTTGCTCAGGTGTCCCCTTCCAACAAAAACCTCCAACTGTAACAATCACCACAGATGCCTCTCTGATGGGATGGGGGGGGGCACACTTGGATGAAAATACCATCCAAGGTCGCTGGTCCCCAGCAGAGTCCAATCTTCACACAAATCTATTGGAGGTAAGCCTGCCAGCACTTTCTCCCTCTGATCCGCAACAGGACTGTCCAGATTCTTACAGACAACTTGGTGACAATGTTTTATGTAAATCACCAAGATGGGGCCCGATCTCATTCCCTCTGTGCAGAAGCAGGCTGCTTCTTCCTGTGGTACATTTCCAACAACATACACATCATAGTATCCTACTTGCCGGGACTCCAGAATGCAACAGCAGACCACCTAAGCAGGAACTTTTCACAAACCCATGAATGGGAGATAGATCCTGGAATATAGATAGATCCAGGAATACTAAAAACTATATTCAGACAATGGGGATTCCCCTCGATAGATCTCTTCACAATGGCACACAATGCCAAGTGCCTGCAGTACTGCTCTCAGGCCAGACTGGGGCACGACTCTCTGGGAGACGCCTTCCTTATGAAATGGGAAGCCCCACTACTGTATGCCTTCCCCCCAATCTGTCTATTGAGCCATTCCTCCACAAGATCAAGCAAGACAAATCAAGGGTCGACATCATTGCACCAACATGGCAAACATGGTTTCCATACCTGAAACAGATGGCGGTGACACCATCACGAACCCTTCCCCTTGTGCTTCATCTGCTGACACAGGACGCCTCCGGCACCCCAACATTTCAGTATTCCATCTCGAAGCCTGGCCAATCCATGGATGATGGGACTTGAGACACACTGTTCTAAGGAAGTACAAGATATACTACTGAACCGTCAGCAGTTGATCCCATGAAAGACAGACGCACAAGTGGAAATGATTCTGTACTTGGTGCCAGGAGAAGCAGATTATTCCACAGTCAGCCCCACTACTCCTAATCCTTGATGACATATTGTCACTAAAATAATTGGGCCTATCTACTAGCTCACTCAGAGTGCATCTAGCAGCCATCACCTCCTTCCACTCTAAGGTGCTCTTTACTCACCTGCTCTTTGTCCACCTGCTGACTAAACGCTTCATCAAGGGCATAGAGAATACTTATCCCACACTACAGGACTCCACCCTCATGTGGGAGCTCAGTCTTGAGACACTTACACCCCTACAGTCTAAGGAAAATGTGCAGCACATCTTGCAGAACAATAATTATGAGAAGGTGAGTAACTGTTTTGTTTTTTAATTTGAAAAAGTATGTTCCCTGCTCTCTTAGTCATTACCAAACTAAGCTTCACATATTAGCTATCTCTAATCTTTTCTGATAAGTCAGTCCCTACAGCCTCATGTTTGTTTTTGTTGTACTTGTCATGAGTCGCTCCAGTTTATTACTATCCTTTCGGTAAAGTTGTACCCGGAAATGAACACAATAGCTCAGGTTCAGTCACACCAGAGTGCTTAGAGAGATATTATTAGAGAAGGATTATTATTTCCTTTCTTCATGTTTATTTATGTATACTGTCCAAAATTGCATTAGCTTTTTTGAAGCCATTTTCTATTAGAAACTCATGTCTGAGTTGCTGTCCACCCCTTTGTCTCTTTCAGCATTACTGCTTCCCATGTCTCACATCCTCCCCATTGAGTTTGTGTTTTGGATTATTTTATCCCAGACATATTAGCTTTTCTTTTTCCAAGTTGAATCTTACTTGTTTTCGGCCCATGTATCTAACCTCTGGAGGTTCCTTTATGGTGTTTCTCTGTTTTTGCTGGTGATCACATCTACTTCCATTTCTGAATTTTAGCAATATAATATGTACTCCTCTTCCAGATCATTAAGGAAAATGTTAAATAAGACACTAACACTGATTCTCGTGGTATCCCACTAGACCTCTTACCCTGAACTTACTACACTGTTCCCAGGAGAAATGGAGAATCTGCTTTTTCTATCATTACATGCCTTTCAAAGAGGGGAATGGAAGGCAGCTTTCCCTGCCCTTAGCTTTAGCTGCCTTTAAACTGCCTGCCCCACTTGCTCAGGTTTATTGATTATCTCCGGTGGAGCAACAATTAAAGTGTTTCACCTGCCTGACATATGAGACTGCCTGGATTGATTTTGTGATTTCACAACTGAAATCATTACGGAATGCACGAGGCTCTGATTATGGTACTGCTGTACCAACTGCAGCTGTACAATATGATTTTGGTACAACATTCATCTCTGTTCATGTTGCTGTTTACTTTTCTAAATCACTAACCAGTCACATCTCATGACTTAGCTGTAACTGTATTACTAAATGATAAAGTTCCATCTCCTTGTATGGTCTTTTCAAATTTTTAAATCTTTTCATTGCCTAATCTGAATATGAATTGGGTTGAACTTTCTTCTTGGAAACTACAGTAAGAGAGCAACTGTGAACAACGAACAATTTTAGGCAATGTGAATGCTATTCTTGCACCTTGCAACATGGCCAAGTGGATTCTGCTTGTTGAATTTTAGGCCATGTCTACATGGGGACACTCAGGAAAGTTAAGGCAAATTGACTAAAGGTATGAAGTCAATACTAATAAATTAGAGCATGTTAAAGTACCTTTCTCCTCACCCATGTGGATGATCTAATTTAGGAGTGAAGTGCATTTATTTAGCTGTAATTTGAGGGATTAAGTCACAGCAGATGGAAACCGCTTACTCCTGAATGAGAGCATCCATGTGGGGGTTTAATATGCTTTAACTTGGCCCAGGTCTACATCAGCCAGGGGGTCAACCTAAGATACGCAACTTCAGCTATGCGAATAGCGTAGCTGAAGTTGGTGTATCTTAGGTCCAGTTACCTGGCCATGAGGATGGCGACGAGTTGACGCTGCCGCTCCCCTGTCGACTCTGCTTCCGCCTTTCGTGAGCTGGAGTTCTGGAGTCGACGGGGAGCGCAATCAGGGATCGATTTTATCGCGTCTACACTAGATGCAATAAATCGACCCCTGATAGATCGATCACTACCCGCCGATCCGGCAGGTAGTGAAGACCTGCCCTTAGGCATGTTGACGTCACACCTTTAGTTCGTTCGATTTAACTTTTCTGACTTTCCCCTTATAGGCCAGCCCTGGAACTGCTTATGGGCTCTGATCCAGCTAAGCACTTAAGCAGGTGCTAAATTTTAAGTATGTGAGTAGTTTAATTGAAGCTTAAAGTTAAGTTTGTGCTTAAGTGCTTTGCAGGATTGGAATCTTAAAAAGCCATTTTTTTTATGCCAGCCTGCTTTTTAATTTTGCCCTTTTTTTTTCTTCCCTACAATTTGGTGTGTGTGTGTTCTTTAAAAAATGTCAAAGTGAAGTTAGTTTCTTCAGTTTTCATGCTGGCACTATAGCCTGATGAGTTCAGACACAGCTCAAGGCTACAATACAGAAGGAATGCTCACTTTCTCTTTACCTTCTTCCAGTTAAAAGATGTGTGATTAACAGACTAATAATCTGACCTTTTATAATTTAACTTTTCAATGCTCAGGAATGCACTAATGGAAACCGGTGGAACGCCAGAAGTAATGACCATAATACAGGTGTTTACACAGTGTTTTGTTCAAGCTCACCAGAAGGATAACAAGCAGGTTAGTCAAGCTCTATTTTTTTAATAACTTTTTAATGAGAGGATATCAGATTTAGCATGAAAAGAACAATTTTAAATTTGAGAATGCTGATAGAATAAAATGAGCCAAATAATGGTCTCCCATTGCTGCTATAGATGGATGCCAAGACATAGTTGAGGCACTTTAACTGGCATCAAACACAGAGGTGCAAAACCAATATGCCTTTTGCAAAACAGGAGTAATTTATTTGTTGTTATGCTGTAGGATTTCACCAACGTAAGTTATCACCCCATATATTCAGCACTTAATTTATAATGAAAGAGGTGCCAGGACTGAAGGAATTAGGTGCATGGGAACATTTAGATTTAAACTCCCACCATCCTCAAAAGCCTGTTTTCACTGAAGTTAAATAATTCCAGTAACATAAATAACTAGGTTTTGTAAGCCTCCTTCCCTCTCTTTTCTATTCCCTTCTTCTTCATAGAAAATCTTACATGTTAGGTCTAAAACTAATTAAACGTTCCTTTATGCCAGACAGCATTGTTATTGTATGTGGCTATTACATTAGGTGAATCTATAATATCTTTAGGTTTTGTGTTCTCGGAAGCTGACCACAAAGCTCTTTTAAAATATTGACTTTTTGTTTTAGCATAAATTTCCTCTGAAGGCCTACTTTCCTCATCATCATCATCATCTTGTAATAGCCTTACTCAAACATCCTTTTGGTAAGTTCTGCCTTGAATTGTTTGGAGCATTAATGGAATCTGCATTTTCATTTATTTTTCTGCACAATATATAACCTCAAAAAGAATGCACAAGGGTTACCTTAATTCTGAGTGCTTGACTTTGCCACTTTTGTAATCTTCTTTTAATGTAGGCTTTTGTGTAACTATTATATACAATGGCATAGATTTAAATAAAATTAAAACCAGAACCAAATAAGAGTAATAGAAGAAAGACAAATTATTTTCAATATAATAAAGCCGATTCTAGGAATTAAAACACAGTTATCAAGGACTGGAAAGGTATTCAATGTTCATGTTTTGTAAGCCCAATAATGATCATTGTGAAAACTCCCATATTCAAAAATAAGACATGTTAATGCATTGTGTTGCCTTTCTCCTCTCTGAAATCTGATTTCAGTTAAGTCAAAATGAAAATAAGTTTGATCTCCCTTGTCTCTATTTATGCATATCAGAAAACTAATGTTTCATGTGATGCAGTTCTGCATGATTGTCAATTTCTGCTAAGGATGGGGTACTTAACTGAGATAACAGAGAGATACTAGATTAATATTGATGAGAAACTATATATATATATGTGTGTGTGTGTGTCCATGTGTATGTATGTGCGCCCACACACTTATGCCTAATTTGATGAATAGGCTGAACTTTAGTCCTGTTTTTTGCAAATGAATTTTTGTCCTAAGAATATAAAGTAATTTATTATAGATGTGGTTGAAAACTATGGGAAAGTTTAAAAATGAGAAGCAATTATTGAAGACTGAATCATGTGTCTAGCAAGTTTTAGTTCTAGCTTGATACCATACCAAATATTGTTCTGTTTTAATCTGTTTCATTAGGTTCAACTTTTCTTCTTATTGTTTTCCAGATTTGCCAGCTACACTCTGGTCTCAGCACCTGAAATACATTACTGACATGCTTAAAGCAATAATAGAAGATAAAAGCATTAGGTAAATAAAAATAGTTAGACTATCCCTCATTATTTCTTCTTCTTCTATTACTTTGTGAAAAGTCATGTGGTTCATAATCTTGGTTGATTAATTTTTAGTTATCTTTAGATGCCATTTTCTTCTTAGTTCCCAAATACAACCTCTGTTTAAGGATAGGAAAATAAGATATTCTAGGATATAAGGAGGCCTTCTAAACTATGAACCTGATTTTCAGAGGTCTCAAGCACCCACAGCTCAAGTCAATGAGCACTTCAGAAATCAGACCTTATAGTTGCAACCTGTGACAGGGTCCACTCACTGCTAAGGGCACCTCCTCCTAGCCACTCTGGGGATTAGCTCCTTCCAGATCTGAGGCCCCCTTCTGCTGCATGCTGCGCACTCTGTTGCTGCTCTCTCCCTCCCTCCCTCCCTCCCTCTCTCTCTGAAACTCAGGATGCTCCCTCTTCCTGACTTGGCCCTCCATCCAGGTCCCTATGTGTGTTTCTTTAGGTTAGTGGCAGGTCCCAACCACTACTAACGGGTTCTTCCACTAGGCTTATTAGCAGCACCCAGGCTATTTACGAAGAAGTTTGCAATAGTAGCAGCAGAGGCCTGTTGCAGTGGCTCCATTGCCATCCATATCTAGATGACTGGCTCCTGACAGGAAGGTCCTGTCTAGAAGTTTTGACATGGAGCAGCAATTATGTCAATCTCCTAATGGCCCTGGGAATTGGTATAAACAAGTTTACCCTAAATCTGACACAAACCATAGAATTCATAGGAGCGACTCTGGACTCAGTCAGGGCAAGAGCTGTGTGGTGTATGTGCCAAGAAGACAGTATGTACACAATAGTGATTATTCTCCCTTGATGTGGTGGAAAGACCCCAAGCGCCCATACCTGAGAAAAAGCTATTACAGATGCCTCCCAACTGGACTGGATGACTCACAGCATAAGGCACCTGGATGCCTCGAGAGACCAGAATGCAAATACATCTCCTGGAACTGAGAGCTGTCTGGGAAGCCTGCAAGGCGTTCATACCACTCATGATTCTGACGTATCCTAGTAATGTCCAACAACATAACAACCATGCTCTATCAGGGGTTCTCAAACTGGGGATCGTGACCCCTCAGGGGTCACAAGGTTCTTACATGGGGGGTCGCGAGCTGTCAGCCTCCACCCCAAGCCCCGCTTTGCCTCCAGCATTTATAATGCTGTTAAATATGTAAACAAGTGCTTTTAATTTATAAGGCGGGGTCAGACTCAGAGGCTTTCTATGTGAAAGGGGTCACCGGTACAAAAGTTTGAGAACCACTGCTCTATATTAACAAACAGAGAGGGCTAAATCCATCCTTCTATACATGGAAATATTTAACTTATGGAACTCGTGCATCCAACACCACTGTGATCCGAAGACACCCTCAGTGCCAACTGGCAAAGGGTTCACTGTTCTGTAACAGCAACTTCTATTAAGCCTGAAAAACCTACTACACCTAATATGCTGTTTTCATGGTTTTATCCATAAATAGTATCTTGTAAGGTATCAAATGGAAACTGGTGACACATAAGAATTGAGACGTATGTATGGATGATATTTAAGAATTTGTATAGGAAGTTGTATGTATGTATGTATTGCAAAATATATTTCAGAATCTGTATCCCAGGCAGGGTAGACTATCAAGTTTTTCCTAGAAAAAGGAATGTCTACCTAGGTTCATTTGTAAATGAAACATTGTAAGTCAATACAATGGAAACTACCTTTACAGAGGAGAGTAATTCTGACCCCAAGCGCCCCAAGCGGCTGGAAATAAAGACAATGAACTCTGGGAAATATAAGGAAAAGCAAAAGGATAATCTGTTATCCATTTCACTGAGAAACCTGGGCAGGGAGTGTGGGGAGAATGATTCATGAGTGTTGTGGATCCTGGTTTGACTGAAAACCAGCAAGCTTTGCAGAAAAAGCTCAACTGAGAGACTGTTTTAGGCAAAGGTTTGTAGCCTGTTAAAAGTAAGTCTTGGTCTAGTAGAAGCCTGTTATACTTTGTTTTATTTATAACCTGTTGTTGTTATTCTTGTTCACTAGCTCTTAAATCTCTACATTTGTTAATAAACTTTTGTTATAAATAGATTACAATGCTGTGTTATATTGGAGCTGATATTCAATTGACTCAAACAAGTTGGTGTATATGTACTATGCCCTTGGGAGTAGTGAACCTGGTAATTGCTATGTGTGTCCAGTGACAGAGGCTGGAGGCTACAGGAGGGATGCTTCTGAGGAGTTCTGAGGTACACCTAGTGTTTTACCTGAAAAGCAAAGTAGCGTCTGAGTGCTGAAGGGTTGGTGGTGTCAGGGAGCTGTCACCCACCTACCACAACAAAGACACTCTCTCACTGAGGCAGGTGGGTAACACAGTGATTTACAGTCCTGGCACCTCAAGAAAGTGTCACAGCCACATTACTGTGTCAGCAGTATTGCTCTCAGCTGCTCACAGTTCATGGGTGGACAACCTGAGCAAGCACTTTAGCACTGATCACAAGTGGGAACTGCACAATTCCTTACTAAACAGCATCTTCACCCAATGGGGAACCCCTGCTTGGAACCTTTTTGCATCCCACAAGAACATGTATAGCCAGCAAAACTGAAATGTATTTTGATTCTTTTGCAGATCTTACACTGACCTCTTTGAGAGCTGGTTTTTGTTTGTTCATTTTGGAGAATGGGTTGATATCGCTGTAGAGCAGTTGCTGAAGTCTGAAGATGAATCCTCAGATACTTTTCTGTGGCTGCTGGCATTTTACTACAATCCACACAGTGATAAAGAGCAGAGGACACAAATTCTGGTGGGTTGTGTAGCCATGGCTGAGAGTATTTACCCAATTGTATACCTGAAAATTGAGGCATTTATGTGGGAAAGCGGCTGGAGTTTGCAGGATCCTCCTGGAATTGTAAAATTCTGCAGTAGAGGGGATCCAAGATAATTTTTGTGGCGCTTTCAACTGTGAACATTTAGAAACTGGGTTTGTCAAGTGTACTGTAGGCCAGAATGCCTTTATTTACTTTTCTTCTGAAAAATATGACTGTATCAAATCAGTTTGATTGGTACACCTATAACTCCTCCTTTTGAATCTGTGTGGCAGGATTTCAGAGCTCCTATGACGTAGAGTCCTGAAGGACAGCCATGCTTTAAAAGTGAGAGCACTAATAATAATAACAGTGCAGCATTCTTCATTCACATTCAGCAGCAGTGAATCTGATCTAACATTATCTATCTAATTTGATTTCTGTTGCACCTGTCATAGAATCTAGGCAGTGATCTGATGATGTAATTCAGTCTTCCTTATATTAACTTGTGCCATGGCTACTTAGTTTTGTTTTAAACACTAAGGGTATGTCTACACTACCCGCCGGATCGGCGGGTAGTGATCGATCTATCGGGGATCGATGTATTGCATCTCGTCTAGACGCAATACATCGATCCCCAAACGTGCTCCCCGTTGACTCCGGAACTCCACCAGGGCGAGAAGTGGAAGTGGAGTCGACAGGGGAGCGGCGGCTGTCGAGCCCACACCCTGAGGACACGAAGTAAGTCAATCTAAGTCAGTCTAAGATACGTCGACTTCAGCTATGCTATTCTCGTAGCTGAAGTTGCGTATCTTAGATCGATCCCCCCAGTATAGACCAGGCCTAAAGGTCTGATTCTCTATTCCACTCAGCATAGGAACAGAGGGGAGAAGGACAAAGGTGGGCCTTATGCTAGCTTTGCACTTTCCTATTCTGGAGCCAGCATGGGACCTATTGGATGCCCTGAGTAAGTTAAAGCAGCCTAAGAACTGCACTAATTTACCCTTAGCTACCTATGACTGTAGGGACTATTGCAGCAGGCAGGAATAGTTGGAGTACACAGCTGTTATCCCAGTTCTACCCAACCCAGGGAATCCTCCTTTGTCACAGATATTCCCCAGGGTTTAAATTTTGCATCATATGAGCCCTTTGCCAAACCCATGTGAAGAGGAAGTAGCACAATGCACAATCAGGTCTTGAGCAGATAGTCTTTTCTTGGTGTTAGTTAAAACCTCAAGTTATCACACAGAATTAAAGTTCTTTGTGTTTCTGAAAAGGATCTTGGACATTTTGTTTGGATATCAGAAGACACTATTTAACTAATAACTCTGGTTATTATACTTGTGTTTATTTTACTTTAAATAATATAAGAAGGTGTGCTCAAGTGTCATAGTTAGGATAATTGATACTTCCATTATAAATGTTTGTTTTTAAAGACTTATACTTCAGCATAAAAAAATCCCTTATAAATGGGAGGAAGGTGCTAACTTTTTTAATAATCAAACTTGGCACACTTCTGTAGAAAAAAATAATGGCTTCTCTGTAAATCACAATGAAAGCAATACTGAATTAGGATGCAAGTCCTTTGGATATGGATATTGCATCTGATCTCAATGGAAGACCTTGTCTCTTTGCAAAGTTTTTCATGTATTTCCCTTGAGAATACCAGTCTGATAATAGAAAAAAATCACTTTCTGTTTGAGACAAATTGGTTTAACTCATTTGTTGGTTTTGTTTTGTGGCAGGGAGTGGTGGGGAAAGGACAGTACTCCATATGCATGGAGGGATCCCGGTGTCTATTGTTCCTTTCCCCCTTTCTTAGTGCTTCTTACTGTTATTCCTGTTTCATTAAAGTCCTGATCGCTCCCCAAAAGTGCACTTTAGAGTTGTAGTTTCTTCACCACCTTGTTCCTAACTTGCCACTGCTCAGTCAAAATATCTGCCCCCTCACACTCACCCCTCCCCCGCCCCCCTCTTTTCTCTAGTCCTAGCACAGGGGAATGAGAACATAGAGAGAAAAGATTGTGAAGACTGATAGGTATGGGAGCCTGTAGGACTTTGTAGCACCTGGTCGGAGAGAGTGAAACACTGCAACCAGACATACATTAACATATGCAGCACTAGACGGAAGCTGAAAGCATAACATCTGCTTTGAATATCATGGAGTAGTGAGGCACGATTTAAAATCCAAAATATTTTTAGCATTAAAGAGGTCTAGATATATTGTAGCCACTCCTCCTTATTGATTCAGCTCAGGAATGATTGAATGGGGGAATCAGTGAAGGTGTAGTGAAATGGGAAGATTCAGGTGCGCTTGTTTGGAGGCAATCCAATCTCAATGGAACAATAACATTTCATTATGTCTCATAAACTTTTATTGTGATCTCATTAGTGCCATGTAGCATCCCTAGTGCAACCTGGAACAGACTTCAATGAGAAATTACCTTTCCAGTAAAGCAAACTCTTTCAAGCTAGCATATATAGAAATGTTAATGTGAAAAAATCAGTAAGTGCAAGGAAACAAATAGCTAAAACTAAAATGAACTCACGAAGACTGGTGGGGCTGGTGTCCTACTCCTCTTAGTCCTAGGTGGTATATTTTGCTTTTGTCCTTATGTTTCCTGTCTTTTATGTAATGAACACTATAATTACAATGAAATTTGTTTTTTAATAGCTGCTTATGATGAACTAACAACTTCTATTATGCGGACACCAAAATCTTCATTCTCTGTTTTGATGGTACATTTATATTGGCTGCTCCAAGAGGCAGAGGAAATAAACATGTTGCAAGTAATACAGGAAGAAACCAAAATACGTCATTCTTATCAGAATGTTTTATCAGTTGAGGTCAGATTACCTGGGGGTTTAATTGATTTGTAGCTGCAATATTGAAGTGTGCCTTCAAGGAGCCTTCTGTTCTTTTTCCCACAATGTAAAAATCTGACTACATTCTACTGAGGGATTTTCTCCATTTCCTTTCATTACAAAAAAGGTCAAAACTTGGCTCGATGCCTTGGCTGCTTAGTTTGCAAGACCAAAGAAAGGAAAGAATTTTCCATTTTGTCCATTTGTTTGTGTGAACCAGCGTAAGCAAAATGTGCACTGCCCTTCCTTCCCTGTTCTCTGCAGTGCCTCTGAAATTCAAGCCCTTGATGTATTTTTGGGTTTTCTTCCAAGGATTCTGATGTGTATTAATGAACAAATCTAATTAAAAAACACCATAAACACAACCTTTACTCTTCTTTGATCCTTTATCTTTTGAAATTGTTCCCTACAGGTAGAAGCTCGAGCAGTGTATGATCGTCTGATGATGCTCTTCAGCTGTACAACCCTCTCCATCACAGATCTGCAGGCTGCAGCTGGCACTAAAACAGATAAAAGGCAACCTTGCACCAAACACCTTGTTAGGCATCTTCTGATTAGTTTTTTGCTCTTTTCTTCTGGTGGACACAAGATTGCCCAAGAGTTTATTTCTCATGTAAGTGTTTCCATGTTTTTCAACAAGGCTTTTTTTGTATTATTCACATGTTGAAAATTTCTCCTTCTTACAAAAAAGCTGATCACAGAGAATTAAAGAAAATTATGCTAACCTAAATAAGAATTACAGCCAAAATATTCTCCTTCTTGGCGATGCTTCCACAGGGTCCCATTGGAGAAGCTATGGAGCCACAGAAATGTTTTGAGTAGTAGCTGACAGTACAGGAGTGTATGTAGTTCCCTCGCACCTTACATTCTATAGATTTAGACCATGTCTACACTACCACTTACGTCGGCAAAATTTATGTTGCTCAGGGGTGTGAAAAAACACACCGGGGTGACATAATTTTTGCTAGCATAAGTGGTAGTGTGCATAGCACTATGTTGGCGGGAGAGCTTCTCCCACCAACATAGCTGCCACCACTCATTGTGGGTGGTTTTATTATGTCAACAGGAGAGCTCTCACCTTTCAGCATAGAGCAGCTACATGAAAGATCTTACAGTGGCGCAGCTGCATCGGCTCAGCTGTGCTGCTGTAACTCTAGTGCAGGCATAGCCTAGGTGTGTATACACTTTGGCCTCCCAGACATCAATCACTTCCAATAATAGATAATGTGGAAAAAGCTAAAGTACTCAATGCTTTTTTTGCCTCGGTCTTCACAGATAAGGTCAGCTCCCAGACTGCTGCACTGGGTAACACAATATGGGGAGGAGGTGAGCAGCCCTCAGTGGTGAAAGAACAGGTTAAGGACTATTTAGAAAAGCTGGACATGCACAAGTCCATGGGTCCAGATCTACTGCATCCAAGGGTGCTGAGGGAGTTGGCTGATGTGATTGCAGAGCCATTGGCCGTTATCTTTGAAAGATCGTGGCAATCAGGGGAGGTCCTGGACTATTGGAAAAAGGCAAATATAGTGCCCATATTAAAGGGAAGAAAGAACCTGGAGAACTACAGACCGGTCAGCTCACTTCAGTCCCCAGCAAAATCATGGAGCAGGTCCTCAACGAATCCATTTTGAAGCACTTGGAGGAGAGGCAGGTGATTAGGAACAGTCAATATGGATTCACCAAGGGCAAGTCATGCCTGACCAACCTGATTGCCTTCTATGATGAGATAACTGGCTCTGTGGATATGGGGAAAGCAGTGGATGTGATATATCTTGACTTTAGCAAAGCTTTTGATACGGTCTCCCACAGTATTCTTGCCAGCAAGTTAAAGTAGTATGGATTGGATGAATGGGACTATAAGGTGGATAGAAAGCTGTTCAGATTGTCGGGCTGAATGGGTAGTGATCAATGGCTCAATGTCTACTTGGCAGCAGATATCAAACGGCGTGCTCCAGGGGTTGGTCCTGGGGCCGGTTTTGTTCAACGTCTTTATTAATGATCTGGATGATGGGATGAATTGCACCCTCAGCAAGTTCACAGATTACACTAAGATGCGGGGAGAGGTAGATATGCTGGCGGGTAGTGATAGGGTCCAGAGTGACCTAGACAAATTAGAAGATTGGGCCAAAAGAAATCTGATGAGGTTCAACAAGGACAACTGCAAAGTCCTGCACTTAGGAAGGAAGAATCCCATACACTCTGGGGACTGACTGGCTAAGCAGCAGTCCTGCAGAAAAGGACCTGGGGATTACAGTGGATGAGAAACTGGATATGAGTCAGCAGGGTGTCCTTGTTGCCAAGAAGGCCAACGGCATATTGGGCTGTATTAGTGGGAGCATTGCCAGCAGGTCAAGGGAAGTGATTATTCCCCTCTATTCGGTACTGGTTAGGCCACATCTGGAGTATTGTGTCCAGTTTTGGTCCCCCCACTACAGAAGGGATGTGGACAAATTGGAGAGAGTCCAGTGGAGGACAACGAAAATGATCAGGGAACTGGAGCACATGACTTACAAGGTGAGGCTGAGGGAACTGGGGTTATTTAGTCTGCAGAAGAGAAGAGTGAGGGGGGATTTGATAGCAGCCTTCAATTACCTGAAAGGGGGTTCCAAAGAGAATGGAGCTAGACTGTTCTCAGTGGTAGCAGATGACAGAACAAGGAGCAATGGTCTCAAGTTGCAGTGGGGAGGTCTAGGTTGGATATTAGGAAACACTATTTTACTAGGAGGGTGGTGAAGAACTGGAATGGGTTACCTAGGGAGCTGGTGGAATCTCCATCCTTAGAGGTTTTTAAGACCCGGCTTGACAAAGCCCTGGCTGGGATGATTTAGTTGGTGTTGGTCCTGCTTTGAGTAGGGAGTTGGACTAGATGACCTCCTGAGGTCTCTTCCAACCCTAAGATTCTATGATTCTATGATTCTATTTAGCAGCTGGAGTGGTTATGGAACCATCCACTGCCCATTTTCCTGTAAAACAGGTAGCATTAATTAGTGTTAGCACTGAATAGGTGGAGGGAATTGGGGTTTTAGGGAGACCGGAGAGGAGGATGTTTTAGTAGCTGAAATAAGATATAATGAGACCTTGAATGAAAGAGTTAGCTATGGGGATGGAAAGAAAAGAATGTGTGCTGAAGATGTTGAGGAGGGAAAAGTGACAGAATCTGGCTGTGACCTGCATGTGAGGGGCAGAAGACAGGGAGGAATCAAAAATATTCCTTCAATTGCAGGCATGAGTGATGGAGTGGGGTAATAGAGGTGTCAATAGCTATAGAGAATGGGGGAAGGAGAGAGATAATATGGCTAAGACTCAACTCCTTTGGTGAACTCCTGGCTCCGCTGAAGTGAATTGGAGCTTTACTCTTTGAGTAATTGCCCATGTGGGTGCCAGTTCTGGTGTACATGTGTCCCAATGCATGTGAGATCAAATTCTTTTGGTCAGCCGTGTCCCTTGAGTCTGTGTCCTGGATGCTCTTCGGCTCCCCAACCCTCTCCCCAGGCATAAAGGGCAGAGTGGGCCCAACTGTCCTTCAGTTTCTCTTAACCACCTGTGGTTGCGAGATGGAACATTTGGCAGTGTATCTTGCCCACTGTGTGATTTAAATCCCTTCATATAAACAGTCAGTATATTAGTCTAGGTAGGATAGGAAGAGGCAATGCAGAGCCATGATACCAAGCTGAGACAACTCCTAAACAAGTGCCAGGAGTGGAATATCAAGCTGAATGTAGGCAAGCTGAAGCTGAGGAGAACGGAGTTCCCCTGCATCAGACATCTGTTGACCTTTGAGGAAATCTGGCCAGACCCTGGAGAACAGTGAGCCATTGAGGAAATGCCAAGACCAACGAATTTGAAGGGAATCTAGCAATTTATAGGAATGGCCAACTGTCTTTACGGATTCTGCACACACCTATCAGAAGTCTGTGAGAGCCTTTCAGACAGTTAAAACCCAGTGATGCAGCATGAGGATAGTTAGAGGTTCAAGAGACCTATTTTTAAAAATGTAAAGAAATTATAAGTGATGCTTCAGTCCTATACTGTGGAGAATCTAGAGCTACAGTATGATGCCTCAGAAGGAGGTCTAGGAGCAACACTAATGCGATGCCCATAGCTTTTGCTACTTAGAGCCCTGGCAGACACAAAAAGGGGCTATATTCAGATAAAAAAGGAACTACATGCTGTGCTCTATGGAATGGAATGATTCCTTCAGGTTACTTTTTGGCACAAGGTAGACATGCAGTCTGATTATCAGTTATTAGAAAGCATCATGAAGAAGCCACAGCTGAGTGCACACCCAAGCAGCTACAGTGCATGTTACAGGATCTCCAGCTCTATGACATGAAGTCTGCCCAGGAAAATCACTACTGGTGGCAGGTACACTGAGCAGTGGGCATACCGTCCAGAGTACAACACACAGAGAGTGTATCAACATGCCACAGTACCTTCCCATCTCTGATGGGAGGTTCCAGGCAATCCAACAAAGCACTGACCAGTATGGGGTGCCACAGGCAGTAACACAGTTCATAGTTCAGGGATGGCTAGATTGAAGGGAGCAAGTGCCATAGGAGGTGACCCCCCTGTTGCTATGTGAGGGATGAGTTGTGTATGCAAGATTAGGCCAAGACCAAGACAAGGACTTAGAAAGAGCCCTAGATACCAGATGGCCTAATGAGCAACACAGAGGACCAATAAGACACCACCCAACAGAAAGGAGACAGAAACAGGGTGTGGAACCAAGTCCCCTACCAACAGGGATAGTAGTTAGAAAACCAGCACACTTGAAGGAATATTATGTCTAAAACGCTGCAACAGACTGGTAAAGACCATCTTCCTAAGGTGGGCTATGTGTTAGCAAGTCAGCAAATGTATGCACAAATGATATAACAACAACAAATGTTTAAAAGGAAAAATGTAGCAACCTACCTAGAACTGAGAGGGAGGAGCACAGGTTGCAGGTGGGAAGAATTTGATGACACACCAGAAAGCCAATCTGTGTGCCTATGGCTGGAATGCTAGCTGGAGTTGCAGAACTTCTGTAAATAGTTCTGTTGATAAAGACCCACTTTTATTTTAGAAACTTGGAGTCTTCTTATGAAACAAAGACCTTTCAGGAACACCTTAAGGGCGAGGCTATCACTTTTCAAAGATTATAGTATTTAACTAGATAAGTCCTGCTACAAGTTAGCCAGGTTAGCTCCACCTGTGCGCATTACAGGTCACTCCAGCTGGGCTCAGGCAGCCTCTTCCTTAAGAGGCATCCCTGTTACATCCCTTTTGTAAAAGGAAATCATGCCTCACCAGTATATTAGAATTCTTTGAGGGAGTCAGCAAAAGTGATCCAGTTGATACAGTGTACTTGGACTTTCAGAAAGCCTTTGACTAGGTCCCACACCAAAGGCTCTTAAGCAAAGTAAACAGTTATGGGATGAGAGGGAAGGGTCCTCTCATGGTTCAGTAAGTGCTTAAAAGATAGGAAACAAAGCCTAGGAATAAATGGGCAGTTTTCACACCAGAGAGAGATAAATATTAGGGTCCCCCGAAGGCCTATATTGGGACTTGTGTTGTTCATCATATTCATAAATGACCCGGAAAAGGGAGTGAACAGTGAGGTGCCAAAATTTCCGTATGATCAAAATTACTCAATATAGTTAAGTCCAAAACTGACTGTGAAGAGTTACAAAGGGATCTCATAAACCCGGGTAAGTGGGCAACAAAATGGCAGATGAAATTCAATGTGGATAAATACAAAGTAATGCACATTGGAAAACACAATCCCAACTATACATACAAAATGATGGGGGTCTAAATAAGCTGTTGTCACTCAAGAAAGAGATTTTGGAGTCATTGTGGATAGTTCTTTGAAAAATATCTACTCAATTTTCAGTGGCAGTCAAAAAACTAACAGGATGTTAGGAGCCGTTAGGAAAAAGATAGCTAATAAGACAGAAAATATCGTAATGTCACTATATAAATCCACGGTACACCCAGACCTTGAATACTGCATGTAGTTCTGGTTGCCCCATCTCAAAAAAGATATATTAGAGTTGGCAAAAGTACAGAGAAAGGCAACAAAAATGATTAAGGGTCTGGAACAGCTTCCATATGAGGAGAGATTATAAAGACTAGACTGTTCATCTTAGAAAAGAGATGACTTAAGTAGGGATATGATAGAGGTCTATAAAATCATGACTGATTTTGGCGAAAGCGAATAAGGAAGTGTTAAGGAACCATGTGTCACATGACACGAGAACCAGAGGTCACCCAATGAAATTAATAGACAGCAGGTTTAAAACAAACATAAGTACTTCTTCACACAACACACAGTCAACCCATGGAACTCATTGTGGAACTTATGTTGTGAAGCCCTAAAGTATAACTGTGTTCAAAAAAGAATTAGATAAATTCAAGGAGGATAGGTCTATCAATGGCAATTAGAAAAGATGGTTAGGGACACAACCCCATGTTCTGGGTGTCCCTAACCCTCTGACTGCCAGAAGCTGGGACTAGATGGCAGAAGATGGATTACTTGAAAATTACCTGTTCTGTTCATTCCCTCTGAAATATCTGGCTCTCTGAGCTAGGTGCACCATTGGTCTGACCTAGTAATGACCCTTCTTATGTTCTTAGAAATGTGCAGAACACTACGTGGTGATCTGTCCACATGTTCTCCCAAAAATATTTCTTAGTTGAGACTTGCATATTGGATGCTTGCTTTGGTAGAGCTCTCCTGCAATCCTCATTAAAATAGGACTCCTACCATCCACCTCCAAGACAGGGGGTACTAGTCACAGTAGTGGGATCCATGTGGACAAATAATTGAAGAAGAAAGAACAGTTACTTATTCCACTTCAAAATGGTGCTACAGTGTCTGTCTCATCTTACAGAGGTAAGACAGACACTGTAGCATCATTGTGAATTGGACTATTTCACTTTTGGGCATTCATTTTTTTGACAAAAATATCAATATGTTCTGCGGAAAACAAGTTACTTATCTTAAATTAACTGTGGTTCATTGAGATGTATTGTCCACATGACTCCCACAACCCACTCTCCTTCCCCATTTGTATCGAGTCCTATAGCTCTGGAATTCTCTATTGGCAAAGGAACTGAGAGACAATTGGACCCACTCTGGCCTTTATGCCCTTGGATGGAGAAGGCATATGAGAATATCCAGGGCATGAGCATGGCCTCAGTGGATACAGTGGTCAAAATAATCTGATAGTTGCGCACATGGGGAACGTGTGCCCCAGCACTAGGATCCATTCTGAGATCTGCGTTTATATAATCCTACACTTGCAGAAGAATGGACAAGATGATCTCATTCAATAAATCCTTCCCATTATTAACTAATCTCTTTCTAAGGGTACGTCTTCAATACCCGCTGGATCGGCGGGTAGCAATCGATTTCTCGGAGTTCGATATATCGCGTCTCATCTAGACGCGATATATCGAACCCCGAACGCGCTCCCGTCGACTCCGGAACTCCACCGGAGCGAGTGGCGGTAGCGGAGTCGACGGGGGAGCCGCGGACGTCGATCCCGCGCCGTGAGGACGGGTAAGTAATTCAAGCTAAGGTACTTCGACTTCAGCTACGCTATTCACGTAGCTGAAGTTGCGTACCTTAGATCGACCCCCCCCCCCCCAGTGTAGACCAGATTTTAGTTAGTTTGGAACACAGCTATAGTATTCCATATTTAAATACTCCAACTCTTAAGTCCTGTGATTAAATAATACTCATTTCAGCAAGGAGTGCTGGACACAGTTCTCTATGGAGCCCAGGGGTAGGCTAAAAGTTTTGCTAGATAGTAATATCCGGTTATCTTTGTACTGGGGACTGAATACACCTTAACAGCATCTTGAGTCCATGTTAACCCAGCAACAAGGGACTTATTTTGATTCTCATATTGTACAGCCGATAGACTACCAAGAAAACCCAGTATTCTTTAATTTTTTTATTCTGTTACGTACTGTTGTTTGCTGGGAACTGTTAAATAATTGTCATGTTCCACCCCAGAAGTGACTGCATTTCATTGATGGATGAACCAAGTTGCAGACATATTATATACTGTGAAGTGCTTTGGAATCCCTTTACAATTAATTTGCTACATAAATGTTAGATTATTATTATTATATTGTTATTTAGCTACTACATATGTTACATATATTTATAGGTCATGTTTTACAGCAAAAAGCCAAACCCTCTGATGAAAGCAGGCCGGAACTTCACATAATTGTTTTGCTTTAGCACTTTGTCTGGAAATTCTTCCTCTTGGTGTCCAAGTACTGTACGCCTTTTTATCTTTTATAAGGCCTGTAACACATGAGAAGAATCATTTTGCAGTGAGTGGAACTGGAACATTATTGTTGATTATTCCCTCTAGCTGTTGTTAGTTGGAATAAACAAATATAACATTACTTTCTTTAAGGACTGCTAGGATATGTTAGAAAACTTGGGTGTTTTATAGAAAATGCCTGTTGATTATTAACATAAAATGTTGTATTTTAAAGTTGTTTGGAAGCACACATAACTTTCCATTTGGGTCTATTTATTTTCCAAGTCCTATGTGCTGTCTGCCCTTTATAGATCAGTGAAACCCTTTAACAGTTAGGCTGCAGCACCTTATTCTGCTATAACAACCCTTTATTGAAAGATGGAAAACAAGATCCTTGGTTCTGTTAAACTTAGTAGCACAATGAGAATTTAAAATTGCGTTAAGGCAACAGCTTGGAATTCCCCTAGTGCAAGGGAGTCCTGAGCTAGTGTAGGGGAGGCTGTGCCAGCCCTTCCTACATTTCCCCGCCTCCTGGCAAAGGGGGCTTTCCAGGGTAGGCTGAGGACATATGAGAGGCAGGAGTTGGAACCAGAGTGGGATGCAGAGTGCGGAGCAGCCCTCAAGGATCAGCAGGCTGGAGAGGTGGAATAAAACTCCTCCCTGGTGCACTAAGTGCTCTTCTGTTACACTTTGAGATCTAGTCCTGAGATTTCTTTCTTTCTTTCTTTCTGGAATTTAGTTGCTTTTCAGATGACATCTACGACTAAAGGGGTGGGGGGGGAGCGGCTAGAAGACAACATGTAGCATATAGTACAGTTATTGCACTTGGAGTAATAGATCTAAATTAGATTATTTCCTCTCTCCCTCCATTCTGTTTTTCCTTCAGGTGATACTGGCAAGCAATACAACCAATGAAGTTTTTGGCCTTCTTATACGTACTGCCTACAGGTTTAACCAACTTGGATTAAAAAACCAAAGGGTTGTGAAGCTGGTGAATGAACTTCTTCAAGAACTAAGATTTATGGATTAATTTTGTATTGTTGTCCAGATCAACCCAGTAACTAGACTGGCTGATCAGATCTTTTCTACGGTAAAGTGTTAAAGGGAACTCAGGTTTCTTTTATTTATATTCTCCCTTCCCCATGTATGAAAATCTCATTCTTTTAGAATATAGCAGTAATCTTTTAAATTGGTTGAAAATGTTATTCGTAATGTTTTATTTTACAAGGGACATGTGTCATCTAAACGCTGTTTATTCACAGCCTCATTGTTGCCGACATTATGTCCTAGTTGTGGTCTAGATTTTCTGTAAATTCTTAGTCCAGGAAGTGCAGCTGTTAGAGGTGGAAACAAAAGCTATAATAATAGGAAGAGGCCTTTCCTTCTGTAAAATAATTACTGATAAATGAAAACTACTGTTTGAATGTTACAAGGGAGAGATAAAGTTCAGAAAAATTGTTATTTACTAGTCGATTATTTCCAGCTTTTGGGGAGTAATTTAACAATTTGATCCTGAAATTCTGCTTCGGTGAGCCTAAGCTTGATCACAGACAAGTGATCCTTAATGGTTCCTTCTGAATATGTGCTTCCATAAAATACAGTTTCATGAAATTGAAAGACCAATCAACTCCTTAAGTTCTTATAAGTGATTTTACAAAATGAAACTCATCTCAGATTTACTATATGGCATTCATCAGAAAGGGTGTTCTTCCAAGGTAATGTTCTCTGTAGTTTGTACCACAGAACTTTTAGCAATGTCAAGAATATCACAGAGAGGATTTGGTGCAGATTGTAAATGGATCTCGCTTTAATGCTGGAGAGTCTGTATATCAGGAAGAAATTCTTTACCCCATATTAGTTAGAGGAGGACAAGCACAAGATAGGGTTATGGGAAGTTGTTTCAAATTTAAAGGGAAAATTTTCAGAGGACCACATAATGGGTGCACCAGCAAATTCCCACATTTCTGTATACAGACAGGTACACAATGACAGGTGCACAGGTTCAATCTGGATTATATATATAAACTTTAAAAACAAATCTAAAAGAGGTGTGTTACTTCACTTTCTAGATTCAGAATTACTTGGTCCATACTAAGAGTATTATATTCATCGGTATTCTACGGTTGCTGGAGGTGAACTGCTAGCAGGTGAAACACCACCTTTCACAGTTCTGTCACTGCAATATATAAAAATCTAAAATAATTCCACATTGCTTTTTAAAGGAACCTATAATAGCCTGTCAAATAATAGTAGGTTGATTCAGGTAGGTAGGTAATCTGCAGTAAAGGCTCAGGGAAAGAATAGAAAGCAGTGCGAAATCATTCCCATTCTCAAATATTGGTTTCTTAAAAAGGGTTACATGGTTAAATATTACGAAAAAGGTTTACTGTTTTTTAAGATGCTTTTAACCCTCGTATTGGACTGAGTACCACCCAACTATTTCCATATTGGGGTCTTGGAGACTCTTACTACGTCAAAATTGGAAAAAAACACATGAATCCTTTAAAGCTGGCTTTATTGTAACCAGGGAACTATAAAACAATGAACAAGTTAAAACTTTTCTAGATTCAGAAGTACACTGCCCTGAATTGTGTTGGGGGTCTAACTGACCTCATGTTTAGAAAATGAAAATAGTTAGAGACAGAAACAATATAAAAGGCACAAAAGGAGCACAAAAGGAGCACAAAAGGTGGGAAATGTCCTACTACTTTGAATGAATGGAGCAAGTAGGTGACATAGTTCGGAACATAAAAGTTTTTAGACGTTGCACATTTTTTATGTATTTTTCCAGAACAGATGTAACATCTTCCCCATTTCTCAGGCTTTGGATCAGTACCCAGCACACTAGACACTGCTTCCCTAGCACTGTGAGGCAAGACTGCACCAGTAGTTTCACTATTTCTGTACGCAGGTCCCTGAGAAGCATCCGTCTCTTACGCAAAGATTTATTATACCATTTGTGATTCAACAAAATCCAAACAATATATGCATTCAGACATGCAATGTGCGTGTTCAATACCAGTCTTTGTCCCAGTAACAGCGAGTCTTTGCCACAGCTACAGCATCTGTCAAGTGTGGGCTGCCAGAAAATGTATCTGACAATTGTGGCTTCCCCAGAAACTCTTCCTAAGAAGAGTAAGCGTCCCAGAAAATCAGTTTGACAGTGTTATCTTAAAAAAACCCTGACTTTGCTGGACAATTGTGATGATACATAAGGCAAATGTTATCTGCGGTCTCACAGACCCCCAAGACTATGTTGGTGCATTTTATTTGAAAAGCAAAAACTGCTGAAACTATGATGCTACAAATAAGGCTGCATGTCTGTCACGGAGATCACGGTTTCCATGACTTTCTGTGACCTCTGTGGTGACTTCTGCAGTGGCTGGTGCTGGCTAAGGGGCTGCCCGAGCTGGGCAGTAGCAGCAGTTTGGGTGTGTGGGAGGGGGCTCAGGGTTGGGGCATGGGGTTGGGGTGCCCTTACCGGGGTGGGGGGTGTTTCTCTGCCTCCCCCTCCCCCAGCACCAGTAGTGCCCCTGGCCGGCCTCCCCAGAGCTCTTGTGGTCTCCCGGCCCAGGTTTTAGTTAGGGGTGTATAGTAAAAGTCATGGACAGGTCACGGGCTGTGAATTTTTGTTTACTGTCCATGACCTATCCATGACTTTTTAAAAAAAAATACTGTGACTAAACCATAGCCTTAGTTACGAACAATGCTGAAAGAGTCATATGATCATATCATAACTGCTTCCTCAGAATAAAAACAGTCCACCTGCATAATAGATTTGGGGTCTAACTGGCCCCAATAATTTTTGAGTAACCTATTTTGCTACACTAAAACCACAAGAGGTATGCAGACAAAATCAGTAATAACAGGTTGTTATCACCATAGATTGAGAATACTTAAAGAAAGAAGAGGCAGTGGTTTGCCTATCATGTTTTGTTTAATTTTTTTGAATGTGTTTGGGGTACAAGAGAGCCCCAAAGACCTGGCAAGTGTAGTACTTTCATATTTCCCATTGACTTACATTGAGGGGTCTAACTGATCCCATTACCTTTTTAGTGACTTCTTTTGCTACATAAAAACCATAACAGGAAGGATGATAAAACCAGTGCAGAAAGATTTACCTCATCCTACTTTGAGAATACTTAATGTATGAAGAAGCACAGGTTTGCACGAAAACTGTTATTTATAGTGTAGTGCACGCTGCGGTCAGATAGACCTGGAAAACATTAAGCGAGGGAAAAAAAACCCTGAGTGCCATCTGTGACTTTAAAAGGAGACCTCTGCACTTGCATTCCTTGTGCTTTAGTCAGCATGGCTGTTATGGTATTTTTACTGCTCATTCACACTGTTTGCTTATGTAGCTGTTGCAGGGTATGTCTACACTGCAGACTTGCCACGTTTGTTGCCCAATCCACCCACCAATCCCCACACACTTAAAACCCTTAAAAAATAGGTTTAAATGTGCATCGAGCCCATGCTAGTGTACTCAGATGGAGGTATCAAACAATGCTAGAGTGCATCTCAAAGTGCAACACGCTCTGCCCACTTTGCATTGTGGAGTCCTTCTCTGAATCACTGATTTCCAAGACGGTTTCCAATCCAGTAGGTATAGCTTGCATTCTTTGTTCCCAGGTGTATTACCTTGCATTTGGCTCTATTAAAACATATTTTGTTGGATTGTGACCATTTAAACAGATAACTCAGGTCACACTGTAACTTGTTATCCCACCAATCATCTGCAAACTTTAGCAGCAAAAATTTTATATCATGTGTAGATCACTGATAAAAAAATTAATAGCTTTGGACCAAAAACCAATCCCTAAACAATTCCACTAGAAATGGCCCCACTCATGGATGTCTCCCTGTGAACAACTAATTTTGAGACCTATCAGTGAGCTAGTTTTTATTCCATCTAATGTGTGTCCCGTTAGTTCTATACCTAGTTTGTTATATAAGGAGTTGTTCTGACCTTATTAGCTGGGCAGACAGTAGAGCATTTGAGTTATAGTTCCCAGAACATATAGAGAAAGCATCTTTTTTCAAGACAAGCCAGGGAACTACCATATAGGAACAAATGTGTGTCCATTAGAGCTTAAAGCTGCATAGTATGAGTGTGCAGTGAATGAACGTTGCCTCAGGACAGATGTTTTATTTAGCTATAAGCCAAAAGAATTTTGCAGAATTTTACAAGTTTAGGAGCAGCAGAAGTGACCAGGCAACTTTACCACAAAAGCTGTGAAAATCAGCCCAATTTTTACGCTATTTCACAAGCATATTTTCAAACGAGCAGGCAAAATGCTGATGACCTATGGATCCCTAAATAATGCTACATAAGGAACCAAGCATTTATTGATTCATGTGGCTCAAATAAAATGCAGCAAGATGAGAAACCCTAACTCTTAGTCCTCTTCTGCTCCCCAGGTTTGTAAAAGGCTGTGAGCACTGCAGTGCTTTGTAGCGACTCTAGAGATAAGGTACAAATACAGTATTCTCACTCCACAGTGCCTAATGCTGTGTTTTTGAATTTAGAGGCATACTGTACATTTTTACCTCTTCCATGCAGTCTGTAATTGCTAGTTGGGTTACAAAAACAGCATTTTTTTCTTTGTGGGGGAAGAAATCATAGCATCTGTAGCTATGCTGCCAGGTGCATGAGGCTTCATCTTGCCCATGATTCATAACAACATTCATATGTGGGCCTGTTTAAGTCCACCTACCTATCTGGCTAGCATTTGTACACTGTGATGTATTTTTTCCTTCAACTGCTGGTCTGAACTTTCAGAAGATAAGCTCATTGTTGTAGTTTCAATTATTGCCATAGCAGGGAGTATCTTATTCTGGGAATTTGCTGTGGGGTGGTCTGTTCAACAGCAAATGCCAGAAAGGCGTTTCCCTTGCTTGCATTGGCCATCTTCCTTTAACCATCTCTCTGACAATAGGAAAGGAATAAACCTCATGAACCCCTTTTGAAGGGCTTAAGTGTACTCATAGTGACTGGTCCTTTTAATGGCCAAGGTCCCAGAGCCAAGTAGGCATAGGCACTGGATCACTATCAACCTCTGAAACAAAAATTGGAAGTTTCAGTAATATCGTTAGTCCTACCAGGAAAGTTTTTGCCTTAAATAATATATGTACTGGGAGAGAGTAAAAAAAAAAAATTGGTAACTTCATTATTGCCTGAGATTTGGCTGGTTGCCTATATACTGTAATCGCAGCACTGATATCTGACTGGAAAGTAACTTCTTATTGACAATTAACTGCAGCAGCCTCAACGAGTGGGAAAAATCCTATATTATTACGTCCTTGAATAGTCCAGTGCCTGTCTAATTAATCTGGATAGCTCTTCCTTGCAAATGCCCACCACAACACTCACATATTACGTCAGATAGGACAATAAGTTCATGCACCAAAATGCTTGGCAGCTTTTGCAGACACCTTTCCAGCTTGATGTAAACTGAGCCCTCCTTGTGCTTGAGCCTAATGACTTCCCCCCGTTTAGTTGTCCTCCTGCTTCTCAAATCACCATGCTTACAGTTTCACTGAACTTCTCATTTGTACCTAATGGGTCAACCTGTGATACATTCAAAACTTGTTCACTGTATGTTGTTTTCCCTTTATCTTCTGAGCCTGTAGGTTCACTATGAACCAAGAAAACAGGTTCATTTACACTTGTCTTTTGCCTCTTCTGTGCAGTTTCTGTAAAAAGTTCTTTAAAATGAATTTTGACTCATGTATGAGCAATGGGTTTCTCTTTTTTGCAGTGGCTCAGGGCTCTCTAGCTAATGAGTCTGTAACTCTCTACTCTTATAAACTGGCCAAAAATCTGACTGCTGCCTCCTATTCCAATCTAACTTATAACTAAAGAGAAGGATCTGAGCCTCCTGTCTGTATTACAAAAAGAATAGGAGTACTTGTGGCACCTTAGAGACTAACACATTTTATTACAGTTTATTACAGGTTTCTGAAGAGATTACTAGTGTTTTGCATTCTTAATCCTGTTATTGTGCATCACTTCTATACTAGCATGAGTTGTCTGATAACAGAGAACGGAAAAGCTACTATCAAATTCCATTAGAGGAAGAGCTGAAAGGGGTACTTGGATACACTCTGGCATTACTGCTGAAGATGAAAACTACTGCTGGACACAGGCAAACCTAAGCATTAATTGCAAGTTTCTGGCTAGTCATAAAATTATCATCTCTTCTGAAGATAGGGAAAAGTATAGGCTCTGTCTTCAGAGAGACAATTAAGTCTCTCGTTCAAATATGACGCAAAGAAAATAACAGTTAGACACCATCAAGCTTCAGCTTTCCTTGCCTGTGATTCCTTTGTCCTTTAAGGTACTATTTCTGTGAGATATCAGTGCTCGCTGATATTTAGTATATCATAGATTTTAAGGCCAAAATGTAGACCTTAGAACCTCATCCAGTAATTTCTGCATGAAGCCCATGGCTTCTGATTGAGTTATATATCTTTTAGAAAGACATCCAGTCTTGTTTTAAAGACTTCAAGTGATGGAGAATCACCACAACCCTGGGTAAATTGTTCTAGCAGTTAATTACGCTCACAGTTAAAAGTCTGTCACAAACATTTCTTGATCAGGGTCTCTCCTCAACATCCTCACCTCCACTCACCATGTTAACACAGGGAGGCCCCAGATATTTACTTAACTGCAAGCTCTTTGGGTCAAGGACTGCTTGGTTATGTGTTTGTTCGGTGCTTAGTGCAGTGGGGTCCGGGTCCAGGTTCATGATGGGGCCTGCTAGGCCCTACTCTGATAAATAACACTCCCAATACAAATATATTGCACCCACAAGCTCGATTCCCCATCCAGGTATTTTTTAGGTCCTTGAGAACCTAGGTTAGGGGTTATTACTACAACTGGTTCTGTCTGCCTCCCTGGCTGATGGGATAGAAACAGGATTTCCTTTGATAACCCTTCTCTGTGGATTGGCCTGTTTGCACCAACAATAAAACCAGTCACATTAAATATGATCATTTATTTTACAGATAAAATACAACCAAGTTATACAAACACTGCAGCAAAAAATCAAAGAGCTTATATGCAAAAATATACATGGGTTGAGACTCAGGCCTAACTTTTTATTACGATCCTTCACATAACAGATTTTCCTCTCATAAAAATCCAACCACACAGCCTGTTCTTAACTCAACTTCACTTCAAGCCTCAGCTAGCAGGATTTTCTCAGATGCCTGAAAAAATGAACTCTCTTGTAAAAATCTCTATGAAATCTCTGACACTGTTTTAGGGAAATAATTTGAGTAGTTATTCCTAAACTGCTTTCCCTCTGTTTAAAGATTAAATGTTAGGGCAGCCCAGTAATGGTAAATCACTCAGGTATGAGCTATACTTGTGGGAGATTTGCCAGCTCCCCACCAACTGTTTCAAAATACAGTAATGGACATGGGGTGGGGGAAGAAATGACGAAAGGGGCTTTCTCATGATATCCTTTCTGTAGTGCTATTCTTTTTCACACTTCTCATCAATCAACCATATTTTCTACCATTAGACTTAAGGACAAATCTCTGATATTTCAGAGGTGCTGAGCACTAAGCATTAACTCCTGTTGGAGTAATGGGAGTTCTCGGCACCTCTGAAAACTATGCCCAAAGCCTTTCATTGATAAACTAATTATTGTGCTGACAGTGTTTCAGGATAATAAGTGGCAGCAGGGGGTGGGGGGGAATGCCTGATTAAGCTGGTGATTTTACCAGCTAGAATACTGTGGTCCTGGTATTGGATGCTATTGCCTTCTTAATGTCAGTTGCATTCAAGATTGCAGCACTGAACCCAACTGCTCACTGGAGAGCAATTGCTTTTCAAGGCATCACTTTCTTTGTAGAGCTATTACCGGCACTAGTTGGTGTGGTGCACTCTGGGCAAAAGAGCCAACTAGGTTAATAACATTTGTTCTTATAGTTTTCCAAGAATGGTGGTTTCCTAATATCTTATCCTACTTCCTTCCTACGTTTTATAGAGCTTGAAAATTAGAAAGACCATAAAAAGGGGGCCTCATAATAATCAAGCTGAGGAGGCAAAGGTAGTGATGAGATGATGGTTTTAGCACAGGTGGAGTTGATAGACTCTTACATGGGCAATATTGTAGAAATGCAACTAGGTTGATTTACAAAAATAGGAGCTGTAGAATAAGAAGAGAGTTCAGAGTTAAGGATAACGCCAAGGTTGTAGCCAGAGGCAAATGGAAGGTCTGAGTTGAAAAGAGGAGAGAAAATAAAGAATTGGGTTTTAGGATTACCTTTGTTGCCTCAGATAACTTTTTAAGAAGTAGTTGAAAGAAATTGAGATTACAGTTTAATTGGTGAAATCAGGAAGAGAAAAGGTTAAAAGGGCTGGGTATTAAAAATTCCAAAATATACAGAACTGAGTATAGAAAAATGATAGCTAAAGGAAGATGATATAATATAATCAAGCATAAGAAATTGTGTAGAAACCTTTTAAGATGCCTTAGAGGAGAGGGCCTTGTGCAGAGGCAGAGCTACTACCAAGGGGATGGAGGAGTTTGATATGTGGAATCAGAAACATCCAAGGAGAGAAAAAAATCATGGCTGCAGAACTAAGGAGTTCATAAATACTCCATTGCAATGATGTCCAAGAGAATGAGTGTGAGGGAGAAAAAGCCATTTTGAGTATGAACAGTATTTGCTCTTTTAGCTATTTAGTGGTGTTGTGACTGATATTTTTATTCTGAAATCTCAACCAATATAAACCTAATGGCATGTTGAAATTGAAATCCTGCTTTCTGGTCAGTTAACTGTTAGGAAAAGAAGTAGCCAAGATTATAGCAGTAGCAACCACCAGCTCAAATTAACACGCAAAGAGTTAATTTTTAAACATTTTTATATTCTCATAACAATAAATAGGGCGCACATTTTCTGGTAGCTGATGAGAGGCTGGGATAACGGCCATTATTTTGCCTAGAAAATATGCAATCGAGCTTTATTCACATTAATTTGACATTCTAATAAATATAGCTAACCTCCAAACTGCTGTGAAAACGTCCCATATCTTTTTGAGAGACAAAATGGGAGAGGTAATATCATTTATTGGACCAACTCGTGTTGGTGAGCGAGACAAGACGACAACAGAAGGTCCAATAAATGATATTACCTCAGCCACCTTGTCTCTAATATCCTGGGACCGATATGGCTCAAACTACATTGTTTTTCTTAGACATCTTAACCTTTTCCTTTGGCAAAAAATGTGTATTACACAAGCAAGATGGCATTATTATTTATTACTATTATTTTTACAACACTCTCAATGTATTTACTTTACAGAAACAAAAGCCTTGTCTGTATTAAAAACTGCTCCAGTTTTAATAAATCGGCTTAGTTAAATCAGTGCAAACCTGTGTGGTTTGTGCTGGTTTAAAAAAATCCATTTTGACGCATCTCTTTAGTTAAACCTATGCAACTTTTAATACAGACAATCTCTAATAAAAAGATACGGTCCTTGATCCAGAAAATTATCATTTAAGACCCCAATCTTGTAAAGTCTTATGCATGTGCATTAGTTCACTCACTCAGGTAGTCCCATAGATTTCAATAGGGACTAGTCACATGAGTAAATTTATGCACATGCTTAAGTCTTTGCTGGTCTGGGGCGTAAATTTCGACAAGACTCAGCTTAGGCATGTCAACGTTTTGATGATTCAATAATTATTTTTGGTAGCCTGTTTTGTTTTTATTATATTCAACACCAAGTTTAAAAGTCTGGGCCTAATTCGCTTTCTTATACCAGCATTGGTGCTGCTCAGTGGAGGGCAATAGTTAAAGGTCTCCAGAAACAAACAATTTCTCAATCAATATATAAAATTTTGCCTGTTGGTAGGGAACTCCATCAATGTCCATCATGAATGCTAGAGATTGCAGGACTCATAAAATAATGCTTGAACATTAAAAGTATATTAATTGAATGTGATTTTAAATGTCAAGGACCGTATTTATAGAGGAAAGTATGTGAGTAAAATAGAGTCCATATCTTCCATGTTAGCGTTTGTTTGGGTAGAATGATAGTCCTAGCCTTTAAAATCTCTGAAACGGTATTTTGTCCAAGGGAGGGATACAGTTAAATTAGAGACCATGTAAAGCTCTTACATGTTGAGGTAATTTTAAAATTTTGTAAATAATACAGAACTTCAGCAGACATATTTTCTGTAGTCTAGCGTCTCTCACAATTCTGAGACATCTGGGCTGCTCCACGCTGCAGCTCACAGAGGTGGGCCAAAGTTGCAGTGCTATGTGCACTGACCACGTCTCCTGCTCCTGCTTGCCACCAGATTCTCTGCCTCCGTGGCAGCAGTCAGTTGGCGGGTTTAGCTGCTATTGTTTCTTTTGTTCCCTGGGCTGTTTTTCTTGCAGTGGCGATCACATCTTTTTCTTAACCCTTTCGCCTCCTCCCTGGGTCAAATTTCATTGGCTTAATGGGTAAGCTGTCTGGAGCTGCTGGCCACAGGCCAGTTATACATAGTTGTGTTCCCACTGAAGTTACTAATATCTTTCTGTGAGTTCTGTGCAGCATTGGAATGACTCATCTGGCACCAAGCTGGGGGGAGAGGGGTGGCCAGCACATGCAGCACTGCAACTTTGGACCCCCTCTGAGAGCTGCAGTGTGGAGAGGAGCAGCCCAGATGTCTTGTGGGAGATGCTAGCAGAAAGGAGATTATTGGTAAGAATCCATTTGATATTTATATATTTAATGTACATCAAAATATACATGTTTCAGGTACATGATCGAGTTCATGTACATCTGTTCCTGTCTTTTAAACCATACATACCAAAAAACCCCACTGAAAGCATGGAAATTCCTTTTTATTTTAGCACTAGCAGCTTTGGTGGATTCACAGCCAGTAATATTATACCCCAGGAAAATACATCTCTCGACACAAAAGGATTAGCTTGCTCCCATTGCACAATAGTATTTGAGCACATATGGGATGTACCAACACCCACTGTTCAAATATCCCCCTGCAATAGCCAGGCACAATAGCGCTAGTTAAGGATGGTGTTTCAGACCCCAATCCTGAATTTTCTTACATCTCTGAGAACCTTAATGTTACTTGAAGTTTCTACGTTAATTTCCTTTGTTGCAAGGAAGAACACAAGGGCTGTCCAATGGACCAGTGTATGCATCCGAAAAGTGGCATCCCCTTGGCTCTTTTAGGCAACAGAATGTCCATCTGTATAGAAAGTGGGAAGAATTAGTGGTAATCAGTGCCTAATCTTGATTTTGCAGTCTATTTAATCATGTGCATGTAGTTAGGAATGTAATCCGATTTATATATACAAACATATTGTCAGTGCTCAAATAATCACCTGTTCCTTCTTTCCCACCTTTGAATTTTGGTAAAAATAGCTCCTACGCTCAGCTCTAGATTCTCAGCCTGGATCTCTCTCTGAGGATAAAAGACCAAATGTATATTTAATTCCTAAGAAACTATCAAGGAAAGACAGGTCTGACTGGGACGGTCAAGCCAAAATTTGGGGATGGCATGGAGTTGGGGAGGAAATGAACATAGAGCCAACAATGTGTTTATGTGGTGGTGTTGGGTAGTGGTAAGGACAGAGTGGACAATACTAGACTGTTAGTGCCAACCCACTGACAATGGTTGGGCTACAGGCACTGTCTATTAGTTGGGAGACTTGTGAAGTGGGAAAACTATTGTTGCGGGAGAAGAAAGCAGGGGAGAGCTTGCTCAGGCTAGGGTGAGGAAGAGAGGGGCTGGAGATTATTTTAATCTGCTGAAGTCCCTCCGTAAAGAGAACTAAGGGTGAGAGTATGTCTCCTAAATGTTAATCTATTTTATTAAGATTTCCAATAGATTGGCACCTTGTTACTGCTCAGTTCAAAGAGATTCCACAATTCTCTTTCCTTTTTATGTACTTATATATTCAGTAAAACATAAAGATCCAGATCCACAAAAGCATTTAGGACTCTAGACCTTGGGTTTATGTACGTAAATCCCAGTTTTGGCTCCATTGTGATCCGCAGAATTCCCATCAAATCCCACATACACCTAAACTCACTTGGCACCTATATTTTCAAAGTAGACTATCCACTGGTTATAGAATCATTCTCTCTCTCTCTCTCTCTGGCCCAATGTCTGTTCCACACTGTGGATAAACACTTAAATAGTCTTTGGGCAGAGTAAGAGAGAATGATTTTGTGGACCAGTGGTTAGGGTACACAACTGGGAGGGCACAGACTCCAAGTCCAGTCTCCCTGCTCCAATGACACTTTCATTATTTAGCTACAGTGGAACAGTTTCAGCAGGAGAGAGTGAGGGGGCCCCACATCAGAATATCTCCTAGAGCTCTGTGGCTAGAGCAGGAATTGAACTGGGTCTCCCACATTCCAAGTAAGTGCTCTAACTTCTGGGCTAAAAGTTATAAGTGGGGCATTACCACCCTGTTCTCCTCTGGCCATTTTATGTGGAGTAAAGCAGGCACCTAACTCATTCCCTCCAGAAGTGGTTTAGGCACCCAACCTGCCTGACACCAGCTGGGGGAGGGAGGGTCCCATCTGGATCTCTTAAGTAGAGATAAGGTTCTCCCTGCAGCCCAGACTGAGACGCCTATCTCTGAAAGAGGGGTGGGGCTCTGTCTAGCATGTTGGCTTTTATGGAGCATATTATTAGGCACCTGTCTCTCCCCATTTGTTGTATAGGAGCCTAGGTGCCTAACAGGCTTTGTAGATCACAGTGGTCTTCCTATGATTTTCTAGTGCCATGCTGCTCAGCGTTGCAACACTGAAGTTCCTTTGTGGATCCTACCCTAACTCTTGAACTTTTAATTATAATTAAGACCTTCCATACTTGTGTTCAAGTACCATAATTCTCTGGCTCTTGATGATTTGCACATCCTGATTGAGGTGCAGGATCTAAAACTGGATAAGGTACTCCAGAAGGTGTCTCACCATGATCTAGTACAAAGGCAGAATGTCTTGTCTTCCTTGTAATCTTTTTGATGGTGCCTAAAATCTCATCAGTCTTTTTGCTGCAACTGAGCAGTGGGTTTCCGTCTTCAGACCCCCAGGGCCTTGTGTACTGCCTGTGCTGCACATTGGGACTATTTATTGTATCTCCATGGCTTACTCTTCTTTGCCATTTGAATCATGCCACATCTTAACACATGTGCATGCATAACTTTGGCTCATAGCTGAAAACACTTAGTGATGTACAATTCATGAATGATTTTTGATACTTGAATATTTCACTGTGTTCTCCTTGCTTCAGCAGTTGCATTGTTGTCTGGGAAGGCCAGCTCAGAGAAAGTGGGAGCTTGTAGTCAACTTCATTCATTCATTGTCTCAGTTTCCTTGGACTTAACTACGGGTCTGTTGCCTAACCCCCATCTTTGTCCCCACTTGCTCCCTATCTGCGAACTGGACTCTAGCTCCCTCCCCCACTCTTCTTCTTGATTATATAGAACCAGGAAAAGAACGTACACTGTCATGCAATTAATTCTCCCTTGAGGGGAAAGATGTAGAGCAAGAGGGAGCTGCAGGCACATCCCACAAGGGCAGTGAGACAGAAAATAAAATGTCAGGAATCTGGCTGCAGCAAAATAAACTGTGCAGCAAAAAATTATTAATTTTGTGGTAGCACTGAAACATGCCAAATTCAAGAGCTACACAATTGCAGAGTCCATGGGGCCCCAAGTATTGACTAGGGCTGTTCTTTCCCCTTTCATTGTTTCATGCTCTTTGCTGGTTTGGATGATCACTGGTTACTCTTGGGTTATGTGCAACTAAAAGGGCTTAATGCTTTTTTTTTTGGTAATGAAAGCTGACTCTCTGGAGCACACATCTATAAGAAGGGTAAATTCTGGGTGTCTGACTGTAGTATACCCATGCCACTGCTAACCTGAATCTAATTTTTTCATTCACTGCATTCTGTTTTTCATCTAGCAACATATGGATCAGTGTATGCTAGTTAGAGCCAAAATGCATTTTACACTTTCTCACATTAAAATCACTAGCCCTATCAATCCTCTGTTTAAAACAAAAAATGAAAAGATGTTAATCAGCTGTTCCACTCAAGTATTAATTGTATTTCCAGTTTGAAGGCAGCAATAAATGCTACCACGCTGTATATGTCACACTCAAGAAAATTAACATACCAATGGAAAAGCTATGGCGCCTGTACCTGAATCAAGCTACAATGTATGTGACCCAAAGCCGTGATCTTTGCTTCCGCTGTAGCCAACATATGTAGCACTGTTCCCTACTATGTTGCCCAGGCTAAGAAGTAAGTGCTTATTTGGTACTTCAACAGAAATCATCATGTGTTTCCATTTTTGGTCTAGCTCTGGCACAGGTGGCAGTAGACCTATTCTCACAAGCTAGTCAACTCAGTCAGGGTTGATGAACATCTTGTAGGCCCATGTTAACACTAGGTATGAGTTTGCCATTCTAGATTAGACTGAACCACATTATGATCATGTTGTTGAATTGTGTTGTAGTCCTGTAAATACTCTGTTACACAATTTGATTAGGTCTACAATCAGATCTATCGAGTTGTGTGTGTGTGTGTGTGTGTGTGTGGAAAATATGTTTTATTTGCAAGGCCATGGTTGTGGGCATTTTTTTGTTACGCTTACTGATAGTGTAGCTTGGCCTCAGTCACTCCAGCATTGTTGTGAATATCAGTTTCGTACTAGATGGGCTAAAATGTGACCCTTCCCCCTTGTTCCAAATCCTCTGCTGTGTATCTCATGTCAGTGATAGTTGGCCCATTAACTGGCTTGCCAGCTCCACTCTAAGGTGAACTGTAAAGGAAAAAAATGTTTTGTTCTTGTCCTGTTGTATAATCTAACTTGTTTTCCTAAAACACTATCTATTTAGGGTTGCTTTTGAAACAACAGGTTGTCACCTCCTGCTTGGTTCTGGGCGAGATGTTTAGAGGACATGAAGTGTAATGTCAGAGGAAGCTATAAAATGTGCTGCAGTTCTTTCACCCCCAACTAATTCTTATGTTGTCTCCTCTTTTCCTCAGCCGGTGGCAGGGAAAGCCGCATTTCATATGACATCACAGTCAGGTCCTCTTAAGACCTGGGTAAGACCCTCCAGCAAAGAGAGAAGTAAAGTTGTTATTTCCAGTATCAAATGCAAGCAGGAAAAAACAGGTTGTTTGAGAGGGAAAACTTGAGACAACTCTTATATATCAAGAGCCAAGCAAGGGTCCAAACACTTTTAGTTTACAATTTACTTTTATTATTATTAGATACAAACTTTCCAGGACTCTGAGTGCCTTATTCAACTCTGCGTTATTTCCCCCTACACAAATGAAAGCACTAAGAATGAGTATTTGTACTTGTTCTGAGAAAACCTGTGAAATGGGGCATAGCTCTTTTATGAACAGGATCCCTTAGTCACTACCTCTGTGGGGGAAACTATTTTAGAAGCCAGTGCAGTAACTCAGCATGCTATTAGACAGCTTCCTAATTCTTATTGCATTTAAAAGACAGACTCCGAATTGCTGACTGAATATAACCCAGGTAATTAAAAATGTGTTTCTGAATTTTGGTGTGGTACAGAGAATGTAGGGGAAAGAGGAGCTATGCTCTATTGTGTTTGAGCACATTACTGGATCGGTTACCAGCAGAGCACTGTTTATAGGCTTTGTGAAAGAGGGTTTTTTTTAATCCCCCCACTGTGTTGAATTTATTTCCATCAGGACTCATTAACTAACTCATTTTTAAGTTAGTTTCTCTTTCTCCTTTACAGTAAAAGACAGATTATTTTAGCACTATAAATGTACTAATGTGCCTAACCGCTAAGCAATGGAAATAATTAAAACACACACAATTTATTTTATTTAATTATTAAAAACAAATTGTGAGTAAATATTTGCCCAACTCCTCCTTCCCCTCCACCCCCCATTTTTAAGGGTCCAGTTCCATGAAAAGATCGATTTTTGGGAGTGTCTTTGCATAGAGAGGAGTTACATTTGGTGCCTCTACGATACAAATGAAGCATCACATGAGGAGAAAAAAGTTTTCAGTAAATCTAGTTGTAAAGAAAACCAATCCTGCTTCTAGTGGCCATTGTGTTCAGTCCAGTCCACTCCATGACCAAAATAACTGACTTTCTTCTAGTCTTTTAGATTAGGCTCTTTATACCAAATAGTACATTCAAAACAACGCTCACCCTTGATCTAAACCTCCCTTGGGATGGTAGAGTAGACCAGCAAAGAAGTCCCTCCAAGAAATCCACTTAATTGCCCTGGCATGGCAGAGACTTTCATGCAGTTTGCTATTGGTTGCTGTGCTTAGTGTGAAATGCTTAATTTCAGCGATGCCCCTTTGCTGAAGTGTTTCTTCAAATCAACAGGTCTCTTCTCAACACCTTTTTTGTATGTGGACATAAGTTGTTCTGGTATTTGCAATACAGAATTGTCATAACACCATACAATATATCTTAACAACAATAACGGTCAGCAAGTGGCTTGTGCTAGGTAACTAGTTAGAACCACAATAATGTCTTCTGTTTGTTTTTTTAAGGGGTGGGGAGTAGTTGGTGCTTTTTTTCTTACCTGCTTGATAGCAAAAAGCTTCTTGAAAAGATAGATAAATACTAAAAGGTAAATGTTTGTCAGCTGATTGTTTTAGCAGGCACATAATCCTTCCTTTGATGTCTACCAGGTTCAATGAAATCCTAGTACTACCAGGATTTAGTAGTAGATATATTAAGATTTTTTTCTGTGCAGTAGTAAAATTTATAATTGTGTCACCATAAAGGAATGTTTGTAAAAGCTCTCTATATAGTCTTAACCATCCCATTTTTTTCAAAGGGGGGGCTCCCTCTTTAAAAACTTACTGTTCGTAACCTAAACATAATTAAGGGCCAGATGCTTAAAGGGAGCTGAATTACACCATCTGACCTGGTATTTATTAAGTAATTCCAATGTATTACTATAGTCATGTGACTGTCATGTGTTCTGTCACAGGTTTCCCAATGTAATTTAGAAGTGTTATGTTAACTAGTCTTCCCACAATGCAAGAGCAAAGTTACTCCTATTATTACCATAAGGCAGAGTCACATTGTAGATGCCTACAGTTTCACCCTACTTTGGTGCTATGGCCATTAGAGTATCGGTCCGAGGGGAAAGATAATTTGTTGGGGGAGCTTCTTTTCACTTGAGCTCTTCCCAATTTAAAATGTTAGCAAGGCTTCTGAAAATAGTGATACTAACTACATACCTTTTGTGTGTTCTACTAAAAGAAAAGAAAAAACCCAGGAGTTCTGTCCACAATAGTGAGGAAGCTTTTCTTCCTTAGAACACCTTGTGTGTTCAAAAGCACAGTATCACAATCTGTACTAGATTTGGTTTCAGACAGAAAAAGTTACTTTTCATAGGCACATCTTTTTGCTTTAGGGCTCGACTCCTGTTCCTGCTGAACTGAGCCAGTATGTAAAATCAGAACTGATATCAGCTCAGTAGGCACCGGAGGACGGGTCCATCAACAATCTGGAACAGCAGCAGCTGTAAAAAACCATTTCCTGCAAACAATACACATTGCTAAGCAAGAAGCATAGAGAAATCACTGGCTAAAACTTTATAAAGCATAGCTTTATAGACTTAAGTTGGTTTAGAACAAACAGCATATTTGTCTCCAACTTTTAGAAAAGCATTGAGATTACATTACAATATGTATAAATTTTTCAGACTTATTGACTGCTTCTTTGCTTGTAGCCAAACCTGACCGTTTACAGTGCATTTCTTACATTCTTGACAGGAAAAGTCTGTTCTTTTCCAAGTCTCTACCATCATTTATGCTCTGCAAGATAGATTTCACACACACTATAAAACTATACCCCAACCCACCGTGTACCTCAGCCAGCAAACTACTTCGCCCCTGGGTAGGTTTACTTTTAAGAAGTTTCCCATCTCACCTTCTCTTCAGGTGCAGAACTTAGCCACTGTGAACAAAGAGGAAATCAATCACTGTTCACCAATCAGCTAAGCTCTGCACCTTGTTAGAGAGGTCTTTGTCTCAGCATAACGAAAGATCAGATGAAGGTCTTCAATGGTGCATTTTCTCTCCTTTTGTTTGATTCTTTTTTGTAGAGGATTCCAATGCATATATAAGATAGGATTCTCATAATAGGAGGCACAGTCATGGTTATGTGGTAATCCCTGGCAATGTGATTTTAATCTTAAATCACAAATCAGCATGCCAGGAACCCAAACAGCCACAACATTAAGGGACACTTGTGTAGTCTCTCTCCTATCACACAATGAGGTTTAAAACAACAATGATTGTAAATCTGATATCTTAAGCACTTTCTGTGACAATATCTTTAAGATCTCATCTTCTTCAGGTAGCTGATTAAAAATTTTTATTTAGATCACCTGTTTCACATGTCAGAACCAAGCTGCTTATAGGACACATGCACTAACTAGCATAGGGAAGTTACACAAAGGCAATCACCAAGGGAGTTATAATAATTTTAACCTTTTTAACCTTACTAAAACTCCCCTAGGTATCTAAGACCCTCTTGGTAGAGAACACCCTATAGTGCAGCAGAGCAAACCATTCTAACTCCATATTTCTGGTCCTTGGTGCTGTTAAAAACATTTGAAACCATTACAAATAGACTCAGATGTTAATAGTGTTTTTTTGTTTGGGGTTCGGTAGGTGGTTCTCAGCCTAGATGATCTGAACATGACACTGCATGCAAACATTCTGTAGTTAGTCTCCTACCAGTTTGAGAAAGCAAGACCCCCCCTGTAACTGCTATGCTGGCACTCTAAGCCTATTCCAAACCCACCACAGTTTTCCTGGCCGGCATAGGCGTGTAGTTACTGTCTATGTACCAGAAGAATGGAGCTATTCATAAATAGCTTGTTTTTATAGCATGTTGAAGGGAACCTCAGCAAGAAAAAGGTTGAGAACCTGTGGACTAGGACATATACAGTGTATATATACCAGGGCCCAGCAGGAGTGGTGGTAGGGGAAACTCAGGGCTCCCCATAGACATAGTTTTACTTCTATTTAGGGGGGCAAAGGCTGGCGGGGCTCAAGCCAGCTCCGCATAGCAGGGTCCAGGGAGGGTGCACCATCTCCACCCCCTGACTCACTCAGGAGACCACCCTGCCTGTCTGGGCTGTGGGGGAACACAAGCAAAAAAATAACTCAAAGGGGGGGGGGGGGACTCAATTCAAAGTTTGAAAACTGCTCAGGGTGCGGGGAGGGGGATAGCTCAGGGCTGTGTGCAGGCAGGGGGGAGCTAGGGGCAGCAACAGGCACATTGGGATGGGGGACACCAGCTTCAGCCCTGCACCACTCCAGCTTTGGGACGGGGACTGCTGCCTTCAGCCCCCTGCCAGTCCTGGCTGGGGTGGAGGGGTTGCCGGCTTCAGCGCTGAGGCTCAGGGCACCAGGTTTGAGCCATGGGGCACTGCAGCCCCCCTGAAAGGGCTCACAGACCCCCAATTGAAAACCACTCTCCTAGTCCATATAAATAAAATAAATGCCACAAACTCAAATGGAGCCTAATTTCAAGCATTGCCTACCTGTACAGGTTTGAAGGGAAGACGAATCAAGGGGTCCTGTTCAATACCAAATACTGAGCAATGTTTTTGCTAACTCGTTGTCTGAATTGTGTTACCACGAATCAACTGTAAAGTTATGTGAACAACCGAGGAAAACAGGCTGTCAGATGGCTTGTATCATTACACAAAAATCTGAGGTATGCTGTACTGGAAAGGATCTTCATACCAAACCTAACTGACTATGGGGTAAACATGCATGTACAAACACCATGAAGTAACCTCAGGGTATTCAAATAGGATGAAAGAAGGGAATATGTCACTATCTATATAGTATTTGGTGTAAAAGGCCAGTTTATATAATGTCTTTACTTGCAATTTTGCTTTTTTTTCCACCCAAGTTTAGTGAGATGACTTCTACTTTTGTCCCTTAGCCACTAATTTCAAGTAGAACCAGAAGCAAATCAAAATAAAGCTATAAAATGTTTATCTTTATGTGACAGTCATTAGCGTGTCTTTATAAACAGGTACTTCCTAGCATAACCAACACTAATTTTAACTTCCTCACACAAAATACTCAAAAGCATGTAAGCCACACTAATTTGAATCGTGCCAGAACCACTCTGGACAACTAGTTTGTAAGTGTATGAGTTCAATGCCTCATGTGGACACAGATTTTGTTAAACAACTCCAGTAATTGCCATCCCCTAGCAAGTTCATATCACGTTTTCTATTTGCAGGTGTGAGTGCAGCCATGTTTAAGAAGTGTTGTAAATGTAGATGTGTCTTAGTACAAAAACCTCTCTCTTCTCCATGCTCCTCAACTAGATCCCTTGTGCATCAATGATCCATTGCTCCACTAATGGTGTGGGGGAAAAAAAAAACATGCAAGAAATTTAATGAGTGATTCTTCGAGCTGAATATCAGCAAATTTTACATTGTGCCAGAGTTTATTTACTGCGCTGTGCATATTCTCTCACAGCAGGTTGAGGATTAAATACTTTAATCAAGAAAAATCACCTCTTCAGAATAACATCTCTGCCACCACTTTGGCTGAGGACACATCCATTTGTTTTTGTGTTGCAGCAAAGCATTTATAGGCAAGTTCCTGTTGTTTTGCATCTTCATTCACCATTAATTCTCCATACAGGTAGACACCCATAGCCTGCAAGAAGAAGAAGAAAACACCCATTCATTCCGTAACCAAATACAGCTAGCTGGCTACTTTTTAAAGACAAACTTGTTTCACATAGCTCCCAACACACCGCATACAGTACCCAATCTCATTTCATGTACAAAGCTATTTTTCCTTTAACAGGTACATATTTTTTTCTCCAAAATACAGTTCTCTGTCTGTCCGTCTCTCTTAGAGACTATTGAATCGGAGGAGGATTGTTGGTGTTTCATTAAATATGTTACCAAAAGAACATTTACACTAGAGATTGATAATCAGCTAGAGTCAGCATCTTATGTCGGGAAAATGCTTTTCTGCTGTTTCTTCCCCTGCTTTTCAGGTTGAAGTCCATGTTCTCGCTCTCTCAGCCACCAACTGAGCTGTTTCCAAATGTCTCATGAGAGGGCAATTTGCCTTTCCTCTAAGATGACAGAAATTTGAGTGGTCTTTAGTTGATTTTCTTTCTCAAATGGGACCTTTCCACATGCAGGGATGGAGAATGGTCACTGGTATGTATCAATTGAAACAATCCATTCTGAGATGCCTACTTAATTTTGTTAACTGAAATCAATTGAAAATGATGGGTTTCTGTTTCAGGCTGGTCTCTTCAAGTGGATACACATACAGCAGTTACAACTCTAGACTAGCAGGAAAAGGCAAAGCTCTCCCTAATGCTGATTTTGAGAGTCTCAATCAGGAAGGAAAATTATGGGATGCAATCTTGGCCTTACTGAAGTCAATGGAACCAAGATTTCACCCTTGGTTACCATATCCTTTTCTGAAGATGCAAATCACTTGAGCTAGATTGACGCTGGTCCTGATATTGCAACCTAACCTGATCACAATGTGTCTACTGACATAAACATGGGCTGCAAATACAAGTGTGGGTTTGAAAACTCACTCCCCGTATGCTGACCAGAGTTTTTACCAATGTCGAGTTAACTCTTGCGGTCATGCCCAAGCGAACAATCCTGATTAGTAAGTGGTGGGTGTATGTTTTCATGCAACGTAACATACCATCTAGTGCCAGAAAGAAGACTAAAGTTACCACTAAAAATATACATTTTAATTTAATATTTCTTGAAACTTTTTTTTCCAAACCAGCTCTAGAAATTATCCTCAGGATTTTACCATCAGAACTGGTCAATTTGGCTAAATTAAAAAGGGTTTGTGGACAGTGTAGTTTGCCTTGGAACTGAAGACCCTAGAGCTTCTCTGTGTTCAGCTCCTTAGCAGGCAGAGTATCCTGGGGGCAGAGTTCCATTCCTTTTCACAGAGAACTGCTAAATATTTGGGTTTTGTTCCAAATCAGAATGAAACCAAATTTTGAAATATCTCTTTTTTGCACAGTTGTAATAATTTCACCCAAATCTCAAACATTAAAATGCAGTAAACACTGGTTTTCTGTTATCCCAAATTGGATTAGTCACATTTGCATTTTTTGCAGACTTTTAAAGTAACAACGTTCTTTCGTGATCAGTAAGGCCAAGAAAGTGCTTTGATTTCACATGTAATCATTCCAGAACTTAGTTGTGCCGCAAACTGTACACCCTGCTGGATTAAATTAAAAAAAGGTTCTCAAAGATAACAGCTTAAAAACTCTGAAGTTATGATTTCAAAAAAATTTTCCTTACAAAGCAGAAAAACATTGATCCTTATCTGGCATAATCACCATTCTAAATATATTGCTGTTCAACTTGGCTTTTAATAGAGAGCTGAAGGATACAGTTGCTTTTTGTTTGCCTACCAGGGGCTGATATGACAGCTTCCATGTATCTGAAATTGCACCCCTTTATATAAGAATTAAAATGTGCATAATGCACAAACATATATTTTAAAAAAAAATCTATGTAAACAGGTTTATCAGAACACATTGTTTGCTGTGGATTTTTGACTAGTTCTCTGGCTTCTCGTGCATATTAAGAGTGTGATCTAGATCTAGAAGATAGTGTTCAGGAGACTAATAAGAGCTGCACTGCTGTAGCAAGACGGAAAGTTGCAATCTATTGTCATGAAAAATACAGCATGTTGTCTGATCAGCCATTAAAAAAAATCTCATATGTTGCAAGTAAAGTTTGAATTGTTATAATTTAGTATATTGAACATAGCAGCACCAATAAGGTCAGAGAGTGAGTGAGTGTGAGGCCTGGTCTACACTAGGGTGGGGGGGTCGAACTACCTTAGTTCGAACTTCTTACCTGTCCAGATGCCGCGGGATCGAAGTCCGCGGCTCCCCCGTCGACTCCGCCACCGCCGTTCGCGGTGGTGGAGTTCCGGAGTCGACGGGAGCGCGTTCGGAGTTCGAACTATCGCGTCTAGATTAGATGCGATAGTTCGAACTCCGAGAAGTCGAATGCTACCCGTCGACCCGGCCGTAAGTATGGACGTACCCTGAGAGTGTGTGTGTGTGTGTGTGATGCATGTACATATTTAAGTTAAAAATTGTGAGTAAAATAAATGTGAGTGATCTTGTCAGAACAACGTGATTTAGGCCCTACTGCATATATGTAATATATACAAGAGTTAGGATTCTTTGACCTCATCAACAACTGAGCAAGAGTTTCACAACTATGGTTAAGCATGTAGTTGAGGCTTAACCTAGTTATAAAACTATGTTCTAGCCTAAATCGGTACCTGAGCTATAACCTGGACTGTTAACTTGATTATAACAAGGTTTTGCTCCATCCACATTCATTGGTCAACCCGTTAACTTGGTTTGGCTGAAACAGAGTTTAAATTGCTTAGCCAGCATTGTTAAACCAGCATCTTTTGCCTAGAAAGACAGGACCTTGGAAACTACTTTTGAATATTATAAAAGCCTGATAGTGTAGGTCTCAGATGCAGATGTCTGACAAATCACAGCTAGAGAGTACCATATATACTTGTTCATTAGCCCGTTTGTTTATAAGCCGACCCCCCCAAGATGGTTAGGTAAAAATAGAAAAAACTGTATGACCCTTTCATAAGCTGACTGTATATTTCAGGGGTTGGCAAACTTTGGCTCCTGGCCCGTTAGGGTAAGCTTCTAGCGGGCCTGAATGTTTTGTTTACCTGGAGCGTTCACAAGCACGGAGCCCCTCAGCTCCCAGTGGCCGTGGTTTGCCGTTCCCATCCAATGGGAGCTGAGGAGCTCAATGCCCGTGAATGCTCCAGGTAAACAAAATGACAATGTATTAGATATTCAATTCAATGATTCCATAGAGTTTAAAATCATCACATTTTGGGGTAGACCCATTTATAAGCCGACCCCCATTCTTTGATGCGTCACTTTTTTACCAAAAATAATCGGCTTATGAACGAGTATATACAGTAAGTTAAAATCAGTTTATACTCTGACACAACACAGGGTGATTATTTAGAAAATGTTAATAAATTAAACTGACCTGATCTTCCTGGAGGAATTTCTCAATGTGAGCATATCTTGTTGTATATTTGTGTTTAACAACAAGCTCACACCACCGATGTCGAACCTTTGGAAAAGGAAAATACATATTAAACATGCATACTGTGTTGGTGTAAATACGCACTTGATACAATGTCACTCAACTTTTTTTAAGTTTTTAAAAGTTTAAAAAAAATTTTCAAGTGTTTTAGAGGAATGGCAGTTTGTGAAACATTTTCAAGTACTTCAGTAGGACTTGCTAATCTTGCTTAAAAATCTATGTGCCCCTAAATATTGACACAAATGAAGTTCCTATTTTTAAGGGCAGATGCTGTTTAGAGCATTGAGTCATGTGCCTCTATAAACCATTAGATCATTAATACTCATCTAACACACTAAAAATAAAATGTGCTTCTATAGTAGGATTTTTGGACTCCACCATATCTGGATAAACAAGCATCTGTAACTGTCAAACCAATCCCAATCATAACTTAAACCTGTTGAATCAGTGAGTCTGTCATTTTCAAAATAACAATTATTCTACAAAACTACTTTTAAAAAGTTACACTTAGCATTAGAATAAATAAATACTTTTTTCCTTTTCTCGTCTAGTTTTACAAAAGAGGAAGTTATTGCTTCAAAGCTCTGGAAGCAGATGTAAGAGACAACTGCATTATTTCCTTTAGGCAAGTGTCTAACCTAGGGGGCATGAGGCTAAAACACATTTTTGTACAAATTGTATCTGGGGGACAAGTGCTGCATCTATCCTGGGATGAAAGGGATAAAAGGTAAATGAGAAAACATGGAATAAAGAATTTACATTTCAGCAAACCAAAGTTTTGCCAATACAGCTTGTCAGAAAGTGTCTAACATCTATTCATACTCAAGTTGCTGATTTGCTGTACTGAATGTACTTCAGTTATTGGCTTATGCAAACTGTAGAGAATAATATTGCTACTAAAATGGGCAATATGGCCATTACAGCTTTCGAATGCAGGTTCTTTACAAAGCGTTGGCATGCTTTACATTTCCTTGCATTTTGATGTCTTTTTGATTTGTTTTTAACCATTCACTTCTGTGGCTTTAAGTGTCATTTTACACTGCATCACGGCTTCTTCAGTTATACTCAATGAGCAGTCAAACATTTTATATTCTATTATTGGCACAGCATTCGCTCAAAAAGAAAGCAGTTAAGTGCATTAAAAACTACTTGTATTACAGCTTGCTTTTACAGCCTTTCAAGGGAGAGGCACTTTAAAACAATCCGTTTTTGCAGTAATAATAAAATGTAAGTAGTTTCAATATTTTTGGCAGGTTGAGTCTAAATTATATAATTATCTACTAATCTAGCACAAATCACGTCTTAAAGATAGATTTACCGATAAAAAACCCAGGGAAAATGAAAGCTGGAAACAGGTCGTTTTTGTGAACAATTTGGAGGTAGAAGAGGATGCTTTAGTCAATTTCAAGTTGATGCAGGCTATTCCTTAAAGCCCTACAATCCCCCCAACTCTTTGTTCACCCTTTACCATTACTACAACAAGGGATACAATTTTGAACTTCTAAGGATTCAGCAGTCAGCCATCATCAGCTTTACATCACAGGGAGGAATTTCAGAGGCTTATATAACTGAATTGACAGTCTCATTAAAATCATTAAGTGCTGAATGGTCACAGGCTTTGGAAAAATTCTCCTGTGTCCTTAATTTCTTCACTGTGTGGCCTCTTCCATAAAATTGCTGGAATGCAACTTCTGACTACAACAAGGGACTTAGGAAACTCAGGGTTGGGGGGGTAAGTGTTCGGGCTCATTTATTAAACTAGTAATAATAAATATATAAAACAATAAAAAGACTAATTGTGTGCTGGGGATGTAGTCTGTTTCTTAAAAGTTACTGCTGACAAGCTAAAAGTATTAGAATCCTACATGTAGCACAAACTCTCTGGCTATATGAAAGAAAAGAGGTTCTTATTGTGATATGTATTTTTTATGTTTGACATACTATATTAACCATGTGGTATATTAGATGTATCTCTTGCTAGTATATACCATATATACTCGTTCATAAGCCGAAGTTTTTTAGTAAAAAAGGGAAGCACTAGAGAAGGGGGTCAGATTATGAACCGGTATAGAGAGGGAGAGGTGGGACACAGCCCCTCCCCCCTACAGCGGGAGCAAGGAGAGGCAGCACAGCCAGAAGGGAAGAGGTGGGGCCAGAGTGTCTCTGCTTCTGGCCATGCTGCTCTCCCCTCAGCCTCTGAAGCAGCTGCAGCTCTGGGGCTGGCAGGCGGTAGCCGTGCTGCTCGGCCGCGCCCCCCAGGTGCTGGAGCACGCTGCGGCTGTGCTGCCCTGCCCAGCCCAGCCCGCTGGAACATGCTGCGGCTGCGCCACACTGCCCAGTTGCCGGAGCAGCTCCAGCCAGGCCAGAGACGTCCTCCCCTGGCCCTCCCCAGATAAGGTAGGAAGGGATGGGATGGGGAGAGTGTGGGAGTCCCAGGCTACAGTTGGGGTCATGTGGGGTGTGGTTACAGGGGTCACTCCCCTGACCCCCAGCTTCTCTCCCCCCCCCCCCCAAAAAAAAATTTCCCCACCAATTGCTGTCCCGGCCCGTCAGGGTAAGCAGCTGCTGCGCCGGGACACTTTGTTTACTTAGGTTTACCTCCCTGCCTGCGGACGCTTGAGGTAAACAAACCATCTCAACCCACCAGCGGCTTATCCTGATGGCCCAGGAGCCAAAGTTTGCTGACCCCTGAATTATAGGGTCAGAGTTATGAACAGGTCATAAACATTTTCCATTTTTATTTATCCATCTGGGGGTTGGGGGGTCGGCTTATAAATGAATCGGCTTATGATCGAGTATATACGATAGTGATCATCAGCCACATCTGAAAAAAAACCTGGAACAATTAAATTGTGTCTGTTTCCTTAGACTATTGCTTCCTACATAGGGTTCTTGCTCTTGGCACTAAGCCTCAGTTAATATATTTAGGGGGGAAAAAAAGAGATTAGCTGAATGAGAATTGGGACAGCACATATTTTTTTTCTTTCTTTCTCAGGATCTGTAGAAATTATGGCAGTTTTCCAAAACTGAGGAGCAAAGAATCACCAATTGGGGTGGAAGCAGCATGTCTGATATCCTCAGATTGCATGTTCACCTCCTATTTTAACAAAGCTGAAAAAGGCACTTTCAGTGCAACAAACTGCAGAAGAACCAGTCATTATTAGCGCTTTTTCAAATACAATATTTCAATCATTCCCATCTGCTTTCTAATCCATCATATGTAGTGAACGCTGGGTGAAGATGGTTTAGCTGCTAGATCAAGTCTTTTTGTGACATGGCACCAAATGTAGTTTGTCCTAAACCACAATTGCAGCTAAGCCATATTCATAAACCAGTTCAGATACACATGCTATCAACACAGCAACAGGTAATTTTTCTAGTAGATATCATGCACTAATCGCTCTCACATTACGATTTTTACGGACACATGAAGGAGAGAAAAAAACCTCCTTCAGTTCCTTGCTTTTCATCCAACACTTAAAGCAGGCACCACGGCTTTCCTGTGTAATTAATGTGTCATATTTCTGGGCACTTTAATGAACATATATAAAAGGAAATATTGAAAACTAAGTAGTTTGTGGTGGGACAGAAGTAACCATACTCTATCCTGTGTAGACTCTTCTGTATCCATCCCTCCGTGGTGCAAAGAAAGAGGGAAAGGGGAAGCAAAGACTCATGGATGAAAATAAGAATTCACTACTCTTTTTCTCATAGTGAGAGCCATGTCAGACTCTCCCTTCTTGCTCTACACATTTCTCCGTGCTCTTCTGCATAGCTCAGAGAGATGCACCGTATGTTTTTTTGGCTAGTTATATCATATTCAGCACAAACTGAACCTGAAAAGTAATTTATAGCAACTCTTCCTGTTGCTGCTGGCAGAGTTGATTGTGCTTTACTTTGTCTGGCTCTTATGTACTCCAGCTCTGAAATAACACCTGTAACTATGCACAAACACTGGGTCTGGGTTTGGCAGCTGCAGGACCTACAAGCCAAACTCTGGACTCTAATTGATTTTTTCAGCCTCAGAATCTAAGTTTATGGTTGTCCTTTTGACTGTCTCAACCTCTGCCTGATGCTCAGGAGGAGGAAGGAAAAGTGATTTGGGGGATGTAGAACTGTCTGCAGGTCTTGTGGGAGGTCAGGTTCCTGATGGATCATCTTGCGCTACTAAAAATGTTCTTCCCTTCCAATTGATATTATGGATTATGCTGAAGTGACTACCAATTTTCCATTCAATAGCTGAAAATTTCCTGTAAATATATATGAACTTTGCAACACATTCCACAATTTTGTCAGCACAATTTGGGTTCATGGACTGTTGCAGATATGTAATTTGAAAACATGCCATTTCAATTTAGTAATCAAAGGAAGTTATCAGAGTGGAGGGTTATTTTGTTTTGTTTTGCTATCCTTAAGACCAAGAGTCTTAAATGGATGCTGCTGTCAGGTTGCATTTAGCCCCAAATTTAAAGCTTTGTTTAAAAAAAAAAGAGAGAGAGAGAGAGCTTACAAAAACAAAGACCAATAAAAATGTTCATTTAAAAAAAAAATTCTAAAGATGTAGACAAATGGATAATGCCCTGCAGTGCTGTTCACAACCCAAACACTGCAGCATTTTGCTAGTACAAATGAACTTGAAAATAAAACTGACTAGAAATCAGTGACACTAGTTTCTTTTCAAACCCATAAAAAAGTAAAAAAGTAAAAAATAGCTTATTAATATAAAAATAAATTCTTAAATCTATTACTAATATAAATATAGTAAGAAAATTAGTTTTTACAAACATGAGCCAACTTTTAAATGGATGCTTAAAGCTGGGATAGTAAATCCATATTTAAGTGCCCTGATTTTCAAGAATGCTGATTGCCCAGCAGCTTCCCAATGACATCTTTAGTTTGAAGACAACATTTTTAGACCATCTCAAACAGTCCTTGAAGTGAAGCAATCACTTTTAGTATTTGAAACCCACCTACCCTCCAAATTATTACAAAAATCAAACAATGGCCAGACAGGCATAGTTAAAATACACATAAGCTTATACAATATATTGTAATGATTGAGGTCACTGAAAGCCTCCATCATACACATGCAAACAAGGAAACATACATGCAGAAAATATTTTACCTCTGAGGCTTGCAAATAAGATTTAGAAAGCAAGTAATTTAGACCATGCATTTTATTAAAAACAAAAAAAAATCTAAAAAGTTTGTATTAAGCCTTTGGTCTGCAGAATGGAGACTAGCTTCGGGGGAAAAGAGTAAATATTGCTAATAGCTGGATCCAATTAAAAAAGCTCCAGGAGACAACAAATCTAAATATCAGAACAAAAACATGTTTTGAGACCCTAGAAAATAGAGGTTTTTTTAAACCTGAGTACACTTAGTAAGTATTATAGTCCAACTGAAGTTCCAAACAGAACATATCTTTAAGTCTTTTTGGTCCAAGTTATTTACCAACCATGTGTTCAACTACACTATTGAAACTAAATGCATGTAATATGAAAAGTTAATCAAAACTATAAATACTACAGTAACTAACCACAGATAAGTCCATTGTAAATATAATGGACAACAGGAGCTAGAGATTCTTTGCAGACTTCAGTCTTCTTGCAGAAGGAGAAATACAAAGAAACTTTTGCAACTAATCAAACAATGGATTATTTTTAATTAATGAGGAGGAAGCTGAATATCTCTGGAGCCCCGGAATGCTGGCCTGTTGATTAGATCATCACAGATTTCTTCCATCTGAAATTATTTATTTCCTTTCAGCATAATTCTCTCTTCCTAGCTCCTCATAAATTGGATTCAGCTCTACTATCTATAATTAGGGAACACTGCTGAGTGCCGCAGACTAACATTTTGGATTTAAAAGTAGTTTTTACCATTGGTTAGGGCAGAAAACATCTGGCTTAGAAAACTGCCCACACTTTGCCCCATTATTGTAACAAAATATTTTTAACGATTTACTGATTTTTTCTATATTCTTTGTACTCACTTAAATTTTAAAATATCTGAGATGGCTGGTATTTTAAATTAAAATTAAGTAGTTGCACCCACTCACTAGGTTTCATGCTGTAAGGTTTGGGTTTTTCAAATGAACGTTAGTATTTGGTACTCAGACTCGGGGTTTTTAGCATGCAAATCCCATTTCAGTAGAAATGTACTCCTCAGTAAGGTTTTCAGCGATGCTGAATCAGCTCTGAACGAGGTGGTGTTGATAATAATGTACGGATCATGTGTGCGCTAAAATTGCATTGACAGCGTATCAGCTCAGCAATGTGCTAAAATATTCTTACTAGACAAAATCCTATTAAATGCAAACAGAATGTATTCATCATTCTTTTGTCGGTGATTCTGCAGTTGGAGAATACTACATGTGCCAGAGTTTGTCATTAAGAAGTACAAGCAGGAAACTACCTAGCAGTTTCAGTCATTGTGTATTTTGCCTTCCTTATGGTGTCAAAGCTTTCACTGCAAGTAAGTGATGAAGTTAAAACATGTAATTCTGTAATCCCCATATGTCCTTTCAGTCTGCCTATTCTCTCTGCGTTTCATTAAATTCTGACATACAACAGGACATGACTGCAATGCTTTTGTTCATCTTTCATTAGACACAGATAAAGTGATGATAGGCTAGTGATATATAGCAAGCTCAGAGAAGAACGGGGCAAAAAACCAGTACAAACACTGATTAGTGCAGCAGCTTCAACAACTGTGGGAAGAGAGTCCCCCTCTATGCATGAAGGCTTTTCCCATTGTGTTTCCATTTATGGTGCCATAATCTCCCTCACATGGAGCAAGGCTTCTATACCACAATGCCTGTGATATAACACAGCATGCAAACTGAAAAACGTTTTTTAAAAATAAACTTTAGTTAAAAACAAATACTTGAACCAACATGTACTTGAACCAAATGCTTTCCTTCCTCTCTCATTTTCAGTCTTGCTCATTCAGGATGTTTGTGTGTAAGTGGCAACAGGCTGGAGATGGCTGAAAAGATGTAATCCGCTCCACCTTTTACAGCTGTTTTGGAAATATTTGTTTAATCTTGTTTTGCTGTGGTGCCACTGGCTTTTGGAGTCACTTCTACATAGTGGTTACCTTCGTGCACCACTGCAGACCAAAGACTTCCTCTGCTCCCACACATCACATTGCAGAGTAGGGGCAAGAACCATGCCCCACTTAGCCAATGGAGAATGACAAAATCTACATCTCCCCCTCTGATTTTACTACTATGGCTGAAACTGCCCAGGGCTCAATTTCTCAGCCATAGTAAGTCTGACCATGAACCTATAACTCATCACCTGTAACTCATCAGCTATGATGTGATGTCTCCAACATCTGAATCAAGTATATGCATGCTGTAGTGGGACAGATTATATCTGAAGCAGGTACACACTGTCTAATTCTCTAGCATATGGAGTAATGCCCATAACGCTTAAACTGCCAAAAAAAATAATTTAAAAGTGTTGCTGTAGCCATGGTGGTCCCACGCTATTACAGAGACAAGGTGGGTGAGGTAATATATTTTATTTGACCAACCCCTGTTGGCAAAAGAGACAAGCTTTCAAGCTACACAGAGATCTTCTCCAGGTCTAGGAAAGGTACTCAGAGTATTACAGCTAAATACAAAGTGGAATCGGCAACTGACACCACCTACTATAAAGAAATCAAAGACGACCCCACACTGCGGTTCACTCAAGAATTTAAGGATATTATCAAATCTTTGCCCAAACAAATCGAAATACAAGCTCATGCCCCAAGAAGCCACCCCAGGAATCTTCTACACATTTCCCAAGATACATAAACAAGGAGAGCCAGGCAGGCCCATCATATCACGCCACAACTATCTTACTGAAAGAATATCAGAACTCATAGAAACCATCCTCGAACCACTCACCACACAAAGGGCCATCTTCCTCCAGGCCATAACCGACCTCCTCCAGAAACTCTGCAACATTAACAACCTCCCTCAGAACACCATCCTTGTCTCCCTATACAACAACATCCCTCACAGTGATGAATAGCTGCCTGTCTCAAATACCTACAAGACAATGGACAACATTCAGATATCCCCCGCAAACACATCCATTTCATCCTCACCCATAACAATTTTACTTTCAACAACAAACACTTTCTCCAAATTATGGGACCAGCCATGGGTAGTAGGATGGCTCCCTAATACATCAACTTCTTCGTGGGCCACCTTGAGGAAGAATTTCTGAAATCAGTGATATACCTGAGATACAGCGATAATATTTTCATTCTCTCGACAGATTACCTCAAATTCCACTACAACTTCGATGACCATTACCCATCCACCAAACTCTCTCTAGGACAGTCCTGCGCCAGCATCAACTTCCTGGACACCACAATGAGCTTCAACAATGGAACCCTACAGACAACTATATACAAGAAACCCCTGGATCACCACACTTATATTCACAGATCCAGTAACAAGAAGTATGTTATCTACAGCTAGGCCCTTAGATACCACAGAATATGCTCCTGAACACACTCAAAATCGCCTTCACCAAAATAGGACACTCTACCAGAGAAGTAGATCACATCATGGAATGGGTGACCCAAATACCCCAAGAGAATATGCTTCAATACAGGGGGGGAAAACCTTCAACTGCACACCCCTAGTTGTCACCTACCACCCCACACTAGAACCTACAGAGTATAATTAAACAATTACAACCCATACTAGATGGGCACCACATCCTGAAAGAAAAATCTTTCCCCGTTTCTGGCTTCAAACAACTCACCAACCTCATCATCAGAAGCAAGCTCCTCATACACCAAGACCCACCAACTCAAAGCAGCATCAGACCCTACCAATACAACAGGTGCAAAACCTGTTGACATATTTCCACTGCTACAATGATCAGTACCCCCACAACACACTTTTGAAGATCTATGGGTCCTACACATGCCTATCATATTCGGTGTACATTGTTTAGTGCACTAGATACCCCAATGACAACTATGTTGGCAAACCCAGACACTCACTATGCTCTCAAATGAACTCACACAGAAAAATGATAAGACAAAAACACCATATCACCAGTGGCTGAACACTTTTCATAAAATGATCACTCCATACCTGACCTCTCAGTCCTCATCCTCAAAGTAAACCTGCACACCACCTTCATAAGATGAGCCTGAGAGCTTAAATTCATAATTTTGCTAGACACTAAAAATAATAGTCTTAATAAAGAGACTGGATTTATGGCTTCTGTAAGCCACTGGCCCCCCTTTTTTGTCCTATGACTACAGGGGTGTTAACTGGCTACTTCACCTTGAATGGTTCCTTAGAATATGTGTTAACTATTTTATGCTAAACATTCTGTTTCACCTTGTATTTAGCTGTGACACAACTACCTTTCCCTGACCTGAAGAACATGTGTAGCTTGAAAGCCTGTCTCTTTCACCAACAGAAGTTGGCCCAATGAAGATATTATATTACCCACCATGTTCTCTCTAATTATTATTCAAGTTTTTAAAAACTGCAAATAGAAGAAGTTTTATGTTCCATTCAATAAAGAGAAAACAACTTTAAGTACCAACTGACCAGCACGTCATCCCTTTGGTTACACCAATGTATAGGTTTGATGACTAGGTAGTATCAGTATCTAAAAATACCTTCTTTCACCTCCACTTTGCTAGGAAACTTTGTCCCTTCCTCCCAGACAAGCAACTTTGTCCATGAATGTGTCACCTCTGGCTTCATTACTATAATTCACTGAATTGGAAGTGAAACATGAAGAGGATGCACAAGCTGTAGTCAATAAAGAATGTGGCTGCCTATTTCATGTCCCTCCACTGGCTCCTAGTTTAAGACTTGAGTCCTAATTTTCAAAACAGGGAATGCATCAAGCCCCAACTATATTAAAAATCAAATTCTGATCTATGAACCAACGTGACAACTGTGCTCCTCTGGTACAATGTAAATCACAAAGTCCAGGACAAAGCATCAGAGAGACCAAGGGGACCAAGCCTTTTCAATCATGAGGATCTGGCTATGGAACAATCTCTAGAAGAGATCAGGTGAATCCAGAGTCTAACCCTTAGGAAATGCTACAAAACTTTCCTCTTCCACAAGAATTTCCACTGCAAGAATGACACACTCAACATGGTCACCCCCTTCCATCTCATAACCCTACCAAACAAAATAAAATAAAATAATAAAAATCAAATACTCTACTCCACTTCAAAAAAGGAAAGCCAGAAACTAGCCTGGAGCAGCAAACCGCGGCCAGTGGGAGCTGCGATCGGCCGGACCTGTGGACACGGAAGGTAAACAAACCGGCCCGGCCGCTACTTCCAGCAGCTCCCATTGGCCTGGAGCAGCAAACTGTGGCCAGTGGGAGCCACGATCAGCCGGACCTGCGGATGCGGCAGGTAAACAAACTGGCCCAGCTCACCAGGGGCTTTCCCTATACAAGCGGCATCCCAAGTTTGGGAAACTGTCCTAAAGGATCAAACAGGAAAGTGTTCCAGATGAATGAACTGCCGATCATGGGAGGAAAAGTCTTGTTTCTCACAGTAGTATGAAAATAATGCATTATACAGGGATTTTCTCCTCAGAAAGGTAAGTACCCCTCTACCTCGATATAACGCTGTCCTCAGGAGCCAAAAAATCTTACCGCGTTATAGGTGAAACCACGTTATATTGAACTTGATTTGATCCGCAGGAGCGCGCAGCCCCGCGCCCCCCGGAGCGCTGCTTTACCGCGTTATATCCAAATTTGTGTTATATCGGGTGGCGTTATAATGGGGTAGAGGTGTACCATATATTCCATCGAAGATAAACATGTTTCAATTCCACTTAAAAGAAAAATCTACACACAACCCACTCTCCTGACTGTAACTGTTCAGACACTCTGCAGGCTGCTTGGTCATGCCCATCAACAAGGGATCCATATGCCTTAGTCATTGCTTTTTCAGAACCCCTTTTGGGAGCAGGAGTGGACTTTACCAATTTTGGCATCCTGAAGGTTTGCTAGTCTCTAAAATCCAGAAGAAACTGGATCTGAATCGGACCAAGTTGTACTGACATTACCACAGCTGGATAGTGTTTGCCAACAGTGGTGCCTTTTTAATATGCACTTTCCTACTAGGAATTGGACAACCTCAACTGAGCTGAGTGGCCAGAGTGAATGGCCTATGGAGGCTGAACTAAGCTAGGGATGGTTCCTCTGACTTAAGGCGGAGGCATATCAGTAGGACTGTACAGAGAAGCTTGCTCTCTCACTGTCCAGGTTTGTGTCTGGTTGACAGAGGACTTCAGTGTCCAAGCATGTCAATGTGACACCTCTCACATACACACACCTTAAGGAAATCAACCTTAAGGGAAATATGACTTATGCTGTAAACTCAGTAGACGCATACACCCTGTACTGAAGTAAGAACAACAGGGTTTTATTCAGAGGTTTCCAGTTTTGCATCGCTCACTCACTCACACTTGATATTTCCAAAGACTCTTACCCCAGGTAGAATACAGCATCACAACCCTACCATTTTATCTCTTGGACAGAGAAAGAAATGTAGCAAAACCGTAGTGGGGACAAAACTGTACCCACATATTAGGAAGTTAGTCAGTTACTAAGCAATAGGGAGTAGGGTTTGATCTGACTCATTCTATCTAGATCTTATGTTCTTTGAGTGTGACAGAGTTTCCTGCTCTGTGGTATTGTCCAGAGATAACCAGGATCTACAGTCAACATTTAAAGAAATGAAAAAGCACAAAGCAAGCCATCGAGCATTAAAAATAGTAACTGTGAATAAAATTTATCTTTAGAAATTGCTCCAAGTAAAGAGTTGTGTCAATTACTGCATTAAGAGGGTGTTCCATTAAAAGCACAAATACAGCTACAGTCTTAAGCTGCAACAATCAGGAAACACAAATCCAGACTGTTGAAGGCACTTGTTTGTTTGTGTTTTTAACCACTACATCCTCCTTAACATCCTGGCAAATGTGTAAGGGCCATCACATATATACAAACCTTTCAGATTTATGACAAGGCCAGGCAGTTTGTATTACAGCACTACTTCTTCCTTGACTGCCCCACAGCATTGTATAAACAGTCAAATATAGCAAAAGCACCTAATTACAAAACAAAACAAAAAAACAGTCATCTCCTCATATGGCAGGTTTTAGAAAAATGGAACTAAGCACCAACCATCTCTTTCTTTGCTGCTTTAGATAAAGAACAAATAGAAAACAATTCCATAATAAGAGCGCAAAACAATTAAAAAAATAGTGGATGAGAAGTGGATGACATAGTATAATGCGCCAATAAGGCGCCTGGAACATTTCACTAATGCCACCCAGCAGCAAATGAAATCACTTGGAACAAACATGCACAGCTGTTGGCTCTTTGAGCTGTTAGGGAATGAGGGAGGGCTGCTGATTGGGGAAATGCTATTTTGAGCACCCAATAAATCTTGCACTCTAAAAATGTTCCTAGGACAGGTAATGCTGATTCCAGGATTTTGTGTACTTCTCAAGTGGCAGGAAAAGCCCCCATATTTTTCATGCGGCAACAAAACAAGCCCAAATAATAGCTACTGGTGTTGAGTTAGATTATCCTTTGGGCAAGCTTACAAATTCATCCCAGCACATCAATTCCGCTGTGGCAGATACGAGAGCCAGTAAACCCAAGGGACATTTCCATTGTCATTATTGGAAGCCTTTTTCTTCATCCTGTTCCAATTCTCTTGCCTCACACCCAGCTCTGCAATGTCCTGAGCCTCATCTTTGGAAAGTGAAGGGTGTATTATCAGAAACCACCCTTTCAATTTTCTTTTCCCACTCACTGCAGCCTCCAGAAGATCATAAACTCCATTGATTTCAATTGGAATTACATCAGGGATTAATTTGGTCCTGTATGTTTAAATACAGACTAAAACAGAAAACTGCTTTAATCTAACGGATCTAAATTTAAACACCAGATTTTATTTTGCCTCCCGTTTTAAAAAGAGAAAGAAAATGTAGGCAATATGGGCATTAGTACAAACTGCATATTCCCCTCCTCTGCCTCAATTCAATGTGTGGATCTCATCTCTAGAAGACACTGGCTCAGTACAAGTGTTGTATAGATATTTCCCCAGTTATATGCAATGATACAATACAAAACATTCCAGTGTTTTGCTCTGCAGTCCAATATGACCTTAGACCAGTTAAGACAGGTAGGAACTGGGACTTCTTGTCCTTAAAGCAGGCTGTGCGGAGGTATTTGCAACCTGATGACAGAAACCTGCAAGTTTTATATATAGTATTAAAAAGTACATATGTATGGTGCAGAGGGCTACTGAACCATTTTTGCCAAAGCCCCAAGCATGCTCAGAGACAGAGTTAGTTGGTGAACTATTCTGAAAAGAAAGCATGCTAATTCCCTCTTTCGTTAGTATAGCAACATGGTCTGACCCTTCCTGACCAATTCCCATTCTCCAAGAAGTTTTACAATATACTGTACAGAGCTTTATTCCATAAGAGTGCTTTCTAACAATGCTCAATGACAACCTTCAAGACAGCTGGATAATAGAGCACAAGAATGGGCTTAACTTAATCACCGGGAGGAAGTAGAGAGAGAGATATTGTGTTGTAGTTCATCTGTACTTTTACATCTGCCAGTATTTTATGATTTAGGAAAGACCAATGGGCTGAAATTATTTTGTTCTAAACATAATTCTCACTATTTTTAGGGCACCAAACACCTTGTATGGTTTATATTAGCGTGACTGGATCTCTGTCAGTGAAATAGGATGCCACCAATTTATGGCCGTGGTTTCATAGGCAGACTTCATGTACAGTGAAGCAGTTGTATAAAAATGGCAATATGCCACCCACATGACGTATGATATTATAATCTTAACTCATTACACTCACATTTTCTGCAAAAACAATTACAGTCTCGCCCCTCTCTCTTCTCCCCAAAATCTACCACCTTATGATCTCAAAATAAAGGGGAAGAGTTATGAGCTGAATAGCATTTCAACCAATTTGCTGAAGCAAGAAAAACTAACAAAACAATTTCCATCTGCCACGCAGGCAGCATACATTACAAAAAAGTAAGCCAGTTCTGTAGGCAGGAAGGACAGAAAAACAAACTCTCCAGTGAAGGTAGTGGGGAAATGTAGCATAAAACTGTTAGTTTCATCTAAATTCCACTTTTTGTATCACCAAGTCTACCATAATTAACCAGGACATAAAATACAGTTCTAGATGGATCAGTTCAGCATCAAATAGAACTGACAGAATCCCACCTATCCACTCCCCCTGTTCTGTAGCATACCTAAATGGTTTTGTAGACAGATCTCTCTGTCTCATCACCTTTGTTATTGCTCTGTAGACTTGTTTCCACGGCCTCTGGTCTTTTGGTTTTATAGACCATCCCTGTCCCTATCTAGAATAACGAACCACGAAAGCTAATTGTGGAAATAGCTTAATAAGAAGACTGCTTATTACTGATTACCAGCGTTTGTGACACACAGCTGTGAGCTTTTTCTACTGTCTCAATTAGGGTTGCCAACTTTCTAATTCCAGAAAACCAAACACTTTTGCTCCGCCGCTTCCCTGAGGACATGCCCCTGCCCATAGGCGCTGACTCTGTGGGTGCTCTGGGGCTGGAGCACCCACAGGGAATATTTGGTGGGTGCTCTGCACCCACCGGCAGCTAAGCTCCACGCCTCGCCCACCTCATCTCTGCCTCCTTCCTGGAGTGCGCCATGTCCCTGCTTCTCCCCCAGCACTTGCTGCCACAAAACAGCTGTTTCGCGGCGCAACAAGCTGTGGGAGTGAGCGGGGAGAGAAGCGGGAACGTGGCACACTCAGGGGAAGAGAAGAGGCAAGGCCATGGCACGGATTTGGGGAAGGAGTCCAATAGAGGCAGGGACTTTGGGGAAGGAGTTGGAATGGGGTAGGGGTGGGGCAGGGGGGTCAAGCACCCTCCGGCGCCAGGAGAAGTTGGTGCCTATGCCCCTGCCCCGCCCCTTCCCAAGGCCCCACCCCCCCACTCACTCTGTCGCTTGCTCTCCCCCACCCTCTCTCACGTGCTCATTTTAACTACAAGGCCCAAACAGGCATATTTATTGTTTTGACAGATATATTATGCTAATTTCAGGTTTTATTCGTTATAGGATGCTACAGCTGGCAGCAAAATAGTCAAAAAAGGGTAATTTTTAAAAAAATGAAATTTCGCAAAGGTTTTCATGATTCTTTCCCTCCCCTCTTCCCATTTTTCGTAACCAGCTCCATGTTGTTTGTTCATTAAAGTTATTGTAATTTTATGTGTGGAATTAGGACCATACATTATCACAGCTGATAATTAAAGTCCCAATCCTGAAGCCCAAATACAAATCCATAGAGCACAACCACAGAAATGCACACCTGTCCAGATACCTGTATAAATAAATCTGTAGAAACTGACTCCCATGGAGGTGCGGGGGGCTGTGACTGACGGGGAGGGATGCAGTGAGGGGGATAGGGGTGCAGCCCCATTCCCAGCACTCGGAGACGGAGATAAACATACCTCAAACTCCTGGGTGCCGGTGATGGGGCAACAAACAGTCCGCGTTCTCCGCAGGGCATGCACCGCAGCTCGAGCCCAGCCATGCGAGGAGAAGAGGGCCGGGCAGCAGCGGAAGAGGCGTGCTACACAACCCCTCAACAGCTGCCCACTGAGTGCTCATGCACCACACTCACACTAGTTCCTCCCCTGCCCTGACCCAGCCAATGGGAGCTGTGCTTCTGGGTGAGGGATGGGGCAGCACGCAGACCCCGCCTGGCAGCCCCTAAGGCTAGGACCAGACATGCTGACTGCTTCTGACCTGAGAGCTGCGTGGTGTGGTGGCTAGCAGGGAGCCTGCCAGACCCACTGCGTCTCGCAATGGCGCTGCCAACCGAACAGTCAATGGCTTGGTCGGGTGCTGACTCGAGCTACTAGAATCCCTTTTTGACCAGGTGTTCTGGTCCAAAACCAGACACCTGGTCATCCTAGTGTCAATATGCTTGTGACTAAATTATTCAAATTCTTGTAGTGAAACTTCTAAACTAGGTTTTCTCAGCCTACATAAGCATATCAATAGAGACACTGTCAAGGTTATTAGGGTTTAAAAAATGTTAACTGACCTTGGGCAGTGGGTGCACCTGGAAAGTCCCAGCTTCTGCACAACAAAAGTAGGTTTGTTGTTTTTCCCTCTCCTTTCAAGCCAATCTATCCTTTCTTCCCAAATTTTAAACACAATGGCTGATACATAAACATAATACTCTCTAAGGAAAAGCAAGCCCATGCATGCATACAGGCTAGATGATATTTATTATTAGGCTAACAGTCTCAAAGAATTATGAGACTTCAGCCATTTGTAAAGCAGAAACAGAGCAATAAAGTGATGGCCCATTGTTCTGTGACTACAAATAAAAGGCAATTGTATGCAGGAAACAATTAACCAATGAAGAAAAAATTGCTTTTTCTGTGGTTTGGTTACTACCAACACAGACTATAGATTTCTTTATAGCAACTTCCTCAAAAACAGGAGAGGGGGAACCCCACATAACCAAAGCTAACAATGCTATGAGAGAAAAGAAAGGGAATACGATTGGGTTAGGGGAGCTAATAAGGAACAAACAGTCCCCAAAATATCCCTTAAGCCTGAAGCACGGTTAGGAGACTGCAGCTTTATGTGCCCTACAACTAAATTCTGCAATGCTCATCTGCAAAGTCACCAATGCTTAGAATATATGTCTAGGGAGCACAGGTAGCTCTCTCTATAATTCTGTCAGCCGAAGCCTCAGCCCAGAAGGAGAATACGACATAAGTAGAGCTAAAGGGAACAAAAGATTTTGGCCATACTGGAAGCCTCTTGGATGCTGTATTCAATCCACCTACACAGTCCACACTGAGCTGCTTCATTTCCTTGTTTGGGGGCTTATAACAAAACAGCTTCTGACCCCCAGTTCAGGGGTCTGTAAAATCATGTCTATCGTATGTGCCAGGATATCCATTTGTGTATGCAAACTAGAGCATGCAACCACAAGTACTGTGGAATTAATAAGACCTACTAAAAACTTTGGCCATAAACTTCTAAGGATCTAACCTAAGCCTTTAAAAAACCTAGAAAAATTGTTTTTCTATGTAAAATGAGCTTTTCATTATGCTATTTTTTTTCAGTGTCTACTTCTGGTATCAAGTATCAGAGGGGTAGCCGTGTTAGTCTGGATCTGTAAAAGCAGCAAAGAATCCTGTGGCACCTTATAGACTAACAGACGTTTTGCAGCATAAGCTTTCGTTGGTGAATACCCACTTCGGGTATATCCCCTTGCATCCGACGAAGTGGGTATTCACCCACGAAAGCTCATGCTGCAAAACGTCTGTTAGTCTATAAGGTGCCACAGGATTCTTTGCTGCTTTTACTTCTTGTCGAAAATGTTGATATTTTTGTCAAAAACTGAATCCCCTGTTGGGTTGCCTCATGGGAGTTATAGTTTCATGCCCTTATGTCCCCATACTCCTCTATGGGCTGGACTCCCCTGCTGGACTTCATCTCCCCTGATACACCACAGGCAGTCATTAGACATGTACTCTGACCAAGGACTACCTTATCACCTTGCAGGAAGCAACATGGCAAGAAGAGAGGGAAGGAGAGACGGCAGAATAATTCTTCTATGTAATTGGCTCTCAGCTAAGTAACTTCAAGGAGGCGCTACATTGGGACAGCTGAATCACTGAAAGATGCTGATGAAAAAAAGCTTAGAATGTAGAAGATACTACAACTCTCTGAAATTGTTTTTAAAGATGTATTTTACATGTTCATTTCATACATTTCATATTACTCCACTTAATACCTGGAAAACAAACGTACAGGTTTGTGATTACTGTGCCTTCTCCAAATGTCCCTATGTTTAAACTGTACATGGAAATATTATTGCAATGAAATCATTATTCACTGTAAATGTGCACTACACAAATAGAAGGGATAGACTGTTAGTACAGTTAAGCAAGCATCCTAGACCATGTGAGGTCTTAGACAGGGTAACGTGACATGTGAGTACTGATAGTCCCACTAGACCAGCAGTGTCCCACATCTGGCCCTGGAGACAGTGTCCAACAATGGCAGCCAAGGGCAATTGTGTTATGCATATCTGATTATGAAATGACAACATATTCCCTAACTGGTGTTTAAATCAGCCCATTCCTGTGGAGCAGGTAAGGGGCGCTGCCTCCCACTGTTGTCCCTGCAGCCTCTGGAATAGCTCCTTGTGAGCTGGGAGTACTCTGGGCAGCTGCTTTCTCTTTCCTGTTGCAGCTGCTCAGCACCCTCCTGTCCTGCAGGGAGGAGTGTAGCTCTGGTAGCTCCCTTGCTTGCTTACCAACTGGGCTGTGGCAGCCCAGTGAGAGCAAGGCAGGAGCTTGGCTGGTCATGCGGGCGGAGGGGAGGCGGGGGGGTGGAGGTGGGAAGAGAAGCTGAGAACTATCAATTACTTACAGCTTCCTCGATACTCTGCCCCTGCACAGTTTAGTGCAGCCTACGTCTTGCTCTAGCTGTTGCCAAACAGCTACAGTCCCTTAGGGACTATAAACGAGCTGGAGATTACTGAAGTACAGTTCACTCCAGCACGGACATTTCCTACCCCCAATGTGCCCCCTGAGAAGCTATAAGGAGGGAGACATAGGAGCCAGTTATGTTAGCTCCGTGTCACATGCGGACTTTCCCTGCTGGGGATTCCTGGCGTATGGGACTTGTGGGTGGCACCTGCTCCTTTTGAGTTGCCCAAGTGGCACAAAAGGGAACAGAACAAGGCAGATAATCTGGCCCCTTGGTCCTTGTGAAATCATGTTTGACCCTAAGGCTGAAAACCCTGGACACCCAAGTGCTGCACAGTGGGGAGGTGAGAACAATACAGCACAAGGGAATGACCCATTTCATAGCAGTTTGTATCTCACAGGAACATACCTAGACATAATACTGGAGGTTTTTAACAATAGGTTAGAGAAACACCTCTCAGGCGTGGTCAAGTTATTACTTAATCCTGCCTTGAGTGCAGGGGACTGGACTGCACTGAGGTCCCTTCCAGTCCCACACTTCTCTGATTCCATACAGTGCAGTGTGCAAGTGCAGGTATGTTTAGAAGAGAAACACTGGCTGGAACAGAAAGCATGTTCAACTGGAAGGAGAAAGGTTAATGCTTCACAAATGTGTATAAAGGCTTCAAGAAACAGAAGTTGGAAGGAATGATCTGCACTGTACTCATATATGGTGAAAGGCCGAGCAATAATCAGTTCACCTGCAATGTTTCTGAAATTCAGAAAAGAGATTTACATCTCCAATGAGATATATGACAGGGAAGTCTGTATCATACATGTGAGTGAGCTACAGAGTAGTTCAGGGCCAAAACAGGCTTAATACATGCTCACCCAATCTCCATACATACTAGACTCGAGACCTTATTGTACAATATATTCCCTTTCTGCTTCTGTACTGGTCTCAGTGTTATGTTGATGCTGCTGTGTTGAAGTATCAAAGCAGCAATCTTTATAAAGAGCACCAAAGTAAGAGAGAGAGACTGAGAAAAATGTGTCTTATCTCAATCTGCCCAGAGTGATGAAAGCTGCCAGAGGCATTTTGTCTTCTCTGTTCTCCTCCTTACCCATCTCTCCACACAGCTGACTGAGGTGAGATTATTTAGACTCCTTGCCTCCCCCAAAATTAGCAATACAAAATCTGAAATGGATACAAACATACACACTAAAAACACACGCCCGAGTGATATAAATTTCACTGGCATAAGCGCTTTGTGTATACAGTGCTGTGTCGGTGGGAGATGCTCTCCTGCCGAAATAGCTACCAGTGCTCATTGAGCTGGTTTTATTATGTCAGCAGGAGAGCTCTCTCCCATAAGCATAACGTGGCTACATGAGCGCTCTTACAGCGGCTGTGCTGCTGTAAACTTGTAAGTGTAGATATGGCTTTAGTTTACTAGCAGGAGAAATTAATATATGTTTATATTCCTTCTGTTGCTAGAGTGAGGTCACTTTGCTACCTACAGTACTAAGAAAAGTGTACTGGATATTCCATTGACAATTTCTGCTAATAGTAGGATCCATGTGCCATGCCTGTTTTAAAGAATTATACCAGTTTAGCACACTGTTGGTCTGATCATGGCTAATCTCCAGCACAAGAATTAATGTAACTGGAAATAATTACTTCTTAATAATGAAGAAGTTAGTGTACTTTACTGAACTGTCTGCTGCTAGCCAGGAAATGACAATGTTCTATATACAAAAAAGTTCCTTAATAAAAACTGTGACACTAACAGCTTTCATTTTACTTCTATGCCTTCAATTTTGAATGCTTACATTTCTAATACATTTTGAAGTTTTGTTAATAAAAGTAATGGAGATCCTGTAACTATGTAGGTTTATCTATAACAGATTAATGTCCCAGCTAATCAAACTTAGACACTAACAGCTCAGCTAAAAGCTTGGATTGGAATCCTGCAATTCTATATCCCAGTGTCTTTATAAAGAAACTCTGCTCTGCACTTACTGTAGTTTGAAACATGAAAGGTCCCGTCCTTAGGTATGTGACAGTGTGTTAACTAACATTCCCTTTAAAGGACTGTACATGTCTCTGATCTGCTGACTGGTAAAACTCTAATGGTAATGTTATCTTAGTTGTACTTCTTAAAGGTCTCTTAAGCCCTTGGTTTCACCTTGTATAATAAAACAGAGATTATGCTTCTTTTGTTGAGGTCATAATTTTGTTGCAAAGAGAGAAAAAATATGAAAGATCACTGGTGTGCAGTTAAGTAAAACTACAAAAAATCCTTGAATTTATGTAGTTTAAGGAGGAAAAACAAACAAACAAACAAAACAACCCTAAACCCAAGGTCTAGTAGCTCACAATTCACTGGCATGAAATAGAAACACTAGAGCTCCCGCTTTGATCCTACCTCCCTAGTTATTCCTCTTCCCATTATAGAACTCCTGACATTTCATTGGCATTCATTTGTGATTAAAATATATCCTAATTCCTATAAATAGAAAAGTCTGTTTGAATACTAATTAAAAATAAGTCTGGCACTTGGAAACTCTGATAAACAAAAAATAAAAAGCTGAAATAAACAGCAACAGTTGAAATGTCACCAGGCAAAGTTTTTTTGAAAAAGGCTAGATTGGAGTTTTTAAATTAATGTTTGGATTTATACAGGGCTCTAAAACATACTACAATGTCTGCCTAGCCATTTTATTGTAACAAACATGAGCCAGATTTCACTCTTTCCTTCCATTTTAATTACTAACATAAAATTTCAATTATAAACGATAAAGCATGCACAGTGACTATCTGTGGTGTTCACAGTAGTTTTTAATTAAATAGGACTCAAATTTCTTAAGTTTAACAGTGCTTCTTCATTATACTAATATGAATATATTCTTCTCAATAACTAACCATTTTCTGTTTATGAACATCTAACCAGCATCTATACAATGCATATTTCTTGGGTTGGTTTCATTTCCTCCATCTTCTCCCAAATGTCCTTTCTCTGAACACTTGTCTACTTGGGGTCCAGAGCCTGCAAACATTTACTACTGTGAATACTGCTTACTACCATGAGCAGTCCCATTGACTTAAATTCTCTCAGCCTGATTAGTCACTGGGACTATTGCACAGTAGTAGTAAGTGTTATTAAGTTTTAGATCAAAAGGGAAGACATGGTATGGGAATTGTGCTTTAATGGCTGTGGTTCCCAGACAGAGTGTCTGGGCGAGGCACTGTGAACATCTTATTATGCAGAGCCAGTTGAAACTGGACACAGAAGAAAGCACAGCTCTTGCAAAAAGCTTAAGCACTAAGTGATCGCTGACCCCACAGTTAACACTATGTCCGGTAGTAAGTGTTTGCAAGATCAGGCCCCTAAGTTTGCAAGCCCTTGAAGCACATCTATATCATCACGTAAATAATAATTTCTCCCATCACTGTTAAACACATACTGCAATTAATGGATGCAGCTGTAAAGATCTAGTTCCTCCTTGGAACTCATATACCATGAACACAGAAATAATTTTACTCTCTCATAAAAGCACAATTTTATATTATATAAGTCAGGCCTGAGTGCTAGCTAAAGGCAAACAATGAGCTGATCAAGTGGAACAAGAAATTTAGACCAAAACAAACATGCATGGTGCCATTCTGAGGTCTGACACTTTATCAAAACCATACAAGTTCCAGTATACAATATGTATATATGAAGTAAACAGTTTTAACATGTGTGCGTGCATATCTCTTAAAGGTATGTGTACTGTTCACATATACACAGATAATGGAGGCTATGCAAACTGGCTGTACTAATTATTTTAGATAGTCTAACTATAGTATGCAAACATATTAGCATATACACAGTATATGCTAATATCACACACATTCACACAGGGAAATACAGAGTAAGGCAGGCATACTGTACCTGTTGCTTCTTCGGTAGTACATATACACACAATTTTAGAATTCTCTAATGGAAAAAGGAGCTTGAATAGCCCTGGATCCTAATGGAATGTCAATATTCCTAGTCAATAGCACAATGACTCTGTTTAAAATTGCAGTGGGATGGTTAATGAATTACCTCTGCATCCTGCTCATCAAGGTGGTATGTTTTCTCTAAGCACTGCAGAGTTCTGAGACATAACGTCTTCTCCTCCAACAGAGATTCCAGAAGTAAGACCAGCTGGTCCGGGAGAAGCTAAGAGTAAAATACATGTATTGTCAAAATAAAACTTTGCTTACTAAGCAATAAAACTGACATAGCCCAAAGACGACAAGGCTAGGATAACCTGTGTCATTCTACAAAAACAACGACGAGTCTGGTGGCACCTTAAAGACTAACAGATTTATTTGGGCATAAGCTTTTGTGGGTAGAAGGGGTCTTTTACCCACAAAAGCTTATGCCCAAATAAATCTGTTAGTCTTTAAGGTGCCACCAGACTCGTTGTTGTTTTTGTTGATACAGACTAACACGGCTACCCCCTGATACTTGTGTAATTCTAGCATGTGTTTGAAATGTTGACCTAGTTGATGAAGCGCTAGTTGATTCTGGAAAAACCTCAGAGTTCATGTTGTCTGTATTTTGAAAGACTCTGTTCTGGGGCCTAGTTAAGACTCATTTTCCATGGTTTTTCATTTCTATATTTAGATCAGATCAAAATCATGTTTTCTTATTCAAACATTATCTTGGAATAATAGGGTCTGTTCTTTATGGAATACATATGCTAAGTAATTTCATTTTGTTGAATTTGGTGGGGGTAGAAACAAAAGGATAATTTATACTGCATCACTTCAGGAGGCCACCAGACATATGAATGTTTAACTACATCAGGGGTCTGTTGATTTATTATATAAACAATTTCAGTATATTCCTCCATTAAAGCACAAAGAAACATGATATAAATAAGTGGCATGCAGCAAAATTAAGACTGTGACAACACATTTCTAGTGCAAAGAGTCATAAGTTATCCATTCTCATACCAAAAAGAAGGGAAAGATATAATGTCTATGCACCTATTGTGTATATCTATTTAGCAGTTGTTCCTGATTCCAAAACCTAACATTTTTTAGATGAACCACTGGTAGCCTGAAGAGAAAAGCACAAGATGCCTGATGTAGTGAGTGCTTAAGTGCTTCATTTAATAGGTTTATCGGATGAACAAATAAATAATTCACGGAAAGCACAAAGTAAGAATACACACTAGCTGCCAGGAAACACACTGGAAATTCAGGGTTTTGAAAGTCCTATCATAGGTTCCTTATTCACTCAAATGCTTCCCCCCACCCTCCCCACACACACCCATTTTCTCCATTCTGGGACACCAAAAGGAAAAAAAACCAAACCACATTATCAACTTAAATTCTTGCATGCACAATTCAAACCCAGCATTACTTGGTTCTACCATTTTGCAAATTAGTAAAGAACAAAATCATACTGCTTCCACCCTAATTCTACTTTTGTCCCAATTTAAGGTCACATTCTGTGAGGGTCTCCCTTTTGATCTAAGGCCTTCTCCTCCTGCTGCGCGGCCCACCACTCCACCCTGTCTTCTTAAGCTTACCAGGTGCCAGCCAAAGGCAGACATAAAGAACATTACTTTCATCTTCTTCTTCTCATGAAAGACACTGCAGCCAAGGTTGATTGCTTGGACTACACAAGCCCTTACCTTACAATTAACCTGAGATGAAAAAAGGTTCCCTCTCACTTTGCTTTGGACCCCCTGGAGGGATATCAGAGAGTTCCTAAATGTTTCTTTATTTTAATGACAGCCCCTTGCATACCAAAAAGCAGCACTCTGGCAACAAGACCAAGAAGCAATCGAGAATTTTCTGCTCAAAGACCATGAAGCAATCGAGAATTTTCTGCTCAAATCTTAACCTGTAAAGCTTTGGCAGATATCACCAGCTAAACAAGCAATGAGACATTATCTTCACTCTCCGACTGACATCGCTTGGCATTAGCACATAAATCAGATGCTAATAAGAAGGGACATAAATCACTAGCATTTTAACAATTTGTTTTCCTTACAATGCATTCTTTTATTATTAAAGCTGTATTCTTGGGGTTTGAAAAAAGCCACAACCTACTCACTTGTTCTAATTAGAACATTTTCAAAGTAACATTCAAACCTGCCAACTGCAAGGAAAACTGAAAAGTTAAAAATAGTAATAAATGAAAATAAATATTATTAATATTTCAATTTAAAGTCACACACTAAAATGCCAACTCAAATGTTTATTGTTTGGTCCAAGAGCAGCTGCTTCAAGTGGCGGGGGGGGGGGGTCTAAGGGTGGGGGGAACACGATAGACGGGAAAGATGTCTGGGAATTGGCTCTGCTTGGAAACTGAATTTATTTTGAATGCTAATAAAATTTGAAATGCTGCAGAACACCAAGTGCTTATTTAGAAAGCTTTCTCTGCTAAACAGAAGGATAATACAGTTACCCTTAGCTTTTAGAAACTGCAGGTAGTTGTGGTTTTGTTTTATTTTTCAAGGTTCTTCACCATATCCGTAATATGAATTCACACACAAAGTGATATTATTTAAAATAACGTTGGGGAACCTGATTTAGGCCAACAGAAGCAATGAAATTCAGAGGTAAGGCAATAATCATGTCCTTAATTTTCTTCACTGTATCTGGTGCTGTGCTGCATTTTGAGAATTACAATTTAAAATGTATATTACATTTGAGCACACAGAAAAAAAAACAACAAACTTGTAACGTCTTCATTTCCCAACGTTCTAAGTCCTTGGGATGGAACCCTGTATGCCAGGTTACAGCTCACAGCATAATTTAAGGCCACGTTATGAGCTACTGAACAGAGAGTGTTTGGCGCAGCAGGTAGAAGCATTAACGGAGGAAATGCTGACAGACCCAACTAAAGTGGCACTAAGTGGGCACAGCTATAACATTTTGTCCTTTCTTATTCATTTTAACTAAATGCTGGGAGCACAAAACTATTCCCTCAGGTTTCCCCATTCCCCTTAATAAAAGGACTCTCCCTAACATGACATGTAGCTTGCATCAAGATGAGGAAAGCTCCACAAAGCTTCATTGCAAAGACTATAACAAAAATCCCCATTTGTGTATAGATTCCTTGTTTTTCCAAGATGGAATGGTATGAATTACATTATTTTGTAAACCAACTATTTTCTCTCTTTTTTGTTGTAAAGACTTTTTTTATAATTTAAGAAAACCTCAAACTTGGTAAATAAATATATAGATGTGTAATCAACTGCAAACATCCTATTATTGTTTGTTACCTGGTCTCCCCCATCTCCAACCCTGACGCAAATGTTTGTCTCTTCCACCTGTTGTGTCGTGTGTTTTAGCCTGTGAGCTTTTTGGGACAAAGACTGTCATTTTCCATATGTTTGTACAGCACCTGGAACAATGGGACCCTGGCCTGGCTAGCTTCTTGGTGCTAACGCAATATAAATGTTAAATAACAATAGCAACAAATTGCACTTTAAGTACCAGAAAAGCATTTTAACTTTTGAGAAATCCAATTCTCTGACTGCATGTTGAGTACATAATGTTTAGTAGAAATATATGATATAGCAACAACAAAGTATGAGAAGGCAAATTTTACAGTGCCACTGTCTATTTCTACCTGGAAAAAATAAAAACAGTTTTCTGTATTAAAAAGCAAAAATTCTCTGACAAATAAGGGAATATATGTCACACAAAAATGCTCAGTTTGAGGTGACTGTTAAAGGAGAAATCTTACACCAGAAAATGTGGTCAGAATTAAAACACTAATTACAATGTGAATCTAATGCTACCAGTTGGTGTAGTGGTAGTATGGCGATGACAGATACAACGTCATGTACAAATATTTTAAAGCAGATAGTTCTAGTTCCAACCCCCCACCCACAAACCGCTTAGAAATCAAGTTACTTTCCCAGGGCTTTTTGGCTGATTGTACTTCACTGTACAAATACTACAAAAAGGGAATGAATTAATATGTTGTGATCAAGGACACTGGAGCTTTTTTGTAATGTTCCACACAATTAAACAATATCCGAGCTAGAAGGTCATTTTCCCAATACTGTTAATCTTATTTTGCTTGTCTTGCTTTTGAAGTTGCTGTCTGTACCACCTCTACCAAGATACTGAATACTTTTGCTTTTCTTTTCTTTTCAGATAGAGCGTATTAGAAATTGCTTCTTGTTCGTAGACTGGTGCAGTGGCTTTTAAGTTTGTACAATTAGACCTTTAACTTTGAAACACAATTTTGAAAAGATGTGGCACACCAAAACTGATTTTGTATTTGAAAGAGACCAAAGAGGGAAAAAAGGGACAATATTCGTCCACAAAACAACAACTGTAGGTTGCCACTGAAGTAACTTCCAAATGCACTCCTGCTTTAAATACTGAGATTCAATGTTTACTAAACATCTGGGGACAAGGGAAAACAGCTCTCTTTTATGTTATCCACAGCACACTATAATTCAGTAATGCTCCAAATAGGGTATGGTGTTACAAGTAAATCTCAGAACTTTTAATAGTTTTTAGAAAGTTTCCACAAAGCATCTTGGAATAAAATATGAATTTTCTGAAAACCACCCATAGCCCATAAAAACGACAACGAATCTTACCTCTTCAAAGCTCTCTCAGTGTAGCTCTAAGGTCATGGGCCCCACATCCCAGAAGACCACCCACATTAAAAAGACTATTTGTCAATTCTCCCATTAGAATAATGCAATAAATGCCAGATTCACCATTTATACTAGAAAAATGTAATTGAAACATTTGACTACTGACCTTTCACAGCCATGAAACGTGACACAGATATATGCATTTGAGCATCCACAGCACCACTGCTTGCGCTGCACCCCTAAGCCAGGATACAAATCACTAAAGTAGTACAGCTGGTATGCTGAATATCCCGTTTGCTTCAGCCTACACTTGAATGAAGTCATTGAAAGCCTCCTTGGAGGGGAAATGCGCCTCGGACTAATGCAGCAACCGATTGACAGTGGCGTGATTTCTATTATTACTCCATTATCACACTGGGATCTGAGCCTAAATGAGCATACTTCCTCCCTGATGCCATTTCCTTTTATCCTGGCTGTAGTCTAAAAGCGGATCAATGGAAGTAATACATATGATGTCACTTCAATTTACAGCTACTGCCTCCCTCTCTCTCATACACAGATAGATCAATTCTTCCCAAAAATGGTTAAGAAATGCATGGGGAGACACTTCTCCCAGAAAAGAGTCCTCTGCTATATTTGTCTATGTTACAACAGCAAGGAACTGTTTATACTGAGTGAAAACAAGGGGGAAAGGAAAAAAGTCACTACTGTACACTGGAGAATGCTGGCTGAAATTCAACACAAACATGGCCAAAACAGAATTAAAGCTATTTGACCTTTGAAAATTATATGGAGAAGGTTTTTCGTTTCAGAAACGCAATAGAATCCAGCAGCATTTCCTTGGTTGAAGGCAGTCCCAGAAAAATCTTTAAAAAAAAATTTTTTTAAAAAGATTTCCCAAAGTCAAACAGAATTCCTCCCCATCCTTTGCATAAGAAAAAAAACCATTCCACAGCTTTGTTAGTGAATGGAGTTTCCTCATTAAACGCAGATAAGAAAGCACTGCTACTGGTCCAACAGAAAAGATTTATAGGCCCTCTCTCAGCCTCTACTCTGAACCAGCCAACCAAACCAAAAAAAAAAAAAAAGAGCAAAACTCTTGAGTAGTAAACTCTCTGTATGGACAATTTGCCTTCAGGGTTGTTTTCTGCTGGCTGCAATTAAACAAAAACTTTCTTAAAACAAATCTCTCCCTCCTCACAATGTCCCGAAGAAATAAGACTGAGAATTCAAGATACTACTACTTATTTAACAAACAAATTTAGACAGACTTGGTCACGGTTTACCTTAAACAATATTCTTAAATGCTGTTTGTCTGTGCAGTCACTTCTTTTAAATGAAAACAGGCGATTTTCCTTCAGGGACAAAAATATGCTCAATATCAAATAGCATGCAAATTCAATAAAAACCTCCACACACACAAACAGCTGTTAAACTATATGTTGTGGTACAACGTAACTTAAGAAATTCTAATTCTGAGCGAGCTAGTCTGCAGTTGGATTAATGCACAGAAACATATATGAAATCTACAGCTGACCAAAAAAATGCTTTGAACTGAATCACAAAACAAAAAAAGGCCTATTTCAGAGACTAACAAAACTGAAGCAGCACACAGTTTAGGTCACTGTCTACAAAATGCCTGATGTAGAAAAATCAGTTTGGTTTATAATTCAGAACATCTTAAAATATAACTGGACAATCCTTCCCACCTCTAAAAAGTAATTTTAATACTCTATATTGTTAATGTTTTAACTACCATTAAGAAATATGATAAATGTTTGTCTCTATAGCACAGCCTCATCTATCTGTAAACTAGCTCTGACAGAATATGTCCCCCCAACGTGGGTGGCTTTCCCAAGACTCCTCAGACTATCTTGACCTTTGTCTAACAAACAGCTTTTTTGTGTTTCCCCAATTTTCTTAAAATGGGGAATGTACTGAAAATGATGTTGTTGTTCCCATAAAATATTAATATCCAAAATTACTGTCAAACTCCTTGAAGAAAATAATGAAATATACACCATGAAAAGTCAATATATGACACATTTAGAAATATCAATTTTGTTACAACAAAAAGATCTTCTATCACTAGCTACAAGTAAATATGACAAATTTGGCATCAAGGTAATTTATTTGACTAAGAATACATTTGCATGAGTTTTCCAATTACTTTCAGATCTGTAACATCAAAGTTTTCATTTTTTGAAGGAGACAGTCTTACATAATTTATTGTTCTAAAGGTATTATCTGCCAAAACAATTCAATATAATTTATTCTGTCTTCTTTATCCATATGAACATATTTGTTGGGTGAAGGGCTTGCAACCAGAAGAATAGTACAAAATTATGTATGCAACACAAACATAATTATCTTGATCTCAAAGACTTTCAATGTTCCCTTTCAAATGAAGAGGATAAAGTATGCTGGATGTTAAACATAGTGCAATTGTCAATATACAAGCAACCAAAAACCTTACATACAGTTGCATTTTATGGTGGCCACTGGTGTGCCTGGAAAGTTTTTTTCAATTACAATTTTCTCTCAAGTGTGCAACACTATTAGCAATGTAACCCTAGAAACCATATTAAAGGAAATTATTTGACATTTTAAAAAGACCAACCTGTAAGGGCCAGATTTTCAAAAGAGATCAGTACTCACCGCTCCTACTAAGTCAATGGGGAGCTGCTGGGTGCTGAGCCCTTTTCAAATTGCGCCCATTTCACGGAGGATCCTAAATGGGAACTGTGCTCTTTTGAAAATCTGGCCCTAAATTCTATATTGATTAACCAGTTTGCACTTCCATAACCAATGCTGTACATCTTTTAAATGTCTTAGGCCCCAGTCCAACAAACTACTGGGACTACTCATATGCTTAAAGGTAAGCACAAGCAGATGTGCGCTACAGAATCAGGGTCTTAACATTTTTTTTGTAATATAATTTACATTAATTCATTGTAAAGATCCATTCCACACCCCCAAAAACAAATTCAACCGATATTCACATCAGAAAAATTAAAGTTATTTTTCTTAAACATTGCAAAAAAGTATTTTTAAGAGTAGCATTAAAGCAACAGAGGGGAAAAAGGAGAACATAGTGGGATGTTGTAGTCTCCAGAAAGATGAGAACACAAGGATTTCATCTTACCAGTACTTTGAACTGATTAGAATTAGCAATGTAAATACATTTCTAGAGTCCCTAGTTTGGTACATCTTGTTGATATCGTCGCTAGGCATGACCCATAATGTTTTTAAAAGGCCAGCAGTTGCTACCAGCTTGCAAGCTGAAATATCTTCTTCTTAAGTCATGGTACAAAATATTTGTCAATAATTTACTTAATGGAGGGACGATCCATTTAAGAAGAAATTCAACATCTGCAATCTAATCTAAGTGCATTGAAATGTCATAAATGATTAAACCTATGTGATCTAACAAAGTGCTGAGCCAGCAAAATGGAAACCAGGTGGCTTCTAATGCAGGTTCAGTCAGGTTATATGGCGTTTTTTCCCCAGCCCTGCTTTTCACAAAGAAACATCTCATCATAACTTTACCCTTGAGCATAGTAATTCCATTTCAAAGACAATAAGCTAAACTTTTAATGTCTATTCTATACATATAAATTTCACACTGATTATTCTGTATATCACATACTGTATGTGTAGGCATATCCATTACTTTTTATTCATGATTTAAAACATATGGGAAATGGAAGAGATTTGATTTAAACCCATTATGGGAGATGAACATATTTGGTACTTACTCATTGTGGTGGATCAAAGGACATTTAGGCAAGTGTTGTGTAATATTCTTATCGGGCCCAGTGCTATTAAATACAGTGGGAGTGGCTAATGTTAACATTGTTACTGCAAAGGTATATCTGCCAGAATCTCTGCTACACAGTCCTATTTTTAAGGTTTAATAATTCAGCCATAAACATTTAATCCAGGCTGAAATTTGCTAGACCAAATTGTGATTTGATCTGGCTATTTTTAAATTACCGTAGTGCAAGGAGAAGTTTAACAGTTTGAGTTGGGTTTTGTACATTGTTAGTCTATGGGGAGGGCGAGAATTTTTTAAGTACTAAAGGTAAGACATTTGGAACACGGAGGTTTTAAAAATAGCCGTTACTGGGTATCAAGTAACAGAATATAAATGGGACACTGGGCCCAGTTCTGCTCACCTGACTCAGATGAAAATTTTTCCAATATTAAAGATGGGCAGGAGTTGGCCTTTTATGGGTTAGACTATGGGTTTCCATAGCAGTTTCTCCACAGAGATATGCCTTTAACCATTACTTTTAGCTCCTGATAATGGACATGATTCTTTGCCTGCTAATGCAGTTTTACACTGGTGCTACTCCATTAACATCAATGGAATTACACTACAGAATCAGCTTCTGAATTGTTTTTAGTGAAAAATAGTTTAAAATCAATATTTTTTTGTGACTCTGGAAACATACACTTGACGGGTAGTTTTAGTGATAGTAGCAATGAAAGTGAGGAAACACAGAAAAGGACTTGAGAGCAAGGGGAAGAGAAGGTATAGCAGCAGGAAATGCACTTTAAAGTGTGTTATATTACATTAAAAACTGATCAATTTGATCATGAAGATTCCACACAACATATGCCATTTGAGATGTCAAAATCTACTGTATTTTCACTCTCAGGGTTGGGATATCAACAGAGCTCTGTAGTCTATTAAAGTACTTACAAAACAGAGGTCATTATTTATTCCCCATATTTAGTATATGGGCATATGAACATACAAAAACACGAGTTTAATTTTTCATATTTCAAAAATATATCCAATAAATTCCTGCAAGTCTCTCTCTTACATATGCGCACACAAATACTTTTGACAAAAGTCTATATGCTTTCATTTTAAAGCACTACCTGATTTATCTGTCGGGTGAATCTTTTTCCGGAATTGTTTTTCTTTCCCTTTATTTAGAAATATACCTTACATTCATTTACACCTCTGTCACTTATCCTTGAGTATATTTACATCAAGTACAAACCCTTACAATTGCATTTCCAGATCTAGGCAAACAACATTTTCCAGCTGAAATGGACTAAGGTTCTAGTTCATTCTGTTTCAAGTACACCCTCTCAATAGTTTTCTCACCAAGCCTTCTAAGTCAAACGCCAGAACATCTGTTACGTCCTTCCTTTGTTATAGAGTTTTTAGTATTTGGGCTGATTGCCCAAAATATCATAAATGACCACAAACTGAATACAGAAGTGCAGGATGGGACTCTGGCTGAGAACAACAACATACAACCCCCCACCTTAATATTAAAGTTTCTTATTCTGCAAAATGCATACAAAAATAATTAAATTCACTGCCTGCCCTTCACGCCCTCACACTATTTTCCATTCAGTAGAATGATGTAATAGGTGTAAAGTTTACAGTGTTCTGTATTCCATTCCTACTCTGTGTACCTTTGGATCCCATTCCAGACATTTTATACCCGGCTTAACTCAGAAAAGTTTTATGTGGAACAGGATGAGGCATTAAATTACTATGGGCCCCCCTCTAAACTCATGGTAAGTAAGCAAGTACTAGCAAATCATATTAAAAAAACACAGGAGATTCCATCAACCTGAATGAAGATTTTATTTATTTTTAAGATCACTTGCTATGACCGAAACTTCTCCAAATAATGTTTTTTTTTCCTGACCGTAATGAAAGAATGTGTGTGGGGGGGGAGAAATTGCTGATTTATAGCCCACATCCATGCACATTATACAAAAAAAACTCCCATTAACTTCAAAGGGAAACTTATACAAGTAAGGAGTAATATGATCAGGCCCTAAATGCTCAACTTACACACAAATGTAAAAACAAAACATTCAAAGATAAGCAGACAACACAGAGAACAGCAGGCTGATTGCACAGTAGTTGAGCATTATTTGTGTACTACTGGCTAACTAGTCCCTGAATGAAGTACTGTATTTCACTGGTAATTCAGAGGCTTAACTACTAATGGGAAAAGTTGATTGTACAGTAGGTTTTAGAAGGAATTAAAAACATTGTGCACAGTGACAAAGCATGGAATTCAGTCACACAAAGGTTTAAACAATGTAATCCAATCAATCACTTATTAACGTGTTCATCTTAAACTCGTCCTATCGTTGATAATGCCTAAAGCCAAACATCTGAAATAAAGCCTTATTTTCTGTACAAGCACGTTCTCTATTTCCAAAGTCTGAGTGCTCAAAAGCATTCAACAGATTTATGTCTCAAAAAGAAAATAAGAGAGCGCGTCTCTAAACTGGCTCCAGCCCGAGTGGGAATGTCTACATTGCTATTTTTAGCAGCGTAGCCTGAGCCTGAGTCTGGCTCTGAGACTTGTTGTCACAGGGTTGTTTTTTATTTATTTGCTTGTTTGTTTTCGTGGTGTTGACATATCTTTAGTGACTAGTGATAGTAGTGAAGGAAGGCCTCCGAAGTTCCTTTTTGGATGCATTTATAGACTTTAGACTTTAAGGTCAGAAGGGACCATTATGATCATCGAGTCTGACCTCCTGCACAACGCAGCTATGGTTAAAACAGAGTTGAAGTTTCCATTACAAACCTCAATTCTCAGGTGTTAATGACTCAACTATAAAAGTTCCATCCAGGAAGAAACTTGGCACAAAAGTTCTCAGCCTCAGAGTGATTATTTTTTAAAACATTATTGAAAAGAAAACATCCATGAAAGCTTACTGGTTTAAGATGGATTTTCTGAGCATGTATAACCAAAAATCTAATTTACAAAGAATCAAATTTAGAAAATTATTACTATGTGATTTGTCTAATTATTTTTAGTATATTGAAAAATAAAGACTTTGAAAATGATCCTGGTAAGACACATGCACTCTACTTCACAAAGCAATGTTTCCCAGTGCATTTTTAATATGCATAGTGATATTGTAAATACATTTAAACAAACATTTTAAAAAATCATAAATATATGTACTTAGCACATACGTATTTATGTGTTTTTTTAAAAACTGGGAAATACATGGTAAGTTAGGAAGCTAAAATGGATACATTTTCTTGGTAACATTCAATTAATTAGCTGCTTTTACTTTTTTTTGTGTAATAAAACCAACCAAAGAAACAAAAATAATAAAAAGATCCAAACCAAAGACACTGCAAAATATGGGCACAATCCTGAAAATGCTTATACATGGTTAACTTTATGTGTACAAGTAGTTCAACTGAAGGCAATGTAACTATACACGAGTATAAAAGTTTGCAGGATTGGCCACTGCAGTGCCCATTTTGGAAAGGAATTACAGGATTTAATAAGAAATTATTAATTCCTGCTGTAGAATGTAACAGTATGGATATAATTCTCTCTACAAACTGGCTTAAAATGTTATAGAAAGGCTATTATTTCCTATTCAATTAGATTTTTAGAGTAATTTCTATAGAGCTGTGCTTAATTTCTGTAGAACCTTACTGGATTTATTAATTAGTACAAGTTAACAACAGTGTCTCTTCTGTACATTGATACAAAATATTATAAATGCCAGTAACTGCAAAGTCTATTATAACTCCCTATTCTTAACTTCCACTTCTATACATATAACAGTATATTAGAGCTTGAAGCCATTTTGTGCACTGCTCTCAACTCCAATATCAAATCCCTGCAAAGCACTGTATTATACACACAGGGCCTGATTGTCAAATGTGCTGAGCTCTTACAAATCTTGCAGAAGTAAATGGGTACTGCAGATTCTCCATACCTCTGAAAGATAGGTCCACAATAATTACAAACATCTGTACCATAATGGTATGGGGGAAGCACTGTTCTCTGAGTTCTCTAACTTTTCCTCAGTTCACTTGGCAATCTCATTCTTTGACCATAGATTTTTATGCTTTATACGTTTTCAAAACATCTTTGAACACTTCTGGGTTGGTATCAGACCAATTTTCTGCCTTTGGCAGGCATATTAATAGGAAATTAGCTTCTCTTTCAGATTGGCTATCTAAATCAATTGTCAAATGCTATTTCCGGTTTTGATCACTGTCTGTGAATATTTGTTATAGATTGGAATACCGGTCAAATACACCTCTACATAAGACAAGATATTCACTTTAATGAAGAACAAAATGGAAACTATGTCTTAGATTATGCCAAGAAGACCTAACCAGCCCTTGAAAGAGATCCGTTTAGATATGTAGGGATATTTACATACGTATTTAGCTATGTTATCCATTAAAAAGTTAACCAGAGATGAATTTCTGCAAAGTCTTCTTAAGAAAGTTGCATATAAATGTATCCCCAAAGTAATTTGCAAAATGAATCTTAACTGCAATATGGATACCCAAGATGGTACCAGGAACTTCAATGCTGTTTTGAAGCTGTTTATAAATATCTTTCAAAGGCTTTACAACCAAGCTGCTCCTATTAAAAATTATTGGGAATGGGGAAAAAGGGTGAGAGAGAAGAGCATATATCCAAGTTTAAATCTTATTACTTTAATATTACTCAGACTCCACAAAATTGATGGTGTTTTCTTTCACAAAGAAAATGCCATTGAAACAAACAACAGACAGTCAAACTAATTTTTTCTTCTAATAATTGCTTTGGGGAAGTGGGAGAGAAGAAAGAGGATGTGAATGGAAGTTTACTGATATTCAAAACAGGTTCTGTAATAAGGAACAGCAGGTATCGGTAAAGTATGTGATACAGTAGACATGCGGGTTTAAAAAACACCACCACCAAAAGCCTGGGGGGGGGGGAAGTCTTACTTACTAATGCTAAGCATTCCAGTCAGCTGGCTGGCTTAGAATCCTTTCACCTGACAACACCTTGTGTGCCTGATAATATTCTACTCATACTAAATGTATGAGCTTTTCTTCTCAATCCAAAACCAATTCCAAAACAGTCCTGTAGTTGCTCCACCCTTGAAATTACAGATTGCTGCTGGTGATCTAATTCCACCTCTCCCTTTCCCTCCTTCCCCTCCACACCCTCCATATTCAGTTCTCTCTTACGACAGTCATCTCTCACCCAGTAATTACGTTAATTAGAAGGTTTAATTTCAGCGTTTAAACAGTGTACAAACTAGTTTCAACACATTCTTCAATTCTAATGGCAATAACAACAAAGGGTAAAGACTTTGTCCACTGCTCAACACACTAAAGGAGGCACAAACACATATGAATCTTTAATTAAAACATTACGATTCACAGGGGAAACAATACCATCATGCCCACTGTGACAAAAAGATATTGTTCATTCATGGAGATTATGAGCTAAATTCATCCCAGGTGCAATTCTACTGCCTTCAAGGAAACACACACAGGATAAATTTAACCCTTCATTTTAAAATTTGACATGTTTTGTAAAGTCTCTGAAGTTTACCAGCGGTGAGCTGGTAATTGTAGCACATATTCTTTATAATTTTGAATTGTTGTGCCAGAATTTATGTTCCATTTTGAATTTGAATAAAAACAAAAACATGGCATGCCAGTGAAATGCATTTTGTAATTTAATGCTGACAGAGTACCAGCAGCGTACCAACTCCCATGTGTTTACACTAAAACCAGAAGCATTGGTCTGCATGATTTCTCAACAGACTGATGCACAGTATCAATCTCTGCTCAGAGGGAGTCAGCATGGAAGAGTGAATAAAACAACAGGCTTTAACCAAATCAAGACTGCATCATTAACATAGCACATGTGACTAACCAGCCCTTCCATTTCCAGTGTTACAGTTCTAAATAAATCTTCATAGAGAAAAATAATTGGCCCAAATAAAATAAAAACAAAAATAATTAGAGTGACTGCTCTTCTCGCTGCCCTGGAATTTTCCTATATGAACTAAAATAACAGGGATCCAGAGCTCTTAGATACCTGCCTCTAGAAAAAGAACTGGGGTGGAGTGGGGTTTGTGTGGGGGATATGCAGTGTTACAGAATCATTCATTTTGAGTTTCATAAAGCTCCTTGAGTTCAATGTAGTGGCAGAGATTGGTTCTTTCTGGAAAGATTTATTTTCCCTTTTATCCATTCCACACTATACCCCTTTCAGTCAATCCCTCACTATTTTCTTAATTCTCCATGAGTGGAGGGGTTGGGAGAGTAAAGAAGCTAATGCAGATGTGTATTTTTAAATAAATAAATCAAAAAGGGCAAGAGTGACCTTTACTGTATTTAAATGGCTTACTTTATATACCAAGGCTACCATAGTCTATAGTTCTGGATCCCTATAGTAACCTGTACGTGCTTAAAAAACCAATCTAGTAACTACTATTTTCTACTGTATGCACTAGATAGAATGGGGAATTCAGATTGAGTGTGTTTTAAAGCTTACATTTTCCTCCCTTCTTTTACAAGTCCTGATGTCCAAACTCACCAGCATCTGCTCAGCATGACACTCAGTATGTATCATAATAGTATTGGCATACAGATCACAGAAGCATATGAGAATGAACATGGAGCGGGTCAGTAGGGGACATGCAGTAAGAAGGATTAGCTTTAGCTCCATTACACAGATTTGAACAAAACTTTTTTCATGTTCACATAGACCAAGAGCTGGTGAGTCTCGATGATGGGTCCTGAAAATCATGGGGAAATATACTGTTGGCTTTTAGCAAATTATTTCCTGAATGCCCCATCTCCCCTTTTGTCATACTTGCTACTGTTAAGGGCAATCAAAAGTTGATTTTATGAGATTATTTTATGTTTTGAAGTTGACTAGATTTCACATTGACCTTTTTTAAAAAAAGAGTAAAGAAAAAAGCATGAAACATTTATTTTGAAATAAAGTTTTCTTGAAAAAGTGGACTTTGACAAGGGATTGAGTGGAACGAAGAAGTTTTCTTGTGCTGTATGAAATTCAATAAAAGGCAAAAAAAAATGCTGCAGGGGGAAAAAAACCCATTGATAAAATGACATTTTCTGCCCACAAAGTCTTTTACACATTCTACCCTTTTACCAGATTTCAAAGCTGTAGTATTTTTTCCCCAACATTTCAGTGTAGCTAAAGCTGAAACTTGCTTCTAGTTTTTTCCTTTTCCTTGCATTTTCTGGATTTGCTATTTCATTAATAAGAATTTAACTGAATACTTCCTTGAGAAAGTTACATTTGGAAGTTAGTTTAAGAGATGGAGAGCTGAACTGAATACTGGCAACTAAATTACAGTAACAAAGTGTATATTTGAGAATGTACATAACTATATAGGCAAATTAGACTCACGCACCCATTGTATGAGACACTATCACTTAGCACTTAGATATCAACAAATTAAATTTCTATTTCAATTCTGGAGTCAAATTCTCTGTGCCACTTGCACTGGAATCCATTCTATGCTCTGTGAAGTGAATGAGTACAGGATAAACTGACATAAATAGAAACAGGAGAAAGAAACCCCCCAAAACTGATTTGTGCTATTTGCAGTTGAAACAAACAAGTTTAGTAACTAAGAATTCAAATTACAATCATCATGCATTCTATAAAGTTTTTTAACTGCTATATTGAGATTTTGATTCACAAATGACGCTTTGCTGTTGTTCAGATAATTGTAATACAAGAAGAAAAATACATTTTTAACAGAGTATCAAAGGGGTAGCCATGTTAGTCTGGATTTGTAAAAAGTGACAAAGAGTCCTGGCACCTTATAGACTAACAGATGTATTGGAGCATAAGCTTTTGTGGGTGAATACCCCTGCACCTGACGAAGTGGGTATTCACCCACGAAAGCTCATGCTCCAATACATCTGTTAGTCTATAAGGTGCCACAGGACTCTCTGTCACATTTTAAACAGAGCTATCCTGCAGTATTCAAAATCAAGAAAAGACCTTGCTGTCCATTCTGAGTCACTGTCTAAATCACAAGTCAGAGCACCGCATTTTAGAATCTAAAGAAATTAATAATCTTTCTCAAGTTTCAAATTCACAGCAGATATTAAACTAATTAAATAGCAATAGATACAAATAAAAACAGTAGTACTTCACCCCATCACTATGAAAAATCCATTTGCTCCTACTTCCCTTATGAAACAATATATAAAATATTTTACAATGAGGAACTATTTCACAAACCTTCTCAGATATTACTGGGACAAGTGGCATATAAATACCTAGATACTGTAGAGAGATAAAATTAGACTAGATAGACAGATGTAGAATTACCTTACCATGGATCAAGAAAAAACATTAGCAGGAAGGTCAAGCATGAAAAAAACATATCCAAATCAATGACAGAATACTATTACTCATGGTAACCATGGTTTAATTTTACAACTATATTAATTCATCATGTGTGTTTTTCACAATTCAATTCTTTATATAGCATAACATAATAATATTAGAAAAACTAATGAACAACTTTATTTTAGCATACGAAAGGCTGGCTACATTTATGTTCTTATTTGCACATTCCACAGGGTGCTGCTACTGATGAGCAAGGCAACATTCCTATTGCTAAAGAGAATGAGATTTTACAGCTCTGCAAATCTAGGGGTAAATTAACTGGCAGTCCATTTTTACAGTTATATATTTGAATTATCATAATCAAAATAGTGCAACAAAGGAAATGATTGTTTAGGTCAATCTACTCTGTACAATTTCTGCTTAGTACTTGGCATTTCCCCTTCACAAGTCTCAGAAAGAAGTATTTTGTAAGGAGGAAAATAGTGAAGACCAATGCAAAAAACAGAAATATAGATTTGCATTACTTATGTAACTGGTGTAAACATGATAAGCCATTATTGAGAAAAAGAAAACCATTACATTTAAACCCTAAAAGAACAAGGAAGACAACTTTTTCCAAGTAATCCTTTAAATAGATTATTATGAGACTACAAACACTGTAATCTCCTGAATAGAACTGATTTAAGGCTAAAATCTTTAAGAGAAAACTTCAGAGAACCCGCCTTCTGACAATAATATATAATAGAAACCAATGATACAAAAAAGGACGACAAACCCAAGTTCTTTGTTACTAAAAGATTTGGAGTAAGTAAGCTAATTAGTAGACATGCTGTTATAATTTTTCATTACATTAAATGGAATATCTAGTAATTTAGTTACTGGCTGGAAAAAATAAAGTCTAAATAATACATACCACTATTTTAAACTAGATTGTAACTACTTTACATCAGATTTATACATTAAATATATAAGATATAATAAGCCTGATTCTGCAGTCTGCACTCAGGCAAAATTCCTTAAATGAGATTGTTGTATGCATAAGGACTACAGGGTTGGGCACACAGTACCTGATAATGAATAAATATTTTAACATGTACACTTTATGATCATTTCAATTTGTTTTGACGTTTTATATTCTTCCTTTGGTTTTAAAGTTTCAGAGCAAAGCCCAAGCATGTAAACATTACAGAGCATAAACATAAAACAAAGTGCCATGAACAACTGTCTTGTTCAAAATCTATTTAAGTTAACATGGAATATACCCAAACCATCTTTATCATGACTTTTATTACTGCGGACAGCTGAAACCATTTGGTCCGTCCCTGCTTAGGGATATTGTATTTACTTAGAAAGGCTACAAGTCTCTATTAAATACAGAAAATGATTTTCAATGCACAGCATATGTGAAGATCAGTACAAAATGATGCTGAATCACATTTACAAATACATACCGGTACATAAAAAAGACATTTTGTACCGCACACACAGGTTTATTTTCTAAGCCTAAATAGAACTGCCAAGATTTTTTGAAAGTAGCAAGGGGTAACTATATAGTCAACATGAAGAACCAATGTTCTATGGGAATTTATTTTAAAAACATTTTTTATGTAAAATTTGACATGGAAAGAGCTATATTATAAGAATGTTTCTAGTAACTTGAAACCAGGCTATCAGCTCTAGCTATTTTGTAAAAACAATTTGTAGCAGGATTGGCAAATATGTGCTCTATGTTTCAGCTTTTGTGATTTAAAACAGCCAGATGTGAATGGGTGAGCCTTGAAAACAGAGCTTTAGAGCAGGAATGCCGATAGGCCCTTGATTAACAGTACAGAACATTTGCAAATTACATTTTTTCAAAACGTTAAAACAAAATATGTTTTTACAATAATTCAGTGCCACTGACAAATGAAATGAGTTATCCAGTTACATATAAATTTTGGTCAAAATTCTGAAGTTTCTATTCCATCAAATCTCCATTGACTTCAATATTTCTCCTGTAGCAATGGCAGGATGGGGTCCTTTATTGCCTTGTTTTCCACCATTCTTCACTGGAATTAGCTAAGCGAGATTTAGAAGTGCACAGTATACTTGTACGTTGTGGAAATCTTTGCTTCTGATTTACAGGAAGTGCATCCATTGTGTCAATGTATTTCCAACTTTATAAAAAGCATGAGTATACTTTTGGCATATACTTCTGTATACAAAAAAGATTTACCAAATGGAAAGGAGAGGTTTAAACATTTACAATGGAGCTTAAGAGCCCTTCTCTACATATCCTTCCATGATTCAGGAATGGAACATTAAAAACCCTAGCTATGTGAAATGAGTTGGTTGTCTCAGTCCAGTTCCTAGGAAAAGGTGTCCATATCACAAAAGCTGCCATCACAATTGGCATCTTTGAGGTCATCAGGATTGAATGGGCATGGAAATTGAATTCCACCATCTCTCCCTATAGGTGGTCCTTACAGATCAGTCTAAGGGGGAGTGTGCTGGAAGCTTTCACTGCTGCTGTCCTTGATCTATCCATTCTGTGGATAGAGCCCTTCAGACTCCAGCTCTTTGAATACGACACTATTCAAGAGCGCTAAATACATTTTAAAAAAAAATCTCTTTTTGAAAACAGTAATTTAAAATAAATGTCTAGAACATTTGCAATAAGAACTCTCATTGCAGGCTTCTCCTAATCTGATTTAAGCATGATTTTGTTTCCACTCAGGAAGCTTAAATTAACTTAGCTGTTCCTGAACAGTGTACAGAAAGATGAAGTATCTGGTTGCTCACGACTACAGGCCTTAAGGTTCAACAACCAGGTTTGCAACATAGTCTGGTTATGTTGAAAATTTGTTTACTTAAGCTACCATTACACAAGGAATTTATACTATTATATTACCCATTTCATTAAATTTTCAAATTTGTTCATATTGCCTAGAAACTAAAGCACCGAAAGAATTCAGATCCTCATGCACGCTAAATTACCAGCTGCTGGAAAATCCTTGGCATGTTCCCCACGCTGCAGTCTGATTAGAGCTTGCTGTTGATGGACCCCAACATTAGAATTTTAATTGATATTTGGTTTTCAAGTGAGTTTTGTTACTGTCAGCTCTCTTCGTATGACTGGGTGAAAACCAGAAAACTTTTTCAGTTTAGGAGTGCTTGGCTTTGCTTTTTACTTCAGAGTGCTACCTACTCCTCTAAATAGAGGAGGATCTTTTGATCAAGAACATACAGAGATAACAGATGGCAGAGAACAAAAACACACCTAAACATTCACCCCAAAAAAAGAGGTAGCTGAATACTGTTCTCTCTCATTACTAAACATGAACTAAGAATATGAAAATATGACATGAAACTGCCCCACTATTACACATGGACAAAGGCAACTGTTTCATTTAGAAGGGGACACTGCCAAGTTATCTAGAACTAACAACTAAATTATACAGAGCTGAGTCCTTAACTTCAGGATTCTCCCCAATATTGTCCTTTTCAAAACCAAAGATAAATAAATAAAAGAACTAAAACACAGCAGGCCAAATTCATTGCAAGGGGGAATGCCAATAAAGTTAGATCAGTAAGGAATTCCATTCAGTGGCTAAGTTCCGCCCTTGGATGTGTGCTACTCCCTCCGGATACTGGTGGGGAGATATCCTATATATAAACAAACTGCTACCATGACATGGGTACACAGTTGTCTTTATGCAAGAAGGCACAAGGTAGCTGGTAAGGAATGGCATCCATTTTTTTAAAAAGTGTAATTATCTGCACTGCCTTCACTTTAAAACTAATCATCATTACGGGAATCCCAAAATATCCCAAGAACACTGAACTTTCAAGTTTTGTTGCTTTTTACTCAGTGATTTGACAGTGTCATTTCCGTGGTTATTCATACAAACTTGCTGCTGTCCACGGATGATAAAATTACAGAATCTTTTTACAGTTTTCCTATTAAAACAAACGAACACAAGTTCAGGAAATATTCTAAGGTGAAGCTAGATGCACTCCTAGAAACAAAAACAAAACAAAAAAATCTAGTCTCCCTGTAAATTACACATTAAAACACAGGAAAAGGTTCTATTACCTAATGCCTGAAAAGTCATAGAACAAATTAATTCATGGAAAACGCTACAAGTGAGATGAACCAAAACTGCTTTCTATGGTGATAATGTAGTATACAGAATAGCTATGTAATATTTTTCACACATACCTTTCTGATAGTTGCTTTTTTCCCCCACAAATAAAGTGAATATTATTTTTCATGTGGGCCATCTAATTAGCAGAAAATATGCTTAACAAGACAGGACTATGCTCCCTGTTTACACAGAAGACATGCTACAGCAACTTCTAGCATGATCCCCTAACATTTTATGATCTCTGATTAAGACAGCTATGCATATTCATTCACTTGAAGTAACATCACGCCCTTCATACTTCCAAGCATATTTTGAAAGAACTACTTTTGTCTGTGAGAGAAGCATTCAGAATTCATAAACTGCTAATCGCAGTGTGTGATTTAATCCCATGACAATCACATCGTTTTGAGGATAATTCATGTAGCTATGACTGTAAATGCAATGTTTGTGGTGAGTCCAAGAGACAAACAAGATCAAAGGAACTATAAAAAGGCACAGTCCCACCCGGGTGACATTACACACAGTGCCTATGAAACTAGACTATTGCTTTCATGGCTACGGCTTTCCCTCAACATATAAGCTATGCCACCCTTGGTAACACTTGAAGTAAACAACAGTTTTCCTCTCAGGAATGCAAGCCAGGATAATTTAGAATGGTGGTCAGAGTAAAGCAGTGTCAAGCTGCTTCATGTCATAAAAGAACGATTTTAGTTCAAAGAAGAAGAGCTACACAAGCCTTAAGCAATAGTGAAACATATTACTGAGCCTCTTTCTGGAAGTATACGGTTCTTGCAGGATTTAAAGATCATCGCCCTCAGGAACACTTTTCCACAGCAGTAGCCTATGTTACCACAGAGAGCCTTGTCCTTACAGGAAGCACAAAGCAGCCGTACATACCTGAGCCGCTAGTCAGAGGACCACTCCCAATTCTCAGTCTAATATTAGTGCCAGCAGGTCATGGCAGAGACAGAAGCCTCTAACTGCTCCCTCTTCAGTTTCTCTCCCCAGCTTTCCCAATCCATGGAAGGGGGTTACCATTGGCCACAGAGCCACACAAACGGGTAACAGAAGTTTGCTAAACCTGCTGAGGGGCAGGCTGGCAGCAAATTGATGGACTCAGGCATAAGTAGTGAGAGGAACTCTCACTTCACATGAGCTATACATGAAAATTATTTGGCACTGAATTTATAACTCAGGTATCCATACTATAAACCATAGAATAAAAGCAAGCAGGCCAACAGGAACAAATAATCCTTTCTGTTTGATTGTTCAAAAGAACTATTGTATTTTTTACATTTCTAAGTGCCCAGATCCTCACAGGTCCTCCTGGAACACAATAAATAAATAAATAACAGTAAAGGAAATGATTCATGGTCCCCCCCCCCCAAAAAAAAAGAAATGGGGCATTAAAGTACTTACCGTTTGCACAGTTGATATTAGAGACATATTATATCTCCTAGAAACCTCATTTATTACTTCCTGCTAGATTGCTTTCATTATTCTATCTTACTATTCAATGGAAATGGAAAACAAAATCTGTGGGTAAAGTCATATTTACCAACAGAAAAGGACTCAAGAATATTTAAGGTAAACATTAAAAGTTATATACCCAATATGAACCAAATTCAGCAGTGACGAAAATGGAGGTATAATTTAGCAACAAAAAAGCAAATAAAGCATAAAATAAAGCATCTCTCTCCCTCCTTATCTTACTCCCAGATGTTAGTTGCTTTTCCTGCAACTCCCTCCCCAGGGTGTGTAAGTTAAGTTCTTTATTGTTATTTTTATCATCGTAGCACCGAGGCGCGCCAGTCACCACTTACACCTATTCTTCTGACCAATGTACACCAACGAACCTAAAACCACCATAGATATCACTGCTACATTTTGGCCTACATATTTATCCAAAGACAACTGACAACCATAACAAAAAAATAGCTACAAATATAAAATGTGCTTTGCGATTCCGATTACAAAGTATAGATTCTATTAGACAAATACACAGAACTCAAATGTTTAAACCCTTTACGTAGCGAAAATGTGCAGCCAAAGTCCTTAAATCTAATTATTCACTGAACCCATAGGCCCATACATATGATATCAAAGCATTGTAACAATAACTGTACTACAACAGTCTATATTCCCCCACCAAATACAGACATGGTATTTTCAATAGGTAAAGCCAGAAATTACTGAATGAGAAGTTAAGTGTCTGGAACCTTTTTAATCTAAAAAGAATGTCAACTTTGTTTGGTTCTCTCCCATTTTTCAACAAATAAAAAATATATTAAATAATATACTGTGGGATGTTACCTGCTTTTTATAAAGTACAAACAATACTGAAACTGATGACACTTGTATCTCACTTCGCATTATAGTGAGTTCTGCAGTAGTGTGTGATGGGCGTATATAGCAGACAGCCACTCGAACAAAGTTTCATTGTTTCAGGCCCTTCCACACCTCAAAGCAGCCATTTCTAGTTCTGTGATTTCTGGACTGAAATGGCTTCAACTTTTCATATTTTATTAGCAGTAAACACTCTGGGGTTAAAAATTAACTTCAAGTTTAAAAACAGAACAGAACACAAAACACCAACTAATTAGAAGAAGAATTTGTAAATGTCCAGAATCTCCTTCTACACAACAGCAGACTTTATCCATTTCCAATTTTGCCAACTGCTTTAACACGAAATTCAAAAGAACTGTGAGAAACCCCCAAAAGAGGCCTAGGCATTCTACAATAGCCTAACAGCAACGTTCCCCTCCTCCAAATAACCCCCAGTTTCAGACAATTACCATAATTTTATACCTCCTTTAACTAGGTTCTGAAACAGTCTTTCCTTGTGTGTGTTAGGGGCAAGAGGCAGACAGGCAGTCTTATAGAAGATTTTTTTAGCAGACAAATTCTGCCCATAAAACTCTGCAGTGCCACAAGCCTGCTAGCTGTTGCTAAGCTCTATTTTTGTTGTCCCTTCACTAATGACAAATGCTATTTGCTGGAGTGGCTCAACACCCAATAAAAAGCCAGACTTCTGGCTCTTCGCAGCTGAAGCCAGGATAAGATGCAGACAATGTATATTTACTTTTATATGTAATTAGATTGGTCAGCAAGGACAGGCGCGTTCAAGAGGCAGATATTAGAGAGCTCAGAGAGCATCACCTGGTTCTCAGCTGAGGTACCACTGGCCAACTGGCCCAATCTGTATCCTCATGAACTCAGATTCCACTCTGCAATACTACCCTGGAATTCAATGTACATGCGTATATTTCGCCTACCTGTCACTATGCAGTAGTGATTTTTCTGAGTCAGCAGCACTCAAAACCATTTTTTTCTTTCCAGTCATCTCTCAGAGGGAGAGCTGACCTTGCAAAGAGTTTGACCCAAGTGCATGCAGAATTTAAATCCTCACTTAGGCCCCAATCCTACACAGAGGACCATGCGGCCAGACCCCTGCAGCCACACAGAGCCCCCTGGAACTCAATGAAGCTCTGTCTTGGCACAGAGTACTCCCACACAGAAACAGCTGCAGTACTAGTGAGCAAACCACTTTTTTTCTATTCTCAAAACAGCAGCAGCAAAAGGAGTCACCTTGTTTTTTCTCAACCCTCTTTGCAAGAGCTAGATAAAGGGCAGTACTTACCTAACCTAATGTGGAGGTCAACTCAGATGTTTATTTTCTTAATAAGGAAAAAATAGTAGTACTGGTCTACTTATTAATATTAAAATACTGATTTGACTTTTCTTTTAAATGCAACAGTTTAAATGCACATCAGGAATTTCATTTCAATGCATAATTTACTACAGACCTAAATGGAGCATCAGACAAGTAAAATGATGGATTTACCTTAAAACAAATATTTAAATGTATGCAGTTCAGACCTTGCAATAGGAGGAAACAAATATTCCTTAAAGCCAAACAAACAAACAAACAAACAAACAACCTCAGTCCCCCTCCTTCAAAAAAACAGCACAATGTTGTGAAATTCAACTATCCAGGAAATACTGAAGGCTACTTCTGACATTTGAAAGTGATTTGATTCCAGCATTACAGCTGGAGAATACTCAATGGTGATTAACAAAACAGTGTTGGGCTGGAGCTTGGACTCTGAAGCTTTCCCCCATCCTGTTTTTAGCACTGTTGTGCAAGTCCACAAGACCGAGTCTGTAGACCTGGGGATCTGAGACTGTCTGTTGTGGTTTTAACCCACAGTGTAGACCAGGGGTAGGCAACCTAAGGCACGGGTGCCCAAGGCGGCACGCAAGCTGATTTTCAGTGGCACTCACACTGCCTGGGTCCTGGGCACTGGTCTGGGGGGCTCTGCATTTTATTTCATTTTAAATGAAGCTTCTTAAACATTTTAAAAACCTTATTTACTTTACATACGACAATAGTTTAGTTATATATTATAGACTTATAGAAAGAGACCTTCTAAGAACGTTAAACTGTATTACTGGCACACGAAACCTTAAATTAGAGTGAATGAATGAAGACTCGGCACACCACTTCTGAAAGGTTGCCGACCCCTGCTGTAGACATATTGTAAGAGGCTTTTGAAAAACCCAGGCTTAATTTAAATAGGTAACAGGCGGGGGCACCCAGCAGCCAATCATCTGGGCCCATCTCCCTTTGCCCAGCAGAGAACAGAAGCGGCAGGGAGAGGCAACACCCTTCCTTGCCATATATACATTTTTGACTTCTCTCCTTCCCTACTGTCCAATCAAAGGCTCCCTCACTAAAAGCAGTAATAGGTTAAACCCGCTGCTGGTGAACAGAGTCACTTGCAAATAGCGATCTCCACCATAAAACCAGAACAGAAAGTTTGTTTTTTTAAAGCTAGTCTAAAATACTATCAACATCGGCTTATAAATATAGGTGCCAGACTGACAGCCTTGAAGACTGCTTATCCTCAGCAAAAGTGAAGCAGGGGCAACCATAGGGTAAGAAGCCCTCACACCACGTCATCCAACTGCTTTACTTCTTGGCTTCTCCACAGACTGCCACCGAGGGCGCCAGTTATGGTGGTGATTTGTGAGATGTGGATGCCTGTCCACAAAGCTCATTTCACGCAAGACACCAAATAGCAATAAGATGATGATAACTTTTGGTCCATGTTCTCTTCCAACTAACAACCTAGAGATGGAAGGCTCCACATTATACTTTAACCAGTCATCTAGATCCATTCATCTCTTTCATTCAGACGGGATTTTAAAATAAACCCAAAGAATACAGTAGAGCTTCACTTTGCACAAGTTTCATTGTATCATTTTACCTACTTCCAAAATGCAGCCACCTTTGTAAAACAATTCAGAACAGAAAGAGTAGAGAAGTTACAGAATAATTTCAAGTTGTTATTCTAGTGGCTTGCCCCGTTTTCTAGGGGTGCTCAGGTTTAAGCTCTAAAGTTAGCCTCTCTTCCCTAAGGAAGAAGAGTGTAACAGGCCAGGAAATCTTCCAATAAGTAGAAACTCCCATTTGCCCATGTAAAACACCACACTGAAAGGCTCAGAAGACAGATCATGTTGCAAAGGATCATGGAGGCAAGCTAAAGGGAGAAACTGATGGGGATCCTAGCACTGTGTTTGGAGTATGGAGAAGGAATCATCAGGAACTGTTTCTCAAAGCCATCGTTGATACTAGGGCTACTGACATAAAATGTTACTGTACATCAACACTACAAAACAGAACAAAGAAATGATTCAAAGGGAAATTTGAAATAATACACACTAGCCAAACCAAAGCATTTAAATAGGGGGAGGGGAACAGCCCCAGGGGTTTTCAACATACAGGGCAACTGAACTTGATATATCTTCATTTGTTTCAGGATAGGTATTCTCACAAGGACTGCTACAGCATATTCCTGGAGATTCATACTGTTTAGCCATGACAAAAATCTCACAGAAACACCCTGCACATTCAATCAGTATTAAGATTACAGATTAGTTCACACCCTGCACTTTTAAAGGGGAAAAATAACTTCTTTACTACAAATGGCCCTCAACCTGAGCTGGTCAGAAAATGCCAATTAATTGAGCCTGAAATGTCCCACAAAGGGTAGTCTGGTCCTATGAACTTTTGCAAAATCAAAGGCAGGGGATCCCATCGGAACCCTGTCTGGTTCCCTTTCAGCTCAACTGGTGGCTGCTAGAGACCCCAGACTTCCAGGGTCCCTGGCTCTGGGGCAGCCCCACCAAGTGGACTGTCCTGGTCTGTGGTTTCTGGGAGCCCTGACATGCAGCTTGCCCCAAGACTGAGGATCCCAGGCTTTCAGACTCCAGGGCAGCTCTACCATGCCATGGATTCCAGGCTCCCTGCCTTGGAGCCTAAAGCCTGGTATCTCTGGCTCGAGCCAGGGCTCTCCGAGTCTGGGCTCCCAGCTCCGCTGCAGGGAATCTGGAAGCCCTGAGAACTCCAACTTGAGTTGGACTCTCCAGTCTTCCAGGCTACCAGCCAGAGAGCCAGGATGTTGTGACATGAACTCCCAGGGTCGTAGGCTTTGGGGCAGCTCCACTATGTAGACTCTCCCAGGCTGTGAACTCCAGGGCTTCCAGACCAGCTGGGCTCCCCACCTCCTGAGCAGGCATCTTGGGAGTCAGGTGGCCACAGAATCTGGGATCCCTGACAGATACCGACTGAAATCAATATTGTCAGTTTCACCATTGTCAATTTCGGTCAGCATCTGCCAGTCCTGGGAAGCATATTTCATCTTGGAAACGCCATGTGTCATTATTTCATTATATATATTTGGGGCAGCTATATATATAATGAAAGAATGACATATATATATAAATTTCCAGTCCATGAAGAATTAAAAAAAAAATTGGTCCAATCAAAATGAACCCAAACTCCAAAATATCAACATTTCTTGAGAATCAGAAACTCTAAGTTTTAGCCAGCTGAAACTCTTATTTAATAAATCAAAAGAAATCTATGTTCTCCCTGCTCTCTTGCTTTCTCTAAGAAATCATCACTCCATGACAGGAAATCTTAGGCAACATTAAGTAATTGTTGAGTCCAGTTCAGCATGGTACTGAGAGTTTTTCACTTCTAGTGAAGTCAGTAAGAGTCAAGAACTCTCAGCCTCTTTTGGAAGGTGCTCAGCATCCTGGAGAATAAGATCCTCTGAGAACAAAAGGAAAGGGTTTATGCTTTTGCTGTTGCTACTGGGCTGAATGCTACTCTCTGATGCATGCTTCTGACATGATTGGCTAAATGAGGCTTCTGTCCAAACATGCCATGCCAGGATTTGTAGAGCTGGTTGTAAAATGGTCTTTACCATGAGCAATTCTGAAAGAAAGCCAAACATTTCCTCTCCCCCCGCCCCGTGGAAATTTTATTTTATTTTCTTAAACCAACAACAAAAGCATGAACATTTTTTATTTGAAGGGTTTTCATTGAGAAACTGGACATTTTCAAGCAAAATGGAAATTTTCCATGAAATTTTTCATTTTAAAACAAAGCCATTTTTTGTCAAAAAATAAGTTTTGATGAAAAAGTTTTGACTAGCTATAGTGAGTAATGATTAGTAACCAAGCAAAATGAAAACGATAGGAGTTGAGGGTGCTCAAACTGAGCAAACCACTCCTGCCTCTTCTGGGTTCTGAAATATATACCCATTTCGCAGAAGCATAAGAACATACCCATTGAGGCCAGGTCAGTACTGCCGTCCAAAAGGTTTTACCATTTGTTGGCATCATTACAGCTGTGACAGGGATGATACAAATCTGACTGAAAGTATTCATACTCAATGCGATTTATACAGAAACTTCCAATGTTAATCTAGCCAGATCCCTAGATCTGCTATCTCATCAGTGTTTTATAACCTATTATTAGCTGATATCTCTTGTTCTACTAGTATTTTCATATTGTATGTATTAAAGTCTCAGTTACTGTGAGACAAAATCTCTACTTTTTGATTCAGGCTCTTCTTTGTTTTCCAAGAAGATAATGAGAGTTTCCTTTAAGAAGAAGAAAGACAATTCATATACATCTATTAACAATAAAGCAATAGCTATCATTTTACAATTTTCCTTGAAATTAGGATGCTTTTATTGTTTTGTAAGTATTCTACAAATATTTGATTTAGAATTGAAGTTTATAATGCATGTATTTCAGGGTTCTAAAGATAGGTATTTAGTACTAGGAACATAAGAATGGCCATACTGGGTCAGACTAAAGGTCCATCCCGCCCAGTATCGGGTCTTCCAACAGTGACACCAACACTGACACCAATGCCAGGTGTCCCAGAGGGAGTGAACCTAACAGGTAACGATCAAGTGATCTCTCTCCTGCCTTCCATCTCCACCCTCTGACAAACAGAGGATAGGGACACCATTCCTTACCCATCCTGGCTAATAGCCATTAATGGACTTAACCTCCATGAATTTATCCAGTTCTCTTTTAAACCCTGTTATAGTCCTAGCCTTCACAACCTTCTCAGGCAAGGAGTTCCACAAGTTGACTGTGCGCTGTGTGAAGAACTTCTTCCTTTTATTTGTTTTCTAATGCCAGTATCTTTTCTGAGATGAGGCGACCACATCTGTATGCAGTATTCAAGATGTGGGCGTACCATGGATTTATATAAGGGCAATAAGATATTCTCTGTCTTATTCTCTATTCCTCCCCCCCCTTTTTTTTTTTGGTAAGTCACTAGAATAAAAAGATAAATAAATAAAAGAATAAAAAAAAATCCTTTGAGCCATCGAAGCTTCTAAGCTCTGGTACAATTTCTAAAAAATTGTAAACACTGAAATTCATTGAGGGCAGATCCTCAGCTGGTATAAACTGTTATAGCTGCAAAACCAGCTGAAGATCTGCCCCCAAAGTATGTGAAATCAAAACAAAAATGTTTGGGTACAGATTTTAATTAATTTGATGAACACATTAGATAGATAACTGGATGGATGGACGGATGGATAGTAGAAAGATTATATTTTCTCTTCTACTATGATGTCAGGGATGGCAGAATATTGGTACATTAAACAAATCCTAAAATTTAATTTATTAATGTAAGTGAGTTAAGACAATGCAGATTCCTCTGTCCTTGAATGGTGCATGCTGGCTGAGCTAAACTTGTTATCAATGGAGCAGAAGAGACATTGCATATATACTTAGGCCTGAAAATGATCCTCTGGTAGACACAGACATTTAGGTCCTTGCAGTGATGAGCTGCCATCAAAAAATGTCTAGTTTGTTCATAGTCTCTAAAGATATCATACTGTGTCCCTCTCCATATATTAGAGCACACAGTGGAACAGATGACTGCTAAAATACAGTAAAAAAATGTATTAAAAGCCCTGCCTCATAAAGTTTTCCCAAACAGAAAACTAGCTATAGGTTGGCCTGATTTAATTAAATAAATCATGCTACACTTATCACTGCATTATAACCATAACAGCTGCAGATTAGATGAAGCAAAAATAAATTAAAAATAAAATTTTCTGTTACGTTTACCTAAAGTTAAATGAATAGGTTCCTTTTCATTACTAAGAATAATCAATCTTAACTAATGATGCGCACACAGCACATTTAACTGAAGACTGCAAATTACCAGACTATGAGACAAGTATTGTACCCAAACCAACTGGTTGCCATTTCCACCTGTGTTTTAAATAGAAGTACAAGACAGTCTGAAAAGCAATCCTGGCTCTATATTACTCCCAAACAAATATCATACTTCTAAATTCTTTCAGAATCCCACTTTGTAGACTATTTTCAGTTTAAAAAACAGACAACATAGGGCAGAGTGAATCTTACTCTCAATTCTTTCAAAGAGGTCCAGAGTATCTGATTCAATATATCCTAAATTTAAAGAACTGAATCGACTAACCTATTAATTATGGAATACCATGCTTGATAGACAAATCAAGACAGGGCACCGATCTTACTCCTGCTATAACTTTATTCGTAAACAGCAGCTCAATGCTAACTGCTGGGAAGAACTGAGTGTCCTTTCCCTTCTGCCCTCTCATGCTATATGTACTGTAACACTGTGTCACAGAGCTCCTCTTCAGCTAAAGCCCTGATCAGAATCTGATCACCATTTGTGAAACTTTCACAAACACGTTAGCATCTGCTGCTCTTACTTTCTCATATTACCTTCTTCTAAGTAAAGGTGTGAAAAAACAAGTCTGTCATCAGGGGATTGTCTTGCTCATCAGTTTTTGAAACATCATGCAGTGATGGTAGGAGTACAAAGTTACTAACCCTTCAATAAGCAAAGTTTTCTCCATCTGGGATCAATGGATCCCCTCTCCTCAATTACAGACAAACACTCTGGGTATGTCTGAATTGCACACTAACCTCAGGCTCTGACTCAGGTTTGAGTCCAAGCCCGTCTTCCCTCCACACACAAATCCATCTGACTTAGATCAGCAAGCACTGGTCCTAGGTCTCAAGTAGGGGTCAGAGCTGAGATCTGAGTCCAAACCCTGTCACTTTGCAATGTGGATGCAGGTGAAGTGGCAGACCTGAGTCAAAAGGTGCGCATAATGCAGTATGGATGCGTTAGCAAGGCTGAGTGGCCTGGGTTCAGCAACTGTAAACCCCGGTTTAGAGGGAAGTGTGAACACTCAAGTGTGGACTTGGAAACACTGAGTCTACAAGCCCAGGTCCCACAGACTTGGGCTTAGTGTGCAGCACAGACATGCCCTCTATGGCTATGTCTGCACTGCAATAAAAAAAAAAAAACCTGCAGCAACGAGTCTCAGGGTATGTCTACACTGCAATGTAAGCCCAGGAAGCAACCTGCACTACAGTGACTTCTCAGATCCATGTAAGAGTGTCAATGATGTAGTCAGGAAAGTTCCATGTGTAGAAGTGTCCTAAGGTAAGGGCATCAAGTCTATAGAAAGAAGGTCAGCATGACACAAAGCTTGAGAGGGGTAAGCCCATTACAAAGATACATCTGCAGTTCACAGGACTCTAGTAGTATACAAAGAACACGCTGCTGTCTGGAAAAAAATATGGAACCTGGAAAATAAATAGGCAAGGAGTATTCAACAGCTTGTGAGAAGAAAAAAAAAATCACAGAAAACAGGAAAGTCGGTTAACGAACCTGAGGTTTCAAATGACAGCACTATTTAGCTAATGAAAATCTTGGCAATGGCAGGTAAAGGATTAATTAGTTGATGTTTGTACATCCTTTTGAAGCTGAAAAGTGTTTCATAATAGTAATTATAATAGTATGTGCAAAGTATTTCCATTGTAATCATCATTATGCCAATCCATAGCAGAAGTTATAGGGATACTAACCCCTCATTTATTCCCCATGTTTAGTATTCTTTTCCCTCAAGGGATGAAAAGGGATGCTGTTGTACACAACAGTAAAAGCCAGAGAAAGAGGCTAATAACTTCAGAGTAAATGAAAGGCAAACACAAGCCTATAAACTAACAAAGACAGAAACAGAATCCAAATGGTTTTAATTCCCTTTGAAAGTAAAAGAATCACCACAGGATATCTACTACCCATAGGCTGATTTTAGACAATTCATACCAGTGGCATAACATTTATGCCATTTAGTTAGTATGGTTTGATTTTTAAGAGCAGTGAAGTTTGGAATGTTAGCACTAATGCACCATTGTCGTGTAAATAAAACAACAAAAATATTTTTCCAACTGTGAATCTTCATAAAATCTTTATTTTTTATCTACGAAACATTCAGTGTCCTGTCCACAGAGAAATTACATCGGAGGCAACAAAAGAGAGAGTGAGAGCGAGCGCGTGAGAGAGAGAGCATGCACACAATTTCACAATGTCATAAATGTTAGAGACAGGTCCTAAGGAAAAAAAAAATCTGCTCCCAACAGGCAACTCATTTCTTCCCAAGCATCTCATGTGTAAGAGGGAAACAAGATCTTTCAGCAGAGATGGCCCAGAGCTCTCAGCTAAGACCCCACCCTTCAACTGAGAGACCAAGCAATATAAAGGAGAACCTAAACTTTCACTGGAAAAGAAAAGCTTCTAGTTCTTTTCTTTGTAAAGAAAACCTTGAGACCATAAAATGATGTGAATCATTAGGGTTGAAAGCTTTCCACTGTTTTTTTCTAAAGATCACAAGTTATTTCCAGCTCCCTAACAGTGATGCAGGCCTGATCTCTGGGGTCCAGAAATCCTATAGCCATAGATCCCTTACTTTCTGTAAAGAAACCAATTTAGTTTATAGCTATAGAGGGCAGTGCCACCTAAACTACTGCTGATGGCAACATAGTGAACTCCTACCAGCCAACTCTTCTGTGAGTGGCCAGCATAGCATAAGAGGTAGCAGTACCTAACAGGTTAAGAGTAAGAAACTAATCCTAGCTCTCTCTCAGATTTTTTTCTGTAATCTTACTCAAATTGCACAAGTGAAGACAGTTTTCTAGGCACGTTAATCCAGAGATGCTGAGCACCCACTGTGCCTGTTAGCTTCAATGAAAGGTGTGGAGTGCTGAGCACCTTTGGAAATTTTATATAAGTGGCTAGATATGGATTTTGGTGCCTAATTTTAGACATCCAAATTTAAAAACTTTGTCATTCACCTCTCTGAACTTCAGTTTTCACAGCTGTACTGGGAGGATAAAAGAAGATCTGGTTGGAATTTTCTAACAAAAAACAATTTCATTGGAAAATGCCAATTCATGAAAATTGAAACTGTTCACAGGTTAGTTTCAACAAATCTCCTGATTTGGAAAAAAAAATTGAGCCCCCTTCCCTCCCAACTGGACAATTTTGAAACATCCCACTTTGACATGTTAGAAAGGAAAAGGTTAGGGTTTTTTATTTGAAATAACTTATTTCAGAAATTTTAGTTAACATATACTAAAAAGGGGGGGGAAATGTTTAAAAGGTCGAAATTGAAATAAAACATTTCAAAATCACTGAAACAAAACACTGATGAACCTGATCTGAAAATTTTTCCAGTTTATTGGCTCATTTAAGTTTTGAGATTCAGAATGGGAAAACTTTTCAATATCTCAAAAATTCTCACAGGACAGGAAAGCCATTTTCCGCTCAGCTCTAGATAATAATAGCTCCTGCACAGAGGGAACGACATCATCAAGTAGTGAATGTTTGGTTAAGTCCTCACCATAATGTAGACAAGTCACCATCAAACTCGCAAACACCTTATTTGGACACTGCCAACTTCTGAACATTAACAATTATTCACAGGCCCCAATGCAAGCACTGGGCTTCACTTCTCCTGCACCTAATCAGGGCAATTCCTAGCTATTCTGGGGCCCTAGGCAGCCCCCACCGGCCCAGCGGGGGGGGGGGGAGGCAGGCCTCTGAGGGGGCCAGGGGCTGGCTTGGGTGGCAGGGGAGAACCGCCCACCAGCAGCCACCACCGGCACAGCTGGGGCCGGGTCGCTGCACTTCCCGCTGCCGGTGAGTGCAGGCCCAGCCCTGCCGCAGTCCTCAGGGGCGAGAAGAGGTGGGGTGGGGGCGGAGCAGGGGCAAGAAGAGGTGGGGTGGGGGCGGAGCACGGTGGGGGCTTTGGGGAAGGGGTGGGGTGGGGGTGGGGCTGCGGCAGAGCAGGTGAGGGAAGTTAGCTAATGTAACGCCAATATTTAAAAAGGGCTCTAGGGGTGATCCCGGCAATTACAGACCAGTAAGTCTAACGTCGGTACCGGGCAAATTAGTTGAAACAATAGTAAAGAATAAAATTGTCAGACACATAGAAAAACATAAACTCTTGAGCAATAGTCAACATGGTTTCTGTAAAGGGAAATCGTGTCTTACTAATCTATTAGAGTTCTTTGAAGGGGTCAACAAACATGTGGACAAGGGGGATCCGGTGGACATAGTGTACTTAGATTTCCAGAAAGCCTTTGACAAGGTCCCTCACCAAAGGCTCTTACGTAAATTAAGCTGTCATGGGATAAAAGGAAAGGTCCTTTCATGGATTGAGAACTGGTTAAAGGACAGGGAACAAAGGGTAGGAATTAATGGTAAATTCTCAGAATGGAGAGGGGTAACTAGTGGTGTTCCCCAAGGGTCAGTCCTAGGACCAATCCTATTCAATTTATTCATAAATGATCTGGAGAAAGGGGTAAACAGTGAGGTGGCAAAGTTTGCAGATGATACTAAACTACTCAAGATAGTTAAGACTAAAGCAGATTGTGAAGAACTTCAAAAAGATCTCACAAAACTAAGTGATTGGGCAACAAAATGGCAAATGAAATTTAATGTGGCTAAATGTAAAGTAATGCACATTGGAAAAAATAACCCCAACTATACATACAACATGATGGGGGCTAATTTAGCTACAACGAGTCAGGAAAAAGATCTTGGAGTTATCGTGGATAGTTCTCTGAAGATGTCCACGCAGTGTGCAGAGGCGGTCAAAAAAGCAAACAGGATGTTAGGAATCATTAAAAAGGGGATAGAGAATAAGACTGAGAATATATTATTGCCCTTATATAAATCCATGGTACGCCCACATCTCGAATACTGTGTACAGATGTGGTCTCCTCACCTCAAAAAAGATATTCTAGCACTAGAAAAGGTTCAGAAAAGAGCAACTAAAATGATTAGGGGTTTAGAGAGGGTCCCATATGAGGAAAGATGAAAGAGGCTAGGACTCTTCAGTTTGGAAAAGAGAAGACTAAGGGGGGATATGATAGAAGTATATAAAATCATGAGTGATGTTGAGAAAGTGGATAAGGAAAAGTTATTTACTTATTCCCATAATACAAGAACTAGGGGTCACCAAATGAAATTAATAGGCAGCAGGTTTAAAACAAATAAAAGGAAGTTCTTCTTCACGCAGCGCACAGTCAACTTGTGGAACTCCTTACCTGAGGAGGTTGTGAAGGCTAGGACTATAACAATGTTTAAAAGGGGACTGGATAAATTCATGGTGGCTAAGTCCATAAATGGCTATTAGCCAGGATGGGTAAAGAATGGTGTCCCTAGCCTCTGTTCGTCAGAGGATGGAGATGGATGGCAGGAGAGAGATCACTTGATCATTGCCTGTTAGGTTCACTCCCTCAGGGGCACCTGGCATTGGCCACTGTCGGTAGACAGATACTGGGCTAGATGGACCTTTGGTCTGACCCGGTACGGCCATTCTTATGTTCTTATAAGGGGGCCCTGGGGAAGAGGCAGAGCAGGGGCTGGAGCAGCACACAGCTGCGCAGGGCACCAGGAAATGTGGTGCCCCAAATTTCCTGGTGCCCTACACAGCTGCATACTTTGAATATGGGTAAGGACGGCCCTGCATTTAATGATATCAACCCCTCCTTGCACATACACATTTTTATATAAATTATTATTTATGTATTGTTGGAATCATGGAAGCACTCACAATATGCTAGGCACTGTCCATGCACAAAGAAATAAATCCCTGCCCCTAAAAAGATAATCCACAAATGAAGAGTCCCAATTGGGAATGGGGAAGAGGGATTTAACATACAGTCAACTCCCCTCCCCTTTATAAATACACACTATCCCTAACTGGCCCGTGGCCTAGCTATTTTTACTGTAGTTTCACAATAGGCTAATTTCCTGTGGGGCTGATGATAAAAATGAATATTTGAGAAAGAATTTGAAGGAGGCAGTAGTAGGGACTTATGGATGAGTTCAGGATGGCTGCTTGTGAAGACTGATGTAAGAGAAGCAAACAAACGGGGGGCAACTGGTATTATTGGGTGATTGGGAAGGGACATGGGTGGAATAATTAAGTAAAAGGCAAAAACTGGTAAGTAGAGAGAGGTCAGTGACATTTGGGGTGTATACTAAGGAATCATTTTACTAACTAAGGAATTTCAAGGTAAAAACTGTTGACACTTATCCTGAGGTAAGGGGGTTCGTAGGGCATGGTTTTAGTGAAGCTCACTGAGATTTAGAATTCCATGGGGACTGGAGATTCTGAAGAAATTTTAAACTCCATCTCTCTGCCTTCCCCAACCTCTCACACACTTGCTCAAGACCCAGGGAGCAGCCATTGCTCATTCAGACACAGGAGAGGAGGGCTGCTGGAGAAAAAGGGCCATGGAGGAAGCTGCCTGCTTTGCTGAGGCTCAGGAGTCACCCTGGGGCTTAGCTCTGCAGAGACAGGAACACAGCTTGGAAGCTCCACAGTTGCCCCTGCAGAGCTTATAAACATTGCAGTTTACAATGAAGACTGTAAACACCAGGGGAGCCTCGGCAAGACTATCGGGAAAGCTATTTAATTGTGATGATGTGCTGTCTGCCAGGACAGCCCAGTGATCTAATTAAACAAACTCTAGGGCATAGAGTTCAGAACCACACCATAGTGAATAATGAGTAGGGGAAAGCCCCTAGAAGAAAGGAAGTGGAAAAAAGAGCACCGTGAAAAAAGAAAAATATTGAGCCTGAAATTTAATATTGACTCTGCCTCCAATAGATCCCCTACTAAATCTGCCTTAAATAAAGAAAATAGCATCTTGTGCAGACAACTCAGCAGTGGTGCACACAGAATCTTGTGTATCTGGCACACAGATGTTTGATCTTGTATTTGTTAGCCAGCCAGATACCAGAATTCATTTTACTTTGGAGTGTGTTTTACGGGGTGACTTGGCCTTTTATCTTTTTCCCTCTTCTACTGGTGGTCTGACCTGCACAGTATTGCCTTTATGAAAGTGAGGAACTGAAAATGCCTGTAAGAACCGCAAAAAGTGAGCATAATCAAACAGCTCTGCCAAAGCACTTCTGGATCTGCCATGTTAACATCACCCTCATGCTGTTCCAGCCTCTCCTGAACAGATACTGCCAAACTAAGCGATAGTTCTGTGATGTGGATGAACACTCACTATCCTTGAGGCAAAGTTATTTTACTCTTCTCCAAGCCCAATTTGAACCCAGATCGCCCACTATGCTTTGACTGTCAGTATCTCTTTCCATAAAGTCATCCGCAATCAGTTCAGATAAGGTCACGTCACACACACTACTTCCGTTTGCGTTAGTAACTGTCCCTTTCCTTTGACTTTTCAGTGTGATGTAATGACATTAAATCCATAATTCGTCTATATAATATTCAGCCATTATACTATGCAGGGCACAAATAATGAACCAGCGGTGACTGACTTTCAGTCACATTCCTGTTCTATGCTATTCACTTGCTGAACTAATTTCCCTAAGAAAAAAATAGCATATTACTTTTTTTTTAAATGTACACTTAGTTTACGGTTGTGTAGGACAGTTATATGGCCTTGTAATTTAGAAAATTATTTGTCTTGCCTGTGCCAAGATACAACACTATGGGCACCATAAATTGATATAATAAGCAAAATGATCACAAAATGACAAGTGTTCCTTATCAATACATGTAGACGGCCAAGTTCTACATTTAAACTCTGTGCAACCTCACAGAAGTGTATGAGGTGCATTATTTTAAGTCAGCCTAGAGTTTGTTATGAAGCATGTAGTTAAGTAATATTTTTAAAATTGAAAATGATTATTCTGAAAATTTTTACTTTGAGTTAAATAAATTTAATGCTACCATATTGCCATGATATCCTGACAGCACAGGCAGCTATTTGTTGCATGAAGTAGTATATGCTGGCTTATACAAAGCAGTACCTTTCAATGGTTTATAGAGCACTGAATCATTGCAGCAAAACGTGAATCACAGATGAAACAAAAAGTCCCTGGCTCAGTGCTCAAACAATACAGATGGCACAACATTACTGCATTTTACAGACCTAGCCCACTGAAGTCCTCACATTTAACTCCAAAGCAAGCAAACGTAAGCCACAAAAAAAATTTAAAATATGCGAACATAAGTTCTGTGGCTGCATCTCCAGACAAATGAACATGGACCCACTTGCTTTCAAAAACTTGCATTTACATGAGCTAATAGCTATATGTGATATATGTGACACAAATTCTGTTAACCACTGTGCATTTCCCACTAACTTCACTGGGAGCTGATGGCACTCAGCAAACTTGTAGACTGATTACACAGTTAGGACCTGATCTTGCAGTAAGCGCCATGTGAACAGACCCAACTGAAGTCTGTGGGCTTTGCTGTGTGCACAAAGGTGAGTCCATGATGAGCTCATTGCAGGATTGGGATCTTAGTGTCCATAAATCCAACTTTATGGAGACATCTATAGTGAGATATACCAATCTCCTAGAACTGGAAGGGACCTTGAAAGGTCATTGAGTCCAGCCCCCTGTCTTCACTAGCAGGACCAATTTTTGCCCCAGATCCCTAAGTGGCCCCCTCAAGGATTGAACTCACAACCCTGGCTTTAGCAGGCCAATGCTCAAACCACTGAGCTATCCCTCCCCCATGTTCTAAAATGTGGCCCTTAAAATTTACATGTCTGACAAGAGTAAGGAGCATCAGTTACGGCTGAAACTCTGTCCTTACCCTAACTGCACTGTTTTTATGGATTGCAACACACAAAGCATGTGACAGCCTCCGCCACATGCACTATATTATATGGAGACTCCTGCAATAACAAATAGTAAAAGCAAAGGACTGAGTTTCCAACCTGAACTCTGAATTTCTTAGCTTTGAAGGTCATGAGTGAGTCCACTATTATTATTTTAAATCAAGTTTTATGATTTAAATTTCCCTCTCTCTTTTCTCAAGATAATTTTTTTCCATAAAAAAAAGAAAAAAAATGTATTGACATTTAGTATTAAGGAGTTCAAATCAGATCAACAGACCCATCAAAATGTAACTACATTACTATTAATCCTCAATGTAACAGTGCCTGGTAATGGCCTATTCTCTGAACACTTTTATTGTTGATCCATAATCCATATGATTGCTAATATGGTATGCATTAGTCATTTTACTCTGAATACAACCATAGAGCGTAGGAAAGGTTCTGTTTTGTAAGGGCATGTCTACACTTACTGGGACGCTGCTGTGATCGATGCACTGGGGGTCGATTTAGCAGGTCTAGTAAAGTCCCACTAAAATCGACCGCAGATCGCTCTCCCGTCAACTCCGGTACTCCACCAGAACGAAACGCATAAGGTAAGTCGATGGGAGAGCTCCATCGATGCAGCGCAGCATAGACACTGCAGTAAGTCAATCTAAGCTACGTCAACTCCAACTACATTAGTCACGTAGCTGTAGTTGTGTAACTTAGGTCGACGTACCCCCGTAGTGTAGACAAGGCCAAAGTTACAGGAAAGGGAGAGGAGGGAATTGAAACCAGCAATATATTTGGTCCAGATCCTCAGTAAAAGGATAAAAATCTGAGTAAAGACTTCAGGATCTGGACATTTCCTCTGTGCTACACCCTCCTGGCCCCCTGCCCTCTGGTGATCCGGGGTTGTAGGAATGGTCTCTTGGGGACTACCACCACCAGCACAAGGTAGAGAAGCCCTGATCCAGTGGGCCCAACTGGTTTGACACCAAATGACTTCAGGATCAACAGGATGGAAAGATAGCAGAAAGGAACCTATGTCCTGCCCATAGGAGGGCTACGTGCTGTTCCAGTGCATCTGATGATTTGGCCCTCAAAGCTTGAGTGTGGGGTGATGCTTGTCTCTTCAAAGAACAGCTCATTTTGCTGTGGCAATAGCCCCTAGCATTCTTTCTGAGAAACAAAGATCAAGCTCCAAAGAAAGCTCTGTCTACACTATGTCCTCAGTGTCATATGAAGTTCGTGTGTGACCACCTGTGAGTAGTGTGGCAAGAAGGCTGGAAAGGAAATCATCTCATAATGGGCAAGTCCTCTGATGGAACATGCAAGTAAATTTATTATGGGCAAAATTGTTCCTCTTGGAAGTTTAGGATTGAAGGCATGCTTCACTGCCCCAAGCCCAAGATGTGTGTGTGTTCTTACCCCGGGTTAGTTACTCTGGAGGAAAATGGGCTGGAGAGTCAGCAGACAAGGACTCAAGCAGGGTAGGCAATACCAGCCAATAATAAAGGAACACAAACCCTATCCATTTCTCTCTTTATGCCACATTTTAGCAGCCATCAAAATATAATCCTCTGAAAACATTTTTAAATGGTAACACTTGACTGAATTTTAAAAAAAGCACCAAAGCTGCTCCTTTTTATTATTATTTTTTTATTTAAACAAGTTAAAAGAATTGTTACAATTTCAATGTTTAGATCACAAATATGCTTTTTCTTAAAATACTGGCCTCAAAATGTAGCATTTTCATTTGGGATTTTTATTGCATAAAAATGCAATCTATATAAATTTTCATTCCATAATTAAGAAACTCATCAGCAATTTCAAAAATAAGAGAGCTTCTCTTAAGTTTGAGGGCTATACTAGACAGTACAGTCTATGGGTAAGGGACTCTTCTCTATTACTCCTCTGTACAGCACCTGGCACAATGGAGGCATGATTCTTGACTGGGGCTCTTAGGAGCTCCCATAATTCAAATAATTAATAATAATAATAATAATTCTATTTCTTTTAAGAAGCTCATACTTTTCCTTACCTTGCAGGTTTTCTATAGATCCTTTAGGATTCTGCTTTAGAATAAACATTCTGACTTCTCAAACAATAAAGCCTCAGACTTGTATTTTTTTCCTCTATAAACTGACTTCAACCCCAAAATCTTCCTCCCCTAAATACTGAAAGGCATGTAGACACAAAAAAATATTGTCCTCTTAAATAGATTGGGTGTGGTAGTTTGGATGGTGTACATTTCTTCAGTTAATTGAAAATTACGTCAATGACTTTCAAAGGCTCAATATACAAGTGGCCAGGAAAAAAATAAAAGAAAAAATATGCAAAGGCATTTCAAAAACATTTCAAACATGTAATTAATACACTCTGATATATTACAGAATTTATGATGCTGGCAAGCCAACTGTGGTTTTAACAGGGGGGGAAAAAAAGTAAAAAGCTTGTGGCACTACCAGCAGCTGGAAACACTGAAGTTTGTATAGTGTTGGCTAAAAAGGTTTGTAGCTGAGTCTAATATGAAGGCCCACTTAAGCAGTCTCTCTGACATCAATGTCACATGAGTATGGATTTTAGGATTGGGCCCCTTCTCAATACAAAGTAACAATTCCATTTAAAAAAATTCGGACCTATTTATAGGAGCCAGATTAATTCTTCAAAACACATTTACCTTAACGCTGATATACAACTGTTGTTCTACAGTGTTTTTTTCTGAGATTTTGCACCAATATCAACACATTTCCTTCTATTCATCTACCTATATGCATTAATATGGAAAATGTGTTTATAAAATATTGATCCATGTAACTGCATAAGCATTCCCAATATGCTGTAAGTATATGAGGAGTTTTTAATAATGCATAATGGATTACTCAGAGAAAAGTCAGCTAAACATTAAGGGTAAATGTTTATTTACTGAAACACAACTTTGTAACAGCTTCTCTTCACCAAAAGAGGATAGTCATTTTTTCAATGGTCAAAATCAATCTTTTTTAAAAGTCCTGGAACTCTAATCTTCTTTACATGCAACCACACTATAACTAGTTTAAACAAGCTTCAAAATCTGAAATATAATATTTATGTCTCAAATATTGTTTAAATTCTGTTTTATTTGTGCCATTAGGAGTCAACTAGCTCACTAAAACCTGAGAAAAATGATACTACATTCATCTGAAGAGGTGGAAATTGTAGAATCAAAAAGTGCATAGTAGAGTAGGTTGATTTCAACTAAATCCCTTTGGCACAGCAAGCTGAATTTCACAACAATATGAATACAAAAATGTACTTGCACGTGGCACCAAGAGAGGCTCTGCAATCTCCAGCTTCTTGGAGTCAATCTGACTGTCATTGGCATTCATACAATAGACAAGGATTGTGAACACAAACTGTACTCTAGGCTGAAATGTCAGTGCTGTCTGGTCCAGACTTAAGGAGGCAGGCATGTCTGCTTCTCTACAGATTCCAAGAAGGAATTTTCTTAATAGTTCTACTTTAAATGGTCAATGAAGAACACAATTCCTATGATTTACTGAACACTTAACGGTTCATTTTGGCCCCGAAGCACCTCTTTAGTTCCCCAATACTATTGGTTTGTTAATTCATTTAGGGCATAAGACAAGTTCAGTAACTTGGAACACATTCCACTGTGCTAATTTAGCAGACTACTTCCAAATTTAATGTCTGATGAAAGAAAAGATTTTTAAAACTACTGGTGACAATATAATGGGAGGTCCCAATCACCTCCATATAAAATAAAGTCCTTTTGAAATCTATCACATCAGAAAGGAAATATCATGTTGCATTATTTCACAGTTACTTCATTTCTTTGCTTCATTCTTAAATGGTAACCAACTCCTTCTAGAAGCTTCCATAGTGCTATGATCACACTAAAAAGCACTGTTGTTTACAGTCATGAGTCTTCTAACTGTTCAGTGATCTCAGAACTGAATGTCAGTTACATAAACGCAGGGCAACTGAAACTGTCTAGTCACAATCAGGCTGTGCAGTTTGTTTTTAATGTCTTTCCCATTTAATTATATTAATAATGGGAATTCCCAGTTTATCAAGTCTGCTTTTTGCTGTATGTTATGTTGTAAGTTAGTTAGTCCTGGAGCAACTCAGGCAAACAATTAAAAAAAAATTTTAATGGATTTTTTTTTATTTAAAATCAGATTTTTTTTTATAAAATGCTTTATATGGGAAAAAACACCTATCTAAATATAGTTTTAATTAAGATACATTATAGCTCAAAGATATCTCATCATGGAACAGGAACTATAAATTCTAATGCTATAGTATGAGACAATATATTCATGTAATGTTTAAGAAAAGCTTTGTAAATGAGTTCCAATAGTTCATGGATTAGGGACTCAATCTTACGGGGTTCCAGGGACTTCTATATATAATTTAGGTTAAGCTTTCTATCTACCCAATGGGACTCAGTGTTCAGTCTAGAAGATACCATCAGAGATGCTTAGTTTTGCAGTTCTCAAACTGTGGATTCATGTCTCCAGAGATAACATGCCTGTTAACAGCAAAAACATTTTAAAATAAATAATATAGAGAGGTGAGAAATAACAGACCTCAACCCTATTGCTCCTCTGCACATTTGTGTACACAGAATTAATCCCTTACCTCTCTCTAAAAGTGAAACGTTTCAAAAAGTTCAATGAATTGAAGACTGTTGGGGGCGGAATAGATCTGGACAAGGAGTAGAAGTCTGGAGATAAATGTGAGAAGGGAGGGACAGGCAGTAGAAACAAAAGTGAAACTGTCTGAGCAGCATATTCCAGAAGTCGAGGTCTTTCTGAGTGTAGCCTTCATTGATTTGAGATCTACCATACCATTCTCTCACTAGAAGGGAAAACCTGTAAAAGAGACCCAGTTTGGGAATATTTTAATGAAGTTCCTCTACCTGTGGGTAAGACAGGCATGCATGCGAAATGCAGACAGTGCAACAAAGAAATGCAAGGCCTGGTTGCCTGCATGAAACAACATCACGAGAAGTGTTCCTTCTCAGAAGGAAGCTGAATTGAAGATGATGAAAGGAACATGTCTGCACATGCGGGATCTTCAGGTTGGTAAACTTTTTTATTTCATACTTCTTTCTTAAGAACTGCCTGTCTTCCTTATGGACTATTCTTGAATTCTCATGTTTGAGCAAAAAATATAGTTGTTACTCTATGGCAGTGGTTCTGCCGCATCCACAGGTTCGGCTGATCATGACTCCCACTGGCTGCGGTTTGCCGCTCCAGGAAGTGGCGCAGGCCGAGGGATGTGCTCGCTGCCCTTCCCACAGCCCCCATCGGCCTGGAGCGGCGAACCGCAGCCAGTGGGAGCCGCGATCAGCCGAACCTGCGGACACGGCAGGTAAACAAACTGGCCCGGCCCGCCCTGGGGCTGTCCCTGAACAAGCGGCGGACCGGTTTTGAGAACCACTGCTCTATGGTACTATCCTTCAAATATTAATGATTAACCTGTTGAATTGGAGCTATTTATGAAGTCATTGGGAGGTAAACTATCTGCTTCAATTACCTTTGGTAAATTAAATAACTAAACAATTATTCATTTTCTGATATAGCTGTAAAACTAATCTGAAAAGTTTTCAAAACAAATCACTTTAAAAATGTATAGTGTGTACCTTCTAAAAATGAAATCTACATCTATCTCTGAGTTGTGAAGAATATGTATTGAGGTTATAACGAAAAAGAATGTACTTTTATATAGGAATCCATGATTAAATCGAGTCTTCCTGACTAGTGATTTAAATCAATTTGATTTAAATCAAATCCACTGTTAAATGGAGCATGATTTTTGACTTAATTACACTAAATCCTTCAAAATGTGCACTTGTTAATTGGATTTTGACACTGTCATAGCGCTCTTTCCCCAAGGCATCCAAATCCCATACCGGTTGCCTTATAATGCAGCCAGAAAACTTTAATGGTGGTGCCACTGGTGAAAAATCCTGGGGTTGCTGCGATTTAAAAGGTTTTGTATTTTCAGTGGCTGCTCAGTCAGAGATTCAAATGCTCTCCTGCTTCTTCTATCTGACGGGGAAATAGATCTGACTATAAGGAACATGGCTGGGTAATGTGTCTACAAAAGGAGCCCTGAGTGAACCACCTTCAAACAGTGCAGTAAAAGAGGATTACAGATACAGTATTTATGAACAAGACCAAACGTGATAGATGGGACATGCAAACAAAAGGGCATTATACAGAAATGTTATTATGGAAAACTAGCTAATAGGTTTTAGTAATGCAAGTAGGAAATGGTGCTCTTCCCTGTAAATGCTGAGTGTTCCTCAGAAGTGCTGAACTCTTCCAACTCCAAGTGAAGTCAGTGGGAGAGGACAGTACTCAGGACTCTGAAGGATCGAGACCTTTGTTACAAAGGATAGGCACTTTACTTCTTAAAACTTACAACTCAATTCTCACTAAATCCCTGTATCTCCTGGATGCTAGGGGGAAGGGGAGAGTGAGAGAGCGAGAAAGCAAGCACATTGTGTTTTTTTCTATTTAAACTCTTCTGGCCTGTCCTCCATCCTTTCTGAAGTAATGGCTGGCTGCTCTCACCAGCTCTTAGCTACCTCTCAGGTTGATTGTAAACCTTCATTATCAGTTAGGTTCCCTCTCTTTCTTGTGTACATTTTAATTCGATTAAAAAATCATTATTTCAACACTTGCTCCAAGTGAAACAACCCCTTCTGTCTGTCAGCCGCAATGTTAATGGCTCTTCATTGGATTCACTTTTGAGATAACAACTCTCCTGTTCACCACTCAAATTGAAGTGGTTTCTGTGCTTTGTGCTCAGCCATCATACCTTTTGTCAATTAAAGTGTACCTTTCCTTCCAGTTTGAAATGCAGATTTCTAGTTCCAGAAGGAGAGTAAAAACTAAATTTAAAAAAGCAGAGAAATTATTATAACTTTTTTCTTTTCAATGGGAGTGAATGTAATGCTCACAAAAAGACCTAGATCTTTTATCTACAGAACAACAATATCTACATACCAGGTACCAACACACAACCTGACCCTGAAACAGGAGGTCACATTCAGGTATCTTCATATCTATCCCATTGTTGGTCTTTGTTGAAACAGCCAACAAGGATTCCAATTAATACCATCTATGATTGTGACTTTTTGTAACATGGTCTCCTGTCTACTAAGAACTGGATGAAGACAAGAGACTTATTTCACACAGATGAACAGCTATCAGATGCAATTACTTTTGGCCATTACCAGTCTTGACTGTTTTCAAACCAAGAGATGAAAGGCTTTTGTAATATCATTCCTTTCAGCCATTCAGTCCTGTTATCAGAACTGCTAGCATACTCTGAAAATATTTAGAAAGGAACAGATTACATTCAAGAGAGCAGCTCTTTCTCCAGTGGGGTCCTCTGCACTACACAAGCCATTCTGAAAGATCCATCACAGTTTATGCCTTGCCCCATCTTTTATTTCACTTAGAAGAGGTCCAATTTTAAGGCCACTTATCCTCAGCAAAAGATAATTTGACAGACCCTTTGGCATCTGACGTGACTGACTAGTGACTAGGGTTGCTACTGATGGATGGAAACTTTCTAGATCTGACATTACATGACAATTGTGGGTCAAAACCAGACAGGAATAAGGTCAGAGGGAGGGAAAAGAAGGAGGACGACATGGGTTACACCAATAACAGCACATAGTTATTCAGCCGAGAAAGACATATCTACACCCTGATAGTCCTATACAACAAATAAACAAACCAACCAATCTCTTTACTCCTCCGTCTCTTCTCAGATACAAGACAGTAGAATTGCGTGCTTGGAAGACAGATGAATCAGGCAAGGGACATAGCTTAACTGTATGTTAATTACATGGCCTTCAGCACTGTAGTCGGAAAGTAACTGAAATACTTCCCTGATGGATTGTATTTTCAAACGGACAACCTATCCTAAATTCTCAATTATTGAGGGACAGTCTTCACTCATTGAGATATATGTGCTTTCCACATCCAATTTTCTGCATAACTTTTTGTGAGTGATGTACCTGAATACTTGGATGCTAATATCTAAATAGTATTGTTAAATTTATTCACCTAAATTTGAATTATTGCAAATTATGTAGTACGTGTATCTTTTTACTTTTAAGCCAAACTTTGTATTTGTGGATAATCTAAGCACTTTACCCAGATGTATAGACACTCTTTCCTTAACCTGTGTATTATATACTTTTAGTATTAGCTTTAATAAAATTTTTAAATCTGAGCACTTCCCAATCAATACTGGATTTTTTCCACCCTCCCATGACCCCTTTCTGAGAGAAGGACACACACAGGGTATTGAGACAGGGCAGAGAAGGTGAGGGAAGGAGGGAGGGAAATATGGAAGGAGACCAAGTCAGAAATGCCGGCAGGGGATGTGTGATGTACAGGCTTGAATGCAAGGACAAGACAACTGAACTTGATGAGCAGTGCCGTGCAATGGATAGGCTTAAAGGTTAGGTCTCATTCCCCAGAATTACCTACTACTGCTAACACTGGTGCAGCACAGTGAGTAGGCTGAGAGTAAATGGGTTGTGTACATATCAGCTTTCAATCCCCAAAGTTACTGACTCTGGCTAACACTGGTGGAGCCCCTCTGGTGGCCGTAGCACTAATGTAAATTCTGTGCTAGTGGCTGTCGGCATTTTTACCACTGTATTTTCTAACAACCTCGTGTTATCTAATGTCAACCACTGTCTCATCTAACCACCTCTAATGGGTAGCATATTTTTGGTGCTAAATAAAATAAATAAAAATAAATAAATGAATGAATAATAAAAAAGAGCAGTAGTAAGATAATGGATCATTTCCAAATTTAATCTAATGTTGTGCCCAATGTACAGCAGAAGTACCATTTCGCCCCAGAGTTTCATTAACACAGTGATGCAGAAAACCCCGTGGAACCTACCATGTTGGCAGAAAAGACTCCACAACACAGTAACACAATTTTCATGATATACAAAGTGAACAGACCAAGACAACAAAAATGCCAACTCCATTTTTGCTCATATAATATGAGAGGGCCACCCCCAATGCCACAAAGGAAGAAATTGGCCATAGCATTTTAAAATTCAGTAGCCAGCGAGTCCACACAAAAAATGACCCAGGTATATAGCACATCAGCGGTAGGTAGGTAGGTGTGTGTCTGTGAGAGTGTGTGTGTGTGAGAGAGAGCTGCAAATAATTATGAAGAAAATAAGAGGCTGCCTTTAAAAAAAAAGTGGAACAATATCTTGGCAGAGCCCCTTCAACTCATTCTACAAATAAAACTTTCTGTAGCCTGGCTACATTTTGGACCCAACAAAGAAAACATACATGAGAATGTTTTGAATCCCAGCTGCTTGTTCTGTCAGTCACATGCTTCATAAAAACTTCAAATAATTCTTGTCTTGTAACCGTGCCTAATTTAATATGAAAGTCAGAATTTCAGCTCAAACCCTTGGGGGCACTCAGCTGGATGGCTGTTAAATCTTTGCCAGTAGTTTGGAAAGAGTCAGGGCTGCAACAAACCACCCAGTCCACTCCCATAGTCTTAACTAAGCCAAGATGGTAATAAATTCAAAATCTGGAAAAAAGCCATTTGCACTGTACTAGTTTATAAGATACCAAGGCTATCCTTGTAAGGGCATCTTCAGCTTTACATATTTTCTCTTTACCCTCTCCCCACACCCAATCGCTTAGCATTAACAACAAACATAACTTAATTAAGCTGCCAAATTCTTCTTACCTGTAACTCAAAGCTAGTTTACTTTTATGACCTACTTTGGAGCATTCAGCAGGCCAACAGGGCCAGTTGTAATACTCCCAGACGAGAACAGAAGCCTTCCCAGTGGAATAGGCAGGCATCTGACCAAAAACAAACCCCTTCGACTTTCCTTTTTTGCAATTCCTTTCCCCCACTCACCTCCTCTTCTCTCTTTCTTAGCCAAGACACTGAATGGATTAGCAAGTGTTGTTAAATAAGTTATTTGTGCTGGTGATGGTTTAATTGTTTACGCCAGTCGTTTTCAACCTTTTTTCACGTGCGGACCCCTAAAAAAATTTCAAATGGAGGTGCAGATTCCTTTGGAAATCTTAGACATAGTCTGTGGGACCCTTCAGGGTCCGTGAACTACAGGTTGAAAACCATTGGGTTAGGCACTCTCCATTTTGTCACTTACCTGTATTTTCCCAACAAACTAGTGTATGTGTAAATATAATAATCAATGCTACAATACCTTTGTCCAATCTCTCTTAGTTTTCCAGTTCTTTCTTTATTCCATGAATGCTGAACTATTTTATTTTTTAACCTGCAGATGAACAACCCAGAGTTCACATTGCTATGTCCACAATCAGGTTTTCATAAACATTTCACAGATGCACTCAAAGTGTTATGGGAAATTAAAACTCAGTACACAAAATACTCTCCAAAAGCAACGCTTTTCATGGCAGACTCTGTGGACTAGTGCTCACTTTTTGTCACTCAATCAAATATGGTATAACCCCAGTTTATTCAAGAATATTAAAAAAAATCTTCAGATAAATAGGCTTTCAGATGATTTGGGAGAAGGGGAGTTGACACACTGTAGCGTGCAATGCTGCTAGGAGATGCAATCAAACATTGGTTAATGCATGATTTGGAAATAACTGATTGCACTGCAGAACAATTTGAATGAACTATTAAAATAATGGAGTTTGGGACTACAATCAAGTAATGTTTTCCTGTACCCCCTAACCACTTGTCATCTTTTTGAGCAAAAAGCAACGCTCCGGACTCATACAGCTCTTTCAATCCATCAATTTTGCCATGCATTTGGCTTCACAGGTAGTTAACTATTATTCTAATTTTAAAAAGGCAGAAACTGAAGCACAAAAAGCAAACTCTGCTCCTCCCTCTGAGAGCCCGGTTTGGTTCTGCTACATGGGATAGAGAAGAAAGAAGAACCTAATCCAGTTAGTCTATAGCAGGGGTCGGCAACCTTTCAGAAGTGGTGTGCCGAGTCTTCATTTATTCACTCTAATTTAAGGTTTCGTGTGCTAGTAATACATTTTAACGTTTTTAGAAGGTCTCTTTCTATAAGTCTATAATATATAACTAAACTATTGTTGTATGTAAAATAAATAAGGTTTTAAAATGTTTAAGAAACTTCATTTAAAATTAAATTAAAATGCAGAACCCCCTGGACTGGTGGCCAGGATCCAGGCAGTGTGAGTGCTGCTGAAAATCAGCTCGCCTGCCGCCTTTGGCACATATGCCATAGGTTGCCTACCTCTGGTCTACACTCTGTGAACATCAGAGTACATGTCTGTGAAGGCTCACAGTGCTACAATGCAAGGGATGGATTTGGGGGAAGAAGGCTACAGAGCACAACAGATCCATCAAGGGGTTGAAGGGGTGGGACACATCAGCTAAAGCAGCTGCAGCTATACTGCCTCTGTATAAAATGCAGTTCAGTCCCCACAGTACACCTTCACATGGTTCACTGACTCAGGCGGCATTCTGGGATCACATTTGCCCAATGTTACAAAGGAAATTAAGTGGCAAAAGCCAAGAATAGAATTTGGAACTCCCCGTCCTGTGCTTCAACCTTCTAGGCCAGAGGTGGGCAAACTACAGCCCACCAGAGGCCACATCCAGCCCGCGGGATCCTCCTGCCTGGCCCCTGAGTTCCTGGCCCATGAGGCTAGCCCCCGGCCCCTCCCCTGCTGTTCCCCCTGCCCGTAGCTTCAGCTCACTGAGCCACTGGCGCAACGCTCTGGGCGGATGGGCTGCGAGCTCCTGGGCAGCACAGCTGCAGAGTCGCGGCCTGACCCGGTGCTCTATGCTGTGTGGTGGCGTGGCTGGCTCCAGAATGGCCACCAGCCACCAGTGCTCCAGGCAGCACCGTAAGGGGGCACGGAGAGGGGGGGTTGGATAGAGGGCTGGGGATTTCGGGGTGGTGGTCAGGGAGCGGTGGTGTGAATAGGGGTCGGGGTGGTCAGAGGGCGGGTAACAGGGGGGTTGAATGGGGGCAGGGCTCCTGGGGGAGCAGTCAGGAAGGAGAGGAGGGGTTGGATGGGGCAATGGGGAGCAGTCAGGGGCAGGGGTTCCGGGGTCGGTCAGGGGACAGGGAGTGGGACAGTGAATGGGGCAAGGGTCCTGGGGGGCCGTGAGTGAACAGGGGGATTGGATGGGGCAGGAGTCCCCGGGAGGGGTGTCAGGGGGCAAGAAGCGGGGAGGGGGGTCAGGGGGCTGGGCCATGCCTGGCTATTTGTGGAGGCACAGCCTCCCCTAACTGGCCCTCTGAACCCGATGCGGCCCTCAGGCCAAAAAGTTTGCCCACCCCTGTTCTAGGCCATCCTTTCTCCACAATAAAAGTGAAGTAACAAATACAGAGAAGTATTCTGAATCTGAATCCTTTCTGCACCATCACACATCAATTAGGGAACAAAGAAGTCTCCCCCATTCCTGGCTATCATGCTGTTTGCAGGAATGGCTACCTTGTAAGGTATCTATACAAATTTTTTTATTATTATTTTTTATGAGAATAGGTAATTTACCTATCGCTCAACCCCAACCTGGAAGACCAGTGGACTGCTTTTTGTCTGGTCCCTACCTTTTACCTCTCTGGCCCTAGCAGCAATTAAAACTCAAACTGGCATAACTCTTGTGGTCATTGGAACACACATTTCTTCACACAGTGTCAAGGTGCAGTTTCCAGGGAAGATGATATTTGATTACAGGGCAAGCAAATGATGTGGGGCTTTAACAATAATCACTCCACTGGATTACAATGGTCCAAACCATATATTGTGTTTGATTTAGACCCGGGACGAGAAAGATGATTGATACCATACCAGCTGAAATGTGACAGGACTGAAATAAAGTAATACAATAACTACTCAAACGACAAACCGCCTCCTTTCCCCCATACAGCTAAAAATATACGCATAGTACACCATACAAAGAGCAATCCAAGTAAATACTATTTCTTTTAGGGCTGACCAAAGGATTACTGTTACGTGAGGAAATCAAGGTTGACTTTTTAAAAATCTAAAAATAATTCTAAGAATGCTTCCTGTCTCAATGCTTTGGACAAGAGAAAACAAACGAAAAGACTTACAGCCTACATGCCATCTAGGTCAGTGGTATTATACAACCTCCCTTTTAAAAAACATACTTCAAACAAATTCCTATACAGGATGCTCACAGGCTATAACTGATTGAAAACAAGTGAAAGATATGAAAAAGACACCCTGGAAGGAAAAAAAAACAAAAAACAAATCGCTTATTTTCAGCCCTCTCTATGTCCCTAACAAACTGTAGAGGAAACTTAATGAAAGTCTAATAGCCTGACCAACTACTTATGATGATTTTTAACCCTCTGATGATTTAAAAAAGGAATAATATGTGCCTCTAACTTACTGTAGGCTGCAAGATCAACTGAGGAAGGAGTTGCATAAAATCACAAGACATTCACATTACCAAAATCCCAACATGTATATTTCTATTTTATGTATTTGTAAGACACAAGCCATTACTTGGGAGAAGTATATGATTTTTATATAGTACAGGATTATTAAAATATATCTATCCTTCCCTCCCTTAGCTTCGCCTTATTTGGTATGTCATGACTCTTCCTCTTAAATCTCCCTTCTATACCCAGCCCTTATCCATTCATATGCACTTAGATATTTCTGGTTCTTTTCAGACTCATTCCCATCCCCAACACCAAACTCCACTACACCTGGCAATTTTAATCTTAAAACTATTTACTACATTTGATCATGTATTATTTATTTCAGTTTCTACTACAAGTAATATAAGTGCCCATCCAGTCCTTTAGATACTTTGGACAAAAATAAATTATAATCCCTAAAAATACAACAGCCTATCTTCAACCCTTATAGCCAAAATTACCAAACAATAAATAAAAGGCAAATATGTTTTATTATATTATCACTGTAGCATAAGTACTGACCATTTCCCTCCCCCCAAGACAGGTTTGTCAACTACTATGCTATACCATGTGCATTTTATTGCATAGTACATTCTACTGAAGGGAAAGGATGATCACAGGACTGGGGGCCAAGGCATCTGGCTTCTATTCCTGGATTTGCAACAGACTCACTGTGTGACTTTGGGCAAATCATTCTATCACTCTGTGCCTCAGTGTCTCCAGCTGTAAAGCTGAATTCATAATCATTACCTACCTCACAGGGGCATTCTGTAGCTTAATTCATTAATGTCTGAAACAAAATAGGAGAGAAAGCATGATCCTGCCGTTAGGTCACTTGCCTCAGACTTGAGAGACCTGGATTCAATTCCTTGCTCTACAACAGGCTTCCTATGTGACTATGGGTAAGTCACTTAGGGTATGTCTACACCAGTATAAGCCCAGAGTTCGAACTCAGGCTCAAACCTAACTCTTCTTCCATCTACACAGGAATTGCATTTACCCAGGGCTTGGACCCAGGGTATCAGAACCCCATGGAGTGGAGGGCTTGAGCCTGAGTCAAGCCGGGACCTAGGATTCAAGACCTTTTGCTTTGCAGTGCAGATGCAGCCTGTGACGAAGTGGGGATTTTCCCTTGTTATGTTTTACGTGAGCCTATGTGAGTCTTACTGTTTTGCATGAATACTCTGTGTGCCTCAGTTTCCCTGTGTGCTGCGCCAATACCTCGGTGGTGGGAACAGGGGTGTGTGACTTTGGCTGAAACCTCTGGGGCAGATGAGGCTGCTCCAGCTGCCTGCACATATGCTATGGATGGTGCCCTTCATAACCTGAGACCCAGGAGGGGGATGCAACCAGGTGACGACCAGGTGACTCTTTGCCTGGGAAGCAAGACAAAGACAACAAGGAGGAGGAGCAACAGGGGTGTCTGTGGTCAGGTCACTGGAAGCTGGGCATCTGCTTGGAGGGACTGGAAGAGGAGGAGTCCAGGGCATGTGGCCCAGGACTCCCAAAGATGCACTTGGCTGAAAGTCACTGATTTCTGTGCTAACAAGTTCTGTGTTCTTGTTGACTAATAAACCTACTGCTTTACTGGCTCACTGAGAGTCACTGCTGACTGCGGAGCTGGGGTGCAGGGTCCTCTGGCTTCCCCACAAGCCCCACCTGGGCGGACTTGCTGTGGGAAGTGCACGGTGTGGAAGGGGATGCTGAATGCTCCAAGGGCAGACCCAAGAAGGTCGAAGCTGTGTAAGCTTCTTGCCCTGGTGACAGTACGCTCAGAGAGAGGAGGCTCCCCCAGAGTCCTTCCTGGCTTTGTATGGAGTAGTTCCAGAGCATCACCCCAGTGACTCCATGACACAGTCACACTGGATTTATGTTCTGGAAGTCTGTCAAAAGTATCCCACAATACCATGGGCTGACTTTCTTTGTCACGTGGACAGGCAAGTTAGGTGGACAGTCAAATTTTACTACACTGTACCACAAACAAAAGGCTAGAGCAGCCACATTTTGGGAGGGTGCTAGGATGTCTGGAATATGGCTGACTGGACTCAGGCTCACATAATGCAGTGTAGATGCTAGACTCCCAGGCTGGGACTCAGGATTCAACAATTCCTAACCCGAGGTTACAAATGAGTGTAGATGCTGAAGCCAAGGTCTGCTAACCTGAGTTCTACTAACCCTGGGCTGACATTCCAGTGTAGTCTACCCTTAATCTCTCTGTGCCTCAGTTCCCCTTCTGTAAAACTAGGATAATAGTAATTCCCTATTTTCAAGGGTGTTGTGAGGAAAAGTATGTTAAATGATTGTAAGACACTCAGATACTAATGTAGGCCATGTAAGTACCTTATATAGATACATATACACACACACACACACATACTGAAAAGTCAGGAAGATTCTTGATTTATTTTAATAATTTGATGATGGTCACTGTTGACATAAAACTAGAAGCAGCACACTTGATATGGAAATGCATTTTGTCATGATCCATTGGTTCTTCCCCACCATTGATCAATGGGTGAGGAATAAATTTTGCTTTAGAAGCAGATTAAACGTTATAATTCCCTGAGCAACTTTATAATAGATACCATCAAGTAAGAGAACATTCTGTATTACAACAAGAGTATGGTATAATAAATACTTGAGTTGAGCAATTACAGCAAAATACACTTTCTGTATTTGTTCACATTTAAAGACAAATTCACTTCAGCCAAACTCACTGCTCTGCTGTCTGTGAACATTCAAGTTTTATATGCATGAATTCTTGCAGAAAATGAATGTTAAGCTCATGAATTTGAGTATTTGTACTGGAAGTGGTATATTTTATATGGAACTCTGTACCTAGAAGACTAATTTTCCTAGGAATTATGCCCTGTGCAAAATTTCTCTGGTCCAGAAAGGAAGAGAATTCAAACATTCTAAAATTCACATTTGACTCACTGAGAGTCAAAGCCCAAGTGGCTTCCTGATGTCTTCCTTTTAGTTATATAAGGCAGTTATACTCATCCAATCAGGAAACAGAAACAATGGCATGTGACTTACGTAACCAAGTACAACTAACCAACAAAGCTTGATTTTTCAATAGCTGAGTATCAAACACTGTTCATAATCAGTCCGTAAAGTTTAATAAAAATGGAACAAAATTGTCATGTTAGTTAGAATAACTAACATGTTCAAGGAAAATGTGATTTCACAGACATTCCATGAGCAAAAAAGGCTAAATCTGTTAATAATTATTAGCTGCAAATTATTTACAGTAGAACCTCAGAGTTACAAACAGCTTGGGAATGGAGGTTGTTCACAACTCTGAAATGTTTGTAACTCTGAACAAAATGTTATGGTTGTTCTTTCAAAAGTTTACAACTGAACATTGACTTAATACAGCTTTGAAACTTTACTATGCAGAAGAAAAATGCTTCTTTCCCTTTATTTTTATTTTTTATTAGTTTATATTTAACACTCTGCTGTGCTGTATTCCCCCCCCTCTTTTTTTTTTTTTGGTCTCTGCTCCTGCCTTATTTTGTACCTCCAGTTCCAAATGAGGTGTGTGGTTGACTGGTCAGTTCGTAACTCTGAGGTTCTACTGTACACTAAGCTGTACTGAAAATTGTTCATATTAAGCTTTCTGGGAGGTCCAGGAGTGGAAATACACGAGTCCAGCAACTATGATGAGGGAGACATCAACAAGATAGAAGAAAAAGATATGCCCCTCCTCGTCCTACCCAATGGTTTTATCTGTGCTATGGGATAAAAGAACATTTCACATCTCTCAGTAGAGACATCTCCAGGTAATTAGGGGAAGCCAAATCTCATCTTTAATCAGAAAAATGGTGGCTTATAAAGAGGGCCTTGAGGATAGATAATGAAGGCCCTGATTCAGCAAAAGACTTAAACCTATACCTAACTTTAAGCAGGTTAGTAGCTCCACTGGCTTCCTCAGAAGTCCAGGCAAAATGTAGAGAAATCTCTTGAATTTTAACAAAAACAAAAAGACATATATTGCAAACGAGTTAGTCACCATTTCTTTGAAAACAAACAGGATCTCAAACATGGAAATGTTTAAAACTCTGTAGCTTGACTTCATTTCCTTTTGCAATATGGATGAGAAAGCATGAGCAACAAGTTCACTGGCCTTCTGGGCTCAGTGCAAAGCCCCTCTCTTTTCCCAGATGTTTGTCTAAGAAGAGTGGGAGGAACTGATTGTAATGAAAGGTTTTTTTATGTCCACAACTGAAAGGCATGGCACTGTATGAGTTTGTGTGTGTTTACCATATTTTGCATATGTGCTCTGAGCCATATGGAAGGACAATTCATAAATAAAAAATATATATAATTTAAAACACTTTCTATGAAAATTCCAAGTGTTGTAAACTGGAACACCACTAAATAAGAGATTTAAGAGTATATTATGTCATATCCAGAAGTACAGTGAGCACAAGTAAAAACTAATTCTTGTACCTTTTTATCAGGAGGTACAATATTACCATTTCCAGTGGCTTTCCCCATCAAAAGCAGAGAACGAAAACATATTTTAGGTCCTGCTCTTGTAAAGGAGTTCTGTAAGGATATCAAGTCTATCTGGGAGGAGCTCTTTGCAGGATCAAGACTTTGCTTAACTTTGCTTAACAGTAAAATGTAAAAGAAAACCCACATAAGGCAGCTGTGTTGTACTCTGGTGACATCACAATTTTAGTTCAAAAAAACTCATTGATATTGTTGCTCTCGAACCCTGACAATATCAAGATAAAACCTCCCCCCGATAGATTTGCAGCTTTCTATGCACAATTTTGAGATACCTGGTGTTCAATTTTAAAATGCAGAAACCTTTACTAGGCACACAAAATTTGTGAGCAGCTCATATACATGTAGAGTCTGGATAATTGTGGGTGCAACTAGTGACTATCTGAGCAATCCTACAATCTGCATCAACAAAAGCAAGGTATCTGGAGGAAAGTATATGCACAAATTGCAAAATTAGGTACCCACATTTGAGAATTTGACCCAGTGTGTTTAATACACAGCATACACTAACAAAGAGCACTATTTTAATCTGTTTTACAATTAATTCCTCCTCTTCTCCTCTAGTATTTTTTTTTTTACAGGTTTGTATTTGGCCATGATATTTTGTCATGTTGTGTTTGGTATAATGGTCTATTCCTAAGAGTATAACCATCAAAAGGCAGATTTAAGAACTTCCAAAATCTTTTGAGTGTCTTTATTAAAAGCTTTGTACTCTGCCTTCTGTGCTCATACATTTAAAATAATATCCATCCTTCCAAACTATTATACATGTATTTTTACAATATGTGAACAGAATATAAACGGATGAGAAACAGAGAATGAGGGCAACAGCTAAAAACAATCATAAAAAGGTTAAGCCTATTTCTGACAATACGTATTAAATATAATACTGAAATAAAGCATATTTTTTGAGCCAGCAGACCACTAAGACTCCTTTGGAGTCATTACAGTCAATCACATGAATAAGAACCCAGGGACATTTAAATCATGTGGATTATTCAACTGCCATGCATGAGTCTGCATTCTAAAACTTATGAAGTTTTGGGGGAAGAAAAATTTGGAGTGTGAGAATGCAGCTCACCAAATGCTTCCTAAACGTAATAAGTATGTCATTCTAGTTTCTAAAATGCACCAAAAGTAACAGTTTTCCTTCTAGAGCCCAGGCTCACTAAATTTCTGCTCAGAATTAATTATATAAATACTAGAGGGAAAGGAGACACTTAAAGCAGGGTGGATAAAAATCAATTAGACGCGATAGTTCGAACTCCGAGAAGTCGAACTCACCGCGTCGACCCGGCTCGTAAGTGTAGACTAGCCCTTAAGGACTGCCTGTCTTCCTTCTGGCCTATTCTTGACTTCTCATGTTTGAGCAAAAAATATAGTTGTTACTCTATGGTACTATCATTTTGGATGCAGTTGTGATAAAAAATAAATAGCTGAAATAGACAGATCTTCCTTTTACAATTTCACCTTTAAAGTAGTACTGAGTGTCAATGAATGCAATGAGTAATACTAAATGACCAGTATGGTAATAATAATTAAATAACTGCATTGACTTATTTTGTTTAGGAGAATCCATCCTCAACATACAGGATTCTGAAGACTATCCACCTTCAAGATCACCATCATTTTCTATAGTTTTGGAGTTATCTGCCAATGATAGTGTTTCAGTCACATCATGTGTGTCACATAGTCACAGTATATGACCTGTAGCAAAAAAAAAAAAAAAAAAAAATCTCCATCATCCAGAAACAACTATAGATAAGTTTGTGATAAGAACCAGCAGATCACAAATAGAGGTAATTGATGAAAAAATTGCCCAGTTTCTTTATGCAACAACTCTCCTTTCCATATGAGTGAGAACCCAAACTTCATTAATATGATTCCGTCATTAAGACCAGGATACAGTCCACCCAACAGAGCAGATGTCGTAGGCAAATTGCTGGATAAAGTGTATGAAAGAGAAATTGAGCAGTGTGCAAAAGGTCTAGAGGGTGAAATTGTTAACCTGAGTCTTGATGGGTGGAGCAATGTCCACAATGATCCTGTTGTATGTGCTTGTGTGACAACAGAAGAAGGGAATGTCTTCATTACAGAAACAATTCATACATCAGGAAATGCATACACAGCAGAATACTTAAAGAAGTAACAGTAAAAGCTGTAACAAACTGTGGAAAAAAAATATAAATGTCTAGTACACAGCTTGGTCACAGACCATGCTGCAAATGTATCCAAGATGAGAACAAATTTGGAAGAGTCTCTAATGCTAATAACATATGGTTGCAGTGCTCTTTTGATCCACCTCCTAGCCAAAGACTTCAGTGTTCCAGAAATAAAGGCTAATGTTGTTGAAATTGCAAAATACTTCCGTAACAACCACTTTGCAGCAGCTGCTCTGAAAAAGGTGGGAGGAACCAAGCACAAGACATGCAATGGAACTCAGTAATGGACTGTTTTGAGCACTATATCAAGAACTGGCCTAATCTGATGACGGTTTGTGAACAAAGTCATGAAAAAAATAGATGGCACTGTCACAGCCGAAGTTCCCAACATTGGGCATAAGAGAAATGTTGAACACATGCTGAGTACCCTGAAGCCTATTTCTGTAGCCTTGAACAAAATGCAGAGAAATAGCTGTTGAAATTTGGAAGGAACTGAGTGAGATCTTAAAAAGAGAAATATGCAATGACAAAGGTAAATTACAGGCATTCAAAAAATGAACGGGACAAGCACTATCTCCAGCTCATGTTCTTGCAAATATTCTTGATACTCGGTACCAGGGTCAAACCTTAACTGCTGAAGAAGAGGAGTTGGCAATAACATGGACATCCAGCAATTATCCTTCCATAATGCCAGCTATAATAAACTTCAGAGCTAAGGGTGAACCTTTCAAGAAATATAGGTTTGCTGATGATGTTTTAAAGAAAGTCAAACCAGTGAACTGGTGGAAGTCACTTAAGCACTTGGATTCAGAAACTGTTGAAGTGATAATCTCACTTTTAACAGCAATAGCTTCTTCTTCCAGTGCAGAAAGAATATTTTCTTCCTTTGGACTAATTCATTCCAAATTGAGAAGCTGTTTGGGACCTGAAAAAGCAGGAAAGCTTGTTTTTCTTTTCCAGATTATGAACAAACAGGAAAATGAAGGTGAAGACAACCGAGTTAGTTGCAGAAGCCAATATTTTAAGTTTCTCATGTTGACCTGGCTGACAGTCGATTTAATTTTTGTTTGTTTTTTAAATATTTCATTCAACTATTTTAGTTAAAAACAATTTTAACTTCTTGAATATTAAACTAAATTCAAAAATTCATATGCTTGTTTTGTTAAAAATTATATGTTTGCTGTTGAAGACAAAAAAACAGAATACACACGTTGCTGTTTTAGTTAAATAAAACAATTTAAATGTCTGTCTGGTGATGTTCTCCTCCTAATACAGCATGGCAAGAAAATCCTCCAAATATTAATGATTAACCTGCTGAATTGGAGACAGTTCACCTCCCAGTGACTTCATAAATATCTGTTTCAATTACCTTTGGTAAATGAAATAACTAAACAATCATTCATTTTCTGATATAGCTGTAAAACTAATCTGAAAAGTTTTCAAAATAAATCATTTTAAAAATGTATAGTGTGTATCTTCTAAAAATGAAACTTACATCTATCTCTGAGTTATGAAGAATATGTATTAAGGTTATAACAACCAACAAGAATGTACTTTTATGTAGAAATCCATGAGTAAATCGAGCCTTCCTGACTAGTGATTTAAATCATGATTTAAATCAATTTGATTTAAATTAAATCCACCCTGCTTGAAAGGCACTGAAAGCAGTCAAATGCTTTTTCTTCTTCTACATTTTGGAAAGAACAAATGTTTCTTCCACATTTTCTCCTTCCACATTTCATAAAAAATAAAGGCTGGGCTAATATGTAGATTGCCAAGTATCAGTCACCTAAAACAAGGATTTATAAACAGAAATAATGACAGATCTCAAGCTACAGTGGCATTAGTGGGTGCTACTAAAATAATCCATCCTATTAGTATCATATGATAATGTACATAAATATTAGCTCATTAAAATGCCTCCAATGAGAATTATTGCCAAATAAAGTGTTCTGCCACAAAAGTGCAAATAATTTCTTCTATAAATGAAAAATAACCTCTAAAACAGCTTTTTTCTTTTCTTTTCTTTTTTAACTAAATAAACCTTGTGTTTTACATTATAGTGACCTTAATCTTTCACTGCACAGGAAGGATGACTGCTGGCAATGAATTGCTGTAATTACCAGGAATGTAATTATCTGTAAACTATTTCAACACATGGCCATGCTGGCCTGTGTTCTCCTAATTTAGTAATGGTCATCTCAGACTGGGAAGGGAAACTACTGCATCATGCGCACAGTGAAGAATTGTTTTCCATGCTCCAAAAATGGGGCTAGTGGGAATTATTCACTCTCTGACATCATCAATAATAATTAAGATGTCTATGAAAATTAATGTGACACCTGGTTTATCCTATGTGATCATGCTTAGACATTAACAAGGTCCACTATTAAAAAAGAAACTAATACCTTCTGATATCAACACTATTCCACGTGAGGGCAACTGAGGTCAGAATCAGGCTCACTTTTTGTTATGGCTTCATCAATAGTTTTATTCAAATTAAAAAATATGTATATAACCACATGGTATCTTCTTGCCCATTTTGATGCTATTAGAGTCACTGTAAAGAAGCAGAAGGCTATTTTGATATTCTCTTTATTATAATTCCAAAAAAATGTTATTTTTTAAAATTAAATTTTGCAAACAAGTCCATTAAAATTAGTACTTTTTAGCAAGCTGGGAAGTGAAATGCCAAAATATTCAATTTTAATGTGCAGTAATTACATCCATGCATGTGTAGTACAGAGATATATAGAGTTATACATTAGGTTATGACTATGCTGGAAAACTGATACGTAAAAGCATCTTCACAGCATTCACTGTAACACAATTAATGAGTATGAGATATTGCAGAAATCTCACAACTGAGTTATCTCTCTCTGTTTGGCTAGGGAATGAAATATTGTACGTAATCAGTGAAAGCCTGCTAGTCTTTGCAGATCCTGTAGGGTTCTGTAATAATGGCATAATTTGGTATGATGTCATTTCTTCTGAACTGATACACTGAGAATTCTGTGGAGTCCACTGTGTAAGTTCTTTACAAACTTTTTCAGGGGGATGCGGGAAGGGGGTTAACAGGACTGTATGGGTATCCAAGTTCAGAGCAGAATTTCAGCCTTAATTCTGAACTTAGTTTTGTGGATTCAATTAAGATCCTTAACATTAAACACTTTATATATAGAGATATACACATACACTATTTAATAATGAGGATTTTATATATATTTGTGTGTGTGTTGAGAGAGAATATGAGAGACACATAAATACATGTCATCCTTAGTAAATGCTTTAGTGATATGTGCCTCTTTCAACACATTTTTGTTTTATTTGTGAGGTTTTGTAACCCTTTTGCACTTAAAAACTCTCATATTAAAACAGTTAAGGGACTCATTTCTTCTCTTTCAGCCATTAACAATAAATGCAAAATTGAGTAAAGGATGAGAAAGCTACAACAGTTATCACCATCGGCACATATTCAGGTTTTGCTTTTATTAGAAACATAACCAACTGTTTCAACATAGTCAGTTTTGCTCAGATTATTATCAGGGCTTGAAATGTTGCTGATCATTATTACAGCAAAAAGAGAATGAAAGATCAATAAAATAAAAATAACAAAAAAATAAAAGATTGTAACGTATTTAGTAACCAGCAGCAATTACTTTACACAGATGAAAACAAGGATTTATCAGAAAACAGCTGAAATTATTTTGCAGAAGTTGACTTATCCCTCAGTCTCAACAGAAGAAAAACTAAAAACACTATGAAAAAACAAGGGAAACTCAACTTAGACAATTGGGATAATTAAGCCTCCTTTATATATTGTAAATGTATATATTTTTATTTCAGTGCCTTTCAAAAATCACTGCTTATTTACTCCATTTTAATGCACTGATTCTACTATTCATAAGCTGTTCACTTTCCAAAAGGAGTTTACATACTTCATTTTCAATATTGAACTCCAGCTAACAGTGGCACCACTGAGGCTGAAATTTAGGGGCAATATACGTGCAGAACTTAACTAGCCTACTAATAAAGAGGTTTTTTCATCTCCCCTGTAGATGCAGATCACATGCATATGATGACACTACAAGTCTGACTTCAATGCTGTTTTCTTCTGTGTAGTACTTAGAATTGGCAAGAGTAGTGGACTTCTTCTCCAAATAGGCACAGCCCAAAATAATAATATTTATCATTTCCATCAGACTTTTCACATTCAAAGTACATTACAATATTAACTAATTATGAACTTTTTTTTTAGTCCTGTCTCACCCTCCTTATTTCATCCCACCACTTTCCCATGAAAATATTGCTCTGCTGTGCACATGCCTGTACTAATCTGCTGGATCTGCTCCACTGCCCATTGATTAAAATAAGAGACAGCAAAATAGTAAGATCTAATGAGAGAAGCGGGGAAGGGTGTCAGAACAGGTAGGAGGAGGAAACTGAAGGGGAAGGAGGAGGAGGACATCACAGGACCAAAGGGGAGTGGCAAAGGAATAGCATTGATGGGGGGGGGGAAAGGGAGGAAAGACAAAGAACTCAAGACAAGACATAAAAAGGCAAAAAAGGGGACCAAAAGTAAATGGGAAAATATAAAAAGTGGCACAGGACACAAAAGGAAGAAGAGAAAAGAGATGAGAGGAAAGATATAAAGAGGATAAAAAAAGAACTAGAGGAGGTGAAAATATTGCACAAATGGTAAAACAATAGACAAAAGGGTCTCTGAGCAAAGAGAAGAGCAAGAACAAGAGCGAAACAAAAAGGATGCAAGAAGTGCATGAGGAAAACCAATGAAATGTAACGTTAAGGGCTTGTCTACGCTTAGATTTTATAGCGCTCTAACTTGCTGGGTCAGGGGGGTGAAAAATCACCCCCTTGAGCGCAGCAAGTCTGAGCGCTTTAAAGTGCTAGTCAGGGCCGGTGCAAGGATGTTTCATGCCTTAGGCGAAACTTCCACCTTGTACCCCCCCACCGCACCCCTGCCCTGGGGCTCCGCCCCCCCCCCGCGGCAGCTCCCCCCCTCCACCCTGAGGCGCCCCCCTTGCGGCAGCTCCCCACCCCCCACCCTGAGGCATGCCCCCCATCCCAGCTCACCCCTGTTCCACACACGAGCACGAGCACTCCAAGCATGCCATCGTTGCTTCACTTCTCCCGCCTCCCAGGCTTGCGGTGCCTAAGCTGATTGGCGCCGCAAGCCTGGGAGGTGGGAGAAGTGAAGCAGCTCACCCCGACCCGCCTCCTCACCGAGCACGCCGTGGCTGCTTCACTTCTCCCGCCTCCCAGGCTTGCGGCGCCAATCAGCTTAGGCGCTGCAAGCCTGGGAGGCGAGAGAAATGAAGTGGCCACAGCATGCTCGGGGATGAGGCAGGGCAGGGGTGAGCTGGGGCAGGGAGCTCCCCTGCATGCCGCCCCCCCCTTACTTGCTGCAGGCGGTCCTCCCCGTGCTCCCTTGCCCCGGCCCCCTCTGCCTAAATGCTGGCAGCGACTGGGGCGGCCGAAGATCTGGCCGCCGCGGTCGCTGCTGAAGAAAAAGGCACCCCCCAAATCCTAGCACCCTAGGTGACCGTCTAGGTCGCCTAAAGGGTTGCACCAGCCCTGGTGCTAGTATAGACAGGCTCTGAGCCGTGCTCCCAGCGCTTAGAGCTAATCCCCTCATGGAGGTGGATTACTAGGAGCACAGGTGTCCTAGCGCTTGCGCGCAAACAGACTCGCACTTCAAAGCGCTGCTGTGGGAGCATTCCCACGGCAGCACTTTGAAGTTTCCAGTGTAGACATACTTAAGATAGTACAAGAAGGCGGATGGGAAGGGGGAAAGAGAGAACTTTCAATTATTACTCGGGGAGCTGGCTCTCACCTAGGGTAAGTCATTATGTTTCCTTGATCCACTGTGAGCTGCTCCACTGTGGAGAGCAGCACCACAGTTCTAGACGAGCTTCCCCACTGTTTTGCAGTCCACTTAATTGCAGTAGTTTCTACAGCCCATATCCAGCATTTGTTATCTTCAAACATTCATTTAAAAAATATTTATAGCCAGTGCCTGAAAACTTAGCTCTTTAAAATGCAGTTTGGTGCTTAATTACTGCAACTCACTGCCAGTTTTCAACAACTCTATAACTTTTCTTTTTCCCTTATTCTACAAAGACTGTAAGAACAAGCAGCTGCTTTGATTTTGTGGTGTCATATATGAGTTGGTAACGATAAAGCTACTCATCCAGTAGAGGAAATGTGATGATTCTATTACAATTATAAGAAATGAAAGTGACGGGGACAGTCAGACAGCACAGAATTAAAAGTTTAGAAGTTACATTAAAAAGTTTAGTTGTATGCTCTGACAGATATGCAAGATCAATATGTACTTCATTTTCAAACTCTGGTGAAATACATTCAGTAACTGTTTTAACTACACTTGTGATACATACATAACCAGCCAGTAGTCAGAGCCCTTCTCCTCATTTCCTTCCTCCATTCCAGGCTCATTACACCCCTCTCTTTCTTCAAGGCTCCCACCCTCCCAGGGCCAGCTCTAGGCACCAGTGCTCCAAGCATGTGCTTGGGGTGGCACTTTCCAAGGGGTGGCACTCCGCCACCCCCACCCCCACCCTTTTTTTTTTTTTTTTGCTTGGGGCAGCAAAAAGCCAGGAGCCGGTCCTGGTCAGAGCCCTGCTGCTGGAGAGCCAGAGCATTGTCCGCTGGAGCCGAGCCCAGGCTGCAGCGGAGAGAGGGGCTCCCGGACTGTGTGAGGAGCTGGGGAGGGAGGGAAGTGGGGCCTGGATTGCAGGGAGGATGGAGTCCTGCTGCCACCACCGCTGCTGCTCTGAGTCTCCCCAGGGCGGTGCAGCGATTCCCTGCCCGAGTGGGCTGTGCAGGGCACCGCCAGGCTGTGCAGGGGGCGCAGATCCAGGCTTGTGCGCTGATGGAGCGAGTGGCTGGGCAGCCTGAGCTGCCAGGGAGCTGCCGCTGCCCCCTCCTGCCCCCGGACCCAGCCCACCACTCACCTCCCCTGCCTCAGCCCCATGCTGCTTGCCCCAGGCCCCCACTGTGCCGGAGCAGGGAGAGGCAGAGCCCGGCTCTGAGTGGGGCAGCTGGGGATACTGCCCCGCCAGGGGACCCCCGCAGCTCGGGCACCTGGGGGTCAGTGTCCGTTCTCTCGGCTCTGCCTGCATGGGGCTGGGGAAGCAGCTGGCAGCGCCTGCCCCTCTCAGCCCTTGCACCCCCCCCATCCTGCTCTCAGCCTCTTCACTTGTACCTCCCCCGATCGCTCCTTCGCTGCACCCCTTCCCCTTGTACTCTCCCTTCACCCGCACCTCTCCTCTTGTACCCTTCCCCAGCCCTCTCCTCCCGCACCTCCCCTCCCCCAGCCCTCTCCTCCCGCACCTCCCCTTCCCCAGCCCTCTCCTCCCCTTCCCCTGCACCTCTTCTCCCGCAACCCTCCTGATACCCCCTCTCCTCCTCGAGTACATCACAGCCCGCTTCTCTGCCAGTGTAGAGCCCCCAAGCACCCCCACACCCGCTCCTCTGCCTGAACCCTCTTTACTAGATTCCCATCCCTTTCCGGGTACAAGGTTTGAGGGTTAGTCCCTATGCCTTCCATGTGCATTTGGAGCACTAAAGATGGGGTTGCAGGGGATGTTGGGGGGTGAGATTTATACTAAAGTGAAATAAAAATAGGAGAAATGGTTTGATCCCCACTGCAAGTGTAAACGGAGATTGCTGTGGTGAACAAGGAGGTCACGTTTGGCGGCGGGGGGGGGCGCCCCGGGTTGGGGTGACAGGGGGTGTGTGTGGGGGGGAAAGAGAGCCCAGGGCTGGGGCAGCAGGGGGACAGTCAAACATTTTTTTGCTTGGGGTAGCAAAAAACCTAGACCCGGCCTGCCACCCTCTACACTGAGCTTTTTCCCATGGTAGGAAATATTACTTAAACTCATTTGAAACTGTTTCTAATATGGTTTGGCCTGCCAGCATGGACACAGCCAAAAGTCTAGAACACGGTTTTAATGTAGTTTGGCCAAATTTTGTGGGAAACTATTTTAGCTTGAACCAAGTTTAAACTCAGTTCCTTAACATAGTATAGCTGGGACCAGAGTCTCAAAGAATCCCTTTTTGTCCTCTTTAAGTTCCCAGCCTCATCTCAATGTTCAACCTTGCAGCCACTACCCTTCTGGCTGAAAAGTAGATGGGACTCCACCCTCCAGGCCTTGTGGAGGCTGTTCTTGCATCAAACAGAGGGTCACTGAAAAGCACTTCTTTCCTTCTCTTGGGGCTGAGTATGCTAACTCTACAGCACTTTGAATTTCTGCTGGCCATGGGAAGGATGGACCAGGAATCACTAATATTTATGTACATAGGAAGAGAGTAGTACATTTCCAGTTACTTTTGTTTCAAATGTCAATTCTCTTTTACTTACAATGACCATTCAAAAACAAAACAAAACTAGCAATTCTTTGGATTATTTTTACATCTACTATTTTTAGAATGGTGCTTGATTTTTATACAACACTTCTCGCATTCCTAAGGACTTGTTTACACACAAATATTGTACTGCTTAACTACATAAGTATTGTTAAAGCAGGACAAGATCTCTTGTGTTAATGGAACTATAGCGATATAAATGGCTTATACTGATAAAGCTTATTCCTGTACAGTTTCATTTATACAGATGTATCTGGGTCCTGCTAGGATTTGTATCAGTTTTACTATTTTGGTTTAAAAAAACAACACCCCACATCCCTCATCAAAATTGTTATAGCAGTGTAAAATCTGTGCATAGACCAGGCCTAATTCTACCTGGAAAACATGGTTTTGTTCAAGTTATTACTTTCACATCATGTTATATCATTTTATAACTTTTTACTCTCATAAAAAGTCACTAGCATCGTGTAAACCTGAATCATACCTGGAAGACACAAAACCACTCTAAATAGGCACATTTTTTCATTATATATACACACACACACACACACACCTCTCATGTAAATGTGCAGTATGATAGGAAATTAAATATTTGGTAGAACAACTTACTGATATTTCCTTTTAGATCAGAAGCTTGTAAATTATAGGTTCACAGACTAATCCATACATTATTCCTTTACTATATAGTGAATCCCCAGTTACAAAATACATTAATGTATTCATTTTTCTCCAATTCATTTTGAAATGACCAAATTGCATCCTTTAGTTCACCATGAAGCTGGTATATCACCCACACACAATAATGTACGTTGCAGACATTTGTCAAATACTGCAATGCCCATACTAAGGCAACACATCCCAGTAGTTGGCAGTCATGCTATCAACAAGAATTTGGCTACAGAATCAGAAATGATTCATCATACATTCTAGAAGCATTGTAGAAGAAGCAAAATAATATACTGCTATTTTAATCCTTTAAAGCTAACAAGGATTTTAAAATGATATTAAAACAAAAAAAAACAGACAATAAATCCAAAGTAAGAAAAAAAACATTTTTCTTGGTTCTGGTTACTCATTTCTAAATTAATATTTAAGCATTATTGCTTTGTGTTCTAGATAGCAATTAAAAAAACAGCAAAGAAGAGCTATTATAGAAAAGTCAGCTTGTTACTTATCTCCACTGTAAATTAAATGTTTAAAATTATAGTACCCTTACAGCAAAATTCTTTACCCAAAAATCACAGGGTTAAGAATATTTGGAATTAATTTAGACATACTAAGTTAAGAAAACAAAACAAAACAAAAACACCCTTTTGTAAAGAATTTTTAGGAGCCAAGCCTGTGCAATCATATTTTCAGGAATCCCTCTCCACTACAACTGGAAGACGCTTTCAAACCACACATTAAAAAAAATGTGTCAGCAACGTAGTCATAACATTTATTTCTGTACATCTTATATTTGTCTAATTGCCACTGACACCCACTACGTTTTCTATTAACCTGCTCTCAAGAGAGAAAAACAATGTTTTTCAGTTAATTGTAGTTTAATACGTCTTTTCATTGGCAAACAAACGTTACAGTAACTGTCGATAACCTTTCAAGTGTTCTTATCTTTCTTCCTCAAAATGCCTTTCACTCTCTTTATTAAATATGAATGTAGTTTCTCTGCATAGCAAACACACAGACGTTCAAACTTTATCAATTCATGGTGTTCTTTTCTGTTTAGTCAGCATAGTAGAAGAATATGGTTCTTTGAATGTTTTAAAGCGTGTCCTTTGAAAATGTTTAGGATGTACTTCCTTTTATTCCATCACATAAATGCACATCAGGAACTCATACCTTTTGGAAAGCCACTTCATCCTGCCTTCGTTTCCTTTTGCTCCTTTTTCTGGCTCTCTGGTTTACTTGAATCCATTTTATGACCTGCAGTTCAAAACCATAGTGCTTTTTAAAGAGGAAGATGCGACCTGAGTGCAGCTACCCAGAATGAGTAAGAAACTATAAACAGATTGAAGACATATTTTTCCATTGCTTCATTGGAAAGAAATTAAAAAAACAAAAAAAAAAAAAAACACCCTACACCACTTTTCCAGTCTAGAATGACATGCTCTTAAGTAATCCAGTTAGACACTTGTGCATATTCAAAATGGGTTTTTTCCCCTTCATCTTATGCAGCATATTTTCCTTTTTGCTCTCTGTTTAAACAAGCTTTGTTCAGTTTAAGTTTTTTAGCATAAAGAAAGCATGGTTGATGCCAAGTGGAAAGTTATCATTGGTGTGCAAAAATCCTAAGGAAAGTCTCTACTCTCTATTTCTTACAACCTGGCTTCAAACAACAGATTTATTTTCAGCCACCCACTCAACTGTTGTTCCTGAACAGCAATGCATGTTTTAAATGACCAGGTAGTTATTATTTAATAAATAATAATACACCTTAGATATTTATAAACACGTTTATATTCACCTTTTATAAACATTAATTATTTTAAAAGTAACACAGGAAGAGGTGATCAAGTGGGAAGCCTGGCAGGAGGCAGCTTTGCAAGGACAGAGGTGAGAAGAGAAAACAGTAAACACGAATAATTAAGAGCAGCAAAATGAAAGCGTTCTCCTCACCTCATCATTCACTTGCTGGACTAATCGACACTGGTCCCAAGTCTGACACTCTTCCAGCAAAGGCTAAAAAGGAAACAAAGTGCATGTTTATCCAGGTTTTCGAGATTGCCGCTTGTAAATAGGCTTCACTTTTTCCTGCTCCCTCTCCTCCAAATACAGCCTCCCTGATCTGATGCAAAACTTTAATCTCTCTGATTTCCCCTTGCACAGAAAAACACCGGCTTTTTCCTTCCAGACACTTACAAAAGTCTTAATCCCTTTTCAAATTTTGGGGGGCGGTGGGGCTAAGAGTGTGGGTTTACCTTGATATGAGATCCGCACTGAGATCCCACTTCTCTTCAGCAGACCCCCCCTCCCCCGCTTGCTGCTTCCCACGGCACACGCGGCCGGCATTTGTTATTTTGCTGTGGCTGCTGTCGGTCTGGTGAGTAGCACTGGCCAGTCTGTTTTGCATGGATTTTGTATTGTCCCTCTCTTCTTTGCGATGCTCCCCAGGCTGAGGGTGTGAGCCCTGCCTGCCTCTTTCAACAGAGCAGCACTAGAGACCTCCTTAGGAAATGAAACACCTAAGGGGGTGCCCCTGCCCCTCTTCCCCGTGTTCCAGCCTCCGAGAGCTGAGACGGAGAGGAGGAGCCTGCCTTAAAGGTATAGAGACTGGAGTACGCCGTTAACCCATCACATAAAGGTGTGGAGAGATGCACAGCTCTTAATTTGTCCAGCACTATGGCACCACAATTTGATTGTTCCCTATGGAAACCTTTCCCTCCATAAAATATTTAAATGGTTAAATTCACTGTCGTGTCCTAAGCATCTCCAGGACCTTTTGGATTCAAACTCCAGGATAAAGGATCATATATCTTAGAGATGGATCTGGGTATATGCATATGAGTGCAGATTCAAACTTCCTTAACGTTATATGGGGTGTTGATATTGGGTGATCTGGTTTAGCTCATTATAAAGACAAGCTCTGAGTCACGATTTCTGGATCCAGATCCAAACTATGGCAGCATTCTGCTGGCATTCAGAATGGGAGTTGTAGTTCAACCCATTAGAGAGACAGAACCAATTTTCCCAAACATTTGGAGCCAGATCTGAACTACCTCAACATTTTTTGGGGTGGAAGAATCTCAGATGCAGTGCTTCAGTTTGGACTGCTTCCTATCCTATTCCGGAGGAAGGTTTTCAGGTATTTTCTCCTCTGACCACCGTATGCCACAATTTCAACATTTAGAAATATAATTTCTTTGTCAAACATTAAAGTCCCCAAATATTGTTCTTATAGATAAAGAAACTCTCTAATGGCCTTATCTCGAGGAACAGATTAGGACTCTATTAAATATTTAAGATAATTTTTCAATCGTTTTCTTTGACCGCAAAGGAATCCAAAATTATGTCAGGTGACTCCCTTGGAGACTGAAGTGTATTTTTAAAGCAAGATCTGAGTTCCCTTTTTGCTTACAATCCTTCCAGAGTATTAGTCATATCACAGCACAGCAAACTCCTCATTTAGGTCCCAATTCAGCAAATCATCTCTACCTCAGCAAAGATCTCAAGCAGATAGTTAAATTATGCATGGAATTTAACCACATATTTAGCTGCTTTACTCATTAGGGATGGACTTAAGCACATGCTTAAATGCTTTGCTGAACTGGTATCTTTAAGTCCAATGTGAATTCTAAGGAAAGGCAAAATCAAGCAACTTGGGCCAGAGAAAATACTGAAAATTCACAAGTTGTGATTTTGTTTATGCTTTCATAATTTTCAGTGTTAAATACAACATGCACAAAAGGGCAAATTGGTAAATTAATCACATCTGGTTCAATCAAAAAGATCTTGGAAAGGTATTTTCAATCTTCTAAAAATATTTTTTACTTAGTGATATGTATAACAATTCCTTGAAAGCTTGAAATAGAAATCTGTGCTTTCTGAAAAGAAAAAGGAGCATCAAAGCATTTGTTTTAGCAAACCCTCCCACATATAGAATTAGATGGACTCTGCAAACAGATGTAAGTAAAGTAAGGCAGGTCAAATTAGTGCCTACTAAATCTTGACAGTATCCCTTTAACTTTATCACTTTCCTTTAAAAAAAAAAAAAAGTCTGTCCTACCCTTTTTGCTTTATTGCCACAACATCCTTCTTTCAAGATCAAAAGCTTCAGATCAAAGCCAAGATCAAACTCCATACTTTAAATAGAAGCAACTTTGCCATGAAGTATTACACAAAGAAGAACTTCTTAGAAGAGATATCACAGTGGAAAATCTTATTTCAGCCCTTTTTTTCACACTCACAACAGGGCTCCTTAAAAAGTGAATTGACGTAGCATTTCTGTTTTGTAAAAATACAACAGATCTGCCACTCTGAAAGCTGCCATAAAGTAACTCTTTAGCTTCCTGTGCATTCAAATGGAGAAAGAATATTACATTGTGATTCAAAAAGAGAATGATCAAAAACATAAATGTAAACAAAGGAAAATATGTTCCTGGCATAAGTGCAACCACTTAAAAATATTCAACAACCTTAGATCAGTTTCTGAGTTAGATCATTCCCTCCCACAGAGAAAGTTCTGGGAAGACAAGTGTCACAGGCATCAAGAAACTGAAGTTGTTCAAACAATCACACCGTCTTCCCCACCATATGAGAGAGATTCTAAAGAAGTGGATTTGCAGAGGAGACAAATCTCCCAAACGTGTAGATCCTGGAGATCCACCAGGAGGAATAACCCTAGACATGCAAAGTCATGCAGGATGGTTCCTCTCTGCCCCCTAATGGCTGCACAGCCATTTAGGGGAATTCAACAGGAATTGTTGTTATTATTTGTATTGCACTAGCACCTGGAGGGCCGAATAAGAAGTTGGGGTCCCATTGTGCTAGGTGCTGTACATAGCATAACTCAAGTAGCCCCTACCCCAACAAGCTTGCAATCTAAGCATAAGATAAGAGACAACACATCAATATAACAAACAGAAAGACAAGCACAAGGTAACTCTAAGAAGATTATGATGAGAGTAATAAGCAATGGTCACAGCACACCAGCTGTCTAGTCAACCATTAACTAGACTTAATGGTGCTTCAGACAGATTTAACTCCTTATCGGACTTGGAAATCCATAGATATAGTGAAAGATAGTGCAGTGGAGAACAGCTTGCCACCTGCTCTACTCCTTCATACCCCAACAATCCCATGTAGCTCCAGTGGAGGAGCTTCCACAAGATCCCAAAGAAAGAGAATTATTATTATTATTGTGGTAGCACATAGGAGCCCCAGTCATGGACCTGGATCCAACTAGGTTCTGTTACATACACAGTACAAAAAGGAAGAGGTACCAGGGCTCCAGCAATTAGATCCCGGAGCTCAAGCAATTTTTTTACTTTCATAACTGATGCTGCAAGCCCCATGGTGCCATGGCCATGAACTGCCAAGCTTAGAGGTGCCCTGGCTCAGCCCTGGCAAAAATTAAACACTGTCCCTGCTCCAAAGACAGACCGATACTGCAGACTTCCACCTACCCCTTTGCTGTGCCTCACGAACCTGACCTGCAAGTTCTGAACCCCCTCCACCACCAGAAATGAAGGGGATAATCCAGTCCTATGTTTCATTTTTCAATTAGAAGGAAATACTCTCAGATCCCAAGCAGAGCTGTCCTACATAATGACAAGATTTGACACAATTACCCACCCATTTAAAAGCATGCTAGAATCCTTTGCACTTTCAGCAGTATGATGAAAGCATAATTGGATTTTGATATACATGGGTAGAGATGCAGCATTAAACCAACTGGGTGCAAAATGTCCCTAATATTCTGAAGCCTCCTGACAGCTGGTGGCTTAGCTTAAAAACCAGTGCTTAAAACCAGGCCTGAACCTATGCATAAAATGTACATTCAGGATGGTTTAGAACACTATAGGATACATCTGTATTGCAGAGGTTTGCTTAACTTTAAATGGAGATGGAGGAACTTGCTTTGAACTGTTCAAGCTGTGATTGCTACTAATGATATTTTCTGGATCAATAGAAGACTTTCATTGGCATGTACTTCCCTTTACATATTGTAACCACACTGTCTCCAGCTTCCACTTGTCTAGGATCTCTGATGCAGAAACATTCAATATTGATAAACTACGAAGGTCATCCTATCTAAGGTGAACTCCATTTAAATGCTCTCTGACTTGTCAATACTCTTCAGAGACTAGAAGATGTGGGGAGGAAAAGAACTGAAGAGGGAAGTGTAAAACTGTTTCCTGTAAATGAATTTCAGAAGATCTTCTGCAAAGTGGAAGAAAGGGACAGGTGGACCACTGAGTCCGACCTTCCAGCCTTATCTCTGGAGACCTGAGGTCTGATTTTCCTCTCAATTACCCCAATTCTTTATCAGCATTACAAATGCTCACAAGTACATTATACATACAGTTATAAGAAGGTAAATAGATAAAGCTATAGCACATATACAGAAGAGACAGAAAGAGCTGTAAAGGTTTTAGCGTCATAATTCTGCAATGGCATCTATACTTTCAAGAGGATCTTGGTGAGATGCCCTGTAAGCTTGGAAGATATTTGGCTTCATCCTCCTAAAACACAAGATTTTGCATCCCTCTGTAGGATTCACAATATAATATCAAGACATCATTGAACTTCCTGTTTAGCTCAAGTTCTGTGGAAGTAGAACTTTACTGTCCTGACTGCATTTAAAGGGTGAAATCCTGGTTTCAATGAAGTCATAGATGTTTTTTCATTGATGTCAGTGGAAAGACGGTTACTCACCTTAGTAACTGTTGTTCTTCGAGATGTGTTGCTCCTATCCATTCCAGTTAGGTGTGCGCGCCGCGCGTGCACGGCTCTTCGGAAGATTTTTACCCTAGCAACTCCGGCGGGCCGGCTGGGCGCCCCCTGGAGTGGCGCCGCTATAGCGCAGGATATATACCCCAGCCGGCCCGTCCGCTCCTCAGTTCCTTCTTGCCGGCTACTCCGACAGTGGGGAAGGAGGGCGGGTCTGGAATGGATAGGAGCAACACATCTCGAAGAACAACAGTTACTAAGGTGAGTAACCGTCTTTTCTTCTTCGAGTGATTGCTCCTATGCATTCCAGTTAGGTGATTCCCAAGCCTTACATAGGCGGTGGGGTCGGAGTTAGATGTTGCAGAACGCAACCGCTAAGCCAGAGGCTGCAACAGCTCTGGACTCCGGGACCAATGAGGCAAAGGTGTGGACCGAAGACCAGATAGGTGTACAACATATCCCCCGAAAGGGAATGCGAGCCAGGAAGGCAGCTGAGAAGCGTGAGCCCTGGCGGAATGTGCAGCAATGTGGCTCTATGGAACATGGGCCAAAACAGAAGAGGTGCAGATGCACAACGTCATTGAAGATGAAATCCTCTAGGAGGAGATAGGTATGCCCTTCTTCCGGTATGCCGGTACGATGAAGGTTTTGGGGGCGTTACGAGAGGGCTCTGTCCGCTAGATATAGATTGCGGACGCCCTACAGATGTTGAAGGAGGGCAACTGTTGCTCTCCTTGCAAAGAGAGTGGCTTCGGAAAGAAGATCGGAAGGAAGATATCCTGGTAGATATAAAAGGCCGACACCTCCTTAGGGAGGCAAATCGGACGTGGTAATAACTGCCCTTGTCCTTGAGGAACACAGTATACCTTGGGCCTATTGTGAGAGTCTGAAGTTCGGAGACTCGTGTGGCCGCAGGAAAGGCTTCAGGAAACTGTCTTGCAGGACAGTTATGTCAACGAGCATGTAGACATTGGCTTGAATAGGGCAGTCATAAAACTGGTTAGAACCAGATTGAAGAGCCAGGTTTATGGCAGGGCCCCACTGGGGGGGGGTGCATAAAAGCTCCAAGCCCTGAGGAACCAGATGGAATGGAGCGGGATCTCGGCGGGAGAAACCTTGCGCGTTTCGGAGCAGCATGAGAAACGCTTCCACTCGGCCAGATACTTCAACCGAATGGATGATTTTATACCACCCCGGAGAATCCCGTAGAACTGAGGTCGAACAACGTAGCTCGGATCGGTTTAGCCACGCAGGAGTCCTGCTGTGAGGTGCAGGGATTACAAGAGCGGGTGGTGAAGGTTGCCTTGATTCCATGACATGGGGTCTGTGCCAAGAGGGTTGCTACCGACAGGTGTAGCAACATGGTGTGCCAGTGCAGCCCAGGTTACACTGAAGCAATCCCGATCAGGGGCGCTCTGTCCCTGCGGAGTTTGAGCAGGACCTTGTGAACCAGCGGGGACAGTGGAAAGCGTACGGTAGATGGCTAATCCACGGCCTCAGGAAAATCCTCCAAGACCGAGCCTGGGGAGAGGCCTTGGAACGAGGAGAATTTCTCTCTCTCTTTCCGTTCTCGCGAGAGCGAGGAGGGCTATGGGGGGAAAGACCCACTTCTGGAAAACGGAATAGATAAAGACGGGAGGAAACCACCACTTGTGAGACAGGAAGGATCTGCTGAAGCGATCCGCCCGCTGAATCGCCTGGTACACAAGGCAGACTGCTCTCAGCTCTCGGACATTAATGTGTAAGGCCAGCTCTTGCGCTGACCGAAGGCCGTGAGTGCGAAACTACGCCAGGTGCGCACCCAGCCGAGAGATGGGCTGTCTGTCATGAGGGAACCCCGAGGGTGAATGAAACAGCATCCCGGATACACCGGGGAGGACGCCGACTCCCGGTGGAGGGAGCCTAGGCTGCTCGGGGGGAACGAGCCGACCACGAGTATGGCATCTCTGCCCGGGTGGCACACCCAGGTGAGCCACGATTGAAGTGAACAGAGGCGAAGCCTGGCATGTTTGGTTGCAAACGTGTAGACAGCCACGTGACTCAGGAAACGTAGGCAAGTGCGAGTCCAAGTTGGCGGGAAGGTCCATAGACCTTATACAACTGTTACCCTCGCCTGAAACCAAGGCTGAGGTAAGCAGGCTCTGGCGAGTCTGGAGTCCAGGACGGCCCCAATGAATTCCCTTCCCTGAATGGGTATCAGAGTGGATTTTACTATTGATCATCAGGCCTAGACACAGGAATAGCTTCGTGTCGATGCCCACATGACTGGTACTTTGGGCCCGGTGGTTCTTCGAATGAGCCACTCGTCTAGATACAGAGAACGTGTATGCGACGGTGGCGAAGAAAGGCGGCGACTACAGCCATGCACTTTGAACACCCCTGGGCTGTATAGAGGCCAACCGGGAGGGCCGTATACTGGGAATAACGATGGTAGGCCCCAAACCGAGGGTACCTTCTGTGTGGAAGAGAAATGGCGACGTGAAAACACACGCCCTTCATATCGAGGGCGGTGTACCAGTCTCCGGGATCCCAGGATGGGATGACGGTCGCCCTGGGTACCATGCGGAACTCTGCATCGTGACTTGTTGAGTTCCCGCAGGTTTAGGGTAGGTCTGAGACCTCCCTTCGCCTAGGGGATTAGGTTTCGCCCTTAGGTACCTCCTGTATAGCTCCGATGAAGAGGAGTGTCCGCACCTCTTGCCAGAGGAATCGCTCGTGAGAGGGGTCCCCAGGAGGGGCGAGGATGGGTAGGCTTTTGCCCCATTGGTGGTTAGAAGGACCCTAATTCCGGCTCCTTTGGGGTGCGGATTGATGGCCACGACCGTGTAAGCCACGCCCGCTGGCCAAGTCCTGCATTTGTCAAGGCGCAGGGAAAGAGCGGAGGATGGGGACGGAAACGTCAGCGCTGAATCACCGGCGTGTGCATGCCGAGAGAGAGAGAGCAAAGTGACCCTGCTGCCCTTTAGGTTCTGCAGCCTAGGGCCAGTGTTTTCAGAGAACAGGCCTGTGCCATTGAAGGGCAAGACCTGTATAGCGTGCCGCAGCTGCAAGGGAAGGCTCGACAACTGGAGCCATGAAACGCGCCGCGTGGCAACACCCGAGGCCAGAGTCATGGCAGCGGAGTCAGCTGCGTCCAACGAAGCCTGGAGGGAAGCTCTCTCCAGCTCCGTCCTTTGCTGCAGGAGGGCATCGAACTCTTGAGGGGAGTTCCGAAGAACCGACTCTGTAAATTTACCCACCGCCACCCACAGTAGCGGATAAGCAGGGCTTGCTGGTTCGCTACACGAAGTTGCAGGGCCCCCTCCGGGTACATCTTACGGCCCAGTAAGACCACACGCCCAGCCTCTTTGGATTTAGGGGCTGGTCGCATTTTGATTAGAGGAGGACCGGAGGGGTATGTTCCTGCCCCCGCCTCATCTGGGGAGGAGGAAGAAGAAAGGCCAGGGTCAAGCGGGTCCTGTGTGGGCTCGAGCTCCTGGACGAACGCTGATCCGGTGGGATCTGGGAGCCCGGTGCCGAACCGGGGGTTGCTCTGTACTGGTCGGACGGGGATGACTAATTGTCACCTCTGGCACCCGGAGCTCCGAGGGAACGGAGCGAGATGGGGTCCCCGGTATGCCTCTGGTGTGGGAGTACACTCAAGGCGTCCAGAATGACCACTGATAGGTCTCCTGGAAGACTGTGGAGGGCACATCGGAAAACAGAGTGCTACGCATATGAAGTGTCCGCCCGGGACGACACTGATGCATGGCTGGATGGCCCTGGAGGAGCTGAAAAGCTCTTGGTAGAGTCTCCGTCTGTAACTGACGTCGCTCGATGCGGCACCGGGGATCGGTACCGGTAGACAGACCGGTACCGAGAACGGGACCTGCCACCGAAGCTGTGCCGGGCGGTCGACCGAGGGTGCGAGGCTCGATGATCAGGAGTGGCTACGAGCGTCCCGGTGCCTGGGGCTTGATCGGTACTGAGTGTCCCGGACCGGGGATCAGAATGCTGACCGGTGCCGCGAGCACTACTGGTACCAACATGGAGAACGGTGCCGAGACCTAGATCTGTGACGGGACCGAGAACATCTGCGGGACCGCGACCCTGAACGGTGCCGCTCTGCGGTGCCGAGGTAGGGTGGTTTGATCAAGGCAGGCTTGCCCATCGACTATGTAACCCCCACCGGCGGTGCCGGGGGCTGAGGCAGCGTAGAGGCCTTGGCGGTACCGGCGATCCGGTGCCGAGGGAGCGCGCCGTGAAAACTAACTAGCGCTCGGCGCCGAGAGCGGAGGAGCAAGAGCTGCCTCCCTCAGGAGCTGTTTAAAACGAAAGCCCCACTCCCCTTTGTTCACTGATTAAGGGCCTCACAAATGCGGCACTTATCTGTGAGGTAAGATCCCTCGAGGCACTTAGGAGAAGATCCCTTGTCGGCAGCGGCTTGTGGCCGGCCGAGCATTAGAAAACGCTGTAGACCGGGCATCGGACCCAGCACCGGGTGAGGGGAAGGGGATAAACCCCGACCCCTGCAAAATAAATACACTATACTATTCTACAAACAAACAGAGTTAACTACAACTATAAACAGAACGAGAGAAAACTACGAGTAGCTAGGGAAGTGGAGGTCAGCTAAGCTGTGCTCCACTGTTCCAACGGCCGTCACGGGCGGAAAGAAGGAAATGGGGAGCGGACGGGCCGGCTGGGGTATATATCCTGCGCTATAGCGGCACCACTCCAGGGGGCGCCCAGCCGGCCCGCCTGAGTTGCTAGGGTAAAAATCTTCCGAAGAGCCGTGCACGCGCGGCGCACACACCTAACTGGAATGCATAGGAGCAATCACTCGAAGAAGAAGTCAAGATTTCACCCCAAGTCTGTAATTGTTTTTCCAAGGCGTGAATGGATTTGAGACCAAAAAAAAAGACAAAAGACATTTTGACTAATTTAAAGTGGAAGATTAATTTCTCTTAAGAACAAAGGCAAGCTGTGGCCTCAGCACCAGCTGGTGTGGACTTCAGGCTCCTTGATGGAAAAAAGGCCTAACATTCACTAACTCTCTACTCTAACTCTCATGATAGCCAAAACAAAAGAAAACTTTAGATTCAGAAAAAGCAAGGGATCCCTTACCCAATGGCTCACAAGGTGATTTAATAATAGTTTCAAATACTAAATTGAGGCTCCAGTGTTCCACTGGGCATTGGATTTAGGGGCTTTGAAACCATGTTGCTTTCAGAATTTGGGAGATGTGACTGAAGCAGCAGGCTAGAACTGGAAAGGACGGGATGAATGATACTCTTGGGCTGAGATTTCCAATGAACTACAGCTCAGACCATTATAAAAATCAAAACGAAGGAAATCCAGAATATTTTATGTGGACTGTCTCGGGGAGTTCAGCTTTGACCTTATGCACCAAACATACCATGTCCTCCAAGTGTCCCTGTAAGCTTTGGTGGTGAAAGGTTTTCTGTATTTGAGATCAAGCAGCTCTTGAGCGTATCCATATTCTGGGCGATATGATTGTCCAGATTCCATGCAGGGAGCTCAGATATTCTAAGTCCCTATGAACACCTGTGCCCTTCAAGAGACTCTTTGTCGTTGCTCTCTCCCACTGCTAGCATGATATGACCAGTATCCTCCCTTGTGCACATTCCTATGTACATGTACCACTTTCAGGCCAGACTTGCTCTTCCTGAAAATCCTCCTTCCTGTGCACTCATCTGAGAAGAAAGACAGAAGCCTGACAAAGCAGACAATGTTGTGGATGTATTTTCAAAACCTCTTCTAGAACACTCAGATCACCACCTTTGAAAATTCCCCTCCATATCTGTGTTACAAGCCACTTTATTAGTAGCCAGGCCATCTGAGAGAGGGTTCCCAGGTAGGGATGAATCATAGAATATCAGGGTTGGAAGGGACCTCAGGAGGTCATCTAGTCCAACCCCCTGCTCAAAGCAGGACCAATCCCCAGATATATTTTTGCCCCAAATCCCTAAATGGCCCCCTCAAGGATTAAACTCACAACCCTGCTCAAACCACTGAGCTATCCCTCCCCCATGGATTGACATGTCTGCCTATTGAGCAATTATCCAAGACCAGATTCATAGCCTGATGGGGAAAAAAATTCTTGGCCATCTATAAGACAGATGAGAACTGTACTTGATGTGGCCTGTAATAGTAGTTTATAAAATGCTTGCATACCCTTCTCTCCTGAGCTTCATCAAGTCCCCTTACTACCAGAAGGGTAGGTGTATAGACGTATTGGAGTTTCTCTGGAGTGGATGGGAAAGGCATTCCTTGTTAACGTATCATGAGTGGCAAGAGTATCAGCTTCCTAATCAGGTGCAAGGAAAATATACCTAACTCTAATTTACCCTCTCAGAAGAAAATATGATCAATTGCTCACTAGTGAAAATATTCTTCATAAAGGTCTGACACAGGTTGTTTTGGTTTGTCTGGGATCGCGCTCCCTCCCAATAGGCAAGTAGAAGCAGGAATATCAAGGCCTGGTTGACTATATGAATCAGTATCTCCCTTTAGGATACCAGGACTCTGAGAATCCTTAGTATATTCAGGACTGTTCAAGGTGCCAGTACACATGATCTGTAACTGGAGAGAATGAGTTATCTGAGTATGAAGTTGTGCTGCAGTGACTTTCGTAAGAGGCGTGGGCTCAGTTGCTGGAATCCCTTGCTAACTAGGTGTTAATCTTGGACTGAATCCAGGCCAGATGAGTCTAGGTGCTGTCTATCCACTGGATGTGGTGTGACAGACCTGTACCCTTGCTTTCATTGGGCTTTCAAGAAGCCTTTTGTGAAAACATACCATCAAAGCTACAATTGCAATTGCAGGTATGAGAACCAACATTAAAAGCATGGTCCAACTGAACACCTGCTGGCTCTCACATATCATTTGTGCCAGCCTCCACATCCAGAGGGAGAGGGCTTGCTGAGGGCTTCTGTGTAATGTAATTCTCTAGAGGGGACAAACTGGGACTTGGAATACTTCATCATGTACCTTAGGGACTGCCAATTCCCTGGTGTCGATGCAGATTGTTCTCTGGATATCCAGAGTGATGTCACAGATATATCAAATGGCCAATTTAGGGAACAAATTCCCTTTTTGCTTGTGGTGGTAAACTAGGACAAATGGTTGAGTTTTTCAAAACTCAATGAGATCAGTCAAAACAGCAAGAAACAAAACTGGAAATATGGTTCTTCTGCCATGATTTGGGGTTCTGGTGTTTGGGAAGTCTTCCAATGTGCCAGTAGCCTTTAGCAGAGCCCAGAGAGTAGAACACCGAGTAGAGCTCATTGCCTTCCTCTAGAAGAGAAAGATGATTCCCAGGCTGACCATTGTGATTTTTAATGTGACCATCTGTGGAAATTAGGTCCACAATTTCAGGATGGTCATGCAGTCTTCTGAAATCCTACTATCCAGAAGTAACTTGAATCCTGATATTGAGCAGCCCAGAGAACAAAGACTAGGGCTCATGTGTCTGAAGTGACTTGAGTCCTAATTAAAAATCTCTGTGGTTCCATCCAACAGTGAGATCCTGGTAGGCAACAGACTGTGGCTGCTTGGCCAACATTTTCTAGGACTTTCAAATCTGTCTGTTTCTTGGAACCTGCTGCAAAAGCTAAGGACCACTCAACTTACACTGAGTAGCATTGAGCACCTGAACAGCAGATACTGGACAGTCCTGAAGCCATCAATGCTTTGAAAGCTCGTCTAGAAAAAGTAACATCTTTCCTCTTCCTCTACAGTGAAGGGATGGGACACAAACTGGAAAAATATGAAGTGGTCTCCATCTCTTTCACTATCTGCAAAGACGCCTACACATGCTACACTAAAGAGATTCTTTTTGGTGTAGGATGGGACTTGAAGCCTTAATGCTCTCTTGAAAGAGTTCAGAAACCTGGCAATGGTCACCATAAAGAAACTTGGTCCAGAAAGAAGCCTCCTTCCACAACTCATCTAGCCCTGTGGCCACAAAGACCTGTTAGCCCAGATGTTACCAGGAGCTGGTAAAGCCATGCATTCAAAATGAAATCTAGCAAACAAAGTTCAGGGTAATATAACACAGCACTGTGCAAAACATCTGTTTTTTCTCTAGGCACCACAAAATGAGGGAGATGGGAGAGAACTGCTAGCAGCCTCTTGGGGAGACTATCCCTTCATACAGGGAGTCACTGTCTCCTGTGGAGATGTATTTATCATTAAAATAACCCCATGTTTTCTCTATGAATAGAAGTTGTCATCCCCTGAATCACTAGCCTGACTATAGAGCACTATACAAAGTAGTGCCTAAGGAGAAGCCTGGAAAGATCTTGACACTGACTGCATCAAAACTGTTGGCATCAGGGACACTGAGAAGACTAGTATCAAGGCCAGTGCATTATACACAGAAGGAGTTCACTCTCAAGAAGCAGACACCACCCTCAGCACAACAGCACTCCAACTTCATCATGATTCTGAGGTATCTTGGCACAGAGTGTGAACCGAACATCAAAACCGACACTGAGAACTTCAAGGCAGCTCCTCCAGTGGCCAGAGCATTAAAAGGGACTCTCTCTGTTAAAAAAGCTAATGTGGTCGTGGGATGCATCAGGCGAGGTATTTCCAGTAAAGATAAGGAGGTGTTAGTACCGTTATACAAGGCACTGGTAAGACCTCATCTGGAATATTGTGTGCAGTTCTGATCTCCCATGTTTAAGAAGGATGAATTCAAACTGGAACAGGTACAGAGAAGGGCTACTAGGATGATCCGAGGAATGGAAAACCTGTCTTATGAAAAGAGACTCAAAGAGCTTGGCTTGTTTAGCCTAACCAAAAGAAGGCTGAGGGGAGATATGATTGCTCTTTATAAATATATCAGAGGGATAAATATCAGGGAGGGAGAGGACTTATTTAAGCTTAGTACCAATGTGGACACAAGAACAAATGGATATAAACTGGACACTAGGAAGTTTAGACTTGAAATTAGATGAAGGTTTCTAACCATTAGAGGAGTGAAGTTCTGGAACAGCCTTCCAAGGGGAGTAGTGGGGGCAAAAGACATATCTGGCTTCAAGCCTAAGCTTGATAACTTTATGGAGGGGATGGTATGATGGGATAGCCTAACTTTGGCAATTAATTCATCTTTGATTATTAGCAAGTTAATATGCCCAGTGGTCTGTGATGGGATGGGATCTGAGTTACTGCAGAGAATTCTTTCCTGGGTGCTGGCTGGCGAGTCTTGCCTACATGCTCAGGGTTTAACTGATTGCCATATTTGGGGTCGGGAAGGAATTTTCCTCCAGGGCAGATTGGCAGAGGCCCTGAAGGTTTTTCGCCTTCCTCTGCAGCGTGGGGCACGGGTCACTTGCTGGGGGATTCTCTGCACCTTGAGGTCTTTAAACCACGATTTGAGGATTTCAATAACTCAGACATAGGTTAGGGGTTTGTTACAGGAGTGGGTAGTGTAGATTCTGTGGCCTGCATTGTTCAGGTGGTCATACTAGATGATCATAATGGTCCCTTCTGACCTTAAGTCTATGAGCTCTGAATACAGTGGCAGGTTAATTGATCTCAATGCCAGGATTGTCAGTTTCTGTTGGAAACTCTGAATGAGTCAGCAAGAAGAAGATCAATTGCTGGCTCTCCCATTCATATTAAGTACAGGAAGCCCAAATGCAGTAGCAGGTAGAACTCAACAATTGGTCTCTCAGGCCTGATCTACACTGGGGGGGGGGGGGGAGAACCGATCTAAGTTACGCAACTTCAGCTATGTGAAGTTGACTCCGCCTGCCTCTCGTGGCGGTGGAGTACAGGAGTTGACGGGAGAGTGCTCGGGGATTGATTTATCGCGTCTAGACTAGACACGATAAATCTATCCCCGCTGGATCGATCGCTGCCACCGATCCGGCGGGTAGTGTAGACATACCCTGAGTGGTGCACTCCACTGAGATGGACAAGTCAGTTAGCAGCTGCCATGGACATCACCACAAGAGACATGGTATAAGTATATGTGTGTGTGTGCACTAGGTATCCTTCCCCTATGTCTTAATTTCTTCCACTTACAGGTATTCCTTGTTAAAAACCTGGAATATTGGGACATTTCCCTCAGGGTTAAACCCTGAAAAATAGACACAAACACACACCTTTTAAATATCCTGGATCACTGGGGATGGATGCCCAGAACTTTGGGAAGGTAGTGTTTTATTTTCCATACCTACCACTTCTACACCTCTACACTAAAAATAGCTGGCACATTATTTTTTAAAGCAGCTCTTGATTTTTATTATATGCTGAAACAAATGTCAAAAAAGATGGAAACACTTGAGTTATTCTAAACTTGAAAGATTTGGGCTATGTTTGGAGGGCTACTGCTATAATTATCCTAAAAGAAAAGCTGTTTGTTTTCAAGGTAACTCACACACTATTTAAGTCCTCTGTGAATTGTTTCAGTTGGCCAAGGAAAACAATGGGCAAAGAAAGAATTAATTGGCTGCTAATCTCTGTGTTTTTCTTAGGATGCTTTTGCAAGCAATGGGTTAAAATCAATGTTTAATGTTACACAGTCCCAGCTGCATCCATATTAGGAGAGCCTCAGCTCAAAATCTCTGCAAAAAAGGACCTGTCTTCCCTCTCTTTGCTATGTTTCCACCCCCTGCATATGTAGGTGGGAGAGTGGGAACTTGGGAATGTGAATTTGATCCAGTACTGATCAGCCAGGCAGCAAACTCTTATTGTTCTTTAGATACCAAACATAACTAGGGATAAACCCAGTCATTCTGCACATAACACAGCTTTTGTGCTCAGCAGTGCAATTAATAGAAAAAGGAACCACAAAATGCTGTTAGAGCTTTATTAAACTTGTCATAAATAACGTATTCTAATGCACGAACCTTAGGAATTCAGTTCACATTTATATTAGGAATGAGAAAAATATTTAAAATAAACTTCCTCTTCAGGCCTTTTGCAATTGCTGATTCAGGTTTGTGTACCTTTTTGTTCTCTATTCTCATAGACTCATAGACTTTAAGGTCAGAAGGGATCATTATGATCATCTAGTCTGACCTCCTGCACAATGCAGGCCACAGAATCGAAACCACCCACTCCTGTAACAAACCCCTAACCTATGTCTGAGTTACTGAAGTCCTCAAATTGTGGTTTAAAGACCTCAAGGTGCAGAGAATCCTCCAGCAAGTGACCCATGCCCCATGCTGCAGAGGAAGGCGAAAAACCTCCAGGGCCTCTCCCAATCTGCCCTGGAGGAAAATTCCTTCCCGACCCCAAATATGGCGATCAGTTAAACCCGGAGTATGTGGGCAAGACTCACCAGCCAGCACCTAGGAAAGAATTCTCTGTAGTAACTCAGATCCCACCCCATCTAACATCCCATTACAGACCACTGGGCATATTTACCTGCTAATAATCAAAGATATATACACCTCTACCCCAATATAACGTGACCTAAATGAGAATATAACAAGAATTCGGATATAACGTGGTAAAGCAGCGCTCCAGGGGGGTGGGGCTGCACACTCTGGTGGATCAAAGCAAGTTCGATATAACACGGTTTCACCTATAACGCGGTAAGATTTTTTGGCTCCGGAGGACAGTGTTATATCGGGGTAGAGGTGTATTATACTGTAAGAAAACCTAAAGGGAGAGACAAGAATCTTGCTGCTTCTGATTTATGTTAGAGGGATTAAATTATACTTAAAGTTTTTAGCTAGTCACTAAACTGAAGCCAGTGATTTATACTAAGGAGTCTCATTTAGTATTCATGGATGTAATTTTTTTGGCATAATAACTAATACTACTTCTTACTTCTCTAGCACTTTATAATCAAGGATATGGAAACTGAGGCACAAAGAAGTTAAGGCCAACATTTTCAAACATGGTGCCTAAGGTTGAACACCTAAATCTATATTAGGCATTTGATTTTTAGAGGTGAGGTGAACTTATTGATTAATCTAAATGAGTTTACGTGCCTAACTTCAGCCACAATATTTGAACATTTTAGCCTAAGTGATTGCTCACATCACATAGGGAGCCTGTGTTATAACCTTAATTAGATTCTGTGCATTAACCAAAAGTCCCTCTTTGATGTTATGCCCCATATTATTTATAGAAATATGCTTATGATATGAATATGGTATAACTATGATGTATTTGATGCAAGATGGGCCTTGTGAGATATCATTGGAAAGGATATGATTTACTGAATGTGATTATCCAATTTGTATGCGTGTATCATTTCTGTATCTGGAGTTAGGGATATTGACTATGTAACAATTACAAGTGTGATTATTCCTGGGGAACACCCACCAGACAGTAAACTATCAGCCTGGATGGGCCATTAGGAAAGACAATGAGTCTTTGAAGATGCTGATTGCCCATCTTCCTGTAGTTCTTTCCTGTGGACATTACAAATAAGTCTTGTCTCATGGTTGCTTTAACACTGCAAGGTCATGTGATGATGTCACTTGGTACAAAACACCACCTTGGACACTGCTGGTACTTTTCCACCGAAGAAGGGGAGTGGGGATCAAACAGGGAAACAAAAGTTTCCTGCCTTATGTAAATTCTATTTAAGGCTGGAGAGTGAGTTAATCAAGGTCACTGGTTCTTCACTGAATCCCCACCCAGGATGACTGCTGTAAACACCCAAGACTGATCTGGGAAGAAAGGACTAGGACCCAGGGGTCTAGCCTGTGAAGAGAAATTTCTGGAACTCTAAGCTGCAGAAACTTTGCAACCTGCCTAAAACAACATTTAGGGTGAGAAACTGCTATTTGTAACTAGTTTCTTTAGTGAATTAAGCCTAGGGTGCATGTTTGTTTATTTTGCTCAGTAATCTGTTTTGTTCTGTTTGCTATCCCTTATAATCACTTAAAAGTTTCCTTTTGTAGTTAATAAACTTGTTTCTTGTTTATTCCAAAACCCAGTTTGTGCAATTCATAACAGGGGGTGGGGGCAAAAGGCTGTGCATATCTTCCTCCAAGAGAGAGGGCAAATTTCATGAATGTATGCTATATAGATCTCTATACAGCACAAGACAATATAATTTTTGATTTATACTCCAGAGTGGGTATGCACCAGAGCGCTGGGCAATTCCCTGAGCTGAGCCCTCCCACACAGAGCTGATTGCAAACTCTGTGTGATTATACAGCTTGGCGTGTCCCTGCCTGTGTGTGTGCTGGAAAGGGGGGCTTTAAAGCCTGACCCAGCAGCACAGAGTGTGTGTGTGGTGGTGGTGGGGGGTGATGAGTGGGGGGACGGACACCCAGGCTGGTGGGACAGGTGGACTCAGTGGGACCCCAGCACATCAGGTGGCACTCCCGGTCCAACCCATCACACCCTCCTCCATACATAATTTTCTATTATAAAATCATATGCAATAATGATCAGAATACAGCAGAGAATCAAAATGGCATACTATTTTAAATTTCTCCAAAACCACACCAGAGTTTTTTAAACTGTGTGTGATATAACATACATCTTAACACTCTAAAATTCAAGTCTGGGGCATTTTTTATATTTAAATCATTTATAATTATGTCTAAACCACTCAATAAACAAACTGTGTCAATTTCTGGACCCTAGCCTATTAGTACCTTAAGTACAATCGGTAGAAACATGTAAGTGAAATTCATAACATTGATGTGTGAGGAACCATCTTTAATTCAGATCAATGTAAGGCTTTCCTACAAAATTAACATTGACCTATAGTACACTTTATAGAATGATAACTTGCCAAATATAAAATAATATTGCCTGCATCAAATTCTTCATACAGTTAATTGATTTGGTTATTGTCTTCATATCCCTTTAAAGGGCATGATCAAAAGTAACAGTGTATAGAAACATTCTGTTTGCACAATCTATCTTGGTCTGTTTCTGTTCATGATTCATCTGGATCTATGCACCTTACAATATTCTACAATTTGTTACAGAGCACTTCTATACATCACAAAATCTCATCTTCCTGAGTATTATTTAGACTGTTGAAAATGAGATGGAGTGTTGACAGAACTACTAATTTTTGAAATGACAGACCACCAATGAATTTTATTTCTAAAGGTTTGTCTCATCTTTGTTATTATTAGAGATTCAACTAGCTCAATTATTGTATTGACCTATGCTAATTTAAATACATTAAGAGCATTTTAAGGATCATTTTTAATTTTTCCACTCTGCAGATAGGTTAATAACCCAAGGTGACCATTATTCTTGAGGGCAACTATCTATTTTTCAAACGATATCTATCACCAAGCATAAGTATTTTTCACATATAAATTAGCAATTAAGCTTTCTCCACATAATGTCTCAAATATCAATTATATACTCTGCAGTGATTTCAAAATGCATGAACAAGTCTCTGTGTTTGTTAGGCCAAAAAATAGTTTGAGGTGAGTTATGCAGCAAGTTTGAGCATTAAAGCAACAGCATGTTATTCTTGTGACCTGCACTCACCACAAGATTTGAAATTAATCTAACAGAATCACTATTCATCTTCATGGAGTGAAAAAAAAATCTAAAAACCCCATGCCAAATTATGGGGTTGAATAAACTTTGTCTCCTAAGCAGAAGTCCATCTTGCCAATGCCTACTCATGTACCTAACCTGCACAAATGGAGAGGATTTCAGTTGTTTGTTGCTTTCCCCCATCAACTACTTACAAATATCACATTCAGACAGAAATCTTAGCGATAAGACATGACAAGAAATACCAAGGATTAAGTTACATAGTTCAGTGGAAACACTGACCCTGAAGGAGTTACTTCTTTGCTGAATGCCTGTCTATATACACTGTAAAACTTAGATAAACAAACGATAACTATCTTCTAGAGGTGTAAGAGGAGCACTCCTTTCTAATGATATTTGGATTTGGTCATTTTGTTAGTAATTGACTGTTAGCTACTAATTTATGATGCATCATCTATGCAATCTATCCTAAGAGCCCCTTTGTCATCATTCTCTCTTAGTAATAGGAAACAGGAAATCTATAAAGTTTGTAAGTGGGACAACAGCCAGGAACTCTCCTTAGTAATAACCTATCATTCATAGTAAATAAAGGTGTTGCTGTAACATCCCCCAAAAGTTTATAAAACCAATAAAAGACATTTCTTACATTGATTTTTGGAATTTCACAAATTATATTTTTCCTGGATTGTTTAACTGGCTCATGAAGTTTGGCCCTCAGATCTCCAATAACCCTAATCATCCAATTCACTTTCTACATCAAACTGGACAGTCTAAGAGCCAGCCAGATACAAAACCAGACACTTGCTGAAATAATCTAAAACATGTAGAAAATAAACAAGAACCTTAACAACCATGAATAAATGAATATCAACTAGTGGAAGAATTTTCTTGACATTACATCTTTGGAGAGCAGTGTGCACATGGTATATTCATTTACAAATTGCACTAGAAGATGGGGCTTAAATAACAGATTATGCATAGAATCCCATATAATTGTGAATGCTACAGAAAAGCATTTTCAGCCAAGAAACAAAAGCAGCAGAGGAAAAAGGAAATAAAGGTTTAAAAAGACTAAAACAAACATGGCACAACTCTTAATAAACTCCTCCTAGAGACTATGTCCAGTTGTTCATTCAGAATTAGTGGCCCTACTCTGCCACTCATGCTCATGTGGAGTAGTGCATACTGTAATTAAGTAGAGCAAATGTGGAATCAAGTCCTAAGCAGGAACAGAAAGAGACAAGCTGGGCAAGAGGGCAGGGGAACAGGAAGAAGGATGCTGTCAACTCATGCAATCCATTCCATTCCATCCCGTCCCCGCCCCCCCAACCGGGCATATGTCTCCATCCACAGATCTCCCATCTCTTTAGTCCTGGGCATTTCCTCATTTAGCTTATTCTTTTGCCCATTTTTTTTAGGTATCGTCGCCAGGCGCGCATTTCGCTTTTTCTTTCTCCTCTTTTCCGCCTTGCCTTGGGGGGGGTTCTGCCTGTCTGTCTGGGTTGTTTGGTTGGCTGGCCATGTGTCTTGGCAGTTGGATCTGGTCATTCTGTTGCTCCTCATCTCTGCACTGCCCTGCCCCCTTCTTCTGTTCCGTACATGGTCATGGTCTTCCGTAATGCTCGATGGTAATCCTCTGGCTGGGTGAAGGTGTAGTGGCTTTCTCATGCCTCACACGCACCTGCCACCCTTCATCATTCATCTTGAAGACCCTTCTTTTTTTAGGCTAAAAAGTCTCTCTATTGTTATTTTTCTGGTTTCTGTAGCTTTTTTTTTTTACAGGGTGGAGTTGCTAGCCCCACGCCCAACCCTCCTCCTTTACCCTGACTTGGGACAGGCAGATGGCCCCAAAGGACCTCTCTGGTGGAGTTTCATGCAATCTGATTGTGGTATTTGCTGTTTTGGACACTGTTTTGTTAGCAACGAGTGAAGCTGAATGCAGGATAAGCTGAACAAGTAGAATTTTATTAGATTCTGTGCATGCTCTGTCTACAAAGCTGTGTTTCTTCTAGCCTAACTCCATTAGTTTCTCAGTTCCCCTGCTGTCTTACCCATAACAGTTCCTCCAGGGAACATGGGCCCTCTGGCTCTGGCCCAGGCCTACACTTAAAATTTAGATCAAGCTAACTATGTTATTCAGGCGTATGTAAACATTCACACTCTCACCGCCACAGTTAAACTGACCCACCCACTGCTTGGGGAGGTGGATTACCTACATTGACAGAAAAGTTCCTTCTGTCACTGTAGGAAGTGTCTACACTACGGCGCTACAGTGGCATGGCTATAGTGCTGCAGCTGTGCCACTGTAGTGCTTGTAGTGTAGACATAGCCTCTAGTTCTACTGATCATTATTCAGCCACAGGTCACGTAGTCTTGTGATTACATAAATATTTCAAATTTCATTTAAGGAACACATATCACCACTTTAATATATCCAGTTCAAGTACTAATGGAAAACGTGTCATGAAAGAGCATATTGGCTACATATTTTGACTGAGAAAGAGATATTTTAATTTAATGTGACACTGAGGACGATCACTTCATCGTGAAAGAGCAATTTAGAAGTGCACTCAGAGTATCTTGCCAATAAATAATGGTATTTTTCCTATATTAAGAAAGAATTCAATTTCAACATGGACAGAAGAAAATGTAGACAAATTGGAGGGCATTCAGAGTAGTGCACAAAGCAAAGAGGTTTAGGGATCATCTTATATATTAGTTGGCTAAAAAACAGCTAAGGAGAGTTGAGGCTGGGTAAAGATAACTGTTTATATATATTTTTAAAAGCATTCCTTATTTAGGGAGGAATAAGAAGTTCTAAGTAGAGGAATCAGATTACAAAGAAAAAAATGTGACAACTATAGGAAAATCTTCATTGACAACAAACTCTATTACAGGGGTCATCAACCTCTGGTACGCGGCTCACCAGGGTAAGTACCCTGGTGGGCCGGGCCAGTTTGTTTATCTGCCGCGTCGGCAGGTTCAGCCGATCGTGGCTCCCACTGGCCACGGTTCGCCGCTCCAGGCCAATGGGGGCGGCAGGAAGCTGCGGCCAGCACATCCCTCACCCGTGCCGCTTTAAAACTAGACAAGATAAAAACACAAGAAAATATGCTTTAGAGAGCAATCCAGTAGTGTCAGAGGTGGTGGGGGGTGTTGAGTGGACTTATAGGTGCTTTCCAGCTCTAAGAGCTGCTGAGTGCTTCTCATTCCACTACATGTCAGCTTAACTCATTGACCAAAGTTATGGGTGTTAAGTCATTATTAGCCTAGCACAGGATGAAAAGCTACTACAATCCTGTGGTGAGTCACTTCTGAAACTTCAGTACATCCTGAAGGCTGCTGATTCTTGATCTGATAAGTGGCAAATTCAACAATGCAATACATTGACCTTATTTAACACAGCCATGGTATGTTTCTGGAAAAACATTATTCAGAAAATGAGTGGGTACTGCAGAAATATGTACATTCATCACATGTACTCTATTATGTTGTTTTGTAGCCAGAAGATAGTCATGCTGTTCTGTGTAATTCTTCCACATCAGAAAGGATAGGCCAGTCATTACAACACATCCTCAGTTATAAGACTCTTGATTTACACAAGTGCATGTGAGATCTGAAAGTAGTGGTTACAAATTGGAGGATGCACAGAATTACTTTATTATGGGTGAGACAAAGTCATTGAGGTAATATCTTTTATTGGATCAACTTCTGTTAGTGAGAGCGACAAGCTTTTGAGCTTACACAGAGCTCTTCTTCAGGTCTTATTATGGGTGTAATACTAATGGAGATTTACTAGTATTCAAGTTCTGCTAGTTATATTTCTCTATAACACACAATTCATGTAACAGATTGGGAGATCTGTGATCAATACTCAACATTCATGAAATATCAAAGTACAGCAAATTTAATATGTATTGATGTTACTGCTGTCCGTGTGGCTGTCACAGTAATTCACAAACTGACATCGTCAAACAGTGCTCCTTACATGTAGTGAACCTCATTACAATACCTTACAGCACACTTTCCAATGATCAGAATATTTAATAATAAAATAAAGTTTCAAAGATTTTCCTTTGGCTGCTTATTTGCAACTGATAAAACTGTAACTGATAAGAAGGTGAGTCCCATTCTATACAGTATAAAGGCATGCAGAGCAGATGTCATCAAAAACAGAGATTTATTTTGTGCCATACCTGCGATAATAGAGGCAGGGATTTGAACATAAAGTCATTGTCTGAAATTTATTGAGAAAAGATACTTTGCATTTACCTTTGGTATTCCAGAAGTGTCAAGCCAGGCCTGGATGATATTTTCAACAGATAGCCCGTACCTTTAAAATAAAATTAAACTTATTTCATGGAACATACCTACACAAATATGTACATTTTCTAGAGAAAAACATGTTGTGTAAAAACAAAACAAAAGTCGTGTAGACTAAGCAGTAGTTTAATATCCAGTTCTTGTTCTTTTTAATTAATAACATTACCAGAGATGACACTTGCCTATTAAGACAGATCTGATTTTATGTTTTTCAAACTAAAATGATTAATTCAGTGATTATGAAAGCTGACAGAAAAAGTACAAGAAGCTAAGCTGCATTTATGAAACACATAAGCATGAGCAGGTGCTCTATGGTTCTGTTTGTGTGGCTTTTCTGTTTTTCTTTTCTAAGAAAAAAACAAAGGGAGCAAAATTAACTGGAGATTGTCAAAAATCAGTATTTTATTGAGGGAGCAACCAAAATGAAAGGAAAAAATGCCAGAGTTAAAACTGACATGAAGTCTGAACTGCCTTAGATTTATGGACTTTAAAATGCACTGCTGGACTTAAATCCTCCTTAAAGTTGGTAAGTATCCAATATATTTGGATGTCAGCTTTTCTCCCTGATAACATTTATGGTAAAATCACAATGCACTCTGAAACCATAACTGCTAAGAAAGGAAACAATCTGTCACATTTGAACTCAGGAGGACTGAGTTACTCATGTACCTAAGTGCTTGCATGAGGAGGACCTAAATTTGCATCCTAAGTTATATGTACACTTGCCTGCTTCTCTGGATACTTGTCCATGTATTGCTAGCAGACGTACCCCGGTAACCATACTGAGCGTCCACATATGCTGTGCAAGGCACAGTTGTACACTGTGCACAGGCATATACTCATGTCCACACTGCCCATTTTCAATATTTGATGGTAGTGCTACCATTTCAGGGACAATATCCCACAGTCCTTTCTGTCACAGGAGCAGCGGCAGCTCCAGGCATCAGCGCCCCAAGCCTGGGGTGGCAAGCCGCGGGGGGCACCCTGCCGGTCCCTGCGAGGGTGGCAGGCAGGCTGCCTTCGGCAGCGTTCCTGTGGGAGGTCCGTTGGTCCCGCGGATTCAACGGCAATTCGGCAGCGGGTACGCCAAAGGCAGTCTGCCTGCTGTGCTTGGGGTGGCAAAAAAGCTAGAGCTGCCCCTGCACAGGAGACTCTCTGGGAACTGCCTTGCTACATGTAGCTGGTACTGTACGCCACCTTCACACATTTGTCAACGGCAACTTCCGGTCATCTCTCCCTTCTGCCAAACTTCATTGAAGACATGGAGCAAATCCCTGATGGTATGATTCTGTTTCAGCTTGTAGGACAAATATTCATGCAATCCAGTACCAGATATTGGACAGAATGGGCCCAGAAAAATTTGAGATGCCTAAGACAGCTGACCAAAAGGGTAAATAGAAATCCACTGGGAACATATGCTGAACATATGTTGAATGCTGGGATGCATGGAACATATGTTGAATGCTGGGATTGCAACAGTATGTGCCTGGAGGAGTGCTGCTTCTATTCCTACAGAACTAGCATAGCGTGGTGGGACCACATAATCTTGGAAACCTGAGATGACCATTTGCTACAGAACATCTGAATGAGGAAGCAGACCTTCACAGAATTGTGCGAGCATCTTGCACCAATCCTCCAGCTCCACACCACTCATTTTCAGAAACCCATACCAGTGCAAAAGTGGGTGGCTATTGCCCTTTGGAAGCTGGCAACACCTGGCAATCTGGTTGTCAGTTGCAAACCAGTTCTTGGATGGGAAGTCAACTGTTGGGGTGATGGTTGTACAGGTTTGACATACTTTCAATACTGTGATCTACCCACAGGTAGTTGCCATAACCAAAGTCTCTGAAATTATAGTGGGATCTCAGAGGATGGGGTTTCCGAACTGTGTCGGGACCATCAATGAAACACACATCCCAATACTTTGTCCACCAAAAGGGACCAGTGAATATGTGATCCACAAAGGTTAGTATGTACTCGTTCTTCAAGGGTTAGTAGACCACAGGGATAGATTAATGAACACCAACATTGAACACACAGAAAAAGTTCATGATGTCAGGATACTAAGGAGGTCAGGATTGTACCACAGTGGGGAAGAAGGGGCTTTATTCCCCAGAAGAGATGTGGTTACATACAGTTTTGCATACCTGCCACTAACGTGGCTCATGCAGCCATATCCTGACATCACTGTCCCAAGAAAAAGTGAATTCAACTACAGATGAATAGCTGCAGAATGAGAGTGGAGTGCACTTTTGTGCATTTTCAGGCGAAATACAAGGTCAACAGATAGTGTAGGATAAGTAGTTAGCAAATATTCACTTTGAATGGTCCCTTAGAATATGTCCTAACTACTTATACTATCTGTTGACCTTGTATTTAGTTGTGACACTCTTGAGTGCCTTTGCTAAACTTGAGGAAGAGCTCTATGTAGCTCGAAGGCTTTCTCTCACCAACAGAAGTTGGTCCAATAAAATATATTACCTCACCCACCTTGTCTAAGGCTTTGTCTTCCCTGTATTTTTGTCAGTCAAACTTTTCTTGTTCAGTGGTGTGAAAAAAAACTACACAAATGAACTACAGAAGTTTTACCGATCAAAACCACCGGTGTGAACCGCACTTTGTCTACTTGAGGAATAAAGTACTGTTCACTGTGACTAAAGGTGGCAGATTCTGTCCCAAAGGGGAAGTCAATGGACTACTTTTATATGTAACTGTTCAACAATATGAATAAGAGGTTCACAAGTTGATCCTGACAAACGTCCTCACCATCACACAGGACGTCTATGGCAGAGCCAGGAATTGAATCCAGATCTCCTAATGCCTTACCCATAAGATAATCCTTCCTCAGATTTTTCACTTTGTGTCTTTCAGTAGCTAGGGCATTCCCAAATACCTGGGATATCACAACATGCTAATCATATGTAGAAATGAATGGGAAGGAAGGAACTAGGGGAAAAGGGAGCAAGGAGGATGGAATTAAAAAGTATAGATGTATTTCTGTTTCATGCCATGCTATTTGAAAGCTTGTCTGCAATGCTCTAGTTATTTGCACAGAATGGTGAACGGGGATGAAGCCTTTTGTGGTGGGAGTCCAGGTCCATCCACTCCCGAGAAAATGTTTTGATAATACATGCTACTGAGAGCAATCTGGTACCTTCCACAGGCAAAAAACCCTTTTCTTCAAAAGTTCAGGGATAAATTCATCCCAAGTCAGAATGGTTTAGCAGTATTAAGGAGAGGGATGAACTCAGGCACAGGCAAAGAAATCCCTCCAAATCAATAAGAGTATTGCTTATCTGTACTAAAATTTTCTTTTAATTTATAAGACAACAGACTATGCTATGAACAGATTTTTTTTTCTCAGATCATGTGGTTCAAATAATCGCAGCAGTCAAACAGAAGCATTTCCACTTAGCCGGGATCCTGAACTTTCAGGAAATTACAATTCGGCATGTCTGATCATTATGGAAATTGATTTTTTTTTTTTACAGATAACCAACAGTACATTGAACATAGGCATTGCATTTGTACAAGGTAGCATTCTACATTTAGGTTAATTATTTAAAACCAGATTTGACCAGCTTTTAAAGGTCCCTGGCTATTTGTTCACATCTTTTTGGGTTTAGAGCATTTAATTATTAGGTCCCTTAGGCCTGGTCTACATTGGGGGGGAGGGGAGGGCAAGGAAACGATCTAAGTTACACAACTTCAGCTACGTGAATAACGTAGTTGAAGTTGACATACTTAGACCTACTCACCGTGGTGTCTTCACTGCAGTGAGTCGACTGCTGCCGCTTCCCCCGTCGACTCTGCCTGCGCCTCTCGTGGCAGTGGAGTACAGGAGTCGATGGGAGAGCGCTCGGGGATCGATTTATCGCCTCTAGAATAGATGTGATAAATTGACCTCCACTGGATCGATCACTGCCTGCCAATCCAGCGGGTAGTGTAGACATACCCTTAGACTCAGCATGCCCTTTCTGTCTGTCACTGATGCTAATGTGATTCCAGCATTCAGACCTCACCTTCAACTCCTGTGGTTTGGATAATCCACAATAATCAGAGCTATTGTTTGCAATTATGTACATCCACATGATGCTATATTGTTGCATTATGTAGAAATTTAGGATGCAATATAGTACAAAGGGTTATATTATGAAAAATTAAATAATAAATACTATTCTGAGACAGAGAAATTCAGAACATAGAAGTAAGTGGGAAGAAATACAGTTTATTAAAGAAATTACACTGTATAAAAGTATTTACTTGAATTTCAGGCTGGTTAATTGGGAAGGCTGAAGGTTCCCTATTATGTTATTTCTAATTTTACATATTGATTTGATTTCATTTCATGCCCAACATTTACCTTTTTTCTTTTTCTAAAAAGATGAGCCAAGTACAGTTGTGATCAGAAAAGTGACTGTAAAATTGGTATCTTCTAACTCAACAGATTTGCCTTCCATATATATATTATGGGTCAAATCTATTGTCTTTTTTATTTTATTTTTTTTACTTTTTTCTCAATCTTGTTAACACTGCAGAAATAACACAGCATTCAAAGAAAGTGAGCTGGATACTGTTATGTCTCACGCATCATCATCAGAATTACTGACAACATTCCAACTGCAGAATCTTTATTACCGCTGTTGCAAAAGTCAGAAAGAGTACAAACTGACTTTTAGATTCTAAACTGAATTTGTAAATCTAGCAGCTAGCAGAAAAAAAACCTCTTACTTGTAAATAGAGTAAATTTGATCTGGTTTTCATTAACAGACAATAAACACAGAACCTCATGATGACAATTTTACAGCAGCTTTTAGAGAACAGTCATACTATAAGGGTAAGATTTTTCTAGTAAAAATCAATGCAAAATAATGACATTTCATTTGCAGCAGCTTTACAATGCCTAAGTCTTAGCTTAGCTTTCTCTGAGTTCAGAGCCAGCAGCGGGACATTTCAAAACACTGTCTTTGAAAGGAGTTTATGACACTATTCAGCCACCATACTAATCTAGGAAAAATATGAAGCTAAGAAGTTGCTCAGATTGTATTGAAACTCTAATGCTCCCTATTTTTAAAGGTTACTACAGTGGCTGATCCTTTTGATTTGGGCTTCACCCACGTTTCAACTAATCCAGCTAGCACATGTTAAAGTAGAACATGCCTTGTCTCCAATAGTTTTAGAACATATTAGCTGGGACATTCCAGCTAACGTTCTTAAAAAACAACATATTTTATCCTAGACTAGACATAACCAAGTTGTCTTCGAGTGTTACCCCCTGTCCAGAGCATGTGGCAAAGATCCATTCTGGGGTTGACAAAGAGTCTAACAAAAAGCCCTGTGAAGTCAATGGAAAGACTCCTACTGGCTTCACGGGCTTTGAATCAAGCCAGAAAAACAGATTACACATAGCTTACTGCAGCAAGATCCATGTCTTAGAGGAAGCTAGGGTGACCAGACGTCCTGATAAAATCGAGACCTTCCCGATATTTGGGTGGTTGTCCCGCGTCCCAACTGATCTTTGGTCGGGACGCAATTTGCCCCGATATTTCGCACTCGGCCGGCAGCACTCGGCTTTTTTTTTTTTTTTTTTGCTCCGCCAGCAGACACCTCCCCCCCACCCCCTCGGTGTCCTGATATTTTCTTCATCTCATCTGGTCACCCTACAGGAAGCACATACACCATGATATTTATAGATCCTTCAATTCAGAAAAGCATCCCTATTCAGAGAGGGCACATACCACATGTTTAAAACCCATTGATACCAAGACATTTAAGTTTCGTGCTTAAGTGATTTGCTGAACTGGGACAAAAGAAAAGACGATGGGTGGTCTTGTGGTTAAGGTACTAGACTGGGACTTGGGTTCACTTCTCAGCTCTGTCACAGAATTCCTGTGTGACCTTGGGAAAGTCACAATCTCCATATACTAGGTTCCCCTTCTGTAAAATGGGGGTAATACTTCCTTTTAACTACCCTTTGTCTATCAATTTAGACTGTAAGAGCCTCAAACTAGGGATGATCTATTAATGTGTACTTGCCCCAACACAATGAGGCCCTGATCTCAGATGAGGCCCCTAGATGCTATTGTAATACAATTATTAATCAGAATTAGTATGATCATATAAAGGCTTTAAGTAGCGGACTTTCATCCCAAAGCACTTTACAAACTTTACATATAGGAATCACTTCATTAACAAGGAAATGCAGCCACCTCTGTGATGGAACATTGCAGCTGTTAAAAGTGCACATTAAAAATATATAACAGTTTAGTAAAGGAGGGTAAGAAGACTGCCATATCCAATTGAAAATACTTTTACACGTATGTCTTTATTTCTTCATCTGGATGTACAAATTCTTTGACATGACCATTTTCAAGATAAATTATTCTGGTAACATGACTAGGCATATATCCAAAAAGGATAAATCCAAGATCCAAGTAGTGATTTTTACTACTACCTGTTAAGTTGTCCCAATGGATTATTTTTTGCAATTAGCATACGTACAGTAATTTACAGAAAAATTGGAGGAAATAAGAGACCCAAGCACATCCCTCACTCTATTATCTCCAATGATCCTGGGCCATGAAAATATGGTAGGGTGGAACAGACTGGATAAAGTCAGATGTCTCATCCAGCTTGCAAAGTGTACTGGCCCTTTATTTCCAATACACAGCAGAACTGTGATCAGTAAAATGATTCAAACACATTTTATTTTGACCACTTTGCAAAAAACAAAGCAGTTTATTGTCAAACCAGCTCCCAAATATTTTACAGGACCTTATGTAATAATTAACCCTTTTACAAAAATACATCATTCTCTCTCCTCCATATTTATGACTGTGGAAAATAAAATTCAATGACACCAAAAAGGAAAAAAAAGGTGCTTGGTAATATCATTTTTCTTGGTTGAAATGTAAACTTTTTTTTAGAAAACACTTCAAACTTGATAAAACTTGGCAATATTTCTAATATGTGTTCTCAGCAATGGTCGAGAGTTGGCAGTTGGAAAGACACATTAGTTATTAAATTATTACTCCCCCTATCATGAGGTATAAAAGGTATAAAAGTCCTGTGAGACTTTGTAATTTTGATGCTGGATCTAGCATACTGCTCATCATGAAGCAGGATTAATCTGAAGTTTCTCAGATACTTTTAGCAGCTGAATATACAAGAACAAGAGTGCAAGAAATTAGAATGAAGACTTCTAAACCTTCTGATTAAAACAGTGAACCAAGCAGTTATGGCAGTTTATAAATGGAAAAATTAATTGACCATATGAAGGGACACTGATGTTCAGAAACATGGCTGCAACTTACACTGAGAACAGTGGGATTTGTGCAAATATCTCAGAGAGCTACCTTGGCCAATAGGCTTTATCAGCTATAGGCAACAATATTTCTTCCATTTCTGTTTTTCCTTTTGCTGTCTAAAATACCAAGCAACATCTTCTGTTTATTTTTCACAAGATCCATTTTTTGTTTCTTGTAGGCTGAACTGCTGTTATCCATTATATAACAATGAGCCAGATTCTGATCCCCTTACACACACCTTATTCCTCAAGACATCCCACTGGAGACAATGGGATGATTCATGGAGGAGACAATGGGGATTACTTGTGGAATAAACTGTACTTGTACTTCAATAAGGATAGAAAAATTTGACCCAGTATTTGTACACTGGCAGTTGTATGGTTTTAGAGATGGGTGATTTTGTAGCTAAAGTACAGAACAGGGGTTATTCAAACTCTACTACAGACTTCCTTGTGTAACCTTGGGCAAGTCACTTGGGGAAAAATGTTCAAGGGTGCATAAGACAGACAGTCAGGCACCTAATTATTTAATGTTTAGGTGCTACATCAGTGTGATGTATCCTCAGTATTAACAGTACTATTAAAATATCTTTATGCTTACCTTTCCTGTCAGAGGTAGGAGTGTGTGTGTGTGTGTGTGTGTGTGTAATATTAGAACCCCCCTACGGACATCTCTCATTGGCATAACTCATATTTAGAGCTGATTTCTACTCCCTTCTTTATCTTTTCTAACCTGATTCTCACATACCCTTTTTGTTCTGGGATGTCCTCCAGCAGCATGTAAAGAAAATCCTGGAAAAGGAACAAAAGCACTACAATTAATATCTCTATCAAAAGATTCACTGTGTCTATGTCACTAGCAAAAGAATTTAAACAGCTTCAGATAGGAGACTGATAAAGAAATTTATGTCTCATCTATATTATTACTTTGTTCAATTGTATAGATAACATATATTTTGTCTGTCAGTTTTCCAACCCAGTCAAGCTGAAAGGTGTTACAAGTTAAAAGAAAAAGAACCTGAAAACACTGCTCACTGTTTTAACACAATTCTACATTCTGTCTTTACTGAATCTATTACACACAACAATAAAATTACATTAAAAGAACTTTAATTAAGGTTGCAAATTCTAGCACCCAAAACTTAGGAAAAGTTAAGAAATGCTGAAATTAAGGCTGCCTGTGCAACCTTACTTTGGCCTCCTGATGTGTCTGCATAATGATACAGTCTTTAATTACACAATCACATACTTTTCCCCCCCAAAAGGCACATTCTCAAAGTGTCAGGCAACCTTAATAATAAGTGGCGCAACCAGCCCAGCCTAGAATAATACAGTTCATTCTCTTTATAAAGTTACCCCTGGCATACCAGAAGTATTCTGGCACTCATCACTTTAAACATAATCTCATTCTTTATAACAATCACTTTGATACAACACACTAACTATGCAGGGTCCCACAAGCAGTTTTCAGGAGAGAAGCATTATTAAAAATAACTCTCCATTTTTACCGCCTATTTTTAACTAGCAGTAAATCAAGTTTGTTAATATTAAAAGTATCTTACTCGGGACAGGTCTTTTAGCCTAGTGATGCTGTGCACGGTAGCACAGATTGCTTAGTATGATTCCTGAAAGTGAGCTCTTGCTCCCTTGGCAAAGAGTGTTGTATTGAAGGCAGCAAGTTTGATTCCTAGGGAATGGGTGTACCCTGTTTTGCTGAATACGTGGTTTGAGCACTGTCCTGCTAAACCCAGGATTCTGAGTTCAGTCCTTGAGGGGGCCACTCAGGGATCTGGGGCAAAATCAGTAATTGGTCCTGTTAGTGAAGGCAGGGGGCTGAACTCAATGACCTTTCAGGGTCCCTTCCAGTTCTATGAGCTAGGTATATCTCCATACATTATTCGGGAGGAGCAATAGCTCAGTGGTTTGCGCATTGACCTACTAAATCCAGGGGTGTGAGCTCAATCCTTGAGGGAGCCATTTAGGGAACTGGGGTAAAAAACTGTCTGGGGATTGGTCCTGCTTTGAGCAGGGGGTTGGACTAGATGACCTCCTGATATTCTATAATACATTGTTAAAGGAGAGGGAGTACCTAGTTCAAAGTGTCAGTAATGGAATAAACCTTTCCACTTTAAGTCAGGTCAAATTCAGGCCAGGTCAGTACTGTTGTCCAAAAGATTTTACCATTTGTTGGCATCATTACAGCTGTGACAGGGATGATATAAATCTGACTGAAAGTATTCATACTCAATGCCATTTATACAGAAACTTCAAATGTTAATCTAGCCAGATTCCTTGATCTGCTATCTCATCAGTGTTTTATAATCTATTATTAGCAGATATCTCTTGTCCTACTAGTATTTTCACATTGTATGTATTATAGTCTCAGTTACTGTGAGACAAAATCTCTACTTTTTGATTCAGGCTCTTCTTTGTTTTCCAAGAAGATAATGAGAGGAAATTAAGAAGAAGAAAGACAATTCATATACATCTATTAACAATAGCTATCATTTTACAATTTTCCTTGAAATTAGGATGCTCCTATTGTTTATCAAAGTTTATAATGAATGTATTTCAGGGTTCTAAAGATAGGTATTTAGTACTAGGAACATAAGAATGGCCATACTGGGTCAGACCAAAGGTCCATCCAGCCCAGTATTCTGTCTACCGACATTGACCAATGCCAGCTGTCCCAGAGGGAGTGAACCTAACAGGTAATGATCAAGTGATCTCTCTCCTGCCATCCATCTCTACCCTCTGACAAACAGAGGATAGGGACACCATTCCTTACCCATCCTGGCTAATTGCCATTAATAGACTTAACCTCCATGAATTTATCTAGTTCTCTTTTAAACCCAGTTATAGCCCTAGCCTTCACAACCTCCTCAGGCAAGGAGTTCCACAGGTTGACTGTGCGCTGTGTGAAGAACTTCTTCCTTTTATTTGTTTTAAACATGCTGCCCATTAATTTCATTTGGTGGCCCCTAGTTCTTATATTATGGGAACAAGTAAATAACTTTTCCTTATTCACTTTCTCCAAACCACTCATGATTTTGTATACCTCTGTCATATCCCCCCTTAGTCTCCTCTTTTCCAAGCTGAAAAGTCCTAGCCTCTTTAATCTCTCCTCATATGGGACCCGTTCCAAACCCCTAATCATTTTAGTTGCCCTTCTCTGAACTGTTTCTAATGCCAGTATATCTTTTTTAAGATGAGGCGACCACATCTGTATGCAGTGTTCAAGATGTGGGCGTACCATGGATTTATATAAGGGCAATCAGATATTCTCCGTCTTAGTCTCTATCCCTTTTTTAATGATTCCTAACATCCTGTTTGCTTTACTGACTGCCGCTGCTCCCTGCGTGGATGTCTTCAGAGAACTATCCACAATGACTCCAAGATCTCTTTCCTGATTAGTTGTGGCTAAATTAGCCCTCAACATATTGTATGTATAGTTGGGGTTATTTTTTCCAGTATGCATTACTTTACATTTATCCACATTAAATTTCATTTGCCATGTTGTTGTCCAATCACTTAGTTTTGTGAGATCTTTTTGAAGTTCTTCACAGTCTGCTTTGGTCTTAACTATCTTGAGCAGTTTAGTATCATCTGCAAATTTTGCCACCTCACTGTTTACCCCTTTCTCCAGATCATTTATGAATAAGTTGAATAGGATTGGTCCTAGGACTGACCCTTGGGGAACACCACTAGTTACCCCTCTCCATTCTGAAAATTTACCATTTAACCCTACCCTTTATTCCCTGTCTCTTAACCAGTTCTCAATCTATGAAAGGATCTTCCCTCTTATCCCATTACAACTTAATTTATGTAAGAGCCTTCGGTGAAGGACCTTGTCAAAGGCTTTCTGGAAACCTAAAGTACACTATGTCGACCGGATCCCCCTTGACCACATATTTATTGACCCCTTCAAAGAACTCTAATAGATTCGTAAGACATGATTTCCCTTTACAGAAACCGTGTTGACTTTTGCCCAACAATTTAGGTTCTTCTATGTGTCTGACAATTTTATTCTTTACTATTGTTTCAACTAATTTGCCCGGTACTGATGTTAGACTTACCTGTCTGTAATTGCCAGGATCACCTCCAGAGCTTTTTTTAAATATTGGCATTACATTACTCCAAAGAAGGGTAACCACAAATTAGCATCTACACCATATTCTACAGTAGGTAGTGATAGAGGCACCACCCATTTCTTAGGGGGTGTGGTAAACTGGTACTAGGAGCCAGAGAGGGAATCAGGTGGAGGGGGGAGTGCGAGCCAGTAAGTGAGGGAAGACTAAGATTGGATGAGGAGCCAAGAGGAAGGATAGAACTGGCTGGGCAAGGAGATTGGGTACCAGTGGAGCTGGGTGAAGGTGGTAGTGTATAAAGAAGATGGATCTGCTGAGGAGCCAGGTTTCTGGTGGATAACTGGGACTGATGTTTAAGGAGTCAGACTGAGATAAGAAGTAAGGACAGGTAAAGAGAATAGGACTGGAATGAGGTGCCAGAGGTGGAGAAGAGACAGGACAGGGAAAGGGACAAGTTGGAAGTAGAGGACAGAAGAGTCTGTAATCACTAGAGCACCTGGAATGGCACCCAAGATTCATGCACCATTCCTCTGCTGACTGCAAATATCTGTGAAACTCACTAGCAAAGTGTATCTCATCCTCCCCTAGTGCCAGTCCACACAGAGAATTGCAGTCTATTACTGCTATTAGTTACTCTATTAACTCAAGTAGCAGCGATCTGGCTGATGAGTCCAAAGGTTCCTACCATGCTGATTACTCATGTGGATGTCAAGATGATGCCATACAATTGAATTTATGTTTTTTCATCTTGTTTTTTAAAATGTAGAAAATTAGACACAAAAACATTAAGTTAAAACAACATTATTAGGGTTGCAAAGTCAAGCACTCAATAGTTAGGAAATGATACAGACAAGCTTAATTCTTGCTTTTCCTAACCTTTGAGTGCTTGACTTTGCAATCTTAATAATGTTTTTTTAACATAGTTTTTGTGTGTATGATTATAAATAAAGTGAATGTTCACAGAGTTTATAGCAAGCATATATGCAGAGAACGAAGTCTTTAAAAAGCAATGCACCTGTAGATAATCAAAGAGTCTACGAGCATAGCATAACTTGATTAATTAGATTTAAAATGGCGCTCACATATTTTAAAACTAAAATGTAGGTTTTGCTTTAGAAAGGACTTTGATAAAACTTGATTTTAATAGACTTTTTTCGTTAATTTCATTAAGTTTTAATTTCAATAGATTGTGCTTTAATATAAACATTCCCTTCACAGTATTAGCAATCAAAAATGGCAACAATGTGTTAGTGCAGGGATCGGCAATCTTTGGCACGTGGCCCACCAGGGTAAACACCCTGGAGGGCCGGGCTGGTTTGTTTACCTGCCATGTCCACAGGTTCGGCCGATGGTGGCTCCCACTGGCCGCGGGGGGCTGCGGGAAGCGGCGCGGGCTGAGGGATGTGCTGGCTGCGGCTTCCTGCAGCCCCCATTGGCCTGGAGCGGCAAACCACGGCCAATGGGAGCCACCGTTGGCTGAACCTGCGGACGCGGCAGGTAAACAAACCAGTCCGGCCCACCAGAGTGCTTAACCTGGCGGGCCACAGGCCAAAGGTTGCTGATCCCAGTGTTAGTGAATATGAGAATCAGAATGTGAAACTAACTGGACTGAAGTGAAACTGAAATCTATTTTTGTGTTCCAACCTCAGTTAAGTGCAAAAGCAAACAAAAGCTCCAATCCTGTAATCTGCTCTGGACAGGGAGTCTTCTGAGCCTACGTTGAGCCCCATTGACATCAATGGGTATTCACTCAAGCTCAGGGTCTTCAAACACGGAAAAGCTTCCAGGACTGGGGCCAAAGGGTATAAATATATTTCAGACTCTGGGTTCTTTAAAAAGCAATCCAGAAGTGTCTATGCACAAAAATGCTCAGACACCGGCATGTCTACATTTCCACCTCCAACTGCCATATTTGTATGAGCAAATGAGCAAGACAAACACATAACTATTAATTTGCAGGTGTAGATACCCATTTATCATACAAAATTATGGTAATAGCTTGAGTATACGTAAGTGTGCATGTGTGTGTATATATGTATATACGTACACCTCGGCCTCTATTCACTGAAAGTTTGCCTTTTAAAACTTTGTCATAACAAAATCTGGGATTTAAAAAGTGTTGTTTGTTTGTTTTTAAGCAAGGCTGTTTCTATGCCACACCAGATTAGAACCTAAGCAGAATGCAGGAGCAGTTCAGGTCCCGGGTATTATTATAGCAGATGGAAGTCTATGAAAATGAAACTTTGACAACAACTTGATTCCTAGTGTGTTCTTTTTCCACCATCAAATTAAACAGTAGAATTAACTGCAGCAGTGAAATCAGGAACTTGTACTCATTTATTTCTATATCACTACATTCATTATAAAATTTTAATTCAAAGCAGTTACTAAATGAATTCTCTCATAGAAAGTAAAACAGAAGATTTATTTTTAAATCCTGCTAAAAGATTCCAGACTTGCTTTACTCATCTGTTGCTACTTCAAGTAAAATAAACAAAAACTACGATTAGAAACATACTAAGCACTGGCAATCAAAATGAAGGAAAAAAAGCAAACTGATTAATGTTTCACATCTGAAGTCATTTCCTTGCACCTGCAGCTCTCATCTAGGAAAAATACTACAAATATCACTGAAAACAAGACTTGTATTCAGAAAGTAGATAATTATTTGCACTGTGAGTTTTTACTTTCTCTCTTCCTCAGAACTCTTAATGCTGGGAACGCTTACAATTGTTTTGGACAAGGCAAAAGTATAAGACCATATTTAAATTTACCACTTGTGCCTTTATTTTAAACCTCTTATTGCTTCAGTGGTGACAGAATACTGTACTTTTCAAGAAAGAACCTGAATAAGAAAAGTTGGTAGAAAGTTTTAAATACAGTAATTACTTCTGATATTATGTATGCCTAGCTACAATTAAATGCCAAATACCTAAACAAATGCAACATTAAAGTTGAGATTTTCAATACACAGAGACAAGAAATTCAGAATTAACCATAACTCTGCCTCCTTGCATTTTTATTACATAGTTATACAACAAAGATGGACCAATAGAAAATGCTACTTATGTGTGTCTAGAAATGTACACCAATTGCTACCTAACAGTAAGATCAAACTCCTATTCAGTCTTTCCAGTAACTTTGGATTTGGCCTCCAATGAAGTGCTGAAAAAGTACCAGAAGTGTTGCAATGGCATTGTGACTCATTCCAGCCACCTCTGATTCCCAAACATAGACACTTATGACTGTTCAAAGCATCAAACTTTAGTGTGGCTTTCTGGTGTAAGAAAATACACTATGATTGATGCATTTTTAAGAAAACATCCATAACTTTACTATTTCAAAATCAAATATCTTCAAACAAAGGAAAGCACACATTTCTCAATCTTGACTAATCGCACGGCCAAGTTTGAAGTTTTAAAACAAAGTCTTCTTTGAGTTAATTATATTCAAAAAATGAGTCTTGAGAAATCTTAGATGAAAAATGTCATATATTCACTCTCAACTCAAAAATGGCTCAACAAATTTTTATCAAACTACTATGAATACTTGCTTCTGGGATGAGAACAAGCATGAAATGTTTCAGCTTGTGAAAGAACAGCTGGATACACTACAAATTCACACTTTACAGCAGAGCATTGGAGTGAGAGGGAAGATTATTAGTAGATTAGTAGTACCAGTGCAATATGATCTGGCTAGGATGACCTAATAGCTTAATGTGTTGGGACCTTCCAACATTTTGCAATATTTATGTAATCCACTAACTTAATTGATTTCCTGTCAGGCCAGTAGATCTAACTGCAACAAGCTGACTTTTTCTACCTCAATCTAATACTTTTCCTGCAGTCAAATTAAGGGCATTTGCCAGTTTCTTGCTTTCTTGCAATAATTTTCAAAAAAGTTTCCAGCTGGTGTTAAACACTAAAGCACTGGTGTTCACAACTTGGGAACCTTAGGGTACGTCTACACTACGGGACTATTCCGAATTTGCATAAACCGGTTTTGTAAAACAGATTGTATAAAATCGAGTGCGCGCGGCCACACTAAACACATTAAATCGGTGGTGTGCGTCCACGGTCCGAGGCTAGCATCGACTTCTGGAGCGTTGCACTGTGGGTAGCTATTCCGTAGCTATCCCATAGTTCCCGCAGCCTCCCCCGCCCCTTGGAATTTCCGGGTTGAGATCCCAGTGCCTGATGGGGCAATAATCATTGTCGCGGGTGGTTCTGGGTAAATGTCATCAGTCACTCCTTCCTCTGGGAAAGCAACGGCAGACAAGCATTTCGCGCCTTTTTTCCCTGGATTGCCCTGGCAGATGCCATAGCATGGCAATCATGGAGCCTGTTTTGCCTTTTGTGACTGTCACCGTATGCGTACTAGATGCCGCTGACAGAGGCGATTCAGCAGCGCTACACAGCAGCATGCTTTTGCTTTTGCATGACAGCAGAGATGGTTATCAGCCATACTGTACCATCTACCAATCCATAAATTGGTAATAAGATGATTGTGGCTACCAGTCCTTTTGCACTGTTCCATTTGCTGCTGTCATAAGTGCCCCTGGCTGCTCTTAGCCAGGGGCGCAAAGTCAAAATAGGGAATGAATCCCTGAGTCAATCCCTCCTTTTTGGTATCTAAAAATAGAATCAGTCCTGCCTAGAATATGGGCAAGTGTACTAGAGAACCACTGTATCAGAGAACCAGAGAGCACAGCTGCTCTGTGTCAGATCCTGAGCTGTATTCTATTCACATTGGGTGCTCCTGCAACAACCCCACCTGTTGATTCCGTTCTTCCCTCAGCCTTCCTGGGCTACCGTAGCATTGTCCCCCCACTTGTGTGATGAAGTAATAAAGAATGCAGGAATAAGACACAGTGACTTGTTAGTGAGATATGAGTGGAAGGCAGCCTCCAGCTGCTATGATAGTCCAGACAGGACAGTAAGGAGTGTGTAGGAGAGGAGCCCAGCATCCCTCTGCTAGTTCAGGGGCACTTGAATCTTTTCTTTACACATGAAGGGTGGGGGCTGATGGAGCTCAGCCCCCTGTTGCTATGACGACGATGGTTATCAGCCATACTGCACCATCTACCAGGAAAAATTAGGACCAGGCGCCTTGATCGACCTAACAGATGCTGGTCATCATGGTTACCAGTCCTTTTGCACTGCCCCATGTGCCAATAGGCTGATGACGAGGACAGATACCAGTCGTATTGTACCATCAGCCAGCCATAGCGTGGGGGGAGCAAGGATGTTGGTGTTGAGTGCTACAGCATCGCGTCTATCTGCAGCATTCAGTAAAGATAGGGTGACATGTAAAAGAGTCAAGAGAGGATTGTTTTCCCTTTCACTTCTGGGGGTGGGTGGGGGGGGGTGCGTAAATTGCCGAGCTATGCCCTGACCCACCGCGGACACTGTTTTTGACCCTAGAAGCATTTGGAGCTCAGCCAAGAATGTAAATGCTTTTCAGAGACTGCAGGAACTGTGGGATAGCTTGAGTCCTCCAGTCCATGAGCGTCCATTTGATTCTTTGGCTTTCCGTTACGCTTGTCACGCAGCAGTGCGCTGAGTCCCTGCTATGGCATCTGTCTGGAGATATTTAAAAAATGATTTTGAATTTCGTCTTCTGTAATGGAGCGCTGATAGAACATATTTGCCTGCCCTTACAGCGATCACGTCCGCATCGTCCATGTGGGAGCTCTTTCTTTATTTTGATTTTTAACTGCATCACTACCCATGCTGATCAGAGCTCCACGCTGGGCAAACAGGATATATTCAAAAGTTCGCGGGGATTTTCCTGTCTACCTGGCCACTGCATCCGAGTTCAGATTGCTGTCCAAAGCGGTCAGTGGTGCACTGTGGGATACCGCCCGGAGGCCAATTCCGTCGATCTGCGGCCACACTAACCCCAATCCGATATGGTAATACCGATATTAGCCCTACTCCTCTCGTTAGGGAGGAGTACAGAAACCGGTTTAAAGAGCCCTTTATACCGATATAAAGGGCCTCTTAGTGTGGACGGTTGTGGCGTTAAATCGGTTTTACGCTCCTAAAACTGGTTTAAACGCGTAGTGTAGACCAGGCTTTAGTGTAGACAAGTCTTCGACAGTGATTGGGTTTTTTTACTCTGTGACAATTAAAACTCCAAGGAAGTCTAACTGACCTGATATTCAAAACAGCTGCAAGCAGTGGGAACCTTCTCTACCTTAGGGTGCCCAATGTTCCCTCAAGTGGTAGAGCTGCACCTTGTGTACACAAGACTAAACTTTAAGAATGGGTATAAGTACTACTAGCTTCTTTTACTGGAGCAGATAGAGTCATGGAATAGCTTTTCCCAGCTTTCTTCTTTGGTTGCAGCAAGGTACAATATGAGACTAGGTAACTCTGCACAGAAATAGTTAGCAGTTAGGCAGCAAGTCTCTTCCCTGAATGTCTTCAGCCTGGCTTTAAAAAGAATCATCTCCTTTCAGAGTGGATCTTAAAGCCACCTTTAGCAGTCACTATTTTTCCTGCACTTGCTGATTACCCAGTTTAATTTGGCACATAACTGCTTCCAATGTTCCAAATACACATACAAGTCCAGAATCTTGAAAGTCCAATGCAACAAATATAAATGCAGGTTCTGTTTCCATGCCACCTTCAATGTATTTAGATGAAATTATCTTTATCCGATCAAAGTCTGATACAGGTACTCGTACCTGAATAAATGGGTGCACATGAGTCAGTCTGACAGCAATGCAACTTCAAGACACTCAGACAACACCACAGTGATGACTGCACAATAGAGTATATACTATTATAAGATCAGATACAGTATCTCATATCAATTACACTAAGAACCGATTTCTGTTTCCATTGATTTCAATGGAATATTTGAAACTGAGCTCAAGGGAGTAGGATTGCATCCTTCCACTATATACATATTATTTAGTTTTTACTGCTAACAGCTAATAGGAATTTATATTTAGTTCAAGTGACAGAGGTCTGTACTTCTGGAGCAGGATGATCTCAATTTATACCCCTTGTTGCCATGAAGTGTTGAATAATAATACATACATACATATCACTTGTAGAGCACTTTTTATGCAAGGTTCCAAGTGCTTTATAAAGGACAATAAATATCATCTCCATTTTACAGATAGGGAAAATAAGGCACAGAAGTGAAGTGTGACTTGCTTTAGGAAAAACGGAGTTCATGCTGGAGCTTAAAACAGAATCCATGTTTCCTGACTCAGTGTCCTATGCCCTATCCACATTTTAAATTTCCAACACCAGTGATTAAAATAAAAGTCACTTATTTTCAACAAACTGGGAAACAAGCACCAGCAGAGTACCTGAGAAAGGATCAGTTGTCCATGAAACTTCTGCACAAACTTTCTTAAAAATTCAAAATATGTAGCCTCTCCAATTCTCTTGGCTAGAGATTGCAGAAGGAAATAGCCCTGGAAGAAATCAGTGCCAAAGACAAAGATGATGCTATTAATTAAAGGATACACAAAAATAAGTGTTTATAAATGTGTTGGTAACATCAGCTTCAGTTACATCAGTTTCGCATTCTTACCTTCAAGTAATGAACCTGCATGAAGACTTTTTCTGCATTAAGACCGTGTTTGATTATGCATGTTCCAGACTCACTCACTTCTCCTGTGTTCTCTTTGTTTGGCCTAAAATGATTGCAAATCAATTAAATTGTTGACAAGTGAGTAAAGAACTAATGAATTACAAACTTTCATTGCCCAAAATGATTATAATAGGTTGGTATCTTCAGACACTACTCACTAGTATATTAGTCTCTGTTCTACTTTGGATCTGAATTTGTGCTAAATAGCTTAGCAGTTCTCAGCTGGGGGTCCACAGCCCGCTGGGGGACTGCAAGCCATTTCAGGGGGTCCGCCAAGCAGGGCCACTTGGAGCCCTGGGCCTGAAGCTTGGAGTTCTGGTGCCCTGCAGGGTGAAAGCCCTGAGCCCACATGCCCCATGGGGCTCAAGCCCTGAGCCCAGGCACCCCACAGGACTGAAGCCCTGAGCTCTGGTGCCCTGAGCCTTGACAGAAGCTGCCCCACGGGACTGAAGCCCTAAGCCGTCCCCACAGAGCTAAAGCCCCAAGGTGCTAAAGCTCTGAGACCCCACCCTGTGGGGCAAAACCCTCAAGCCTTCCATCCCACAGGGCTCCTGAGCCCCACTCCCTGCAGGACAGAAGCATCCCCCTGAGGCTGAAGCCTGGAGCCTCCAACCCCCACCCCCCAAGCTCTGGAGTTTTTATTGCATGTTGGGGGAGGGGGGCTTTGAAAGAAAAAGGTTGAGAATCCCTGAAATAGCTTAGCTAATATGAAAAGAAGTAGAAATAACAAGAAATGTATCCTTCTAATGTAATTTTGTGTGTGGCTGCACAAACAGCTGAGGTTAAACTGAAAGCCAACACTAAGCTGGTATATAGTACTTGCTCTTCCCTCCCAGACGCGACATCATATTGCATGGCATTTCATTAAGAGATACTACGTAGACAGTAGTGTTACATTATGAACAAAGGCAGACAAAAAAAGGCAGAGATATATGAGATGGAGGTATATGGGAAGGAAGGATATTGAACTCATTACATCCGGCTACATATTTCACTTTTCATACCTGAACAGAGCTTAACAGCTCACAAGACTACACCTGCAAGAATGAATAGCCTCTTTCATCTACATTTAATACACTACAGAAAAGTATAAGCCTTCCATTCTTTTTCTTCTTTGGTTTGTCATTTTGTGTGCATGTCAGCAAAAAACAACCAAAGCTTTGAAAGAGAGAGCCTGCCACACAGAGCCTTGGGGATTCTCAGTCAGACAGACAGTTAAATCCAGAACAAATTCAAACTATGTTAACTCTTCAGTATTGGGTCTTCAGATTGCCAAGCCTCAATAGGCATGATGGAAGCCCATACTAGTTATTAGTGCCTAGCAGTCCTATAAGTTTAATCACAGAGAAGAAAAACTAAAGACAAATTATGCAAAATTTCCCCCCTTGTCTGTAAATGGGGTCTTCCATACCACAGCCACAGTACTGAAGTACTAATTCTTTCTTGTCTTCAAACTTCTTTCCAAGAGGTCTCACACTGAGGCCACTGGGTGGCTAAGGAGGACTTGACAGCACTTCTTTAGGAGTCTATCAACATGACTGAAAACAATTCTGGAGACTTTAAATATAGTTTTAGTATGAGTGAAAGGTGGCAAACTAGCAATTCTGGAAACTTAAGCCCTATTTTTTCCCTCCACAAAATAGGGACAGCACAGGTAGCAGCAGTCCAGGCTTCCTTTTAAACACCATTAATATGTCTCTGAGGGACCAACTCTAAGAGTCAAGTCTCGATACCCATTTAAACCTTGGTCTCTGCTTTGATTGCTAACAAAGACTGATACAAGCAGCTAATTTTACTTAATCCAATGAAGAGACAACAAATATTTTTGGTTACTAATAACCAGTCATTATTCACCTAAAGATGAAAGGGACATATCTCGTTACTAGTCCTCTGAGCCATCCCCTTCTGTAAAGTGTGTGCATCTGTATTAAAGAACAATTAAACAAACAGAACTTAATCCACATTCCATAATTCACTTAGTACAACCTATCTCAGTGATTCCCAAACTGTGGTACATGAGAATGTTGTAAATGGTATGTCAGACACTCTTAAAAATAAATTGTTCAGTTTCAAATCAACAGTGGTTGCATGAGCTGCAGCTTGCCAGAAAGTGGTTTTGAAACAAAATGCATGTGCGTGGACGATTTTAGCCATAATGGTGAACACATTCACGAACAATGCCAGCACAATAGTTTTATTAGTGGTGTGCTGTGCACTGTGGCTGTGCAGATGGGCACTGTGCTCTCATCTGATGAGCTGGATTTCTACTGAGCTTAGCCTTCAGCTTGTGCCACATTGCACAACTCAAGCCATGAGGAAAACTTGCAAAGCCCTATGCCACATCACCGGAGCTCCTTTTTTCTGAAAAAGAACATGCATATAGTGCTAGTTCACAGTGTAGGCAAAACTTGCAGCTGCAAGGACACCCAAGACTTAAAGGGCATACTACAGGACGCTGCTGCAGAGCATGCTGCGTCTGTAACCTGTGCCTAACAGAGGCTGCAGCCTGGCCCCTGCTAGGCTGCGAGGCAGGGGGCACATAGGGAATTCTCTCCTGTCCCTGCAGGGAAGTTGGAGATGGGGGTGATTGGTTGGTCTGGTGAATAAAAGCCTAGATACAGGGCTGGCTCTTCAGCAGCAAAGCAGCTGGTCTGCTGCAGCTGGAGTCTTCACCAAGGAGGATGAAACCCTGTGCAATTTCCCCAACACTGCAAGCATCTAGGCAGGGCCGGCTCCAGATCCCAGCGCGCCAAGTGCGTGCTTGGGGCGGCATGCCGGGGAGGGGGGTGATCTGCCTGTCACCGAGGCGCAGGCAGGCCGTGGTGGACCTCGCAGGCGTGCCTGCGGGAGGTCTGGCTTGGTCCGCGGCTCCGGTGGACCTCCAGCAGGCATGCCTGCGGATGCTCCACCGGAGCCGCGGGACCAGCGGACCCTCCGCAGGCACGTCTGCAGGAGGTCCACCGGAGATGCGGGACCGGCGACCGCCAGAGCACCCCCCGCAGCATGCCGCCGTGCTTGGGGCGGCGAAATTACTAGAGCCGCCCCTGCATCTAGGAGGCAGGGCCCTGCTTCATTGGGAGTCCGACGGGCAGAGAAGCAAAAAGGCTTCATGGAGCTGAAAGTGCCTGATACTCTCACTTCCAGCCAAGATGCACCCAACTCTCTATCTCAGGGGTCGGCCACCTTTCAGAAGTGCTGTGCCGAGTCTTCATTTATTCACTATCATTTAACGTTTCACATGCCAGTAATACATGTTAACGTTTTTAGAAGGTCTCATTCTATAAGTCTACAATATATAACTAAACTATTGTTGTGTGTAAAGTAAATAAGGTTTTTAAAATGTTTAAGAAGCTTCATTTAAAATTAAATTAAAATGCAGAGCCCCCCGGACCGGTGGCCAGGACCCAGGCAGCGTGAGTGCCACTGAAAATCAGCTCGCGTGCCGCCTTCGGCACACGTGCCATAGGTTACCTACCCCTGCTCTACCTCTTCCCCTCTCTGAGCTGCCTTCCATTTTACACACACACACCCTTCTCACTAATGGCACTTTTTTTGTTTTCTACGAGAACTACCCAAAATGCTTTGTATTTTTCTTGATTTAACTTTTGTAAAAAGAGAACCAGACTGAAATTTGGCTCAAATTCAACAGTAATCAAGATAAGAATTAGCAAGAACTTCAAACTTAAATTAGACAAGTAAAAAAAATAAATAAAAAAAGATCAACCGACTGAATGTACTTCAGTGACATACCAAAAAATTTCAGCGGGAGGCTCAGAGCTTTAGCCCCTTGGGGCGAGGGGTGTCTTGGAGCTTTAGCTCCATGGGGTTGCGGGGCTTGGGGCTTCAGCCACATGGAGCGGCTTCTGCCAGGACTCAGAGCCCTGAGCCTCAGAGCTTCAGTCCCATGGGACACCTAGGCTTCGGGCTTCCTGCTTGGCAGGCCCCCTGAAATGGTTTGCAGCAGATCCCTGCTTGAGAATCACTGGGTTAGGACATTCACCTGGGATGTGGGAGACTGAGGCTGAAGTCCTTGCTCTACCTGATCCTGAGCAGGACTTCAACCTGGGTCTCTTATATCCAAGGTAATCATGGGCTATTTTGGGGAGGTCTCTATCTTGCTTTCTATTTTATTTTATTTTTGGTTTCACTCCACATCAGAAAGAAAACAAATATCAAAGCCTCACAATTTTTCACTGAACTGTATTCTTGTTTTTTGGATAGCCCTAGTTATAATCAAACATTTTAAGCTTCTTCAGGTATATATTTTACTAGAGAGTCCATAAGTACTTAAGGTAAGCCTATTAATGCCTAAAATAAAAATGCACAAAAAGGAGAAATAAACATGTGGTACTTCAAACATCAATTTTTCAAGCAGGTAGTACATGATCCAGTAAAGTTTGGGAACCAGTGGTCCATCTAATCCAAAATCATTTTTAATATGCAAGTATTCAGAGCATTACATTTCATACAGAACTAGAAAAGACAGTCCCCATTTTCTAACAGAAACATGCCTGTGGTTCAGCAGAAGTTCATCAAACCCAATATGTTTTTGTGACACATTTCAGGTTTGATTAATTGGCATTTTCTAATGAAACCCCATTTCATCCGAAAATTCATGGGTCTCACAAGGATCAATTTTCAGTCTGGTCCTATTCAACATCTACATACAGCCACTAGGTGAACTGGTCAGATGACCTGGACTCAAGGACCAGAAATATGTAGATGACGCACAACTCTACCCATTCTTCCCCACATACAATCATACCACTACCACCGAGATAGCCAAGTGCTTGGATCAGATCAGGTCATGGATGAAGAAGACCTGGTTGAAGCTAAACCTGGGCAAGACAGAGGTGATAGTGGTGGACAGAGGAAAGCATTCTGAATTGTTTACAGTCATGGTGCGGTCTCCTTTGGTTGAAGGTACACACCCACAATTGGTCAATTCAGTCTGTAGCTTAAGGAATGCTCCAGGACTTTTCACTGATGCTAAGCTTTCACATAGCTGTATCTTGAGTAAGGATCCGATTCTTTCACAGAGGTCACAGATTCTGTGACTTTCCAAGACTTCTGTGACTTCTTCTGGGGAAGGGCTGGCGCAGTTGGGTCAACACCCATGGGGCTGGATCAGCTGATAGCTAAGTTCCCTCTAAGCTGCGTGGCTGTGCAGCAGGCTATCAATAGCCATGCAGGCTCGTAGCCACAGGGGCCTGGACTGGATAGGAAGAGATAGGGGGTGTGCAGGACCGCGGCGGGGAGAGGCGCCTCTTCCCCGGCCCCAGAGCTGCTGCAGCTGGGGAGAGGCGCTCTCCACCAGCCCTGGGCTACTGTGGCGGGAGAGGGCTGGGGTGAGTCCTCTCTCCCCATCACAGCCCTGGGGCAGCCTGCACCTCAAACCTCTCATCCCTGGCCCCACCACAGAGCACCCCCAGCTGGAGCCCTCACCCCCCTGCACCCCAACCCTCTGCCCCAGGCCTGAGCCCCCTCCTACACTCCGAACCCCTTGGCCCCATCCCCGCCATTCATCATCTCTATATTGGTGCACATAAAATTCATTCCGCACATGGAGATAAAAAAATAGAGGGAACATTAGTTGACAGGTAGTCAGCCCCAGACCCGCTGGAACAGCTGACCAGTAGTTGGCCCCAGGCCCAATGGAACAGCGGCCCTGGGCCTGCTGGAGCAGTGACTGGGGTTGGATCAGCCCCCCTGGGGCTGGAGCAGCAGCAGTCAGCCCCTGCCACAGGAGCAGCGAGACTGGAGCAGCTGCAAGTCCCCAGAAGTGCTCTATTTGTCGTCCCTCCCCTCCTGCCCTGGGATTATCAGTAACAGTCTGGGACACGTTGCGGGCTTCCGTGAATGTTTGTTTATTGCCCACGACCTGTGCCTGACTTTTACTAAAAATATCCATGACAGAATCTTTACCATAATCATGAGTAACACTTTATCATCTCCGCTTGGCTAGGACAGTGATTCTCAATCCAGGGCTTGTGTACCCCTGGGGTACACAGAGGTCTTCCAGGGGGTACATCAACTCATCTAGATTTTGCCTAGTTTTACAACAGGCTACATAAAGAGCACTAGCAAAGTCAGTACAAACTAAAATTTCATACAGACAATGACTTATTTATACTGCTCTATATGCTATACACTGAAATACAAATACAATATTTATATTCCTATTGATCTATTTTATAATTATATGGTAAAATGAAAAAGTAAGCATTTTTTCTGTAATAATATATTACTGGAATGCATAGGTGCTAACTTCCTCTCTACCTGTGGTTACACGACCCTCCCACTTCGCCCTAGGCCCATCCCAACTCCACCCCTTCCTCTAAGCCCCCACTCTGCCCCTGGTCCCACCGCACTCCACCCCTTCCCCCAAGCTCACATCCCCATTCTGGTTCTTCCCACCCCCTGCCTGGAGGACGCCTGGTCCCCTCTCTCCCAGAGCCTCCTGCATGCTGCTGAACAGCTGATCGTGGCATGCAGAAAGTGCTGGGAGGGAGGGGGAGGAGTTGATTGGCAGGGGCTGCTGGTGGGCGGGAGGCGCTGGGGAGAGAGGGGGAGCTTGGCTGCCAGTGGGTGCTAAGCACATGCTAATTTTTTTTTCCATGAGCACCCGTGGAATCAGCGGCTATGCTGGGGAGGGATAGCTCAGTGGTTTGAGCATTGGCCTGCTAAACCCAGGGTTGTGAGTTCAATCCTTGAGGAGGCCACCTAAGGATCTGGGGCAAAAATCAGTACTTGGTCATGCTAGTGACGGCAGCGGCCTGGACTCAATGACCTTTCAAGGTCCCTTCCAGTTCTAGGAGATAGGTATATCTCCAATTATTATTATAAGACACTCATTTACTAGAGTGATACATGTGGTCAAATGACTGTGATTGACGACACCATCGACTCCATCCACAACACCCCATCTAGGAAACTCTTGCCAACCCACAAACACCTGAGGAGGTCCGCAAAGCAATTAAACAAATGAAGAACAATAAAGTAGCAGGTCCTAATGGCATACCAGCTGAAGTACTGAAAGTAGGGGGAGAAACACTGACTAACAAGCTTCATTTGCTGCTCCTCAAAATCTGGCACCCCGAAGAAATCCCCGCTGACTTATGTAATGCAAACATCATCACCATTTTCAAAAAGGGACATAGGGCCGACTGTGGCAACTATCAAGGCATTGCCCTCCTCTCCATTGCTGGGAAGATTCTTGCTAGATTCTTACTGAATCACCTGCTCCCTCTTGCAGAGGAAGTACTTCCAGAGTCCCAGTATGGCTTCAGACCATCACGAGGCACCTTCGGATCAGTCGGGCAGATCCAGGAAAAATGTCAAGAACAACACCAGGAGCTGTATATGGCCTTTATTAATCTGGCCAAAGCCTTTGACTGTCAACCATGAGGCTTTGTGGAAAATCATGTTGAAGTTCGGCTGTCCAAGCAAATTTATCACCACTGTAAGATTCCACCATTACCAGATGACTGCCTCCATTCTGTGCAATGGCTCTACCTCAGAGCCCTTTGTCGTCCAAACTGGGTAAAACTGGTACCCACCCTTTTCTCCATTTTCTTAGCAGATATGAAAATGTTAACCCAAGACTATTTGCCACATGGCATTGGTATCCAATATCACACTAATAGCAACCTCTTCAACCTTTCCCGTCTCCGTGCCAGAACTAAAGTAATATCGGCAACAATAACCAAACTCCAATATGCAGATGATCGAGCTGTAGTTGCACACTCAAAAGAGGATCTACAAACAGCCCTTAATTGCTTCTCTGAAGTTTACAAAAGCCTAGGGCTAACTCTGAACATCAGCAAAACAGAAGTTCTCCACCAGCCAGCTCCCAGTTAAGCATCAGCTCCAGCAAGAAAGATCTACATTGACAGAGAAGAAATAGAAAACAGAATACTTTGCCTATCTTGGCAGCCATCTCTCACAGAGGGCAGACATAGATGTCAAGAATCAGCACAGAATCCGCTGCGCCAGCTTTGCCTTTGGCAGACTGTCTCAACGGGTGTTCAACATCACAACATCAAAACACATACTTGATTTTTAGTTTATAAAGCCGTGGTAATCCCAACTCTCTTCTACAGCTGTGAGACTCGGGTGACCTACACAAAACACCTGAAAAACCTCGAACATCAGCACCAGCACTTTCTTTGGAGGATCCTCAACATAAAGTTCGCCGCACTAATGCCAGTGTCCTCACAGAGGCAATTATCTTCAGTGTTGAGGCCCCGATTATCCAGTACCAGCTGAAGTGGAGCAGGCACGGTATGCACACGCCTGATGTATGCTTACCAAAATAACTGCTGTAAGCCCAATTCACCAAAGGAGAAAGGAAACAGGGAGACTAAAAGAAACGCTTTAAAGACATCCTCAAGATAAACATCAAGAGATGTGGCATTGACACCACACACTGGGAGACAGTAGCCCGGGACAGGGATGACTGGCAAAGACTTGTCAGAGAGGGAACATTCGTTTTTGAGGAAAATCGCCTTGCCCTGGTTGCAGAAAAACGCCAGAAAAGACAGATAACTGTCATGCAGCAATTGCGGCCCAACCCTGACTTCCAACACCACCTGCAATGTCTGACAATGAGTCTGTGGCTCAAGGATCAGACTCCTCAGTCATTGAAGGACCCATAAAAAATAAACACCTGTGAAAGAGATCATCCTTGACCTCGTGGGATCGCCAACACAGACATGTGTGTGGTAAAATAACTTAAATAGATTAGACTATCCAATGGCTACTACTAGATAGGTGGTCAAAATTAACTCAGTTTATTACTGCCCAGGGATCCCTGCAATAACCACCCCATCATGTTGCCATGAGTGGCAAACTTCCGCAACCATCTGCTGTGGGTTTAAAGTGTAGATTTTCATATTATTCATATTCATAGCCTTGAAAAGTGGACATGTATACTAAAAACCACAGACTATAAATGAAATTTTCAGCAGCCTCCTTGCTACATTTGCAGGTACTGTAATCATACTTGAATAAGAGTTCTCTTTCACACACACAACTCGGGATTTCATTCTGATTGATTCTTCAAACACACATAAAACCCCCACATAATGCCATTTTGGTCTGCAGTCATGGAAATGGTTGCAATATCACAATTCTGTAGACTACTGATGAATCAAGTAAGAGGAGATGAAATACAATTGAGAAAGGACTTGTGTGAATATAAAGGTCTCATCACTTTTAGCATTTTGAAAATATTATTAAAAACAGACAAAAGTGACAATTGGATGGAACTTAATTAGATTTTCAAAGCAATTTTCACTAACATCCCCCTCTATGCAGGTGATGCACAGATCTGCCTCTCTGACCCTGAATTCTCCCCCTTTGGTCAGACTTGCATCTTTGACTGCCTTTGAATGACATCTCTTCTTTGATGTCTTACTGCCAGCTTAAACTCAACATGATGAAAAACATAACTTCTGATCTCCCTTTCCTCTTCTGCCCATTCAACACTGACAGCTCCAACATACTCTCTGTTATCATGGATAAGTCAATGAAAATGCTTGCCTGGTACACATCTGCAGCCAAAAAGGCAAATAGGGTGCTTAGATTATCTCAGTCTATACCTAATGGGTCTAAGTTTGGTCATCACAATTTAAGAAATATGTAGTGAAGACTGAAAAGATCTGAAGATAAAAAGCTATAGGCATTGTAGGACTTACATATAATGAGCTATAATTGCAAAAGCTAGAATTATTAATACAAAAATAAGTCAGTGGGGACTTCACTAAGGTATCCAATTTATGCTGGTAGGTTGGCAATATTAAATCTGATTAGTTCCTCCTTTTACCCTGTTTTATACATCAAGATTAAGAAGAAACCTGAACCTGTAAAGCAGCACTTTTAGAACCAATGAAATTAAATACTTCTCACACACTGTGTAGCTTACCAGGGGAATTTGATGATGCAGGAGGTTATCCAGACTAATTCTATGTCTGGATATAATAAAGGACAGAATAATTGCATGACTACTATTATTATTTTGTAGCTATACAAGTTAGAGGTAAGCGTACTAAGATCTTATGCTTGAAGGTGCAAGAGAACAGTAATCTATATTTGGCTAATGATTAAATTCCAGTTTTAGGAATACTGCCAAGGGTGGCATGCCACAATGGCCAAGCTACTGCACATTAAGATTCTGCAACAACCACAAATGGGACCACAGCTGTTTTAAGGGATCTAAAGACCATGTTGCAAAGTTCTCAATCAATTTTTTAATTTTTAATTCCCTTCTCCAAATTAATTGGCAGGTAATCAGACTGAGGATTTTGTTTTGGCCAATTATAGAGATAGTGACAACCTGTAAAATTTATATCCTGATCCTGGTTCCAGTTTTATCTCTGAAATGTCCACTGATGTTCTATGTTTTAGAAGTTTTTCAGTGTGAAAGTTCCACTTTAACAACGAGAGGAAAAGAAAAGGGAAAGAATGGTTACTTATTTTATAACTGTGGTTCTTCAAAATGTTGCAGTCAGTGTGGATTCATGGTTAATGATTGATTGTCTGTAAGAAATCCACCAGGTTGTTGCTGACTCCTGGAAGATGAAGAGCCATTGGGTTATTCCATGCTAGTGACACCACATCCATAGCTTGATAGCTTCTTGGCACATGGGGTAATGATCAGGTTTCTCCTTGCTTGTTAATATAGTACATTTTAGATGTATTTTCTGTCAAGATCTGCATTGTGAAATTTCATAGAACAAAGATAAATGTCATGCATGGAAGCCTGAGAGCTCTGAGCTCCAAGATGGTTGTGTCAAATTTCATGTCATTCTGTAACTAAGTCCCTTGCATCTGGAGATGGTGCAGATGGGTTCCCCAACTGGTTACTAATGCATCCATGATCAATGTCATTGTGGGAGGAGGGGCAGAGAATGGTATTCCTCTTCATACATTCTTGGGGTCTAGCTACCAGTTCAGTTCCAAGATGACATATGGTGGGACTATGACTTTATTATTCATCTCATGTCTTGATGTGGAATAGACTGAACTCAGCCAGTGTTACAGAGGCCATGAATGAAGTCTGGCAAGTGATGTCACATTTGTGCATGTTGACATGTGACCTAGGATTCCGAGGCAAGTCCATACTGCCATGGTTGGATCTGGTATTATTTAGTTCAGTATTGATTGCAGGGACAGGGATCTGTCCTCAAGCAGCTATACTTCTACTGGCCAGGAGTTGATCATGGCTCTTATTAATTCTATTCTCTCTCATGGAGTGAAAGATGACTTCTTATAGCTCACCAAGAGGGCCAGCTGGGCAAACATGGAGAGGATGTATTTCAGGGGTGTAGTGGTCTCCTGCCTCTGATCAGCCAGTTGCCTAGATACAAATGTTGTGGATGCCTCTCCTCCTTAGGTATGCCATTTTATCTCACCATTCTGTGGAGAATCTGAATGACAGTACATTGTACTGGTAATGGTTGGGCCCTACTGTGAACCTCTGGTATTTCCTGTGGGTTGAGTGAATGAAAATACACATCCTATTAGGCAAGAGCTAGGAATCAGTCCTGAGCCTGAAGGGATGGAATAATGGAGGCAAGGATTACCATCCTGAATCTGAGACAGCATATACATTTGTTCAGTCTTCCTAGGTCTATGATAGGATGAAGACCCTCTTTCTTCTTCAGAATATGGAAATATCAGGACCAGAAGCCTCTTCCCCTCTAATCTTGCAGTACCTCATCTGTGGCTTCTAGATGAAGCAACAAGGCAAATTCAGTTTGTAGAAAAGTATTCCTGAAAAGGGATGGTTGGGGGGCAAGGATTGGAATTGGACGGGATAGCTATGAACGATGATCTCTAACATCCATCTGTCAGATGTGATGGAAGACCAAGCCTGGTGGAAGTGGACAAGGTGATTTCCAAAGAATATATTCTGTCCTAGACTGACTTGGGTATGGCTCCCAACAATCCCATCAAATCTGCTGTCTTGCAGCAGGTGGGGAGTGTGATACTGAGAAGGAGGAAGACCAGGATACTTTATAAAGCTGATACTTGTAAGACTTACAATATGGGTCTGGTATGCAAATCCCCAAGGAGCACAGGGTGGCCCTCAAATCTTTAATGGAATGTAGAGTATTTGCTAAATATTCAATTATTTTGAAGGGCAGGTATTGCAGCTTGTATTGCAGCTTGCATCTCCTTGGGGATGCCTGACCCTGCTAGCCATGAGGCTCTTTGCATTGTTATAGCTCTAGCAATGCACCTGACTAGTATCTGAGGTGTCCATGGCCACCTGCAGAGCAGTTTTAGCTACTAAATGGTCCTCACTGATTATGTCCTGCCCCATGTTAAAAAGTTGTACTTATACAGAGTTCCAGGGACGTGGAGGAGTAAGCTTTCCTTCCAGAAAGGTCAATTTTATTTTTTTTCTTTCTCCCTTGGGTTGCTCTTGTTGGAGCTAGATTTCTCCTGCACTGCAGAGTCAACTCACAAGCCCAGGCTGGGTTGAACATAAAAATGTTCAAATCCTTTCTGTGGGACTTGGTACCATTTTACAAAACCTTTTCGATGTGGCAGGAATGGTGGTAGGTGTCTGCCAAGAAGGCTTTAGCAGGGTTGAGTATCCCCTTTTTATTGGGAGAGCAATTCCATCAGGATCCAATGCAGTCAGGATATCAAATAATTTATGGGACTTCTCCTGTATCACTGAAGACTGAACGTTCAAATGTCTGCTATCCTCATTAACAGCTCTTGGAAAGCTAATTACTGCTTCATCTGGCAACAGTGAAGTGAAGTTTTTGGGAGGCTAAGGGGTTGGTATTGCTGTCCCAATACTATGTCTGATGATGCCCACATTCCTCCTTGCCCAATGTCAGTGGTCTGTCTAGGGTTGCTGCTGGAGAACGTGAGAATGTGTGGAGTGAGAAGGGGATCAACTTCCTGGAAGCCTGAGATGACAGTTTTCAATATGCCTTCAATAGGGCCATGGTGACAAGCTGTAAAGGTATGGTTGGCTTGCATGGTGGTGGCCAGTCCATTGCCAGCCAAAGTAAAGCTGTGACAGAGCCCTGAAAGAAGAGATTCCAGGTCTTTCCACTGGGTCTCTGATAACCTTGAGGGAGATGGATTTCTGCTTGATGATGGTCAGAAAATGTGACCTGGTGACAGGAAAGAGGAATACACGTTCTCCCAAGTTAGTACCAAGGCATATGGTGTTCTCAGTATTGGGTTCTGTTCCAGTGCTGGCAGTGGTCTCAGTGCCAGGTTCATCATTTGGGTATATGTGGTTCCTCCAATAGGGTGTCTGCCAATACCATGAATGACTCTAATGGAGTTCAATCAGTTTCTGCATGGTCATCATTGCTCATGGAGTCGGTTCCTGAAGCATGTTTCGCCAAATCCTGCAAGTATAACCAATTCCACTTCACTAGCTCTTATTTTTATATTGCGCATAGTGGGCTTATTCTTGAAGGTTTGCTTTGGCCTCTCTTTGAGGGATGACACCATGCTGTGCCTACAGTCTCCGCTCCTATCCTCAGAATATCCCCTATCAGCACTGAACTTCATTGCCATGGGTGTCAGTGTTCCCAGTATGGGGCTGGGGTACAGATCCCCAGTTCTTTTCTCAACATTGAGGGTCTGTCAGCACCAGCTTTCAGTGTCACATGCCTGAAGGAGGGGGCATTCATGGACATTGATTTCTTGGGTACCTGATCAGTCTCAATATTTGCTTAGTCAGAGTTCGAAGAGACCTTTATCAGCTGCTCCAGCAAGTAGAACTTCTGATGGGCATCTTTGATTAAAAGGAGAGACATATCATGCATCAGTCTGGCATGTGGCTTTTGCCCAGACAGAACCAGCATCTGGTGTGGTAGTCAGTTAGCAGGATCAGGCTTTGCATGATGGACAGGGCTTGAAGCCTGCATATCAGAAGGGAGTGCCAAACACTTAACCACGTGGTACAGGTGGGTAAGTACGTGGGGAATGTATGTTTTCTAGGGTAGGAGTGACTTCAAATTAATCACATTAGAGGTTTTGAAGCAAAATCAGTGAGGCAGATGACAATCCAGTAGAAAAATCTGCTCAGGGCCGGCCCACAACATTTTGGCACCTGAGGCGGGGAGCTCAAATGATGCCCCATGCCCCCTCGCTTGGGCCAAAACTTTGAAAGGTCTCAATTCTGCCTTCTTCCTGTTCTACCCCTCTCATGGTATTGCTCTGCTATCCAGGGGCGGCTCTAGACATTTTGCCGCCCCAAGCACGGAGGGTCCACTGGTCCCAGGACCAGCGGACCCTTGGCAGGCAAGCCGCCGAAGGCAGCCTGCCTGCTGCCCTCCTGGCGCCGGCAGAGCACCCCCTTCGGCTTGCCGCCCCAGGCACGCGCTTGGAGCGCTTGTGCCTGGAGCCGCCCCTGCTGCTATCTACCCCAATAAAGGAGAACTAACAACTTAAAACGCCCTGTTCAAAAATGTTAAGTCACACTTGACTTTCAAATGCCTGAACAGCAAATGTAATTTTTCTTGTCTGCATAGTAAACACTGGCATTTTTATCCGTTTGAATAATCAAAGTGGTGCTTTCCATGACTTCTTGGTTGCAAAGATTTGAACTGCTTCCTGAAGGTCCACAGTCTGGGCTAGCTCATGCTCTATTGAGATGGTTTCAAGGCCGACCAGCCTCTCCTGTGTCATTGTGGAGTGTAGATATGTTTGTATTAACTTCAGCTTGGAGAAGCGGCATTCTCCACTGGCAACTGGTACCAGAAGTGTTAGAAGTATGCGCAGAGCAACGAAAATATTTGGAAAGCGGGTGTCATATTATTTGTGCACATATTATTTGTTCCAGAACAACCTTTGAAGTTGATCCTGCTGAAATGTATCTGGAAAGGGCTTTCAGTTCATCACCTAAATCACTCGCATCAATATTGCTCATGTCATCACTGTCAACACTGTCTCTAGTGCTCTGCGTTGCTGGTGTAGGTCTTCTTCATGTATAGTGAGGAGTTTTGGAATATCATACAACATCCCAAATATACTGCTGTGTTCCTTGAGCTGCATTAAACGTTCTTCAACTGACTGTATTGCACAAATCTAGCACCTGGTTAAAGAATTCAACTTCAAATTATTGTTTGGGGTCTCTTATGGGATTATCCCGTGCCTCGTAATCAAAATGTCTTCTTCGGTGACTCTTGTATTCTTGAATGGGTGAGAAAATAGCTTCAGTGTGAAGTTCCTCTGCCAACTTCTGTGCATTCTTCAGAACGTTTTGAAATCCCTCATCTGACCAGTAAAACTGTAGGTATGACTTTGCTTTGTCCAATTGTTCCATTGCTCCAGATATATCAAGGTCAATACCTTGGAGTCTCTTGCTTACAACATTTATTTCAAACAGTATGTCATGCCACAACACTAAGCCACGCAGAAATTTGAAGTTATTTATGTTTCTGGTGATTGCATTTCCCTCTGCCACTGTTCTCCCATGAACAGTTCCTGTCATAGCATTATCCTCCATAATGACCACTGGTGTTTGATAGGCTTTATCGCCTCCACTCGACTTTCCCATCATGTGGCACTCAGTGGTTTCAGTGTCAGAGAGGACGTTCCCAGATGTTGCTTCAAAATTTGCCATCGATGAGTTGATGCAGAGAAAAATATATAGATTATTTGAATTACATTAAAAAATTCAGCAGCCTCACTAGCAGCTGATGCTGCATCACTGATCACCAAGTTCAATGAATGAGAACTGCATGGGGAAAAAAAAAAGCTTGAGGGTTTAACTCTCGGATCCATATCTGCACTCCTCTGTTCTTTCCTCTCACGTTGGCACCATTGTCATATCCCTGACCTCTCATGTCAGCTATCGTAATTCCCATATCTTCCAGCTTTTTAAGAAGCACATTTGTCATACCAGCTCCTGTACTATCATCAATGTCAATAAATTTTAGAAAATGCTCTCTAACAGTCACCATTGCAGGGACATTTTCACTAGGTTCTGTTGTTGTTACAAAACACACCATTAGAGTCATTTGTTCCATATGGCTGATGTCAGGTGTGCAGTCCAGAATAACAGAATAATATTTTGCTGACTTCAGATTTGCCACAATCTTCTGTTTGACTTTTGTTGCCAGGAACTGTATGGTCTCATTTTGAATTGTTCTTCCAAGATAGTGGTGTGTGTACATTCTTGGGTGGTGACTCTTCTTAGATGCTCCTGGAGTACAGCATCAAATTCAGCCATCAGCTCCACAATTTTAAGGAAGTTTCCACTGTTTGGCATGTACAGATGATCTGAAGTGCCACGCAGTGCTAGGTTTTGGGTAGCAAGCATTCTCACAATGGCAGTGAGCCTTTTCAGAACATTTTGCCAGTAAAGAGACTCTGATGCAATCTTCTCTTGATGCTGATCATCTCTGATGGCCTTTAACCTTAGTCTCAACTCAAGTCCTTTCCACCTATGGAATGCTCTCTGGTGATTTGCTTCCTTCTCATGGCATGCCAGATTTCTAGACAGATTTTTCAGTCCTTTGTTCCTGTAGAACCCAATGGGACTGGAACATTAGACTGGAAGAGTTTGCAATAAAAACAGTATGCAGCATTCTGGGTTTTTGAGTACATAAGCCATGGCCTCTCCACTTTGTCACCATTTTCATTGCCTTTGGGGAACATGACGTTTTTCACTTGCTGTGGCCCATGCAGCACAAGAAAGTCCCTCAAGTGGGTCCACAGTCCTGGATCATCTAGACTTAAGGAATTAAACTCAGCAACAGCTGTTTCTTGTGCCTCTACTACACTATTCTCTGATCTACACTTTTATTCAGGAAGGTGCATGGTTACATCCATTTGAGATGGAGAGATGTATGCTGCAGTAGCTGCCAAGTCACCTGCACTCTGACTAACTGGAAGATCAGGCATCTCCTCACCACTCACATCCTCACTGGGGCTGGAAGGCTCACTGTGAACATTTGTGTCTATGTATCTCAGGAGAGCTCCTTCCTGCTTAGATAGAAAAGCTTCCTTTGCTTCCTTTCTTTTTCTGAATGCTGCCCCAGAGGGGTGTTTTCTTCTGTCAATCATGACTGCTGTTCTGTGCCAGCTATAGTGACTCTCAACACTCAGTTGAAGGGGACAAATAAGCAGTTTGGTAGCAGGGCCTGAGTGAGGGAAGATATCAGCATCTTAAGGGCCTAACTGGCTCCTACTACTTCAGTTGACTGCCTGTTCTCCTCAAGTGGGTTCAGGGAAGCAGCAGGAAACAGGAAGCTCCCTGAGAAGCTGGTGTTAATCAGTCCAGGCTCCTGGGGGTGCTAGAGAGGTACATAAGAGGCTCCTCCTCCTCTCTCTCCCTGCAGCTCCTGCTGCTTTCTGTTATTCCCTCTCACCTTTTCTCCTGCCTGCCTGTTATGTCTCTTGTGTCCTTCCTCCTCCAGCACAGCACTCCACCAACTCTGTGCATCTAGAGCAGAGAGAATACATATGCACCAGCAGCAGACACAATTTTATACACTCTAGGTCCTAGTGGCGCCCCGACCATAGTCTTGCACATGAGGTGGCCGCCTCAGTTCGCCTCATGGTAAGGCCAGCTAACGCAAAAGAGCAGCAGGTTGGATACTGCTGGATTTCATCTCAATATCATGGGCAGCAAGAGGGAACTGGGGGGTTGCAGTCACTCCCTGTTATGTCCTCACACAGGAGCATGAGGAAGCACAGGGCACATGCAAGTGTCAAAAGACTCTGATCTTGCATGCATAAGTCACATGCCCACTTACAGTGGGATCTACACAGACATACTTAAAGAAAGGGACAATACAGAATAAACAATAAAAAAAACAATGGAGACCTTCTGCAGGCTATACAGTAAGCAGCAGCAAACATTTAAATCCTGCTGTGTCCACTAAAATGAAGTGGGTTCTAGCCCACAAAAGCTTATGCCCAAATAAATTTGTGCCACAAGGACTCCTCGTTTTTGTTTTTTTTTTAAATGTCCTTGACAGCAGTTAAAATGAGCCATAGAAATCAAAGAGACAGGAATGATCACCAGACAATGAGTTGCCTTTATGGCACCTACTCTGTAACATGTAATAGTGACAGAGTCTGTGATGAGAAATGATTAATGATTGTTTCACAATTATATGGGAATACCACTGTGCGAAAGGCAAGCAGAATGGAAGATATAGAGAGATCGGGATATCCGGAGGGGGGAAGGGGAGCAGAGGGCAAAATTAGAAGACAAATAAACTCTTCTCAGTGTCAAATGGGAGACAGCATTTTGGCCCTACAAAAAAAAATTGGTTGGTTACACTACACATGTACGCCCACACACACGTTTTTAAAAAGCAACAATTGTATAATTAATGTCAAACAAGGCAAACATGATTCCTCAACACTGAAACAAAGGAAAGCAAATGTCCAGATAAGCCACCTATCACCAGAAGCCAGGTTCCTAGTCTAAAAATATAAACTGGTAATCAGCAGTTGTGTTGGTAGCAGATGTATGGTAGCTAGTGATAAGGCTTGCTTTTGTGTTTGTACCTATCATCAAACTGCATACTTGTAACTTGTCTGACCCTGCTTACAAGTCCGATGTACAATTCATCAATAAGCAGCAAAGCAGCTACTAAAAAGAGTAGAGTTATGCAGAGCTGGAGCATAACACTGACTGGGACAACATGAGTTCATAAGGTAGAACTTTATCTGCTTCTTGTGAACTGCAGGAGTCCAAGAGGGAAAACCTTTCAGGCCCTAGTGAAAAGGTGTGTTGTTTACAATATTCTGAATCATATCCTACAAGCTTATATGTGGGGTAGAATAGGGCTAATTGGAGGTGGAACTGGCAAGCCTTATTTTCTTGGGTACAGGATGTGGTGAGAAAAGCTGCGCACTGTGGAAAAGTTAGACACCTCCTCCAGTTCTCCCAAGGGAAAAGAACATCGCAAACCCCCAAGAAACCCATTGCAACAACCCCACCGTTTTTGTGCCATTATTAGTGAGGCAAGAGCCCCTTTCTTTGACATGTCTGTTGTTAGCTTCAATGCCTGGGACAACCCCCCGCAAAATCTCAGTTAGTACTATGCAAAGGATGGATAGATAGATAGATAGATAGATAGATAGATAGATAGATAGATAGATAGATAGATAGATAGCACTGTCCTTTGTTTTTTAAGACTTTATTCATCCTGTGTTAGATCAGTGGTTTTCAAACCGTGGGTCGCGACCCAGGCACTGGGTTGCGACGGCTCTGGTCAGCACCGCCGAACAGGATGTCAAAAGTCCCATCAGTGGTGCTGCCTGGCTAAGACAGGCTAGTCCCAACCTGTTCCGACACCACGCTGTGCCGGCAGCAGCAGCGCAGCAGCAGCTCCAGCTCCCGGAGGGAGGGGGGGGGCACACGCCGCCGTTGCACTGCAAAGCGAAGCACCAGTTCCGCACACACAGTTCCCAGCCAACGGGAGCTGTGGGGGGCGGTGCCTGCAGGCGAGAGCTGCATAGAGCCGCTTGCGCGCTTCCACCTAGGAGCCGGATGTGCTGCTTGCCACTTCCAGGGCGCAGCGGAGTCCGCAGGGCCAGGACAGGCAGGAAACCTGCCTCTGCACCCCCGCTGCGCAGCTGACCAGGAGACGCCCGAGGTAAGCCGTGCCCCAATCCCCTGCTCCAGCCCTGAGCCCCTTCCTGCACCCCAAACTCCTCATCCCAGCCCAGAGCCTGCATCCCCAGACCAGAGCCCTGACCCCCTCCCGCAGCCAACCCTCTGCCCCAGCCCAGAGCCCCCTCCCACACCCTGAACCCCTCATTCCCAGCTCCACCCTGCAGCCCTCACCCCCACACCCCAACCCTCTGCCTCAGTCCTGAGCCCCTCCCACACTCAAACCCCTAATCCCCAGCTCCGTTGGGTCGCAGGCATCAATAATTTTCTTCAACTGGGTCACAAGAAAAAAAGTTTGAAAACCACTGAGTTAGATACCATACCTCGTCTTTGTGGTTGTCTTCAACCAAAATATAAAGCAACTATTATGGCTTCAAACAAGGAACTTTGTTCAGGAAATGGCCTCTTGCTATTTTCCTGAACAGAAGCACTTATAAAATGTTTAGAAACATTTTATATCAAACACAAACCCACATTTTTGAAGCCTTTAGAAAAAATTCACATAATGCAGAAGATGAGTAACCTAGTTCAATTTAATTAGGGTATCTTTTTTCTTCAGAAGAAAATAAGGAAATGCAGTAGATGTAATCAGATGATTTGGATGTATTTCCTTTGGAGGTAAATGGATGGATTCAGGGGGGGAAATGGGCAGGAGGGAGAGAGAGAACATGCGTGCAAAGGAAAAGAATATGCCATTGTATTTTTACCTTAATACTTGCAGCTCTTCTTCAGAGTTCTGCACCTCGTCTCTGAGCCGTCGCCAGCGCAGCAAAGCTTTCAACTCCTGCTGCTCTCTTGCTTCATCATGTGGCAGCTGCTTAGTATACAAATACGTAGTTCATTGTTTGTTGTTTTCCCCAATGGTCAATAATTTTCTGATGGAAAGACTTGTTTTGTTTCTCTTTAACATGTAGGAGGAGCAGAGGATGGCACAAACATCTGCACCCTTGTTGAAAAATGCAAGCTTTACAAAGAGTTAAGACCAGCACAGGGAAAACAGGAGCCTCGCTGGGAGCATCAAATCAATAGTCAGTTAAATATTTCTGCCTGAGAAGGGAGATAGGCAGGTTGTTTTTCCCTCAGAGATTGGCAATAAGTGAACTGGACATACAGTACAGATACCTGGCATATCAGTTCTGGCTGCATCTTTATTCTTCCCAGCCTTGAAAGTAGAAAGCTGTTTTGTGTCCTGATTTCACTCATCTTTCCTACTATTTCTGTTATGCTGGTGTAAGCTCCCTGTTGTATTTCCCCCCTACCAAAAGCATATTTACAGTGATGGTTGCTAATGAAATATATGCCAATTTGTTGGGTATAAATGAACTAACTTCTGATTTCTCCTTATGGAAATAAAATTTGGCATTCCCTTGAACTACACTACTATTTCAGTCTGAGCTGCAGTTACTATGATATAATACAGAGTATATTTATAACCTGATTAATATACAGCAACAAAATTACCCAACAATTAAAAAATAAATACTTTTTATAGCCTTGTAAATTAATAGGAATAAAATCATCCAGTTGTGATTTTTGTTGGCCATTCCTTGCCAGTTCTGCAAGATTTGCTACAGAGCAAATGCTTTCAGCTGGCTCAAAATAGAGTAGAGGCAATGAATAGAAGCAGCTTGTAACAGAGGAGTGATAGTAAAGATGGGGATCAGAGAAGAGTCAGAGGATGGGAAGGGAAGGCAGTTAGGCAAGGGCTGCATCTTTTTCTCTCTCTCCAGAAATCTGGATGTGGTGGTGGTAATGATTTTATATAGTGCCATATATGTGCCTGGTACTTTACAAAACAAACAAAAATAGAGTCCCAGCCCAGAAGAGTTCTTGGACACAGATGGACTCCTGTGCCCACATGGTGCTGTTGACTTCAGTGGTGCTCAGATATGGGAAAGATGATTAGATGGGTGGAAAGGACAAAAAAGAGCAATGGATTGGGAGAAATGGGGCAATTTTGAGTAGTGGGTCTTTGGGTGGATGATCATTGAGACAATATATTTGAGTTCTTATATGCAATGACCTATACCTTTGAAAAGGTTCATGTTCAGTGTGGATAGGTGTGGAAGTAAGGATTTTAAACCAATTTATAATGCTACTGGAATCTGCATTCTAACAGATGTAGCCTCAGAATGTACTACATTTAAATATAGATTTATAGTAATTTCTTTCAATTTAATATTAAGGCATTCAGTTAGAGAGCATTTTAATTTCTAAATATAAAACAGAATGGTGATCTGTCTTCATACCTGTTGTGCTACTGCCCAAAATACATCTTCCAAGTAAGTAGCAAACCCTTCACTTATCCATTCTTCAGTCCAGTCACGAGCACCAATGGCCAATCCAAACCAAGCATGAGCAATTTCATGGCACAGACGTGTTCCACAGAGATGGCTCCCTCCAGTTAATACGCTCTGTGACAGGAAGATGATGTGTGGGCTGCATAATATGAAGGACAAAACACATTATAGTCCTGTTACAGCATGCATTGCGTGGTTATAGTAATATGTAGACTTTATTAGCCTTGTCAGCCTGTTATTACTATATGCATGTTAGGTCATGACAAGTAGTTTATAGCTTGGGCGTTTTTAGGAATTAGGTTGCACTTTATTGTTGTCTGGCAGAGATTCAAGCTAAAATTCTGCCAAGTAGTTTTTTCATATTCAACCATCAAACATATATTACCTTCAATAAGTAACTTAAACCAAAGTTTTACATTTTTCAAATTACAAGGCTGATTTATTTCAGTGGAACCATTTATATTTAAGCTAGGATAATAAAAGAAGAGCAGGTGTGAATACAGGCAGGAGGTATTTATCAGTAAAATGATCAAAGTAGGAAATAAATACAGCAAAAATGGTTTCAAAAGAAAACAAGTTTCTATCCAAAGGCAACAAAAAAGCACATAGGATAAAGCACACACACACACAAGCCATATTTGATTTGTTAGAATCCAGACAAGTTAACAAACATGATACAGTCTAAGAGCCATATGCTTCAATCACTATGAGGTGCACAGGGAAGCAGAAAGCCCTTTACCACATTGATATAGTCGGGAGAAGGCAGAGGGGAAATGTGGATACATGGTGTGTTCTTCCCCACTCTGCATAGTCACCACCACATCTAAATGAATATAACAGAACCCTGTACTAAGGGAAGGTCTGGTCTGATGGGGGAGGAGTTGGGGAAAATGCTATATGTGGTATAATTCACTAAGGAAAATGCTTAAATTGCATTGCAAATTATGGCTGCCGTGCTCTGCTTTCTGAGACAGCTTCGTCTACACTTAGTAAAGTGGAAATTCAATGCTCCAGTAAAGTTACTTAACTACTCTTGTAATAAGGTGCTTCTTGGTGCGAGTAAGGATGGCAGAATTTGGTTCTAGGTAGTTACTATCCAAGGGATTAAAGGAGCATTACCAGCCCAGTGCTGCCAGTGCCACAAATGGGACTGGAAAAGGGACAGAGCTAGGCTCCTTTCATACATATGTAGGGTTGCCAACAGTAATCACACAAACCCAAACACCCTTGCCCGGCCCCTGCCCTGCCCCTTTTCTGTGGCCCCACCACCCCTCCATCACTTGCTCTCACCCACCCTCAATCACTGTCACCAGGCTGGGGCAGGGGTTTGGAGGGTGAGAGGGGGCTCCAGGCTGAGCCTGGGGCAGGGAGTTGGGATGCAGGAGGAGGTGTGGGGTGCAAGCTCTGGGAGGGAGTTTGGGTGCTGGAGGGGCTCAGGGCTGGGGGAGGGGATTGGGGTGCAAGTATAGGCTCAGCAAGGGGGCTCAGGACTGAGACAGGGGATTGGGGTGCGGGACGGGTGCGGGCTCTGGGAGGCTCACTGGGTGCAGGAGGGGGCTCAGGGCTAGGGCAGGGGCGTAGGAGGGGGTGAGGGCTCTGACCTGGTGGCAGTTACCTCAGGTAGCTCCTGGTTGGCGGTGCAGTGGAGCTAAGGTAGGCTCCCTGCCTGCCCTGGCCCCACGCCACTCCTGGAAGTGGTCAGCATGTCCCTGTGGCCCCTGGTGGGGGGGCAGGGTTCTCTGCATGCTGCCCATGCCCCGAGCACTGACTCCACAGCAATGGGAACCGCGGCCAATGGAAGCTCTGGGGGCAGTAACTGTGGCCAGGGGCAGCGCAAAGAGCATCTTGACCCTGCCCACCAGGGGCCGCAGGGTTGTGCTGGCCGCTTTCGGGAACGGCGTAGGACCAGGTCAGGTAGGAAGCCTGCCTTAGCCCTGCTGTGCAGCCAGACTTTTAGCAGCGTAAAATCTCCCAGTTTGGCTTCAGTGGCCTCCGGGAGATAGAGCCCAATTTCGAGAGACTCCTGGCAAAACCGGGAGGGTTGGCAACCCTATGTATATGGATTAACATCTAGTATTTCCTTTCTAATCTCAGGTATCCTCTGCCTCCACTTAATCCATATCCCAAATGTTTTCCAAGATCCACACAGTCCGAGGTGATGCAGCATAATGGTAAAGAACAGCAAGTTTTAGAGGCAAGTCTCACCTTCTGAACATGGGCCACATGGCCTTATGATATTTCCAAGACGCAGATTCTATTAATCTGACATCTTAACTTAAAACATCGTGGCTTGTGGTTAAACAAACAACAATAACAAAAAACCTGTACAATAACCATCTTCTTATAAAATAATAATAGTTCAGAAAAGCAGGTTAAATGCACTTAAATCAGCTATATCACAACACACATCGCAAAAAGCTGAAGCACTAGTAAAGGAATCAAGTTACAGAGAACAAAGAGCAAGAATAAATAGCACTTCTCCAAATCTCTACAAAAATCAACTCAGATTATCAAGAACAACAACAAAAAAGGGAGAGGAAAAAAGCACAGAAGCCGCTGAACATGATGAGACATTCCATTTGATTACCAACCCCCTGTTGAGAAGAATAACTGCAACTTGGGGGTATTACTTTGGTCATTTTTAAGTAAATGACCCCTAGCTGTGGCATGTGCAGTCCTACAAATAAAAAACACAGAAATGTATCAAATAAATAACATTCCAGACATACTGTTGGCAGCGTTTCGACCATTTGGCTAAACAAAACAAGGGTAACTTCAGGCTCAGATTAGGGTATGCATTTTAAGTATCTACTAAACATATATAGGGAAATAAAGGTAGAGTTTGTATTCCCAGTGTCACAGTTTCTATTCTAAGTTATTTAAATAACAGGAAGGTCACACTTTGGCAATATGCATCTTTTGTGGAAAAAATAATTTATTTATTTTTTTACGTGGAAATATATTCAAGGCACATTCAGTCCAAAATGAAAATGTGAAGCTTTCGAAATGAATGGAAAATAAAGGTGTGTAGGAGCAAAATTTCATTTTAGAGAATTTGTGCTCACGTTGCCCCCCTTGCTCTGAGAATACCTCAAGTGATCCCCTTTATTTTGCTCGCTGTCATCATGCAGGATGTTCCTCCAGTTTAGGGCATCACATAATTCCCCTCTACAGCTTATCAACCCCACTCCTGAGACTGCCAGAGGTGCCACCAAAGAGCAATGTAGGGTGCTTGTTTATCCTAACCTCACCTTTTCTAAAGGCTGAACATGTGGCCTCCACAGAACGTCCATTTCCTACTGATCCAGGAAGAAGTTTGAGTCTTCAACTATAGTCCCATGTATTTACTTTACAGAAATTCTAACTTTCCAGCATATATTTGAAGACCATATATTTAGGCCCCCTTATTCTCACAAGACACTACGTTCTGTCAGATTATGTGGGATGTCAGCTATACTCGTCAACATTATCTACATTTTTTACTACCTGTATCATTCCCGAAGGGCTTGATAAATACAACAATGCTCCACGTGAAGCCTAGGATAACAGGGATGATGACATAGTTGTAACATCTAGTAGACCAACAGAATTTTCCATCAAGGATATGAATGTTGTGCCCTTGTCATCAACATGATTTACTGATACTAAGCTCAAGGTTTAGTACCTGTTGTCAGGAACTCTTGATGTCTACATTTTAGGATACAATCCAGCATTTTAACCCATGAGGTGCAAATGTGTCTGAACACTACATTCCCAAATGAGTGCGATCTTCACATTTGACACCAATTCCTAAGGTTTGTACTAATATGCTGGACTACATCACCTGACATATTCCAGCACCAACATCGTGTCATCTTAACTACTATCATGCTGTAAGTAAGGGCAGTCAGCCTTCAGACAATTAACTATCTCCAACTCAGTTGTTTTTCTTTCAGGAAATGTGTTGAATAAAGGAGATATATATTATTCCTGACCTGTGCTGTTACTTAGAACAATGGACTTTCTCTATCAATGATATTTTCAAAATGAAAATATTTAAACTCTGATTGGCCCAAATTCTGCAGTTTCTTTTCAGGCATTCAGGCAAAGCTCTAAACTAACACAATAGGGACTACCATAGGGTTTGGTGCATACAGCTAAAACATGAAATAGAATAACCAGTAAGATAAAGAGAAAATAAATATTTAAAAAAAATGTCTTAGAATAGCCATACTGGGTGAGACCAGTGGTCCATCTAGTCCAGGATCCTGGCTTCCAGCAGTGACCCGTGCCAGAGGGAATGAACAGAACAGGGCAATTTTCAAGTGATCCATGCCCTCTCATCAAGTCCCAGCTCCTGGCAGTCAGACGTTTAGGGACACCCAGAGCATGGGGTTATGTTCCTGACCATTTACAATAATACCCATTGATGGTCCTATCCTCCATGAATTTATCCAATTTTTTTAACACAGTTATATTCTTGGCCTTCACAACATCCCTTGGCAATGAGTTCCAAAGATTGACTGTGCGTTGTATGAAGAAGAAGTACTTCTTTATGTTTCCTTTAAACCTTCTGCCTATTAATTTCATTGAGTGATCCCTGGTTCTTGTGTTATATGAAGGAGTAAATAACATTTCCCTATTCACTTTCTCCACATCATTCATGAGTTTATAGATCTCTATCACATTCCCCCTTAGTCATTTCTTTTCTCAGCTGAACAGTCCCAGTCTTTCTAATCCCTCCTTGTATGGAAGCTGTTCCATATTCCTAATCATTTTGGTTGCCTTTCTTGGTACCTTTTCCAATTCCAGTATGTCTTTTTTGAGATGGGGCAACCAAAACTGCATGTAGTATTCTAGGTGTGGGCGTACCAGGGATTAATACAGTGAAATTATGATATTTTCTGTTTTTTATTTACCCTGTCCCAATGATTCCTAACATTCTGCTGTACATTGAGCAGATGTTTTCAAAGAATTATCTACGATGACTCCAAGATCTCTTTCTTGAGTGGTAACAGGTAACTTAGACCTCATCATTTTGTATGTATAGTTGGCATTATGTTTTCCAAGTGCACTACTTTGCATTTATCAACATTGAATTTCATCTGCCATTTTGTTGCCCAGTCATCAAGTTCAGGGAAATCTCTTTGTAACTCTTCACAGTCTGCTTTGGACTAAACTATCTTGAGTAACTTTGTGTCATCTGAAAACTTTGCCATCTCACTGTTCACCCCCTTTTCCAGGTCATTTACTGGTCACAGTATAGATCCTTGGGGAATCCTGCTATTAACCTCTCTCCACTGTTAAAACTGACCATTTATTCCTACCCTTTGTTTCCTATCTTTTAAGCAGTTAGTGATCCCTGAGAGGACCTTCCCTCTTATCCCATGACTGCTTACTTGGCATAGGAGTCTTTGGAGTGGGACCTTGTCAAAGGCTCTCTGAAAGTCCAAATACACTATCAACTGGATCACCCTTGTCTACATGCTTGTGGACACCCTCAAAGAATTCTAATCAATTGGTAAGACATGATTTGCCTTTACAAAGCTGTCTTGACTCTTCCCCAACATACTGTGTTCATCTATGTATCTGCTAATTCTGTTCTTTTCATTTCAACCAGTTTCTCTGGGCCTGAAGTTAGGCTTACTGACCTGTCATTGTCCGGATCACCTCTGGAGCATTTAAAAATAAAATAAAAGCGTTACATTAGCTATTCTCCAGTTATCTGGTACAGAGGCTGATTTAAGTGATACATTACATACTACAGATAGTAGTTCTACAATTTCATATCTGAGCTCCTTCAGATCTCTTGGGTGAATACCATCTAGTCCTGGTGACTAATTACTGTTTAATGTATTGATTTGTTCCAGAACCTCCTCTATTGACAACTCAATCAGGGACAGTTCCTCAGATTTGTCACCTGAAAAGAATGGCTCAGGTATGGAAATCTCCCTCACATCCTCTGCAGTGAAGATCTATGCAAAGAAGTACATTTAGCTTCTCCGCAATGGCCTTTTCTACCTCGAAAGTTCCTTTACCATCTTGATCATCCAGTGGCCCCTCATGACTAATTGGCAGGCTTCCTGCTTCTGATGTATTTACAATTTTTTTTGCTCTTAGTTTTTGTGTCTTTTGCTACTTGCTCTTCAAAATCTTTTTCGGTCTGCCTAATTATACTTTTACACATGACTTGCCAGAGTTTTTGCTCCTTTCTATTTTCCTCAGTAGAATTTGACTTCCAATTTTTAAAAGGGTGTCTTTTTGCCTCTAACTATCTCTTTTACTCTGTTGTTTATCCGTGGTGGCATTTTTTGATCCTCTGTTTTATTTTGTCTTTTGGGACATACATTTAGTTTGAGACTCTATTATGGTGTTTTAAAAAAATTTCCATGCAGCTTGCAGACATTTTACTATTGTGACTGTTCCTGTTTGGTTCTGTTTAACTAGCTTCCTCATTTTTTGCATAATTCCCCTTTGTGAAGTTAAATGCTACTGTGGTGGGTTTCTTTGGTATTTTCCCCTGTACAAGGAGGTTAAATGTTATTACATTATGGTCACTACTACCGTGCGGTTCAGTTATATTCATGTCTTGGACCAGATCTTGTGCTCAGTTTAGGACTAAATCAAGAATTGCCTCTCCCTATGTGGGTTCCAGGACTAGTTGCTCCAAGAAGCCATCATCAATGGTGTCTAGAAATTTTATCTCTGCATCCTGCCCTAAGGTAACATGTACCCAGTCAATGTGAGGATAGTTGAATTCCCCCATTATCATTGGGTTTTCTGGTTTTGTAGCCTCTCTACAATCTCCCTGAGCATTTCACAATCACTGTCACCATCCTGGTCAGGTTGGTCGGTAGTATATTCTACTGCTATACTCTCATTATTCAAGCATAGAATTTTTATCTGCAGAGATTCTATGGCACAGTTGGATTTATTTAATTTAGATTTTTCCTATATTTGACTATGCTTTCTTTCACATATAGTGCCACTCCCTTACCAGCTCTACATACTCTGTTGTTTCTATATATTTTGTACCCTCGTATTACCATGTCCCCTTGATTATCGTCATTCCACCATGTTTTTGGGATGCCTATGATATCAATATCCCCATTTAATACCAAGCACTCAAGTTCACCCTTATTATACTTTTAGCAATTGTATATAAACACTTACAAAATTTGTCAATATGTAGTTGGCTGCCTTCAGCTGTTGTCATATTTTAAAGATGTTACATTGGTTTAACACAGTGGAACAGCTAACACATGTAAGATTTTTTTTTCTCCAAACCAGAGTCCCAAAATCATTCAAATAGGTGGCTGCACTTTCTCAGCCTTCTGATCCCTGTGCTGTCAGCTTTTCTCCTTTTCTCTCAAAGGATGGAGGACATGGTTTCATGTTAGAGAGACAAGGGGGGTGAGGTAATATCTTTTATTGGACTGACTTTTGTTGGTGAGAGAGACAAGCCTTTGAGCCACACAGAGCTCCTCACCCTCTTTGTCTCTCTAATATTATGAGATCGACACAGCTAGATCTACACTACATACATATTCTTGTGTTGTCAGTAAGAATGAAAATAAAGCTTCTTATTTATAACCAGACTACAAGACATGTCAATGTAATGGGGTGCTAGCCATTTAAGACCAGAGGAGGCTGCTTAAGAGGAAAGCTATCCTGTTCCAGGTGTCCAGAGAAGGCCCAACGCAGTAATTAAAATTAAAGTAAAATTAAAATGGACACTAAGTGAGAGGAAGATAGTCCCGGGCAATAGTTAGTGTCTGGGGGGGTGGGGTGAGGTGAGAGTATGAAAGCCCAGGTTGCTGTTCCTTTAGGGCCTGGGACCAGGATCCTTTCTGAGTGAGTGGGACAAGGCTTCCCTTTCTTCCAGCCAGCCCAGACTAGAGTTTGGGGTAATTAGAGCCACTGGGAACATCAAGGGAGACAGATGACAGGGTGGGTGACTTAGGAAGAAGGCACCAACCCCAGTCAGAGAGAGTACACAGGTCAGAGTGGTCAGGCCTGAAACCACACAGTCCCAGGAAAGAGGGCTTTGGGGTCCTCAGCCTAGGGGTTGGCAAAAAGATTCTCTTTTGGGAGCTGGATTATGTTTAATAAATTAGACTCCAAAAGAGGGGGAACAGCAGTGGCACTCCACGCAGCAAGGGGGCATGCTTAGAAACTGCCCCACTCCTACCACAGGTTCCAACTCCATGGGTGCTCCAGGACTGGAATACCCACAGGGAAAAAACGGTGGGTCCTGAGCACTCACCGGCAGCCCTCCTATCAGCTCTCCTCTACCCAACCAATGCCTCCTACCCGCTGGCAGGCCCCACATGTCAGTGCCTCCCTCTCCCTCCTGCCCACCTCAACAAGCTGTTTTTGCGGTGGGCAGGAGGCTGAGGAGAGAAGGGGAAGGAACAGGGATGTGGCGTGCTTGGGGGAGGGGGTGGAACTGGGCAGGAAGAGGCTGGGCGGGGGTGTGGTCTGGGGGGAAGGGGTGGAGTGGGCCTGGGGCAGAGCCGGGGTTCGAGCACCCCCTGGCACTTTGGAAAGTCAGCACCTGTGCCTCCTACAATTAGCATTGGGCAGAGAACCACCCGGAGCCTATGCATTTCCTTTTGTGCCCTGCTTTTCAGTCACCTTTTTGTCCATCCCTAAGTTGAAGGTCCAAAGCCCTCCTTCATGGGACTGTGAGGTTCCAGTCCTGCCCTCCCTAGCCTCTCCCCTTTAGTCCAAGGTTAAATTTCCACAGCCTTCCTTCTGGGGCTGTCTCCCTTTAAGTCTTGGCCTTCCTGGCCTGTGAACTCTCTCTCTCATTGGGCTTGAAGTCTCCTCTTTGAGTCACCCAGTCATCTGATCATTCTCTTCTTGAAATTTCCCACATGAGTCTAACTACCCCAAACACCAGTCTGGCCTGGCTGGGAGAGAGGGGAGCCCCACCCACTGTACAAGGCTCTTGGTCTTGGGCCCCTAAAGGAATATAGGCCAGGCCTTTTCTACTCCTCCCCCTCCTAGACACTAACTATTGCCTAGGCCCATCTTCCTCTTATCCACTATCTGTTTTGGTTATTTCTTCCACTTTCCCCAGACACCTGGAGTAGGATAATGAATCCTCTCAAACTATTACTGTCTCTGGTCTTTAGGGGCCAGAATCCTGATACCATCAGACACAAGCCCTGGTCTAAGAATGGGTTTTCTAACTGGCTCCTGAGCTGGAGTCTGCAACATACATCGTTGTACTGTCATATGTCAATCTAAAATATGTATTTAACAGAGAAGAAAAAGTCATGGCCATTCCTCGCCATCCAAAGTTACAGGAATTTAACCTTCTCTTCCCTTATGTGGAAAAGTAGAACTTGATCTGAGTTTGGGATGTGAACAGTTAATTTACTTCTGCAATTACATTAAGGCCTGACCCACTCTGTGCAACCTATACAGAGCCTGAAGGTGCTGTCTTTTCAAGTTTCACTTGAAAACTTGCTGGCCCAATTTGCAAATAACTTCTGCCAGCAGGCCAGAACAGGTTGCAAGGGTGTGGTAAGGAGCACTGAAAGCCACGCCCAGCAAACAAAAAATACAGCAATCTTCCCAGAAAGTTGGAGTGGTTCCTAATGCCCATTACAGAAAAATGCTTTCAACAAGTACATACTTGGGTACAGTTTTCAAACAAAAAGGGCTTTATTCTGACCAAAATCATAACCCTCAGAAGTTTGATTGCCACATAATTTGATTGAATGAGGTCTAAAGTGCCTCTCCCAACTAAGCTACAGTATGTGAAATATGAACACAAAAATATGGTATGAAGAGACGAGTATAACACATAGGAATGGAGAATTGGGCCCCAAAGGGGAAGAATTATTTTTCATTTGGTCTGAGCAGCAGAGATACACTTTTTTCATTAGACTTGATTACTTCAGTACACAACAAGGACAATCAAAATTCGCCCACTTGGATTTCCGTAACGAATAAATAAAAGGTTTCCAAGAGGGGCAGAGATCAGAACAGTAGTCTAACTAGCTGAGAAGCCATCTCTCTGGCAGCAATTCTGTACAACTTTGTCTCCAGACTAATTATATACAGGTGCCCATTAGAACATAGCTGCAGAAATGTGCCATCGCTGACTATTCTCATGTAATTTTTAGTCAACAGGAAAAGAGCAGACATATAGACTCTAGCTTACTGCACATGTGTACACTTAATTAGTAGCTCTTTAGTTAGTGATCTGACAGTGTGCAAAGCACATTTCTAACAAACTTGTCCGACCTCTTTTGAAGCTTGAATAGATGGGATTAAGAGAAACATTCTCATGTAATATACAGAGTTATAGATATAACTCCTCACTTATTTATCAAGATAACAGAAGAGATCCTTAAAGGAGACCCTCCAATCCCATCAACTGGAAAATAACATTTCTACTTGAAAATTTTGCACTTTCTATAGTTAAAATAAACATTCACGATCACTATAACTGAAAGAAGTTAAAGAATAAAAATTTTGTTCAGTACCTCCGGTACAGTCAGTTTTACTCTCTCCTATTTAACGAACTAGTTAGTTTATCCTTTTATGGAAAACCCTTATTAAAAATCAGCAGAGGAATAAAATTAATCCTGTTAAAATATTTTTAAAGGAATGTTTTAAAAAAATCATCAGAATGTGCTTTTTTAAATTGCTCTACCAGAAACTGGAATTTGTAAAAATTAGTCAATTAGAAATTCAAAGTGACAGCATCTCTTTAAATGTAATCTGTAAGAAAATCCAACTTCTCATTAGTTTTTGAATATCACTGTATCTAACCTACAATTTCCCAGGTAAGTGAAGCAGGGAACAATCTTCTTCCAGTATTATTTTTATTCAAGTCTGTCTTTGACTGTCAGTTTGCTGTTGTGATCCACCTTTCTAGTATCATAGAGTAACATGGTACCTTACTAGTACCTATAATGTCCTGTGTTGTCTGTACATTTTACTCTGTGTGTTAAACAACTACTGATGAGAACAATTCTCCACATCTTGAGCTGCAGGCATTTACACTGTACTCCACCCGTTTGCCCAAAACGTAAGGATATATAGTGATGTCAAATGAGATGTTGTGGAGGCAGGCGGTGGCTTTTAGAGCATTAGAAACATCAGACTGAGAATATAAATAAAAGCTGTCTACACAGAAACAGGTTTCTTTCCAGAAATTCAAACCATCGAACCAACAAGTCACTCATTTTATGGGTGACAGTCACCCTGGTGCAGCCAGCTGACACATCTCTATGCACCACATAAACCACATTGTAGTGCTGTGCAAGGGCAGAGCAAGGCAATACTAGACGAAAGAACGGTCTCTGCGACCCTTGCATGCCAAGAGTGTGTGCTCTGCTTCAGTTCATTATAGGCTGGCAGTATGGCCACAGGCTCCATGACTAAATGGATCCAACATTCAAACCCCAAACCAGAGAGGGGCAGCCTGCCCAAAGACTGTCAAGTGTGAATTCCATCCCCACTTAGTTCCCTGCACAAAATCAGATTATTTGAGCTTTTATACAGGTATGGGTAATCTTACTCAAAACAGGCTGCCTTTCTTATTGCTAAATACGGTATAAATTATCTATTTGGCTTGAAGCTTTGTAGAAGATGAACAAATGGAGAGGAAAAAGAGATGTGAACCTAAATTCAGAGAGTAAGACATGAAAATCAGCAGTGTTTGCAGGAGGTCTCTGGTTATTCCCTTTCGCTAACATCCAGATTATCCATTTTCCTTGGATACTCAATGAACAGACTAAAGGTAAATCCTTGCTCAAAAGGAGAAGTCACTGTTTGTGTGACTCTATATTCATACAGCAAGCAGTTGCTGTATATATAACTTGAATAGCTTTTAGTCTGAGTTTAAAACGTCTTTGGTTTTACAAATCAGCCATGGGTTTGATTCTTACAAACATTGTTTATACAGAGAAATCTTCTTCAGGAATGGGGGTAACTCAGGAACCCCTTGATTAACAGTAATAAACTAAGCCATATTGGAAACATTTATGAGAGCTGACAAACTATAATTTTCATATGCCAGGATAGCTCTTCTAATGCCCATAGAAGGATTAATCAGATTAGCTTTAGCTGAAATGGACACAAAGCCTCATTTGATAAATTTTGATGCATTCCCAGAAGAGCAATAAAATAGATGCACAAAAGAGAACTGAAATATCCCATACCATCAAGCTAGTCCCCCTGAATTTAACATCCCTTGCTTCATTTAACACTCCTTTTTTTCCAAACACGAATGAAAGACTAACAAAGTGCACTTCATAAAGGATATACGTGCAAAATTCTGGCCGTTATTTCAGACACATGATTCACTTTAAAGATAAAGGAAATCAACACGGTTAAAAGCCTACCCAACACTTTGAAAATTTAGCCCTAAGCTTTTAAAAATTAGACTTCTAGCCTAGTTACACACACCAAAAAAAAACAAACCAAACAACCAAACAACAACAAAAAACTTGAGAAATGTATTTTTCCTTCTTACACTGTATCAGGAAATCCTGCTGTATCATGGATGATGGTCTCTATTAACAGAGACGTGCACCTTAATAGGACATTCAATCTCATATACAGGACTGAATTGTCTAGGTAAGGAGTCCATATTTGAAAATAGGGTCCTTTATCTCAAGACTGCAAGTGTAAAAAGTACTGTTATAGTAACTAAAACAGGAGCTGTCTTTAAATAGCCAAGTAAACTACACATAAACTACACGTAGCAAAATCCTAGGGCATTTAAGTCATGCACCAGTCTTACCAGAAATGAAACATTTTTCCCTTCTTCTTCTTAAATATGTATTCAGTTCTGATGCTCCACCCTCCTTTCAAGGATCAGTTCTGGCTTCTCCTACTGTCTGGACAACGTACAATAGCAAGGCAGGAACTCTCAAAATTCTTTCACACAGAAGTTTTTTTCAGGCCACTCTTAGGCCCCTGACCTTGTGTGCCTTAGACAAGATCATCATCCTAGAACAATTGGACCCATAATAGGGCTACTCATTTCTTTCAAAAGCTCTTCCTCCCACATATTGATGGTACCAGAAAAAAAGCTTTCTGTAAGTTTTATTATAATCATAGTACATTATAACTTACTTATTGATGTTATGCTGTCAAAGACCATTCAATAATATCCAACATGGTGGTAAACTATATCTTTGGAAATGCTCTTATTCAAAACATGAGTCAAGTTAAGAGCAGGATGAAATGACACCATATTTTAGGTTTCTGGTTCAGCATGGTCCCTGTGATTCAGGTGTTGGTTGTGAACAAACCACCTCATCTTGTGACCATTTCAATATGAGATATAGGCGCCAAATGCCACTTCCTTTCCACCTAGCCAACAGTAAAGCCTGACTACGAATGGGGTCCAGAAATAGAAATCATCCTTCAAACCCTAACACTTGTCACAGAAAGGCTGTATGGACAGATGAGGCCTCTCTGTGGGTTTAAGCATGTGGAACCATATAGTGATGCCAGCCCCTCTCCATGTTTTTACAAATATGCATCACAGAGGAAAGCTACGTAGCACAAAGGACTTTTCTTGCTTAATATTCCCCCTTCAGTGTAAGTATAGTAGTACCACAGCATTTAAAGGCACTCTGTGCTCACAGGATCTATTGAGGGCAGCAAATGGATGGCCCTGTGAGTGGAGAGAGGCAAATGAAATAGTAACTGAGTGCAGCACAGTCCTGTAAAATGGTTTACAGTAAAAACATATGTACCAACTTTCTAAAGAAAAATATTTTAAAGGCTAAAGCTTTCTATGCTTGGTCTGGCAGAATGTGTGGAAGGACAGGGTCATGTTACTGAAATTATTTTTGGGAAGTGTAAGGGAAATCCCTTGAGTCTTTTTGGAATGACTTCTTAAATAAATACACCTGTCTCACTGTAAAATAATCTTTCTACATTTTGCTCATACAAATGACTAAAAAAAGGTACAACTTTTAAGCTTCACAATCAGCATGCGACTAGCCCTCAGCGAGGACTACCCATTTTGCTAAATCTGAAAATAATTGGTTTTGAATCAATGTCACTAATGTTCCTGTACTGAGTATTCACAGTAGGAAATACCACTAAATTTCACCACAAGCCAAGTACTTCCAAGCAAGGAACTTACAAGTGCCCAATGTTCTTTCTTAAAGAAACAAACAGGGAAATTGAATGCAAAATCTACTGCTTACTGCAATGATAAGGCTGAGAAATAAGCACTAAAATGTCAGAATATTCCCAAAGTTAAGATTTGTCTGCCAATATTATCTCAGATCCACTGCATCTATGTAATATTTTGTTGTCCTATTTTCTTTGTTTACAGGGAAGGTAACTGATGCAAAGTATGACTGAATTTGAAACACCTCTGCTCTGGCTGACACAAGAAGTAGCATTAAGGGTCTTCAGAGGCAGAAGTGTCCCACCTGAGGAGCAGGGGCAAATTCTTCCCTGAGATGGATGTATAATGTTCCCACTTACTTCAGTGTGAGTTGTATGCACACATCTAAGGGCAAAATTAGGTCCAGACTCTTGAGGATAGAGCTTTCTCCCAGATTTTATGTGGAATGATTGCCATACATATTGCTGACATTAAGTTAACATTATTTCCAAACCAAAAAAGGGTGTAGATTGCTACATTATTCCACACATAGCTGGTAAAGAACATTCAAGCTGCAAAATTAACAGTTTGGAAATTCTCAGTTAATATTATCCATTAATATTCCTTCTCATTCATTTACGTAACTTGTAAATTTAGTCGTATCAAAGTAAAGACAAAGATCACTTCTTAAGAGTATGTCTACACTTCAGCTGCAAACGTACTTCCCAGACTGGATGGACAGACATGCACTAGCTCTGCACAAACTAGAAACCTTATATTTGAAACGCGCACATTGCACTTGTCCCCTTCACAGAGTCTTCAAACTATTCTTTGTACTCTTGCTAAAATGATAAATATGATGAACAGTCTCTAGTGATGTTTCTCATTTCCAGTCTGAATGCTGATGTTTGTCATTGATGGATGTTATTTGATCGTGGATGGATTTCATTATTTGTAGCTTTCCAGCATGGCTGTTACTGGAATCCCTGGATTTCCTGGTTACATTGTGGAGCTTCTGACAAATATTAACTGAGTTGGGAGCCAAAGTGTGAATAAGTTAGTAAGATAAATAGCCAGACAACAGGGGCAAAATGTATCTGCTTCTCCATTTTCAGTGAAAATTTATTCAAGGAGGCCTGATTTTGAAAGGGATCTCAAAGATGACCTGCACAAGGGGAAAAAAATGGAACTTGTGCCATTCTTTGCTTCTTTATGACATAGAAGAAAAAGTCTGAAAGCTTCTCCCCCTCCATTCCCCACCAATACACCAACACAAAAAGAGCCAAGAGGAAGGATTCTGCTTGTTTTTTACCCTTAAAGATCGCATGGTTGCCTGGAGAACTTCTAGAATTATTACATCATAAGAGGCAAAGAAGTGAAACTTGGTTGAAGGAGGAAGTAATTTTTATTCCAACCGTTTCAAATTATTTGTTTGTGTTAATACTTATTTAATTAAAAGTTTGGTAGAAAAACTCTCATTGTCGTATCATCGTCATCTCAACTGAGGACTGAAAAAGCTCCAAAAATACTTTGCATCATCCAAGAAGCCATCCAACAATAAAAGGAAAAACATGGCTTTACATTCCTAATATTTTTAAATAAAACAAACACAAATAATTGTGGACCCAAATGGTGGGATGAAACTGTCTAACTATCACATATAATGTATACATTTTTGTTCATATGTAATAGCACCCACAACTTCAGGCTTTCAAGACTCAATCAGGAATCTGCTTTTTAGTCCTCTTCTTCCACATAAAGGAAATCACAAAGGGCCTGACTTCAATGCTGTCTAAATCCATTTTGACATTCAATACACCATTCATTATACACTAATTCTGTTAGACTTTTACCCTTTGCATGTAGTTACAGATTTCACAACACACTATATTTCTTATCTTAGATCTCTATTGCCAAAGCCTATTTTTGTAACAAAGCAATCCTAGTAACATGCACTATTTGTTTTTCTTATTTTTATCAACTTCTATAAACAATATGTGAACTGCATATGGTGTGAAATGGATGCTTTCAATTTACTAAATAAGCATCCACTGCTACTTATTATTTTGATTAATGAGGTACAACAAAAAAGAGAGAGAACAACATAGAAGAATAAGTAATGGCCCCAAAATTATTTTCTTAGTTTATTTTGTGCAGCAGCCATACAAGCCTTCCTTTTTTGTGTATATCAGTCAATAAGATATCTGTTGTGCTTTTTGCACAAAGAACAAAGATGTCTTTATCAATTCTCAAAAGTCTGTAGGAGAAACCATTCATGGTGTCAAACCTCCTAAAACCCTTTCAGCAAATAATGAAATCCATCAGTGATAAATGTCAACATACTAATTTGTTAAATACAGAACAAAAGCAACATTCAGAAGAGGTGCCTCATTTCATGTTATATCAGCCTTCCAATTTGTAACAACTTTATGGCAGCCCACAGATCATACAATATTAAACAGAACAGTATTATAAAGACTAAAGCTAGAACAATATACTCTCCATAGCAGAAATGCTTAATAGTTCAACAAAATTGTAAACAAAGTGTTTTGGAACATTAAATTCCTTGCAATGTAGTCATTTTTCCTCTTTTTAGGAAGATTTCTTTCAAAATAAAAAAAGAAAATAAATAGAAATGAAGATTCTATTTGGAACAGAGTTTTATTTATTATGTTGGTGGAAAAATAAGATTAAACGACATTATGAGTTATAACCAGTGAAAGCAAAGTGGCTGTGTGCATGTGAATTACTGTATGTATCGTACAAGAGGTCTAGCCACCATTCTCTGATTATACCACTAAGAGCAGTTAAACTGCAGATGTCTAAGGCAGTAGATGTCTAACGAAACTGTTAACCTGTCTTTCTAGTAATAGTGAGTGCCAATTGCTATTAGTTTATTTTGTTTCATTTTTTAATCTAATTTAGTTTTGCAAGCATCTTCAAACCTGTATCAATCACTTAGTGACTGATCAATTCCTTTACCTGCTTTATAGTATATTAATGCAGACTACATTTACCTGCATTTTTCAGCTGTTTCAAATAGAAGTAAATCCCACTGTACTAAAATACTGTCTGTTGCCTCTGTCAAATCTTTTGTTGGTTTTCAAACAGCATTCTGTTATCTAGTGTTCTGTGAATCTATATAATAAAACTATGACAGTAGAGAAGAATTTTGAAGTTGATAAGTAGTTTTTTTAAATGTCATATTCTATATCTGGCAAATGAGAGATTAGAATAAAGATTGTATTAACACATATTCTACTAATTTCAGGAGAGGAATTGTTACCACTTTCTGTAGTTTGGTTTTATTCAAAGAATTCAAAATAAAACAATAAAAAAAAAATCAACCCAAGCCATCTCCCCACATTTGACCTCTCCCAACGTTCCTTTCTGAGGACTGCTCAGTCCACACCCTAGATCTTCTCTCTCTCTCTCGCCATTCCTAAATCCCTTATAGCTATGTAGGATTAAGAACCACTTGTAAGAGTTCATTAGAAAAACATATTCAATATTTTCCAGAAGCATCGTCAACTGCTAATAGGGGGAGGTAAATACTGGCTAACTGGTAAAATCTGTTGCATATTTTCCATCCAGAAAATAAATCATTACATTGGATCTCATTTTGATTAAACCCTGACATTTTGTTTCTCCACTACTCATATTTTGAACATTTATAATATGAAGCTATTTAAACTCTCAGTGACTGCATACACATTTATATCACATTTGGATGAGTGGCCTTGAAGATAGAAGATGTATTTTTGTGGTGATTTCATTGGTGAGTGTTTTTTTTTTTTAAGTAAGCGTTTATGTTTTCAAATCATTGACAGAATACATATGTATTGTGGAGTCATATTCATCCCTCAGTTACACTGGTGTAAATCTAATGCTCTTGGCTTTATTAGCACCAGAGAGATATACTACATGCCTCAGGTTGAGACTTATTTGCCTTTCAAAGTAACAAATATCTGCAATCTGGCACCACTGGAAATATTTTGTTATTATGAAGACAGACAACTACAGGACTTGTACCAAATTTAAAACCCATTCTTAGAACACTGTAAGGAAACAGTCAACAGCAAATATAAGTAGTAACAATTGATTCTGTTGTTTGGTCTATGATTTAAAACACTTGAATTAACAATTGTTCCGCATCTAGTATGCTTTTTTTTTCTCCAATGGAATAACTGCTCAGTGCATAAACATAATTTTGTTGAGAATCCTGTCTTCAATGCCTATGGCCCCCCTCATCGGAAAATAATGCAATATGTAACACAACAGACTTACAGTACAGTGTTGACATTGTAACTAAATTAAGCAGCCCTTCCTGCACTATTTTAGGGTAACTATAATGTCTTCATGAGTTACAATGGAAACACCGAATTCTGAACTCAGCTCTTGGCTGCTGAATAGAGGAACTGCTTCTCTGTAAATATTTTGTTATAAATGTAAAATGTATGTGCTATTTTTAAGATTACACATAAATTCTGTTAAATCAAATACATGAACAGCAACACCAGTCAAGAGTACTATGCATTACTGGTTCTACAAGGCAGTGGAGAGCATTAATCTTTCCTAGGCCAGGCCACAGGGTTGCTACAGTAGCCTCTTTGGACTCAACATGTTCCATCCACATGGAGGTGCTGCACTCACGTGCCCTGCCTTTTTTTTCCTCTGTCATGCTAGGCTCTCTGTAGAGTTTAGCTGAGATCCAATCTGCATTGCGAGGTGCGTAACTTATCTGCAGATGCACAGAATACTGTGCCTACCTTTGGAAGAGTAACAACACAGTTCTACTGGCTGAGGATCCTAAATAACACAGAGACAAGGGAAGGATTTTTCTCTTGAATGATTCATGATCCGAAACTTTTTTAAAAAATACACAAAATCCTGGCAGCTCACTTTTAAAACCACATGAGCACATAGTCAGCTTGGCAAAACTCAAGTCTATAGGTATGACAAAAAATGATTAACATAAAAATCCAACTCACTATAATGGAGATTGCTGATATTTTAATATGTTTTTCTGTTGTATTTTCAGTATTTGTATTTTGGTTAATAGTAGCTGTCCCTCTAAGAACAGGTTGGCAGATATTCCACTAATAGTGTGCATACACCCACTATACTCAATATGGATTATTTGGTCAGCAGTGTCATATCTATGCCCTCCATGTGACCTCATGCCCCCAACTAAGCACATAACAGGCACAGCCACCCCAACTGCCCCTCAGGTCCTTCACTACTGAATCTTGATGACTCAATAGTAGAAGGGATGAGAAGCAGGTTGTAGAACATAGACAAAACACATCTCAAAGAGCCACAGCTACTATAGGATAAGTAACCATTTCTTCTTCTGTGGCTGCATCTACACTATGAAGTAGGAGTGCAATTCTCAGCTTGTGTACACATACTCATGCTAACTTTCATCTGACCCCGTATGATAAAAATAGTAGTGTAGCCATGGTAGTATGGGCAGCGGAAGCTTATGTTAGCACCCTCAAGTACATACCCATGAGATTCAGGTGAGTTTCTATTCAGTACTGCTAGTGTAGGCCGCTGCTGCTGCTGTCGCCCAAACTACCATGGCTACTCTACTATTTTCAGCATGCTAGCTCAGATGAGAGCTAGCATGAGTACAGTATGTCTGCACAAGTTGGGAAATATACCCCTAGCTTGTAGAGTAGACATAACTTTTGAGTGCTTGCCCATATGTATACTCCATTGTTGGTAACTCCCAAGCAATGATTTACTTGCAGGGAGTGGGTACTAGTAGTGTACCTGAATAATGACTGTAGGTCAGCTATGCCTAAGTTTACGACTGATCTGGATGACTCTACAGTAGGATAGTGCTAGGTGCGCGTGTACTGAAGACCATGCAGCTGCCCTACAAGTATCTATGATTGGTACATTTCTCAGAGAAGCAACAGAGGTTACTTGCGCTCTAGTGGAGTGAGTTGTGACCTTTTATGGTGGGATTATATTAGCCAACTTGAAGCAATATTTAATATTGGCCAACATCCAGTTAGAGAGTCTCTGTTTTGTCCCGGCCTGTCTCCATTGGCTATGAATAGTCTGGAGAATGCTCTGAATTCTGTATAGTTTTCTATATACATCTTTGTTCAAATGTGCTTTTGGAAAGAATATTGAAAGGTAAATAATCTGATTTAAATGGATATCACAGACTATCTTCCATTGACTTTTTGGGTGGTGTCTCAATGGACACTCTGTCCTTATGAAAAATTGTATACCAGGGACCTACAATCAAAGCTTTTAACTCCCCCAAACTTCTGGCTCACAGTATTGCTACCAAGAAGGCTATTTTAATGGAAAGGTGAAACTGGGAGCATGTGACCAAAGATTCATATAGTGGTCCTATCATCCCTGCTCAAACAATATTTAGATCAGAGGGATGAATAGGGTTTGTAACTGAAGGGTAAACCCTCAAAATTCCTCTAATAATCTAGCCACTGTGGGGTGAGAGCATGTTGAATATCTGTGAACTGGAGAATGAACCACCAACATAGCTTCTAGATGAACTCTCAGTTCACTGATGGTCCACAGTTCTTTTGTTTCAGAGGATAATCTAAAATGTCTGGAATCTGTGTTTGAGAAGGTGAAAATTGGCACTGTTGAGCCCAGACTGTTCTTCCACTTAGCAGAATAAGTGTGTACGGTTAAGTCTTTCCTATTATAGAAAGGGATGTTTTGAACCTCTGACAAACATGTTATCTCTGAGTAGGCCCGCCAACTAACATCCACACCATGAGATGAAGGACTTGGCCACAATTCTGAGATGTCAGGTCTGGTCACAGATGTAAGTGTAACAGAGACTGGATAGAGAGATTTTTGGGTTCTGGGCACCAAAGTTGCCTCACCCAGGCTAGGGCTACCATGATTGCCTTGGTAGAATCCTGCTTGAGATTCCTAAGAATTCTGAGCAGTAATGGAATCAGACGGTATGTATGGAGAAGGCCAGAGAACCATGGAATCAGGACTGAATACAGAATGGATCCTGAGCCTTTTTGGAACAAAAATGATGACACTTCCTCCCATAAACCTTTTTGCCAATAAAGAAAACAGGAAGACCTCACTTGAAAAATATCATTTGATTCACATCTTTTCATTGATGGACTACATGGGGTCATCTACAAATTGCCTGCTGAGGCAATCCACCAACATGTACTATATTCCTAGCAGCTGAACTGCCCTCAGCATGATTTTGTGACAAATGCAGAAGTTCCAAAGACCTTTTTACATAACCAAGTTAGTTGTGCGTCTCCTTGTTTATTCATATAAAACATAGCTATAGTGTTGTCCACCATGACTAGTATTGTTAAGCCTTTGAGGACAAGAAGGAAAACTATGCACCATCACCAAATAGATCTTAGTAAGAGGACATTTTTATGCCTCTTGAGGAGTTCAGGGCTCCTCATCTTAACATGAAGGTATTTGTCACCAGAGTCTTTGATGGAAATGGAGGGGAGAATGGAACCCCCTAGCAGATTTTCATTAGGTCATCCACTGCTTTAATGATGACAGGACCTATGGTAGAATGTATACTAGCATGTCCAGATGATGTTTGCTTGGCTGATACACAGACTTTAACCACCTTTGCTTGCAACACAGGTGAAGTCTGGGACATGAGACACATAGGTTGCTGGAAGCCACGTGGGCTGGCAGCTTCAGACAAGTTCTTACTAATTATCCTGGGGTGATCAATCCATTGATGACCAAAAGAAAACTTCTGGCGCATTGCACCTGGCTTCCTTTTTCAGCTCTTTACATCCACTCCTAGCATGTGTGAAAAATGTCATTGTCCAGCCACAGGCAAATTAACAGCCCTGAATATTTTAAAGCAGAGTATACACAACTAGTAGAAATAGCTACATGCAAGAGTATGCATATTTCTGCCAGGCACTTTCCACTATTTACATTTCTCCTACAGTAAGTATGTATGCGAGAAATATAACTGTTCTATTTATCCTTATGGCTTATGGAAGATTTTGCCCATATGATCACTTATTTCCTCTTCCCAAATTGTACTTTTACAAATAACTTTTCATATTTCTAATAAGCAGCAAAGATGCTGCTATCACTGTATTTAGTCTCCACAAAACGTTATCAAGAGACTTCAACCTGGATTTAAAGTTTTGATCAAATGTAAGGCAGCTATTTTTTCAGTCTGATCTTTGGGTGCCCATTTTTCTTCCATCATCTTCTACCTACTGCTGAGTCACAGCCAAATTCAGACCATAACTAACACCTTTTGCATCAATGTCAATTACTTTTACCTCAAATGTTTATAGCTACTGGATTTATTTGTGTTTTGACCATCCACTGAGATTATGAAAAGTTAAAATAGCTAATAACAGTAAAATATACAGCATAAAATATTACATAATTTTGATGTATGCTACATGCTAATATTTTAAAAACAATAATAATGATAAATTCTAAAAAAATAAGGCCAGAACAATAGACTTTTATAGAGCACTTGAGTTGCTCAAGTGGCTACATAACAACAAAATGAAAATATAAATCAAAACTTTATCTGATGACCAATCTTTCCTGTTTACAAATTGTTATGTCCATATTAAATGGCAATAAAACCAGTTCTTTTTAAGAAAGATGTTAACACAAGTTATATAAATTAGGGGCCCAACTGTCAATTCTACAAGATGTGGTGCTTACTACAATGAGCTTCTAATCACAGTACTACACACTACACCTGGAATAAACATTTGCAGGATCAGGCATTAAGGTTGCTCTGAATGCTCTGTAGTCCCCCTCTGGTCTATCTTCTGTTCTCGTCAAGCTGCTGCATTTTCCTGACACTTTTCCCCCGCTGCATTTTCCTGACACTTTCCCCCCTCCATCTCCATTTTACAGCAATCAAGCTTTTCCATCATAGCTCACAATCTCTCACCATTCTTGATTTTACTCCTCTATACCTAGAAGGACAAATAAGGGGCTTTTAATTTTCTATAACAGATTGTAAGCCCTCCTGCTACATGTAGTAGAGGCAGAAAAAGTGAATCACAGTTCTCATACAAAGTGGGGCAGCCAACCATTTTCTCTTTCAGGATTAATAAAGCGATCTTGTGAGCTGCTTGAGCACTTCTAAGAACCACTCACCTCCAGTGCATGTTACTCTGTTCCACTCAAAAAACTCATGATAGAACTTTCTAATCCCAGAAAGAAGAATTTGGGGAAATTCTTTATGCTTTCACAGAAAATGTCTTTTTTCATGAATGAGTCATTCACCTGAAATTCTCTTATTTTGCTAAGTACAATTTTGTGCTAACCTTTGAGAATTAGGGAGACCTGATAACTAAGGAGGTTAGTTTTCCTGATGGCTGAATAGTTCCACTATATGTTTTCCCTACAAAACCATATAAAAGCACAGTAGGTAAAATGAGGGCAGGTTAATAATAGATAGGGTAAATGCAGTGAAGATATAGCTTAAATACATTAAGTAGATAGTTAAATGATTTGTAATACCTTACTATATAATTCAGAGATTAGATATATTTCATGGATCAAGACATCATCTTATCTATACTAGAAACAGCAGAACTATTCAGAATTATGTCACAGATATAATGTCAATGCATCGTACCCACTACTCCCAAGTTGATACTCATACCAAAGACATACTCCTGATACTGTAGTATGTATTAAACTAATTAACCATCCCCCTCCCCCAAAAAGTTATGCACGCTGCAAGTAAGAAAGGAAATTGTAGCGAGTTCCCTAAATTTCTCTGCCAAAGTTTCAACATTTCTCTGAATATAGCCTTGGGACTATTCTGAGCCGAAACTGCTAATTACATCCATGCAAGACCAAAGACACTTGAAACAGTTTCATAATGTGGACTAGGAAACGAACCTATAAAACTAGCAGTGTTTTTTACCAAGTGAAGGAACTGAAATCTGGAAAAAGAAAATACCTAACAGCTAACAAATGAATGTAACATACAGTCAGAGCTAAAAGGTTTCAAGTAAGAACTGTTCAAAGACTTCTTGGGCAAGAATTCAATTTCAGGTTCATCTTCTACATCTTCTTTGAGCTCAATCCACTGAAATTAGTGGAAAGACTCCCGATAAGGCACTTAACATTTTTAGACTATTCTGAAACAGCAGAAACTGTTCTCCGAAACATTATCTCGGCTGCTTCTGGGCTTTTAAAGGATCTGCCACTTTTACACAGGTATAATGCCGATGATTTCATTAGAGTAAAACTCCTGATCTAAAGGGTGTAGATCAGATCCAAATTATGCCCAATGAGCATATTCTATTAAAAACAACCACCACCATAAATGGAGAGAAAGAGAACATCCATGAGTAAACTCAGACAGCAATGTATCTTGCACCAATATTTGCAAAAATGAACAATGTTTTATACCGTATTTAAATATTTTTGAATGTTTTCTACATTTTCAAATACATTGATTTCAATTACAACACAGAATACAAACTATACAATGCTCACTATATTTTTTATTACAAATATTTGCACTGTAAAAGAACAAATAGCATTTTTCAATTCACCTAATACAAGTACTGTAGTGCAACCTCTTTATCATGAAAGTTGAATTTACAAATGTAGAATTATATACAAAAAAACCTGCATTCACAAATAAAACAATGTAGAACTTTAGAGCCTACAAGTCCAAGCAGTCCTACTTCTTGTTCAGCCAATTGCTCAGACAAACAAGTTTGTTTACGTTTGCAGAAGATAATGCTGCCTGCTTCTTGTTTATAATATCACCTGAAAGTGAGAAGAAGAGTTTTCATGGCACTGTTGTAGTGGGTGTCGCAAGATATTTACATGCCAGATGCGCTAAAGATTCATATGTCCCTTGTTCATTTTCACTATCTGAGTTAGATGCCACCAGCAGAAGGTCGATTTTCTTTTTTGGTGGTTTGGGTTCTGTAGTTCCCGCATCAGAGGCTATGTCTACACTAACACGGTAAGTCAACCTATGCTACGCGAATAACGTAGCTGGAGTCGACGGACCTTAGGTCAAGTAACAGCAGGGTCTACACCACAGGGGGGTTGACAGGATAAACTCTCCCATCGACTTACCTCACTCTTCTCATCGGAGATAAAGTACAGGGATTGACTAGAGAGTGATCTGCTGTCAATTTGGCGGGTCTTCACTAGACCCACTAAATCAACAGCCGGTAGATCGATCTGAGAGCCTTGATCCCGGCTGTAGGGTAGATGTAGTCAGAGTGTTGCCCTTTTAAGACTTCTGAAAGCATGCTCCACACCTCATCCCTCTCAGATTTTAGAAGGCACTTCAGATTTTTAAATCTTGGGTCAAGTGCTATAGCTATCTTTAGAAATTTCACATTGGTATCTTCTTTGCATTTTGTCAAATTTGCAGTGAATGTTCTTAAAACAAACAATATGTGCTGGGTCATCATCCAGGACTTCTATAATATGAAATGTATGGCAGAATACAGGTAAAACAGAGCAGGAGACAGACTATGCTCCCCCAAGGAGTTCAGTCACAAATTTAATTAACGCATTGATTTTTTTAACAAGTGTCATCAGCATGGAAACATGTCCTCTGGAAAGATGGCCGAAGCATGAAGAAGCATATGAATCTTTAGCACATCTGGCATGTAAATATCTTGTGATGCCAGCTACAACAGTGCCATGCGAACCCCTGTTCTCACTTTCAGGTGACACTGTAATTAAGAAGTGGGCAGCATTATCTCCTGTAAATGTAAACAAACTTGTTTCTCTTAGTGATTGGCTGAACAAGAAGTAGGACTGAGTGGACTTGTAGACTCTATAGTTGTACATTGTTTTGTTTTTTAGTGCAGTTATGTAACAAAAAAACTACATTTGTAAGTTGCACTTTCAGGATAAAGAGATTGCACTACAGTACTTGTATGAGGTGAATAGAAAAATACTTTTGTTTGCCATTTTTATAGTGCAAATATTTGTAATAAAAAATAATATTAAGTGAGCACTGTACATTTTGTAGTCTGTGTTGTAACTGAAATTGATACATTTCAAAATGTAGAAAAACATTAAAAATATTTAATAAATTTCAATTGGTATTCTATTGTTTAACAGTGCAATTAATTGTGATTAATTTTTAATCACGATTCATTTTTTTTAGTTAATCGCATGAGTTAACTGCAATTAATGGACAGCCCTAATTGCAATAGAATAATATAGGAAAATAATAAGTATAAAAATACAGCAAAATCACACTAAAGTAGAAGAATTCAAACACAATGGGAGTTCAGGTGAAGGAGGGTTCTTTTTAGAGGGTAACTGAGGTATTTTTAATTTTATTGGAAGTTAAGACATCATGAAGGGTGTTTTACAAATGTGCAATATATCCGCTCTTCTAAATAAATGTTACCGTACTATGAATATACATGAAGAAAGTTATAAATAACTGTTTATTTCTTTCAGACATTAAAAAACTTTCTTTGCTAAACAAACAAACAAAAACCAAAAAACAATCATTATTGCAAATAGCCCCTTTTATCTCCAAATTGCTCTACAAATATGAATTAATCTGGTTTGGGAGGGAAGTATTACCACCTTTATTTTAAGGTTAAGTGATCTCTCTAAAGCCACAGGATTCAGTATTTAATTATTTCCCTCCACCATCCCCATCCCTGATGAATAGACATAAAAGGATAGAAGATGATCTGGAAGTACCTGGTTCACCAGAGGATCGTACTCTGTAGAATAAAAACCTCAACAAAAATTAGCAGTGGAAAAGAAAATAGCCACATGCTATTTTTTTTTTTAAATAGGAAAGAAGTTTCTCTAAGGCCTGGTAAAAACCTATGAATCCCTCCCATTTTATCCGCTTTATTACTGCCTCTACAGCAAAAGTGAGTCCAAACGAGGGAATCAAACCAAAAGCTTCACCATGACAGTAGTGTAGCTACTAGCCAACAAAGCTTACCCTTGAACCTTTTAAAGTTTTTTTTTCCCTCTCTAACACATTCTTTAGTCAAATGTATAATGAATATTCTTCATGTATGCTAACAAGCAGCTAAATGTTGGTCACATCACGGACATGTTAGTGCATTGCAAGTCAGTCAACTCCAAATAGTCTTCTCTCTTTATACTTATTCATCAAAGGGAAAAATAATGAAAATCTGAATAGTTTTCAGTGTAACATGGAAGAGAGATGATCTATTGCCAAGGAGGCCAAAAACTGGTTAAAGCCTGAATAAGCAGACTATGAAGATTAGCTGAAAGGGAATGGCAAAGTTTATCAGAATTCTGGCTTGACATTTGAGCATTAGTGATAACAAAAGACACCAGCTCTACATTCTTAAATCAAGCAATCTCTGCAATGAATAAGAAGGGATCAAAATATCAAGAAGTGGATGTCACTGCCTGAGGTATGTGTCAGATTTATTGTCACTGTGAAGATTAAAATCCCTCACCACTAAGAACTATGTGTATGCATCACATTCAGATATCAAGAATCTTGATATAAATCCATAGTACACCCACATCTTGAATAGTGCATGCAGATGTGGTCGGCCCATCTCAAAAAAGATATATTGGAATTTGAAAAGGTTCAGAAAAGGGCAACAAAAATGATTAGGGATATGGAACGGCTGCCATATGAGGAGAGATTAATAAGACTGGGACTTTTCAGCTTAGAAAAGAGACAACTAAGGAGGGATATGATAGAGGTCTATAAAATCATGACTGCTGTGGAGAAAGTAAATAAGGAAGTGTTATTTACTTCTTCTCATAACACAAGAACTAGGGGTCACCAAATGAAATTAATAGGCAGCAGGTTTAAAACAAAGGAAGTATTTTTTCCACACAATGCAGTCAACCTGTGGAACTCCTTGCCAGAGGATGTTATAAAGGCCAAAACTAAAACAGGGTTCAAAAAAGAACTAGATAAGTTAATGGAGGATACCCAATGGCTGTTAGCCAGGATGGGCAGGGATGGTGTCCCTAGCCTCTGTTTGCCAGAAGCTGGAAATGAGCGACAGGGGATAGATCACTTGGTGATTACCTGTTCTGTTCATTCCCTCTGGGGCACCTGGCCATTGGTCACTGTCAAAAGACAGGATGCTGGGCTAGATGGACCTTTCATCTGAACCAGTATGGCCATTCTTATGTTTCTTATGTTAAGAAGTTTGAAAATTATGTTATCAAGAAAAAATGGTTTCTAGGTGGATGATAAATAAAAGGACAGGTTTAAAACAAAGACTGAAAAACGTCAAAAGAATTACATATTAAGAAACTGATTCTGCTCTCATTGAAGTCAATGCCATCATCCCTATTGAGTTCAATGGGAGTAGGATCAGGCTCAAATTTATTACAATAGCAGTATGACATCTTTGCCCACAGCTTAAGATAGCAAAGCTAAAGATAGCAAGATGAACCAAGGTCGTATGAAACTACCATATTAGCAGAAGTGAGCCAGCTCACTGACATATAGCTAGAATTATGGTGTCAGCACAGGTGTCTTTATGTTCTCAAAGTGCTTTCAAGTTTAATGGGTAAATACGGAGCACAGTCATTTATTTCCCTGAGTAGGGTGGCGAGGTAGAGAAGGAACTCTTTTTTACAGTGAGATTTTCAGGATGTTATCAACATATTCCTGTGCAGCAGGAATAATACTGCATTATTTTAAAGCAACGATAACTACTGCAAGTAAAAGAAAAATCAAATCTGCCAGTTCCTAACAGTTACCACAAAGTGCTGTCAAAGAGGCCTAGCACAGGATTTTGATACCAAACAATGTTTCAGGGTTAGAACCTCAACCCAGAGTTGTTGAACAGCTTCAAATTAGACAGCAGAGTAAGTACACTTGATGCCAAGTGGGAGAAACATGTAAGATCTGACACTGAACAATAGTTAATATTTCAGTGGACTGTTGCCCAGTCCCCTGCCTAAGAGCACCCAGATTTGGAAAAGACTTTGGGCTTGTCTACAATGCCCTGCAATTCAGGCTATGGGAGTGAATAGCAGTACGTACCAAAGCGCTCTGCTATAACTCCACTGTGTGAGTGCTTCAGGAGTGAACTAAAAGCTTCCCAGTTCACGTCAATGTAATCCTCTTCAAACAGGATAATTTTAATACAAACCAGGAACCTTTTTGTTCACGCTCATGTCTACACAAGGGAGTTACAGTGCAGCATTTTGGTGTGCACTGCTATTCACACTCCCATAGTTCAAACTGCAGGGTAGCACAGACATAGCCTTACTGACCTTCAGTTCTGTGCTTCTTCCATCTTTCACTTATCTTAGCGCTAAATGGGAGCCAATGCAAAAACAGCAGTTACACAAAGGAACTGGCTCTTCATCTGCAACATGATTCTGAACTACCAATTGCCTCCTTCAACTCTCTTCTTTTGTACAGCTTGATCCTGTATCTAAGAACAGGTGCTAGTTGGCTGTATATGAGCAGAGTGCAATACGAGTTTCTGTGTTTGCATTTATTACTATTTTCATACATTTGTTATGTTAAAGGTCAAGATCTGAGAATTGCCTTGGGACTTCCAGTGCACACGCTGGTGTAGATCGGGTCACCAGTGTGATGCTCCTATAATCAAGCCATAAAAAAAGATGTTAACAGTTTCCTTTTTCATGTAGTTCTGATACTCACAAGGAAGATTATCAAGCAAAACACTCTGGGAAATGTCAGGTGCTAATCTACTGTAAAACAAAACAAACTATATACAGCACCATGTTTAAGTATAGATGCACAGGGACGCACACAAAGAGTGAGGTCAAGAACTATCAATATTAAACTTTACTAAGGCCTGGTCTACACTAGGACTTTAAATCGAATTTAGCAGCGTTAATTCGAATTAACCGCTCAACCGTCCACACCAGGAAGCCGTTTAATTCGACCTAGAGGGCTCTTTAGTTCGAATTCGGTACTCCACCCCGACGAGGGGATTAGCGCTAAATTCGACATGGCTATCTCGAATTAGGCTAGGTGTGGATGCAAATCGAACTTAGTAGCTCTGGGAGCTATCCCACAGTGCACCACTCTGTTGACGCTCTGGACAGCAGTCCAAGCTTGGATTCTCTGACCAGCCACACAGGAAACGACCCGGGAAAATTTGAATTCCTTTTCCTGTCTGGGCACTTTGAATCTGATGTCCTGGTTGGACATCGGGGCGAGCTCAGCAGCACCTGCAACGATGCAGAGCTCTCCAGCAGAGGAGTCCATGCAATCCCAGAATAGAAAGAGGTCCCCAGCATGGACAGACCGTGAAGTCCTGGATCTGATCGCTGTGTGGGGCGATGAGTCTGTGCTTTCGGAGCTGCGCTCCAACAAACGGAATGCAAAGACCTACGAGAAGGTCTCCAAAGCCATGGCACTCAGAGGATACAGCCGGGATACAACGCAGTGCCGCGTGAAAATCAAGGACCTGAGACAAGGCTACCAAAAAGTCAGAGCGGCAAACGGACGCTCCGGAGCCCAGCCCCAGACATGCCGCTTCTACGAGGCACTGCATGCCATTCTAGGTGGGTCTGCCACCACTGCCCCACCAGTGACCGTGGACTCTGAGGATGGGATAGTGTCGAGGGGCAGTTCCTCGGCGATGTTCGCCGATGGGGAAGATGAGGAAGGGTTTGTGGAGGACGACGCAGGCGACAGCGCTTACAATACCGCTTTCCCCGACAGCCAGGATCTCTTCATCACCCTCACAGAGATCCCCTACCAACCCTCCCCGGCCGTTAACACGGACTCAGAATCAGGGGAAGGATCAGTCGGTAAGTGTTATAAACATGGAAACATTTATTTCTTAAAAAACAGGAATATATACTATATAAAAACTAGCTAAAAAGTTGTCCATATAAAACTATATAAAAAGAAGGTCCACACATATAGGGATGGAAGAGAAATCCTCTTGGGACACTTCCACGAAGCTCTCGTAGAGGTACTCGAAAAGCCTCCGCAGGAGGTTCCTGGGGAGAGGTGCCTTATTTGGTGCTCCATGGAAGCACACTCTTCCGCGCCAGGCCATCCTCACGTAAAGCGGAATCATTGCCTCCACCAGCATGGCTGCATACGGTCCTGGTCTGTGCAGGGATTCCTGCAGCATCCTCTCTCTCTCTCTCCGAGTGACCCGCCTCAGGGTAATGTCGTTCGGCGACTGCTGCATCTAAGTAGGGCAATTAGTGTACTGTTACTATTGTGAATGCTTGACTTTTACTTTGCATAGCAAAGACCTTCGTTCAACAGGCACGTGTTGGAGGCTGCAGAGGAAAAGCATACAGTGATCTTTCCCAGGCACAGCCGCGAGGGGCTGGAACAGGGTCAGACTTTATGCTTTCCAGATTGCCTTCTGCGGGAGGGCACAGCTACCCATTAACTGTTAAGCAGCCTATAGTGTAGGGCTTACCAGGCCTGGCTGATAAACGGATTCAGCTGTACCGCCCCGCTTGTCCGATCTCCGGTGCAAGACCGCAGCCACTGAAAGCGTATTCCGAAATCTCGAACTTGTCCTGAGAGCTCGTGAGACTAGGTTCCCTGTATGGTCTTGTTCACAGAAACTGAGTAGACTGTGTTCAGTGTTCGCAAACATGTAGCTTTTCAAGGAAATCACTTCCTTTTTCCCATCACACAGCTGCGGCTCTTTCACGAACTGCCCCGCCATCCCCCTCACAGAGGCTGGCGCAGATTAGGTGGCGAAAGAAAAAGACTAGGGACGACATGTTCTCGGAACTGATGGCCTGCTCCAGAGCCGAGGCGGCCGAGCAGAGACAGTGGAGGGAGACCCTATGTCAGCACCAGCGCTCACACATCGAACGGGAGGACAGGTGGCGGCAGGAAGACCAGCAGGCGACTCAAACGCTGCTTGGGCTAATGAGGGAGCAAACGGACACGCTCCGGCGCCTTGTAGATGTTCTGCAGGACCGCAGGCAGGAGGAGAGAGCCCCCCTGCACTGTATCTGCAACCGCAATCCCCCGCCACAAAGTCCTGTCCCCCCCTCACCCAAAATAACAAGAAGGAGGGGCGCTAGGGGCCGTGAAAACTGTCACTGCACCCCAGCAGAGCGCTCATGTACCACACAGCTCTGATGCCATAAATTTTGAGAAGTGCTTCCCTTCCTGGATCACCCAGTCCCAAATCCAAGTTTCATCCCCCCACTGTGTAGTTGAGTATTAAAAGTAGTTTGTTGTTATTCACTGTTTCCGTCCCGTTTTTCTTCTCAGAAGACTTTGTGTGAAGGGGGGGAGGGGTTTTTTAATTGCATAGGACAGCCTCCATTACCAGGGTACAGACTTGGGGGCAGGATCAACAGCAGGACACACACAGACTGCAGTCACTAGGCACCAGGGTCAGTCTGTGAGGTGTATGCTGCCCCGGGTCAGTCTGTGAGGTGTATGCTGCCCCAGGGTCCTAGCGCCTGCCATCCACAAATGGCAAGGCAGGCTGCCCTTACCATGCCCTTCCACCCTAGCCACGAGCCTCTCCGATGCCCTGAGCCCCAGCAAGAGCCCTCATCCACGGACACATACTCACCCTTCCCACACACCCCTCACCCCTTCCTATGCCCCAACCCCCAGCCCAGAGCCTGCATCCAAACTCCGTCCCAAAGACGGCACCCCTCACCCCTTCCTGCAAACCCACCCCTTCCTGCACACCCACCCGCAACCGTCCTCCCCCCAGAGACCGCTGTAGGAGCAGGAGCCTGTCATTCCTCTAGTGTAGAAGCGGTCTGTACATCAGTGCACACCGTACCCACCACAGTCTGCGTCCATGTTTCAACCCTAGAACAGGAATTCATAATTAAAGAAAACTTTGTTAATAATCAGTGTTCCATTAACTTTATTTTAAAACGTGTGTTGGAAGGGGGGAAACCTGGAGAACGGGGTATGTAACCGCAGATCGAAGTCAACAGTCACTGAAACAGGCTCAGGTTCAGCTTCTCTGTAAAGAGACTGGACAGTCATAGGTTACCCTGCTCTCTGAGGAACCTAGCTTTCAAAGCCTCCCGGATGCACAGCGCTTCCCGCTGGGATCTTCTATCGGCACGGCTGTCTGGCTGAGCGTAATCAGCAGCCAGGAGATTTGCCTCAACCTCCCATCCCGCCATAAAGGTCTCCCCCTTGCTCTCACAGAGATTGTGGAGCACACAGCAAGCTGCAATAACAACGGGGATATTTTTTTCGCTGAGGTCCGAGCGAGTGAGTAAACTCCGCCATCTCCCCTTGAGACGTCCGAAAGCACACTCCACCACCATTCTGCACTTGCTCAGCCGGTAGTTGAAGAGTTCCTTCTCACTGTCCAAGGCGCCTGTATAGGGCTTCATGAGCCAGGGCATTAGCGGGTAGGCTGGGTCCCCGAGGATCACTGTAGGCATCTGCACATCCCCAACCGTTATTTTGTGGTCCGGGAAGAAACTACCTGCCTGGAGGCGTCTAAACAGACCAGAGTTCCTGAACACACGCGCGTCATGAACCTTGCCCGGCCACCCGACATAGATGTTGGTAAAACGTCCCCTATGGTCCACCAGTGCTTGCAGCACCATAGAAAAGTAGCCCTTTCGATTAATGTACTGGCTGGCCTGGTGGGCTGGTCCCAGGATAGGGATGTGAGTCCCATCTATAGCCCCACCGCAGTTTGGGAATCCCATCGCGGCGAAGCCATCTCTGACGACCTCGACGTTTCCTAGAGTCACTACCTTTGAGAGCAGTTGCTCAACGATTGCGTGGGCTACTTGAATCACAGCAAGCCCTATGGTAGATTTGCCCACGCCAAAGTGGTTCGCTACTGACCGGTAGCTGTCTGGAGTTGCAAGTTTCCAGAGGGCTATGGCCACTCGCTTCTGCACAGTCAGGGCTGCTCGCATCCGGGTGTCCTGGTGCTTCAGGGCAGGGGCCAGCAAGTCACAGAGTTCAAGGAAAGTGCCCTTACGCATCCTGAAGTTTCGCAGCCACTGTGATTCATCCCAGACCTGCAGCACTATGCGGTCCCACCAGTCCGTGCTTGTTTCCCGGGCCCAGAATCGCCGTTCCACACCATGAACTTGACCCATTGCCACCATGATCTCCACTGCGCGGCGTACCCTGCTTTGTGAGAGGTCTGCGCCACTCTCCTCACCGCGCTGACGGAGCCTCCTCGCCCGATTTCTCAGCAGCTGACTGTGGAAGAGGTGGACGATAAGGTGCGAGGAGTTGACAACGGCCATAAGTGCAGCGATGATCGCAGCGGGCTCCATGCTCGCAGTGCTGTGGCGTCCGCACTGTAACCGACCAGAGAAGGGCGCGAACAGATTTCCCGCCGGCGCTTTCAGGGAGGGAGGATGTGATTGACGGTTCAATGATGACAGTTACCCAAAACCACCCTCGACACATTTTTTTCCCCAGCAGGCATTGGGGGCTCTACCCAGCATTCCAATGGGCAGCGGGGACTGCGGGAACTGTGGGATAGCTTCCCACAGTGCAATGCTTCCAAAGTCGATGCTGGCCCCGTTAGTGTGGACTCACAAAGTCGAATTAGTGTCCTTAGTGTGGATACACAAATTCGACTTCATAAGGTCGATTCCACAAATTCGAGTTAAGTAGATTCGAAATAGTCTTGTAGTGTAGACGTACCCCACGGGTCATAATCTTCTCTCAGATACATCTCCTACTGAAATCAATGAAAGCCATGTGTGCATTTGAAGACAGGATTTGGGCTTAAGATGTCAATAAAAAGGTGAAGTCCTAATCAATTCTGCAAAACTATTTATTCAGAATGTCATGCAGCATTGCTTTTTCCAGTGGAGGTGATTATTTTTATTAATTTGCTGATCCATGAAGTAGTATTTTTTTAATCTGAGGATTGCCAAGCACATGCAAACACACATATCCTCTATCCAATCTACAGCTGAGTAAACTGATGTGAAAAGAGGTTAAATGAAGCTGCTGTTCAAGGACAAACACCAAATCAGCAGCAAAGCCAGAACTTGAACTCTCCACCATCTGTCCCCCAAAACTGACGAGACTTGTTTATTTGTTTAGCTGGCTTTTCCCTAACAAACACCAAATAAAAAAAATAATCCTTTGGTTGGTGCGCACATCAGCAGCATACCTTGAACGCATTCATTTGACTGGCAAAATGAAAATATGCCAGCAGCTCTAAGACTGAAAAACAGGAAGGGTTTAAATTATAAACATGTTACTGTCCAACTTCTCTTACTTTAAATGTGATGCTGTAGTGGTATTCAGTAATTTGACATAGTTAGAATGAATTTCAAGCTGGCTCTGTTAGCAAAGCAGCAAAAAGGCAAACGTGCGGTTATGCAGGAGACATAGGTTAAGATGCCAATTGATTCCTGCTCATTAGAGCTATGGAGACTAGATGTATCACAGGTGTGATGATTTTGTTTGTAAGCCATAAGGTGTTGATCATACCACTATGCTTGATTAACTATCGTCTCATGACAGTGATGCATTTTGCTGGTTTGGCTGCAAAGGTGGAACGTGAATAAGGAGGAGGAAAGAGAGCTGGAAAACTTACTGGGAAACATCTATATTCCCAGAATACAAGGTGTAGTTTGTCAAAACCCGTGCTGGAAAACAATAGAAAATTAAATTCATACAGTATATTAGCTTGAAAAATTGCTTAGAGGCAAATTCTGCCCTCAGATGCATGCATGTGGCTCTTCTTGTTTCAATGGGACATGTGCATGCATAAGAGACCAGAATTTTTTTTATTATAATATATGCATGCATAAAACAATTATCACATAAACTTCTGGGCAAATTTACAATTAAAAAAAGATTCTAGAGTAACTGACAGGTAATGACAGGTTTCAGAGTAGCAGCCGTGTTAGTCTGTATCCGCAAAAAGAACAGGAGTACTTGTGGCACCTTAGAGACTAACAAATTTATTTGAGCATAAGCTTTCGTGGGTTACAGCCCACTTCATTGGATGCATAGACTGGAACATACAGCAAGAAAATATTTATACATACAGAGAATATGAAAAGGTGGAAGTAAGAGGCCAATCAATTGAGATGAGCTATCATCATCAAGAGAAAAAAAAACTTTTGAAGTGATAATCGAGATGACCCATAGAAGGTGTGAGGATACTTAACATGGGGAAATAGATTCAATTAGTGTAATGGCCCAACCATTCCCAGTCTCTGTTCAAACCTAAGTTAATTGTATCTAATTTGCATATTAATTCAAGTTCAGCAGTCTCTCTCTTTGGAGTCTGTTTTAGGAAGTTTTTTTGTTGTAAAATTGCCACCTTCAAGTCTGTCACTGAGTCGTCAGAGAGGCTGAAGTGTTCTCCCACTGGTTTTTGAATGTTATGATTCCTGATGTCAGATTTGTGTCCATTTATTCTTTTGCATAGAGACTGTCCGGTTTGGCCAATGTGTATGGCAGAGGGGCACTGACAGGTAATGAACGGCACTTCGCATATAATCCCCTGAATAAGGGTTTATCTAACTCCAACTGACATGAATGGGAATCTTTCCATTGACTTAGACTTAAAGAGAGCTAGATCAGGTCTTAGACCATGAATTACCACCATCCCCAACTAGCTATTTAGACACAAGTTAAAAATGGTTACTTGCCTTTCTGTAGCTGTTGTTCTTTCAGATATGTTGCATATGTCCATATACCATATGTGTGTGGATACCTTGTGTATTGGTGCCAGAGAGATTTCCCAGCAGAATCCATGAGGCAGCCCCACCCATCCCGGAACTGCTCATGCTGCGAAGAAAGGATATAAAGGGCAGAGTTGCCACACCCCTCCTTCAGTTTCTTCACATCAGAATCCAATGGTAGAGTCTAATGCATCGGGCAAGGAAGCTGGGTTGTATAATAGACATATGCAACACATCTTGAGGAACAACAGTTATAGAAAAGGTAAGTAACTGTTTTTAATTCTTTGAGAGCTTGCATACGTTCATTACACAGTAAGTGACTCCCAAGCTGTTACCCCAGGCAGTGGGGCTCAGAGTCGTACCGGAAGAGGGACTGCAAGACTACCATGTCTACATTTCGATCCTCTCTTGATTGTGCAAAGAGTGTGTAATGTCAGGTGAAAGTGGATCAAGGACCACATTGCTGATCTGCAGATGTCCATAATTGGGACATGAATGCTGCTGAGGTCAACTGAGCTCTGGTCAAGTGCAATGTGAGTCTGTCAAGAGGTATTATCCCTTTGGCAGAGTAACACATTGTAATGCAACTCATGATCCATTTTGAGAATCTTAGTGATGTGACTCCTCACACATTCTGCATATGAGACAGAGAGCTGGGATGAAACTCAAAAGGGCTTAGTCCTATCTAGGTAAAATGCTAATGCTCGATGAATGTCTAGGGTGTGGAGCCTTCACTCATCCCTGTGCAAATGAGGTTTCAGGAAGAATGCTGACAGGTAGATAAAGAGAGTCAGGAGGAAGTCAGAAACCACTTTCAAGAGGCACTTGGGGTGTAGTCTCAGCTGCCTGGTGTCCTTGTAGAAAACCATATCCAATGAATCAGTGACCAGTGCATTCAGTTCACCTGGTAGAGGCGATGACCACCAAAAAGGCTATCTTCATTGACTGGCGTAAAAACAAGCTTGATGCCAACAGCTCACAGGGAGGGTCCATAAAGGCAGACAACACCAAGTTTACAGCCCCAGAAGTTTTGTGTCTCTGGAATCTGGTCATGATGGGGTAAGCAAAAATCATGCTGAGATGGCCACTAGATGCATCCTAATGGAGCTAACAGCGAAACCTAACTCCTTGAGTTTCAGAAGACAGTCCAGAGTCATTTGAATTTTTGTCCAAGTCAGACACACATCATGGGAGGCTGACCAGGGGGAAAAATGTTTCCACTTACTCAGGTAAATAGCTCTCATGGAAGGTTTCCTGATATTAAGGAGCACATTCTGGATTGCAGCTGAGCAGTGTGTGTCCTCTGCATTCAGCTATGGATGAACCATGCTGTGAGGTGCAGCTCTTGTGGGTTTGGGTGCAGCACACAGCCATGGTTCTGTGACATTAGGTCTCTGGTTACTGGTAACAACAGTAGGTCTCGAGTGCACAGTTTATGGAGATACGAATACCAACCTGTCTTGGCCAGGCTGGAGCTATAAGGATGATCCTGCCATAATCTTGCTTGAGCTTGAGGATGACCCCGGGAATCAGGGCTACTGCCAGGTATGCATACAGGAGCTCTTTGTTCCATGAAAACAGGAAAGCATCTGATACTGATCCCGGGCTGTGACCAGTCCTGGAGCAAAAATAGGAACACTCGCTGTTCTGATGAGTCACAAACAGGTCTGGACATAAACCCAAGGTCAACTGCTCTGTTGCAGCCGACACCAGTCTCAGTGGTTCCTGTGAGGGCACCAGAGTTGACGAGTTGGGCCTGTCTGTATAAACCAGTATCAGGAAGCAGTGATCTGAAGGACACACTCTACCATCAGTACCAGACTTACCTTTTGTGGAGGAGTCCCAAACTCTGGACTTCAAGGAATCGGGTACCAATTTTTTCTTATGTTTCTGAGGCTGGGACTGTTTCGAAGGCCTACACTTCAAAGATGACAGACCCAGTGATGGGGAACTCCTCTAGCTCGGCTTTGCTGATAAGGCTGGGGGAGCACTTTGAGAAGGCATCTCTGAGGAACTTCCCTTCAATGATCAAGGTGGTTCCGATGCCAGTCTCATGGCAGCCCACATGAGGATGTAACAGAGGTGCTCCTTCCTTAGTTTCTTTGTCCTGGTCTTGAAACCACAATGAATGGAGTATCTATCCCTAACTTGACCCTCACCCAAGCACCTGAGATATCACAAACGAGGGTCACTAATGGGCACAGGCCTTCTGCAGCCCATGCATGGCTTCAGTCTTGGTCTAGGCCCTCCTGGTAATAGGGGTGGGGGGCCTGGATGCCAGGCTAAGCAAAACTCAAAGCAGAACTAAAATAAAATAAGAGACAATTAAACACAATGAAAATAATAAAACGAGAAAACAAAAATACGTTTTTGATGTCCATGGATGAAAGAGTACCACTAGGTAAATAGTTCACAAGGAATACTAATGCTCTGATCCTGGGTGGTGAGAAGAAATGGAGGGAGGGTTGGGGCAATTCCGCCCTTTACACTCTGCTTTCCAGCAAGAGGAGATGAGGGATGTGCGGGGCTGCCCCTATGGCTATCATTAAGGAAAACTGGTATCTCAGCCATTGGTACACAAGGCACGCACCCACCTACAACGTAATGGATGCATGAAGCACTCAAAGAAGAAACTCTTGTCCAAAAACTCTCTTGGGCAAAGGCCTGGGCAAACAAATGGACTTTGCACTGTGCTCTGTGCATTTGGACTCTGGCAGACAACCAATGGAGAGAGTTCCAGAGACAAGGCCACTAGGCTAGTAGATGTAATATAAGGATTGTTAATCTGAGTGTTTCTGAAGTGTTGTAAATGGGTACACAGAGGGAGAAGCGGTCTGTAAAATAATCTATAAAGCCCTACACAGTCTAGGACCTGGTTAACACTAACAATGTGAATTACTATGATAATCTTGTCAGTACTGGGTCCAGCACCATTTGCATTGGCTTTCACAGGACATGGGTCCATCTCACAGTTTGTAGGTGGCTGCTCTTCAAGGACTTCCAGAATCCCAATAGGCAAGACTTTACAAATTCATCCAGAGAGTTTCTGTCCCTTCTTGGCATGACCCCGATAGCATAGAGGCATTTAAATACCTAGGCTGATGCTTAGAATTTTTCTACAATGCCTATCACAACATGGATAGAAAGGCCCAAGTCCCCAAAGTCTATCCCCCTGCAAATCACTAGCCACTGGCAAAACTGCTCTACGCTCTCAGACAATTGACAAAGTGGTCAACTTAGTCATTACATATTATTTGTAGCTTTTATTGTACATGCAACATACACTATATACAGTTTGGCAGATATAACACTGATGTTCCCTTCCAAAAAAACCCCAAACACACACCAGTTATGTAGCCCGAAATTTAAGCTCATTCCAGACCAAGCATAAAACTGCATAAAGTTGACTGTTCTAAATTACAAGGCACTGTACTGCAAATATGTGAAAAAAACAAGAGACAAATAAAAGGTTAATATGGATTGAGAATATTCTTGAATACAATTTTTAAAACATCTGACATTTTTAACCAATTCAAATATATAGCTAGGAAAAAAATCTGTATGGCAAGACTTTAAAAACAGGAAGGACTTATTCTTTTATCAACTTTGAATGGTAGAAGCAAAATCTAATCAGAATGAAAAGAAACCAACCAGCAGACTGAAAAAACCCTAATGTAATACAGCCATTTTTCTAATGCGATATTATGTCATTACCTTCACAACAAGATTATAGCACAACAGTATTACATTCAGATCTGGATAATTTGTGCTTGATTATGTCTGGGTATGCAAAAGGTATAGAGCACAAGGCAAGCTTTCTAGCACAGTCATCCATCTGTTGAGACTTTTAAATTTAAAGTTTTTGGTTTTTTTAATCCAAATAAAACTGAATTTACAAACTTAATCAGCAACTAACTACGTCTGTCACCTTATTAAGAAACAAAATCAGCATCCTCAAAATTCCTTGCAATTTGAGTCACATGGTGGTAAAAATTACTGTTACATAAAGCCCCTTATATTTTTAGGAAATTCATCTGTCTCTTTTTTAAGTATTTTTGTGGCTCCTATAACCTTGGTAATCTAAGCATTATTCCATATGTAATATAGGTAAAAACGAAGGTCTGTGGTTTTACAGGAATGAAAGTGTACCTCTCACTGATGTCAATGGGAACCTCTGAAGAAAATCTGAAGCCAGAATACAACCCTAAAGGTTTTAAAAATAATATCACTGGGCTTGTCTAAATTAATGGCTCTCAACCTTTCCACACTACTGGACCCCTTTCAAGAGTTCACCTCACTTAAAAACATACAAAATCAGACATAAAAATACAAAAGTGTCACAGCACATTATTATTGAAAAATTGCTTACTTTCTCATTTTGCCATATAATTATAAAATAAATCAACTGGAATATAAATATTATACTTACATTTCAGTGTATAGTATACAGAGCAGTATAAACAAATCATTGTCTATGAAATTTTAGTTTGTACTGACTTTGCTAGTGCTTTTTATGCGCCTGTTTTTTATATAGGCAAATATCTAGATGAGATGATGTACCCCCAGAAGATCTCTGCGTACCCCCAGGAGTACTCCTGATTGAGAACCACTGGTCTAAATCACGGACAACTGAATACTTTTTCTTCTCTGTGAATATGTGATGCCGATTAATGTCAATAGAGTGCAAGAGAGCAGAACAGGCACCTCAATAATCAAAGCTTCCCAAGCTGGTCATGGTTCATCAAATTTCCTAGTTTGCCACAAACTCAAGATAGGTATTTGAGGAGTGCTGAGCACCTCCTGCAAAATTCTGAGCACATTTGACTCCTGCTAAAGCTAATGGAAGCTTAGACTATTAAGCAAAACAATAAGATCAAGCCTTGGCAGAAACAATTAGGTAACAATATTTTTAAAAACTGATTTCTAAATCCTGCTTTCAGACACATCAACTTCCATGGAATTTATCAACAACAATAATCAAATATCAATCATGTTACATCAAGAATAAAAACTTTTTGTCCTTTATGAGACAGATATATTATTATCCATAACTCTGCATGTGGATTAGAAAAGCAGAGAGGAAAAGAGAGTACGCAATATCAATACACTGAGCTAAAAGGATACCAGTAGTTTTCATCATTAACAAAGTTTTTTTTCCCCCCAGGTTTTCATGCCATCTGTATTTTAAGTAATCTCTGCTTCACTCACAAGAAAACTATGCTCGAATTCACAAGAAATAAAAAATCAGAGAATATTAAATATATATTTTCATGGTTTGCATAGTTTTTAATGCATAAATGTCATGATAATTTGATTCATACAATAACTTAATTTCAAGTACAGGAAACCTGAAATAAAAATGCCAAAAACTTGATAACTTTTTCTGGATCATCTCATAGTACTGGGAGGCCTGTTTCTTCCCCTGCTTTCAAGGTGGTTATTGTTGAGAAAAAATTGCGCTTTGACATGTTTGGCATTCCTGTCTGGCAGTAGGCTAGACTGTTTGGAATGAGTTTTTATATAGGAGTTACCACATCTGTCCATTTTAGGTCAAATTACTGCAAAAGCCTACAAATAGGAGCCTATAAACAAATGCAGCTGCCACAAATTAAAAGAGAACAAACCCTTCCATCACTCTGATAAGAGGAGATCAGTCCTATATTTTGTGTCTTAAATATGAAGAGAAGAAATGGCAATAAAATGCAGCTCTTATCTTTAAAATGCAGAAAAATAATTAAGTTTTTGCTTTGAAACTGTTTAAGCACCATATTCATTAGCAATTTATAATACAAAAAGAAGAGATTAAATACAATGTTTCAGTTCAGTTACACAGAGTACCTTAATTAAAAAGTTCCTCTGTTATGAGATGCCAGATCTTTAGAAGTCTAAAGTACTTAGCTGAATGCTGCATAAAAATTACAACCCACCCTTAACGTCAAACATATGGAAAGGATTAAAAAAAATCAGTCTAGGTTTGTTTAACAAGAAGTTACACTGTAGACACTGAAAAATTGTTTGGTACATTTATTAACCCACATTCTTTGAAATGTTGCCACTTAGCTTCCCCCATTTCAGTTACGTTCAACAAATATTTTTAAAACAAAATCATTTTAAGGTGCACAGAAAGATAACTATAATAGGTTGTGCTTTATTAATATTACTGCAAATGTTCATTTTTACCAGTTGCCAATTACTAATACAAATTTCCTGATACATAAATGCGTAACAAAAACCACAACCATTGCACCGATGCACTGCTTCTTGACTAACTTTTGCATTTTGAGTTTACATTATGCAATTAACTATGACAAAATAACAAGATTCTCCAAAAAAGTCCCTTTTTAAAATTTTCTATTTGGTTCTGTTACATTAATGGATTTTTTATAAAATGTGAAATCACTTGTGGTTATTTTATGCCCTGTTATACAAGAGATGATAAGCCCTGTATCGAACTGTCAGAACAGACACTGCAGCATTACTCAAATGAAGGTTAATGAAGCATTGAAAACATAACACTTTCAGCATAATAAGCATCAATTGATCATGAAAGAAAAGCTAATCAAACACACAATAACTGTAAAAAAACAGTTAGTAGAATAATGCAAATACCGTATTTTCCGGCATATAAGACGACTTTCTATACTAAAAAACAACCCCCAAAAATCAGGGGTCATCTTATACGCCGGGTATAAACAGCGGGCAGCCCAGAGCCCTCTGACTTCCCGCCGCGGCTGGGATTTAAAAGGCTCTGTGCTCCCCGCCGCAGCGGGCAGCCCAGAGCCCTCTGATTCCCCGCCGCGGCTGGGATTTAAAAGGCTCTGGGCTCCCCGCCGCAGCGGGCAGCCCAGAGCCCTCTGATTCCCGGCTGCGGCTGGGATTTAAAAGGCTCTGGGCTCCCCGCCACAGCGGGCAGCCCAGAGCCCTCTGACTCCCCGCCGCTGCTGGGATTTAAAAGGCTCTGGGCTCCCCCCCCTCGGAAGGGGGGGGTCATCTTATACGGCGAGTATAGGCCAAAACCTATGTTTTAACTATAAAATTAGGGGGTCGTCTTATACGCCCAGTCGCCTTATATGCCGGAAAATACGGTAGTTAGTAGAACAAAAATGTATTCACATAATTTGAACAGTAAGAATTAAAAACAGATTGGAGAAATAAAAATTCCTAGGTTAAAAAAAAAGTTATAAAACATTAACATTCTCTGTTTTATAAATTATGTTTCTTTAATGAAGACATACTGTTATACTCATCATCCCTGAAAACTTTCCCTTAATGGCCTTTACATGTTTAAATTAATTGCTTCTGATAATATACATTAACAATGTATAAACAAAAACCCATGATTGAAATCAGCTGCTTTAATTAATATAAATATATAAAAACAAAGCTTTTGGAAAGTAATCTTAAAACCTTCCAATCTAAATAAAACAGCTGTGTGAACAAGTCTGCAAAGTAATTTTATGGGACAAATTTTATTCTGTTATACCTGTATAAATCTGATTGAGTTAAGTAGAGTTAATATATATTTATACTACTGTAACTAGCAGTGGAATTTGACCCCAGTAATTTGAGTTCTTTAGCAGAGGAACAAAAATAAAACTAAACATACCCTTTTTTCAGATTAGGGTTTTGTCTATACATAGAAGGCTAAAATCTTCAACTCCGTAAATTGGTGGAGCTCCACTGATTTACATGAACAGTCAGACCTCAGATGAGCTGATTTCAAGGCAGAGGTTCTGTGAGTCTAACTCAGTATCTCTAGCTTTCTGGAGTGATATGAAAGCACAGGACTTGACATGGTATTGGCTCAGCACCTTTACCTTACTATGGAGGGCGCTGGTCATAACTCCATAGTTAAGGTTGAGTCCAAAGTTTTCAGTTTAACAGGACCTCTAAATCTTTTTTCTACAAATCTCATTCAAATGGCAAAAACTAAAGCACAAAATATAAACTTTGAGCACTGTTTGAATTTTTCATGGTGGTTTCATGAAAAATGAATTGATGCACAGAAAGTAATAAGAGTTCTTACAAGAGTTTGGGGCAAATTTTCACTGGATTGTCTCTCTTTTTCTCTGTATGCCTTTTGCAAGAAAACTAAGAACTATCTGTGAGCCCACCAGCCTTTGTGAAGTTACTGGCTCAGCAACTCTAGCATGCTGGTCTCAGATCAAGAGGCAAGTCTCTGGGACATCACTAGCTTGGCACGTCTTTATGAGTCCCTGGCTTAATACATTTAGTTTGCACATGCGATGTCAGTGTACAAGCCTCAGGGATGTAACTTGCTCAACACCTTTATCTAGCTTAGCTGGTGTCGGGGACAAATTCCTGTGAACTCACTAACACAGACATCCATGACATGACTTCTTCAACGCCTGTAACTTACTGGGCTGAAACCCAAACCACAACAGAAAATCTGTACCTATCCAACAACAGCAGCAAAGGAAGGGACCACGTCCTTACAGGCAAAGCAGAAGCCCAGTTTTTTTTTTAATTATACAATCTCTAAAGGATCAGAAGTTCTATATTCAAGGACACTGAATCAAGTAGCTTCCTATATTCTTTCCAAAATGTTTTTATTATACTGATGAGCCAGTGTGACCTGGCAGTTTTGTATCTATCAGAGCTTGTCAATAAGAGTGACAAGTGGATATCTACTAGATTTTCTCAGCTATGCCCTGGGAGATAAGAAAGATGATGTAATAATACATTAGGCCTTCTTGATGTCCAGACCAGAAACATGTATAAAAACACACATTTTTTTATGCTCATTTCACTAAGAAACTTGAAAAAAAATCCAGAGAATAACAGGGCAATATGATGAAGCAAATTTCAATGCAGTGAGACTCAATACAACTCAAAAAGAAACACACACAAAAAACCACTCCTGAGCAACTCTAACAGAAACCTCTGGGAACAACTAACAAAGAATGGAAAACTACCTGTGGAAGGTGCGAAGACACCTCAACACTCCTGCCCAACCCAAGAAGATGAAGGCTATATAACAGTAAAGAAAGGAACATTATATAGTATTATGTAGATTTTCAAAGTAGTTGGAAGTGGTAAATTGTGTAAAAGAATGGGAGGGGGGGAAATGACGTGCCTGGGCAAAATGGGTACAGAGCTGCCAATGTCCAATGACAGCAGTGCTGAGAAATGAATTCTGCATCCTCCGCTAATGAGCAGTGGCAGTTTACTGATGGTTACAGCTTACAGGCAAGCAGCCTGAAGCAATTATTCTGAAAGCCTCAAAGAGCAAAGAACTTGTGGCAAATGAAAGCAGTGTTAGCTCATTACCTTTGGACACAAATTGGAGTCTCCCAAAGATTTTAGTCCTAGTCTGAGTTCTAAAGAGGCCAGCTCTTTAGAGAGTTTACAAACCGTTGCTGCTGAGGTCAAGAGATTGAACTTTCTTTCCATAGAGCCAGTTCTCAACATGGCATGTCACCACAGCAGTAATGAGAGCTTCAGAGCTGCACTTGGAGAACTAATAATCAGGGCCGGCTCCAGACCCCAGCGCGCCAAGCGTGCGCTTGGGGCGGCATTTTGCCAGCAGGGCAGCAGCTGGCTCCGGCGGACCTTCCACAGTCATGCCTGCAGGAGGTCCACCGGAGCCGCGGGACCAGTGGACCTCCCAGGCATGACTGCGGAGGGTCCGCTGGTCCCGCGGCTCGGGTGGACCTCCCGCAGGCGTGCCAGCGGATGCTCCACCGGAGCCATGGGACCAGCGGAACCTCCGCAGGCATGTCTGCAAGAGGTCCCCCGGAGCTGCGGGACCGGCGACCGCCAGAGCGCGCCCCGCGGCACGCCACCCTGCTTGGGGCGGCGGGATTCCTAGAGCCACCCCTGCTAATAATGACACTGAAGAGATGGTTTGGCTGATCACTCTGATCAAGAAACTCTGAGCCAGCCCATCTGAGAAACTAGTGAATGTGGAAATCAAGGGGTGGGGAGGGGGAGTCAAACAAATAAAAGTCAAAGAGGAGAAAAATCCATAGTTCAAATCAAGGAGGGGGAAATTAATGTTAAGGAGAAGAAAAGTAAAGAAGAACATAAAGATGCAGAGAAGAAAGAAGCACAGTCTCATAGAGACCAGCTGATTATGAGGCAGAAGAAAGCTCAGATAGTTAGGTAATCTATCTTTTTGAGTTTTTTATGTTAATATACAGTAGAACCTCAAAGATATGAACACCAAAGTTACGGACTGACCAGTCAACCAGGTTGCCTCACATTATCTCTTTCATTCAGGCATTGGTAGTTGTGAGCTAACAGGAAGTTGAAAGGACAATGGATTCTCAGATATAACCTTCAAGTTTTACCCATACTTCAATGCAATCTCTCTAACAAATGAAGGGGTGGGTCAAGAAAAAAAACGGTTATCTACTTGTACTGTAACTGTTGTTATTCAAGATGTGGGTGCAACATGTATTCCGTTCAGGTATGCATGCGCCCAGTGCACAGAAGCGGGAAAAAACTTTGCTTAGCAGTACCCATCAAGGTACTAGAAGCCCTTCCCATGGCTGTTTAAGGGAAGCTCCAACCCAACCCCTCTCAGTTCCTTTGCATGCAATCTAAGACTATAGAGGGGATGGAGGGTGGGTCATGAATATACATCTTCCCCGGCAACATATGTGAAGAAGATGAAGAGGGAAACAGGGCCAAAGGGATCTGCTGAGACCCTACTTGCTCCTGCAAAAAAAAAAGGCTCAGACTGAACCAGCTCAGAAGGAACAACCTCAGTACACATCTCGAGCCTAGTTGGGTCAGGACTCGAGACAGCAGGAGAATTCATAGACCTTGCCCTGGAATGAGCTATGGAATGAAACCCCAAAGATCAAATGATGTCCCAATAGTTCCATGAATGCCACTGAGGAAAGGGACATGGCATTGTTGACCAGTAGGAATCAGACCAAGATCCCCTCTCTCTACTGCAAGAATGGTACCAATCCTGGAACTAATAGTGAGCCCTCAGAGGTCTCAAAGACTTTCAAGCTCGCTATCTGAATGAAAAAGGAGAAGCAGAAGATGACTCTGAACTTGAACATAAGGAACTGTCCAAACTGTTTGAAGGGAACAGAGGAACCACCTCTGGTGGAGCCACTCACCAGAAACTCAGTACGCAGCAGCGGTACCGAAGAAGGCAGAGCAGTCAGTGCCTTGAGTACTAGCAATATCATTGATGCAGCCCTTGCTACAGGAAAAGATATTGGTAGAGGCCAGTATACATCCATAGCTCCAGCCCATACCAGACCTGCAGAAGTTGATCTTGTCTCCGGGGACGAAGATGGAATTGGCACGGACAGCAGATCCCTTGGTGCTGATAGGGAGAGTGATCTTGTCTCTGCAGCCTGTTTTTTAAGCGGTGCTGGTGACAACTCCTGAAACACCTGTATTCTGAGGCAATCAACCCAGATTGTCCAGGGATTGCAGAAAACACCACCACAGGTGAGGACTCTAGTATCACAGGCAACTCTGACACAGAGAGGCACAATAAATCTGTGGCTGCTTAATAAGCTTGTCGGCAGGGGCGGCTCTAGGAATTTGGCCGCCCCAAGCACGGCGGCATGCCGCAGGGGGCGCGCTGCCGGTTGCTGGTCCCGCGGGACCTCTTGCAGACGTGCCTGCGGAGGGTGCGCTGGTCCCGCGGCTCTGGTGGAGCATCTGCTGGCATGCCTGCGGGAGGTCCACCCGAGCCGCGGGACCAGCGAACCCTCCGCAGTCATGCCTGCGGGAGGTCCCCTGGAGCCACGGGACCAGCGGACCCTCCGCAGTCATGCCTGTGGGAGATCCCCCGGAGCCGCCTGCCGCCCTGCCGGCAAAATGCCGCCCCAAGCGCGCGCTTGGCACGCTGGGGTCTGGAGCCGGCCCTGCTTGTCAGATCGATATGATTGGTGCCTAGACCAGTGTTGTCAGTACCGAACTCAACAGCCGCCCCACTGACAGAATTGGAGTTGACAGTTCACTGCCGGAACTATGTGCCTTGGTACCGAAGAGCAGGTAGACAGCCCTGCTCTATCCTGAGGAACCCCAGTGCTGACTCGTACTCCTCTTCTAAGAAGATAAAGAATCTCCCCTAGCCTTAGCATGACTACAGTCAGCTTTATGAATCTTCTTTATTGGGGGAGGAGAGAAAAAGGACATCTCTTCGGATAACAGTCAGAATCTTGCAGCTGCACCAAAGCCCTCTGAGGGGCTGGACGATATAACCCTAGCACCAAAGCAGGGTCCATGGCTTGCTTCATAAGGTACTGCTTCAAGGTAAGTCCCTAACCACCTGTGTCTTCTTTTTGAAGGACTTCTGCATGGAGCACTTCTTCTTAATATGCTCCTCTCCCAGGCACAATAAGCACTGAGTATGTGGATCTCTATTGTGAAGGGCTACCCCGCACAAGAGTGTTCTTCAATCCAGTAAAGACGTTGCACCAGAAAAAAACAAACTATTAAACTACTAACCAATCTAATATTAAGGATACTAACTATAACTAACTATAAACAAATAAAATAGAAAACTATCTGAGATAACAAAAGCATTCTGCAAATACCACGCAAATGCTCTGACTCAAGCCGTAGGTGTTGAGAAGGAACTGAGGGGAGTCAAGGTGGCGCCACCCTTAATAGCAACAGGAAGGGCTATGGGAGACAGAGTGCACTAGCACTGCCCTCATGGGTATTGCTAAGCAAAGTTTTCCAGCTTCAGAGTGCGGGGCGCACACACATCTGAGTGGAGTATACCTCTGTAACCACTCAAAGAAGTTTTCTTTTCCTCATAACCATAACCCACTTATATACAGACCAATTTTAGAAGTAATTAGAGCAGCATTTATTTTTACTTCAATTATTCCTAGTGTGTTTATATTTTAAATCTCCTGCACAGAGAAACTCAGCCAGATTAATCCCTAGTATAACTTCATGACTGGAGTGGAGAAAGTAAATAAGGAAGTGTTATCTACTCCTTCTCATAACACAAGAACCAGGGGTCATCAAATTAAATTAATAGGCAGCAGGTTCAAAGCAAACAAAAGAAAGTATTTTTTCCACACAACGCACAGTCAACCTGTGGAACTCCTTGCCAGAGAATGTTGTGAAAGCCAAGATAATAACAGGGTTCAAAAAACAACTAGGCAAATTCATGGAGGAAAGATCCATCAATGGCTATTAGCCAGGATGGGCAGGGATGATGTCCCTAGCAGCTGTTTGCCAGAAGCTGGGAATGGGCGACAGGGGATGGATCACTTGATAATTACCTGTTCTGTTCATTCCTTCTGAAGCACTTGGCATTGGCCACTGTTGGAAGACAGGATACTGGGCTAGAGAGACCTTTGGTTTGACCCCATATGGCCGTTCTTATGTTCTTATGAGCCAATGGAGTTTAGTAGGCACTGAACTGGCCCAATGGAGGTAGCATGATTAGTCATTGTGTGTTGATCAAATTCAGTGAGTACTTGCATGCAGCAACCATGTTCAGGAATGCTAATCCCTCTGTTGCTTCCCTTTACCCCCTGGTGAATGTTGTAATGCTTCCAGTTGCAGTAGCACAGGACACATTTTGCTCCATGTATAAGGTTATTAGGCAGTGTTCAAATTATTACATTTTGTGATATGTGAAATCAGTTTGGAAAAAAAAATAAGAACTAGTACAAAGTTTATGGTCAGTGGGAAGAAGAGGACTGGATGACTCATGGGAGTGGTAGTAGGATGCTGAGAATAATTTTATTTCTAGGTCTCTGCTTTAAATCCAGCCTAGGTCAATAGTTACCATCTGACAACTATTTAGTGACTTTTGTGAAATAAGTTTGGTGGTCTCCGTGAAGTTTCCAAATGATAAAAGTTATCACAACTGACCGTAATTAATACCTTCTTTACCCTCAGAGTAGATCCTCCAGGTCACAGTTTGAGGCATACTGGCAAGACAATGTATGAAAGCTTGCACTCTCCATATCCTAACACTTCTATAAAAATGAGACTTCGTTCTCCAAAGCTCTCAATACAACACCTATCAAAGAAAAATTAAAACTAAACTAAAAATACAAATCCCCTCCTATGCCCAAAGTTCTATCCATCCCCAAACGCTTTTCTCAGGATTGTTCACGTCTCCACCACTGACTCCCAACACAGCCAATGCTCTCACCTCTCCCACAAACTTTCCAACAACTCCCATTTCCTCTATCTTGGAGGCCTCCTATTATGGGGTCCTTCAACTGTGGAGAGCCCCAGCACTATTGTGTTAAAATCCTGCAGGAATTTCTGAACTCTGTGAAATATCTGTCATTAGGACTTCAAGAAATCAAATCACCAGTGCCTAGCAGAAAGTTATGATACCAAAAAAAATGACAAAGTCAAGAGTGGAAAATAGATAGAAAACAGAGGGACTGTGTGCTGAGAGAAAAACTGATTCTCAGAGATCAAACCCAACAATGGATTATAGAGTATGTGGAGAAGAGAGACCACAGTCAAGGGATAAGAGGAAAGGGATGATGTAAAAAATTAAGCAGAGGCAGAATTTGAAAGGGGACAGAAAAGTGCTAGAAATACAGGCCTCTTGCTAAAGGTTTTCAAAGAGGATACAGTGATCAACAAGATCAAAAGCTACACTAAGGTCAAGCAGGATGAAGGATCCATGATCAGAGGCAATGAGCAAATCATTAAGCACCTAAGGAAAGTCAGTCTAAACGTTCCAAAAGGGTGAAATTCTATGACTAGAGGTCCTTATACCTACTGAGTTGTGAAAAGCCAAGGCCCTAACAGCAGATTTTGTTTGCATCAAACAAACACTTCTTCAGCAGAACTGACTAAGAATTTGCTGCAGGATTTTCATATTCTTTGAAATATAAGCTGGTTCTAAAGTGTAAAATTCTATGAGATCCAAATTATCATTGCATGGGAGTTTAATGAGGAAAGTACCAAATAACATATGCCGAACTACTAACCACTCTATATAAAAATGTTATCAAGACATGATGGTGGCATAGGAAGTTGTGGTGGTGGTAGTAATGGTGATGGGGGAGGGGTTATTCTAATGACCAACAGAAAAATGGTTCCGTTGTACATGGAAGATGGCTGTGATACCATGGTCTTTCTTCTGCCAAAGAATGTGTCAGTATGAATGCTGTTATTATAAACTGGCCTATAGATATATATATAGCAAAAATGGATAGCTATAACAAAAACAATTCATTGCAGTGAATGAACTATTGTTCATCACTTCTCAGTCTGTGTTCTAAATGCTCTACTTGCATAATAGCCAGCCTACATTAATTTCCATTTTCTTTCCTTTTCTATTTGGCTCTGTTCATGTACTTTTGGGCGGGGGCAAGTGTTTCAAATCCTTGCGCCGTGGTCAATGATTCATCTCTATATTTTGCTAGATGTAAAGGCCATGTCTGTTATACACTTAAGTTACCCCTGGCAACTGCACTTAATTGGGGTGGGGGGTCAGGGGGTGGGAGGAGAAGGAACACAATCAGCCGAAAGAGCTCAACCAAATCCAGACAGGAGAGGTATAAACCTTATCTGAGCTCTTTCTTTTGCTTGTAAACATTTCACGCTCCTTGCATCCACTTGACAATCTTCTGCATCATAGACCTGAATTTGCTCACATCAGTTTTTTGTTTTGAATGTTACTTTGTTACAAGGGAGTGAAAGGATGGGGTTGGAAAGGGACCAATATTAGAAATATACAGGTGCTTTTGAAACCAAGCAATAGTCCTATGAATCCATTCAAACAAGCCAGATGCAAGGAAAAATGAAAAGAACTACAAATGAAGTGATGGCATGATGCGTATTCTCATGAGGATTTCAAGTTTACCTCACAGGTTGAAGTAAAATGTTTATGGTATTAGGGTTTGTTTTTTAAGTTGAAAGACATTTCAGTATTTTCATGCAGACTTCTTTTAAAGATCCACAGGCCTTCTGTACGCTATTCAAATAATCTTAAAGTATAAAGAAACAGCAGGAAATTGGCTGCAATCAACATTTTGCCCTCAACGCAGCATCAGGATTATGACAATAGGCTTGCAAGGTGCTAAGCTTCCTCACATCCCGTTCACTTCAGTGGGAAGCTCTCAAAACCACCCAAGACTGCAATGTGCAAACAGTTACTAGTAAAGTCCAAGAAATGCTTTTGATCTACGTGTAGCCAGTTCACCTGCAAGTCAACAGAAACTGCACGCATATCCCATGACAGAATGTAATCCTAAAATTTATAAATGTTAGAAATACAGTAGTTCAGCTGCCTTCATCTTGCAAGTCCAGACTCCAAAATACTGCAATATGATAATCTGTAGGGAAAGGCCACATATTCCTATGGAGTTCTGTAGCATCTCCCACAATGGGGTTCTGATTAGGGCTGCCGATTAATTGCAGTTAACTCACACAATTAACTTAAAAACTTTTATCACGGTTAAAAAAATTAATTGTGATTAATCACAGTTTTAATTGCAATGTTAAAGAATAGCATACCAATTAAAATGTATTAAATATTTTGGATTTTTTATACATTTTCAAATATATTGATTTCAGTTACTAAACACAGAATACAAAGTGTACAGTGCTCACTTCATATTATTTTTATTACAAATATTTGCACTCTAAAAATGATAAAAGAAATTGTATTTTTCAATTCACCTTATACAAGAACTGTAGTGTGATCTCTTCATCGTAAAAGTGCAACTTAAAAATGTAGATTTTTTTTTGTTACATAACTGCACTCAAAAACAAAACAATGTAAAACTTTAGAACCTACAAGTCCACTGAGTCCTACTTCTTGTTAAGCCAATCGTTAAGACAAACAAGTTTGTTTACATTTACAAGAGATAATGCTGCCCTCTTCTTATTTACAATGTCACCAGAAAGTGAGAACAGCGAGTGATGGGGGGCGGTTCCCCCCTCCCCCCAAGCCTGGGAACCAGGGGAGCAGAGCAGGCTGGGGCTGAGTCACACCACTTCCCACAGAAAGTGGCAAGCCCCCCTCCTCCCCATCCTCCACAGAGGCCTGGGGCCAGCCCTCCCCTCCCATGGAAGCCTGGGGCGAGCCCCACACAGCCCCACTGCGGAGGCTTGGGGATAGCCCCCCCCCACGGAGGCCTGGGGCCTCACACAGACCCCCCCGGGGGGGGCTGCGTAGGGCACAAAAATAGCTAGAGACGGCCCTGGTTGCGATGCCAGCTACAACAGTGCCATGAGAATGCCTGTTCTCACTTTCAGGTGACATTGTAAACAAAAAGGGGGCAGAATGATCTCCTGCAAATGTAAACAAACTTGTTTGAGCGATTGGCTGAACAAGCAGTAGGACTGAGTGGACTTGCAGGCTCTAAAGCTTTACATTGTTTTATTTTTGAATGCAGGTTTTTTTTCCCACAGAATTCTACATTTGTAAGTTCAACTTTCATGATAAAAAGATTGCACTACAGTACTTGCATTAGGTGAATTGAAAAATACTATTTCTTTTGTTTTTTTACCGTGCAAATATTTGTCATAAAAAGTAAATATAAAATGAGCACTGTACACTTTGTATTCTGTGTTGTAATTGAAATCAATATATTTTAAAATGTAGAAAACATCCAAAAATATTTGAATAAATGGTATTCTATTAACACTGCAATTAATTTTTTTAAATCACACAATTAATCACGATTAATTTTTTTTATTGCTTGACAGCCCTACTTAGAAGTACAGCACATGTGTTTCTTTTTATAAAGAGTCTGATGTAAAGCTACAAATGCAAAGAAATTCAGAGAAAGGCAAATGTTCTACCTCAGCTTTAATTTGAATGCTTGAAAAACAAGTTTCAGAGTAGCAGCCGTGTTAATCTGTATCCACAAAAAGAACAGGAGTACTTGTGGCACCTTAGAGACTAACAAATTTATTTCAGCATAAGCTTTCATGGGCTACAGCTCACTTCTTCGGATGCATAGACTGGAACACACAGACAGAAGATATTTATACATACAGAGAACATGAAAAGGTGGAAGTAGCCCTAGCAACTGTAAGAGGCCAATCAGCAGGAGAAAAAAAACTTTTGAAGTGATAATCGAGATGACCCATAGAAGGTGTGAGGATACTTAACATGGGGAAATAGAGTCAATTAGTATAACCATTCCCAGTCTCTGTTCAAACCTAAGTTAATTGTATCTAATTTGCATATTAATTCAAGTTCTGCAGTCTCTCTTTGGATTCTGTTTGACTTGCAGGCTCTAAAGCTTTACATTGTTTTATTTTTGAATGCAGGTTTTTTTTCCCACAGAATTCTACATTTGTAAGTTCAACTTTCATGATAAAAAGATTGCACTACAGTACTTGCATTAGGTGAATTGAAAAATACTATTTCTTTTGTTTTTTTACCGTGCAAATATTTGTCATAAAAAGTAAATATAAAATGAGCATTGTACACTTTGTATTCTGTGTTGTAATTGAAATCAATATATTTTAAAATGTAGAAAACATCCAAAAATATTTGAATAAATGGTATTCTATTAACACTGCAATTAATTTTTTTAAATCACACGATTAATCACGATTAATTTTTTTTATTGCTTGACAGCCCTACTTAGAAGTGCAGCACATGTGTTTCTTTTTATAAAGAGTCTGATGTAAAGCTAAGCAAAGCAAAGAAAAGAAATTCAGAGAAAGGCAAATGTTCTACCTCAGCTTTAATTTGAATGCTTGAAAAACAAGTTTCAGAGTAGCAGCCGTGTTAATCTGTATCCACAAAAAGAACAGGAGTACTTGTGGCACCTTAGAGACTAACAAATTTATTTCAGCATAAGCTTTCATGGGCTACAGCTCACTTCTTCGGATGCATAGACTGGAACACACAGACAGAAGATATTTATACATACAGAGAACATGAAAAGGTGGAAGTAGCCCTAGCAACTGTAAGAGGCCAATCAGCAGGAGAAAAAAAACTTTTGAAGTGATAATCGAGATGACCCATAGAAGGTGTGAGGATACTTAACATGGGGAAATAGAGTCAATTAGTATAACCATTCCCAGTCTCTGTTCAAACCTAAGTTAATTGTATCTAATTTGCATATTAATTCAAGTTCTGCAGTCTCTCTTTGGAGTCTGTTTTTGAAGTTTTTTTGTTGTAAAATTGCCACCTTCAAGTCTGTCACTGAGTGGTTAGAGAGCTTGCCTCTTAGAGTTGGTATGGGTACTTCCACCTTTTCATGTTCTCTGTATGTATAAATATCTTCTGTCTGTGTGTTCCAGTCTATGCATCCGAAGAAGTGAGCTGTAGCCCACGAAAGCTTATGCTGAAATAAATTTGTTAGTCTCTAAGGTGCCACAAGTACTCCTGTTCTTTTTGTGAAAAACAAGTCTAATCCCACAGATTGCAGGGGAGAGAGAAATATATATATATGTCCACTTCATTTGGGGGAAGCATTTATGTACCTTAGTGATGGGCACCGTTCTGAACCTACATAAACCACTAGAGCTACTCTTGTGAACTGAAAATCAGATGCTTGTAGAACAGCCTGCAATAGCTAAACACAATAGGATGCAGAGCTGGCCATGAACCAAGGTGGTCAAAACCCAAGAGCTCTACAAGAGCTGTAGATTAATATTTATCTCCAAGCAATTATTTTTTGGAGCGTGTCAAATTCTTTCTTGCCAAATGCTAGCACTGCTGCTGTCAGTATGATCTCAGTTTATATTCCAACCTTAACTTTAAAAACAAATACTTAGAAAAGTGGTCATGACAGATACAGTTACAAGCACACAATACTAAAGTGTCCGTCACTTTAATCTCAGTGGACTAAATGAGTTCCTAGCTGAGCGGGGAAGTGAAAAACAAACTAAGGAACCCACCTCAGCTGCTTTCATTGAACCAAACCAGACAGCCAGATACATGACTTAACACTGCTAAATAAGAAAGTGCTTCTGGCACCATTGGCTCCAGCCAGAAAAAATATTCTATTGAAGTTGGGTGGTAATTAACAATGTCTTCTTGGACTGAACTAAAACTATTTATGTTACAATACGGGCTGAATGGGATAAAATCAGACATTTTTCCATAAACCTAACCACATTTTTAAACAAGTTCCCAAAAAGAGGCAGAAGAATTTCTTACTGCAGAAAATGCCACAGAAATGTGATAACACGGGCAATTACATGCATTTTCCGGGTATACCTGTTATGCCCTCTATAGACTAAGGTTGCCCAAGCATTTTCATTCTGAAAACATTTTTCTGTTGTTTATAATTTCCCCAAACTTCCAGCTGTGGGAAAGAAATCTTCCAAGACTAGAGGTGATTTTTTAAAAAACTTGAGTGAAAACAGTTCTGATGTTTTTGAGAATAAGGAGAGTAAAAAATATGTATTTTTGAGAGAGAGAACACACTAGTAGCAGGCCAGAAATTGTGAGTACAAATTCAAAGCTTGGCAGGGCAATAGCCCCTTAGATCAAAGATAAGGAGAGAGCAGAAATGTCTGTCCAATAGATAAGGCACTGAAGACCTGCATTCAATTCCTGGCTCAGCCACAGACTGTGTGTGTGACCTTGGACAAGTAACTTGGGAGAGTTAGTATCTCTCCTTTGTGTCTTTGAATATACTGATCTTAATCCATCCTGACCCCCACTTTCGCATCTGTAAAATAGTAATAACATAGAGCCCTACTTAACAAGAGTGTTGTGAGAATAAAATCTATTAATGATTGTAAGGTGCACAGGTGCCATGGTGATGAGGCTTGTAGGTACTGGGAAATTCTGTATTAGATCTCAGCTTGACAGATAATGAGGAATTGATCACAGAACTAAAAGTTAGCATAGTTCAGGTACAAGTGATCGTGACTTGATAATGTTTGTTATGTGCAAACAGAATAAAGTCCAAATAGGTAATTTATACTTGGTGCTTTAAAAAGACCAGTTTCACAAAGCTTAAAACAATTATGGGAGAATGAATCTAAACAGAAAGATGTGAATAATTGGGAACTGTTTGTGAACTTTTTACTAGATATCAAAAAAGCCACAATCCCATAATCAAGGAAGAAGGCCACACTATTTTTAAAAAAAGGGGCTTAGAGGGGAAGTGAAAGCTGCTCTAAAAAATAAAAAAAAAGCATAAGAAAGAGGAAGTTGATAATAATGAATATAAATCAGAAGCTATGAATTATAGTCAATTGATAAAGGAAGCAAAAGGACACAAGGACAACTCTATGGCCAGCAGAATTAAGGACAATAAGAATGTTTTTTTAAGTATATTAGGAACAAAAGGAATCCTAACAATGGTACTGGTCCATTACTAGATGGAAATGATAGAACTGTCCATAATAAGTGCTTGGGAAAAAGCAAAAGAATGTGTTCATATCATAAGATTATGATGGAAATACCTTCCATTCTATTCCAACAGTAACTCAGAAAGACATTAAACAGTAGCTACTAAAGGTAGACATTTTTATATCAGGAGGTCCAGATAACAGACATCCAAGAGTTTTACAAGAGCTTGTTGGGGAGCTCTCTGGAACATTAATGTTGTTTTTTAAGAAGCTGTGGAATGCTGTGGAAGTTCCAGAGTACTGGAAGAAAGTAAACATTCTCACAATATTGGAAGAGAGTAAATGGGACAATCCAAGCAATTATAAGCCTGTCAACCTGACATCAATCTCAGGAAAAATAATGGAATGGCTGATATGGGACTCGATTAATAAAGAATTGAAGAAAAATAATATAATTAATGTCAATCAAAATGGATTTATAGATCTATGAAAAATAGATTTGATATTTTATTTTGATGAAATCGTAAGTTTGGCTGCTAAAGATAAAGTTTGCATATGACACAAAGACTGGGGAAATGGTAAATAATGAAGAGAAAAGGGCACTGGTACCAAGAGATCTGGATCACTTGATAGGTGGTGAGAAAACAAACAATATGCATTGTAATATGGCCAAATGTAAGGCCATACATCTAGGAACAAAGAATAAAGGCCATAAGCCCCCAGATGCAGAGTTTTATCCTGGGAAGCCAGGACTCTGAAAAAGACTTGGAAGTCATGATGGATAATCAGTTTAACAAATTCCCAGTCAGATACTAATGAGCTAATTCAATCCTTAAATGTATAAACAGTGGAACAGTGAGTAGGAAGGTTATATTACCGTTGTATTTGGCAGTAGTGTGACCACTATTAGAATAATGTGTCCAGTTCTGGTGTCCACAATTCAAGAAGGATGTTGATAAATTGAGAGCATTCAGAGAAGAGTTTCAAAAATGATTAAAGGATTGGATAACATACTGTATAGTGAAAGATTCAAGGAGCTCAATCTGTTTATCTTAACAAATAGAAGGATAAGGGTTGACTTGGTATAACAAGAACTAATGGCTGGAAGTTGAACCTGGACAAATTCAGGCTTGAAATAAGGTATAAATTTTTAAGGGTGAAGGTAATTAATCCTTGGAACAACTTACAAAGGGTTGTGGTATATCTCCATCACTGGATGTTTTTAAATCAAGATTGGATGTTTTTCAAAAAGATATGCTCTAGTTTAAACAGGAATTCATTCAAGCAAGTCCTATGGCAGGGGTAGTCAATGGGCAGACCATAGGCCAAATCCAGACCACCAGATGCTTTTGAATGTTCTGTGAAATCTTTTAATTTACTTATTATCATTATTGTTGTTATTTTTGAGTCTGGACCTTCACTATACCTTGACCAAGAAATAATTGATTGCCCCTGTTTTGTGGCCTGTGTCATACAAGAAGTCAGATTAGATGATCGTAATGGGTCCTTCTGGTTTTATAATCTATGAATCTGGTTTTATAATCTATGAATCTGTGAATTTGTGAGTACCTATACAAATAAGATGTCCTGGTGAAAATCAGTTTTAATTTGGGCAAGTCATCTGAGTTAAGAAATCATTTTATGAATGTTTTGGATCTTTTTAACAACAAGCTAATTTTAACATTCTAAAGCAAAAGGGAATATAGTGAGTATGCATGTATGTGCAATTTTATGTCCTGTTAAAATATTTGCTGAACCGTATGACAAACCATTTGATCGCATTTTGAAGGAAGCAGGATCCCTGTCTCATTCACAGGAAATCTGTAACACGTACAATTTGAGTCAGTCTGTTTGAGACATAGCCTCTTTAGGTAAATTGCACATGGAGTAAAAGGCACCCCTTACTGCATTATGCATTAAATACACAGAACAAGGGGAAACCAATTAAAGTATTTGAAACTTAAAACTTAGTAAAACTTCACTTTAATAATTGTCTTTATTCCATGCTCCTTTAGTCGTATGAAGTTTTATGGAGGGAAATCCTTAGGGCTTGTCTACATGGGGACACTCAGGAAAATTAATCTGAGTTAAGTAAAGATGTGAATTTAAAGCTGATTTGTTAAACTGAATTAAACATCTATGTGGAGACACTCATTCAAAATTAAAGTGGCCTTAATGTGAATTACTCTAAACTGAATTAAGGCCACTTTAATTCTGAATGAGAGTGTCCACACAAGAGTTTGATGCAGTTTAACTGATCCACTTTAAATTCACAATTTTTGTTAATTCAGATTAATTTTCCTGAGTGTCACCATGCAGGGAAACCCTTAGATAGTATTAAATATTCTTGTAGGAGAAAATAGAAGGTTAGGTAGATGGTCTTTAGCTATTAGTGGCTATTGAAATCAATCGTGTTTCTTTTTAAGACAAAACAAGACAGACAGACACAGAGAAGAGATGGAAAAAATAGAATCCGTCTGTGTCTTTTTCATTTGCAACCCAGCTTCTGGGGGGAAAAAAATCACAGGAACAGCACATGATTTTATCACCCTCTCCAAAACCTGGCAAACTATTACCAGTATGTTAAGACAATGTGTTTACCTTGCCTTTTTCATTAAAGCAGTTCTTCAAAAGTTAGATTTGCCTTGGCCCGCTAAACATGACTCTTATTAGACAGGAGACAAAACAAGGATGATATGAAAGAGAATAAATAAAGTGGGGAAGGAAAATGACACAATAGGGAGAGGACGTTAGCAGGATCTCTAGTTCACATCATAGGTGGTGTTCAGAATTCAGCCAAACCTTATGGAAGTGGTAATGTCATCTGTTCTCTGTCTCTGGCCTTGCCTGGTGAGGGCAACTTTCGGGATCAAGAAAAACGAATGCCCAATAGTCAGATAGTAGTTCCTGATTGTTATATCCTTGGGGGCAACAGTTTTAGGAAGAAATCACTAGAGACACAGAGAGTTGTAAACCTTGAAGCAGCCATTTATTGCCACACACAGAACTAACCAACAGCCAGCCAAAAATTGGCTGGGCTATCCCCTAATAATCTAACTCAGTTGCCATAGCAACACAAGATTCTATTATCACGACAACCAAATACACAACATATTCCTCCCCCCTTAATAAGAATGTTCCCTAAATAAAACGAACACTAAACTAGAGAAGGAGGGTAGACTGCCTCCATTCCCGGCTAAACCCCGGGGATTATTTTGCCCCGTAACCATGGGTTCGCCCTAGCTAAAGATCCAGCCGATAAGGAGGCTTTCTGTCTCTAGGTGGATTACGGCAGACTTCTGGTGTTGTTGCACCCGAAAGTCTCTTGGGCGCGGGCCTGACAATGGGCTCAGGGTTTATACGGCGAATGGGTGAGGATAAGGTATCAGCTCGTGCCGGGCAGAGAGGTATCTCTGCCGCTGGCAGTAATGGAGGGGAAAAGTCAGGAACAGGTGACTCTTGATTCGGTGTCTCACCGAAGGTGGTGAAGTCAGGCAACTCAACTGAAGATGTGTCCTGAGGACTGGTATGGCCTGGCAACAGCTGATCTACATGTCGCCGCCAGGTGAGATCCTCTGCAGTCCCGACTGTGTAGGAAACAGGTCTCTTTTGAGTGATGACAGTGGCAGGGACCCATTTAGCTCCAGAAGTATAATTCCGAGCCCGGCTGTCCCGGGCTAAAGGTTCGGTCTTTTGCTCTGGGTGCATGCCTGATGACTTGATCTTGCTGCTGACGTTGCACAATTTATCGGGGTTCAGAAGGTTTCAGCAGATCAAAGCAAGTGCGCAGCTGTCGTCCCATCACTAGAAAGGCCGGGGATGCCTTGGTCATAGCATGAGGTGTGTTTCTGTAGGATAGTAAGAAGGTGTCTGGACGCTTTTGAATGGATAATTGTCCCCTTGCTGATTTCAAAGCTTGTTTCATTGTCTGCACAAAACTTTCAGCTAATCCATTGGTGGATGGATGATATGGTGCTGAAGTGATGTGGTGTATCCCATTTGCCTTCATAAACTTTTGAAACTCCTGAGAGATGAACTGCGGTCCGTTGTCACTCACAAGTTGTTCTGGCAGACCGAAATGACTAAAGAGTCCTCATAGTTTTTGGATAGTACTCTCTGCAGTAGTGGACTGCATTATAGAGACTTCTGGCCATTTAGGCCATCTACCACCACCAAGAACATGCTTCCTTCAAGGGGGCCAGCAAAGTCAACGTGAATATGTTGCCACAGGTTTTCAGGACAGTCTCATGGATGTATGGGGTGCCCACTGAGGTGCATTCCTCACACCCTGACATGATATACAAGCTCTTGCCTTCTCTTCAATAGCACTGTCCAATCCAGGCCACCAAAAATAGCTTTGTGCAATTTCCTTCATGTGCACTATTCCACAGTGACCGGAATGGAGCTGTTCTAACATCTGTGATCTCAGTGGTGGGGGGGATGACACATCTCCCCCACAACAAACAACCAGATTGGATTGATAACTCCGTCCTCCTGGACATGTAGGTAACAAGGTCGGGTGAGACCAGAGAGGTTCGTCAAGATGTTCCATGCATCACCAGGTCCATAACTTGGGACAATACTGGGTCAACTTGAGTTGCCTTCTTTACCTGAGTAGTGGTGATGGGTGTATTCTCTACCTGTTCAAAGTAAAAGATTTCCTTCTGGGCAATATCTCAACAGTTGACTGGCAAAGGCAGCCTTGAGAGACCATCCGCATTGCCATGCAGAGTGGATTTCCAATATTTGATTTCATATGAGTGCGCGGAAAGCAACAATGCCCACCGTTACATATGACTAGCGGTTAACGGAGGAATGCCTGTGTGGATCCAAAAATTGAAGTCAGGAGCCGATGGTCTGTGAAAAGAGTAAACTTCCGTCCAAACAGGTACTGATGAAAACTTCTGAATTCTGAAAATGATTCCCAATGCCTCACGTTCAATTTGGGCATAGTTAGTTTCTGCTTTGCTTAGAGTGCGTGAAGTCAAAGCAATAGGTCTCTCTTCTCCCGAAGGCATAATGTGTGACACGACTGCTCCCACTCCATAAGGGGATGCATCACAGGCCAACTGTAGGGGGTAAGGATGGATCAAAGTGTGTCAGAACTTCAGAATTTAGCAATGCATCCTTAGCTTTGTTAAATGCAACATCACAGGCTTCAGTCCACTTCCAGGCCTTGTTCTGCCCAAGGAGATTGTGAAGTGGTTTTAGCAGTGTGGCTAACTGTGAGATGAACTTTCCATAATAGTTCGATAGTCCTAGAAATGAGCAAAGCTGGCTAACATTTCAAGGATGGGAAGCCTCCACAATAGGCTTAACTTTGGCAGGGGCCTTACAAAGACCTGTAGCATCAATGATGTGTCCCAAATATTCAACAGAGGGCTGGAAGAATTCACACTTGTCTTTGTGGACTCGCAGTCCATACTCTTCCAGTCTTTGTAGGGTAGCCTCTAAATTCTTTAGGTGATCCTCATTCTTTCTGGTGACCAGGATGTCATCCAGATAGCACTGGACTCCTGGCAAGCCACACAAGATCTGGTCCATAGCCCTCTGGAACAGGGCGGGAACATATGTTATTCCGAAGGGTAGGCGACAGTATCGATAAAGCCCCTTATGCGTCAGCATAATAGTCAACAGCTCTTGGGACTTTTCATCAACATGCATCTGTAAATACGCTTGACTCAGATCAATCTTACTGAACTTTTGTCCCCCAGCCAGGCCGGAGTTTTATAGTTTTAAGTTTTATAATTGCTTAAGTAAATGTATATAGTTATAGTGTACCCCCCTAAGTAGCAAAAAAAAAATGACTTTCCTGCAAAGAAGTTATCGATGTAGGGAAGCGGGTATTGCTCTGCACACAACACTGGGTTGACAGTGACTTTAAAATCACCGCAAATCCAGAGGGAGCCATCCTTCTTCACTATTGGAATGACAGGAGTGGCCCATGGGCTATGGGTAACTGGTATTAGGACCAGGGCCGCCCAGAGGGGGGGGCAAAGGGGGCAATTTGCCCCGGGCCCCGGGCTCCGCAGGGGCCCCCAAGAGAAGAGCGGAGGCTCCCGCCTCCGTCCCTCTCCTGGAGCCTTAGCACATCAAGCGCCGAGTCTCCGGCCGAGCCCCTGAGCCCCGCCCCGCTCAGAGCCGCGTGGTGAGGGGGCGGGGCTGGGAGCTCCAACGGGGCCTGAGCCCCGCCCCGCTCAGAGCGGCGTGGGGAGGGGGCGGGGCAGCTGCCTCCGCTCGGCCCGGAGCTCACAGCCCCGCCCCCTCGCCACGCGGCTCTGAGCGGGACGGAGCCCAGGCCCCGCCGGAGACGCGCTCAGGTAAGAGGCTGAGGCTGAGGCTGGGGCCGGGGCGGGGGAAGCGGGACCCGCCGCCGAAGCGCAGCCCGGTCTTCGGCGGCGGGGGGCCCCTTCTGTTCCGGGACCCGCCGCCGAAGTGCCCCGAAGGCCCGCGGCGGGGACCCCCCCCGCCACCGAATTACCGCCGAAGACCGGGCTGCGCTTCGGCGGCGGGTCCCGCTTCGGCGGTAATTCGGCGGCGGGGGGCTCCCGCCGCGGGTCTTCGGGGCACTTTGGCGGCGGGTCCCGGAACGGAAGGGGGCCCCCCGCCGCCGAAGACCCCGGGCCCCCGGAATCCTCTGGGCGGCCCTGATTAGGACTCCATTTGTGACCAGGCGCTCCAGGTCTGCTTCAACCTTCGGCCTGATGGCATATGGCACAGTTCTGGCTTTCAGATATTTTGGTTGACTGTCAGGTTTAATGTTCAATGTCACAGTGATTCCCTTCATACTTCCCAGATCCTTTCCAAAAACAACAGCATGTTTCCTTAGTATAGTGGTCAGACTGGTTTCTCGGTGCACTTCCGCCCAATTCAGCTGAATATTCTTAAGTCAAGACCTACCCATTAAGGCTGGATAATTACCTCTCACCACAAACAGTGGCAATTTAGCAGCCTGTCCATTGAGCTCCACCTTAACATCAGTAGTGCCCAACATAGGCACAGTTTCTCCCGTATATGTCTTCAGCACTGTTTTTGCTGCTTTAAGTGGAAGATGCTTTTCTTTATACACAGTCTCTGAGACCAGCGAAACAGCTGCACTGGTGTCCAGTTCAATGCGTATAGGTTTGCCGTCCAACAACGGGGCTACCCAGTATTCATGTGAGCCCACTGCCAAAGACAAAATGTGGACTGGCTCTTCTTCTTGTGAAGAGGTATCTCCTTAGTCTTCCTGGGTCTGCTCTAGGGTATGCAGATTTCCCTTTTTGGCCGGCTAGACCACAGGCCTCTTTTTCTTTTGTTTACAGGCACACGCAATGTGTCCCTTTTTGCCACAGTGTCGACATACCAGGTCCTTACACCAGCATTCTGATGCATGGTGACCCGGATTACCACAGCGGTAACATTCCTGACTCCCCACAGTTTTGTGGGTAGGTTCTTGTGACACCTTATGCACCCTAGGGGATGCACCGATGGATTGTGCCTCCTTTGTAACCAGTTCCATGGAGACAGCAATATCAATGGCTGTAAGGTAAGCTGAGCCTCTGTCAATAGGCGCTTCCGTATAGCTTCACTGTGCAGGCCACACTAACCTGTCACGTAGGGCATCATTTAACATCTCCTTAAATTCACAGTGTTCTGCAAGCTTTCTCAAAGTTGCTACAAATTGTACAACTGTTTTGTCTACTTTCTGGTCTCTTTTGTGGAACCTATCTCTTTCAGCAATTACTAGTAGTTTTGGAGAAAAATGGGACCCCAGGATTTCTACAATGTCACTGTAAGATTTAGTCTCTGGCTTAACAGGGTGTAGTAAGCTGCGTAGCAGGGAGTAGGTCTTAGCCCCTACAACACTTAAGAATATTGGCACCTTCTTCTCTTCTGTAATGCAATAACAAAAAGCTCAAAACGCTCAGTATATACATGCCATTGCACTATAGTCTCCTCAAAAGGTTCCAGTGGCCCTGTAAATATAGCCATGATTTTAGTTTCAGTTTGCACAGTCAGTGCAAATAAGCCAGTTCTCAGCCCCTTCCAGCAGCAAAAAAGGTGGGGGGGGGTGGTACCTTAACTTCTACTTCCTTCTGTTGCTGGGGCAGCACAGAGATCCCATCCTCGTTGCCACGTTGTTATATCCTTGGGGGCAAGAGTTTTGGGAAGAAATCACTGGAGAGACAGAGAGCTATAAACCCTGAAGCAGCCATTTTATTGCCACTCACAGAACTAACCAACAGCCAGCCAAAACTGGCTGGGCTATCCCCTAATAATCTAACTCAGTTGCCATAGCAACACAAGATTCTATTACCACGACAACCAAATACACAACACTGATGGTAGTGGAGGTTATGATGGTCTACCTCTCTCCATCTCCTTCAAGCTATTTAGTCTGCAAGCTCCAAAACAAGTTGTCAAGTAACCTCAAAAAAGCCATGTCCAGAAAGGGGTGGCAACCTCTTCCCATGAAAATTATCCAGTCAGAATACTTATTCGGTTACAGTAATTATGGCATTTCTAGCATCATTCCTTCCATTTCTAGCATCATCTTGACCTGATACAGTTGTGTTTTCTTGGGGACCCCAATCAGTGCTTTTAACTTAAACACACCCTATTTCTACCAGTCTTTCTGCTCTCAACCTTTGCTTATTTTATAGTTTTATATAACAAGGGCCAGCTCCAGGGATTTTGCCGCCCCAAGCAGCCAAAAAAAAAAAACTGCAACAATTCAGCGGGAGGTCCTTCGCTCCGACCAGGAGCGAGGGACCCTCCGCCGAATTGCTGCTGAATAGCTGGACCTGCTGCCCCTCTCCGGAGTGGCCGCCCCAAGCACCTGCTTGCTAAGCTGGTGCCTGGAGCCGGCCCTGTCTGTAACAGGTCAAGCTAAACTTTGATTATTTTTCACCCACTTTGAACAACTTAAAACAGATCTCTGAATAACAGTCCCCATATCTTCAGAGGAGCACAAGTTGGTTGGACAGTGTGATCTACATACAGTAAATAGGTCCTGTGGTTCCACATGACTCGTATGTCATAGCTACCAAATATTCAGAAAGAAAATAAGAAGGTTATAGTGTCTAATGTGAGTGGAGAGTGGACAGTGGATATTAGCATCTCCCCAAACAAAAGTTCAAAATATTTTTTAGCTTCGTGGAGTTTCACAGCCCCTCCCCCTTTTTTTTTCAATTGCACCTTAATTTAAGACAAACCAAACACACACAAACAGCATACACAATAATCCATTGTTCAGAGGCACACACCTCTCTATGGAGACTGGAGAAAGGAGTTCTGGGAGCTGCTGCTTAGTGATCTGATTATTTTGCCTGTGTGAATGGGAGCTGTACACTTGATTGCAGTTCTCCTAGCTCTACCTATGTCTTCAGCAAGCACTCACGTCCCATCTACACAAGCAAAGGAAGGCTAGGGGTTTCAGGATCACGATCCCTATATAACTTCAATCAGTGGATAAATTATATGGAACATCTGTACTGGGACCACAATTTTGATTCTACACTATCTTCCTTTTCTCTGAATCTGTCTCTCTTCTGTTCTACTTCTTTTGTTCTCATATTATGACCTTTTCCTTTTATTTTAGGAAAATGGATAGCAAAGCAAAACTAACAATAATTAGAGAGTAGCACTGTGCACATGCACAGTTTTTTAACCTGAGAGGATGGCTGCAAAGTGAAAGAGATTGTGATTAGATGACAGCTAACACCACGGTAAAGCACTATGCAGGTGCATAATGTTACTCTATGTGGCATGCTGTTTCTGCAAGCACCATTTATCATGCAGACTTCACTAAGGGTACGTCTACACTACGGGATTATTCCGATTTTACATAAACCGGTTTAGCAAAACAGATTGTATAAAATCGAGTGTGCGCGGCTACACTAAACACATTAAATCGGTGGTGTGCGTCCACTGTCCGAGGCTAGCGTCGACTTCTGGAGCGTTGCACTGTGGGTAGCTATTCCGTAGCTATCCCATAGTTCCCGCAGCCTCCCCTGCCCCTTGGAATTTCCGGGTTGAGATCCCAGTGCCTGTCGCGGGTGGTTCTGGGTAAATGTCGTCAGTCACTCCTTCCTCTGGGAAAGCAATGGCAGACACGCATTTCGCGCCTTTTTTCCCTGGATTGCCCTGGCAGATGCCATAGCATGGCAATCATGGAGCCTGTTTTGCCTTTTGTGACTGTCACCTTATGTGTACTAGATGCCGCTGACAGAGGCGATTCAGCAGCGCTACACAGCAGCATGCTTTTGTTTTTGCATGACAGCAGAGATGGTTACCAGCCATACTGTACCATCTACCATACCATAACTTGGTAATAAGATGATCATGGTTACCAGTCCTTTTGCACTGCACCATTTGCTGCTGTCATAAGTGCCCCTGCCTGAGATCAGCCAGGGATGCAAAAGCCAAAATTGGGAATGACTCCCTGAGTCAATCCCTCCTTTTTGGTATCTAAAAATAGAATCACTCCTGCCTAGAATATGGGCAAGTGTACTAGAGAACCACTGTATCATAGAACCAGAGAGCACAGCTGCTCTGTGTCAGATCCTGCAGAAATTATGAGCTGTATGCTATTCACAGGGGGTGCTCCTGCAACAACCCCACCTGTTGATTCTGTTCTCCCCCAGCCTTCCTGGGCTACCGTAGCCGTGTCCCCCCACTTGTGTGATGAAGTAATAAAGAATGCAGGAATAAGACACAGTGACTTGTTAGTGAGAAATGAGTGGAAGGCAGCCTCCAGCTGCTATGATAAGTCCAGACAGGACATTAAGCAGTGTGGAGGAGAGGAGCCCAGCATCCCGCTGCTAGTCTAGGGACAATTGAATCTTTTCTTTACACATGAAGGGTGGGGGCTGATGGAGCTCAGCCCCCTGTTGCTATGATGAAGACGGTTACCAGCCATACTGCACCATCTACCAGGAAAAATCAGGAGCTTTTTATACAGGCACCCATGATTGACCTCACTGAATGCTAGTCGGCATGGTTATCAGTCCTTTTGCACTGCCCCATGTGCCAATAGGCTGATGAGGACGATGGATATCAGCCATATTGTACCATCAGCCACCCATGGCGGGCGGGCGGGGGATGGGGGTGAGGATGTTGGTGTTGACTGCTGCAGCATCGCGTCTATCTGCAGCATTCAGTAAAGATAGGGTGACATGTAAAAGAGTCAAGAGAGGATTGTTTTCCCTTTCACTTCTGTGGGGGGGGTGCGTAAATTGCCAAGCTATGCCCTGAACCACCGCGGACACTGTGTTTGACCCTAGAAGCATTTGGAGCTCAGCCAAGAATGCAAATGCTTTTCGGAGACTGCAGGCACTGTGGGATAGCTTGAGTCCTCCTGTCCCCGCTCCAGTCCCCCCCTCCATGAGCGTCCATTTGATTCTTTGGCTTTCCGTTATGCTTGTCACGCAGCAGTGCGCAGAGTCCCTGCTATGGCGTCTGTGTGGAGATTTTTTAAAAATGATTTTGAATTTCGTCTTCTGTAACGGAGCACTGATAGAACAGATTTGCCTGCCCTTACTGCGATCACATCCGCATGGTCCATGCTGGAGCTCTTTTTTTATTTTGATTTCGGACTGCATCGCCACCCGTGCTGATCGGAGCTCCACGCTGGGCAAACAGGAAATATTCAAAAGTTCGCGGGGCTTTTCCTGTCTACCTGGCCACTGCATCCGAGTTCAGATTGCTGTCCAGAGCGGTCAGTGGTGCACTGTGGGATAGCACCCGGAAGCCAATACCGTCGATCTGCGGCCACACTAATATATATCGATATAAAGGGCCTCTTAGTGTGGACGGGTGTGGCGTTAAATCGGTTTTACGCTCCTTAAACCGGTTTAAACGCGTAGTGTAGACCAGGCCTAAGTGAGTAAAGGCAGTAGTCTGCTATTTAGTTAAGATGCTTCCAGGGTGGGACTACCAAGTGGAAGGATATCATAGGACACAACTGCAAGACAGGAACTGCATAAGGCTTCTTTGAGCATTTCTTTTTTCCCTCTCAAACGAAATTTTTATTATGTCCAATCATTTTAATGTTTCATATATTATTCTTATTATCCATTTATGGCATATGCTATAACAACTCATTTTAGTAAAAAGAGTCTCGTATTGTGATTCAGAGAGTGAGTTAAACTGTATGCTGGGAATACATATTAACAATAGCATGGGATAGTTTCACCACTGAACCATAACAAAGCATTTTTATCATATTACATATCTATATTGCATGAAAATTCACTCTTCAAATTAGTTTCAGTCTCACCATGTCAACCTTGATCCTTCTTTCTCCAGACAATACAAAATGTTAGCTAATCCTCACTGCTGGCAATTGCTGGTTTCGTTATTTTTATTTATTCTTTAAAGATATTGTTTTTGCTTTTTAATCCTTCCGTGACACATACAAAGCCAAAGATTTTTTTAAATTATCAATTTCAATTATTTTTGTATCTATATATGTTATATATAATTTTCTCTGCAGCTATAATGGTTTATGCCAAGTTTAAGCTGGAAACAAATTTTTTATTGCCAAGTTATAAACCACTGAAATACGAGTTTATATTGGAAATGCTGAGCCACCCTTAACTATAATGGCACTAGCGGGCGCCGCCATAATTCCAGTCTCAGAATTTAATAAAATGCAGCCACTATTTAACAGTAGTATCACAAAGAACCCTATTAACTATCCAATTACTAAATGAAGAAATAACATTTTCTATAACTCAAGCCAAGGGAAAAAAGAACACTTCATGTTCCAACTTAAAACTTTACTTTAAACTAGCAGGACATATTTGGAGGTCCATTCCATACAATGCACTGTTTATTTCACTCATTTAAAATAAGTGAATTTCTGTACAAGAGCCAATTAAAGAATGTTTGTTTAATAAATAAAGATGTGTATTTTCTTGAGTGTGGTTCTAATTGCAATGTAGGGTCTTACCTCTTTAGAAATATCAGAAACTAATACCTCCAGCCAAGATTCCTTTCAACAATACAGGTGTCCTACATTAAAAGGGGTGAATGATTCCTTATTCATCTCATAAAATTACAAAGCTTGTGTATTTAGGGTCTATGGCAGCACCAATAAATTCAAATGTTTTTAATGGGCTCCCCCACCACTCACATTTATGTGTCTGAAACACTGTGAATTTTGGTGTTCTCATGATCTTATTCTATCATTCAGGAAAGAAACTACCACTAGGTGATCAAATCTTGCATCATTTTGACCCCATAAATGACTTCCAGAAGCATTAAAAAAAAACAGTGAAAAAACACTCAAAAATGCTATTAAACACAGATATCTGGAACACAAATAAAATTCTACTAGGTACTTATATGGACCCCATTTATTATATCATTTGAGCCCCAGGTGGAGCTTTTCAAGGGCATGTGGATTCCATCATAGAATCATAAACTCGTAGGACTGGAAGGGGGCTCAAGAGGTCATCTAGTCCAGTCCATGGCACTCATGGCAGGACTATGTAATAACTAGACCATCCCTAACAGGTGTTTGTCTAACCTGCTCTTAAAAATCTCCAATGATTGAGATTCCACAACGTCCCTAGGCAATTTATTTGACTGCTTAACCATCCTGACAGGTAGGACGTTTTTCCTAATGTCCAACTTAAACTGCCCTTGCTGCAATTTAATCCCATTACTTCTTTTACTGTCCTCAGAGATTAAGGAGAACAATTTTTCTCCCTCCTCCTTGCAGCAAACTTTTATGTACTTTAAAACTGTTATATCCCCTCACAGTCTTCTCTTCTCTGGACTAAACAAACCAAATTTTTTCAATCTTCCCTCATAGGTCATGTTTTCTAGACCTTTAAGCATTTTTGTGGCTCTTCTACAGACTTTCTCCAATTTCTCAACATTTTTCCTGAAATGTGGCACCCAGAACTGGACACAATACTCCAGTTGAGGCATAATCAACATGGAGTAAAGCGGAATACTTACTTCTCATGTCTTGCTTACAACTCTCCTACTAATACATCCCAGAACGATGTTCACTTTTTTTTTGCCACAGTGTTAGACTGTTGAATCATATGTAGCTTGTGATCCATTGTGACCCCCAGACCCCTTTCTGCAGTACTCCTTCCTAGGCAGTCATTTCCCATTTTGTAAGTGTGCAACTGATTGTTTCTTGCTAAGTGGAGTACTTTGCATTTGTCCTTATTGAATTTCATCTTATTTACTTCAGACCATTTCTCCAGTTTGTCCAGATCATTTTGAATTTTAATCCTATCCTCCAAAGCAGTTGCAAGCCATCCAGCGTGGTACCATCTGCAAACATTATAAGTGTACTCTCTGTGCCATTATCTAAACCAGTGATGAAGATATTGAACAGAACCAGACACAGAACTGATCCCTGAGAGACCCCACTTGATATGCCCTTCCAGCTTGACTGTGAATCACTGATAATTACTCTCTGGGAACAGTTTTCTAACCAGTTATGTACCCACCTTATCATAGCTCCATCTAGGTTGTATTTCCCTAGTTTATGAGATGGCCATGCAAGACAGTATCAAAAGCCTTACTAAAGCCTCCAAAGTTTTGTTGACCAAAATCAGCTTTTGTCAACAAAACAGTGGTGTACGCATTGAAATGCTCTTCCCACCGATGAAACTCCTTTGCTATGCCAACATAATAAAACCACCTCGATGAGCAGCATAGAACTTTCTGCAGCATACTTAGAGTGACGCAGCATCAGTGTAGACACTGCGCTTGGTTATGTGATCTTATTTGAGAGTAGCACACAGGCGAGCCGCACATCGAGCTGGTCAGAAGGCACACGCATGCAGGAGAAGCACCCTTGCACCCTGGGTTACCCTTAAGAGTGAGATATTAGGTTAGATTACCCTAGTCTGTGGAAAAGGGTACCAATATTCAGAATAGTCTCCCTAGCCACTTGTAGTAACCCTCTTCACAAACCACCTTTGTCTTCTCTTGCCCTTTCCTCCTTGCCATGCTCCCCAACCCCCCCCCAACTCACTATATATGGAACTCACCCCAACCTGTGTGGTAGCCCAGGCACAGTGAGAAAGAGGTTTGTGTATCTTTTGTGATTCACGGCTGTGAGTGCACTCATCATACTGTCTCGGTTCATGGGCATTTGCACATCCCCCATTGGAATCTTCTGGTCTGGAAATAATGTCCCAGCATGAAGCTTTCTATACGGTCCAGTGTTCCGAAAGATGTGTGCATCATGTCCCTCCTCTGACCACCCTGCACTGATGTCAGTGAAATGGCCCCACCAGACCCTGCCAGACCATGGAGAAGTAGACCTTTTGATTGAGGTACTCTGTCGCAAGATGATCAGGGGCCAAAATTGGGATACGCATTCCATCTATCACCCTGCTGCAGTTAGTGAATCCATTGCCTCAAAGCCATCAATTATTTCTTGCACATTACCAAGAGTCACAGTCCTTAGTAGCAGGAGGCAATTAATGGCCCCGCAAATTTGCATCACTACAATCCCCATGGTGGACTTTCCAATCCCAAACTGATTTGTGACTGCCCAGTAGCAGTTACCAGCTTCCATACAGCAATTGCCACTTGCTTTTGCACAGTGAGGGCAGCTCTCATTCTGGTGTCCTTGCACCACAATGCTGGGGCGAGCTCCGCACACAGTTCCATGAAGGTGGATTTGTCTTGTGCATCCGAAAGTTCTGCAGCCACTGCTCATCATCCCATACATGCATCATAATGCGATCTCACTAGTCAGTACTTGTTTCTCTAGCCCAATACCGACAGTCCACTGTGGCAAGTTGCTCTCTGAATGCCATATTCACAAGTAGTAATCATAGGGTATGGCTACACTTGCGAGTTGCAGCGCTGGTGGAGGCTTTCCAGCGCTGCAATCAGTAAGTGTCCACACCTGCAGGGCACATCCAGCGCTGCAACTCCCTGGCTGCAGCGCTGGCCGTACACCTGGCTCAGCATGGGGAATAAAGATTGCAGCGCTGGTCATCAAGTGTGGCCACACACCAGCGCTGTTATTGGCCTCCAGGGTACAAGCAGATATCCCAGAATGCTTTTATAAATTACTCTCTTTGTTTTGTTATGCAGCCTCTCTTTGTTTTGTTGTGAACTCCATAGCTCCGTTGATCCGTTGATCCCGGAGCTGCTTATCTACAAACACAGCTCCTGTTTGCTGTGATCAATCTGTGAACAATCAAATGAGATAATGAGGCAGGCAGGGAGTGAGTGTTTGCTTGACAGAAACGGGGCAGAGGGGAGAGAGGGAGTCCGTTGGCTGCAGGCTGTTTGCAGTTAAGAGTTAAGGGTAAGGGATCGGGAACATGTTCTGATTTTTCAAGGCAGGAAGGTAACACACAGTGTTGGCTCCAAAAATCCACTCTCTCTCTCTCACCCGCTCCCTGTCACACTACGCCCCACCCCACCCCCCTCTTTTGAAAAGCACGTTGCTGCCACTTGAACGCTGGGATAGCTGCCCATAATGCATCACTCCCAACAGTGCTGCAAATGCTGCAAATGTGGCCACACACCAGCGCTGGCCCTGCACAGCAGGACGACCAGCGCTGCAACTACCAGCGCTGCAGATTTGTAAGTGTAGCCATACCCATAGAAGTAATGGCAATCCACCTCTGACTCTGAACCTTGCCCTTCTAGGATGGTAAAAGAGAGCAGAGAACACCTGAGACCCCTACTAAAAGAGACTATCTGCATCTCCTTTGAAGGGAAAATCCTATTTGCCCTAAGATATATGATCATCTAGGGTGACCAGATGTCCTGATTTGATAGCGACAGTCCTGATTTTGGGGGATTTTTCTTATATAGGCACCTATTGCCCCCCACCCCCGTCCCAATTTTTTACACTTCCTATCTGGTCACTCTATGATCATCTGACCAGTACTTAAGAAGCCATCTCTGAACAGTTGAGACTTTACAATTACAACCTCTGTATAAATTTACTTTTTCAATCAAGTTATCATGAAGCAGCTAGCTAAAGCCTCTTCAGGGCCACCTCTTGGCTATAAGTATCCCGGATCCCTCTCAGTCAGGCTGCGGACCTTAGGCCTGGTACATGAGAGACAGCGCCTATTGCTCTGGTGGATGACCTCCAGCTATCCATATACAAGGGAAGTATATCCATATTTATTGTGCAAGACCCTTCTGTGGTATTTGATACCAACTGATCACCAAATACTCCTTTCCTGCCTCCAAGAAGCTACAAGGAAGAATGGAAATGCCCTGACATGGTTGAGGTCATTCCGCTCAGACTGAATCCTGTAGGTCAGGGGTCAGCAACCTTTCAGAAGTGGTGTGCTGAGTCTTCATTTATTCACTCTGATTTAAGGTTTCATGTGCCAGTCATACATTTTAACGTTTTTAGAAAGTCTCTTTCTATAAGTCTATAATATATAACTAAACTATTGTTGTATGTAAAGTAAATAAGGTTTTTAAAATGTTTAAGAAGCTTCATTTAAAATTAAATTAAAATGCAGAGCCCCCCGGACTGGTAGCCAGGCCCCAGGCAGTGTGAGTGCCACTGAAAATCAGCTCACATGCCACCTTCAGCACGCGTGCCATAGGTTGCCTACCCCTGCTGTAGGTCACTATCAAATTATAGATATGTAGGGAGAAAGGGACCTTGAGAAGTTATCTAGTCCATTCCCCTGTGCTGAGAAAGGACCAAGTATACCAAGACCATCCCTGACAGGAGTTTGTCTAACTTTTTTCTTAAAAATCTCCAGTGATTGGGATTCCAAACCCTCCCTTGGTAACCTATTCCAGTACTTAACTATCCTTACAGTTAGCAAGATTTCCCTAAATCTCCCTTGCTGCAGATTAAGCCAATTACTTCTTGTTCTGCCTTCAGGGACATGAAGAACAATTGATCATTGTCCTCTTTATAAAAGCCCTTACGATATTTGAAGACTGTTATCAGGTCCCCCGGAGTCTTCTTTTCTCAAGACAAAACATTGTCCAGTATTTTAACCTTTCTTCAGAGGTTACACCTATTACCATTTTTGTTGCCCTCCCTCTGGACTCTCTCTAATTTGTCCACATCTTTCTTAACGTGTGGCACCCACAACTGGACACAGAACTCCAGCTGAGGACTCACCAGATCCGAATAGAGCAGAATAATTATGGGCAACTGCACTTCCACCTTCAAAATCCTATAAATATTAGTCTTCTCTCATATTTGGCAAGCTATTTGCAACAGGCTGAAGTACCAGCAAAATGTACACAAAACCCAACCCTACATATCCTTGACATCAAACATTCCAGTATTTTTAAAGTGTAACCAAAATCAACACCTGGATGAAGAGCAGCTGGCCAAAGCTGATCCAAGGAAAAACAAGTAGTGATGGGCGAAAGAAGGTAGCATGTTGAAGAACTATATCTCTGTACCACCCTGCCCCCTTCCTCCCATAATGAAGAACCTCGGCTGCCAGATTGTTAAATTGTTTTGCAGCCATGGGATCCTGTTAGAATCCTTACTGATCTTGGATGTCAAAATAGTCACACATTGTTAAATATATATATATATATATATATCTCCTCTTAAATCTTCCTGGTCAGAATATCACATTCCATCCTATTGGACATAAGTCTGGTCACAGTGATCTAAGCATTTGTCACTTGTCCAAGCTTCATTGTGAAACTCATCATATCTAAGATAGTTTTCCCCAAAAAGATTATCAGCGGTGAGATGTCTAACATAGTGAATGCCGGTGAAAATGAGGTAGAATCAGGGGCTAAATAGGGGGAAAGTTGACAAGATAGATGTCTTCAAGTCACCAGGACCTGATGAAATACATCTTAGAATACTCAAGGAGCTGATGGAGGAGATATCTGAGACATTAGCAATTATCTCTGAAAAGTCATGGAAGATGGGAGAGATTCCAGAGGACTGGAAAAGGGCAAATATAGTGCCAATCTATAAAAAGGGAAATAAGGACAACCTGAGGAATTACAGAACAGTCATCTTAACTTTAGTACCCGGAAAGATACTGGATCAAATAATTAAGAAATCAATTTGCAAATACCTAGAAGATAATAAGGTGACAAAACAGTCAACTTAGTGGGGTGCGACTTTTCTCAGTCTATGTCACAGGAGAAGTAAGCTCTCTTTGCCTCCTTCAGGCAGAGGCATACATTTGCAGAAATTCTTTGTGTCTGAGTCTGTCTTCATCAGAATACGTTTTCTGATAACAATGCTCAAATTTTCTTCCCACTTTCTCTGCTGCAGGTCATGTGTGTGGATGTTGGGATGGGAGCCAGCACTTTGGTACTAGCATGTCTAGAAGAGTAGTCATGGATTGGTTGAAGTGTTTCACCAATTCTTCTACTCTGAAAACAAGTTTTGGAATTTAGCAGAGTTCAAGAGTTATCAGGACAGAACATGGGGATGGTTCTTTTTCCCTTGCGAGGGAGAGTGTTCTTATTACTGCCTAGAAAAGGAACAGATCTTACCAGGGTACAGTATTGGTTCCATTTCTTATTCCTATCTCCAGTGCAAGGGTTCAGCTATTGTGTGCGGGTCCAGAGATTGTCTGTGGGAAATCTGAGGAGAAGAATTAAGATAGGAAGTTTGGGGTACTTCATCAGAAATATCATCAGCTTCAATATGAAGTCTCCAAGACAATGAGTCTTGACCTTTATCAGCATGTCAGACTGCTTCTGCCAACTCTTGTGATAATCCTTTGTTTTCTGACAGCTAATAGATTAGCAAGGTGCCCAAATTAGTCTTGTCTCTGGATCAGAGGGAAAGTGGATGCACTCAAAATATTTTGTTTGGCGTGAATTCTTCCTGCATTTGAGTCTGGAAGAGAACAGAATGGTTATTCCACATCCAGATAAGTCCTTCCTGGATGTGGATCTGTGGCAAATGGAATATCCAGGGGAACAAGGTGATCCAGTTTGGGACTGCAGACTTAACCCCGATCATGTGTCTGTGTGATGCAACCCAGGTCAGGCAACTCAACAGCAGTAAAATCATGGATGATGGATTAATTGGCCACAGATCTTGCATTATTCAGGATGAAGCTGAAGTCATGGTGGCTATCTGTTTTGGACCCATGCAAGATAATAGATTGCTGATTGCACTGGACTAGATATAATTACCTAGAGATCTTCTTTCCAAGTACTGTGAAGATATGCTCGGTCTTTGGGAAGTAAAAGGGACATCTGACATGAGTAAAGTTACAAGGTTAAATCTTTGCAGAATCAATCCTTCGTTAGGAACAAAGTATACCACAGTTATATTAATTGCATTTATGGTAAGAAGGATGTATGGGGAAAACAGTCAAACATTTGTAAACTCATCTTATATATAGATAAAATATAGTTAATAAAAAATTGCCTGGGTCTGTCCCAGTCTAAAGGAAAAATATAGCAGCCTACATTTTCAGAAGTGACTAGTGATTTTTGGGTGAGATAGCTTAAAGTAGCCTGAATTTCAGAGAGAGGTGCCCAGCACATTCAAGAAATTCAGACCTTAAGATGTCTCACATAGGGAACACATGAACTTAAGCACCCAAAAATCACTAGTTCCATCTGAAAATTCAGGCTAATTTTGTGACTGTCAACTTATATGGCCCTGTGAGAGGGCGATGTGCCACACTCATCTCATCCACAAACACACACTGCTCTGAGACCTTCTTGCTTATAAACACCCCAGTGTATTTTATTTACAGTTGTTTAATCCCTCCACCAATACACAGCAGTGTCTCTACACCTTTACACACTGTATCTGAACTTTCTAACCCCTTCTCCAAAAGGGAGGTGGAGAGGGACATGTCTCTACTCAGAAAACTCTATTTGTCATGCTCTCCTACCCTTCTGTCTTTCTTTTTCTCTCCTTCTCTTCCCTCCTAAGCACTCCTTCCAGTACCCTTCTATACAGCTTCCTTGTTAATGGGTTTATTGGCTCATTGACTCACTAGCCCCAGTCTGGCCTGGTAATCAATATATCTGTGTCCAATTAGGCCTTATCCAGGAGAACCTAATTACAATTAATAATGACCAGATTGCTGGCTCAAGTCATTGGAGTTTCCAAGTGCCGCCTCTCCTGTCTTTTCTGCACTAGTAAAAATACCATAATTAATGTCACTGAAGATGGTGGAACAAAAACAAAAATTAAAATTTGATTTAGGAAAGTATTTTATATAAAATTTGAAATGTTTCTTAAACAGAAATAGCTATTTTAATTTCAGTGCCATTCAAAACACAGGAAAACATTTTTGCTGAGTGAAAAAAAATGTTTACCATACGGAAATCAGTTGTATTTTCAAGAGCCTAAAAAGAAATTATACAAGAGCTAAAAAGAGGTAAGTAATATGTATATCATTCTTTTTTAAAAATCCTGAAATGCTGTTTGGAATATTTTAATCTTTCTTTTCTTCAGTTTAAAACAAACACTATACTCCCCTACCATCAAATTCAAATATCACAATTTCACTCCCATACTATCAACAAGCAAACAATGTTTTAGTTGCACCAAAAGGTGATTGTTGCATCCTCCAACCTATTTCGGGGTTGTGCTCAAGAGACATCTGTTAAACCTTTATGGACTAACAAACGAGCTCAGCATATTAGTAAGGATATATCTTGTGCCTGATGTACACCAAATCCTGTTTTGATCCCAAACTGACAAGTGGGAGGAGAACAGTGATTGCGTGGTAGCAAATTTCACTCCAAGCGCCAGCTTAGAGACAGAAAGTGTTCTTGTTACCCAGGGTTTTCAGAACCAAAAGCAGTGGTAACTTAACAGTTTTACTTCAGGTGGTGTCAGAACAAAGTCTTTCAAGATAGCTTCAGAGAATGGCTTGAAAGTAAACTTTATTATTCACTCTTTTTATAACTAACTTTTACAAAACAAACAGCTCATAGTGACCCCTACTGGGTCATTACTTTAAAAAAAAGTAATAAACTACTTATTAACAAAACATTTTAAACAATTTTAATTATAAAAAGCTTTTATATTAAAGGGGCCAAAACTCAAGGTCTTTATTTATTTATAGTCTTAATTTGCCAATTTTTTTTTCATTTAGATTAGCAGAGGCTGCAAGCTTGCAGCTAGCATTTGACCTTGCCTCCAGAAGCCCTGCTTGTTCAAATTAACCGTCTTTAGGTGGTGTTCTATTTTATTAATTCATGGTGGCTGAATGCACACAATATGGTTGCAAGTAGCTTGATAAAAGTTTGGGTAACACACCATTCCAGGTCAACAGTCTCAGTGCCTAAGTACCACTGAGTTTATACACATATGGGATGCAGATATGGACATCGACTCCGTGGGTGCTCCAGGGCTGGAGCACCCACAGAAAAGAATTAGCCGGTGCTTAGCACCCACCAGCAGCCCAAGCTGCTCTCCCTCCCCGCAATGCCTCTCATCCACCGGCGGCCCCACCGATCATCTCCTCCCCCCTCCCTCCCTCCCAGTACCTCCTGCTCACCACGATCAGCTGTTCTGCGGCATGCAGGAGGCGCTGGGGGATATAGAGAGGAGCAGGGATGGGGCACACTAGGGGAGAGTGCCAGGCTGGGTGGGAAGAGGCAGGGCAAGGTGGACCAGGGATGGGGACATGGGAGAAAGGGCGGGGCAAAGGTGGAGTGGGGGTGAGACGAGGCGGAGCAGGGGTGGAGGTTTGGTGAAAGGGGTCAGGTGGGGGCGGGGCCTGAGACAGAGCAGGGAGGTTGAGCACCCTAGTAGCCCGGAGGAAGCCGGCATGTAGACATACACTTTGAATTATTATCATCATTGCTGTGGCTTCATTGTAGACAGTTGTTGGATCATTTTGTTATCTTGGCATACCCAAGAGTGAAGAGACCATGGAGCTGGAGAGCAAAGGTGAATTAATGCATAAGGGTGTTTATAATATGCTTTAACCCCATAAATAGCCAAATATTAGCTTCATTTAAAAGAGCACTAAATCATATACACTGAAAACTGGATCCAAATTCCTAGAATGACGACACATTCAGAAATGGGTTCAGATAGAAAAGGTGAGAGAAGGAAAAGATCATGACCTAAGTTTCTTGTGGCTGGGAGACAACCCTATAGAATTAAAAGCTCCCTGCGTAGATAATGGGCAGCTCTGAGTGTCATGAACTCCAGACTGACCAATTCCTCTAGGGAAAAAATGAATGCTTTAAATAGATACCAAACTCCCTCAAATGCCCCAGATCTAGTGATCATCTTTCTGCCTCCGACCATCAAGCAAGTCCAGAGAGCCCTCTCACCAAATCTAGGTCTTTTAGACATATTATTTGGAGCTGGCTCTGCTATATTGCAAAGGAGTGTGCAGGACTTACAGAAACCTCCAAAATACTTAATAGAAGAGTCATTACTCAAATGAAGGGTCATATTTAATCCCTCTCGTATTTAATCCGCTCGCTCTGGTGGAGTTCCGGAGTCGACGGGAGTGCGTTCGGGGATCGATATATCGCATCTAGATGAGACGCGATATATCGATCCCCGATAAACCGATCGCAACCCGCTGATCCGGCGGGTAGTGTAGACATACCCTTAGACAGAATAGTCTTTAAGCAGAATGAATGGTACTTCAACTTCCTATCAGGTATCAGCAATTCTTTCAGAAAAATGCAGCTGAATCTGCAGACATGGCTGCTAAAGATGCAGATGGACACCTAGTGGGATTTTTAAAAGCGCATAGCTCCCACTGAAATCATTTTTAAGCTTTTAAATACCTATAAATACCTATAAAGATCTGGCCAGTAAATCTTTGTTTGTCATAATTTTTTCCACAGGGATTAACATGATGTTACTAATGAGGGAATCTGGGCCAGATTCACCTCTCATACTGGTATAAAAATCAGGAGAAATGCCACTGAATCACTTATTGTGAATATTATTCTAAGCAATCAAAACCCTGTTTCCACACAAAACTCCATAGTAAATTAAAAATATGGTAAGACATGAACAGAAAATATGAGCAAAATAAATGGTCTTTCAGCTGGAATTTTTCCCATAAGACATCAGCAGGTCTTTATGGAAAATACTTCTGAATTTGCACCATGGCTGCCGAAAGAGAACAACGTAAGGCTCCAAATTAAGCCATTCTGTGCAAGAATTGTTATAATTTCATACCATTCTGGAATGTAGGGTAACATCCCCCTCAAGTTAAATAAAGTACTTTGGGTAGAAAACCCCAGTAACTATAAGCCAATGAGGAACAGACAAAGAAAAATGCCAAATGCTGTAAAACCCAGATACTTAAGATAATGACTGAAATTTATGACTGTTTCCTTCCCTGGCAGACAGGAGTACAATTAGAATTCTCAAAACAACAGTTTCTTTGTGCTGGCAAGCTATGTCATGTTTATACTACTACAGATATGCTAGAAGATAAAAAATTAATAGTACAGCACCCTTTCTAACTCAAGATAATGGTCAAACTTGTTATGAGGTTCTGCGTATGGGTTTGCACTTCTTTTACTCCTAAACTGAAGTTATTTAGGTAATTATGATTGCAATGGGCAGGAATTAACCATTAAAGCAACTTGCACTGTACAGAGGCCTCGGTTTTCACAATCACACAGAACAAGAACAAGCAATCTATTATGGGCCCCTTTATCATTTCTTTTGCTGTGCAAATATAGCCTGAAATTTAAATAACTGAAAACTATTTCTTTAAAAAAATATTAATGTCCTTTGCTTGACAAACCCTTGAATGAAAAGTGTCAGGAAATGCACATGGCCTTTCTTTCATCATTTACTTGTATCAGGGTTATGGATCACTTGGCGTTGACAACCATTAAATAGAATAAGCATAAGGACTTATTAGCACAAATTTTCTCATCTCCCTCACAAAGAGGGAACGATTACAGCTATATTTTGAATACACCAAACATAACCCAAATAAGCACAGACGGTTTTGCAACAGACTAGCCCAAGGGCATCTTTTCCCTACGGAAGGGATATATGGCATTGGAGTCTCTGACTTCCCCAAGGATATTATCAGGTCCACAAGAGCATCATATAGCTTTCATCTATAGCGTTCCTTCCTTTTGGGCTACCCCTCTCTCTCCTTTCCTTCCTTCATTTTATATAGTGCATCCTTTCCCCTCCAGCAGTGGTTTTCAGACTTTTTTCATTTGCGGACCCCTAAAAAATGTTGAATGGAGGTGTGGACCCCTTAGGAAATTCAACTTGTGGTCCGCAGATCCCTACCATACAAGTCTGAAAACTGACTGAACAGTATTCAACTATAAATGTTCCACACATTTGGCACGGCATTTGACACAGCATGAGAAAGAGTGCTAACTGTAGGCTTCTATGGTAACAACAACACTTCTGGGTTTTGACCTGTAGGTGGGGGTATTCACATACTTTTGATTGATCAGAAAAACGGAATGCCTTTTCTGGGATCTGAAACTTAATTTTCATAGTCACCTTTTGCAGATCCCTTCGACATAGTCTGTGGACCCAAGGGGTGGATCCACAGGTTGAAAACTACTGCCCTATAGTACCAATGATCATTGTTCTTGTCATACAGCTAAGCAGGACGGTAGTCTCATCTATGGATATAGTGATGATCCAACATCACCCTATTGCAAGCTGCAAATACCACCTTTTGGAAACCAAGAGCAACACCTACCGACTCTTTTAGATTTATATGGTCTAAGGCAGGGATGGGCAACTGGCAGCCCCGAGGCCACATCTGGCCCCCCAGATCATTTTATTTGATACTGTAGTGAGAGCCAATGGGCTGAAGAGGGGAGCTGGGCCCAGTCCCACGAGACAAGATACGCCGCTGTGGGGTACATGCAGAACAGGCTCACTCTCCAAATCTCTCAAGGCCTCATCCCCTGAGTGTCACACCCCTGGACTGCCAAAGAAGTTTCAGTGGACTTTGCAGCCCTCTACTATCTTAAAGTTGCCCATCCTGGTCTAAGTAGTAAATGTAATATCATCACTCCTGAATCTGCGTCAAATATATGGCGCTATCCACCAGATGTCAAGAATTATTTTCTAGCAGGCACCCCACAACGGGCAACAGGACACACCAGGGCTATCAAAGTAAATAAACAGTAACAAGTTCAATAAAACCACGCCTCCAAAGAGATAACATTTGACAGAACAAATAGAAATAATTTAATTCTTAAACTTTACTTTCCATTTTTTAAAAATATGTTTATAAAACAGAGAGCAAATCTATACCATGAGCTATATAATATTATATGCAAGCTAAATTTCTCTCTCCTCTCTTCCCCCAGACAGTGAGGTCAAAATTAAACAAACATTGTCTTCCTTTTTCACACATGAACTGTAAATATAAATAAGATATTCATTCAGCAAAATACAGAACAAAATGCAAGATTCACTACTTAACTAAGCTTTCCTACGGTAAATTAAAAAATGAAATAAAAATTAAAAACCTATATGGGGTAGGGAGATGAACTTCAGGAGCAGAATCTTCTGAGGCTGTCCGGAGACTGGTTGAGAGCTGTTCTAACTGACACCTGACACCTCGCCAACAATAGCCCCTATGGGTCTCACTGGTTGGTGGGGATTGCTGGAGCACTACAGTAACCTGGATACCTGCTGCTCCAGGCCACGCCCCTTTATATCTATCCTTATGTGCTTTGTCTTTATATTGGTCTAAAAGCATCTAAGATACAGTCATCACTATAAAAATAGTAGCACCATTTGCTCTTCTGCTGTTTGCAAATATTGCCTCTTTACTGATTTAAGCAGACTTTAGAAAACGTAAAGGTAAAAGACGTACTTGAATTGCTGGGTATTCCCTTGTTTGTTCTACAGCTAAACACTTCATATAGTTACATCATTTGAAATTATATTGTAGATATAATCAAAATAATTAATTTTTAAATATCCATGAACTCCATAAATACTAGCTTATATCTGTTTTCACCGTTTGCCCTTATTCTGTTTTCAGGATTCGTAGTTTTGGCCAGATAAACACAAATCACATAAAGCTTATGAGTCAGTTTTCTAATATGCCCTTGTTTTGCTGAGAAATAATGGGAAAGACATTACCAGAAGAAAACACCTAAAATGACAAAAGCATCAAAGGATAGAAATGAACTTTAATTTGGATAATGGGGAAAAACTCAGAGGCAAATGCTCAATGACCTTATATTTCCCTTCCCATGCCTTATTAAAGCGGAAGATCATAACAAGAGATGCAAATAAACTGTCACCACATGAAGCAAAATTATATCTATAACATCAGTTCAGTGAGAATAGTGCAGCAAGCTAGTACTGATGGGAGGCTCGCATTGTTAGCTACTAGATAAAAGGAGTCCAGCTGCTGCTATTTACACTAACTCCCCCAGCGCAAGCAAGAACAAATAAAGGCTTGTTATCAATACCCTACAAAATATACAAGGAAGCTTTCAATTTTCAAACCATTACAGACTGACCACACCAGAGGAGTATCCTTCAGTGTCTAAAAGGGGAGCAGCTGGTTCATGACTAAGGGTGAGTTCTTTGCCCATGCCATCTGAGGAACAGCACAGATGACAATGCACATGTGGCCATGAAGGGTATATCTACACAGCCCACAGAAGCGAATCCCCCTAGCCTGGGCTGACAGACTCTAGAGCTTTAAAAATAGCTGTCTAGACAGTGCTTTGAAGTTGTGGCTTGGGCTGGAGCCTGGGCTGTGAAGGCCAGGGAACCTCAAAGTACTGACTGTTCCAAGGGCTGCACGGATATACCCCAACTTGCCCTGTCTGATTGGTAGAGAGACCAAGGTGCAGTATACAAAGTGAAATGATGCAGCAAAATAAGAAAGTTATACACAGAAAAAACAAAATAATTATATTAGAGAAGTTTCTATACCTGGCCATTCCCAGACTGGAAAAGTTGGAAGGGACTATCAACACATCAAGCCTGGAAAAGGGGTGGGTTCCAAGTGTAGCATGAGCAGCCGAGAGGCACTGAGGAATCAGCTCAAGAAGGATCTCTGCACAGCGATCCTTAAGGCACCATGGAGCAAAGACTCGATGAGGAATGACTAGCTGAGAACTAGCAGCAGGATTTTGGAAACGGCAAGGATACGCCACATGACCACAGCTCTCTTCGATCAACCTGCGACCACCACAAAATACAATGGTTTAGTTTGACATTACAAATACATGTAGTTAAATATGTGTGCAGGAGGTGAGGAACTTCTGCAGATATCAAGGAGATAAAGCTACCAAGGGGTCACATGCAAAGCTGGCTCCTTTGTATTCTCACACTGTTCATGTCAATGCAGCAGTGAAAACCCGAAGGCTAAATTATTATCGATATGCTTGGATAGAACTGATTTGACCACTCCAATCTAAAATAAATGAAAGTGGTAACATCTTGTTTTACTGACAGGCAGACATCAAAAGACCACGCGTTCAAAATGCAGTCATTATTCAAGACAAAACTATGTGTATGTTTGTGTCTGTTTGCATTTTAGAAAAAATAAATACAGAAAAAACTAAATGGACAAGAAAAAACAATACAGCTCAAACTAAAGGAAAGATTCAGAGAGTTCCTAAGTTAAATATTTGTGAAACACTTAAATATTTAACCAAGTTACAAAGACAGGATTTACTTTTGTCAAAGAAAACAGAGATATGATTTATATTAAAATCAAAGTTAAATTTTTTAAATTAAAAATTCTTCAGGACAAACTGTAAAAAATTGTTCCTATTACACAAAATAGCAGATTTCAATTCAGTCATAGCACTGCAAACATTTGAAGGAATCATATCATGACTACATATCATGTAGACCTGCATTACCTCTGAAGGGTGCTTTCCCTGAAAGGTGGGGTTAGGGAGAAAAACTACATTTCCTAAACATTGAGTCACACATTTTTAAGAGGAATTCACATCAAAGAGAAATCAACTTCATTTTTTTTTTATCTGATAATTCCTATTCTGTACAACACAACCCCTCTCTTTGGTTTCAAGTTGCAACTTTGGGGGCTGATTTATTGTAAGCTCTAGAACCAGTAGTATTTGCAGGATCAGGCTCCAAACTAGTACTTTTCTGTAGGCTATGATTACTTTTGCTGAATTGATGGCACGTAGCTAGCTGAGTTAATAACAATGAAATAACACCACCTTACCTTTACATAAGGCCTTTTACCTGAAAGAAATGGACCTTAAACTATTTCAAAGATTATCTACACAAAGAAACCTCACCCACCACTGAAATAGAAACATCTCTAGCGCAGAATGCAATACATATTAATCAGTGCAAGCAAAGTTATATAACATTTTTCAAAGGGGAATACAGAATGACATTCTTTTAAATCTACTTAAATATGGAGATAGACCTATCTCATAGAACTGGAAGGGACCCTGAAAGCTCATTAAGTCCAGCCCTCTGCCTTCACTAGTAGGACCAAGTACTGATTTTGCCCCAGATCCCTAACTGGCCCCTTCAAGGGGGGAACTGGGTTTAGCAGACCAATGCTCAAACCACTGAGCTATCCCTCCCCTTGTGTCTTTCTATCATTTGCAAAGCAAATAATAAATACATACATACAACTCCTTCAAGTGCAGGTATCTGAACTGGAACTTACATTTGTATCCAGTTATTTTTTAGATACTCACTTTATGCCACCTACAAACAAAATACCTTAAAATAACATCACTTTAATATTTTTTCTATCAAACTTTATAAAGATTTTTGAAATGGTGAAGCAATAAGTGGAAAGAAAAGTTATGAACAGTTTTAGTTTTCACATTAAGAAGCAGCAAATTAATTCCTCCAGAGGGGGCTAATGACTTGGATGAGAAGGAAGTAGATTATAAAGTTGCTTGTAAATAACAGGAGCCATATTTATGTCTCTTTTCCCCTTTTTTATTGAGAGCCAGTGTAATCGACTAAATAGCCAGCTGATGTTCCATCACATATAGGGACAGCATTATCATAATTATTATTTGTGTCTGATAGCTCCCGCTTTGTGCTAGGTGCTGTACAAACACAAAAAAGACAAGGTGATACAGATGGTAGGGAAAAGGTATACAACATGCAAGTCAGGAGGTGGTTGGCTACATCCTGATAATATACGTTTTAATAATGTAACTGGATTTATATTAATAAGATATATAGACTACCCCTAAATGCCCCATAACTAGCCAGTTAGTTTCTTGTTTCACAGTAAAAGTGGGGATTCTAGGAGGAAACCGAGTGCAAAGAGGGATAGTTACACTGTGGGCTAGTTCAAGGAGGACAGAGTGGCAAGAAGATAGCTGTGAGAGAAGCAGACAGCATATCAAGGGGGGTGGGGTGGGGGGGGCACTGGTGGAGCAGTGGAGACATAGGATAAACACATCTAATATTATTCTCAGCAATGTCAAATGTACCATGAGAGGAATGAGACACTGTTTGGAGGTACACAGAACATTCATAGAATCACAGAACTGGAAGGGACCTTGAGGGGTCATCTAGTCCAGTCCCCTGCACTTGTGGAAGGACTAAGTATTATCTAGACCAGCGGTAGGCAACCTATGGCACATGTGCCAAAGGCGGCACGTGAGCTGATTTTCAGTGGCACTCACACTGCCCAGGTCCTGGCCACCAGTCTGGAGGGACCTGCATTTTGATTTAATTTTAATTGAAGCTCCTTAAACATTTTAAAAATCTTATTTACTTTACATACAACAATAGTTTAGTTATATAATCTCCTCTCTGGCCTCCCCCCAGGCTCTCTGTTCTCTCCCTCCCCCACGAGCCTGGCAGAGGAGGCAGAGGGGGGGGAAGAGACCCCAAGAAAGGCAGGCAGAGGGGGGGCACCAGGGGGCCGACCCCTGCCGCCCCCCCCCACCCCCCCACCCCCCGACCCCCCCCCGCGCCCCCCCCCCCCCCCCCCCCCCCCCCCGCCCCCCCCCCCGGGCCCCCCCCCCCCCCCCCCCCGCGCGCCCCCCCGCCCCTCCCCCCCGCCCCCCCCCCGGCCCCCCCCCCCCCCCCCCCCCCCCCCGCCCCCCCGCCCCCCCCCCCCCCCCCCCCCCCCCGCCCCCCCGCCCCCCCCCCGCCCCCCCCCCCCCCCCCCCCCCCCCCCCCCCCCCCCCCCCCCCCGCCCCCCCGCCGCCACCACCCCCCCCGCCCCCGCCCCCCCCCCCACCCCCCCCCCCCCCCCCCCACCACCCACCCCCCACGCCCCCCCCCCCCCCCCCCCCCTGGGCCCCCGGCCCCGCCCCCCCCCCCCCCCCCCCCCCCCCCCCCCACGGCCTCACCCCCCCCCCCCCCCCCCCCCCCCACCCCCCGCCCCCCCCCCCCCCCCCGCCCCCCCCCCCCCCCCCCCCCCCCCCCCCCCCGCCCGCCCACCCCCCCCCGTCCCCGCCCCCCCCCCCCCCACCCCCCCCCCCCCGCCGCCCCCCGGCGACTCGGCGCGCCCGGCCCGGGCCCCCCCCCCCCCCCACCCCCCCCCCACCCCCCCGCCCGCCAGCTCCGCCGCACCCCCAGTCTGCCCGTGCCCCACCTACCAGGATGCCCGCTCTGACACGGCCCCCACCTCTGTTTGCCATGGGGGGGCCCGCCCGCAGCTGGTCTGGGGCGGGGCGGCCCCGCTGCCCGGCTCCAGCGCGGGCTCCCTCCGCATCCTCCGGGCCCGGCGCGCGGCTCCTGTCAGGCAGCGGGGGGGGGGGTGAGAGGAGAGAGGGGAGTTTGGGGGTGGGGGGGATCAGAGGGCAGAGAACAGGAGGGGGGTGGGGGGCAAGGGTTAGTCAGGGGACAGGAGGGGATGGGGCCCATCCAACGGGAAACCGTTGTTAAAAATTTTTTTGAGGAGGAGGAACCCGTTGTTAAACTGGTTATATATTATAGACTTATAGAAAGAGACCTTCTAAAAACATTAAAATGTATTTCTGGCACGCGAAACCTCAAATTTGAGCGAATAAATGAAGACTCAGCACACCACTTCTGAAAGACTGCCAACCCCTGATCTAGACCATTCCTGACAAGTGTTTGTCTAACCTGCTCTTAAAAATCTCCAATGATGGAAATTCCCTAACCTCCTTAGGCACTTTATTCCAGTGCTTAACCACTCTGACAGTTAGGAAGTTTTTACTAATGTCCAACCTAAATCTCTCTTGCTGCAAATTTATGCCCATTGCTTCTTCTCCGATCCTCAGAGGTTAAGAAAAACAAATCTTCCTCCTCCTCCCAGTAACAAACTTTTACATACTTGAAAACTATTATCATGTCCCCTCTCAGTCTTCTCTTTTCCAGACTAAACAAATCCAATTTTTTCAGTCTTCCTCATAGGTCATGTTTTCTAGACCTATAATCAGTTTTGTCGCTCTTCTCTGGACTCTCTCCAATTTGTCCACATCCTTCCTGAAATGTGGCGCCCAGAACTGAACATTCTCAGAGAAGCTTACTTTTATAAAGAAAATAAAACATAGGCCCCAGAAGATTTTTTATTAGTGAAGAAACTTCTCTAGCACTCATATACAATTTGCTTGTTTCTAAATTGCTGTGATTCAGCCTCCAACTGACAGAACAAACACTGAACTCCCATGGGGGAAGAGTTAAAAAAAAAATCAAACTACAAATGGAAAAAACTTGCTCTTGCAGATTATTGCACACAAAACTCTTTACTGAGAAGAAAATCTTCATGGAGTCCTTAAAGCATCCAGAGTCCTCTGATCTATTCCTTCCCTTACCACTAACTATGTGACCTTGGGCACATAACTTAAATTCTCTGTGCCTCAGACTACCCATCTGTAAAATGGTGATAGTAATGTTTACCTATCACACTGGGCTGTCTCTAATGCTATGAAATCCCTGGATCAAAAAGGAAAAACAAACAAACAAAAAAATCATAATATTTAAAGGTACCTGAATAACTAAATGTTTTTCTTTGTCACAACAACTAATAAGGTATTTATTGCCACAAATCAGCAACAGTTACAGACCCTAAAGCATTATATATTAAAACAGAATATACAATGTAATATAATTACAGCATATGCATTTCTGTAGAGGCAATATACAACATATCATATTACAAATAGGTAAACATCCAATGATTCCTAAAACTTATCTAAATGCATAAAATTTCAAAGTTTCAAACTGTATCTTTCATATCTCACTTTTCCAAAAAAAAGAGAAAGGTTCCATCTCTAAAGTTTCACTAGGAAGTGCTATTAGAATTACCAGAGCACTGACTCAGCAGGAATGCTTAACCTAAGAGCACTCTTTTATCCTCAACATGCAGAGTCTGATTAACTGTATTTAAGCAGTGACATATTCACAATCCATATGGAAACAGAAGTAATTGGAACCAAAACAGCTTAAGTGACCTACAAAGCAATCTAACAGGCAAGAAACTTTTTATTCAGTTCCTAATTGAATAAAAACAGAAAGGATTTAAGGATTTTGCAAAGCAGATGGTTATAGATGAGAAGATAAAGTGCAGAGTTTAAAAATTCTGTTAACTAGGCTGAACACAGGTAGAAACTAATTGTCATGTTCCATTAACCTAATTTTTTCTACATAAGCAACACACCCTTGCCAATCCTTTGCCCCTGGACTGACTTCTCTAAGATTTCTTTCTGCTCTGATTAGACATGTTCTGCTGTGGTCCCTCTGCTAAGACGATTCACTTTCATGGTTCACAGAATAAATGGAATGTTCATGCAAATGTTGTTTTTTTTTGTAATATCCTAATCACCAACCTGAGATCGGCCCTTGAAAATAGAGAGGAAAACTCGTTATTTGTCCGGACGTCAGCTGTGTGGGATTCCTGTTTAACTTCTGTCCAACACCCAATAGCAATAGTAAAGGTGGATGCTGGCATGGGCATGGTCACATAATAGTACCAACTTAAAAGACCTATGAGTAAAAAAAAAAAGCACCATTCAGCAAATTACCTTCTAGGTTAGAGAACAATTTCCCAGAATCAGCACTTTGAATTTCAATGCACTTGAGCTTTTGAGCCAAACCTCTCCTCCCACCTCCACACTGTTTTTTGTTGTTGTTATTGTTGTTCAAGAAGGAAACAACTTGTTTTTATTCAGTCACATTGTTTACTATATGATAGTTATATCTTACTTACCTTGGAGATTGAAAGGGACATTAGCAAATAGTTTAGACCTAAAAACTTACATTCACACTGCTATCCTCAGATTCTAGGCATCTACAAAACATTAAATCCAGCATTGTAACATTATGACTGCAAACCTCATGAAAACATTCTACATCAATGGTCCAAAATACTGAATCTTACCATCATGGGTGGAGTCAAACAGGATCCTTAAGTCCTCTAAGAAAGGACATTTTTTAACTTAAAAAAAAATCGATTTCAGTCCTTTAACAATAGCCTTAATAATGCTGTTTTTGTCTTAACAGTATGGTTTGTTTATTTCAAATTGCAAACTCCTTAGGGGAAGGACCATGTTTCAGTATGTTCTGCACAGCACTGAACAAACTGTTGAAGTCTAATAAAAAAAACAACAACACTTATGATCTCTGTCTGGCAATCTGAAATGGCACAATGCATCAGCACGTCAATGAGAAGTCAAGAATCAGATTCAGTTTTGGCGTGAGTGCTGAATTTGGCCCTATGGGACCATCTGGGAGCTGAGGGGATGGAAAAGATAAGTGAGTCTACCAGAGGAAGATCTGCTTAGTATAGGGGGACAATTAAGCAGAGTCCATTTAGAGAAGTGGGAGAAAGTTGTTTTGGGGAGCCATGAAGTTTTTATTGATCAAACCTACATACAGGGTCTTTTTTTTTCCTTTTGCCCAGCTATTTTTCTGTTGCTGTTAAAGGCACCTTAGGCACACATGCAAGAACTCACCTACATTTACAAATACAGTTACCACAGCTGCATACACAAATTGGGCGATTGCATATGCAGCAGTCTAATTAGATACCTGTATGTGTATCTGATTTGTGAGTAGAGCAGTCATGGTAATTTTGAATGCAAACATGGTTGGCATGCAGTTGCATGCCTACCTCGAGCCTTTTTGTTTTTTTAAATTAGTCTTTGGATTCAGGGGTGGCGCTAGCTTTTTTGCTGCCCCAAGCACGGCAGGCTTGCCTGCGGGAGGTCTGCCGGTCCCATGGCTTCGGCATACCCACCGCCGAATTGCCGCCGAATCTGCGGGACCGGCGCACCTCCCGCAGGTTGCCACCGAAGGCTACCTGACTGCCACCCTCACAGAGACCGGCAGGGCGTCCCTCGTGGCTTGCCGCCCCAGGCATGCGCTTGGAGCGCTGGTGCCTGGGAGCCGCCGCTGTTTGAGTTACAAGTATGGAATCCTACTATTTTTTTAAAGAAAAGTAAAAAACCCTAACTAAGGGGAAATAATCTGCCATTGCCTAGTCCTAGTAGCCAGGCCAGGTACTAGCAAATACAAGAGGCAATTCTCCTCCTCAAGGCATAGAGACTCCAGCCAATAGAAGCAGAAGCACTAGCAGCCAAATCGGGGGGGGGGGGGGGGAAGGAATGGGCAACGAGAAGTGGGGAGTAGGGACGGCCAGGGCCACCCCTCTCCACAGCACCCTCCTGGACCCAGAACTGTGCTTGGAAACCCATACACACACGCTGGGAGCACTAGGAGTGATGCCCTCTCCCTTGTGGCCTGGGGAAGTGGGAGAGGGTAATTGCAGAGACTCCATTTATAAGATCAGAAGCAGCCAAAGCAGGGACCACTGAATTTTCAGAGAACTTTCTACTTTTGTCTCGACTTTCTCTGGCCTATGCTGACTGGCTGTTTGTTCTAGCCCTCCCCCTCCCTCAGTCTCTTCACCTCAGCTTCACTCCACACCTACCCCTCTTAGCCTTTTCTCCCCAACCTTTCCTTTTCTTTCCATCCCCTTTCTAAGTAAACCCACCCTAAATAAATAAATAATGTGGAACTAATATGACATTTGCCACCATCACATTTTCATTCTGTTTGTGCATCCTACCCCTTCCTTCACCCTGTCTGTCTGTCTTGTCTATTTAGATTGAAAGCACTTCAGGACAGGAACCGTTTACTACTCTGTGTCTGTACAGTGCCTAGCACAATGGGGTCCCATTCTCACTTGGCCCAGGGACACTGCCGTAATAAATATGAATAATAGTATCTCAACCCCATGTCTGTACAGAGGAGGTGAGGGATGAAATAGTGTGCTATAGTGTATCTCTGGGCCTTGTATGGTGGTGCAAGGCCACCACTGGGCTTCATGTCACAAGGCAGATGAGCACTTCCCTGCATGACCACTGGGAAGTTTGCCCCCACCTGCTTGTGCAGTAGAACACCACCAGTCCCACTGCAAATGGAGCCTCCACAGAGGAAAAGACATGATTTGACCCTAAATGCATGCACACTCAAAATGCCAGATTGGGGGTCCCCACCACAGAAAAAGCCATGAGCCGCTCTTGTTGGCTCTGAATCACAGGTTAAACATATAACATTCACAGAGCTTTGCTGACCTCACAGATTACATGTGAACAGAGACTGCCATGTTCACTATAACATAATTAGAAACAAAGAGGAAATAAATTATTATTGCCAAAAGAAAAATGTTTTGAAATCCCAGCCTGTGGAAGCTGAAAACCAGCCATGGCAGGCACAAGCCCATGTAAAGGAAGAGGCCATCCAGGGAAGTACCATTTATTTTATTATTTCAAAAGGCTGATGTTGAGAGCTCCAGTAATGTAAACTATACCGAAGGTCCAGCCTGCCCACAATGAAACCAATGGGAACTTTTGTCATGGACTTCAACGGGAACAAGAGCAGACCCAGACGCAGCATAACAATACTTCATTGTGAGTAGCATCTGTCACATAAACAATATTCCAAAATGTTCACATGAACATGAGTGCAACTTCCGGGTCAAACAACAGCAAAGGAAGAAAAACTACGAAGGACAGGAATGGGAGAAAGTGATGTGTTTTCAGCTGAGTTTTGAAACAAGACTGAGAGTCAATGAGGCGGGGAGACAGAAAACTGTTCCAGATGGCAGGAGGTGAAGGCTCCTTCTCCTATAAAGGAGAAGGCTCTCACAACAGTGAGATTTCCTAACAGGAAAGAGAGAAGGCCAGTGCTAGACAAAACAGAGGGAGGCAGAGGAGCATAGTGAGAGAGAAATTCAGTGAGGTGGACTGGAGTAAGCAAGACTGTGAAGTGTTTTTAAAAGAAGAAGGCAATTTAAACAGAATACTGAAATGAAAGGGGAGAGAGCTTAGCAATCTAATGTGGTGGTGATATGTTTATGTTGCTTCTTACGTGAGAGGAGATGGGTAGCAGTATTCTGCATATGCTGGAGTCTCAAAAGCTTTAACTTTTGTAGTTTTATTCTACCACCCTCCACATCAAGAGGGGATCGCACAGCAGGTCACACAATCTGAGGGCCAACAAACTTCACAGAGCTAGAAGATTATCAGCAAGTCCTGAAAGAGGGCAGGGGCCTTCAAAACAATCACCAAAATGGGACTGAAGGGCAGAAATAAACTTGTTTCTCTCTTCACATGAGCTTTCAAATACCTATAGATTCATATTTACAAAATTCAACACCTTCTTCTCCCTTATCCCACATGCCCTTTCTTTGTGCAGGTTTTGTAGAGACCATGCATGCACTGGACATCCCCATCACTACACCCTGAGGCTCCTATTGTGCTTATAGATGCTGCTGAACCCCAGTCCACTGTTCACAAGGCTGTCACGGGTCTCATGTCCTTGCAGCCCAGAATACACTGAATTGACAAGAAGTCTCAGAGCATACTGTGAGGTGAATGAGGTTTCACCATTGTGGTTCCTGACGTTTCCTGATGACTGAACTGGCCTTTATGCAGGTAGTGCTTCCTTTCAGTAACCAACATGAGCAGCTGTTACTGGTAGGAGAGATCATTTGTTTCTCATGTTTTCTCTGTCTCCCTCACCCACCCACACTTTCCCATTTTCTTCCTCTTTTTGAATGTCTTGCACCTGTTCTAATTTGTTTTTCTTTTTGTCCCTCCCAATTCCTCTGTCCTCTGTCTCCCCTCTTTTCCCTTCACTTGCTTTCTTCTTATCCCTTATCTTTCCTCGCCTCCCTTATCCTCAGTGTTTCCCCTTCTCCTGATTCCTTTTGTTGCTCTCCTCTCTCTAACTCCAGTGCCTTCATGTGACTCTCTTGGAAACAGCACCACCTATAGGGAAAGGGAAAGTAATGCATATGAACTCAGCATAGGGCTCCTCCTTATAGTGCAAGTAACACTCCACATCACTGAAACATTTCTGTGCTATGTGAGGGCTCATTGGCAGGACAAGGGAAATAGCTGGTGTTTCTTGCAGAAAATGGAGGAACAGCACCTATTAAATAAAACTGGATATTTTCTAATTCACGTGTTATCTATTTAGGACTCAGTTAAAAACGGCTGGAAAAGTGCAATCTATTTGTAAGTGTGGGAAAATAAAATTTTTAAAAGCAATTTATTTTTTGTATTTCAAACAACAACGATGAGATAATGACTAAGTTTCTTCATGCATATTAATTGTCTTTGAAATGGTTATAAAAACAATTCTGAGTACCAATGCGTACATTATAACTAAAATAAACACATCAGTATATCTTATCGTCTGACCTAATAAGAAGTTTTATTTTCTTATATTTATATAGTACTTTTCACCTCAAATAATTCGTTAGTGTTTTAAATACAAACTGAGATACATGTTTTACACACACACACACACACACACACACGATTACTTCATCCACCGCTGAAATTCAGCCACCTCTGATGGGAAACACTATTATGTTTAGTAATGCATAAAACCATTACACAACACTTTCAGAAAGAAAGTGAAAAATAGCATAGATGCAAAGCTACAGCAAAACAAAATGTAATTATCCAAACTATTATTTGTCTGGGAAATTAGGATTAAGAGCCTTGCCCATCAGAAAAGTTCTAAGACATCTTTAGTGACTTCTAGTGGCCAGCACCTTGATTTCACATCTCATTTGGAAGACAGTGTAGCAGAGTACCCCCAAGCATCAGAGTGCTGGAGTATTAGGTCAATACTCAGTTACACTGATGAATCAGCAACAGCACTGGCTGCAGCACTTGTATCAGATGCATGTTGGAGATCTCCAACTCAAATACTGAACTGACCTAACCCTACTTAGCTTGTGAAATCTGACTTGAATGCAGAACAAGCTGCTGTGGTTGCAGGCTATGAAGGGGAAAGTAGGTGTTTCTCCATGGTCATATTTGTTCTCAGTAGTAACACTAATGTTGAATTAAATTTTTTCTGTATGGATTTAAGTTATATTGGGTCGCGTTCTATCGGGGTAGAGGTGTATTACCATTTTCAAAAACACTTTCACACCTTATTCAAATACCTCAATATGTATGTGTGCCTGAATGTGCAACATATTGGGAGATTTATGATTATTGTTGTTTGATAAACTGAACTGTCCCATCTGTATTTCTAAATGATAATACTATGGGCCATATTTTTCAAAAAGGAGGCCTGCAAAAAATGTGTGTTCAGCTGTGTGCACGCTTTTGCATAAGCAGTTTCCAAAACTGCTACTCAGGAAACTATCTATTTACATACACAATCAGCTAGCCTCTGTATGTAACCATGAACATTGCACATGCACCTGAGAGCACAGGTCTTCCTTTAAAAAATGTGGCTATATTATGTCAGTTGCTTTTCTTGTTGTCTGTTATTCATTTAAACTTAACCATTTTTTTAAAAAGAAAGTATATCCAGCTAAATTCAATGGCTATTAAAAATTTTAGATTTTGATTTGCATATAGACAATGCTTCTTCAGTCCTATAAGTGGTATTTACTAGGGCTGTTGATGAATTTTTTTCAGTTAATCGCATGAGTTAACTGCGATGAATCGCACTGTTAAAGGGCAGTCCAAGGCAGGCCGGCAGGCATGCAGGCAATGGGATAGCTCAGTGATTTGAGCATTGGATCTGGGGCAAAATCAGTACTTGGTCCTGCTAGTGAAGGCAGGAGGCTTGACTTGATGACCTTTCAGGGTCCCTTCCAGTTCTATGAGATAGGTATATCTCCATATATTTAAAAAAAACAAAACAGAATGCCAGTTGAAATTTATTAACTATTTCTGGATGTTTTTCTACATTTTCAAATATATTGATTTCAATTAAACACAAAATACAAAGTGTACACAGCTCACTTTATATTATTATTTCTGTTACAAAGATTTGCACTGTAAAAATGATAAACAAAAGAAATAGTATTTTTCAATTCACCTCACACACTTGTACTTTAGTGCAATCTCTTTATCGTGAAAGGGTAACTTATGAATGTAATTTTTTTGTTACATAACTGCACTCAAAAATAGAACAATGCAAAACTTTAGAGCCTACAAGTCCTCTCAGTCCTACTTCTTGTTCAGCCAGTCACTAAGACAAACAAGTTTGTTTACATTTACAACAGATACTGCTGCCTGCTTCTTACTTACAACGTCACCTGAAAGTGAGAAAGGCATTCGCATGGGACTTCTGTAGCCGGCATTGAAAGGTATTTACGTGACAGATATGCTAACCATTTGTATGCCCCTTCAAACTTCAGCCACCATTCCAGACGACATGCTTCCATGCTGATGATGATCGTTAAAAAAATAATGTGTTAATTAAATCTGTGACTGAACTCCTTGGGGGAGAATTGTATGTCTCCAGTTCTGTTTGACTTGCCATATTTTTCATGTTATAGCAGGCTCGGATAATGATACAGTGCATGTTTGTTTTAAGAATACTTTCACAGTTGAATTGACAAAACGCAAAGAAGGTACCAATGTGAGATTTCTAAAAATAGCTACAGCACTTGACCCAAAGTTTAAGAATCTGAAGTGCTGTCCAAAATCTGAGCGGGACAAGGCGTGGAACATGCTTTCAGAAGTCTTAAAAGAGCAACACTACAGAAACGGAAACTACAGAATCCGAACCACCAAAAAAGAAAAATCAACCTTCTGTTTGTGGCATCTGACACAGATGATGAAAAAGAACAGAAGCAGAAGCAGAACCCATCAACAGCATGGACACACGTCCTCTGGAATGGTGGTTGAAGCATGAAGGGACATATGAAACTTTAGCGCATCTGGCATGTAAATATCTTGCGATGCCGGCTACAACATGCCATGCAATCTCCTGTTCTCAATTTCAGGTGACATTGTAAACAAGAGGCGAGCAGTATTATCTCCTGCAAATTGTAACCAAACTTGTTTGTCCGGTGAAGTAGATTGATCGGCTGAAGTAGAACTGAGTGGACTTGTAGGTTCTACAGTTTTACATTTTTATTTTTGAATGCAGTTATTTTTTGTACATAATTCTACATTTGTAAGTTCAACTTTCATGATAAAGAGATTGCACTATGGTACTTGTATTAGGTGAATTGAAAAATACTATTTCTTTTGTTTTTTACAGCGCAAATATTTTAATAAAAATAAATATAAAGTAAGCACTGTACACTTTGTACTCTGTTGTAACTGAAATCAATAAATTTAGAAATGTAGAAAAATACAAAAATATTTAAATAAATGGTATTCTATTATTAACAGCACAATTAATTGTGATTACTTTTTTAATCACACGATTAATCGCGATTAATTTGAAAATGCTGACTGTTGGCATCTGCAAAGAGAGCTCAGAACTAACCCTGGGAAATGAGCTTGGTGCAGTTATGCATGGCACCACCATACATTTGCTTTTCCCTTCATGCCGTGCACAGAGGCTGTGATGAAGAAGTGCAGCAAAAAACGAAGGGAAGATAGCACTCAGACCATACTCTTGCACGACTAAGCAGGCAGGCAGTAGTGAGCACTGGGAGCCACTGCACTGGTCCCAGACGAAGTGGAAATAAAGATCTTTCATGGACAGTTGGCACCAAACTGAGATCATCAGCTCATTTCACATTGTTCACCAAGCAGCTATGATATGGGTAACAATCCTCAGTCACTACCAGCCTTCCTAAATTGAACTGGCAACCTCAAACCAAAAGTCTATATTCTGTTATCAATGCCTTCAGCAGTCTGTGGGCTGATCTGCCAAATATTTAGCTGTAGATTGATTGAAACTAAGCCAGTTAGTGAGCTGTGTGAAGTTTATACCTGAAAAAACCAGATGCCAGTATATTCCAGTGGATGAGGTACCAGATGAGAAGTTAGAAAACCTAAGTACTCACACCAGCTGCATGGCAGGTCACTTGGCCTCCCTGTACCTTAATTTCCCTCTCTGTAAAATGGAGATAATAATGTGCACCCATCTTTGTAAACTACTTTCTGGCACTTTGCTAGCATCATTTTGTACAACACATGATTAAGAATATATATACTGCACCTTCTTGAAGTTGTACTGGTTCTGCTGAATTTTCACCACTCATTAAGACAACAAAGCAAGAAGCTGTTCGGACTGTGGTTTGCCATGTTGACATGGCAACCGGTGGCTCCTGACATGGAAAAAGGGCCCTGTTGTTTATTGGAGACCCCATTGTATAAACACATGGCCTATAGGGAGGGGAAAAAGATAAAAACAAGAGTGATATCATTGTTACTCTAAAACATGAAATAGTGAAGGTTGAGTAGAACTTACCATTATAAAAAGAAATTCAAACTTACTTACTGGTTACAACATCTCATTATGGGTTTCAACCAGGGCTTTGGAGCTGTGCTCCGGCTCCACTCCAGCTCCAGGCAAAAACCTGCAGCTCTACTGCTCCGGAGCTGCTCCGTGCTCCAGCTCCGTGCTCTGCTCCAAAGCGCTGGTTTCAACCTAACATTATATGAACCAACCAAGATACCAAACCTTGATGTTTTGCTGTTATAAATTAATCTGTTAGGATGGATAAGTAAGAGACAGCAGAGAAAAAAATGGCATAGATATTCCCATCCTTTCTGCTCCCTTGTTCATGCCATGACCTTTGGACCTCAGGCAATAATTTTCCAGCCACCAGGAATTGTGAACCCAAGTGACCAATATCGGTATTTTAGAATGAATACACTGTTGCCAACTCTCGCTATATCATCATGAGTCTCACAATCCCTGGTGTTTTTCTTTAAGCACCAACTACTAGAATCAAGTAACTATGTGACAATCTCAGTTTTCAACTACCAAAAAAAAAAAGTACATTTACAAACCTCATAATTGCAGAGAAAAGCTTGAAAATGTGATCGAAGTGTGCCCTTAACTAAATAGAAATAAAAAATCATGTTTTTAAATCTCATGATTTTTAAGCAAATCTCAAAGCTCTGGAGTCTTAACACATAATTTTTGAATGCTTGAGACTGGCAATATCGGAGTCAGCTATTTATGTCATAATTTGAAAAGTGACCAAATCCTGTAGGAAGGTGGTTGTTAGTTTGCAAGGAGGCAGCATCTTTTGCAGCGGCCACTGTAGTACCTCAATACACTGAATTTCATTAATTGAATTCCTTCCCAAAAGCCAAGCCCTTACTGCACAGAGGGAGTGAACAGAAGCTGTCAGCTGTGTGGTAGTATAGATGAAAGATTTTCTGAGGATACCACTAGTCTTTTTGTCAAATATGTCATGTTTAGTTTTGAAGGACATAAAGCCTACTAGATCCTGAGTTACTAAGGAATCTAACCTTAGGGAACAAACCCCAAAGTGAATTATTCAGGAAGTTTTTACAGCCTACTGGCCTTTTACTCTCATTTTCTTCTAACGTTTGGGGCAGCAGCAGGCCCACTCTTTGTCCTGCATTTCTAGGGGGCACAGTCACTAGCCCTAATCCCCTAATCCACAATCACCCTCCAGAAACATCAGGAGCACATGAGGGTGAAAGGCAAGTAGGCTTTACAAACTTCCTCATAAATTCACATCACTCTGGGGTGAATCGCTGAAGGTTACATCCCTTGGTAATCAGGCATGCATAGGAAAACAATGGGTCTCTGCCACAGAAAAAGGAACAGTGCACAACAATGGGAGCAAAAATGTTTTAGATGAGAAAGAGAGGTGCGGGGGGAAAGTAGGCAGGTCACTTACTCCCTAGAAGATACCCTTTGCACCCCCAAAAATCTAGGAAGGAAACAGAAGACTAGCTATAGCGGGGGGTTGGCAACCTTTCAGAAGTGGTATGCCGAGTCTTCATTTATTCACGCTAATTTAAGGTTTCACGTGCCAGTAATACATGTTAACATTTTTAGAAGGTCTCTTTCTATAAGTCTATAATATATAACTAAACTATTGTTGTATGTAAAGTAAATAAGGTTTTTAAAATGTTTATGAAGCTTAATTTAAAATTAAAATGCAGAGTCTCCCGGACCGGTGGCCAGGACCCAGGCAGTGTGAGTGCCACTGAAAATCAGCTCGCGTGCCGCCTTCGGCACACGTGCCATAGGTTGCCTACCCCTGAGCTATAGCATCTGTGGGCAAAGGGGAAAGAGAAGGAGTAGAGGATGGTTCCAGGTACATGGAAACCACACAAAAACCACAGGATTGCAGGAGGAGAGCCCAGGTACTCCAGGAAAGAATTCCTATGAGAAAGGTGATGCTGATATTCAGATTTTTAGCCAGAGCCTTGGCCCTGCTAAGATTGTTTTGCTCTGCTCCAATGGTCTAAACCAGCCTCAAACCTGGCCTAAGAGGCCCTTGGAGGATTTCCCAGCATGAGGAACTCCTTGAGTGGTATAGCACCACTGTAGTGGCTTCCCTGCAAACCCACACTCTCACCCTCTGGCAAAAAGGTCAGGGGGTGTCTACCTGCTGGCAAATCCCAGCTGTCAAAACAGCCGCTTAGACCCACAGGTAGTCAGCATAACATATGTGTTCCTATATGCTGGTGAACCCCATCTGCTGAAAAACCCCTTGGGCCCACAGGCAGTTGGCATAACATACAGCAGTTGAAAGCTACTATCCTTTATGCTGGGGTACCAGACTGGTACCCAGCAGCTTAAAGCCTGGGATCTAAACCCCACTTTTGTGCCACACCCACACATACACATAGGCTGTACTGAGAACACAAAGCTCAGACCCCAGGATCTGGCCCTTTACTCATATTCCAAATGTCACACAGATATTAGGACATCTGAATTCCAGTATCATCTGAATATCAGCCTATTCTCTACTCGTTAATATACGGAGCTCTGTAATTTGGTACATATACATTATTATTAATTATTATTATTATTAACAACTAACTAACTAGGTTGGTGCTCAGAGATCCCAACCAAATTTGGGGTCCCATTGTGCTAGGCATGGTAAAAACACATAGTAAGAGTCAGTCTCTGCCCCAAAGAGCTTATAATCTAAATACACAAAACAAACAAAGGATGGGAGAAAAAAATAGAGGTACAGAGAAATAAAGTGGCTTGTACAAGTCAAACAGAAAGTCAGTGGGAACTGGGAATAGAACCTAATCTCCAGGCTTCCAGTCCTGTGCTACTAATATGGAAAATAAATACAAAATAGCATATTGTGCATGTGCAGTTTCTAATTTTCAAATACCTTTACTTTCATTTTTAAAGTATTTTATATATTAAATTGGCACATAAATATAGTGATAATTACATACAATTAAATCCCACATCCAAAGGAAAGTCAAAAAGTTGGAGAATGGTTATAATATTTGGTAAATCCAGGGTTTCCATTTTTTCAATAGCTGTTTTTATGCTATTTTTGTTCAGATATACTCAGAGCTGTCCCTTGGGTAGGGCGACTTGGGGCTACCACCTCAGGCCCTGCACTTTGGGATGCCCTGCACTTTGATAAAATTGGGACTATCCCGATATTTAGCCCTTTGTCCCGCGTCCCGGCTGATGTATGATCGGGACGTGATTTGTCCCAATATTCAGGTGAGGAGGTGGGTGGCGAGGTGAGGTGGGAGGCGAGTGGGGTGAGGAGGCGAATGGGGAGGCAAGAGGTAGGCAGGTGGGTAGGAGTGGGGTGAGGAGGCAGGCAGGCGGGTGAATGGCGAGGAGGAGAGCAGTGGTCGGGCAGACAGGGGGCGCACGCTGGACGGATGGCGAGGAGACTAGCGGGGAGGCTGATTTGTCCCGGGCCCCACACCACTCTATGGATGGCCCAGGATATACTGATTAACTTAGCATTCCTAAACCAAATTTCTTCAAATATGTCAAAGTTTGCCATGAAAATAGCAACAGATCATACAGAACCCTATTAAAGTTTGAGTGGGAACGTCAGAACAACAGTTACATCAGCTTCTAGTTAGATATTCATATATTCATGGCACGATTGCCTGGAGATTAGCTGATTGACAGGTTGGCACTGGCTGAGGTGTCAACGAACACTGAACTGTCTCATTCTGTCAGAGAGGGAAGAGTTTAGAAGATCTGCAAAAAGGAAAACTCTACCATGATTTACTCAAAAATATTTTTTCTTCTTTCAATGAAATTTTTAACCTGTTTTGTCCACATTTTTTGAAAAACAAAAACAAACATTACTGGGTTCCTTCTATTCCTCTGAATCACATTTTACTTTCTTTGCTATTTATTTTTCCATACTTAATATACATTAGAGATATGTTAAAATGTCAGCAGTGTGATGGTGCTACACAATTACAGAGTATCTTGTAGTTGGCAGTATTCCTCACTTTAGGTCAGGGCTGCTCAATTCCAGCAGATGAGTGGACCAGAAATACAGAATTTTGACCTGAAATGATGGTTCTGCACGTCCCTTACAGCATCAGGGAACTTCTGTCTACACAGGATATGTCACATGGTGTCTATGTTAAATAACCATCTGACGTTGTTTTAGTTTCAAAGTGTTTAAAAAATGAAAAATGGGTCCGTTTCAAAATATTTTTATGTCCCCAATATTTGCATAGAAAACATTATCAAAAATACTGTGAATTCCTAAAACCCTCAGGATAGCATCAGAGCAAGTAAAATTATATTAGAGAACTTTCTAATCTAATTTGTTCCTTCTTCCTCTCCCCAACACTATCTTATCTCTTCCTCTTCCCCTTCCCCTCCCCTTCTTTCTTTGGGAACAAACAGCTGAGTGGCTGAACGCTTCTCTCTTTTCAGAAAATCCATAATGGGCAGATCCAGACAATGAACACTTGGCTAGATTAGACAGATTTTAAGACAGCAACCTACCCAATAAGTGACTGCCAGATGTGCTGCACCTCATATTGGATTTTGAGGGCTATCATCAAAAGCCCGGGGCACATTAGACACAAACCAGACTTTGGACCCAGTAGGGAGGAATATCTTACAGAACCAATCCAAACTTTCAAAATGTTTTGGTTCATGGTTTGGGTTGGCTCTCATTTTATCTAAATCAGTATATCCTTTCTTGGATTTTTTAACTCTACTCAGAGTGTTGTTCCACACCTGGCCTATAACCATGACAATGTCTAACTGAATGATGGAAAATAGCTATTTTTTTATTTGGTGCACAACCCACAAAGTGATTCCTGCAGCCATATGGTAGCCTCTCAGTTTCTTCAGAATTTGAGTTTTCTTTTTTAATAATGATTAAATTTCTATCCTCTTTTCTGGCTGTAAAGGTAAACCAATAAAATATTGTCTGCTTGATTCTACAGACAGACTGCCCCAAAACACAGCTTATAGTTCTGAGTGCATACTGCCTCCATATAAAGACCTCTCAACAGTCCTGGGTTCTGTGGGACCGACTCGCTTTGACCTACAAAATACCCTGACCCAGTTGAAGCCACTCCTGTCCTGCAGGCCTGACTGGGCTCAGCTCCCCAACACAGGACTTGAAACCTGGGCCCTGACACATACAGTTGCAGCTCTACTCACTCAAATCTGGCTTGGCAACCCACCTCTCCCCCACATCAGGGGGACTGGGCCAAACCTGAGTGGCATTACGACCGCCGCACCAGGGGCCAAGCCCCGTCAGCCCCGTGGGACAGGAGCCACAACGCTGCCTCTGTGGGGTAAGTGCAGGGCAGGCTCACTTTGAAACCAAAACTCTGGGGCCCCCCTTTTCCCCCAACTGTATTAACTTTAAATGTTAGGAGGTATGCATATATTTCAATAATGTTTTAACTTGGAACCCTGATGATAATGTCACATGTCTAATCAGTCAGAAACTACTTCTTGACTATTTAAGAATAAAAATAATAATTGCTGGAATATGTTACTTACAAGTATCTAAAATATTAAAATTAGGAGTGGAGCAGAGACCTTTGGCTGCAAATGCCAGGAGAGCAGAAGCTAGTCATGGGCCAGAGGTCTTGGCTGCAGTCATGAAAAGAAACAGAAGGTCTTTTCTGTTTTTAGATTTCCTAATAAATGTTCAAGAAACCCAAGTGCTTTAGTTATCCCTATGCTGAAAAATCCAGACAGACTTTGAACCTTTCATCAAATGAACTTTAGACACTTTCAAAGGGACAGAAATATGTTTGCAAACACATCACAAGCTGAACCCAAAAGACGAGATGGACAAGATTTATCTAGAATTGATGGACTCACAATGTTCCAATGCATATTTCTTGAGAGAAGCTTACTGAATTTCTTTATGTGCCAGTATGCTTGACAAACAACAGATATCACAGTTACATAAGAGGGCTGCTATTTGGAAACATTCTCTTTGGAAATACCAGCCAGCAGTTCTTTTCCGTTATGAATCTGAACAACTGCAACAACCAACCTTACAATCTACCTGCATCGCATAATCTTTGTATCTTTAAAGCCTTCTGTTGCAAAGAAGCAGTTCTACTCTTCCCTTTTAACATTCCTTCGTAACTTAAACACATTTTTCCTCTCTACACATTTTGTAGAGTACTATGTACATTTACTGTGCTCTGTAAACATAAACGGTATGCATTTATCTCTGCTTAAAGTAACATGCACATCCATTTGTAAATTAGATGCAGCCCTCAGGCTCCTGGCAAGATGCTCAGTTCTGAAAAGGTTCTGAAGCACTTTTCTACTAATTCTTTGGCTCTTATTACAGTAGAGGCACTGCGGTCTAACAATGTGAGCAGAGAACTGGGAAACAGGACTCTTAGGTATCCCCAGCTCTGCCACTGACGTCTTCTGTGACCTCAAGGTACTCGCTTAATCTCCCTCTACATCAGTTTACTTACCTGTAAATTAGGGAAAACACTAATTTATATACATCAAAGCAGGAACTGTGTGAATCAATTCATATTTATAATGCACTCAAGAGCCTCAGCTGAATTATTTATTAATAATTATTATTAAAATAAGAGATTTATGCTGAAAGTGGCAAGCTTTGCAGCTTGCACAAAGACAAAAAGGGGTAGAATGCTTTTAAAACATTTTGTCAAATACTTTTCATAAAAATTAGCTGTAAGTGATCTCAAAAGATCCAGAAATTTGGTTCAAATAAATCCAGATACTTTGAACTTTTTGAACTCCTTGGTTCTAGAGCAGGGGTTCTCAAACTTCATTGCACCGTGACCCCCCCTTCTGACAACAAAAATTATTACAGCCCCAGGAGATGGGAACGAAGCCTGATCCCACCCAAGCCCCACCGCCCTGGGCAGGGGGGCCCAAAGCCCGAATCCCACTGCCCCTGGCGGGATGACAGAGCAAAGGCAAAGCCCAAGGGCTTCAGCCCCAGGCAGGGGGCCTGTAACCTGAGCCTGCCGCTCAGGGCTTGGGCTTCCGTCCCAGGCAGTGGGGCTCGGGCTTTGGTGTTAGCCCCAGGCCCCAGCAAGTCTAAGCCAGTGCTGGCGACCCCATTAAAATGGGGTTGCGACCCACAGTTTGAGAACCCCTGTTCTAGAGATTATGCTGAATATCCTTGTTTTATTTTAAAAGGTCATTATAGTCAGAAAACTGACTAAAATGCTATCATTTGACTCAGCAAATATGTTACTTGTATGTATTCAGAGTCCTGTTTGCTCCTTTATTATGAAAAGTAAGGTTCTGTTATTGCTAGAACAGCTCTGAGAAAGTAAGGTGAATTCTGTTGTAGGTATATGTCAACCAAATTGTAAAATAAATTCCAGCTGCAATTTCTTTATTAGAGTGGATGATGAGTAAAGGCAGAAGGAACCTGTGTGGACTTTCACACTCCAAGTTTAATTTGCAAAGCTGGCAGTTGTGAAAATCATAAACTGAGTATATTTAATATGGAATAATTTACTTAAATAATAAGCCTGGAATCCTAAAATGACATTTTGATAGGTCCTAAATCTACAAAATACTTGGGCATAACGTTAAGTGCGTGAGTAGTCTCACTGACTTCAGCGGGGCTACTCATCCTCAAAGTTTGGGAGACCTCAATGAATTGGGACCCTTGTCACTTTCCCACACTTCAAGTGATTTTTTGTTCTATACATACTTTTATCTTAATAAGGATACTGTTGCAGACTTCTGGGAAAAGGCAGAACAAAAAAAGGCAAGCCTGCTTCTCTTTTTTGCCCCATAATTTATTGCTCTTGTAGGAAGCCTCGAAAAGGCATCTGTTTTTAACATATAAACCCAATGTCCTGGGGCTGGATGGAAGCGCCTACTGTGAGCATTAATGCATTTTCTAGTATCAAAGGGTTAAACAGTGAATCACTGAAATTCCATGTGTTCAGGCCTTGCTTTGGAAAAAAGGAATGCAACCCATTATGCCCGTATTTAATTTCCTTACGCATATACTCATCTGAATCCAGCCCACTAATCGTAATCACACTGCTTAAATAGATTTTTGTGAATCATGACAGAAACAGAAGTATCTACAAAAATAAAATAAAAATGTGATATAATATTTATTGAATACTACATCTTCAAAGCATTGTACAAACAAACTAGAAGATAATGCATTTGAAATGACTACAGAATGTCTGTTCCTTCATATTCATTTGAGCAATTTTTTGGAAGATTGGAACCCAAGACTGTAAACACTTTGGAGAAAAGATTGACATTGTGTCTGCCTATACAGCATCATGCACATATGTGGCATTGTAGAAGCAATAAAACACTATAACATCACTCCCCCAACCCCCATATACTATTAATTGATTTTATTTATTTTTTTCTTTCTGTTTTAATTTAAAAAATAATGACAAAATTTCTGTATGGTGTGGAAAGGAGTTAATCCCTATGTTTATAGATGTATACTCTGTAAATCTCATTTCACAACCTCTGAAAATAAGGATTCTAGTACCTGTCTGTGATCTGAAAACTTGTGATAGGAAATAGTTTCTGGAATACAGCAATTAAAAAATCAACTTACAAGAGACAGATAACAAAGCTACAACAGACTGTTTCCATCAAACTTTCTGATATAATGATCACCACATAGTTTTGTCTTTTCCACTCTACAGAAGCATAAAAGCCTGCACACTTCTGTGCAACTCCCATGGGCTGCTTCTAATATAAGCAGCAAAAACATCAGTACTATCCCTAGGAATCAAATGGGGAAAAAAGATTTAAAACTAAGAGCACTTAGTGATTTAATCTATAAAAATTTCCCAAATGTTCAAAACATTAACCTGGAATAACCACCAAAAAACACCTTGTAAAAAGTCTGATGTCAGCTGGTGTCCAGAAAGTTATAAAAACTAAAATGAAGGATAGAGAGCCACTGACATACTCATATGATTACAGGCAACTCAACCTCCTTGTGCTTCACTCAATGCAATGGTAAAAAATGCATGCCCTCACTGAATAAAAAAATCCCACGTCAAATGAATATTCCTTCAGGACCAGAAATATCTACTGATTAGTAATGAACATGAGCAAACAACACTCTCTGCTTAAAGCTTGAGTAGAGGTTCAGTATTAAAATTGTCCAAGTGCTTTATGCACAATTAGAGGGCCAAATTCTGACTTCAGTGAAGTGACTCAATTTCCACTAGTGTGGCTGAGACTGAATGACAGCTCAGTTTCTGTTTTGTGGAAGAGTGACAAGAGTTTACGGGAACCTGGTTCCCTACCACTGTCAAATGTGATGGCACAGTAGATTTGTTGTTATTTCTCAACTATCTCCACTGAGGAATCCAATAAGCTATTGAAATCCAATTTAAATATCATGGCCCAATGCAGTTACAGTTCATGTGATTGTAAACCTAACTTTAAGTGCTCTGTACAGCATCATATATATTTACAATGCTATATAATAATCAAACCTCCACTCAAATTGCAACTCACAATTTACTTGCCATCAGCAATGGATTTTATTTTATGCACAAAGGAGATTTTAAAAGTTGGTTAAGAGAGACTAAACAGGAAAAGATTCTAACTATAAACTCAGTACAGAATTAGTAAATGACAAAAGGCTAGTTTGTGAGGTATTCTAGTCATTATTACAAATACCAATTGTTATATTATATGATCAGTTTCTTATGCTAGGAAGGAAAAACAACCAGAATACTAAAGCGAAAGTATCTTTCATTTATACATTCTCTTCCCCCACAACTACCTCATCCCACCTTCTACCCCTCCCCCCCCCCCCGACACATACACCTTACCCGACATGCAACCCAATCCAGCCCTGAACATGCAAACTAAATAAAGGCAATCATTTGATCTAGGATTAAGGAATGTAATCTTGTTCGGATTTTGTCTGTCCTTCAGTTTACCTGCTTTACTGTAATCCAGTAAAATTCAGACTAAGGATGAAAAGAAAGCAGTGAAAATGAATGTTTATCTTCTTTGCATAGTTACTCCCATTTAATGCATCACTCTGAATTCTTCTCTCTCCGCGTATAAAATGAACATGTGTACAGCTGTAGAGCCAATAGTTACATACCTGCTACTCTGGTCTGTGGTCCATGTAACTGATCTTCCCTCTGGCTTTGTTTTGTACCATATCCTTATTGCATGAGGGAAGTCTCTTGGTGCTTGAACCTCTGCTTTCCTTATCATCAAGCTCCAAGGGCCAGTGGAAAACAGAAGCTCTCCACAACCAGGCGCCTGGCTGCAGCGGGTGTAATAGTATAGCTGTTCCCTCCAATGATCCGCAGGTAAAGTCACAAGTTCATGTACAATCTGATTCCTACGATTTCTCAGCTCTTCAGCATCAGTTAGCTTGGCAGACCTTGTAAATTTTTCAATACCTGACACAGCAGCAACATCTACCTCCTCGACCTTTAACACAGATAAATCACAGCAGTCCAATACCAGCAAAAAATCTTCACTCCCATGATTCTCTATGTCACAGCAGTTCTTTGAACTAGAAATCCCAGAAGCCTGTTCCCCGTTGCTATGGTTACCATTTTTATCAGAAGTATCTTTTTCACCTTTAGCACAGACTGCAAAATCATTATATCCTGTTTTAGATGAGCGGGCACTTACATTTCTCACAGGACTGTGACAAGGTTCAGATGCCCTAATTTTGCATGTTTCATATGACTGTGAAAGGCAGGCTCCTTCCCCAGCACTGCCTCCTTTTTTGCATCTGCTCCCAGGCTCAAAAAAGAGAACTACGGTGCCTTCAATAACTTGGCTTTTAAAATCCACATCTAAGTCCAATACATAATGCTTTACGAGCATGTGGCGTGTGTTGGCCATTAGGGGTAGGTCATCCTTAGCAGGATCTAGCTTCATCTCCATGTTCCAATTTGCTAGGCAACAGCTTTGCAAATTTTCTGTCATTTCTTACACAACATGTTTCCAGGACTTTCAGCCTCCCAGTGGCATAAATAACAGTTGGTTCACATAAAAGTTAGTGTAGTGAGTTACAGTTCCACCATTTCTCTCTTACTCTGTAGAAGGGAAAACAATCAAAGAACATTTTAAACAAGTGTTCTGAAATGGATGTATCTAGAAGTTAGTACAAATAACTGTGCTGTAGTTATTAGAATTTCTATGGTCAAATAATGAATTCCTTTGTTTATACCGAGGTAGTGAGCATATTCCTTAAGAAAAGATTTCAAGATCTGGCAGCTAGAACAGCAGGCAGTCTAATCTATATGACAATCACAGAAGATGTCCAAGTGAACAGATTTCTCAAAATATTAGTTTGTTAACTAAAATAAATGAGCTTTAATGATACAGCTTCCTTAACAGCACTTTCTTTTCACTGGCAACCCTTTGAAAAATATAAGTTTTTATGCAAGATAAAACTTACTTTATTACAGCATATCTTGTTTTTAAGATGCTAAACATATCATTTATAATTTCTTGCCTCAAATGACGGCGATTGTTTTTCTACTGTGATTTTAAGTAACAAGTATGAAAGAAGGCTAAATGGCCTCGTATGTTTTATACTTTGAGAGTAATAATTTAATATATACAATGTAACTCCAGGGATTAATGTACTTTTTATATTACAACCGCTTGCATATCAGCACTTCTAGTAAATTACAAGAAAATGAGCCAATTTACCAGGAGTGCATTCTAAGTATTCCTTTGAGATTGCTCATGGAGATTTTTCAAATGTATAGTTAGATACTCAAGGTATATCATTACATCTTAATAGCTGGAAATCCATTAACATTCTGGATAATAGCCTTCTTATGGCAAACAAAAGGTCTTCTCACTGGAAAATATGCAAATACCAATACAAGGAAGAAAAACATAAAATGCATCAACATCTGTAGCAACAAAAGACAGAAGTTCTTCATGCAAGTTTTGAACCAATACATACTTTGTTTTTACAATATAGTGATTGAGACAACATTCAAATTCTACAAAATCATTTAGCTCACTGATGTTTTCTTTGTTGTAACTGAATATTTTCTAGCATGTTCTATTTCTGTCCATTTATTGAATATATAGTAATAAACCTTAGAGACAAGAAATTGAAAACCTCAGCTCAAACTCTTAGTGCAGCTTCTCTAGGGTAGGCTTGCTCAGAATGAGCTTTGCATTTGTGAGCATTCTAGTCTTATTTGTCAAAATTTATTTGGTGGTTAGCTTTGTTTTCATATCAAAGATTACTACTTTACATCTCTATTACTCAGTCTTTTAAAAAATTGAATTAAATAAATAAAATATTTTGGGAATTAGAAATTAGAGAAGGTGGAGAATCATTAGGACAACTAGCCCATTCTCTACCAATGTAGGAATGTTCTCAATAACATCTGTCTAGTTTATTTTATATATCTGAAGTCTTGAGGCATCCCTTGGGATATTGTTTCACAGCCGTATATATCTCACTAAAACATCTCAAAGAGATTTGTATGTGGATCTCCCACAGTCTGTGCAAAATAGCGGTCAGGATCAGATTCCTCTATTACTCCTTCCCTCTTTTGTGGGAGCCCATGGAGTACTCTCTCTGTTAGATTGGTATCCCAAGGGGAAGGGGAAGGCCAAGAAGGGACTACATTGCGCCCCACACTACCACCAGGAAGATTACCCAGAAAACAAGGTATCATAGCATTGGGCCTTCTCCCATGGCCAAGGGGCGTTTGGGGGACAGTTAGAGCAAGTGGAAGCCCTGATTGCATGTCTCATGATCCCCTTTAACACAGACCTTTTATCATGCCATGGAACCCAAAGTTAACACACAAGGCCTTTTCCCTCAGAGGATCCAAGTAATTACAAAGAGCTGAGAGGATGGAACAGCAGCTCATTTCAACCACCTGCTGCTATCAGCCATCAGACAGGTGCAGGGTGATACTCTCTGTATCTGATATGAAAGTGATACAAAGCTGTATGCCATCAGCATATTGCTGGCATTTCAGTCCATATTGTCTCAACATGCCTTGGGTGCTTCAGAGAGAGAAAGAAAAAGCAGGAGAGAGGGCATGCACACAAGAAAGACAGGGAAGGGAATTTATCCTAGTAGGATTCCACAGGTAACACTTCTGGAGGTGGAGGACAAGGTGTCCATCATAACTCTCTAGGTGAAGACTGAGAAGAATGAATGAAGCCACATCAGCATAGTTCTGCTAACCACTGGACAACTCTGAAAACTGACCACAGAATTCCATGTTTGATAATATCAAATACAGCAGAGAGGTCCAGCAATATAAATAGGAGTATCTGCTTCTTGTCCATTCATGAAAGGATCATCCAATACCAACAGCACCAATGTACTGGCCTGGAGCTTAAATGGGAGGAGTCCAGAACATTAACTGTATATAGGTGGAGTTAGAGTCAAGCTTCAGCAAGCTTCTCAGTTAAATTGCTCAGAAATGGGAAGTTTGAGACCAGTCAGTATTTGGAGATATTAGCCACGTGGGGGAATGGTTTCTCAGGTATTGGCCACAATATGGCACACATTCATGGTAGATTTTCCTCCTCACCTACGAGGTTCTGATGACCTTAGTTCCTAGAAGATCCCTGTTGCTCTGGATACTTTTTCACATGTTAAGGGGGACCTGGATCACTAACAGGCAGAGGCTAGATTTTCTTACAGTGCCTCTAGAATTTCCAGATACAAGAATGGAAAGACTCAGGCAAGAAATGTATTGTGTTATTGTACCTATATGGATTTTACAGTTCCTGGTATCCTGAGAGACTGTCTGAACACAGATGATTTTGTTCTATAGTACTTAGTTCATAGGTCTTAGATATGTGTAAATAATATTTCAGGTACAGGGCCAAATTTTCTGCTTACGGAAACAGGCACCGCTACAATAACTTCCGTAAAGTTTTGTCCATTGGACACCCACAGAGAATTATGTAATAAAGTTAAAATTGATGTGGAAACTATATAAAATGTTTATGAGCAGGATCAATACAAGAGAGCTACATAATACCTGTGGTTACAACAAATCTGAGTGGTATAAAAAGCAAAACATTGTCACTTATGGTTTGGTTCATCATAAACAGTCAAGGAGAAATGGAACTAATGTTTTGCCTCAGCTTTGTTATTTCCTGTAACAGCCCAAATTTTACACAGTGACATACAATAAACTACACTTGTGTAAACAATATGTATATACAGAGAATACATATGTCAAGATGAGATTATAGCATGCTGTATAAAGACATTCTGTGGCCTGGTAATAAGAGCAAAAGCCTGAGAATTTAGATGTATTAATTACAGAGAAGGCACTGATGCATTGTATAACAGAGGACAAATAATTTATAATGCATTATGTTTCTATACCAATCTTCATAAGGGCTGCTCCAGCACTTGCCAGTCATCAATTATCAGAAATCTGAAGTGAAATTCTGGCCCTATAAATTCAGTGGGAGTTTTGGCATTAATTTCAAGTGGGCCAGAATTTCATGCCTGGTTTCTAGCTAAACAGAAAACCCATGATCAACACAATGTAATTTTCCAAGATTTGAATTTAACAGGCAAACACTGGGAAGAGGGAAAACAAGCAAGCAACCACAAAGTAGTAAAATTTATTTAAAAACCCTACTTAGATTGTAAGTTCCTAGATGCTACACCACCACAAAAAAACAAACAAGCCAGACTTTCAACAGAACCCAGATCCAATTCTCACTATTTGCTACAAATTAGTCTATAATCACTTTCATTTCACGTTCTCTGTGGTTCACTTCTTGGGCATGCACAAAGCAAGTTGTAAGTGGTTTTGTTTGGGTACGCAGCATGTGAAATTTTTTTGTAAAAAAATAAGCATGTTTTTATCTTTTGGTTTATTTAATTTCTAAACAACTTTTTTTTGCTTATATCTGCACAAGTACAATTCAAAGATAGCCAAAAGTAAACACTGAAAATTTGTAAAAATAGAAGCTCTAGAATTCCTAATTAAGCCACACAGATGGCTATGAGGTAGGTACTCTAAAGCAATAGATCTGAAATATTTTTTTTATTGTAGACCACTCTTAAAAAAAAAAAGACAAGCTCTTGTGGTCCACCACTTCCTCACTAAAGTCCAATTCAATACCTTTCCCTCTGACCACTATAGCATTCACTTCATGAAAATGGACAGTATTAGGGAGACAAAATGAAAATTAAACTGGCTTTAGTGTGATGGCTATGACTGCTTTGTTATACCCCTTCCCACTCATTTTGGTTGGTCATTTCCTTTCCCTGGATGTAGGAACTTTACATTTATCATTGCCAAATTTCCCCTTATCGCTCTGTCATTCTGCAATTTTAAAGCAGTCTTCTTGCGGGTGCGGAAATGTGGTGATTGTTTTACGTTTGCATTTAAGTTTTGTTGGTCAAAAGCCTTTTGGAAATCCACGGAATCTAGTGCTCAGATACAGCTCCCAGAAACATCACACCCTGAAGTTCTCACAGAAGCAGCCTGTGGACCACTTGGAAGTACTCTTAGTACCATGTTTGAGAACCACTGCTGAAAAGTATTAGACCACTGAAAAAGTGAGGCACAGAGAGATGAAGCAACTTGCTGAAGATCATACAGAAAGTCAACAGCAGAACCAATAACTCTCTAACCCCTAAGCAATGGTCGCTCTTTGTGCCATAGTGCATTTTAACAACATTTAAACATAAAATGAAGATGGTGTTGTAAGTATTTAAACTGTATATGGATGGTCTATGTATGCAGTATGTATTTGTTGTTTCAAATAGTTCTCCATTTTCACTAGATATTCTTTTGATAGGGATATTTTTTTTAGTCGTCATCTTGGCAGGACATTCGTCCAATAAAAGGAAAACAACAAACTATGTAGGTGCTTGTAGAAACATGCCTCAGCCTTCATTAGCTGCTCCTCTTGGACAAACACTAGAGTCCTGGAATACGAAGCCCCATAACAGCAGTAGTTTTGTTAAGTGTTCCTATAACGCAGTGATCCCCACAGTTGCCCTCCTCCCCCAACTGGAGCCAGGGCCGGGAGTTGTGGCTCCCAGGGGGAGGCACAGACAGAGGAAAAGGGGTCAAGGCTGGGGGGTACATCTAGGGCCGGGAGCCAAGGCTGGGGGTGGGTTCAGGAGCAGAGCCATGGCCATGTGTGGAGCTGGAGCCAGAGCCAGGAGGAGAGCCATGACTGGGGGTGAGTGCTTAACTACGCTGCCAGTTAAGAAGTTTTTCTAAATGTCCAACCTAAATCGTCCTTGCTGCGATTTAAGCCCATTGCTTCTTGTCCTGTCCTCAGAGGTTAATGAGAACAATTTTTCTCCCTCTGCCTTGTAACGAACTTTAAGGACTTGAAAACTGTTATGGTCCCCCCCACCCCACCAGTCTTTTCTTCTCCTCTCCAGACTAAACAAACCCAATTTTTTCAATTTTTCCTCGTAGGTCATGTTTTCTAGACCTTTAATCATTTTTGTTGCTCTCCTCTGGACTTTCTCCAAGTTGTCCACATCTTTCCTGAAATGTGGCACCCAGAACAGGACACCGTACTCCAGTTGCAGCCTTATCAGTGCAGAGTAGAGTGGAAGAATTACTTCTTGTGTCTTGCTTACAACATTTCTGCTAATACATCCCAGAATGATGTTTGCCTTTTTTTTTCCGCAACAGTGTTACACTGTTGACTCATATTTAGCCTGTGATCCAATAAGCCCCAAATCCCTTTCCACAGGATTACATGAACTTTGGGGGCTTTGTTGTTGGTTTACAGGTTTTTTTCAGTTTTTTTTTATTTGGAGGGGGGATACATACACACATACTATATTATATATAGGGGAAAACTCAATTCCATCCCATCTGCCCTCTTTAAAGATAAGTGACTTATCCATTTATTGTTCCAGTTTATAAAGAAAAAACGATGAGGTGTCCTTGTGGCACCTTAGAGACTAACCAATTTATTTGGGCATAAGCTTCCATGGGCTAAAAGCCACTTCATCAGATGCCTGGAGTGAAAGATACAGTAAGCAGTATAAATATTACAGCATAGGAAAGATGGGAGTTGCCTTACCAAGTGGGGGGTCAGTGCAAATGAGGCCAATTCAATTAAGGTGGAAGTGGCCTATTCTCAACAGTTGACAAGAAGGGGTGAATATCAAAAGATGGAAAATTACTTTTTGTAGTGAATCATCCACTCCCAGTCTTTATTCAGGCCTAATTTGATGGTATCCAGTTTGCAAATTAATTCCAGTTCTGCAGTTTCTTGTTGAAGTCTGTTTTTGAAGTTTTTTACTTTTTGTACTTTTCCCTCTCTTGATATTCACCCCCTCTTGTCAACTGTTGAGAATAGGCCACTTCCACCTTAACTGAATTGGCCTTGTTAGCACTGACTCCCCACTTAGTATGGCAACTCCCATCTTTTCATGTGCTGTAATATTTATACTGCTTACTGTATTTTTCACTCCATGCACCTGATGAAGTGGGTTTTAGCCCATAAAAGTTTATGCCCAAATAAATTGGTTAGTCTCTAAGATGCCACAAGGACTCCTCATTGTTTTTGCTGATACAGACTAACATGGCTACCACTCTGAAATTTATAAAGAGTAATTCACTTGGGGAAAATGAACCAAGCCACAAATGTAGTTTTAGAACATATTAAGCAACTGAAAGCATGGGGTTAAGAAGAGAAACACATGTAGCCTTCATAATAGCAGTTGCTATAACCACTCTCTCTCACCCTCCCTCACCAAAAAATAGCTCCCTGTTAGACAAGAGGTTTCTGAGGAGGCAGAGCTCCTCTGCCATACAAAGGCCTGGGTTGTAGCCTGGGCTAATAAAACCTTTTTGTTTCCTTTGTTACAAGTGGTTCACTCTTGATTTCAACAATAAAACCTTTGGGGAGAAAAAAATGCTACTGAAAGACTTTTGTTGCTGGACCAGCTGGCCCACACCATCACCTCAAAGCCTCATGAAAGGGGCAAAAAAATCATTAGCTGCTGTCTTTTATGGCTCTAGTGAAAAGATATATACATGAAGTTACAAGGGTGCATGTTGAGATCATCTTCATACAGTGCAGGAGCAACAGAGGCAAGAGTGTACTGCTGCTTCAAGTGCTATGGTTGGGGGGACGGTCAGGGAAGGCAAACACAAGAAACACTTCCTTCACCTTTACGTCCTTTGATATTTTTGTTTCTAAAAATGTTGAAAAAAATCACTTGTGTACATAATTACAGACAAGGCGACCTTGTTTGGGGGGCGGGGAAGGAATCTACCCAATTGTTTTACCAAGATCACAGAATCTTAGTCTTTAAACTCAATTTTGGTCATTAATTGCAAGAGTAATGCCACATTTCAAATGCATAGACTTACTAAAGCAATTAAGATTTGATCCATTATAGTAGTGGTCCCCAACCTTTTTGGCTAGCGGGCGCCAGCCGAAGGACCACTGCGGCGGTGGAGCACCCGCCGAAATGCTGCCGAATTTCGGCGGTGACGCCTCTCGATGACGCCGCTTGCCGTCAACAAGCAACATCATCGAGCGGCGTCCCCGCCTAAATTCGGAAGCGACGCCTCTCGATGACGTCACTTGTCGATGGCAAGCGTCGTCATCGAGAGGCGTCCCCGCCGAAATTTGGGGGCGACGCCTCTTGATGACATCACTTGTCGCCGACAAGCGTCGTCATCGAGAGGCGTCCCCACTGAAATGCCACTGAAATTCGGTGGCATTTCAGCGGGTGCATTAAGATGCCTCCGCGGGCACCGCGGCACCCGCGGGCACCGCGTTGGGGACCACTGCATTATAGTGTATAACAGTGTTTTTCAAACCGTGAGTTGCGACCCACTACTGGGTCGCTGCATGTAAGGCACTGGGTCACCTTGCTCTGGTCAGCACCACCAACCGGAACGTTAAAAGTCCCGTTGGCAGTGCTGCTCAGCTAAGGCAGGCTAGTGCCTACCTTTTCCAACACTGTGCTGCACCCGGGAAGTGGCCAGCAGCAGGTCTGGCTTCTACGCAGGGGGGCCACAGTACTCCATGCGCTGCCCCCTCCCGAGCACTGGCTCCACACTCCCATTGGCCGGGATCCAGCCAATCGAAACTGGGGGAGGTGAAATGCGGTGCCTGCAGGCGAGAGTCGCGTGAAGCCACTTGCACGCCTCCACCTAGGAGCCGGACCTGCTGCTGGCCACTTCTGGTGCGCAGCGCAGTCTGTGATGCCAGGACAGGCAGGAAACCTCCCTCTGCAACCCAGCTGGTCTGCTGACCGGGAGCCACTGGAGATAAGTCCGCACCCCAATCCCCTGCCCCAGCCCCGAACCCACTCCCCCCGAAAGCCAGAACCCCTTCCTGAACCCCAAACCCCTCACCCCTGGCTCCATCCCAGAGCCTGCACCCCCAGTCCAGAGCCCTGATCCCCTCCCGCACCCCAAACCCCTGCCCCAGCCCTGAGCCCCTCATCCCCAGCTCTGTTGGCTGGCAGGCATCAACAATTTTCTTCAACTGGGTCCCCAGAAAAAAAGTTTGAAAACCACTGGTTTTGTATAATACATACAAATACTTTCTACCTTTAGGCCACTACATTTGAGTTACAGAAATTAACTCAGATTCCATAGTGATAATGGCAACATAAGTACCTAGATCAGCAAGATGCTTGAAGTATTCAGATTTAGTTTGAAGTTGTTAATTTTTATACAGTCTTTAGTTTCAATGTATATTTCCTAGCTATGATATTAAATAGTAATATCCCGCCCTCCCCAAAAAAGTGACAATAATAAAAATATTGTGGGAGTTTTAGTGAATAAAGCAGCCTTTAATGACATTTTCTACCTGGCAGCTACCTTGACCAATTGAAAATTATAACAGTTCATATCTAAGAAGATCTCTAGATGTTTATTTGCTATCTGTATGATTAGAGGAAAATATTGTCTGTATGGATGTTTTTATGATTCTAAGTTAATTCATAAACATGTTTCGTGAACTACATGGTTGAGATTTTCAAAGCCTATCAGGAATTTAGACACACAACTCCCTCTGACGTTAATGGAGTTTGTGTGGCTAACCCTGTGGTTGGCTTATCCATTCTAATTATTGTAAAAAGCTCTAAAATGAGGACTAGTGAAGCCAAAGGAACACACAGGATAACTTAGAAATAGGTCTTTGAACTACAGATGAAGAAACCACCTGTTATGTTTACTAGATACCAACAACCAATCCAAGTGCAAAATCTCCCCAAATCACACTAGGGATCTCTGCTGAATTTCCCAAACTCATATTACACAAAATTCCAGTAATACAGTGGGAGTTCTGTACTCATTTTATACATAGAATTCACAGTAAAGGTCTACAATGTGGACTAGAAAGGGAGAATATTGCCTTAAATTGAGATACCAAGTTTTTTGAAGCTTCTTATCCCATAAAAATTTACACTTCAGAAACCAGAAATCCAAAAACCTGCCTGAATTTATTTTAGTAAGCATTTTCTTTAGCAAGGCGTTAAAAGAAAGAAGTGACAACTTATACTTTTTAAAAGGATGTGGTCTTTTATTCACTAATCTAGATAAGAAAGACAATTTCCTAGAAATTCACAATTATTTTTATATACAACCAGAACAAAAGGATCTGAGTTAAAATGTATGTAAATTTTAACTACATGGATATGTATACATATTTAAACCTTTATTATTCAACAGCTTTTGTGAATCTCTCCTAAAATATTTGTCAGTATTGTACATTATAAGAATCCCTCATGCCTGGCAATCTTTTATTATTGTTTTCTGGTGCAGATACTGATATATATCCTGTGCCAGCAATAGTTTCCCTCAGATGGATCACATTTTTGGGGAACTAATATGTTCTTCTTTGTGTGGGCAAATGCCATAGGAAAACCAAATCCACTTTGGATTATACCAGCTAAAGTCACATGTACAAGCAAGAAGAGACACTTGTCACTGTTGTTTAAACAAACTATCTCAACCGATATAGAAGGCAAGACAAAGATTATACAAAATCCTTCCAAACCAAAGCATATTTCTTATTTCTCCATAGACTCTCATCAGAGCATAATTATTGATGGTATCAATATATCCTTTCAGAGCAATATAAAGGATGTGTTTTCCAAGTACAAAATAGAAAGTAATAAAGCAAGAATTAATAGGATTCAAAAGCACAGACGTTTCCAATGTACTGCTATTTTAATAAAAAATGTAATCCTCCCAAGTGATCTTGCTTTGGAAAGCATATGGCATTTACAATACACAAACCAGTAACACCTTTTTAAAGAATTTAAAGCAACTTAATTAAAAATACTTTGACTTTAGGTGCCTAAAAGTAGCACCGAAGCAACTGCACATTTCATTTGATCCAAAATGTTGTACATGACAATTTAGGAAAAAAAATAAATAAATCTCATTTCTGCCTCATAAATATTACATGTATAAAAGCCACCATATTAGGAGCAAGTTGACCATTTTATGCACTAGAGCGGTGATCTTCAAGCTGTAGAGGACATGGAGAAACATTTGAGAGGGCACTGGGGGTCCCAGGCCAGCCCCCACAAGGGGCAGGGAGAGAGCACCACCAAGCCCCACTATGGCCCCAGCTCTGTTCCAGCCCCACCCCCAGCTGCAGCCCCAGTCTCACACCCAGTCTCAGCTACTGGCCACAGCTCTGCTCCTGGCTCTGGCCCCAGCCTTGCCCCCACACCCAGCATAACCCTCACCCCTAGCTGCAGCCCCTGGTGATGGCTCCTGGCCCCAGACTCGGCCCCTACCTTAGGTTCCTTACCCCTGTCCGTGACCCTCTTTCCCCCCAGGAGCCAAGGCCCCGCTCCTGGCCCTAACTCCCGGGGGGGGGGCACAGACAGGAGTAAGGGGGAGCACAACTGTGAAAAGTTTGGGGACCACTGAACTAGGGGGTGGAGCAGGCAGGAGCACAAGTCGTAGGTGGGGATGGCCAGGAGAAGCAGGACTGGGGGGCACAGGAGCCCAACATGGAGCCGGGCTGGAACGGCAAGGGCAAGGCGGAGGTGCTGGGGGGAGCCTGGACTGGGCAGGGGACAGAGAAAACGGGCGGAGGAGCTGCTCAGGATGGGGCACAGGAGAGGGGTGGGGCAGGGCAGTGGGACTGGGGGCACAGGGACCAGATGGGGCAAGGAAGTGTGCACTGGGGTAGGACTGGAGGAGGGCACCAGGAAGGGGCAGGGAGAAACAAGCCAGGCTGGAGGGTGCACAGAGAAGGGAGACAGGCTGGGGGTGAGCTGGGCGGGGGAGAGACCACACAGGGAAGGGGAAGTGAGCCAGGCTGGGGCACACAGAGGAGCGAGCAGCAGGTGCTGGCTGGGGGCAGAGGGCAGCGGTGTCTTTGCCCATACCTCCTGCTTTCCACCCTGGGGCCTCTCGCTGCAGGCAGGACTGGGACACACTCATCGGAAGCCCCAAAAGCAGAGCCGCTGTGCTTGTTTACCTGATGCTAGCAGCTGCTTCCTACCTGCTCAAGCCAGCCATGTGGGCGCCTCTTGATGACCTCATCAACCCGCCAAAGAGTGCTCCACAGAGCCCCACCCACAGGCATGATCACATCCCTCCCCCAAATTCTGTCCTATTCAGGTTTAGCCCCATCCCCACAGCTGTCTGGGCCTGTGCTGTGAGTGGTGGGTGGAGTTTGTTTTGCTAGTATCCCTGCTGGGTGGGGAGGGACCTCAGACCAGATGCAGGGAGCTGGATGTTTGTAGCTCACGCAGGGGTTCTCAAACTTCACTGCACCGTGACCCCCTTCTGACAACAAAAATTGCTACGTGACTCCAGAAGCGGGGACTGAAGCTTGAGCCCACGCGAGCTCTGCCTCCCTGGGGATGCCAAAGTCAATGACCAAGGGCTTCTGCTGCAGATAGGGGGCCTATAACCTGAGCCCCACTGCCCAGCACTAAAACCCTGAGGCTTGGGCTTCAGCCGTGGGCAGATGGGTTCGGGCTTTGGTCCTGGATCCCAGCAAGTCTAAGCCAGCCCTGGTGACCCCATTAAAATGGGGTCATGAGCCACTTTGGGGTTCCGATCCTCAGTTTGAAAACCACTGCAGTAGAGCATGATTGTTGCAATGTGGCACATCTTATCCCACTGCCAAGAGGGCAGCCATGGCAGGGACAGGCTGAGGGTTCCTCCAGACCCTGCAACTTTCTTGCCTCAGTTCTTCAGCTTCCTCTGTGTAAATGGAAGACATGTGGAGCTACTTTTACTCAGTGATGAGCTGCCAAAATCTTAACAACCAGTTCCCTATAAAAAGTTCTGATTTAAGGGGAGGAGCGGGGGAGGGGCCGGGGGAGACATACTCGTGGGGCCAGGGGCCCCTGCAGGGCCTGGGGAAAATTGCCCCACTTGCCCCCCCCCCGGCAGCCCTAGAGCTTGCAGCCCCCTCACCTTGCCGGCAGCTCAAAGCAGCAGGATGACTACGGAGCTCAGCTGAGCTGCCCAGCTGATGCCGGCGGCTGGCCATGCTGCAGCTGGGGGGAAGCGGGGGAAGGGCCGGGGGAGCCTCAGCCTCCCCAGCTAGGAATCCTGGGAGCAACAGGATGGTCCGGCCCGCAGACCGGAGTTCTTTGCCCACTCCCTGGCCCTTTAACAACCGGTTCTCCACAGAGGTCTAATTTTAGCCGGTTCTAGGGAACCTGTGGGAACCGGCTCCAGCTCACCACTGCTCTTACTGCACCAATAACACTCTAACAGGGTACAGCCCCCACTCAGCCAATATTTGGCTCCTGCTCCCCCAAGTTCTGATGCCTAAAAGAGAACAAGTGTATGTACAATGACACAGAATCTCTGACCCAGGACCTCCCTAGAGCAGGATCCACCTCACACATTGCATTACCTAAATCAAGAACAAGTGAAACAGCTCCAATCGCACCAAAAATGTCTGGATCCCATTACGTGCTGGCATGACAATGCCACAAAAAGACTCCAGCTTTAGCACTTGCGTCTTGCTGGAATCAGCCAAGTTTTAATCCCTAGCACCCGAATTCCACTATTTAAAAAGAAATTGTTTTGCCTCATCTACTACATCTTGAAAATCCAGAAACCAATATATTCCAGTGCAAGAGTACTGAAAATCTTAGGTCTAGTATTTGGTTCTTGTAATCCTACCTCAAATCCAGAAAATGTGCATTAAAATAGAAACAAGTGGTACTTCTACTGTTCCATTCGAAAAAAGAATTCTGCAAACCCTGTCCCCTCCAAAAAATACACCCTGGTAGAAGAAAGCTGCAGAAACCCTAATATGCACGAGTCTCTTGCGGGATTTTTATTATTTGTTACAAGATGTGTTAATCAAGATCCCCAAAAATGATACAGTGATCAGGGGTGATTTTAACACAAAGGTGCAAGTAACAATGATAGATTGGATAAAGTTATAGACAAATGCAGAATGGTTTGGACATGAACCAAAATAGTGAATGATTAGTAGAAATGTGCAGGAAACAATCTACTGATGGGTGGAATTATTTCCTCAAAGAAATTCATAAAGCAACATGGAACTCTCCCCTTTCCCATGGTACTACAGAGAACCAGACAGATCACTTCTGCATTTCAAGAAAGTTTCCCAGCTCACTGGCAGATGTGTATTTATACAGGGGAGCAGAGGTCAGCAGCAATCAGAACCTTTGTATCACTAAACTGAAGATCAAGAAGGTTAAAACAAAGACCATGCATCAACAGGCACAATTAAATGACCCAAATATAAAAAGCCCTTTTCAGTTTAAACTGAAGAACAGGTTCAGTGTTCTAATGTACGTAACTGAAGAAAACAAAAGATGGGTGGGAAAACTGCTTTCTAACAACAACAAAATCAAAAAAAGGAAGAATGGATTAGCAATGTTACTTAGGCATCTGCAGAAAAAAAAGTGTAAAGCAAAAATTCATGAATGCTAAGACACATAACGAAAAGCAAATGGCAAAAATAGAGATCTAGTTAGAGAGGAAAAAGAAGTACTAGAAGAGATAAAAGGGCATATAGAAAATGTCAAGATGCTGAAGATGCTAGCTAAAAAGGTGATATTACAACCTTGTATAAGACAAACAGTTAATAGTACTGGAGGCCCTGCTACAGATGCAGATGGAAAGACTTAGAACAGAAGAATAACAGAAAAGATGGGCAGAACATTTTCAGGCTGTTTTAAACTGACCAAGCACATGTGAACTATTAGAAATATGTGACAAAGACCTACTACTAAACCTTGATATTGATTTAGAAGATATTACAATTGTAGAAGTCAAAAAAAATCAGTAAACTGAAATATGGGAATGCCGCTGGAGAGGATAACGTTACTGGAGAGATGCTTAAAGCAAGTGATGAAACAGTCCTGCAGACTTTCCTTGTGTTTTGGGATACAAATTGGAATGAAGAATAGAATCCAACTCAATGGAAGACAGAGCATATAGTAAAATTGCCAAAGAAGGGTGACCTCACCAACTGCAATAACTGGGGAGGAATCATATTACTCATGTGCATCATCATCCTGGAAGGTAGGGGTGCTGTAACAAATTTTATAGTGGGGGGTACTGAGAGCCATTGAACCAAGCTGTAAATCTTGTATATGATGGAAACCACTTCAAGCCAGAGGGTGCAGCAGCATCCCCAGCACCCCTAGTTTCGGCACTTATGCTGGACTGTATCAAAAAGCAAACAGACCTTCAGCTTAGAGAGAATCAAGCAAGTTTTAAACAGAGATCATGTGCAGACCATACTGTTGTTCCATATCTGTGAGAACAAAGTGTGGAATGGAAAGCATCTCTTGTGATATATTTTATAGCTTTCTAGAAGACTTTTGACAGCATACACAGAAATGGTCTTTGGAAAATTATGGTATACTATGGAATACCAGCAAAAATTATTAAAATAATCAAGGATCTATATAATGCCAAATGTGCATTCAGAGACAGTGATAACATCAGCCAGTGGTTTCTAGTGGCAATTGGAGTAAGGCAAGGGTGTATTATGTCCCCACTATTGTTGCACTGGTCAAAGACTATGTCATGAGGAAAGTAACTGCAGAAGGACTGTTACGGTCAAAAGATAAAGCACAATAAGGATTATCTTGATTTTGCTGATGACACTGTCCTGCTTAGTTCAACACACGGCTTAATGGAAGAAAAGACCCAGCTTCTGGCAAATACAGCTACAGCAAGGGAAGACAAAAATACATGGCTATCAATGTCCCCAGAAGTGGACATTAGAGTGGATGAAAAGCACTAGACGAAGTAAGCTATTTTATCTATCTAGGCAGTGAGATGTGCCATGAAGGCAACACCATGCTAGATGTCAAAGAACCAAACAAGTTTCATAAACTGGAAAAAATTTGAAAAAGTACCGTAATATGATTAGCACTGACAAAAATACAAAATTTTAACAGTGGCATCATGTCTATCCCCATTTATGGAGCAGAGTCAGAAATTTACAACAGAAATTGATAAGAAGAGCCACTCATTCCAAAATAAATGCCTTTAGAAGATCTTAAGACTCCATTGGAAAGTGTTTCTTGCAACATCAGAAATTCTAAGTAGAGCAAACAATCTAAAGCATCAAATATAGTAAGACAATGGACGTATTTAGGACACATTTTAAGGATGCAACCAACTCAACTTCCATGGCAAGTGATAATATGGACACTACTGTGGGGCTGGAGCACGGACAGTTAGGCAAATCCCTGATAGGTGTTAATGGTATTGGACCAGGAAAAAACAACATGGTGCTTTCCCTTCTAAACAATCTTTGTCCTCTACTTTCCTAGCATCATTGTTAGTAGTTTGAAATCCAGATTACCTTTATTTCCCTGAAATGTAACTGTGGTTGTCACTAAGGATTTTTTTAATAAGTTAAAATATCATTCCATTTTATATCCTACATGTGATTCATTAGAAATTAAGGGAATTGCATTCTTTAGAGAACAAATGCAAATCACAATTTTTTTTCCCACCGCTAGCACTGATTAGCCAGCAAAGACCTGGAGAAATAGCAAGTGGGGAAAGGAGTGAGAATATAGGTAAACAACTTTTTTTTATGTGCGCTTCTTAGCAATCAGATTAGCAGCTAGTGGAATGATTTATCACATTTCTGACATTTTGTTTTTCTTCTTACTGTCTATAGTTGTTTATAAGCAGAGGGTGGGATTTGAAAAGAGGCTAAACTGTAAAACGAAAAAGGAACAATGAGATTTACGTCTGTTGAGTCAGAGTACAAAACCAGTTAATATAATTATGACTACATTTAATGTGTGGCCATAAATAAATAAGAATCAGGGACCTCTCTTATCTCTCCATTAATCATCTACTAAGCCCCATCTCGGCCCCATACCAATTCTCCTTCAGCTTTTAACTTCAGTCAATCTACAGTCTAACCTGTCATCTACAATCATTAATTTATTTAGCCTTATTACTAACCTCATAGAAGTGTTTTGTTATGTAAAATTATTAAATGGGGAAAATGAGGCAAAGAAAAGTTTAGTGATCTGCCCAAAAATTGATGCTCAAAACCAGCATCAGAACATTGGCCTTAGAGTTAGGAGTCCTAACTGCAAACAACACTCCATACCTTACATACCAAAGGTTTTGTTCTGAAAATGGTTAGAAAACAAAAATGCATGTACTGAAAAATCCAAGCAGCTATCATGAGATCTCTCAAAAATATCACTGCTTTACATTCTCAGGAACCATTCCAGTTAAATGACAGCTACTGCACTGTGTGCATCTACAGTGTGTGTACTTCAGTAGGGCTTCCCACAGCTGCACTTCATGCAGCTTACTGCTCTTTATAGCTCAGCTACTGAAAAAAATTAAGGTGGCCTTCACATCATGCTGAAATCTTTTTTGAAGTCTGTGCTGCCTCGTTGGCATTCACAGAAAGTCCTAAGGCCAAATTTTCTACTGATGGAAACTGGTGAAGCTCTGTCAACTTCAGTGGAGCTGTGCCAATTCACACCAGGTGAAAATATGGTCAACAATGTACACTTAACAGTTCTGCACACTAGTCCTTCCTACAGTGTTTACATTTCACCCTGAGAGGATGCTGTTCTAACTAAATGACCTCAAGTTCAGTCATTTGGAATTAATTTTTCCCAGATGGTCTCCAGAATCCTTTCCTTCAAACCCATAGCACTTCAGCAGGTGACATGGATTCCCACAGAGTTCCAAAGGAAATGCTGCAGGACCTATCACATTGGGTGATGGGGCACATCGGGCATCAGAGGACTGATTGTAAATGGCTAATTAAATCCCCTCCAATGGGAGTCTGCAGACAAACAAAATGAACAGGAACAACTCATGGTCATCTGGAGTTTGAGAATAATTAATCTATCACTACCAGGCTCTGTTCTGATGAGCCTTTTCAATCACGTTAAGATAACAGGATGGAGAAACACACCTTCCTTTTTGCCCATCAAGACAGGGCCCTAATGTTGCTATGTGAGATAGCCAAAACTCACTGAAACAAGGGTAGGATAGAAAAAATAAAAACCTCTCCAAATCATTAATTGAATGTTTCATTCACTCACTCACTTTGACAACCAATGAAAACCCTTGGAGCAAACAATCACTCATTATCTGCTGGCATACATATCCCATCTCTTCATTGCAATGCACTTTCGTTCGTTTCCGGAGTTATCACTTCACTCTCAGCTGCCTAGGGATGCTTCTAATTGGCAAGTTGTTGATTTTCATTAGTTCTGTCAACCCAGCTCCACAAAGGAACTTAGGTATTGTGATGCTGAACGTTGTGATGCCTAATTTTAGGCACCCAGAAAAATCACAGGAACAACACTGCAATCCACAAAGCCCGAGTTAGACACTCCTTATGATGCAATCCACAAAACCACATGTGCTAGGTGGTGAGCCACGTAAGCTCGTCAATGAGAGATGCCAAGGACAGGGATGTGTCCTAAACCCTTCTGCAAGGAACAGGCTGTCAACAGGATGGTGTGCTGCCTTCCCAGAGCCAAGACATGAGTCTTCACTCTAAGATCAGATAAGCATCCTAAAGTTGACAGGCAAGAATCCATTGGAGATGGTTCATAATGACAATAATGACACTGCATCACTGGATATCTCACAGATAATAGATGACTTCAGCACACTTCCAGATTCCCTGAGATCCTTCCTATCCCATGAGCAAAGGAAGATAGAAGTCAGAAGGTGCTGCAAGTGAACCCCTAGCTGGATAAGTGGTGTAGGGTGGAGGATTTCGATTTGGTGGAACATTCTATGGAGAGAGGGGGCTGTATAGTATGGATGGCCTCCCTCCACCACAGTAGAATGGGAACCATTCTCCTTGGCGACAGGCTGCCTAGAGTAATCAGGAGGGTGATAAACGAACAACAAAAGGGGTGGGTAAAGAGATTTAAAAGAATAAGAACATCTAAAGTTAGTTAAAAAAAAAAAAGCCTCCAAAATGTAACATTTCTTTCACTAGGTTTAATAGTGTGTAATGCCCTGATTTAGCATATACACCTCTATCCCGATATAACATGATCTGATATAACACAAATTCGGATATAACACGGTAAAGCAGTGCTCGGGGGGGGGAGGGGGGGGGCGTGCTCCAGCAGATCAAAGCAAGTTCAATATAACACAGTTTCACCTACAGTGCAGTAAGATTTTTTGGCTCCCGAGGACAGTGTTATATCGAGGTAGACGTGTATCTTGTGGAATCATAGATTTTTAAGCCCAGAAAGGATTATTATGATAATCTAGTCTGATCTCCTTCATAACACATGGAATATCAAAAATAGAAATTCCATCATGTGGAACCTTAACATCTCAGAAAAGACTTCTCAATGGGGATTCAAATTATTCACTATTTACTGATAAAAGTCACACTACCAAAAATATAATTTTTTTCAAAGGTGTTGACAGGAACAACAAAAAAGGCATATTATATAATATACATAAAATCTGGGGATTCTGAATGAATTAACAGACTGTAATCCCTAAATTATTAGATGCTGAAAATGCTTAAAGATAATTGTTCTTGAATTTACAACAAGGTCTAGGTTTTGTCCTAATACCTTAAACTCTTACAATGTGTTAATTATCTCCACAGAGGTAATATACATGCAAACAAGTGTACAAATGTGCTTCTTGTGAAGCTTTCCTAGAATTACATTAAATTTACAAGAATTACATCAATTAAGTGTAACTGTTTGATTTCTAACCTTTATCTATTTATACTGAATATTTCTTTTCTTCAGTCAAAGGGTTCCACCGACAGTATAAAGTAATGCTGTCGTCCATTCCCATACTTCTATCTGTATATTTAATTATATCCATCTGAAAGAAAAGAAACAACATTATTATATTAAGTCTAACCTAGGTAGTTCACTTCTGACTTGGTACAAATGTAATTCATTGTTTCCATGATTTATCAGATTATTTATGAAGTAACCTTCCCAAATCTTTACCAGTCGCTCCATTCATAAATAATTTTAACATTTTTTATTCGTTACACATTTTAAAAGGCCATAGCACTGATGGATTATTGTATATGGGCTTTAAAGATTTATCCTAAATTATATACTGTGTGACTGTAACAATTTAAAAAGGTGTCAAAGGAAGAAATTTATGTCAACAATAAATCTATTAGCATGAATAGTCATCTGTATGTATTTTACAAATCATGTGTATTCTTGCTAAAGTTTGTGTGGGTGAGTTTTAGTTAATGAGAGTGATTTAGAACATGGCATGAGTTGGGTACAGTGCCAGCAGATACTACACAGTCTGTTCGAGCCAACAGCAGCTTTGGCAATGTGGCTCATTTGTAATTCACATCATCTCATCTGTTCCAGTCCTGGGCTTCTCAGAAGGGACTGTCAGTTATGCAGAAGTGCATGATGGTACTAATTTGTCTATTTAAGAATTTTGACAAGGAACAGGTGCCCATCATGACTCTCTGGAACTTATATAAAAGGAACAAGTACAGCCTACACAGTGCTAAGCCATTCTCAGATAAGATCTTGTTTGTTTGTCATCAGTACCATATATGATCCATGGTTTTGAAGGATGCAGAGAGATCTAGCAATATCAACAAAGAATCTGATTTGTTGCTTAAGAGCAGAAGAAGGTAGTCCCTTAGTGCCATGAACAACAGGCAGTGTTCCTCAGGGCCATTTTGGTATCACTGCCAGGTCTGAAACATGACTGTGATATATATCTAGGATTTTGACAGATATTGCTGGAGCTTGGGGTCTCAATAACTTTACCAAAGAAATTGAGATTGGAGAGTGGGTGGCATTCAGTGAGGCTGTTTTAAGGGTTGGCTTCTCCAAAGTCTGAGTACTGCATTCATTAGGATAACTGATAGTTTGCCTTTTTGAGGGAGGCACGGGTTATCTCAGTTATCAAGGGGGGACTAGGTGTTTCTCACTGGACTTCACTTCTCATGAAGGACAGGGGGGTCAGTTTTAGAGATGCATGAAACACTTCTGCTCACCTTTAGCAAGCTGGTGCAGTTGTATTTGAGAGGGACACAAAGGATTCAGTTGTGTCATATGTCCTTTTAGCTTTCTTTATGGCTGCTGAGTATATATTGTGACAAAGTCAGACCTGACAAATCTAAAAGGGTGGTTGAAGGCAGGTATATCAGTCTTAAAGCCCTTTTCCTATAAACGGAAAGAAGTTACCTCAGGTTAATTATGGTCACCAGAGTCGAACACGTGATCTCTAAAAAACTGATCCCAGTTAGGAGAGAGAGGGGAGAGGAGGGATGAGAAGCAAGCTGCAAAAGAGCTGTGTGCAACAAGGGGAAAGGGCTCCTCCCACGTAAAGAGTTGTTTTTTTCTACAAGGGAAACCTTGTATTTATTTCTGTTTGGAGAGGAGACCTGAGTTCCCAACACAGTGTGGGTTAGACAGTGTTGCTGGTGATTGGTAGCAGCATAAGAGGAAGTACTCCAATGGGACTTAGGAAATTTGTCTGTTTGTTTAAATAAACCTCGAGTCCAACCCTAGGGCCTGCTCTGTAAATAAGGCAACATCAAAAATTAAACCTCCTTATAGGACTGATTTTCTCCAGGTCCCAACACCAGAGGGGAGAAATGCTAAGTTTTGCTATGATGAAAGAGTTATGTTGCCACAATATGAAGTTGCATCTGGAGAATTTCATGGGTTGCCAAGTGGGTCTTGCCCCATATGCACTTCACTCAACTGGTTTTTTGCTTCACTAGGTAGAGTTCATCAGAAAAATCACAGTAATTTACAGAGATGGTATGAGGGAAGGGGCTTTGGGGAGCAATCAATGGCTTCAGTCAGTAGTTGGTTGTAGTGTTCTGCTAGTTTGTCAACTCCTTCCGGACATTTTCTAGAAGCTTCATTCACTGAAGTGGAAATGATTGATTCATTTAATCTTTATCATGAGAAGGTGATGGTCTCTGCAAGAGGACAGATTGTTGTCCACTCTACCTGACCCAATGCCAAAGATGAGCTCTAGTGTGTGTTCAGTTTTGTGAGTGATGCTGAAGACAACTTGAGAAAAATCTATGGTAAGTAGGAAATAGCTAACTATGTTGTTAGATATATTGTCTATGTGGATGTTCAGATCTCTCAGGACAATGACTCTTGAGAAGTCCATTATGATGTTAAATAGGAGCTCTGTTATTTCTTCCAGAAATCTCACTGGCCTTCATTGGATTTCTCACCAGATTATTCGTACATCAAGGATATTATTGTGTTTATTTCATCCCTGGATTCACATATTAGGACTGTACATTCAGATGACTTAATTTTCAAGCTGGGACTCTTCTTGCATTTGAGATCAAATGAGAAACTATGGCCACATTGCTTTCTTGCCTCATGTATGATGCAGACAAAGACCCACCGGAGACAGTGAGGAGACCATCAAGCTAATCTTCACTTATGAGCTAACAAAAACAAAATTTGAGATTATGGGACAAATTCAATCCTGCACTAAACACAATCTTTCATTGGATTTCTACCCAGTTCATAGAAATTCAGAATCAGAAAGAAGGAATTCATCATCAGAAGGACCATTATGATCATCTAGTCTCCCACCTGCAGATCCAGGCCCACATCCACCGATCCACCACCCCCCCCCCCCCCTGCCCCCCCCTCTCAGGAGAACTGCCTGCCTCGAAAACCAATCTTCCCCTGCCCCCCTTCCCAAAATTCCTTCCCCACCCAAACCGGGCAGCTGGCGGCGGCAGCTCCCACCTCCTCCTCTACTCTAACTCATATAAAATATCATATATCACACTATTTCATCATTACATGTGTGGCTTAATTGAACTATATTGACCTATTGACTAATCATTCTCCTATCTCATCATCTCATCCTTATCTTAACTTAATGTCATGGATTCTCTTTCTCCTGTTTCCTCCTCCCTGCTTTCTTCGGTCTGCTGTTCCTGATGGTGTTCCCCTGATGCCTAATCTGCCTGCCTGATGACTGATTTTTGACTCAATTATTTATTATATCTTGTCGTCACATTGTTTGTCAGCTTTCCTCTCTCCTCCTCCTCTCTTCCCCCTATATCTCTCTTATATATATTTATATATTCTATCCTATTATCTCTTATCTCTCTTTATCCTTCTAAAAACACTCCTCAAGTCTCCTCCCATCTCACAGGCCTTCCCTTCCTTCCTTCATTTTAGTGGCCCTCCTTCTTTTTCTCTTCTTCCAGTTTGAATACATCCTTCACTTCTTAAAAACCTGCACCAAAAACACCAAAACAAAACAAAACTCTATACCTCTAATAGCTTATATATATCCCTACTAGCCCCTCCTCCTACCTACTAGAAATATATGCATCCCATGCCCCAGCTTTTTTTTTTTGCTTTCACATCACATCTCTCATAGTCATCTAGTCATCCCCCAGGTCAACCAGGTCTCCCCTCTCCCTCCTCCCTCTCCAACTTCCAAGCTTATAACTAAAATACTAAAAATTTCTTATAATCCCTAAATGCACCTTACACACTTCACACTATTGAATTTCTCATTACTAATACTTATCCTCCTTACCAATACTCATCCAATCCCTGGGAGGATATCTCCCTTTTCGAATTGGCAATACCTCCCAACTTGGTGTCATCCACAACTTTTATCCACTCTACTCTCTCTTGGTTCCCCCAGGTCAGCAATAAATTGAATAAAAAAAAACCGAAAAAAAACCGAACTGAAGGAACTGGTAACCTAACCTCCCCAGTGACCCCCCCCCCTTCAATACTCCTCTGAAAGTCTTCCCTTAAGCTCTTCTTTATCCTCTGGATTTTCATTTCGATCCCCATCTTTTCCAATTTAACCAGTTCAGAGCTGTACTTGGTCCTAGATCTACAGAGATGAAAGACCAGTAAATAATCCATTGTGACATCTAGACACCAAAAAGTGACATGTCTTGAGGTGATTTGGTATATATTATACACTAAGTATGCATGTGATAAAACCTGTTGACCCATTGTACTATCTTATTTACAATATAAAGATATATACTGTAACTAAGAACAATATTGATAGATATAAATTTACCATATGGGTGTTTATATATACACTCACAATTTATCCTCACTGTACCATATGCCACCACAACATGATTTACTAACATTCAGATAGATCTAGAGAAAAAAAGCACACAGCCAGCCAATTAAAAACTGACACTTACATAACGGTTTGTACAGCTGCACTGCATCAAAATTTACAACACTTTTCCCCTCTGTAGTGCAGTCAACCATAACAAATGCTAACATGACACAATTCCACTCACAAATAAAAGTAAGGACTAACATTTTGAGTTGAACCTAGCATAGTCATCAAACAGCTTTGCAATTTATGATACTGAGCTGTTCCAGTATCAGAAAGAAATCAATAAAAAAGGAAAAAGGAAAGATTTTATGTAATACAAATAAAACAGGCTATAGCGCAGAGTGGTGAAAACTGTTTATTTCATTCATTGAGGATGACTGTACAAGTTGCTTACTGTTCCATTCCCATTTACCAGTTGTAAGTTTTCTGGCCTTCACTCTCTTTCACTATTATACTGTAACTTTTGGTAAATAAGGTTCTCATCTTTCCTATTTCAAAGTTTAGTTCTCCTTCTAACTTTTATATACCAAACTAACATTCGCCTCACCTCAGCAAACATACACACACTTTAAGGCTATTTTAAATATTTAGTTCAGGCAAATGTAAACAGTCAAATAAATGAAATCTACAGAACTACATATCTAAAAGATTCAAAGCCCCAAATTACTATCTAACATGACTTCAAATTATTAGACGTAGTGCAGTAGGAGTCTAATTTACTATATTTGAATATGAAAATTCTTCAGAAGTATTAGATTTGTCAGTATTTTTCCACTCTATGTTGGATTGTAACTGAATCCTGCTACTTTAATTCCAGTGCTTTGCATGGTGTGGTCCTTTCCTAAATTAGACTTTAAGTTGTCATGTTACCACACATTAGCTGCCACTTGCTAACTAACATGTTTTAAAAGTCTAGTCTAGACAAGGCACCCTACCTTTAACATGTACTAAACTAGTCAAGTACTAACATCATACTTTTATTCCTAGTCTAGATAAATGCATGGCAAATATGGTGTACAAGTGTGATAGTCTTTGCTCATGGGAAGCATTGCCTAGCAGTCAGGGCTTAGGCCCTTCAACCTGCAGAGGGGTTTTTTGGGGCCTCTCATTGCATTGGGCCCCATGAAGGTGACACAAGGGTCTGACACCCAGGAGCACATTAAGGCTGCCTTTCCTGGGCCACTTCCTACCACTCAGCTGTTGTCCAAAGTTCATAGTCTACCCAAGGAGGCTGTGAAGGGGGTCAGTTCACCGCTTAGCATCTCTTCGCAGCCAGGCAAGGTACAGTAGCTCTCTCTCTCTCGGGGAGGCAGGTGCCTCCTCTTGTGTCTTGGCCCTCTGGCCAGGTCAGTCCCAAGTCTCTCCCCTTCCAGGATAGTCCATAAACAAAACACAGGAGCTGCAAGCTAGAAGTCTTTTCTCTTCCCTGGTCTGTTCATAAGGATGCTCTTCTGCTTCTTTTCAACTCCTCTTCCAGTCTGTGCATCTTTTGAAAGTGTGGTGGGGCCAAGCTAGCTGAGCCCAAAGCAGTTCAACTGCTTGCTGTGGGGTTTGTATACCTCATCACAACAGGGTACACATGTAGTAATCACAGACCCCTTTTAGTATCACTTGAGCTGCTGGAAAAGGGCAATAGCTGTCATAGCATTGCATTAATTTCTACATATTGATACTGCAATAGCACATAAAGGATCTGAGCCCCATTTTGCTAGGTGCTCTACAAACAATACAAAGACAAAGTCTTTGATCCAAAGATCTTGCCATAAAGACAAGTGATATACAACATCATCTGGGGGAGAGAGACACACAATCATATCACTTGTATATATGTGTAGTGAGGAGGCATGGCCTCCCACCCTGTCAGAAGGGGAGAGACCCAAAATCACCCCCTGGTGGGCAGAACCAGGCCATGTGTGGCCACCCAGCCGGAAGCAGAGTGGTGGGACAGGAAGTGGGATTATAAAAGACCAGCCTCCTAGCTCAGTAGTGGAAGAACTGTCAGAGGAGCAGGACATCTCAGAATAAGGTTAGGCTAGGGTTCAGGTTTGAATTCTGGTAAAACAGGTTATCATCACATGCTTAAATCAATAATATGGATCAAATTCAGTCCTCGTGTAATCAGATGCAACTCCCACTGACGTCAGTTGAAAGCTCCAAATATCTGCTTACACCCAGTCTGAATCTGGTCTTGTAGCCGTCATAGTATTGAGTTTTCAGCTGAAAATACCCCTGTACGATCCTAAGAACCAGTTTGACGCATAGTCATTCAAAGCTCCCAATACCACGTGTATTAACTTTTATGATATACAAAAAATAAATGTCATAATACTAAGCCGAAGGGTTGATGGTGTCCACCTGCTGTAATGTGTACTCTCTTATTCATCTGTTTTTTCCTATGAGCAATGAAATTGTGATAAGTTCATTATTTTCCTTTTTCATGTAAATTAAACTTCTCCAAAATAAGCACTGTAGATGGAATGAAACAACTCCTTCATTAATCTATGACATTGCTGATGTGAATGTAAGCAGAGCCTCTGGAGGATAAAGAAGCACAGGGTTAAAAACTGTTACCCCCCTATAACTCCATTAACCTGTCACATACTTTCTTCTGTATTTCCTTTCCTGTCATTATTGATGAGTTGCAAGGTGTTTCTGTGTAAACAGAAGATATCTGTCTCCTCTCTAATTGCTCATCATATCTGATTTGGGGAGCATCAAAATCTAGGCTTTGCATGCCCCATCTTTTCCTCATATGGAATGACACTCATGAGAGAGGAAAAGTTACTGAAAAAAGCTGCGGCACTTTTTTTTTTTTTTTTTTTTGGTCACATTTTCCCATCAGTTTCACAGGGATGGAGATTTCCTGGCAGGGGAAATGGTGAGGCTGCATCAGTTGAGGACAGCCAGGAAGCACAGACCTGTGTCATGTTATGGTTCTTCAACCAGACCTACAAAGCAGTTTTCTTTCCAGATGCTCCCCCCAACACATCTGGTGGCATAGTTAGCTACTGTGCCCCCCAATACTATCCTTTGCATGGAGAATTAATGCTAGTCTGCACCACATTAACTTCTCCAGTTAATTAATGCAGATCATTATGTCATAGTGGACTTTAGATACCTTCGCAGGGAGCATGCGGTATAGACTGGCTGCTTGTACACTAGATACCTGAGGCAGGGGCGGCTCTAGACATTTCGCCGCCCCAAGCACAGCATCATGCCGCGGGGGGGCGCTCTGCTGCTCGCCGGTCCCGCGGCTCCGGTGGACCTCCTGCAGGCGTGCCTGTGGAGGGTCCGCTGGTCCCGTGGCTCCGGTAGACCTCCCACAGGCGGGCCTGCAGAGGGCCCGCTGGTCCCGTGGCTTTGGTGGAGCCGCGGGACCAGCAGACCCTCCGTAGGCATGCCGCTGAAGGCACCCTGCCTCCCGCCCTCCCAGCGACCGGCAGAGCGCCCCTTGTGGCATGCTGCCCCAAGCACGCGCTTGGCGTGCTGGGGCCTGGAGCCGCCCCTGGATACCTGCATTTACTCACTGAACCCCCTAACATACGCATGTGATGCCATATTGTGAACCCCTTATTCCCACTAGTGAGTTGTTTGTATTGATGTCAATGGGATTATTCCTGCAAGTAGCTGCTCACTATTGGGAATAAAGGGTTCACAGCCTGGTCAATAGAGAGGTGCATCTTGCAAAGCTGCCACTCCCTTTGTTTTGCCCCCATTCAGCTCTCTTTTTTATATATTATAGCTATCTTCCACCGATGTGAAGGAAGCATTGTGGCTTATATCGCAGTTATTTATATGCCACTGATTTTGTTTTTACACATTTAATCATATGACCTTATTTTTGTGCCTTTGAACTTCCTTTCTCTTATTGACCCTGTAGTCTATTTTTCATCTGGCTCTATCATTTATTTATTTTGTTTTTGTTCTTTTAATTGCTAATGACAGGGAAAGGAATATAGAAAAAGTACACACTTTGGGAGATTTGGTTAATAAAACTGTCCGGAAAGCTTACCTGAGAGAGTTGCAATGGATTTTGAAAAGGATTTCTGAAAAAAATTTAGTCTTTTGCCCATTCCTGGAGATGTAATTGGCAGACACAGTTTGAATAAGGAATGTCTGAATGCCAATTATAATTCAAAGAAGTAATGATGAATTGGTCTCTCTTAGCTTTCATTTTCTTGTTTCACTGCTTATAGGAAGTGCACTTCTTGCTTGGCACATGCTTATTATTTCTGATCAACTGCAGCAAGAACGGAATGGGGTCTTGGAGACAGAGCTCTGAACAATGTCAAACTGGCATGTTAAGCAGCTGCACAAGAGGGCTGCAAATAAATGTTTTCACTAGAGAATGATTCAATTACTCATCCTGTGGTGAGCAATGCTGATGTGAAGTAAACTTGAGTTTAATGGATATGATCTTAATTGTTAACCCTTCTACTTCACTCTTACATAAAGACCATTGCGGAGGGAATACGAGTATAAAACAAGGTGCACTACTAGGGGTTAAATAGGTTACAGAACAGAGATAAGTGATCATTCTGAATATCACTTAACTGCTTTACTGTAAAAATGAAGGCAATATTTGCACAGAGATTTACCGTAGCTCTTTAAAATTTTATGACTGACTATGCAGTCCTTGTTATGCATTCCCAGGATTAACTGATCAGCTATGGGGATGTTCTTAGCATTTCATATCCTGACCTTTTGACTTTCATAATTGTAGAAGAATAAAGAAAACTGGCATTTGCACAATAACATGTGCAATAATTGTTGCCTCCATTATTCTTCCTTTTTAATTTCACTGAAAGATTAAATGTGAAACTGGCTGCTCAGGGATATGGTCAATCATGCTATGAACTATAGATTTTCTGTTACTAGAGAATGTGGATAGAGCTTTTTGCCACTAATTTACTGTCCTGACTTTCATGTAGGAATGTAAAGTTAAACAAACAAAATCTAAGCCTCCCCCCACCAATTTTTTTTTAAAGTCTATAACTGTTCCGTTACTAATCATTCTACTCTGGTATTTGGGTTCTTATACCAATCCCATAACTGTGGTACCCATAAACCACTGCACTCTAATACAGAAATTTCAAAAGTAAGTGATTTTGAAACCTTCAGTGTTATATGCTCCTGATTTGGGGGGGGGGGGGAGGAGAAGTGTTAACATTTGCACATAAGAAAAAAATTGCAGCGTCTATAGAAGATCTTCAAACATAATATTCTGGATTTGTAAACTACACATTAATCTGTCACAGATAATGCTAGCTGCTATCTCCATGTAGTCTTTGTCCTTTTTATGTAATTAACAAGCATAGAAACATCAGATGTTAACCCTTTCCTAGTTGGTTCTTCAGCACAGGTGCAGGGAAAACCAACTAACATTTCACTTCATTTTGTTTCGTTTAAATCAATGGACAATTAAAAGTTCAAGAAAAATGAAGATGTTAAAATAACATCTCTTAATCCTCCAGAGTTCTACTCCCTGTTTCTATGCACAGTCTATTTGCTTACTTTTCTAAGTAAAATGAGTTTTCACTGCTTTTTATTCTTAGCACTGCACACAATTCTGCTCTGGGCAAATGAGCTGGCATCTTTTTTGGCATGTACAATTCACAGAATTGTTAACTAAGTTCCAGTTGTGGAATCTTGATCATTGGTGATGATCCAGAATTAAAAAGAACCCAGCCGGACCTTTAGATTCCAGGGCAGATAGTTTAAAAATATTTTTTGAAACAGAATCAATATTTTTGAAACAGAATCAAGAGAAAACTGGAAACCCAGAATGCTTTTTTTTTAAATGCTGTGTTACTTTTCAGAGTACAGCTGTAATTTCAGGCTTATGTTGCCTGGTACATTTAACAGAACAGCTCTTTAATCATCAATCAAAGTCATGGCATGTCAGTAGCAAGGCTGCAATTAATAAACAATTCCACTAATGGATATTTGGGGGGTAGATAGAAGGCGGGTAGGCCACCCAAATAGCATGGAGAAGTTGGATATCATTAAAGGGCATAAATTAGGTATTTTTTCCACAAACCACTTGCCTCTCCAACTTTGTCTAAAAGTGCTCTGCAGTTCTCTGAGTCACAAGAGAGCACCAGCCATGTAGGTTGGCTGAATAGAAAGCGTTCCTACTATTTATGCATTTTCCTTTTGTCTCTGTGCTTTATTTTCCTACTCCTTGAAGACCTCCTCTCAGGCACAATTCTTTCATTCCAGTCTGCAGGGAAACTGGAGACACAGAACCATATTGTGACCCAGCCTATAAAGTAATTCTCCCACCTAACATTACTGTGCAGCCTCCCTGAAAGGAGTAAGCAGGTGCTGCGTGCTCACTACTTCCCATCCAAGCAAGTGGGCAAGGAGTGGTTGGGACGAAGACTCCACCCCTCACCATGCCAGCCTGCACTGCTGAGATGGCACACATCAGGTTACTTATTCCCGACATTGTCTCTCTCTGAGGAATCTTCCTCTTCTGCTCCTGGAGCAGTGAAGCTATGCACCACTCATTACAGAAGGCAGACTGTTAAAGCATAAGCTAGCTCATAAGTAGCAGTTAAGGGCAAATTTTTCCAAGGAGGGAACATTATGCTTGCAAAAATGTGTATAGCCTCTGCTTCTGCAAGAACCTGCATTTACACATAAGAATAGACAACATGTGCAAACTGACATTTATGCACTTAATTTCTCATTTGCATATTAAAAAGGGCCTACTTGTGCATGCTAAGGTGCATGCACATGCAAGCTAGTGAACAGGGGACTGCAAACAGGGAAGTTTGCGATGGGGAGAATGAGATCCCCCCTGCTGAACAAACAAGATGCAAGTAATAATCTTGGGGTGAGTGAGTTTGTTTGGCTGTTTTTGTTTTTCTTTCTCTTTGAGGTTATTTAAAGTTACAGGGTCAGTTGGGATTGTGTGTTTGCGACTGCTTGAGCCTTTGTTCCCTGGATCATCCTTGATCAGCCTCAATCAGCCTTGTGATCACCCTCCCTCTGTGTGACTGAACGAGAGGATAGGACCGACCTAGGAGAAAAGGCCTTAAAAGCCAGAGGCTAAGCCACCAAGGGGACTGTGCGAACAGGGGACCGCAAACAGGGGAGTTTGTAAGAGACAGTAGTAATATAATTGCTATGGTTATAAAGGGCTACATTGCCAGTACCCACACTGCTCCTGTCTCCTCCACCTGCATCCAGACCATGAACTTGACCATGGATACCCTACCCAGATCCCGTGGTAGATTTGCAGAGACTGTGGCCTGCATTTCCCATTCAGAAAGCCAGACTGAGGGGACTATCCATTGTGAAAGGTGTCTGCTGGTGGAATCTCTGAGGAAGCAGGCAGCAGAGCTACAGGAGGAGGTGGCTAGGCTGAGGAGCATCTGTGCCCATCAGGAATTTATTGACAGTATTTATATAGAGACGTCCAAGGCTGAGGAAACTATCCATCTAGAGAGGACTGCTGTCATGCCACCGAGGGAGGAGGATATGGCTCTGTCACAGGGAGGACAATGGCTGCTGGTTACTTCTGGCAGCAGGCAGTGCTCCACCCCTACTGCCGACCCACCCACCATAGTGATGAACAACCGTTGTACTATCCTGGCAACAAGCGATGAGGAATCGCCTCCCAAGGTGGAGGAGGTGAAGCTACATACCCCCAAGGCTGGGATGATCACAACCACTACTCCCAGGAAGAAACATAGGGTAGTGGTCATTAGTGACTCGCTTCTGAGGGGGACAGAGGCACCCATCTGTCAGCCTGACATGGCATCTCGCGAGGTATGCTGCCTGCCAGTGCCCATATCCAAGATGTTATGGAGAGATTGTCAAGGATCATCCAGCCCTCTGACTGCTACCCTATGCTATTCATCCATGGGACACTAATGATACTGCAAGGTATGACTTTGAGCAGATTAGAAGTGACTACAGGGCTCTCAGAGCAAGGGTGAAGGAGTTTGTGGTGCAAGTGGTGTTCTCTTCGATCCTTCCAGTCACAGGTAGGGGCCCAGACAGACAGACAGATACAGCCAGGCATTCATCTCCAAGATGCAAGGATGGTGTCGCCAGGAGGGCTTTGGCCTCCTTGACCATGGGATACTGTTCCAGGAAGGACTGCTAAGCAGAGATGGGGCCCACCTATCAAGGAAGGGGAAGAGCATATTTGGATACAGACTGGCTAACCTTGTGAGGAGGACAAAATCCCACAGGAAAGTCAAAAACATGGAGACCTGGGAGAAGGGTCGGAATCTGGGGGGAGCATGGGCCATTATAGCAGGGATAAGGGAGAGACAAGAGAGAACATAGAGGGGAAATCAAATCAGTATCTTAGATGTCTGTATACTAATGCAAGAAGTATGGAGAATAAGCAGAACAAACTTGAAATGCTAGTTAATAAACACAACTATGACTTGGAGGGATAATATGAATGACTGGAATATTAGTATAGACTGGTACAGCTTACTCAGGATGGAGAGGCAGGGAAAAAAGGGAGGAGGTGTTGGTGTGCCTTATATATTAAAATTGTATACACTTGGATTGAGGCTGAGATGAAAACAGGAGACCGACTTGTTGAAAGTCTCTGAGTAAGAATAAATGGGGTAAAAACAAGGGTGATGTCATAGTAGGGGTCTACTACAGACCCCCTAACCAGGAAGAAGAGGTGGGTGAGGCTTTTTTTAAGCAACAAAATCATCCAAAGCACAGGACTTAGTGGTGATGGGGGACTTCAACTACCCAGACATCTGCTGGGGAAATAATACATCAGAGCACATATTATCCAACAAGTTCTTGGAATGTATTTTTGACATTTTTTTTTATTTCAGAAGGTGGTGAAAACTACTAGGGGAAAGGCTGTTTTAGATTTGATTTTGACAAACAGGGAGGAACTGGTTGAGAATTTGAAAGTGGAAGGCAGCTGAGGTGAAAGTGATCATGAAATGGTAGAGTTTATGATCCTAAGGAATGGTAGGAGGGAATGCAGAACAATAAAGTCAATGGATTTCAAGAAGGCAGACCCTAGCAAACTTGGGGAGCTGGTAAGTAAGATCCCATGGGAAACAAGTCTAAGGGGAAAAATAGTTCAAGAGAGTTGGCAGTTTTTCAAAGAGACGTTATTAAGGGCACAAGAGCCAACAATCCCACTGTGTAGGAAAGACAGGAAGTATGGCACGAGACCACTCTGGCTTAACCAGGAGATCTTCAATGATCTGAAACTCAAAAAAAGAGTCCTACAAAAAAGTGGAAACTAGGTCAAATTACAAAGGATGAATATAAACAAGTAACACAAGTATATAGGGATAAAATTAGAAAGGCCAAGGCACAAAATGAGATTAAACTATCTAGAGATATAAAGAGTAACAAGAAAACATTCTACAAATACATTAGCAGCAAGAGAAAGACCAAGGATAGGGTATGCCCATTACTCAATGAGGCAGGAAAAAAATAACAGAAAATGAGGAAATGGCAGAAGTGCTAAATGATTTTTTTGTTTCGGTTTCCACCAAGGAGTTTGGTGGTGATTGGATGTCTAACATAGTGAATGCCAGTGAAAATTAGGTAGGATCAGAGGCTAAAATAGGGAAAGGACAAATTGAAAATTACTTAGACACGTTAGACATCTTCAAGTCACGAGAACCTGATGAAATACATCCTAGAATATTCAAGGTGCTGACTGAGGAGATATGAGCCATTAGCGATTATCTCTGAAGAGTCATGGAAGACAGGAGAGATTCCAGGGGACTGGAAGAGGGCAATTATAGTGCTCATCTGTAAAAAGGGAAATAAGGAAAACCCAGGGAATTACAGACCAGTCAGCTTACCTTCAGTACCTGGGAAGATAACGGAGAAAATAATTCAGCAATTTGCAAACACCTAGAAAATAATAAGGTGATAAATAACAGTCATCATAGATTTGTCAAGAACAAATCTTATCAAACCAACCTAATAGCTTTCTTTGACAGGGTAACAAGCCTTGTGGATGGGTGGGGTGGGGAAGTGGTACATGTGATATATCTTGACTTTAGTAAGGCTTTTAACACTGTCTTACATAACCGCCTCATAAACAAACTAGGGAAATACAACATAGATGGAGCTACTATAAAGTGTGTCCATAACTGGTTGGAAAACTGTTCCCAGAGAGTAGTTATCAGTGGTTCACTGTCAAGCTAGAAAGGCATATTGAATGTGGTCCCGTGGTTCTGTTCAATATCTTCATTGATGATTAGATAATGGCATAGAGAGTGTACATATAAAGTTTGCAAATGATACCAAGCTCGGAGGGGTTCCAGGTGTTATGGAGGTTAGGATTAAAATTCAAAATGATCTGAACAAACTCGAGAAATGGTCTGAAGTAAACAGGATGAAATTCAATAAGGACAAATGCAAAGTATTCCACTTAGCAAGGAACAATCAGTTACACATATATGAAGGAGTTCTGCAGAAAGGGATCTGGGGTCATAGTGGATCACAAGCTTAATTTGGTGGGGGGGGGACAACAAAAAAAAAGGAACATCATTCTGGGATGTATTAGCAAGCGTGTTGTAAGCAAGACACGAGAAGTAATTCCTGCACTCTACTCTGTGCTGATTAGACCTCAACTAGAGTATTGTGTCCAGTTCTGGGTGTGACATTTCAGGAAAGATGTGGACAAATTGGAGAAAGTCCAGAGAAGAAGCAACAAAAATGACTGAAGGTCTAAAAACATGACCTATGAGGGAAGATTGAAAAAACTGGATTTGGTTAGTCTGGAGAAAAAAAGTCCGAGAGAGGACGCGATAACAGTTTTCAAGTACATAAAAGGTTGTTGCAAGCAGGAGGGAGAAAATGTGTTTTCATGAACATCTGAGGATAGGATAAGAAGCAGCAGGCTTAAATTGCAGCAAGGGCAGTTTAGGCTGGACATTAGGAAAAACTTCCTACCTGTCAGGGTGGTTAAGCGCTGGAATAAATTGCCTAGGTAGGTTGTGGAATCTTAATCACTGGAGATTTTTAAGAGCAGGTTAGACAACACCGGTCAGGGATGGTCTAGTTATTACATAGTCCTGCCATGAGTACCATGAACTGGACTAGATGACCTCTCAAGGTCCCTTCCAGTCCTACGATTTGACTAGTAACACATTGAGTGAGTACTGTCCTACTATTACCATTATAGTTTTGATAGTTACCAAAACTCAGATCCACAAAACAAAGACTTAAGTTTTCAAACTTGAATGCCTACAGTTAAGAACCTAAATCCATATGCAGGGATTTACACACGGGGCCACTACTGAAAATGGAGCCTGAAGTCTGCTGTGGAAGTTCCAATATTCTAATAATTTTAGAGAGGTTATCTATTTGCATACTAATAATATGCAAAATACACTCTTCTCTGCCTTGAGAGAGTGCCTTCCTTGTACCATGTCTGTGGGGCCTTCCTATTCCTTCCCATCTCATATTACCCTAATATCAGACAACCAAAGACCTTGTCCCTTCTTGAACACTGTAGTAGCGTGGAGTGATTCCTCCCTGTCAGCCTTGGAGGGAGGCCACTCCACCTCTCTATGCCACCTATCGGCCAATTGACAAGGAATTAGCATGGTATGTGCCAATGGGGCAGATCAGATAGATGATCAGTCTTCAACCCAGCTGTGTCTTTGGGGCAGACGGAGTCAGGCTCAAGCTCCCTGGGCAGGGCAGAGCAACTGCAGTCTATGACCCAGCTCCCTGGTGGGGCAAAAAGCAAACAAATGGAGGCCATCTGGCCTAAAGTGGGTAGGCTGCCACCTCAGGAATGGGGCTGGCAGCAGGGGGTAGGAGGACCCAGGCCCAACCTACTCCACCAAGTCCCAGTCCAAAGCCCTAACAATGGTGAGTAATCCTGGTACTGGGTCAGCAGTGATCCTCCCGAAACACACTGACTCTGGATTCAGCAACACAATCAGACTAATGTCTGGTTTCTCTCGGCTACTTCCTATTCCTACCTGTTCGAAGGGCTTCGTCGCTCACGGGCCCTCAGGCTCCTCAGGGTATTCGGCAGCTCCTCAGGGGCAGGGGTTGGTACAGCTAAGTCTCTGGCTCAAGGGTCAGCAGTAAGGCAGAGGAATCCAACTCCTTCCCTGGCTCTCCCTCAACTGAGCTGGAGGCCCCACATCTTATACTTCCTGTTCCATGCCTCTGCTTCTGGCGCAAAGGTTGAGCCTGGCTTGGCTCCGTCCACCAGAGGGCAGGTAGTGGTTCCTGTCAGCGTCAGAGGGAGGCCACTCCGCCTATCTACAGACACAGTTCCTGAATTCAAGTACCTGGTTGTTTAGGTTCTGTGGTCGACTCTCTCTACTGCTTGGTTCACAGCATGAAAGAGAAGCTGGGACCTGCAATGGAAAGACACGGTTCATAGTGGGAGTACAGGGTGGGAAAGGAGTAGTAGTATTCCTGGAGGGAAGAGAATTGGAGCTAGGTTAGGATTTGCTCTAGACAAGAGTCCTGAGCTGGCCAATCCTCCAAGCACCAGAAACCCTCCCTGCTCCTGCCATGGCACCATCGAGTGACCACCAAACCAACCCATAAAACGGGCCTTCCATGGAATCAGTGTCACAGACAGCATTAATATTGGAGACTGCCTGGCTCCCAGTCCTATCCTCAGACTCTCTCGCTCTGAATGAAAAGGCTTAAAGTGTCACCCTTTTCCTCATGCCACTTTGCAGTACTTTAGATAGCTAGATTAGTATAAAATCCATTCAAGCAAGAGTAGTACAGTGGAGAGCAATGGCACACATGTTAAATATTTGTATAATGTATGTAAAGTCAGGACACCCAGATTTGCTGACGAGCGGATTTATTTTCCAGCAGTACATATAATCTGTAGTAATGGGATATTACTGCAGCAAAGTTCATTTACTTAAAGTAAAATAACCACAGCCCACACCTATTCAGAAATTCTGTACTAATTCAGACAGGCCTTTATGTGCTGAACTTGTATTCTCTGGCACCACTGTTAATATTTAAAGGGATTTAAATGCATGCCATTAGTAGAAAATGAAGAGATTACTGGTGAAATAAGAACATGAAGCAGCAGAGACCTTTCCTGATGCCAAAACAACTGGCTTTAGATTGTAGACAAGAAAAGACCATATTCGTGGGGGGGAAAAATGAGAAAAATATGAGACAAAAATTTTTGTTTTGCTTTAAATATACCTGTATAATTAAGTATTCACAGAATGGCAAGTATCCAAAGAAGCACTCAGAGGAGCTTTCCATCCCTTCTGCAGCCGGTGGCTTGTTTGCAGTTTTTGTCCTTAAACTTCTTGATTTCCTACCATTCCCCTTATCAGCCACTTATTCTTTTTATTCCTTTCTAGCCTCAAATATGAATTAGGCCCTGTCTATACTAGAACAAAAGAATGGCCATCTTGGGTCAGACCAAAGGTCCATCTAGCCCAGTATCGTGTCTTCTGACAGTAGCCAATGTCAGGCACCCCAGAGGGAATGAACAGAACAGGTAATCATCAAGTCATCCATCTTCTGTCACCCATTCCCAGCTTCTGGCAAACAGCGGCTAGAGACACCATCCCTGCCCATGCTGGCTAATAGCCATTAATGGACCTATCCTCCATGAACTTACCTAGCTCTTTTTTGAACCCTGTTATAGTCTTGGCCTTCACAACATCCTCTGGCAAGGAGTTCAACAGGTTGACTGTGTGTTGTGTGAAAAAAATAGTTTTGTTTGTTTTAAATTTGCTGCCTATTAATTTCATTGGGTGACCTCTGGTTCTTGAGTTATGAAAAGGAATAAATAACACTTCCTTATTTACTTTCTCCACACCAGTCATTATTTTATAGACCTCTATTATATCCCCCTAGTTGTCTCTTTTCCAAGCTGAAAAGTCTCACTCTTATTAATAGCTCCTCATATGGAAGCTGTTCCATACCCCTAATCATTTTCTGAACCATTTCGATTTCAATACATCTTTTTTGAGATGGGGTGACCAAATCTGCACGCAGTATTCAACATGTGGGTGTACCATGGATTTATATAGATGCAATATGGTATTTTCTGTCTTATCTGTCTCTTTCTTAATGATTCCCAACATTGTTTGCTTTTTTTGACTGATGCTGCACATTGAATGGATATTTTCAGAGAAATATCCGTAATGATTCCTAAATCTCTTTCTTGAGTGGTAACAGCTAATTTAGACCCCATCATTTTATATATATAGTTGGGATTATGTTTTCCAATTTGCATTTGTCATAAATAAACAGATCAGGGTTAAGGTCTCTTTTCCCTGGAAAAGGTTAACCAGCTCAGTAACCTGAGAAACACCTGACCAGAGGATCAATCAAGGGACAGGATAATTTAAAATCTCTGTGGAGGGAAGCCTTTGTCTGTGTTCCTTGTTGGCTCTGAGTTCTCTTTTTTGGATCTAAAAGAGGCCAGTCATGTCTCCAAGTTCTCCTGGAGTAGTTTCTACTATTCAATAGTGAGTATTAATTAGAAAGGCGAACTAGTCTTATAATTTGATTTCTACATTTGCAATTGTGTGTTGGCTGAAGGAAATTCTTTATTCCTGTTTGCTGTTACTTTGCTTTTACTGAGAAAGAAAGGGGGAGGGGGGATTCCCTCCAGAGATTGATAAGTTTAGACCCTGTATATTGTTCCACCTTGGTTACAGAGACAGTGACTTTTCTTTTTATTCTTTAATAAATTATTTTCTATTAAGGACTTGGTTGATCTTTCTTTGGGTGGATTCTCAGGGAAAGAGGAGGGGGAGGTATCCCTCTGTAGTTATATCCCGGTGTCTCTCCTAGGAAGAGATTAGGGTTGGGAGGTCATCTAATCTAATCCCCTGCTCAATGCAGGACCAACACCAACTAAATCATCCCAGCCAAGACTTTGTCAAGATGGGCCTTAAAAACCTCTAAGGATGGAGATTCCACCACCTCCCTAGGTAACCCATTCCAGTTCTTCATCACCCTCCTGGTGAAATAGTGTTTCCTAATATCCAACCTAGAACTCCCCCACTGCAACTTGAGACCATTGTTTCTTGTTCTGTCATCTGCCACCACTGAGAACAGCCTCGCTCCATCCTCTCTGGAACCCCCTTCAGGTAGTTGAAGGCTGCTATCAAATCCCCCCTCACTCTTCTCTTCTGAAGACTAAATAACCCCAGTTCCCTCAGCCTCTCCTCGTAAGTCATGTGCCCCAGCCTTCTAATCATTTTTGTTGCCCTCCGCTGGACTCTTTCCAATTTGTCCACATCCCTTCTGTAGTGGGGGGACCAAAACTGGATGCAATACTACATGGATCCATACATCTCTAACTCCCTGTATAGGCGGGGCACAGTGACTATTGAAGCTATTGCCCATAACTGCAGTAAAGGTGCAGATGTGCTGGGTTACCACTGCTTTGGAGACCCTGGCCTGAAAGCCAAAGAAAATCCCTGAGTAAAACCCACTTACTCACAATGTGTGCCGAAGTGGAAGGATTAATGACACTTCATCACCATTTTCTGCAAACACATGTTGACTAACACAAGTTTTAAACACACTAAGAGCCTAAGAGCCATTGTTTTAGGCTGTTTCAGAGAAAGCTAAAGTGGAAAGATTAATGCCACTACATTACCATCTTTTGCAAACTGTGGGAGCATAATAAGAATCCGATAAAGGAAGAAGAGGGAACAGAAGAGTGAGTACAATGAATAGAATGTTCTTATTTGGAAGTACAAATGGTTCCATTTCAACAATAACAGTTTAAAAAACATTTCTCTGTACTGAACAGGCACATGTCATTCACATGTTTTCAGATTAGTACATCTACTAAAGGAAGGAATCTGCCATGTATCAATTTATGTCACTGATATGCTTGAATTGTTACTCCTGTCTCTAAATTAAATGTTCATAAGGGAACGAACATTTTACAGGGCTACAAGATCCACAAATAGGGATTCTAGGAATTACAGTAATACAAATAAATAATAATAATAATAATAATAATGTTCACTCTTCCACTTACTTGAACCATCATGTATTAAAGAGGTCTCCAGTGCACAGAGGAAAAAGAAAAATGTGGCTGCTTGGAACATCTGGTCTGCCTGGCATACTGGTCTGCCTGGTATACTGTTATGGGATACTTGGAACAAATGAGCATTGCCACCTAGTGGTAAACTTGTGCAACCAAGCGATTCTATAATTGAATGGAAAATCAGGACTTTAAATTGAAGAGATTTTGTTTAAATGGAAATGCCTATAACTAAATACCAAATTTAATTTTCATACATTATAGTTTTAAAATGATTTTATCACAATCCTTTGTGAAACTGTGTCCTGTTCTTTGATGGGAAGAACTTCATACTAGCCCTGAGTGGAGCTGGAGGAGCAGGAGAAAATCTACATGATCAGCAGACTCCTCTTTTTTAAAGAGGTGTGTGTATCATCAGGGAAACATGCTGAGTTTTACAGATACTTCAGAGCAAAGTTTGCCCTGAAGCACACCCCATGCAATCCTATTCCACAGAGCAGCACAGGGTGTAACTAAGGTCAGAATTTGGCCAACAGTCTTCATAATGATAACTTTATAAGTGAGAGAATAGCTTTAAGATCTACATATAACAACCACTATATGTGCTGGATATCTGATGTTGGCTTATTCAATGTGTCCAGCCGTTGTGATAGCCATTAGATGAAATATTTCATTAATTTACTTTTTTTTTTTTTTTTTTTTTTTACACTACAGATGGAGAAATTGAAACCCTGGCTTCCTGTTCTAAGTAATTTTTCATGATCTGGCAGCAAGTGTGTGACAGAAGTGAGAATAGTACCCACATCTCTTGACTCCAAATCTTGTGCCTTACCTGTGTATCTATGCCCATGCTCCTCATTGCAGTATCTGAGTACCTTCACTGAAGTGTGAGAGCACTAGATTGTGGTCACTATATTACTCGGTGTGGTGAATTGTTCCTCATTATGCATGTTTCTCTTTTCACTTGTGAGATGTGCCCCTCACCCGATAAGCTGTCAATGATGCCTCTCTCTTTAGGAGAGCAGAATACAATCTTTCTGTGATTTATCGAAAGGAGCCATGTAACAAATTATGTTAAAGAAAGAAAGGAGGGGATGGGGGAAGAGACTGTGCCACATGTTGGCAGAATAGAGTTTTTAATGGTGTGGCAATATATTTCCATATATCAAAAAAAATGCGTCTCCAGTTTAGTGTGTTGTGCTCTTCCAAATAATTTCTTCTGTCATTAACATGGTACTACATCAGTAGCAGCAGATCATATACTGGACCTTCTGAACAGGCCAAAGGTCATACAGAGGATAGCATATGAAGATGGCTGCTGAACAGGCAGTCAACAAGCTGGATTTACAACCAGTTTTTCCAGCAATTTTATAAAGATATCAGTCACTACATAAAAAAAACCTTGCCATTAAGGTTAATGAAATTATAAATCTATTTATTGAGACTAGTATACATTTTTGCTTAATCAAAAATGTATCAGAATCAGCCTAAGAATCTAAATATCTTTAGTCATATACTTTGTATGGGGTATATATTAAATATGCCAAGAATCAACAGAAGGTTTCCTGCTCTTCAGAAGAAGTGGGCTTGTAGGTGCTCAGTTTCCAAGCTACTTATGAGTAGAACAGATAAGCCAAATACCAGTTAGTGGTACTCTGGAGAAAGAAGCTTGAACCAGGACTTGCTGTCAAGAATATACCTAATTATTAGGTACAAAAGTGTTTTCAGACTAAGACTTTCCTATACTTCATAGTTCTAACCCTTCCTGTTTCCAGTTGTCAGGGACAGTGTGCAGCAAAGATCTATTGCTTGGGGCCTGGTAAGCAATGATAGAGGACGGAGTAAGAAACAATGGGGAATCAATTTTCTTTAACATAACAAAAAATTTCTCTGAAGTTAACTTTTCTGGAGGAGCACTTCTGATTACAATATATCTTAGTAATAAAATGTTTGAGGTGATGTTGGGTCTCAGCTATGTGGCCGTATTTCCACCAGCACCACTCCATCACAGGTCTGCTGACCCCCACCAGAGTTCTCTGCTGGTTGTGGGGAATAAGCCCCCCCTCCTCCAAGACAGACCACGCAGCCTGCATGAAAACAGGAAATGATAGTATTCCCAACATGCCCATAGAAAAGCAGTAGCAGTCCACTCAGATACAACTCTTGTATGGACGTCCCCTGTCACAACAAAGAGGGGAGAAGCAACAGTGTGAGATGTGTCCAGGGCCCCAGAGTACTTTGATCCAACCTTGGGTACAATATATACTGTGGACAAGTGAGATGAACAGCCACTGAACAGCATAACAAAGATAAAGATATAATCTACCACCAAATTCATACTTTAGTATAGGGAAACAGCTAATTTCCACTGTTTAAGGCAGAATCAAGTTTAAACAACTCTTGGATTTTGCTCATTAAAGAATAGCATATGTGGGGAGATGAGCCACTCACAGATCCAAATGGACTAGACTATTTCTAAAGTTAGTTTACTACAATAATGAAAAGCAGTTTAAATTCTCTTTTGTAAGTCACTGTCAGCAGTTCAGCAGCTGTTTTATACCCAAGCCCTGATTTCCCTAGGGGTGAACAGACTAACCAATGCTCCACATAGGATTTTCAGTTTTTCCTAAATTTAAAAAAAAAATCATGCTAATTTATTAATAATGAAAGTTGACAGACAGACAGATAGGAGTGAAAACCTCTGTTCACTCACAGAACACAATGGCAGTGCAAGATTCCCCACGAAATTGCTTTAACTCTATATAGGAGGGATTCTCTCCGAATGGTTATGAGGGTAGTTTATTATCCAGGCTATTTATTTCCATCAATCCTCGTGGTTCCATTGCCCCTGACAGCGGCCATTGTCTGGCAGCATCTTATGGTATTTGTACCATTCTGGCCCACATATTTGTTTGAATATCCTGTGTCAGTCACCTTCTCCGTCTCACCAACATTCAAAAATTAATTTTCCTCAAGAATGAACTGCAGTGTCGAAGTGTCTTAAAGAAAGCAATGCTTACTTTTTAAAAATAAGAGAGAAAGCAAAGCAGATAAAACTATTAATCTATGTCAAGCCTTGAGTCTGGATTAGGATTGCCAACCCTCCAGAATTGTCCTGGAGTCTCCAGAAATTAAAGATGAATCTTTAATTAAAGATTATGTCATGGGATGAAACCTCCAGGAATATGTCTAACCAAAACCGGTAACCTTATCTAGATAACAGCCTAGCGAAATAGGTTAGACACTGTAGTTACAACATAATGCCTTACATCACTGAATCACATCCTTACCTTTATGAGTTCAGAAATCTGTCAAACTCTCAGGCTTTTGTCTAAGCATTTCTATTTCTTTCCTACAGTGAGAAGAACCCAGCTCCTCTATATCTCCCTCTGGTGTTTAGATGTTAACAACCTTTATTACCTACTGATTCTAATCAAAGAGAAATTTTACAATGAATCTTGAGATAGACATCCCCTCTGCCACTGTACATTCAGTTTTATTCAATACTGAATGGAAATTAGCTTCCCTGAATATACTGTTTTTAATCTCCTGTCAGTTAACATATATCACTTCAAAGGCCCCTTTGAGTTAAGATGGGTGATCATCATCATCATGTTTCCATTATGCCTCTGGCATTTAGGATAGCGACAAAGCTCCTCCACTCTTCTCTGTTTCTAGCAAGTCTTTCAATGGTTCCCTAGCTGTGCCCCATGTTTTTCAGCTCGGCTTCCACAGCTCTTTGCTATGTTGTTTTCAGGCGGCCTCATTTTCATTTGCCTTCAGGTGTCCATCTTATTGCCACTCTGGTGATGGAATCAGTTTCCATCCAAAGCACATCGCCAATCCATCTCCAATGCCTCCTGGCAATGATGGTGCTCATATCCTTTTGGCTTTCAAATAACTATTAAAATAGTTATTTGCATATAAATAGGTCTGTCTCTTCAAAACTGGTTGGCTACCTCAGCCTAAGGAGTCATACACAATGCAGCTCTCATCAAATCAGAACCTTGAAGTTACCACAGTTTGTCAACAATTCTCCAAAATGCCAATCCTATATGATTTAGTGTAGACAATACCCAGTCGAACATAGCTTCTCTACAAAAATTGCTTGACAGGGTGCCAGTTAGTGCCAATTGTGATTCTGATTTTGCAATGAGATATTAGAACTAGTCAAAATTTTCCAACAGAACATTAATTATTAAACAACCGATTGTAAACACCTAGAGGATAACAGGGTGATAAATAATAGCCAGCATAGCTACATGCCAGTCAACCTAATTTCCTTCTTTGACAAGATTACTGGCCTAATGGATAGCGAGTGGGGAAGCAGCAGCCTTGATGTATCTTGATTTTAGTAAGGCTTTTGACACTGTCCCATATGACATTCTCACAAGCAAACTACCAAAATGTGGTATGGATGAAATTATTGATGGGTAAACTACTGATTGATAATTACTCTTTGAGTATGTTTTTTCAATGATTTGCTGTCAATCTGGGCAGATTTATCTACTGGGGTCATATAGGGGTCTGTCCTGGGTCTAGTACTATTCAATATTTTCCTTAGACTTGGATAACAAAGCAGAGAGTATATTTATAAAAGTGGCAGATGACACAAAGCTGTGAGGGGTTGCAAACACTGTGGAGGACAGGATTAGAATTAAAAATGTCCTTGATAAATTGGAGAATTGGTCTGAAATCAACAAAATGAAGTTCAATAATGACAAGTGCAAAGTACTACACTTAGGAAGGAAAAATCCAACGCACAAATACAAAACAGGAATAATTGTCAGAAAGAAGAGCCAGGAGTAGAGCTGGTCTCCGGGCAACCTAATGCATTGGGCTGACTTGAAAGAGGGCTGCCTAATTTGTAACACTGCCTGACTGGCTGGATGAGCCTGCAGACCAGCTCTTAACCCCACTAGCAGCAGTTCAATGGCTACTCAAAAGCATTTGCCCATGATTGCAATAGCTCCTGCTTTGTTCCAAGCCCCGCTCCTGCCTTGTCCCACTCCAGGTAACCCTGCTCCGACCTTTGGCTCTGGCATTTGACTCTGGTTCTGACCCTGGGCTCTGACTCCTGGCTCAAAACTCCGGCTCTGCCTCAAACCCTGGGCTTTGGCCTCTGACTCCTGTTCTGACCACTGCGCATGACCCATGTCCCAGTCACTGACAATAATCAACTAGGCAGTAGTACTGCTGAAAAGGATCTGGGGGTTATAATGAATCATTAATTGAATAGAAGCCAACAATGTGATGCAGTTGCCAAAAAGGCTAGTATCATTGTGAGCTGTATTAACAGGATTGTTGTACATAACACAAAGGGAGGTAACTCTCCTGCTTCACTCGGCACTGGTGAGGCCTCAGGTAGAGTCCTGTGTCCAAATCTTTACCAGGAGAGATTAAGACTGGGACGGGGACTTTTCAGCTTGGAAGAGAGACAGCTAAGAGGGGATATGATTGAGATCTATAAAATCATGACTGGTGCGGAGAAAGTAAATAAGGAAGTGTTATTTACTCCTTCTCATAACACAAGAACTAGTGGTCACCAAATGAAATTAATAGGCAGCAGGTTAAAAACAAACAAAAGGAAATATTTATTCACACAACACATAGTCAATCTGTGGAATGCTTTGCCAGAGGATGTTGTGAAGGCCAAGACTATAACAGGGTTCAAAAAAGAACTAGATAAGTTCATGGAGGATAGGTCCATCAATAGCTATTAGCCAGGATGGGCAGGGATGGTGTCCCTAGCCTCTGTTTGCCAGAAGCTGGGAACAGGCGACAGGAAATGGATCACTTGTTCATTCCCTCTGGGGCACCTGGAATTAGCCATTGTTGGAAGACAGGATACTGGGCTAGATGGACCTTTGGTCTGACCCAGTATTGCCATTCTTGTGTTCTTATGACAAATTTGAGAAAATCTACAGGAGGAAAACAACAATTATGAAAGGTTTAGAAAACCTGATCTATGATGAAAGGTTAAAATAACTGTGCTTGTTTAGTCTTGAGAAAAAAAGATTGAGGGGCGAGGACCTGATAAAACTTCAACTATTTTAAGGGTTGTTACGAAGAGGACAGTGATCAATTGTTCTCTGTGTTCACCAACGATAGGACAAGATGTAATCAGCTTAATCTGTAGCAAGGGAGATTTGTTGGCTACTAGGAAAAACTTTCTAAATTCTGGAATAGGCTTCCAAGGAAGGCTGTGGAATCCCCATCATTGGAGATTTTTAAGAATAATAATAGGAGATATACCTATCTCCTAGAACTGGAAAGGACCTTGAAAGGTCATCATAGTCCAGCCTTTTGCCTTCACTAGCAGGACCAAGTACTGATTTTTACCCCAGATCCCTAAGTGGCCCCCTCAAGAATTGAATTCACAACCCTGGGTTTAGCAGGCCAATGCTCAAACCACTGGGACAAACACTTGTCAGGGATGTTATAGGTATATTTGGTCTTGATTCAGCACAGCGGATGGACTGATCTCTTCCACACATACTTTTTATGATTCTATGATTTTTCTGTTTGAAAATGCTGGGTTTTTTGGAAGTCTAAAGAGAACCATGTTGATCGTAATGAAATTTTATTTAGGAAAAAAACAAAATGAAGCATTCCATTTTTACAGTATTGGAACAGAACATTTTGAATTTTCATTTCAAACTGACTATTTCAAATTTTAAAAACATTTTAAAAGTCAAAGTAGGAATGAAACATTCCAATATTTATCAAAATAGAATGTCCTGCTCAATCAAAAAAATGTTGTAAATTCCATTTTGCTGAAAAAATTGAAACATTGTGTTCCGATTCGGATCAAAAACAAATTACAAACTATATCTGTGAAAACTATTTTTAGAGGGGATTTTGCATGCTATGCACTTCGTTTAGGCAAATCTTTGCTAAATTTGAGGTGTAACAAAGACCTGTCTCTCTATTGCAGAATGATAAGTAGGCAACTTATGTAAATTTACCAATTTCCTGTTCTTCTCTTTCAAAGGTGTAATGTATAGCTCCAATGTAAAACATTTTATTTCCATTTTCATTTTAATTTATTTTTTATCCTGTGATTAAAAAATTATTTTGCTGAACCCACTGCAAAAAAAAAAGGGGGGGAGGGGAATTTTGCAGAAGACATGTTTCTTCAGATAACAGTGTTTGTGGGGACAGTCTTTATCTCTCTCCTTCACACAGTTATAAAAAGTCTTTTTAAACTTTTATTTTCTCATTGTAAAGCCAAATGATGGTGATAATATACTGATCCCAAAAAATTACTTTTCAAATCATATCCTGTAAACTGGTAGTACAGGGTTTGAATTAAGAGGCCTCCTTGCAGCTGAAGTCAATAGGTGCTAAATTTCCAAGAAATATAAAAAGTTATGAAGAAATACATAACTTTAAGTAAATGGAATAAGGAAAATTGGTATAAAGGTTAGGCATGCCTTTCATAAGGGTCTGCCTACCATTTTTTTTAAAAGACAAATGCTAAAGTTATGTAAAAAGAGGAGTTTGATTCCTAGTACAGAATTTAGCTGTCTGCTAAATTTACATAGGGTTTATCAAAAGCCTAATAAAGAAATGCATGCTCTTTTTGTTTGATATTTTAGCTCTAATTTACATTTTAATATGCTGCAATGAAAAAAGTGCAGTGTTCTCTGCGACTCGGGGAAAGTGTGCTGTGTTCAGTGACTCGGGAAAATATGGGAAATTAAATATCAATGGATAAAACCATTCAGAATGACACAGGAAAATGTGATGCCTTTTAATATTCTATGATGTGCGATTCCCCAAGAGATCCTGTGGTTAATACCTTCTGTTTGGTTCAACTAAGAGGGCACAGTTTGTTGCAAGCTCCCAGAACAGGAGATTATGTCATTTGGCCAGTATCAGTCTGTGAAGTGAGAGCTTTACTCTTCTCCCTGCCTTTTTTCCCCCGTTCTTGCGGTTTTAAAAGGTGACTGTCCCTTGCCATATGAAACTAACTCTATAGTTATAGTTTCTCTCTCTGTCACTAATACTTCCTGACCTTTGTGCAACTGTTTAATCAGCTTTATTAAGGGAAAAAAAGTACTAACTGCAAATAAAATATTTTCCTCTAAAAATTCATATTAACATATGTATTGCCACTTCTTTATTCTGCTGTTACTAAGATTTCGTAAATTATTTAATGCCTTTATTTAGCAAAGTATTAACTCCATAAAAATGTTCCTCTCTAAAAATGCATGTAACACTTTATTCTTCTGTCATTCAGACTTTGTACACCTGTTTACTAGACTTTACTTAGAATAACACTAGATGTGTAAAAAGCACATTTGCCTCTAAAAATCAGGAAAAGCATGAAAACTATATTGATTCATTTAAGTCTAATGTACGAAATAATTCCCCCCCCCCAAATGGCGCCAAAAATGCACATGTCCAAAAATGAGACGTTGGGGCAGGACATAAAGAAAAGAGAAGGCATTAAAACCTGTCAAAATGTATATGATAGTAAAGGTATAACTCTTCCTAATGACCACAGTTGGCTGAACCACCATCTGTTCCCAAATGACATTGTGAGGGTTTTTTAATATAGAAGTGCACTCATTCAGTAATGTTTAATCAATCAGAACTGACCTCTCTCGCCCAACAACACAGCTTGTTTTCAATAAATGTTTAACTTACTGATTTCTGAAGAGAATTCTTCATAACACACAAAGCCCAGTTGTGATCTCATTTACACTGGTTTTATAGTGGTGTAACTCCATGTCTTCAATATAGTTATATGCCTGATTTATAAAGATTAGAATAAAAAGCTTGTCTTGTATTTTGAAAATCTTGTGACACTTTGGTCAGTGCATACACCTCTGCAGTAGACTCCAAATGTTTCCTTTGTTATTCCACTTCACCTATCTCAGTGGTCTCCAACCTTTTTACACACAAGATCACTTTTTGATTTAAGTGCAACCCAGGATCTACCCTACCCCTTCCTCGAGGCCCCGCCCTGCTCACTCCATCCCCCCTCTCTCCGTCTCTCTTTCTCCTCTACCCTCACTCACTTTCACCGGTCTGGGACCAAGGGGTTTGCAGTGTGGGAGGGAGCTCCAGGCTGAGCCTGGGGCAGTGTTGGGGTGCAGGAGGGGGTGCAAGCTCTGGGATGGAGTTTGGATGCAGGAGGGAGCTCCAGGTTGTGGCAGAGTGTTGGGATGCAGGAGGAGGTTTGGGGTGCTGGAGGAGGTTCAGGAGGGGGGTTGGGGTGCTGAGCAGGTTTGGGGTGGAGGAGGGGGGTTGGGGTGCTGGCTCCAGGAGGGGGCTCAGGGCTGGGGTGCGGGCTCCTGCCGAGCAGCACTTACCATGAGCAGCTCCCAGTTGGCGGTGCAGCAGGGCTAAGGCACACTCCCTTCCTGCTCCAGCCCCACGCCGCTCCTGGAAGGGGCCAATGTGCCCTGGGGGGAGGGGCATGTGGCTCCGTGCGCTGCTCCTCTCTGCAGGCACCGCCCCTGCAGCTCCCACTGGCTGCAGTTCCCCATTCCTAGTCAATGGGAACTGCTGGGGCTGTGCTTGCAGGCAGGAGCAGTGTGCGGAGACCCCTGTCCCTCCCCTTCCCCAGGGTGGCAGGGGCATGCTGGGTGCTTCCGGGAGTGGCATGGGGCCGGGGCAGGCAGAAAGCCTGCCCTAGCGACAGCCCTGCCACAACCAGAGATCACGATTGACCAGGAGAGTCTCCAGGATCGAACAGTCAATCGCTATCGACCAGTTGATGACCACTGACCTATCTGTTTCTCATTCTCTTGATCAGGATATGTATAGATACTGTCGGAGGAACCACTTAATCCCATAACACTTATAAACTTGGGAGTTCTTTTACTTTAGTATATGCATATGTAAGATATTGTTCAATAACAATCTAAGTGAAACATGAAAAGCCAGATGGATGCACACCCATCATGTCGACAGTTTGGAAGAGAACAGACAAGCATTTTATTTAGTATTACTGCTAATTTTCCTGCCCCTCTTCCTTCCCTCTTTCTATGTTGTCCTAATAAGCTGTGGGAGTTAAAACTGTTGGACGTTAGACACATGGAGAGCTACCTGCAGTATGTCCTTATGTACAGGTGATGAAATCTGGGCTCCACTGAAGTAATGGGAGTTTTGCCATTGACTTCAATGGGGCCGCAATTTCACTCAGAGTTTAGGAGGATACACAGAGTGCTATCAATGAGGTCAAAAGAAGTTACCAGTACTTATCCTAAGCCATAGTACTGGTGTCTGAACTTTTCTGGATAATGCACAGTCTGATTAATCCAGACTGCATCACACTGGTGATAGTGCCTTCAGCTGCTTATTGAAGCATGTTATATTCATGAAGGGGTGGGGGGAGAAGGACAGCTCAGGGGTTTGTGCACTAGCCTGCTAAACCCAGGGTTGTGAGTTTAATCCTTGAGGGGGCCATTTAGGGATCTGGGGCAAAAATCTGTCTGGGGATTGGCCCTGCTTTGAGCAGGGGGTTAGACTAGATGACCTCCTGAGGTCCCTTCCAACCCTGATATTCTATGGTTCACATAAGGTGCATTTGCATTGGCATGGGGGGGAGATTCTCTGAACCTTTTTACTGAGACTCACTGTTTCCCAGAATGTTCCTCCTGAGTTGGTTCTAATCAATTTTGAGGAGGATATTCATGCTTGTCTGGGATCCTTGATATTCATAATTATAAGTCTAACCTTCTTTGTTGTTTAAAGCAAGTAGTGTGACTGCCATACATTATACAAGGCTTTAATCAACCCCTTAGCAAATGGAGACTACCAATCACTTATAAACACATTGAGATCCACCCTTATTTTCAGGAATCTTCTTTTGATACTAGAATGCTGACTGATTACCAGTGTTTCAAATATCCCATTCTGGAGATCAAGACAATGGCTATAAAAAGACCAAACTTTGCAAGTGTATGTGCACTCTGACTATGCCCAAATTAGGCATTCAAAGACTCCCACATGCACTTACCAGTGGAAGTTTGTACATGAAGCCTTTGCACGCACAAACGTGCGCCCACTTTTGAAGATTTTTACCCTCAATTCTACATGCACTTGACACCAATGGCATCCTGCAGAGAATCCAGTCTGATATTTGCGCATTTGGACTTGAGCCTGTGCTTGGCCATGTGGTGAATGATATTCCGTGAGGGTTTTATATCAAGATCAATAGGTAATTTAGGTCATGCTGGTTCTCACAGCAGCTTTTCATACAACTGACCATAGATTGCTGGTCTGGTGACAAAAGGATGTTGCTGATGTGTCTGGAATTGCCCTTCAGTGTGGTTCACATTAAACCTTAGATACCAGTTAGTTGGTGTTAATGAACAATTGTCATCACTATGAAGTGACCAACTGCAGCATTTCTCAGAGATTTCTCTCTCCCTCTCTCACTTTGTTAATTAAATATATATATGAACAGGGATCAGACTTGAGGGGGAAAAGTAGTATCCCAAACAACACCCACCTGAGATGCAAAAATAAGATTGTGCAGTTCTGTATTATATGAGCATGTTTCTTGAGCACTTTGATTAGCAGTGAAATAGCTCATGTTGACATTTAAAATGTCATCACCGGGGTTCATAATTAACTCCTTTGAATGATAGGTCTTGCTACTTGGTAGGACAGTTCACACCTCTCTTGCAATTAATGTTTCAGCCTGGCTGCATACTCAGATAGATATTACTATCTTGGTTTAAATTTGGGGGGTTTTCTCTGCAATCATAAGGCCTAGAGACTTATTTTTGCTCAACAAAAGTTTAGTCGGATACACAATATGCAGTCCCCATGAAAAGTACCAACTTGCTGAGTCACTGTGAACCTTATAGAACCCAGAAATCTTGCTGCTGTGTAGAGACTTGTTATGAAGAGGCTCTCTTTTGCATCATGTTGTTGATTACTGCAGGGATTTGTTTGGAGGTAATGAGTCAGGTTACAAATGTTGGTATTACTTCTCACTACGCCTTTTCAATGGCACAAAAAGCATGTTGGATGTGGTTCAAAAAATTTTTTTTTCTAGTTATGCAACTTGAGTAGGTTCAGCCCTTGTTTATCCGATGACAACCTTACCACAGCAACACTTGCCCTCCTGATGATGAGTTTAGCTTATTATCATTCCATTCCCCTTGGAGTATGGCTTTCAACAGAGCTCCTCTATAATTTGCAGTTTGTTTGGAATGCAGTAGCATATTTTTACTCATGGTCTTGAACTAGTGGAATCATATCACTTCAGTACTTTCTAGACCGTCAATATAAATAATAAAGTGCCAGATTCATCTTAAGGTGGCATTATTGATATTTTAAAAAAAACTGTTAATAGTGTCAACCATGACTATATACAAAATTTCTCCTTTGATAGGGCTGATAGGTGTCTATATACACATATCACCCATTATTTAAGGGACCTGTACTGCTGCAGCTGTGCCGCTGTAAGGTCTCCTGTGTAGCTGCTCTATGGCAGTGAAAGACACACTCCCATGATACAGTGCTGTTCACACCAGCACTTTTGTCGATGAAACTTTTGTCAGTCAGGGGGAGGAGGGGTTCACACTCCTGACTGACAAAAGTGCTAGTGCAGACATAGCCTTAAACTGTTTAATTTCTTACCTTTTCCTTTTTACTGGGTATCAGCAATTTGTGTAGTAATTTGACATCTGATGGCACAGGAGTACCTTCAATAATGGTATTTCGGTAGGTTAGTTTTGCAGTTTATTTGGGGAATGAAGCTTGTTTCAGGTACTGAACCAACTAGTCTCTTAATCGGGCCGGAAGTATTATTCTCTGAGCTACATCTATAAGAGTTGCAGATGCAGCTCTAGTGCATGTGGTGGTTCTCTTAAGTTATACCGTCAACAAGGCAATATTTTTAAGACCCCTCTTTTCAGAACTGTGGCCAATCATTAAGCATTCACCAGATCAACTTATTCTGGCTATGATCAAGAACCATATTCAGCAATCAAATATCAGGCCTTGCAGCTCAAACAAACCAGAGATGGTATTAAAAGTAAGTTAGACGGGTAGCCAACTCAGGCATTACATTTCATGGAGTTCTGCAACTCTGAAAGGTGTTATACTACTCAAAGAAGCCATCTGGCATGAAGAACCCATTCTCTAGGTCCCATCCCCAAAGCACAGGTTCCAGGGAACAGTGGCTGGCCAGAAGACAGATTTCACTCCATTCAGGGGGAGAAGAAGGAAACTAGGACAAAGGAAAGAGGAATGGAAAGAGATTCCAGGCCAACAAACATATGGGAGACCTGCTTTGTTGTTTCCAAAGAAGTAAATCAAAAAATAATTCATTGAACTATACTGGCACCCCAAAAGTGGCTATCTACAAGCCTCTTTCTTCACCCTCATGATTTTTGTCATACATTCTTCCTGTCTCTTCCACTCCCCATCTACTCTTCATATTTCTTTATGATTTCATTTCCATACAGCTGTCTTTACTCAGCTCTACAACTGTTGAGGCTTTTAGCTCTCAAGCTATACTGAAATCATTTCAGATAGCCCTTAAACATGAAAGTTCAAGTCGTCCTTGGAATGGAGCAATGGGGATAAAAGTAACTGAGTGAACCAGCTGTCCAGCTGATGGCAAAGGTTGATCTCTCAGAAAATGTTGCTAGTCCAAAATGCTAGTGACCTGCATGGTTTCCCAGTTTACCTTAAAGACCAGCCAGGAGGAAAAAACAGCGTGTTTTCTATTCAGGTCAAAGTACACCTCTACCTTGATATAACGCTGTCCTTGGGAGCCAAAAAATCTTACCGCGTTATAGGTGAAACCGTGTTATATTGAACTTGCTTTGATCCACCGCAGTGCGCAGCCCCCCCCAGCACTGCTTTACCGCGTTATATCCAAATTCATGTTATATCGGGTGACGTTATATCAAGGTAGCAGTGTAGTTCATCTTAGCTGCCATCTATGTAGGAAAGGAAGCCAAACCTGACACCTGCCTAATCAGTCTTTGCTCCCCCACTTAATCCCTTTCATTGCTTCCACTGCCATTAGGAAAAAACACCCTAAACCCAACCCATCAGTGAATATCATTCCTTTTTTCCATACTATATGATTCTGAATTTCCCTGCCTGTCCTAGTGAATGAATGTCAGCTCCCACATCTTGAAGATGAAAGGTGTGTGCAGCACAGACGATGGCTCCCATTCAGCATTTAAACATATGCTTAATTAGATCCATATTCAGCAAAGCACTTAAATATGTTCTTAATTTTAAGAAAGACAAGGTAGAGGAGGTAATACCTTTTATTGAACCAACTTCTGCTGGTGCAAGTTACAAGCTTTCGAGCTTTCACTCTTCTTCAGGTCTAGAGAAAGAAATCAGCATGTTTCAGATAAATTTTATTTAATGTAGTGTACTTTTCTAGTGAAGTAAGAGTGGCTACATTTGTTTTCTGTTTAGATTGCACAATTTTCAGTTTGGGGCTAAAAACTGCCAAGATCCAGCAGGATCCATGTGCCAGACTTGGGATTTTGCAGTGGTCATGTGCAGTATCTAGATTTTTTTGGTGTAGTAGAAGCATCTCCACTTGTTCTCTATTAATGCCATTAAAGTTAAAGGTGATAGCCAAAAACAATTATGAATGTGGCTGGATTCAAGTGCCAAAACTGGCTTTCTGATCTTACGCAACAGAATTTAGGGGGGGTGGGGCAAAAATTTGGTTGGAACCAGATGCTGAATTGGGGGTCTTGTGACACATGCTCTGGTTCTGGGTTTTTTTTGTTTTTTTTTTGTATTTTTGGGGGGGTGCAGTTAGTTCTCTATAATGATATAATTGGCAGCTCAGGGCCAAGTAATGGAAGGATGCAGAAGAGTCCCTCCCCCCTCCCAAAAACGGTGCTTCAAACTATGCTACCAAGTGCATTTGAACTGCCTTTCCTACTTTACTGGTGGTTTTCTGTAGGGGGAAGATGAAGTAACAACCTATCACATACCCCGTCGCCCCTATAAAAGGGTTTCAGCTTGAATATACTAACCAATTGTTTTCCCACAGATCCAGCCATGCATATGTCTGTGTGCTGGGGAAGGTGAGTGGGTTTTAGTTTATCTCCAATATATTTAACCCACTCTCTCTCGGGGCTCCTGGGCCCTGAGCAGGGACTCGGAGCTTTGAGGAGCGCAGAGCAGAGCAAAGGCCCGGGGACAGGAAGGAGGTGGAGATGTTGTGGGGGGAGTGGATGACGCGGGAGGTGACACGGGCCCAGCACAGGGGGGAGCTGGGGCACGTGTCGGGGATAAAGAGGGAAGAAGGGAAGCGAGATGGGCGGGGCTGAGAAGAGGGAGGGCCCTGGGGCAGAGGGCGACGAGGAAGCAGCCCGGGTTTGGGGGTGGAGGGGGCGGGGCCGAGAGAAGGATGTGGGGAAGGGGTGACGGGGAAGCAGCCCGGGTTTGGGGGCGGATCCCGGGGGCCGGCTGCTCCCCGCCCCGCCTGCCGATAGGTCCGGGCCGGGACACTCCCTCTCCCCGCGGCTGGTGAAGTTCCCGGGCAGCAGCGGAGGGGCCGGCGTGTGGGTCTCGCTGCGGCCAGTCTCCCAGCCCGACCCCCGCAGCTGCCGCCACCATGACGGACCAGTCCCCCTTCGACACCAACGTCGTCACCCTGACCCGCTTCGTGATGGAGGAGGGGAGGCGGGCCCAGGGCACCGGGGAGCTCACCCAGCTGCTCAACGCGGTCTGCACCGCCGTCAAGGCCATCTCCACCGCCGTGCGCAAGGCGGGCATCGCCCACCTGTGAGTCGCCAGCCCCTCGCCCCAGCCGGGCCCCAGCGTGGGGCAGAGCCGCCCTGCCGGGCCCCTCGCCCCAGCCCAGCCAGGGTTGCACCTCAGAGGCGGGAATCCGCCACCTCGGCAGGGGAAGGGCTTCCGGGGGGGTCTGGGAGCGAAACTGCCCTTACCCGGGCTGGGCCCCGCACAGCCAGGAGCGGCGGAAGCTCCCTAAAAGTGCGGGGGGGGCGCACCGGCGCCGCAACCGAGACCCCGCCCCTGCACCGCCTCTTCCCCCCAAACCCCGCCCCCTGCTCGGTACGTCCCCGCCGCTATGGCCAGTAACCTGATGGGGCCCTGGGCCCCCGGTTCCGGGGGCCCTGGCGCAGAGCTCCGCTCGGTGGGGCTTTGCAGAAGTGGGGCCTCCCCCGTAGCCCCTCAGCGCAGGGACGGTAGTTTAGGTAACTAAAGCACGATGCGGCGTTCTGAAGCCCTGCACACATTAATTGCAATCCCAGGCTAACAGAGGTTATTGGGAATAAGATTTCTACCCCGCTAAAAACCAAGACTCCCGTCCTCTGAAGCGTGGCCCAAAGGTGCCCTTGGAAGACAAATCTCAGTTTCTGCTTATCAGACTAAAGTTGCCTTGTAAGGACTGGACAAGGTGGAGGAAGCTTACATTGGCCGTTAAGATGACATTGTTTGACTCTGTGTAAACAACATAGGAAGGAAGATGTGTACTACTTAATAGCCAGCCAGGTATGGCAAACCCAGTGTTGACAGGCTGCAGCATCATATACTGTCAGGGTTGGAAGGGACCTCAGGAGGTCATCTAGTCCAACCCCCTGCTCAAAGCAGGACCCATCCCCAGACAGATTTTTTTTGCTCCAGATCTTTAAATGCCCCCCTTTAAGGATTAAGCTCACAACCTTGGCTTTAGCAGGCCACTGTTCAAACCACTGAATGATCCCTCCCCCCATGGATACATTGTAACACTTACATATAATGCTTAATCTTAGTTATCTGTTAATTAGGCAACACCTTGCCTAGCTGAGTATTCTTGCCCTCTCTTTCTGGCTAATACTCTTAAGCTTATTACCTGCCTATATATTGCTCAATATTTATATGTTTGAGACAACACAACTGCACTGCATTAGTACTTAAATACTAGTGTCATGTTTAAAAAAAAAAAGTAAATGTTTAAATTCAGAATTAAGTTTGAACCTTTGTTCTCTAGCCTACTGTTGTGGCAGTTGCTTCAAATGGTGGGTATTTATAGTTCAGGGAAATCTTATTGCATAAAGAGTGCTTGGCTCAATCTCACCTATGAATTTTCTTGCTAACTTCAGTCTTTATCATGACTTTAAAAGAGACTTTTCACATTTCCCTGTTTGCCTACTGTCCTTGTCTACAAAGCCCATATAACCTTTATAGCTTAATGAACAGAAGCTTCAATTCTGGTTTTTAAATGATTTAAGCAATCTAATCCAAACTAGTGCACTCAGAAGAAAGGGCATGTTTCAATGTGTAGCTTCCAAAGGGATTGGATAGTGAATGAAAAATAGTCCTATTGCCCTTTAAAGCTGAAATACTAGCCAACTATTAATGCTGCAATTCTAAACTTTAAGCCATTTTATCTGTTGCTCACTTTAGTGTGGCTACAATTTTCAATAGCCTTTTATTTGTGTCCAAGCAGGTTCTAGCATTTTTGGGATTTTTTTTTTAAATCTGTCAAACATCTTTGCCGGTAGTTTTTAAATAAGTCAGCTAAAAAAAGTGGTGTGATCTTAGAAGTCCTGATGCAAGAGACAATCGTGTGCATAGTGGAAAAAGTAGGCTTATATAGGAGACACTTAACCAGACTTGGAAAGATTAGATTTTTAAATTGATAAGTGTTGATAAACCTTGATTTCATTGTACACACAAACCAACAAAACTTCCACTGATGATTCAGATTTACAGATGAACAGCATTTCTTACTTTGCCTAAGAATTTTAGAGTTTGATTTAAGATGTTTACTTTGTATATTTTGACATGACGACAACTTGCCAATGCTTAAAGCTGTAACTTTTTGAATCTCAGCATTTGCTAGCAAATAACTGTCTGGGCGCCCCCTCCATCCCAATTTCCTGCAGTTATGAAAATTTAAATCTGTAAACATAAAAGCTTAGCACAACTGTGAATTTATAGATAAGCATTTTTAATTTGATACTAGTCCAATTACATTAATCAAATTCTCCCATGCCTATTTATAACTATAGATATCCTGACCTCCTTTCTTTAGGTGAAATTCCCATTGACTGTGGATATTGGTGCATTTAAGAGTTCTGTTAAACAGTAAGCAACTCTTGGCATTAGCAGAGCTGCACACAGATCAAGGACAAGAGATGATCTGCAATTGCACTCACTCTTCTTGTTACTACCTTTATGGGTTCTGACTAACCGCCAATCAGAAGTTTTATAAATGCAAATATTGTTTGGATTAGTACATTCTTTCACATGCTAAAGGGATGTTAAACTCTCTGTCTTGGGCTCTCAGTTCAGCTCATGCTTCCGTGGAAATAATTAGTGCATTTTGTCATGTAGCACAAAAAAGCTACCTTAAAGGAGTGGAAAAACTTTTTTGTACTCAGTGCTCTATCAGTATCACTTGTTACCTTACTTTAAAAAAAACCTCAGATTTAGACTCCTAAATGGTAAAAAAACTAAAAAATGACCTTTTCAAATTTTATATTAGCTTGGCAGGTAAACCAAATGATTAGAAGTTCCAAAACTCCATCTAAAGACATGTCTACATGGGGTATTAGTGCATCCGAGGTGGGGAGTAAATTCTAATACACACTAGCATGTCACACACTTGCTGTCTACATGTACACCCCCTTCCCACCGCCCACCCCCGGGCTGGTATGCACTTAAGTTTCTTAATGCTTAAGTCAATATGCACTAAGGAGCTTTTAGTGCACACCAGCAGGGTCCACACAGACAGCAAGTATCTGCATGCTGGTGTGCACTAGAATTTACACTCCAGCTGGTGAGCGCGCACACACACCCCATGTAGACAAGCTCTCTGCTTTTTTCTAATTTTGTAAAACCCTCTCTATTGTTCCTCCTCTCTAGTGAGTATTTACTGAAGGTAGATGCAATAGTGTTGACTCTTAAGACAAGAACACGACAATTTCAATACAGGCAGAGTAACTGTGGATTTTAGAGCAGTCAGAGTTGGGCTTTAAAGAGAGCTGGTTTTAACCTTAACCACAGCAGAGCTGGTGCTCTGCTATAACTGATATGGTAGAAACTAAGATATGAAGTGGCCTTCAAAGGAACCTGCAGTTGATGATAAAATCTTTGTGCAATTAAACTTTTTTCAGCAACTTCCAGTTTTTGAATGGGAAGACATCTTGATGACTTATGGCTGAATTATCAACTGCAGTCTGATTTATGCTAGAACCACTTTACTCTAATCAGTTTGATTAAAACCTTTTTTTACAATGCAGTGTGGGGGAGGAAATGAGTTTTACATGAAGTTGTGAAAGAATAAGACTGAGTCAGTCCTTGTGGGGAGCTGGGATTTGTCAGTATCTAGGCAATCAGAGCTAGTACTACAGTGAAGTGCTTAATAGTAGCATTGAAAAAAAGCTAGTGCTTATTTTCTTGTACCGATGAATATAAACTGAAGTTAATGCACTGTAACCTACTTCTAATTATTTTGCATATTTATCACTCACCAGATCTGTACTTAGCAGGTCTCTAGAAATACCTACAATAATGACCTGTTCTATTAGTGAGAAACTTAATGGAAACTCTACTAATTTGACCGCTTACAGCAAGTGACAAAACATGTCACCCAAAAGGCCTCCAGCAACACAGAGTAGCCTTTTTATAATTTAGAAATGAATGTTAGCACTAGAGAATTGACACAACTTCTTGTGTTGTGAAAAAGTTGCTGTAAAATGGAAGTAAAACTTCTCAATGGACTTACAAATGACTGGACTAGCTATCTTGACTTAAAATATAGGGCTGATCAACACTGGAACCTTACACAGGCATAGCTACATCTCTTGGATAAAAATCCACATTCTGAGAGATGTAGCTCTGTCAGTGTAACAACTGTAGAAAATGCTGGATTGACAGAAGAATTCTTCCCCTCAGCCTACTTGCTGCCTCTCAGGGATCAACTGCAGCACTTCCATGCCAGCTGAAAACTGTGTGTGAGCCAGCACGAAGAATTTCTGTGTATCAAACTTTCCCATGTTCTTGTTTTTGTAATAAACGTTTATGTACAGATGTGAACTGTACCCATTTGAATTATGGATGGTTCTTGTCTGACACAGATGGCTTTATCTGACCATTTAAAAACTGCTCCACAAGTTTTACTCAATACAGTATCTATGTAATTTGTTTCGAGACTGAGGCAGCAGCACTTTCCTTTTCCTCTTGGCCTTGGTCTGGGCAGGAAATTATCTTCCACTGAGGTTTGTGTTCAAGTCATGTATAGATGGGTAAGAAATAATATCACATGCCTTTTACTTTTGAAGCAGTGGGGGATGGAAGGAAATATTGTGAAATGCTCCGTTAAACCATGCTCGTTAGAAGGAAATTGCAGAATTGAACTTCAAGCCATACTGACTTTAAATAATGTGCAGACTGGACAAAACTATGGTAATTTGCCTTCAAGATTTAAGAAATAGCCAGTACTAGTGTGTCCATTCCCAGCTCTTGCTGATGGGAATAAAACACCTGCCATCTCATTGGAGAAAGTTTGGCATAGAAGAGCACAAGTGCTTGTTTCAGTGGTGCATGGTGCCTGCCGTGTGTGTGTGTGTCATTGTGGTCTTGGAGCTGCTCTGTGCAGACCAGAAGATGGGTGGAGACAGCTGAGGGGGGGAAGATGAGCAGCTTCAGTGGAAGTTTCCTGCAAGCTTCCACTAGCAGAATTGATGCATCCTAAGCTAAAAATAAAGCTGCCCTCCTGTGATGGAGCTGCTGGGAGGCAGCTGTGGACATTCCACAGGATGCAGTGGTGATGTGGATGTAGTTCAAAAGCCCTGAACATCAATAAGTTGACTAACCTCTAATGCATGAGCTTTCTAATGAGGTCACAAAAGACAAGCCTCATGAATGAGGCTGGCTGAAGCTAAGAGCAAGGATTTTTAGAGATGCTGCAGGAGGAAATAACAAGCAGTCACACAATCTCAAGTCATAGCTATTATCTTGAAGGTCCTGGATTCATGGCTACCAATTTTTAGTCCTTTTAATTACTGTATATACTCGTTCATAAGCCAAATATTTTTGGTAATAAAGTGACGCATCAAAGAGCGGGGGTCAGCTTATAAATGGCTCTATACCAAAATTGATTTTAAACTCTATGGAATCATTGAATTGAATATCTAATACATTGTTTTGTTTACCTGGAGCGTCTGCAGGGATGGAGCCTTTCAGCTCCCAGTGGCCGCGGTTGACCGTTCCCAGCCAATGGGAGCTGCGGGAAGTGGCGCGCCTGATCCGCCAGCAGCTTACCCTGACGGGCCAGGAGCCAAAGTTTGCCAACCCCTGAAATATAGGGTCAGCTTATGAAAGGGTCATATAGTTTTTGCTATTTTTACCTAACCATCTTGGGGGACCGGCTTATAAACGAACGGGCTAATGAACAAGTATATATGGTAGGTCTTAACCTATTCCAGCAGAGCTTGACTAATTATGTTTAAATGCTACTTTTTGTATTTTTCTTAAATTGTGAGTATCTTGTAGACTTGATACAATAGACTTGAGACAATAGTGGCTGTTTGGAAATCTCAGAATGAAGGATCCTCTATCTTCAGGATAGGGGGAGGAAGAGGAAATCGGGCAGTTCACTGGCCACTAGATCAAAACAATTGAATGGAATTGCAGTCTCATCCAAAAAAGTTATAATAGAAGATGGAGGTCTATGATGGCATAAAGTAAACTCTCCGACATTGGAAGGGCCAGAAACAGTGCTCCTAATCTTACAAAATGTCATACAATAGAGCCTCAGAGTTATGAACACCAGAGTTACGAACAGACCAGTCAACCAAACGCCTTGTTTGGATTGGAAGTACATAATCAGACTAAAAAAGCAAATATAGTGTTAAACAAACTGCTAAAAAATACAGGGAAAGCAGCATTTTACTTCTGCATAGTAAAGTTTCAAAGCTGTATTAAGTCAATGTTCAGTTGTAAACTTGAAAGAACCATAACGTTTTGTTCAGAATTACAAACAACCTCCATTCCCAGGGTGTTCGTAACTGAGGTTCTACTGTATTTTTTGTTCCTCATGAGAATCTCTTTCCATTGCTTTAGCTATGGAATAGCTGGTTCCACCAATGTGACAGGAGACCAAGTAAAGAAGTTGGATGTCCTTTCCAATGACCTGGTGATTAACATGCTCAAGTCATCGTTCACTACGTGTGTTATTGTGTCCGAAGAAAACAAAAATGCTATAATAGTAGATGCTGAAAAAAGGGTTAGTAACTTACAAAACTTGTCAATACTTGGATTCAAGTTAACTTTTACAAATCCTTTTCTTCAAATATGTAAAAATTGAACTGGAGTTAAAGATTTCAAAGGCACTTAGCCAAGAGACGTGTTTTTCTGGATACAGGAAAATTGTCAGTTACATTTTCCATTCACTCCTACTTGGTTTCTTTCCTCCAGTTCTGCTCCCACATCTTTTGAGCTTTTCTTCCCCCTTTGGTCCTAAATTCTGTATTGTTTGTACTTCCTGTGTGTTCTTCCTCCCTCCCCCATGGTTCTCAGGCAGGCTCTTCCTATAGCATTTTTAGTAAATCACCAAATAAATTTTTATGGCTCAATCCATAAAGGTCCTTCCTCAGGCAAACTTCCCACTGAAGTCAATAGGAGTATGACTCAGCAAAATCTGAGTAAGGACTTCAGGACTGACTTAAAGAATTGACAGTGTCATTGAATTGTAGTATAAGTGTGGGGTTTTGGTTTTTTTACACTGTTTTGTAGTCTCCTAGAAATATTAAATTTCTACTAGTATTCTCCTGCCTCTTCAAAAATTAAATAACCAATAAAAACAAGTTTATGAATTTACTACATGGCCTACGCAGCTGCATTATTTATATGTATTTGCAGGAAGGTATACACTTGTGAGAAGTATTAGTGAATTGCTCCTGACTCATTTTGATGTGACCATGCCACAATCGTGGTGGTGGTTTTCTAATTTTTTCCTAAAGAAATATCAAAGTATAATAGAATGTTTTGTTGGAACACTTTGGTGCCTTTTGTCCCAATTAAACACAACCTCCAGTTGAAAAGGCTAACAAGACTCAATGCTGGAGCACCTTAACTTATTTTTTTTTTAAACTTTGAGACTCCGTGTTAAAGCATTTTGCTGCTGAATCTGAGCTAACATGCTTTAGCTAAAGCAGAAGTACTGCCCCTGTTAAAGAGCCAGCAATGCTACTAAGGATTGCTGAACTTAAATCAGCTACAGGGATCATGATGATTAAAGGGATACCAATTCACTTAAACACTTTTTTTTTTTTTACTCTTATGAACTACAAGTAACTTAAGTAAAGGATTAGAGAAATTTCCCTTTGTTGGTATCCCTTGTCTGAGTCTTTCATGCAGCAGCAGGAGGAACTTTTTTTTGTAAATTAGGAAAACAGCATGGTAAAGCCACAAATTGGCAGTGGGATGTGAGAGCAGGTGTAACAAATCTCAGCTTGGTGTTTCTTTGAAGTACACTGTACATTATTCAGGAGTTAGGTGTTACTCTTGACCAGGTAGGTTGTTCTTGGGTTTTTTTAAATGGCTCAAATTATGAGCCTAAACAAAAACTGATCTCAATTTATATCATACTACTGTGTAAATTAAAGGCACAATTTATTTTTATAAAAGATGAAAAGGTAAAAAACAGCTAGGGTGCTAGGTGTTGCAGGGCCTCCCTATCAGTTGCTGCTTACTGTAAGTGAAGTAATAACTAAGCATACGTTGATGAGCTAAGGATGACCTTTTTAGCTTCAGTATTTTTCTTTGTGGCTGTAGCAAGACTTTACTGCACTGCATGTGCCATTACAAGAACAGTGGCATCATCTGCTTTCAGCTAAACATTTCCCAAATTCTGTTCATACAGACGCTCAAGCAATTAGACAGTGGTGAAAACTTAGCCAAAAATAAGTCATCAAAATAGTATTCCACTTCTTGAGAATATAGCTACATAAACATTCCCTTAGGGCTTGTCTACATTTACATTTTATAGCGCTCTAACTTGCTGGCTCAGGGCGGTGAAAAGTCACCCCCTGAGCTCAGCAAGTTTGAGCGCTTTAAAGTGCAGCACTCGGCACTAGTCCCCTTATGGAAGTGGATTACCAAGCAGTCCCAGCGCTCGCACGTGACCACGCTCACACTTCAAAGCACTGCTTTGAGGTTTCTAGTGTAGACATAACCTTAAACTGTTCTTGGCTAGAAATTAGCCTGAGTAGATTAGGTGGCAAAACATTTATTTGGAGTAGATAGGCAAATAACTAAATCCAGTTCCTCTGTTTTTATTTTCCAGGGTAAATATATAGTCTGCATGGATCCTCTTGATGGCTCTTCTAACATTGACTGCCTTGTTTCAATTGGAACTATCTTTGCCATCTACAGAAAGGTAAAGTGGGATGCTGTTGTGCGGGGGTGGAGAGAGGGAAGCAGTAGTTCTTCACACTTAAGCAGCTCATGATGGAATAAAGTTGGATCCGAAGATTTAATGAAATCCAACTAAATCTACAAATGCTTAGTTACACAATACCTTTGAGTGATACACAACACTTGGTTAATAGACCTACATACATGCAATCCTGATTGAATATCAATTAGCCAGTTAGATTCCTCTAACAATGAAAAGGATAATAGGAGTTAAATGCTTCATAATTACTCATACAACTTGAGACCAAACAAAATACTAATCTAATCTACCTGAGTTATGTGCATTCTTCAATTAAACTGGTTCTCCCATCTTGTACAGATAGTCCTATCAGCCTGAGGACAGGCTTCCAAGAGGAGATTCAGTTTTAAACACTGCTTGTAAATTTAACATGCCTAATTCATTCTGAAAGATGGAAGTCTCATTTGCAGGCATATGAAATACAGGATTAACATGTCTCAGGCATGGAAACTACTGTGATTTCAGACAAGACACACTGTCCATCTTTAACTACCCTGACCCAGGTTTTGATGCACCTGAAAGTAACTTCTTTGGGCTCACTTCCCCCAGGAGCAAAGGAAAACAAGTTCTTGGCACTAATCAATTGTAAACATTACGACTAAAGTTCCACTTTGTTTTTTAAATTCTGCCTCAGATTTCTGCATCAAATTGAAGGTACTCATTATTAAGGTGATGTTTTAGTTAGTTTTTAGTAAGTCAGACATTTTACTAAAAATACCAGTGAATAAAACATGGGGGTGGGCAGGACTGCCTGGGAGAGGGTGGCCTGGCTGTTTTTTTTGGGGGGGGGGGGCGGGGAGCACACAGCCTGGGACCCCTGCTGGTGCAGGGAAAAGGAGGGTTGGTGGGGCCAGCAGGCTCCCTACCTGGCTCCACACCTGGCTGCACACCTCACCCCCGTCAGCAGCAGGCACCGCGGTTCCTGGCCAATGGGAGATGCAAAGCCAGCACTCTGGGCAGAGGCACCCCGCAGAGCTGCCTGGCCATGTCTCTGCCAACATTTGAGCAAGGGGGGTGGTGCCACTTCCTGGGAGGGGCTCCCTGGTAAGCACCAGCCAGAGCCTGCCTCACCCTGTCCTGTGCCCCAAACCCCTGCTCCCTTCCACACCCAAATTCTGCTGGGGGGCAGGAGGGTTGCGGTGGCCTGAGACTCCAGCTGGTGCAGGGGCTGCCCGAGCTGCCCCAGAGCCAGGTGCAGTGGACACTGCAGAAGTCACTGAGTTCACAGAAAGTCATGAAATCTGTGACAAACTCTCAGCCTTACTTATTATCACTTTCAAGACACTACATCTCTCTACCCCATCTTCTACTTCCTGCATTCCACCCTAGCATTTGACTTCTCACTTTGGCCCTGATCCAGCAAAGCTCTTACGAATGTACTTTAAATGTAAACATGTGAGCAGCCCAGTTGACTTTAAAGTTAATCATATATAGAAGAGCTTTGCCAGATCAGGGCTTGTTTCTAGTGCTTTCATCATGAATTATTTGTATAACCATAGTGTCTAGGAGCCTAGTCATGGACCAGGACCCCAATATAGTAGGCACTGTGCAAACAGAACAAAAATGGTCACTACCTTAAAGAGCTTAGTCTAGTATATGACCAGAGAAAAGATGACTTGGGGGGAGGGGGGGATGGAAATTAACAAGGAAACAATGAGATCAATGTCTATCACATTGACCAATATTGTAATCACCACACTAGCAGCCTAATAGCTGTGAAGTTTTTGTCAGCATTACAGAACAGCAGAGTCTTAAGGAGAGACTTCTGATTTTTTTTTCTTTAATAGGTGACCATACTCTAGCAATAAGCTAAAACAGGTATCTTAAGTTATTGCTGCTTTTCAGCAGTTGAAGGCATGCTGACTTAGGCCTGGTTTTCCAAAGGCATGCACTAGTAGCTTGTTATAGCAGCATATGCTGTTGTGGGTCCATTACTGTAAATAAATGAAGCTTATAAAATAGATGACTCATGGGAATTTAATTTAAAAAAAAAATCTTGACACCCTTCCTTCCTATTTCAGTCTTCTCCTGAGGAACCTTCTGAGAAAGATGCTTTACAGCCTGGACGTAATCTTGTGGCAGCTGGTTATGCCCTCTATGGGAGTGCCACAATGCTGGTGTTAGCCATCGAATCTGGTGTCAACTGTTTTATGCTTGACCCGGTAAGGAAGCATACATCTGGTATGAATAGCTTGCTCTTGTAGAGATAAAATTCCAGAACAAATGTTTCCTAAGTGGATCAATATACAGAGCTGCTTCCAAACTAAATCTTAACATCTGAAGATGCAGTACTCTTAAGAGAACCAGTGGGAGTTGATATGCCTATAAAAATAGAATAGATAAACCCCCAAAGGCTTCTGGCATTCTTCCCCTCTGCTGGAGACAGTGGTCAATCTCACTCAAAATTGATAGTTTAGTCAGAATAAAGTATACATCATGTGCCACCTGATGTGATGAATATTTAAGTATTTTTTGCATTTGCAGAATTTCCCTTGACTGTCTCTTGTAGTTTAGTATATTCCTTAACTCTAGTACCTTTCATTTTTTAGTAGGCTAGAGATGCAGAAATACATTTAATATTCTCTTACGCTTACAGATCACATCCTGATTGTTTAAAAGAGTAAGTATGGCGTGTGCATGTGTTTGACATCCTAGAAGCTATTGGCCATCTGACTTGTTAAACATACTTTATTTCAAATCACCCAGTGCTGTTGTCTGCAGTGATTCAGTTTAATTTAAAGCCATTATATTGTAAATCAGGTTTTGCCACTTACTTTTACCAATAGTAAGTCGTGTTTGGAATGTGCCATGGCAGTAGTTTCAAGGAAGTAGAATTTTGTTTTCTATATAGTAATGGTTTAAATGTCTGCATGTATTACCAACTTTTTAGTTAGTTTAGAAACTAGGACACTTTACAATTTCTTTTCCTCTCTCCTACAAATGTGAACTTACTGCAGTAGAGACTAGATACCTTAAACATTTGGTAACTATATACTTTTATCACTACATTACCGTTTTCATTCTGATCAGACTAAGAGTGTCAACCTTGTTACCATCTCATGGCTAGTCAAATTGAGTTAGAAATCTCAGTCCAGCTCCTAATGAATAGGTGTTCGCAATCCCTGGAACTGCCCACAACTGCACCTGGGCCATCAGTTGTAAAAAGAAAAAGAACTGAGTGGACTTGCATCAAACTACTCTTGACACAGGATAATTATTTTGGAGATGGGGAGTGATCATGTGAAGAAATTTGCATGATTCAGGGCTTTTGGGGTATCTTATATGGGTAAGCAAGACTTTTGGTCCAAGACTACAGAGCTGTACTCCCCCCGTACTGAATTGTAAAAAGAAAATGGAAACTGCAGTAGGTTTTCACTAAATTGTATGTAGCACTAACTTGCTTTTAGTCTTGCAAAGAACACACATGTACAGTTACTGACCTGCTTTCTCATTATTGTCAGGCAATTGGGGAATTCATTTTGGTTGATAAGAATGTGAAAATCAAAAAGAGAGGAAATATCTACAGTCTCAATGAGGGCTATGCTGCATATTTTGATCCTGCAGTCACTGAGTATCTTCAAAAGAAGAAATTCCCTCAGGTAAATGTTCACTTTCTAGAGAAATTTTTCTAAGATAAGCAAATGTTCAGTGCCTCAAACTTTAAACTCGGCTGTCATGCATACGTGTAGGGTGTCAAACGCCAAAGTTAGGCAAGACTGAACCCTAATAGTGTACAAGTGTACCAACTATTCCTTAGGCTGTTTAAATTGGTAATCTCTGAAGTCATTTTATGGATCAGTAAGCACCCATAGCTGACTATTTGTTTATACAAAGTTACAGAGCTTGTTTTTCCTCTCTCATATACTTCAAGTCCGCCAGCATTTTGTGTTAACTTCATTTTGGTGGGGTAAGGAGCACCATACCACACTCAGAGTGGCTGATTCAAAAGTTTCAGCAGCTAGTCCAGTTAATGGTGATAACCATATAACCCCCTCCCCCTTTTTCGATAAAGCACTTGTATTTTTTTCATTCTGTTTCCCTTGCTGCTGTAGCCAGTGCTGGGTCTAGAAAGGAGTTGGGGGTTTGAGGCCATGCTCTATGGTGGCTGAGTGGAGAGGAACTCTCATCCAGTGCTGTAGGAGCAGCACTTAGGAGGAAGTGAGGGATCTGCTCCTTCTCTCCCACAACCAGGGCTGGTGCAAGGATGTTTTGCGCCGCCCTGAGGCGCCCCCCCCCCCCAGCTCACCCCCGAGCACGTCGTCGCTGCTTCACTTCTCCCACCTACCAGGCTTGAATCGGCGCCCAGGCAAGCGCAGAGGTGAGGAGAAGAGAAGCAGGGAGGAGGACAGCAGGAGGAGGCAGGGGGAGGGGTTCCCCCATGCTCATGCCCCCTGCCCCCTGCCTCCCCCCCCCCTCCCCCCCTGCCCATGCCCCAGCCTCTGGCGATGTGGTGACGCCCGACCGCCCGCCGCAGTCACCGCCGAAAAAAAGAAAAAAGAAAATCCTCCCTCCTCCCGCCGCGCCGCCTGCTTAGGGCGCGCACCAGCCCCACCCACCCTACCTACAACACAGGTCCATCTGATGGTGAATCTGGAGTACTGGTGGGGTGTAAAACAAGTGCTTTGTGCTGCTGGCTGCTGGACTGATATGATGACTAACTATCCTCAAGGATTAAGGACTCAAATGTCTGTTTCTGTTTTTTTCTGAATACCTGTCATGAATGAAGAGCCCAGAATTTGATAGGTGCTGGCTGTTTAACTTCCTCCCTTTTTAATTACAGAGAGTCTGTCCAGGTTCCCAGGGCTACCACCCACTGTTAGAAAACCCACATGGGAACCCTAGTGACAACAGGTGGCTTTACAGCTTATCTATGTCCAGTGCTAATTGCACTGGCTGAGTAATACCTGATGAATACCTTAAGTCAGGGGTGGCTAATGTGAGCCTGAGGAGGAGCCAGAATTTACTAAATGTACATTGCCAAAGAGCCACAGTAATATGCCAGCAGCAGCCCCCATCAGCTCTGCCTCCTCCCACCCCCAGCGCATCCTGCCTGCCAGCAGCCCCATGGATCAGAACCTCCCTGGACCTCCTCCCATCCCAACTGCAATCAGCTGTTTCACTATGTGCAGGAGGCTCTAGGGAGCAGCCAGGGTGTAGCAAGGGAGGGGGTAAGAAGGAGCATGGGCCTTGGGAGAAGTGGTGGAGAGGGCAGAGCCAGGAGTTAAGCAGTGAGCGCACACACATACACCCAGCACGTTGGAAGGTTGGTGCCTCTAGGTCCAGCTCCAGAGTTGGCGCCTGTGCAAGGAGCTGCATATTTTCTGAAGAGCCACGGGTTGGCCACCCCTGCCTTAAGTTTAAATAAAACCTTAGGGGTTTTTTGTTAACTTGTGTCAGAGCTAGCAGGACCTTGATTTGATCATTTTAATCAAGATTCTCAGAGTCAGTTTAAGGAGCTCTTTGGAGTTAGATCTGAGCTGACTTCAAAAAATCAGACTGAGGTAAAGTCAGCTATTGCAGACATGAAAGATGTCTTATCTGTAGCAGTGTTCTATGCAATGATCTTCCTTTGCTATCAGCACAACTATAATAGGGCATAATTTACAATACAACATGCCATCTCAAAGACAGGCATATTTTCGAGTGGATTTTTATAGGGTTGTAAAATAAATGTAGTTCTCACTTGAAAGCTTTGGAGACATACACATTAGAGTAGGATATCTGAAATTCAAGCTTCCCCATACTGCCCACTGTCTGAGCCAGAAAACCATCTCTGAAGATACATCTACACTGCAGCTGGGACTGTGCAGCAAGTTGTATTCCCACATGGTGCCTGGGCACCAGCAATATTCAGAGCCCAGCTCCACCAATATTTGGGGCTAGGTGTCCTGGCCCCCGGCCCCACCTGCCGCCCTCTGCAGAACCCATAGAGCAATGGTCACCAACCTGTCGATTGCGATCAACTGGTCAATCCTGGAGACTCTCCCAGTCGATCAATCTCTGGCCGCGGCAGCGCAGTGGGGTTGCCTGCCACTAAGGCAGGCTCCCTGCCTGCTGCAGCCCCACACCATTCCCTGAAGTGGCCAGCAAGCGTCCAGGGAAGAAGCGGGGGGGTGTTTGCAGGCACAGCATGTGGATATCCTTGCAGAGAGAGGCAGCCTGCAGCGCCACATGCCTCTCCCAGGGGCAGCAGAGGCACGTTGCTCCCTTCTGGGAGCAGCATAGCCATGTGGTGCACTACTGTCTGGCAGATTTTGGGGGTGGAGTGGCCCGGCCTAGCTCAGGATAGGGAGGAGGTGCTGATGTGCTTGAGTGGAGCCAAGCCCCACTGGGCCACCAACTGGGAACCACCCAAGGTAAGTGCCCCCTCCCAGAGCCCCACACCCTCTACTGCACCCCAACCCCCTGCCCCAACCCTTACCCCCTCCCAGAGCCCACATCCCCTCGTGCACCTCACTCTGTCCCAGCCCAGAGCCCCCTCCTGCACCCAAAATCCCTCCCAGAGCTTGCGCGCGCACCCCCCACCCATGCCCTCCAACTCCCTGTCCCAGGCATAGCCCAGAACCTCCTCCCACACTGCAAACCCCTCAGCCCCAGCCCAGAGCCTGCACCCCCTCCCAGTCTCCTGCCCCAGCCTGGTGAAAGTGAGTGAGGCTGGAGGGGTGGGGGTGGAGTGGGCAGGGTCTCGGGGAAGGGGTGGGGTAGATCTTGGGTTGCCCTTTACACTCAACATCACTTTTTGAATTTAAAGAGGTTGGAGACCACTGCCATAGAGCAAAATACAATAAAACCTCTATTGACAAAACACTAGCCTTCTGAACAATCAGTTATGAGCCTTTTTCCTGACCAGAGGGAGTGGGGGGGGGGGGATGGAAGTACCAATACTACTAAGAATAATTATTAATAGTGACCTCAAATGTCAACAGCCCTTCAGCTTCCAGTGCATTGGAAATTGCTTTGCAGTGTTTGAAGGACAAGAAGAAAGTGATGATGCAATGCACCATACTGCAGCTTATGCACTGGTACCTACTGCAGTTTTGAGATGTTGCAAGTTATGAATTTGATTCCCCCCCCCCCCATTAATTCATGAAAAGGGGTTCTGCTATAGATCTGATTTAACTTATAACTCTGAAGTGGTGTGATCTGGTGGACACAACTTGATGGAGAGGAGCTAGAGACAGCCCTGGGTCCCCCCACCCAATGGAAGATGGCAACTCTAGTTTCTAACGTTGTCTTGTCAGTACACCTCTACCTCAATATAACATGACCCGATATAACACGAATTCAGATACAATGCGGTAAAGCAGTGCTCCGGCAGATCAAAGCAAGTTCAATATAACGCGGTTTCACCTAGAACGTGGTAAGTTTTTTTTTTTTTTGCTCCTGAGGACATCGTTGTATCGGGGTAGAGGTGTACTAAGAAGGTAGCATGCTTAAGGCTCTGGAATGGGAATCTGGAGTCCTGTGACATTTGTCTCTGCCACTGATCTTTTGTATGACTTGGATGCAAAATGACTTGCCCAGTCCCTCTGTTTTCCCATCTGTAAAATGAGGATGATAATTAAGCTTTGTAAATTACTTTGAGTTCTGTGGATAAAACACACTATGCAAGAGCCAAAAAGCTAACAAGCTAACAAGATTCAATCAAAGGTTGTTTATCAAATGTCTTTATACAGGATGGCAGCTCTCCATATGGTGCGAGGTATATAGGTTCTATGGTAGCTGATGTACATCGTACCCTAGTGTATGGAGGAATCTTTTTATATCCAGCCAACTCCAAAAGCCCCAAAGGAAAGGTAAAAATGAATTAACCTAATTTTAGAAAGTATGTAGTCTGATGGAGTCAGTGTTGTCTAAACTATTCTAAGATTTTTACAAATGAACAGCCAGTTTTGAAATGTTTTATGGTGCACAAATTGCAAGAATATATCTACTGCCATGGCTTGACACTAAATGCTACTTTAAAAACCCTGCAAACACATTAAGAACTGGGTGCTCTCCCAATAAGCCAGTCAGTTCTGCCCTCTCACCATATCATGGTAGGATTTCTCTGCTGCTCTCCTGGTTGTGCCAGAGGCCCAGGGGTTCCCACCCCCCTAATCTCTCCCAATCCCCTGGCCATTTTCATAGATTCATACTTTTCAAGGTCAGAAGGGACTATTGTGATCATCTCATCTCACCTCCTGTATAATAACACAGGCCACAGAATTTCCCCAAACTAATTTCTAAAGCAGATCTTTTAGAAAACATCCAATCTTGATTTAAAGATTGCCAGCAATTGGTAAACTTGTTCAATTGGTTAAATTAAATTACTCACTGTTAAATGTACACTATTTCCAGTTTGAAATTGGCTAGCTTCAACTTCCAGCTGTTAAAATAAAGATCTCCTGGAGATGCCTTAAAGCAGTGGTTCTCAACCAGGGGTACACGTACCCACTGGAAGGTCTGTGTACCCTCCAGGGGGTACATCAACTCATCTAGATATTTGCCTAGTTTTACAGTAGGCTACATAAAAAGCACTAGCGAAGTCACTACATTCAAAAGTTTCATAGACAATGGTTTATACTGCCCTGTATACTATACACCGAAATGTAAGTACAATATTTGTATTCCAATTGATTTTTATAATTAAATGGTCAAAATAAGTAAGCAAGTTTTCAGTAATAGTGTGTTGTGACACTTGAATTTTTATGTCTGATTTTGTAAGCAAGTAGTTTAAGTGAGGTGAAACTTGAGGGTACACAAAACAACTCCTGAAAGGGGAACAATAGTCTGGAGATGTTGACAACCACTGCCTTTAAGGGAGCTATTGCTTGCAGATCACTCTACTTCTTGTTCCTCTACTCTCGACCACCAGAGAGTGGTGGTCTGTGAGAAAGTGGTGTGATTCTAGGCACTTGCATTCGTACTCCACCCTCCCATCCTTACAGAATTGGTAGGGCTCAATCTGCTTTCCCCTTTTCTCCTCCCAAGAATAGGGGAGGGCAACTGTTTATTCAGCAAAACTTTAATCTGTTTTGAAAACTTCTGGGTGAATTATTGCTTCAGCTTCTAGATAAGCCAGTTATTCATTACACAAACAATGACACAATCAGTTTCTCAATGCAAACTTCAGTGACCTGTAGTTTGTTTTTAAACTTAACTATTCATTAATAAGTGTTGTGCACACCATCACTCACTTTACAGCAGTGATTCACCACCTTTCCAGACTACTGTACCCCTTTCAGGAGGCTGTGTCTTGCATACCCCTAAGTTTCACCTCACTTTAACTATTGCTTACAAAATCAGACATAAATACAAGTGTCATAGCACACTATTACTGAAAAATTGCTTACTTTCTCATTTTGGTCTGTATGAAGTCTAGTTTGTACTGACTTTGCATAATTTAACAGGCTACATAAAAAGCACTAGCAAATATTTAGATGAGTTATTGTACCCCCTGAAAGATCTCTGCATACTCCAAGGGTACCCACGCCCCCCAGTCAAGAACCACTTCTCCACAGTACTCAGCATTCACTCAAGTGCTGCACTATGCCTGCAGTCAACAGGAAAGTGAACAATCTCCATAGAGAGCACGTGGCAACACAATGTTCACCGTGTGGCAGATGGGTACAAATACAGCCAAAACCTCACTGTCTATACTAGGAAAAAAAGACACCATATAAGCTTGATCTTTGCGTCAAGAGGTCATTTAAATTTGAAATATTTACTGCTGATTTCTTAGTATGATTAATACTAAACTTTTATACATTTTTATACAAAATATCCTGCGATAATGTACTCTACTGATCACTATAATTTTGGCTTCTCTCTTCCAGCTGAGGCTTCTCTATGAATGTAACCCAATGGCCTTTGTAATTGAGAAGGCTGGGGGAATTGCTACTACAGGGAATGAAGCAGTGCTGGATATAGTGCCTGAAGATATCCACCAGAGAGCACCTATTGCTCTGGGATCGCCTGATGATGTGCAGGAATACATTGACATGGTCAAGAAGCATTCAGCCAAGTGAAGTAGTCTTGCTGCAGTACAAAGAAGTGCCTTACAATTGGACCAAAGATACTGTGAAGTACTACTGACTTAAGCTATTGTAGGAAAGCAAGAGAACCATATTTTCATTGTTTACCAAAAAGTAAACTGTTAATATGTGCAACACAAATGCATTTTTTCCACTGTGGCATTAAAAGCAAAACTTTAAGGGAATAATGTGCCTCCTCTCTTACCTCATAACTACACAAAATCCACCATATTTGATTAAAAAAAGTTTTGCGTTGTAGGTAAAGTGGCCATTTACAGACCCCACCCCCCCACACATCGCATTTCCCTCCAATGCTAAGGAATGCCACAGCAGAGGGCCTTCTACAGGGAACACCAGACTTTTCTGAAAGATTTCTCCCTGCAGATGGCTGGCTGCAGTTTCCTTATAGACCGACTTATTGGGCCTTGTAAATACTAGAATCTTCAGTCCTGTTGCAACATTTGTAAATGCTAATCTAGATATTCCACAAACACTTGTTCCAAGACACAGATGTTTGTTCCTGATTATGGTCAACCTATGGTCATTCTGATCAGCAACAAATATTTGTGGTGCATCTAGATTAGCATTTACGATGGTTAGCTGACTGGCAATCAACTCTAGTCTAGATGAGGCTTTTGAAGATAATCTGGATTTGGAGAGTATGTTCAGAGGGTATAGCTCTGCTGTGCTTAGCTCTTTGATCAAAAGCAGGCTGCTGCATGTTCAGCCCCAGTTATTGTTCCTAGAGGTCCATGAAAGCATGGGTCATAACAGGTGTACAGCAATGCATGGTTTGTTAGTGAAGCCACAGAAAGGCACTTTTGTGCCCCCCCCCAAGCAGCCATATGTCCACTAAGACCTTCCCGAACCACATGCTAACCTGCTAATTGGCGAACTCCTATGAGTGCTTCAAAATCCCCACTGTCTGTCCATCAGTCTCTGGATAGAATGTAAAGTGTGTGTTATGACCAATAAAGCCCTAAACGGCCTGGGACCAGCCTACCTGAGGGAAGCGCCTCTTCCTGCTGACCACAGCAGTGGCACAGGGACACAAGAGGGGCCCTCCCTCCCCACCCCCAATAAGAGGAAGCAATTGGCAGGGCATTCTGAGGACTCAGACTCATTGAAACTTGCTCTCTCTACCCCCTTGGTCTGAAATAGTCTGAATTTGGTGGCCTCCAAGTACATGGCAAGATGTTTGATACGGTTTTTGGAAAAGACTAAGAGTATGCTTCCCAGCATGATAAAAGTGGATGTGCAAAAAGAATTTCTGTATGTGTCTCGCTGAGTTCCTGTTGAAATAACCCCTTAATGCTGCTGAGACTTCACTGCATTATTAATGTTGGGGCTCTAAAGCCTTGGGTAAGCATATTTTTGTTTTTAAATCTAAAGAGGCTGAGGACATAGCTCCTACCAGCACACTCCCGAGAGTACCTACAACTTAGAAGTGTCTCCTGGGTTTTTATATTTAAAATTTGCATTAGAGTGGCTAGCCAATCCATGCACATGAAACAGGTAGACAGGGTACTGTACCTGTTAGTATTTCCTTAGCTATGTCTTATGCTGAACTACATCAGGAATTCCTAGCTGGGCATATCTATTTTTGAAGACTACACCCTGGCAGAAGGCAAAGGTTATAGAATGAAGGACAGTACTGCCTAATAATAGTTCAGTTTTTAGATTAGGTAGTAGGGTTTTGTTTGAGGGGGAAAGACTGTCATTTGAACAAGTTAGTGTTGAACGTTAAGGGGTAGCTGTAAGGTATACAGGGCTAGTATGAAAGCTCACATGACCTTGACTGCTTTTTAAATTTGTTGCAACCATTTACATAAAAATCTGCAAGAGATGCTTATAAATCCATTGGCAGAATTAGCCATTCATACTGAATGGAAGTGAAAAGATTACTCTCACCAGAGTGTAAATCTTTGGATGCAGTTGCCATTTTGGCATTCTTCTGCTAAGACGCTGAAGAACTTTGGCATTTGGTGAAAGGTCATCAGCTCTGATTACAGCCTATATATGTAACTCAAACTACTAACATTTAAAATTTGGAGGGGGGGGAGGAGAAGGTCCAGGGGTGTCATGTTTAAGAAGCAGCTCTAGCCCCGCATCCTAATAGAAATGTGAATCATTACCACTTTTGTAGTGATTGTCAAGCAAGTCAAGAGAAGAATCTTATCAAACTGGATCTTGACAAGGCTTTATGTATATTTTAAAATTACTTTACATTTCTATAGCACCTATCTTAAGGGCCACTCAAGCATTTTTAGGAACATAAATTGCACACCTGAGGTTTTATTCCCCTCCCTCACACTAAACAGTAATACTGTGAATGATCAATAAACACATTTTGTCCACCAAAACAGCTTGAATACCTTGTTCTATGTGACCTTTGTGAATCTTTGGCAGAACCAGGAATCGGACTCAGATTTCCTGATCCCCGGTCTTGTGTCTTAAACACCAGTTGATCCTTCCTCTTTGTTTCCACTCTGAACCCACCACTTGTCTACAATAAATCTCAAAGTTTGCAAGTAGAATCGTGGAAATTAACGCAGTGTTGTAGGAGTGCTGGTTTATTGCCTTTCATATTATAAATAAATGCAAAGCATACTGACATTTATTACCTGATTTAAGACTTTTCATTGAGGTGCAAAGATCAAATAATGGTTCTATTAGCTTCAACAATACCCTTTGAACCAACTAAAACAAAATTATTATTAGAATTGTTTACCAAACTTTATCCCCATCCAGTGGACAGATACATACATGGATTCTGAACCTGGGATAAGTGGAATAGGTGAAGTGGATCATAACCATCCTGCCATTCCTGTGTTGCTAAATGGGCTGCGGTTGGATAGGCCCAGCAAGATTCTGGCTAGACAGGAGAGGTTTAGGGTTAGAAGGGTTCCAATATGGAAATGGTTGAGAATCACTGCTTAAGGCTGCATGTACAACTTTAACTCTGTCCCCTTGTGAGTATGCAGTATAGTAGTTTAATCATGCTCTTCCTGAGTAAACAAAATACTTTAGGTTTTTCTCTTCATATAGAGCCTCTTCAAAAGAAAGAAAGTCGTATAACCTGGCAAAAGATGCTCCAAAATATCACAGTCAGCAGCACCGCTATGGGTACCTGCATGGCCCCATAGTATGCCAACATTTTTATGGCTGACTTAGAACACCACTTCCTCAGCTCTCATCCCCTAACGCCCCTACTCTACTTACACTATATTGATGACATCATCATCATCTGGACCCACAGAAAAGAAGCCCTTGAGGAATTCCACTAGGATTTCAACAATTTCCACCCCACCATCAACCTCAGCCTGGACCAGTCCACATGAGATCCACTTCCTAGACACTACAGTGCTAATAAGCGATGGTCACAAACACCACCCTATACCGAAAATCTACTGACCACTATACATACTTACATGCCTCCAGCTTTCATCCAGACCAGATCACACAATCCATTGTGTGCAGCCAAGCTCTAAGATACAGCTGCATTTGCTCTAATCCCTCAGACAGACACACACCGCTACAGGATCTTTATCAAGCGTTCTTAAAACTACAATACCCACCTGGTGAAGTGAAGAAACAGACTGACAGAGCCAGAAGGGTACCCAGAAGTCACCTACTACAAGACAGGCCCAACAAAGAAAATTACAGAATGCCACTAGCCGTCACCTACAGCCCCCAACAGAAACCTCTCCAGCGCACCATCAAGGATCTACAACCTATCCTGAAGGACGATCCCTCACTCTCTCAGACCTTGGGAGACAGGCCCCCAGCCTGAAACAAATACTCACCAGCAACTACACAACAAAAACACTAACCCAGGAACCAAACCCTGCAACAAACCCCGGTGCCAACTCTGTCCACATATCTAGTCAAGGGACATCATCATAGGACCTAACCACATCAACCACACCATCAGGGGCTCGTTCACCTACACATCTACCAATGTGATATATGCCACCATGTGCCAGCAATGGCCCTCTGCCACGTACATTGGCCAAACCGGACAGTCTCTACGCAAAAGAATAAATGGACACAAGTCTGACATCAGGAATTAGAACATTCAAAAATCAGTAGGAGAACACTTAAATCTGTTGTTGAATGACCAGGGAGATTGACAAGTGGCAATTCTTCAACAACAAAAAACTCCAACGTGAAACTGCAGAACTGGAATTAATTTGCAAACTGGACACCATCAAACTAGGCCTGAATAAAGACAGAGTGGATGGGTCATTAGAAAACCTAATTTTCCCCTACTGTTACTCACACCTTCTTGTCAACTGTTTGAAATGGGCCACCCTCATTACCACTACAAAAGTGATTTTTCCTCCCTTGGTATTCTACTGTTAATTGAATTGTCTTGTTAGACTGACCCCTCACTGGGTAAGGCAACTCCCATCTTTTCATGTACTATGTGTGTATATATTCACACACACCTGCTACTGTATTTTCCACTCCATGCATCTGATGAAGTGGATTCTAGCCCACGAAAGCTTATGGCCAAATAAATTTGCTAGTCTCTAAGATGCCACAAGGACTCCTCATTTTTGCTGATACAGACTAACACAGCTACCACTCTGAAACCTCTCAAAATATCACAGTTACTCATACTTTGATTCATGTGCTTTGAAGTAAATCATGATAGTGTTAGATGAAAGATAGAAGAAAATATTCTGGAAATTATCAGCATCTTGTAGGACAGCGGTAACAGAGTTGATAGCTAGCACTCAAACCTTGTGGAGATCCATCTGAGTAACTCCATTTGCCACTCCATATGCGCCTTCCTTAGAGATATGACAAAGATCCCAAGAGCTGAAGTCTACCACATACAGCATGCACCTATCCGTTGCCCCTTGGTGTCACGTAGCATTGTCAGCTTTTGATTTTTAAAGGATGATATTGAACAATTTAAAGCTGCTTAAAGATCCCTAATTTATGTACTGATAGTTGATCAAGTGAACAGGAACTTAAAATGCTACAGATTGGAAAAAAAATGAAAGGGATTACAGTTGCAAGTCATTATCTAGTATTGTAGCTCTTCTTAACAAAAGTAAGGAAATGTAACTAAAGTTCACAATTGGGGCTAACATTTTCATACCATGTCCTTTTTGCATCTACACTCAGTGTCCTTACTGTCTTATCTGTACTGAGAAACTATACTGTACCATGTGTAATTAAAATGTTAATATCAGCTCGTGTGTAATTGTCAGGTTACAGAGCATTTGTGCTATCAGTCCTATTTCACTTGCATTTTTCTGTCCACACATAGCAGTATTCTAACAAATAATAATACTGCTTGGCTCTTATCGTGTTTTTTCATCAGATCTTAAAGCGCTTCACAATCATAAGGCTGTCCAAGCATGCTGAGAGTGTAATGCAGTTGCAAGTTATATTAGAAAAGTTGCACGAGTGTAATAACATTGATTTAAAAATCAATCTAGCGACATTGCTGCAAACTTGTGGTGTATAGAAATGCTTAAAGTTTAACTTGCTCTTGTAAGTTATTGAATAACTAATTAGGCATATATCAGGCCTTAATTCTCCAGTGCTTTTCACCTACACCAGCACTGTAATATTACAAGTTAGCATGGACTAAGAAAGAATGATAGTTGAACATGATCCCAGCAGGCTAACAAGGAATAAGACACCTTTAGAGAAAATTTGTAGCAAATCGACGTGTAGATGCTAAGCATGCTAGTGTCTAGTTATATAATTTAACATGCCAGAACAGTTTCCATGAGACAACGAACTAAGCTACACACTACCCATGAGGTAGGTACTTTAGGTACTAACCCCTTTTTAACAGTGACACGTTTAAGATGTGATTTTTTTCCAGAGGTGTAGCACTCTGCAGCCCTCCTGCGGCCAGGGAGAGGCCATGCAACTTCCACTGACTTCACTGGGAATTGTGCAAGTGCTGAATGGTAGTGGCGGCGTGTGATATACATGTCAGACTACATGGTTTGGTGGCCTCTTCTGGCCTTTAGCACTATGACTCTAAATGCCTTTGAAAGCTAGGCCCTCTGTTGACCAGGGAGCTGAAGAAGCAGACCAAAGTGGAACAGCCGGCAAATACCAGGTGCCTCATGGCACTAATCTTTGCTGCCCAGCCCCTCAACATTGTGGGCAAAATGTCCAGTTCAAAAACTGATAAACTTGGCTATCCACCCCACAGCTAAATTGCCTAGTCTATGTTGTACTGAAAGAGAGATTACTGGTGTACCGAACTCAGAGTGCTCAGTGTGATGTGCAGCAGAATCGATTGCATAAGGAACTAGCAGCGTATCAACAACGCTGTTGCATATTTTCTCCATTTGTAATTTGTCAAGGGGTGTCAAATAAGTGAACTGATTTATCTTTCAGACTGTCAGCTAGAGCAAAATTTAATTCTAGTTTGTCTTTGTTACAGAGAGTTCCCCTACCTATCTGCTGAATGGCACTTAGTTGACTTGCTAGCAAGACATCTATACTAATAACCTTTCACTGCTCTCCACGCAACAGGATTAGTATTAGGTCTGCAAATCACTAGATTAAATATGTGGAGGAGAATGGGGAGGAGGATAGTTTTTCAATAGTTGTCTCTTTCCCAAGCTGCTTTTATGCATCCTGGGAGAGCTACAGAACAGGCAGACTGCACAGCTATTTCAAGCATTTAAATCACATGGGCTCAAGAACATTTTAATAAACTGTGTCTAGCACACGAGCCAACAGCGTCTCCTTAAAATACAACAGCTACTGAGGAGAAGCAACGTTGCAGGAAAGCAACTGGTTTTAACTAAAAAGATAACTTTATTTGCCAGAAAAGATGTCAGACAGAAGTCCCTTCGAAACAGATATGTTAACTCTTACCCGATACGTTATGGAAAAGGGACGACGCGTTAAAGGCGCTACAGGGGAGCTGACACAGCTGCTCAACTCAATGCTGACTGCGGTGAAGGCCATTTCCTCTGCAGTCAGAAAGGCAGGCCTTGCCCACATGTGAGTCCTATTTAGACATATGGGGGAAAGGGGGAGGAGGAGGAGGAGAGGGAGAGGGATTTGCCTCCACATGAAGACTGAGGAAAGGGCAAGAGTTTTGTGAATTTTTTCAAAAATTCACCCACTTTAAATTCAATATGCCTCTTTTAAAGCACATAACTGAAGGTGTGAATTCTGAGCCCCAAATCTAGCAGGGGTTGGAAATGATGCATATGCCAGAAGGGTGAGTGTGTGTTTATGGAGCATTTTTAAATTGTTCCTGAAATGTTCCCTGAGACTAGCTGTGGTTCTGCAAACTTTCATTTAAAAACAGTCAAATGAAAGCAAAACAAAAACCTAGTGCCATTATTTCCTGTCCTATTCATCTTATCTTTTTTAAATGGTGAAACTGGTGTATTTTTAAGTCTTAGAAAATTTGCAGACTATCACACTTAGATACCTTCTGCTAACGTCCAAACAGATTGTCACAGCTAGTGTCTGAACGGTGGAAAATCAGGATTTACCTTGGGAATGCTGATGTCCATATCCATGACTACAGTACTAACAATATTATGATTCAGCAGCGCTAAGAGAAGGCCATATACTGTCTTCCTTGTGTGTATCCCACTCCCCTGGGTGTCAAGGTCACCCAAAAGTGGTGTCTGGCCCTATGTGAAGGGCAAGCACAACCAGCTTGTCTGGCTTCTGGTCTATTAGAAGATGGGAACTGAGGATTGCCTTGAAACCGTCTGAAATGAACTGACCTGTTTTTCATGCATTGGCTCAAAATAGACACTGATGCTGGTCCTTCAGAAGCAATGTCTCAATAGAGGCTGGGGGCAGGAAGAGAAATCTGATAAAACTGTATAATTTAAATATATTCTTGTATATGTGCAAGGTTTGTATGCTTAATTCCAAGGATTAGTGATGTGGCTATATGTGTATAATGATGGCAGAATACTCCATTAAGCAGTTTATTCCTCTATACTCTATGGCAGAGGAATCTCTAATACTTAGTACTTTGCATTTCTACAGCATCCTCATACGTCCTCATCCTTTACAAACTGAATTAACATCACAGCACCATGTGAGCAAGGTATCATTATCCTCATTTTACAGATGGGAAATATAATTCATAGAGCAGTTAGGTGATTTGCCCACGGTCTCACAGTGAGTCAGTGGCAGACCCAGAAATAGATCTTGACTCTCAGAGTATCAGAGTTGGAAGGGACCTCAGGAGGTCATCTAGTTCAACCTCCTGCTCAAAGCAGGACCAATCCCCAACTAAATCATCCCAGTCAGGGCTTTGTCAAGCCTGACCTTCAAAATCTCTAAGGAAGGCGATTCCACCACCTCCCTAGGTAACCCATTCCAGATAGTGCTTCACCACCCTCCTAGTGCAAACATTTTTCCTAATATCCAACCTAAACCTCCCCCACTGCAACTTGAGACCATTACTCCTTGTTCTGTCATCTGCTACCACTGAGAACAGACTAGATCCATCCTCTCTGGACCTCCTTTCAGGTAGTTGAAAGCAGCTATCAAATCCCCCCTCATTCTTCTCTTCTGCAGACTAAACAATCCCAGTTCCCTCAGCCTCTCCTCATAAGACATGTGCTCCAGCCCCCTAATCATTTTTGTTGCCTTCCGCTGGACTCTTTCCAATATTTCCACATTCTTCTTGTGAGTGTGGGGCCCAAAACTGGACACTCCAGATGAGGCCTCACCAATGTAGAATAGAGGGGAATGATCACGTCCCTCGATCTGCTGGCAATGCCCCTACTTATACAGCCCAAAATGCTGTTAGCCTTCTTAGCAACAAGGGCACACTGTTGACTCATATCCAGCTTCTCGTTCAGTGTAACCCCTAGATCCTTCTCTGCAGAACTGCTGCCTAGCCATTCGGTCCCTAGTCTGTAGCAGTGCATGGGATTTTTCCATCCTAAGTGCAGGACTCTCCACTTGTCCTTGTTGAACCTCTCCAGTGCTATAACCACTAGACCATTTCCCCCTCTCTCTTTCTTTTGTTGATATTAACTGAAGCCAAACTGTTTTCACTGACATGACAAAAGCATTCCAATTTTTAAAACCCTAAAATACATAGTGAATATTATATAGATAAGAAACAGAATTTATTCTTAACCTAAAAAGACATGACTAATGTTTCAACATTACAATTGCTCCCTCAGAACAGAAGCATCCATTATATTGAGGAAGAAAGGCCTCTCTTTGAACAACAAAAGTTTCAGGAAATAATCCAGCAATCATACATCCCACTGATATCATCAGTCATGTCATACAACCAACCATGATCTTCAGGAAATTTCAATGACCAATTGTAAATCACTAGGATTGACATCAGTTTATATTTTCAATGCTATCTTCACATGAAAAAGGGCTAGAATTTTTTATTTTTTTTAAATGACAGATAAAGTTAAATAGGCTTGCCATTTCTAATTCTCCCAAATAAGAGGGTATGGCGTGGCTTCTTTAATATTTAAAAAGTTAACACTGACTTTTTGAAAGTTTTCTATTCACCAACAAAGGAGAAGATTTTGAAAGACACAGAGGGCAGTTAGGAGGCAAATGCCATTTGTTTCTTTGAAAATAAAATACTTATACATTACATATGTAATATGAGCAGATTATCTTGGAGCGGATACATAGCTGAAGTCATTTGTTGGGCTCTGCAACTAATTGTGAGCCTACTGAGCTGCACTCTTTATATCAACTAAATAAGTTGAATCTGTATGTCATATATAATCATTTAATAAAACCACATACTGTGAATAGCAGCACATTGTAGCATGCCCCAACAATCTTAACAGTGAAATGTCACTGTGAAAGACTTAAAAATATCCTATTTAGAAATCATTGTACTTATATTTCATGGGTCATTTCCCTTCCCTCAGCTGGGGAGTCTCCAACATTTCCCCCCTCAACAGACAGAGCTGCTGAGAGTGACAAAGTGCTTTAGAGCGACAGCTGTGGTAACATGTACGTAAGCAAAGAGTGAAGCAATCAGATAGGGTACTCTGCTTATTAGCTTTAGCGTCTGGCCATCTGTTGGCCAACACATGAAAACATGACCTTTGTTTCACAAGAATTTATCTGCTCCAACCCCTTGTTCCCTGACTAATGTCAGTCCTTTGTAAAATCTGACTATTTCCAGGTGCAGCAGGAAGTCCCACTGTGGATTCTGTTGGTGGCAATCTTCCCTCCAACCGAGAGCTGAACTAATTCCACAGAAATCTTCAGCGTGGCACTAACAATGCATTGTGATATCATAGCTTCCAATCCTATGCTGTGAGCTCAGGGGGTCTGCTCATTCCCTATCCTGTTATACTTTTATTGTTATAGCTGCAGTTCCATTGCCAGGTGTGGCTGCTGTGCAATGGTAGATGCCCCAGTGCGGCTCTAGTACACTCCTTGAGGGCATCAGTGCAAGGAAAAGAACCCATCAGGGAGAAAGTGATGGACTTTGGGGCAGTGAAGGTGACAGCAGCAGGCCCTCATATTCTTGGGAAAAAAGAAAAAGAGGCAAAGGAGACCCAAGGAAGGACAGAGTTGATGGAATCACTTCCCATCCCAATACTCTATGCATTAAAACAGCTGCTCCATTCCATCTCGGGGTTGATGCATTTCTGTGATGAGTGAAATAATCCGTGTCCCCCCTGCCCTTATCCCCCTCCCAGCCCCAGATGTAATTTCCACAGCAACCACTGAAGCCATCACAAACATTATTGTGGTAGCAAAATAAGCAGCAGGAACAGAAGGATATTTAACAAACAAAACTCCTGCTTTCAAGCAAAATTTCCCTAACAACAAGGGGAAATAAATTTTGAAAATCGTCAAACTATAAGTTTTCCATGAGGAATCAACAACTCTTTCTGAAGTGCAGTCACTGCAAAATTGAGCCATCTGGTGGTATGTATGGGTCATTACATGAAGTAGAAGCACTTGCATGTGGAAAACATTAGTAAGGCATATTACCAAATGGATTAATTTGTGTGCCATTTGGGATGTCTTTAAAATTATGGCTAGGGTCTGATATAAAATTTGACATTAAGCCTATTTCTGTTTTCTATAAAGGAAATCTAAACCAACTGCAACATGCACTCATTCTGATTTTAAAAAGCAAAGTATGCAGCACATTTGGTCAAACCCTACTGACTTCAGCGATGAGAGCAAGATCAAATCACTTGGACAGCAAGTGAAGAATTCTTAATAAATATTCTGGGCTTGATGCTGTATTCTTTCCACATCCTAGTTACTTTCATCAGCTTTGCATGCACAAGGAATATAACCATTTATCTTCCCTTGGGAAGCTATAACAGTGTGCCCTGCAGTCTTGCTTATGTTTAAGGGCCATGGTCAATAGTGAGGCTCCCAGACAGACATATTTTTAAGCTAAGTGGCCAGAATTTTTGAGAGCAACTAGTGATTTTAGGCATCTTTTTTGGGGGGGGGGCCCTACTTGAGGCACCTTCAGGTGGCAAGCTGGGCACCCAAAAACTGAAGAACCCCAAGAACACTACTTAATTTTGAAAATCTTGGTCTGTATTTAAAAAACAGCACTCATCATGCTGTCCTGAGGGAGTTGGAGAGGGAGGGGGAGCACAGTTCCCCCAACGAGGGCTCCAACGGGGGGGCGGGGGAACAAAAAACAAAAAAAAAACCCAGAGTTTTAAAACTTCTCTTTTCTTAAAAAAAAAAAATCAAACCAAAAAACAAAACAAAACCCCCAATAGTCCATTTGAGAACTCACCACCTGCTCCTTTATAAAATAAAAATTTAAAAAGTATTTGCTTTATAGGAGAGTAATAAAAATTTTGTCACAGCATCTCTTATTTGCTTCCCTCAGTCTCAACAGTGACTGAATAAGATAAAGTAAATCACAATTTTATTTTCTGAGAGTTTTGCCTTAGAATTATTTTTTTTAAACTAAACCTCTGAAAATAGGGGTTTATCATGGAAATGCCATCACTGTCTAATACATAGAGCTTCATTCTGAGGTGCAGTTCAGAGAGGCGAGAGAGAGAGAGGTAGCTCAACGAGGTCTGTAAGGCTCTGAATTTGGGGCCTGGACAGTGATCTGTCTGGCCCCACATGCAAGTTAAAGACTCCTTACAGGCTGGTTTAATTTATGGAGATGCTGAATGGCTCCCTATGGGCTGCTCTGAGGCAGAGAACAGGCTCTGGCCACACACTCCCCTTCCTCAAACAAGCCTCCATCCTTTGGCCACCTCCCCCAGCACTCACTCACAGCAGGAGCCTCATGGGGGGGTGGGGAAATGGAGGATAGAGGAGGGCCATTCTGGTGCCTGGGGTATTCCTCAGAGGTCAGTTAAGGTGACTTTATAGCAGCTGAACTGCCATGAAGAGATCACAGCACAGCCCAGAAATGAAGCCACAATCTTTCCCTCCCTTGGGCAGATTTTCATTTACCACCAGGAATGGATAACTACAGAGGTATTTTAAAGACTTGGGTGTATGTGGGAGGTGCGGAGGGTGAGAGATTGGCAGGGAAAAGCCACGGTCATCACTTTTCTGAAGTCTTAATGTTCATGAACATTATGTTCCTGTCAAAATTCAGGCCTGTCTTGTTGCTTTGAGGTTTCTTAGTGTTTTCGCTGCCATGTACACATCATCTTTTCTTTAGGTATGGAATAGCAGGAACTGTGAATGTGACTGGTGATGAAGTGAAGAAGCTGGATGTGCTATCCAATTCTCTGGTTATTAACATGCTACAGTCTTCCTATGGCACCTGTGTCCTAGTCTCAGAGGAGAATAAAGATGCCATTATCACGCCACAAGATAAGAGGGTCTGTATAGATGTCTGTTCTCTCATTTAGCAGCAGATGGTGCTGTTATTCTGAGTATTGAAAAAGAGATTAGGGACTATGTTACCTGTAAGAAAGCAAAAAGACAAAGTTCCTAAGCAATAGCAGAGACTCTGCATATTATTCTACTGCTTAAATGATTAGTTACAGTGGGTGAGCAGTTTTCAGTAAGTAAGGAAGTCCTTGCAAAGGATTCATAATTAAAACTGGGGGAATAATTATTTGTGAGCTGGATCCCAATTGAAACTGGGATCCTAACTGAATCCTACCATGTTTGGATCCTTTTTTGAACATTGGTGTGACCTGTTTTTGTTTGCATGAATATTTAGCCAGGACTATAAGGATTAAAGTGCTACTCAGATTGAGCAAGGCTGGCAGAACTGGGCTCTAAATTAACTGCCCTAAGAGAACAAATGGCTACTTCTGGGATTTCCAGATGTATGGAAATGATCTTCTATTATGATACCCCCTCCATCAATTTAACATGAAGTCCCAAGAAAGCCTGAACTGTGAATTAGTGTTTTCGATTAGCACTCCACCAAAAGCCAGCCATCCCTGCCTCTCTACCCTCAAGCCTCGCTTCAGAAATCCATTCATTCAGCTCACAATACAATTTAAACAAAATTTGTTCAATAAACCAAGACACACTGGAACAAAACCACTCAGTTCCTTTGCTTTCACACTATGCCCTTTCCTCACCCCGGATCTTTTGTGTAGTTACATTGTCAGCTGTTTGGGCAAGCCCCCTCTCTCCCTCTGCATTTTGGTGATGTGCTATACAGAATACAACCGTACATTTGGTCTGGATTTGTCAAGGGCATTTGGTTATCTAAATGTTGTAAGAAAAAGATGGTGTTTACCAAACAAAGGAAAAAGATACAGCAGGTCAACATATTTAATACTCCTCTTCTCTCCTCTTTTAGGGTAAATATGTGGTGTGCTTTGATCCACTAGATGGTTCTTCCAATATAGATTGCTTAGCATCAATAGGAACGATATTTGCTATCTACAAGAAGGTACGTTGATGAACAACACACACAATATGATTCACTCAGTAAGAACAAAACATTTCCTATCTCTAATCTCTCTCTCTATCTCAGCTCACTTCATTTTCTTTTCCACTGTCTTTTAAATAAAAAGAGCTTTAAAGAGACAGTGATATAGATATACAATGAATATATATTTATATCAAATAATGGGCTCAATTTTTAGGAAGAAGCACACTTATTTGTCCACATGAAATTCTTGGGCTACAGGACTTCCTTCTGCATCGCACAGAGTAATTAAAACAAAAGTGGCTTCTAATTATAAGGCAATTGGTTAGCTACATCCATCCTATTTACTCACTTCAGTGAGTGCTGGGGGTAGGGTGAGGTGGGGTGGGGACAGGACGTAGAGATGGGCCAGAGCTCCAGTGTCAAGGTGCAGAACCAAACTTACTTAAAGTTGAGGAATGTTCAGGTCTGGAATATTAGTTCCTGTCCATCTCTACAACTTACAATGTTTGTTTGCCCACTAGGGAGCTACATAGAGTGCCAGGTTTCAGAGTGGTAGCAGTGTTAGTCTGTATCAGCAAAAACAACCAGGAATCCTTGTGGCACCTTAAGGAGACTAACAAATTTATTTGGATATAAGCTTTCGTTGGCTAAAACCCACTTCATCGGATGCATGGAGTGAAAAATACAGTAGGCAGGTACACCTCTACCTCGATACAACACTGTCCTCAGGAGCCAAAAAAATAAAAAAAAATAAAAAACTTACCATGTTATATCAAACTTGATTTGATCCGCCAGAGCGCGCAGCCCTGCCCCCCCCCCCCCCCGGAGCGCTGCTTTACTGCGTTGTATCCAAATTTGTGTTATATCGAGGTAGAGGTGTATATATATATATTATAGCACATGAAAAGATGGGAGGTCAGTGCTAACAAGGCCAATTCAATCAGCGTGGATGTCACCCATTCCCAACAGTTGAAAAGAAGGTCTGAGTATCAACAGAGTGGTAGTCATTTAACCACCAGCATTTGCCAACAGTTAGAATGATGTCAGTTCTCACAATTTTACTGCAAGTCTCGCAATATTTGTGGCTTTTATGAAAGCCCTAGCTCACAATCATATGATAACACGAGACACTCAGTTTTCTTTTTTAAGATTACAGCTCTCATGTTTGCAAAGAAATGCTTAAAAATATGAATCCTAAAGGCTTAGCCATCTTGAGGTAAAATCCTAATGAAGACAAGGAAGCCTGTAGTCTTCACAAATTAACAAGTTGAGTTCAAGAATAAGCTCCCTCTTATATATAACTCCAGCTGCTAATTTGTGTGAAAACTACAAACTGCCTTGTCTTCCTTAGGATTTTACCTCAAGATGGCTAACTGGAGTTAAGAACACACCTTCCCCCCCCTCCCCCCCCAAACCAGTAATGGCAAGGCCTTTCAAAACCACTTACCAATAAGGTTTTCAATTCGTTTTCTACAATTTTTTCCTCGCTTTCTCAAACAAACAAACCAACAAAAGCAAACCTGAGTGCCTTCTGACATCTCATTTTAGAATTAAAGTCTATGTAGGGGCAAACATTAATACTTAATGAAGACCAACCTACAATGTGCAATACAAAATTACTTCAGTCCCTCAAAAGATTAGATGTAACGAAAGGATAAAGATTCCAGCTACAGGATCAAGTGCACTTATTTTAGTTACATGAACAATTTAACAAATCCCACTTGAAAGTAAAAAAAACTATGCTGTACACACAGGTACTAGACAGGCCATTTATGCACAGACAGCGTTTTTTATTTAGCATCTTCCTTTCCACTAAGGTGCTAGTTTAGCAGGATAAATTAGCTAAATATGCAGATGGGAGGATTTTAAATGGTTTTTTTTTTTTTTTTACCAACATGCCCTTCTTCAAAGCCATTAGCTAAATCAAAATAACCAAGTAATAAAACATGTTTGCAATTCTACAGCAACAGACATTTATGAAAGAAAAAAAGATGAAATGCTCTCCCAAGTGACTGAAAATCTATCTAGGAAAGAAAATAGTTTAAACAACTTTAAATCTTCCCCATGGAAAGGACTTTGAAGTAAATCAGGTCAGCTTAAAAAGACCATTCATAACTGCTACCACACTTATGGGGTCCCTTCTGATTATATGATAGTGCATATGAATGATTTTCTCATCATGTCACTGCCTGAACCTGGATCCCAAAGGCACTCCAGTGTTCAAACGTTTCTGTGAAGTGACTTCCTTTTAGGAAAGAAGCTATAAAGCTAGTTAGAACTTTAATAGACTGAGACAGCATCTTTCGACCAATGAACCATCAAATAGGCTAAGTAATGTGCCAAGGCCACAAAGAAAGCGAGTGTCAGAGCTGGAATTAGAGCTCCAGGCTTCTAGTCCAGTCTTGGACCACATCTTTCCCCCTTACGAATAGTGTTCTGTACAAGCACACAACAAGGATGAACATGCTCCCTACACATTGACAAGAGGGACTTAATCTCCAGAATTCAGATATCATTGGAGTTTAACTATAGTTGTTCAGGTTATGTAAAAATAACTGCAGTGTTGATTTGGTATTTGATATTTCTGGATGCAGGGCTATATTTAAAAAGTAGTCTTTTAAAAGGTTCCTCCGTATATTTCAAGAGCTGGAGGCAACTCCATTTGATATAACAATTCACTGCTAAGAGAAGGCCTTAAGGTATGTACGGGGCCTTCTGAATGGTTTGAGCCAGATCGATACACTGATTTTTTCATTTCCTGTCCCTAAAATCTGATATAGTGATGCAAGGAAGAGATTACCATTTGTTTCTTCTCAGGCTGAGTCAGATTCTCCTACCAACACTAGTCATTAGAATCTTGAGCACTCTCTTTAAAGAAGTACTTCTTTCTTGAAGATAAAGACAGAATGACCACTACCATTTAGGGTTGCCAGGTGTCCGGTTTTTGACCGGAACACCTGGTCAAAAAGGGACCCCCATTGCTCACTGTGGATCTCTTTTGAATCCAAGGAAACAGAGGAAACTAACAGTGCCTGCCTACTTAGTGCTGGAAGATACCACCTTGAGTCTTGTAAATAAGTCTAGGACAGCACACCGCTCCTAATTTATAGTCTTACACAGCCCCACTCGGTGGCAGAAATGCAGTACTGCAGTCTCTCGAAGAAACGTTATTTGTTTACTATCAGAGGGGTAGCCGTGTTAGTCTGGTTCTGTAGAAGCAGCAAAGAATCCTGTGGCACCTTATAGACTAACTTCTGTTAGTCTATAAGGTGCCACAGGATTCTTTGCTGCTTCTATTTGTTTACTCTATTTTTCTTCTTGGTTTTGCTTGCATTCTTTTCTCTTCATGAATGGATAATGTTGCTATCCTCTTGCTTCCCCTTGAATCTCCTTTCACCAACAGGATTGTTTCTAAAACTCCACCAAAAGAAACAAAAACAAAAAAGCTTTAAGGAAGCAAAGCACGGATAGGTGGATGAACCATCTGGCTTAAGTCAAAAGATCAGGTGCCATTAAAACTGACTTCCAGGGCCTTAACTGTCAGATCCTGTTGAGATGTTGTGTTGGTTAAGCAGTGTGTTTGTTAAGAGATAATAACTGATGCTATTGTAATACGTGAACTCCTGGGAGTGTGGTGGCTTAACCCACTTTTTAACATAATTTTCAGTTATTATTTTGGGGAAAACATAGCAGCCTAATTAAGCTCTTCTTTCCCCTCCCCCTCCCCACGCACACTGAGCCTGCATGAGTCTACACCCCACAGCTGTCCTGTGACATTCCACTGCCTCTTTTGTAATATTGTCAAGATCTCCAGACAAGTTCTCTCACTATCCATCAGTTTAACAGTGCATGTCATTTCCCCCCAGTACATGAGAAGTAAGGAGAGGAGGGGGAAGGGCAACAGATGCTAATTATTGATCTTTACTAAGGGAGGCATAGTTTAGTGGTCTGAATGCAAGATTGGGAACCAGGATTCTTCAAGATCCAATACCAGCTCTTATAATAACCCCCCTCTCGAGGGCTTTGGGCAAGTCACTTACGACAAAAATTTCAAACTCAGTTTGAACTGATTTCATCTACCTTGCAACAATGAAGTGCTGAACTGATTTTTGCAAAGTTGAAACCTTTGATTCTATGAAGTCAGATATTGTGAAGCCTATGCTAAGACATCCCCTATACCATAGCCAAAATATTGTTGAAGGAAAATACTCAAAAGGTTGTTATCAGGCTTCTGCTGTCTGTTTTAATTCACTGGTTCACTTTTTATTATACTTCACTAGGGCAGAACTATTCCACAGAGGGCAGGTCTACACTATGGGGGAAAATCGATATAAGATACACAGCTTCAGCTACATGAATAACGTAGCTGAAGTCGAAGTATCTGATATCGAATGACTTACCGTCCTCGCGGCACGAGATCGACGTCCGCGGCTCCCCATGTCGACTCCGCTACCGCCGTTCGCGTTGGTGGAGTTACGGAATCGACATGAGCACATTCGGGGATAGATATATCGCGTCTAGATGAGACGCGATATATCGATCCCCGAGAAATTGATTGCTACCCACCGATACGGCGGGTAGTGAAGACGTACCCAGACTTAAAAAGCCAATAAAATAACCTAATCATTTCCAGTGTTTTATTTTTACCTTTGAACAGATCTGCATTTCTTTGTGGAAGTTTGTTTGACGCTGAACTTTCTTTTCCCCTTTGGTTGTTCAGAGCACAGACATGAACAATAATTGAAAAACAAGCTGAATTCTGGCCAGCGTCCATTTCCTTAGGGAGAAGTTCCTTTGCTTTCTCAGAATAGCCCATCATTGTTCAGTTTCTCATCCAGGAATATTAGGGGGTGTGGGGGAGAGGAAGCATTCATTAGTGATGAGTCTGCAACAGTCATCTCAGATAAATATACTGTATTTGAAAACAGCCTTCTATACAAGATCTATTTACATTTGTGTTACATAAACACCAGGGTCTAATAAGGTCTGAATGAGAAGCCTTTTTTTGGGGTCAAACACACACACACCTGGCCATTTTTAGGGAGGGGCAGGGGGAGAGTACAGAAAAGCTAGGCATTCACAATATTGTTTGCAATCTGCACATGTGTATTTTTTTAAGATTTAATTTTGCAAGTAAGTAGTCTATAGTGGACAATTATTGCTTTGATGTTGAGATGTGTGCACACCATAGGCATACAATTTTAGAACAGAAGGTTTTAATGTATGAAAGCATAAAAATACATGCTGTTCATGGCAAGCTAGCTGCTTTTGAAAAAGATTCTTTAGGAGAGAGTTAGCAGCATATAGTCAGTATTAAGGATCTAAAAATTTGCACTCTTATTAATTTGCATTCATTATGTACACTGTAACCTTTCTGAATGAGCTGCTCTGCACTGAATCATAATTAGTTATACCATACCAAATGGGATAAATGAATTCTTTATCATGGATCCATAATATGTGACTACATGTGAATGCAGTCATAGGAGATTACAACATACACAATGTCTTAGGTCCTCAGGAGCCATTAAGGGGCTGTGTCTTGGTATTGAGAATAATATGCCACATAGCTAATTCTGTCTGTTCTTATTTAAGAACAATTCACCTCCCCCCAAAAAAACCACACAAACACATACAATTAAGGGGATTTAATTTCTTTCTATAAATAGTTGTCATCTTGCTACATATTGTTAAACAGTTGCTATATAATTCACCAGTGTAGAACTGGTTAGAAAATGGGGCAGTGCAGGGAATGGCAAAGACAAAAAAACCCTGAAGACTTTCAGCCAAAATCCAAAAGTTTTTGGTCAAAATCTTTTAGCTGAAAACCAAAAATTCTGATTGGAAAATACTGTCCTGGTTCTCGTGAGAGTTGTCGTTTGAGTGCTTCATGCCTCCTTTCTTTGCTATTGGTTGGGCTCCCTGGATAAACTACATTGCCTCTGATGCACAGTGGTCTCCCCTCTTGTTCAGCCACCACAGTGCATCATAGGGCACAAGCTTTTCAGGTTTGGGGTGCTTGGTTTTTCAACAAAGTCCAAAATTTCCATAGAAAGCAGACTCACTATCCCGGAATGCCCCTTCGGTAAGACCTGATGTTGAGGCACTTCTGCCTCAGTTTCCCAAAAATGATCTGCCGTCTACTCCTACTGTAGAAGCAGGTCGGCCTTCCAGCCAACCCACTATACAGTATTTGATTTCTTCCAGGGTAACAGAGTCCCTAACTCCAAAAATATCATCAAAACAAAAGAGTCTCCAGCTCCTCTGGGCCTTCACCCTCTTTCCTTACTGGTAGGCTCCCCAGTGACAACTGCCTGCTCTTGGGCCCCAGTCAACCCAGTTGTCCAGGTGAGATCTATCCTCCTACCAAGGCCCTCTGGCAGACTGTAGCCCTAAGCCAGAAGGGACCACTCTGATCATCTAGTCTGACCTCTGGCATAGCATAGGCCATAGAACTTCCCTAAAATGAGTTGTACAGCAGATCTTTTAGAAAAACATCCAATCTTGATTTTAAAATTGTCAGTGATGGAGAATCCACCATGACCCTCAGTAAATTGTCCAAGTGCTTAATTACTCTCACCATTAAAAATTTGCACCTTATTTCCAATCTGAGTTTGTCTAAACTTCAACTTCCAGCCATTGGAGCATGCAATTCCTTTCTCTGCGAGACTGAAGAGCCCATTAACAAATATTTGATCAGTCTATAAGTATCTACACAGAGAAAAAGTCACCCCTTACCCTTCTCTTTGTTAAAATAAATAGACTGAGCTCAAGTCCATCACTGCAAGGCATGCTTACTAATCCTTTAATCATTCTTGTGGCTCTTCCTAGCTTAAGCTCAGCTCCTTTCCCCCCCACACTGAAGCAGCCTGTCTGGCTAGCCACAGGAGACACCCCACTACCACCCACACTTGTCCTCAGCTCGTCTAGCCATCCATCCATCCTGCTTCCCCCTCTCCATGGACTTCTGGCAGCCTTCCTCAGGGAACTCACTCCCTACTTCCTCTTCCTCCTTTTAAGTCTGACACCCTGCACAGATAGGGCTGGGCTAACTGGCCCAAGGCTTCCCAGTCCTTAAAAGGGACAGGTGGCCCTGTTACAGTCAAAAACCCTATTTTCCATTGAAAAACTATTTTAATAGTAAATTTTTGACCAACCCTAGCAAGGGCGAAATCCTCAAGTTGTTATTCAGCTTCTACTCAAACTAATGAAATCCCATTCCAATCCATGGGAGTTTGTTTGCCTGAGTCAAACGAGTAAAAACTAAACAGGGACCTCAGGACTGTGACTAAAAGTCTCATTCAAGTTCCTACTAAACAGGTGTCATCACCAAAAAAAGCCACCACAATTGACAAACTTTTTTGGCAAACAGGCCAAAAAATCAAGGGTGAAACCCTGGCCCCAGTGAAGTCAACGGCACTATTTCACCCTGAATGAGCATAGAGAATAACAATTCTCAGAATTTATCACAGAGTCTGAAAAGGTAGATGTCAGAGACTGGGGAAAAATTATTATATCAGCTACTCTGCCTCCCTGCCAGAATACTGGTGTGTCCTACTAAAGTATAGCTTGTAAAGTTTTGTCCAGTGTACTTTTAAATCTCCCAAGCAATGGGGCCTCCATCACTTCCCTAGGAAGACTAATCCAAAGTCTATCAAGACGTTTTTCTAGCGTTTAGTGCAAATTTTCCCTTTAATAATTTAATACAATTACTGCTTTTGTATCCATTTGAACACCCTTCAGAACATTCAGAGACTTATGTCCCTACCTCTGTCATTTCCTAGCCAAGCTGTAAATATTTCTCTCTTTCAGTCTTTTCTCTTAAGTCAGGCCCTCCAGCCCCTGATAACTTTTGTTGCTTTTCTCTGAACTCCCTCTAGCCTGTAAATATATTTCAGTCAATGTGGTACCTAGAGATAAATGCAATTTTACATACAGTCTTACGGAAAAGGACTATGTCAACACCCCCTCTCTTCTCCACATGATGACATTTCTGCAAATACAGCCCAGAATTTTACTGGTCTATCTTGCTGTCACATGGCATAATGAATTCATGCTAATTTGTTGTTCCCTATCACCCTTAGGTCTTTTTCAAGATTATGGCTTCTCAAGTTTCTCCTTTTCATTGAATAAGAACATTTGAATAGTCATTGCCCAGCTTGATATATCTTGCATTTTTTTCTGCTCTCTTTTTAGGTCCTTTTGAATTAGGTCTCTGTCCTCATGGGACATTTGCAGTTCCTGCCAGATTATCATCTATGAATTTAACTCACATGTTGCTTACAGATCTCTAAAGATGTTACTCTAAAGAAGAGTAAATAGGGTGCTTAATATTAATGTTTGTAAAAACAGTAAAGCATTTTATATGGCTTGAATAGGAACACTCACACTGTTATTTACATAATGCCGTAAATGTGTATGGTGGTTTATAAATAAGTCTTAGAGGAATGGAAATGGATTTAAAAACCACAGCAAGCCAAACCAATGATAAACAACAAAGCTTGCTGTTGTGGAGAGGTGCGTACTAGGGAAATTGGCAACTGCCACGCAGCTCCTGGAAGAACTAGGGAGCCTGCCTTAGCCCCAGGTCCCTGCTGTGTCACAGACCTGACTTTTAACGGCCCAATCAGTGGTGCTGACCGGAGCGGCCAGGGTCCCTTTTCAACTGGGTGTTCTGGTCGAAAACTGGACGCCTGGCAACCCTAGAGGACATTATTTTAACAATTTTTCATTAAAATTTGAGTTCTGCTTTTATTGTTTTCCATTAAGATCTCAACCTTCAATATTGTGATAATTCTTTCCTCAGACAACAGAAGATGAGCCCTCTGAAAAGGATGCCTTGCAGCCAGGACGAAATATTGTTGCAGCAGGCTATGCCTTGTATGGCAGTGCCACACTGGTGGCTCTTTCTACCGGGCAAGGAGTGGACTGCTTCATGCTAGATCCGGTATATACAAGATGTTAATTACTATATACATTCTTTTTGCTTTTTAGTATTTCATAGGCTAGGCTTTACTTATTTTCTCATTCCAATCTGGTCTAGAGAATATTATTTGTGGCATTCTCCCTTTTGACCAGGTCCTGTTTTAATCCATCCTTGTCCTACTGGTACTTGGTAATACAAAACCATGTTAGCTGCAGTACCACAATCCCATTCATGGAAGGGAAGAAATTGAGACCTTGCCCTTGTGCATTCATCTTAAGACTACATCACAGCCCTATACTGGGAAATGTTTAAGAAAACTCATCAGTGCCTTTGCCCCCAATTAAGGGGCCCACTTTTTTTTTTTTTTTAAAGTCCTTAGTTTAGCTTTTAATTCAGCAAATGCAAATATTAATTATGGGCATAATTCACACACACTTATACCCCTAACTGCCTGACTGCATCTGCAGGTTAGGTAGCTTTACTTTAAGTGCTTTGACTTGCATACTCAAATATTGCAAATAAAAAGATGTGCCCATAAAACCGCAGACTGCTTCTCAAAATCAGACACCAGAAGCCCAGACAGCATTGTCCAGGGAGCTTGAGAAGGAGAAAGGAGATGGCTCATTTGGAAAGTCAGCACAAGATAGGTAACAATATAAAGGTTTTATTTAATCAGTGGGTGAAAATCTTGTCTCCATGATCTTAGTGAATTGACTTCAGTGAAGGCCAATATACCTAAGCTCTAAAAGTAATTTACTGAAGAGATTACACCAAGCAGACAGACTGGGGACAGAATTGATGTGAGGGCTGAGAGAGGACACTAAATTAATTAGAATTTTCAGGTTTGGGGAGAAGCTGGAAGCCCCAAATCATCAGGCAGCCAGGGAGATCTCATGCAGCAGTGGCCAAGATCCACTTACTCAATATATTTGGGATGTTAGCAACACTCTAGTTGACACACACGCACACACAGGGCGTGCGCAGGGGCAGTTCAAAAAAAAAAAAATCAAAAGACAACCCCAAAAATCAATTAAAAAAAATCTCATGATTTTGATGCCAGTCTCATGACGTTTTCAGGTCTGACTCATTTTTTAACATTTGGGGTTCACAATACTGGACTGGTATTCATTTTATTACCATTATTTCTGAGATTATTTTTGTTCACATTGAAGATATGGCAAATCTTCCTGTACCTAAAGCAGCTTTCCAGCTTGTGATCTGTGTGAAACAATGACAAGTCGTATAAATGAATGTTGATTAAAGGACCATGTTGTGCTAAAGTCTTTCAAACTTTCCTTTAGCATGGTATTCCGCTGCCTGCTAGTAATTGGTGCACCTCATTCTTCTGTAGGCCCTTGGTGAATTTGTTCTGGTAGATAAAGATGTGAAAATCAAGAAGAAAGGGAAGATCTACAGTATCAATGAGGGTTATGCCAAGTACTTTGATCCTGTGATGACAGAATATTTACAAAGGAAGAAATTTCCTGAGGTGAGAAAATAGCAGCTTTGTAATCAGCTAATGCAGCAAGGGCTCATGCTGCTTTGAGCAAAGTACAGCTCAAAGAGGAGGATAGGTTTGATTGTTTTGCTGAATTAAACTCCTTGTCAATGTTATCTACAACCTGGTACATTCTGGCTACATGGCTAAAGTAGCTTGGCTTCCACTACTCTGAAAATCCTTTATAACTTCAACTTTTATGGTAGCCAAACTCATTGGCATTCTGTAATAGTTTGGAGGAAGATGTGCTAGATAATAAGAGCCAGAGTTTTAAAGAACTGCTGAAATTATGTATGCAAAATTTGGACATGCACCTACTTTCAAATATATTTGAATATGTACCTCAATTAACAACATGCACAATTATTCATTTTGGGCTAGACTTCTCACTACTGCTCAGTAGGTTGCATTGAAGGGCGGGACGTAAAAATCCTCCCCCCCAGTTGCACCCTTGTGCAGCAGCAGGGTACAGCTGCAAATCCCATGCTTCCCAAAGTGCAATGACTGCTCCCTCTTAACATCTCATGGGGCACAATACAACCCCAAAGGCAAAGAGCTGGATTCATGCCCATGCACCCTTCCCCCATAGGGGGCGTACATTGTACCACCTGAACAGGTATAGCTGAGGACACACTACCCTCTACATTCTGCTGCCGCCTGGAACGCCGCATCTACAATGCCTTCAGCATGGATCAGTGCCTAATAAGGCATGACTGAGCCCTTTGTGAGTATGAACAGGTACCTGGACACATTTTGCCTGTGCAGTTTTGAAAAGTTCTTTGAAAATGTGACTGTGTATGCCCAACAAGTCACTTCAAAATGTGGTAGACTATAATTACTCAAGTTTGAATTTCATTAGGATGAGAGAATTAACCCTACTCCTGCAACAAAATAAATACATAAATAATAAAAAAATAAAAAAAACCCCACACATATCTATGTTTCACCTAAAAGACAGTGCATCCAGTAGCAAACTTCCCCAGAGCACTATAATGAGGCACTGGTTCAGTAATGGCACAGTAGCACAAGAGTCTACTTGCTAGTTACTTCTTGTACCACCATGTGTTTTGCTTGGAGAGTGCCTGTCCAAGTACTGGCGCAAACTGATGCTGCTTAGTTTGTCAAGTCTGATGGGATCACATCTTTAGATAAGGTTGCAGGTCATATTTCTGTGAAGGCTTCTTGGTAGGCTGTAAACTTACATCTTGCTACACTGAACAAAATGGGTACAGTTTTGCTCTGCGGCTGCCCAAGAACTCTGCTTTATTGCTCTAAGTTGTTACTATGAGATATGTAGTACTAGAAAGCTGTGCATCTGCTTATGAGGTTTTATTTGAAACCGAGAAGTGAGGAGTTTAGTCTAGTTTTGAGGGAACTGGAACGCAGTTTACAGCCTTCTTGCTTCCTGAAACTGCTTCTATTTATATGAATCCTTTAGTCCCCCATATCAGAACGTAATCTACTTTTTATAAAGCCACCTGACTGTTGAAAAAAGTGTAAACTGTTTGTTCAAGTAGCAGAGTTAGCCAAGAGGAAAAACAGGAAATGCCATGTATCATTATGTTTCATACATTTAAATTTCAAAGGGTGAGAGAAAAACATCAAACAGTGCAATCCAATGACATTTTACCAGAACTCTGTCAATACTTTTGTGGAGTATCTGTAACTTGTCACACTGTTCTATCAAAACGACTCAATAAATCCTGCGGGAGTTCAAACCTCATTGACAAAAACATATTGTTTAGACCTTGCTCTGTGCTATTGTTGTAAACTGGCTGTTGGAAGTATCTCGGAACTAAAACAGCTAGTTAGTAGCAGGGTTTTCTTTTAAACTTTAAAAAGGTAATACTGTGTTAATGCAGTCACTACTCACATCTTCTGGGGAAGGTCCTATAAAAGATTTCAGCCCAGTCATTATTGAATATTTAGTCCACATCAGAAAATCTAGGGGCAGTTCAGCATGACCAACAGTTCCTCAGGAAAGGACAAGCCATTATGGTGCCATCACTTCCACTCAAAGAAAGGGCTTTCTTCATCCCTGCTGCATGGTGGTTTGGGCTCCAGAGAGCCTCCAAAAAAAACCAACCAACCAAACAAAAAAAACCCAATACCACAAGGGAAAAAACAAGCAGCTTCTGCCCGTACAATCTTTTTGGGCTGCATTAGTTTGAAGTTGAAGCAAACAAGATGTAGGGCCTAATTCAGAAAAAGCAGCCTGCAATTTTGCACCAGCAAATAATTGTAGGTGCAATTTCTCAGGCATAAAGTCAAAGGCTTTTAGACATCTTGCTACTTGAACGAGCCTGCAAATCAGGTTATTAGACAGCTAGATGCCAAAAAATGCACCCATGGTTATTTGCAGATACAAAATCAAAGACCAAGATAAAAAATGAACTTCCTGGGCAATTCCAAGTTTGGAGGCAGGGGAGGAGGCTGAAGGAAAATTCCCCACTTTTTCCTCAAAGATTCCTAAATGAAACATAGAACCTTGCTTTAAAAAGCACTTTATATTTGCCTCTGTGCATGTTCTTATTCTTTGCTAGGCCATATTAGTAACTAAGTTAGTTAACTAATTATTTCAATTACCTTTCATTTTCCTGTCCCTTATATTCATTGATCTCTATTACCCCTTTTCCTCTTATCAGTTCCACCACAGCATCTCACCTTCGTTTAGAAGGGCATGCTTCTTGCTTCAAAGTCAAATGCAAAGGCCCTAGACCAATCCCTCTCTTCTGGAATGTGACTACTCACCATGGCAATGGCACAGGGATGGTGGGAGGGGAAAGAGTCCAGAGTAAACCTAAATCTTTTGTTAACCATCACAAAACCTCTGGTCAGCTGCTCAAGCTTGAATAGCAGCTGCCACCTGAAGAGCTTCCTGTAGTGTATGTAAAGGAGTATGCTGATTCCAACATGCACTCCACTATGGGCAGGGTTATCGAGGAAACGAGTTCTGTAAATAAGATAGCTAGGGAAATCAAATTTTACTTTAAGCCAGAGCTACGTTCCCCTTCACAGGAGATCTTCTTTCTAGCCATGCATCTAACACTAACTCTGTAAAAGAAAACAGGTGCCACACAGATGAGTAGATGTGCATGGGTTGAGGAGAAAGCTGATGTAATACTCTGGGAAAACATTACACGACTTTCATGTTTTGAACCATTTAAATCCATTTGGTTTAAGCATAAGAGACTTGTAAATAGGACCCTGTGAAAAATTGTGATTTCACAGACTGCTTGGAAATAGCAAAATTAGCTAATACCACAATTTTTCCAACAGCGGGGAGGCAGAAGTGGGCATCTGTGAGAGTGATTGGGGGAGGGGGAGAGAGAAGAGAGACTTGGCATCCAGTTTTATGTGAGGCACAGTAGCCCGCACACCTGCCCCTTGGAACACACATTGAGTTGCATGGAGCATGATACTGGCATGCACGGATGCCTGCTTCCACCACCCCACGGTTGAAAATATCGCAGCGGTTCTGGGGGTGATGGTACTCAGTGGCCACACATATGCTGCAGGGATCTTGGAAATCTCTCTCATTTGGACCCACTGAGCCAATATCAAAATGCTCTCCAGATGCACATACAAATTAGGCATTTCCGAGAGTCTAATCAGAGGGAAAAAATTATTTCACTGGCATTCATGTCTGTTATCTTTGTCTGAGGGGGAAATCTGGGCATTGTTCCAGCCATCATGCAGCATACATTAGCTTTCTCATCTGAAAGAGAAACATATGAGATATTCAGTTGCAGCTGTGAGAATGCCAGACTGTATCATAAGGGATCAAACAAGAAGTAAAACTTGAAAACTAAAGGGAATACTGAATGTACACCTGCTAGTGTCTTGTTCCTAAAGGGAAGTAAAAGGTTTGCTTTTGTCTGTTTGCCAGGTCCTTGTGGTGCAGGTGACAACTGCACTAAAATGAAGCAGTTTCTATTTTCTATTATTTGTAGCATGATCATGCATTCAGCTGTGTCTGTATCAGTTATGTTTCTATTATGCTAAGAAACAATGAAATCCTGATAGAGGAAGCAGGATTACCAGCTGTCCTTCCCATTCCCATATACTGTACTTATGATCATCACATGATGCAGACAACTCAAAACACACTAGTGGAATGTGGTCCTCTATGTCAAAATACACACCTTTTTTTTTCTTAAAAGGACATTATTAAGGTCGCAAAGTCAAGCACTCAAAAGTTAGAACAGAATCCTGGCATTTCCTATTCTTTTAAGGCTGCCTGTGCAGAATTTGGCTCCCTTGTGCTTATGGATTGTGATATAGTCTTTAAATTACTTGATCACATACTATTTTTAACAACAGGACCCCTTACCCCATTCAGTGCACAGGTTGGACCTGGCTCTGGGGATGAATAAGGATTGTGCAATGAAGGCGATTTGTCTGTAAAACCCCTGCCTCTTTTGTTGCAGAAGTTGGAAGGTGTATACAGATAGAGGCAGAGGATCAGAGGTGATGCATGCAGGGAGCACATGTCCCCCAGATTTTAAATGGACACTGTCAAGTTTGATAGACATACATTTTCTTACTGCTCTCCCAAAAAAATGACATTTTCTGTACTAAACTGCCTTCCAAAAAGCTCAAAGCAAACAAACCCATACTCTCAAATAATCTTCAGTCCCTCAACTAATCTCCAAAATAAGTCTTCAACAATCCTAAAATCACAACACCCATTTGGGAGCAAAACAACAAGAATCCTCAGAGAGTAGCACAAGGATAGATCCCCCTTGCTCTGCTCTTCCTGCATCTCCATCCCTGGAAGCACCTGTCTACACCCATTTTTCTGATCACATTAGGAAGCAAGGTTATCAGCAGTCTCGGTCCATGTTGGCTTTCAAGATCGAGCAAGCAGGGAAAGTGGAAAGATGGTATCAGGTTCTCATGTACTCAAATTGCACACCTGATGCCAAAGTTACAATGAGTGGCTCATACTGCCCAGGGAGAGTTTAAAAACTGCTGCCACTACTTTGGGGTTGCATGGACATTACTACATTTTATAAGAGACACTATCCTTTTGAGAAAGGGTGTGTTGAACTATAGGTCTGCCAACATTTAGAGTGTCCCATAAATGGTCAGGAATTTAAGCAAGCTTTGATTTCTGACTTGTAACAAAATGAAGAGTGCAATGATACATTACAGTTTTGCCAGCTACCCAGCCTGGCAGCATTACCAGATTTGCCCCTTACTTTGGGGTATGCTCGTTTATTCAGGTTACTCTTCTGGGGGGAGGGGAGGTTCTGTAATTCTATCAATTTACTGCTTGTGTCGTGTGTGTTTTCATATGGAGCTCTACTTCTCCCTTACGCAAGTCCCCTCCCAATGGAGCTATCCTGCAGGACCTAGGTTTCCTAGGGCTGGGTTCCTCCAGCCCCAGAACTGGATGAACATACCCACACATACATTAACAGAGCAAGTCTGAGTGGACCGGGTCAAGCAGCACTTTCAAGCTGCCACCCTTATGTGTCCATGTCCCTATCCCCACTTGCACATCACAATTGTACTGGTAGTAACCTACGTGATGAGCAAACCCCACAGTATTTTGGGCACCACAGGGATCTTAAGCTTAGGTAAAAGAACTATGCTGTAGAGTAAATGGGGGGAAGCTAAAAACAAACAAACACAAAAGAGTAAAGTTCAGCAAGAGAGAGAGAAGCAACCAACTTAACCATAAAAGTTATGTATTGAATAATAGTGATAACGACACAAGGAGGCTAAACCAACATAACCTACATTAAAGGTTAATACCTCAGGGGGGGGGGATTTCACCCACTCCATGAGGCTTGAACTGGTGATGATGGTAGCTCAGGGTCCTGAGTACTGGAGACAGGCAGAGCCCCCAGCACGATCAGTCAGGAGAAGATGGAGTCACAGTGGAACTGATGCATAGTTTGGATCTAAGAATCAGAACACTTGAACTTAGGTAGGGTTTTTTGTAGAGAAACAACAATGGTTCAAGGGAGAACACTAGTTTTGTTTATTGGTAAACTGAGGACAAGGGTTTTCTTTGGGCTAGATAATAGGAGCTGAACTTCTCTTGGTTATGGGTGGTGTTTTCTTCCAGGGAGCTCACAATGCCACTAGACTGCTTCTGTATTTTGGATATCAATCAAGTATTCATTACTAGAATTGGTCTGATAACTGCTGAGCTGGGTGTGGGCAGGCACAGGTTCATTGACATCTGGAGCAGAGATTCCCATGATGCAGTGCTTCCCTGCTTTTCTGGTCCCAGAGTTCAGTGGCGTTCTCTGTTCTTCATTCTGCATGCTAATCCCTGTCCCATCTTCCATGCATATGAGGCTAGGGGAGTTTTGTCTGCTCTCCATTCTGTATGCAAATAAAGATGTTTTAATCGTCACCCTTGTCAGGAGGGGTCTTGGTGTGTCTCCCAATACCCTTCACAGCTCTCTGCAAGCCTTTTCTCTGATTGGTTTTGGTTCAAGCAGCGTCTGGTGGGGGGGGGGCGCGGAAGTGTCTTTCATGAGTCAGACAGGCTAGATCAGGGGTCAGCAACCTTTCAGAAGTGGTGTGCCGAGTCTTCATTTATTCACTCTAATTTAAGGTTTTGCGTGCCAGTAATACATTTTAACAAGGTCTCTATAAATCTATAATATATAACTAAACTATTGTTATAAGTAAAGTAAATAAGGTTTTTAAAATGTTTAAGAAGCTTCACTTAAAATTAAATTAAAATGCAGAGCACCCAGGACCGGTGGCCAGAACCCAGGCAGTGTAAGTGCTACTGAAAATCACAACGCGTGCCATAGGTTGCCTACCCCTGGGCTAGATACTGCACCCTGGTTCCCCAAGAACACAGAGCTGACTGGTATCCACAGATATAACAGCTTCAGCTTCAAGGTCTCCATCTGTTTTACAGGATGGCAGTGCTCCCTATGGCTCTAGATATGTGGGCTCGATGGTGGCGGATGTTCATCGCACCCTGATGTATGGTGGGATATTCATGTACCCAGCTAACCAGAAGAGTCCTAAGGGAAAGGTAAACTGTTTGTCTTCTGAACTTACTGTACCCAATACCACTGCTTTTCCAGTGTGTGATAGAATGGTTATAATTTATGCATAATGGCTTAAATATAGCTTTTCTTGAGCTGGTTTGGGGAGTATATTAAAGGACACTAAGGTCAAAGTTTTTACAAATTAGATTTGGCCCAACTCAACAGTGGTCCCATCTAACATACTTCTGACCTTTCAGCGTCATCCCATTTATTTTTGTGTTTTTAAACCAATCATTGTATTACAGGCTATGCACGCATCCTTCAGTGGAGCCATCTTTTGATTCACAGTCTCCAGTGGGGATTGAACCTGGAATCTCCAGCACAGAACACGCAGGCCTCTACCATTTGACCTAAAAATTGTTTGTTTGTTTTTACTTGGTTCTGAGGATCAAGCAGTTATAGTAACTGGAGCCAACTACTAGAGTGAAATATCACAATGGCTCCTCTGGGAAAATATTCAAAATAGTGTAGGACTTGTCTATGAGGTAGAGTAATGGCAGGGGTATGATTTTTAAAGAACACTAACCTCTTGTACATTAATTGGTCCATATAGATTCTGCTGATTCACTTTCATGTAGTGCTATTTGAAACAGTACTACATTAAAAAGCACTAGGGAATCTTTAGTGTGCACCAATGTCTACACAGACCAGTTAATGTGTAACACATTAGTGCGTTTTAGATATATCACCCTCATAAAGCACATTACACCACCCTATAGACAAGGCCCGAGTCTCGCGGTACACAGATTGGGTCTGCTGTACTGACTGTGGCCTAGTCCTCACTGAAGGACACTCTGCTACAAGAAATCATGTTTAAATACAGCTGAGCTAGCAAGCACTGTTTCCTTGACCAGTGTGGACAAAGATATTTTGTCCCACAGAACTAGCCAATCTGTCCAACTACACAAACCACCTTGGGACAGGGGACTAAAAACTCATCTGAAGAGGCCAATCAATAAGTCCTTGTTGAAAGAGAGAAATTGATGAAAGTAGGGAAATAGCTGGATTCACACCATGTTGCCACTGCAGGAATCCCCTCATTATGCAATGATTTTCAAGATTGGTTTTTGAACCATGTTACCAGGAATGGCTTCTGGGGCATATTTGCTCAGAATGTTTGAGTGTTAAATGGCCAGTCCCTTCCAGAAGGCCTTTATTACAGAATTTGTGGGGTGGTTGTGTGAGAGAGAACCAGCTTTACAGATTTTCTTTTTCAGGTAGTCTTTATATTTGGAAATTATATAAAGCAGCCGTGAAGTGAATGAGATAAGAGACAGGAAAAAAGGGAAATCCTGAAGGTACTGGCAGGCATATACCATACATTGTGAAATACATACTGTGCTCTAAACCTCTTGGCAAAGGGTATGTGTACATGGGATCTTCGTTTTACGTGAACAGCTGTGCCAGATACTATACAAAAATACGCTAAAACTTTACTTTGTGCTCCTTTTTTGAAGGCAATAGCCGTTTCAAGGTGATTTCATTTCACAGCTTTAGCGAAAGCAAGGAACAAATACGGAATAAAAGGGTTTACACATGTAAATTAGCCTCTAGTAGCTAATGGCAGACTTGGATTGTGTTGCCATGGAGGAGAGGGAGGGTGACAGTTAGCTCAAGACTTTCATTGGAGGAAGCCTGGGTGTACTGTGAAGGTGATATATTTAGGTGCTGGAAGGAGAATTTTGGAGGCACTGTTTTTTCAAGAATTTGGTTTTTAATATTGGGTACAGGGGAGGTTGCTTTTAATGGCTATTCTACAAACAAAATAAGGGGCTGTCACTTTCAGTTAAGAGTGAAAAGGGCTTGTGGTAAAGTATCACCACCACTTTTTCTAGACCTGTGTTGTCTGCCGCATGTAGTAGGTTTGTCCATAAAGACCAATTCATCCAAAGTCACGGCTGTTCCGGTTTGAAAGACAGTACCATGGCGACTGTTACCAGTCATCCTCCTTTACCCTGTGAACATCCCCAGTACATAGGCAGAGTGCTGAGAGAGCAAATATATGGAGTTATAGCTGGGATGGATTTGCCCATGGATTTTGGAGCTGAAGCGCATGATGAGCATACTAAATGAACAAGCTAGTATAGCATAAAGGCCACTCCCTACAGGTCAAGATAAAAACAAGAGTCTCAAGTGCTCAATATATACAATGAGAGTTAATCTTTGTGTCTCATATTGAAACAAACAGTATCAGCCTATTTGCAGATGCTGTTTTTAAACTGGAAATGTTAACCAAATCATTTTTGTGGATCTGATGTTCAGAATGCTCTAATGAATTACAAAATGTTAATACATTTAAAGGAGGGAGGCTTGGATGCGGTCAGCTTTTTGAACAAAGTCAAGAAGTATGCTTTTGACCTGGACATGGTGGTGAATGAGGACAGATGCGGGGAGGGATTTTAAGCAGCAGGCCCACAACTTTATTAAACCCATCACAGCAGAGGGGCACTACCTGCCCTGTCATCCAGACGCTTACTTAACTGCCTCTATGTAGTTCCAGGGTGGGGTTAAAGGCCTCTACCATATAACCCAACACTCAGCTTCCTCTTCTGAATCCTACCACCCACCACCCCCATCCCCTTGTAAGGGTGACAGAGGCTACCAAAATGGGAGGACTTCAGCCTATGTAGGACACAAGGTCCTGGTCTATCCCATGAGCACAAGGCCCATCAGCAAATTCCCAGAGCCATTCCTTTTAATTAGACTGGAAACCAGCCACAAGTTGCAATAAACTAACATCCCTACCAAATACTACCACAAATTATTAAATCCTATTCCTATTTAGCCTAACTGTGCCTCCAGGATGCTGTGAGGAAGGCAAAACATAAACAAAACCCCCAAAACAGGACTATGCCAATCTGGCCACAATTGGAAGGGGAAAAAAAAAAAAAAAAGATTATTTTTTACCCCAAAACGGGCAATGGGTCAGACCTGCAGCATCTGTAAGACACAGCTCCTAAACTATGGTTCCAGGGGGTGGGGGTGACAGGGATTGCTGAAATACAGCAAAGAGAGGCTCCTCAAGGCCTGGCCTGGCCTGGCCTGGGATTTAAAATTAATGAAAGGGGAGAGCAAAGGAACAGTCAGTTCCCTTCCTCCTCTGGTTGGCTAATGAATAGAGACTCTGGAAGGGGGAGGGGCACCCCTGCATCCCCCCAGCTAGTGCCTGTTCTACTTCCCCTTTCTACTGGTTCTATCACAATCATTGCTGGTCCCATCTAGCTTTCCAGCTGTTGAAGTACATCGGGGTAGGCAACCTGCGGCACGCGAGCTGATTTTCAGTGGCACTCTCACTGCTTGGGTCCTGGCCACCGGTCCGGGGGGCTCTGCATTTTAATTTAATTTTAAAGGAAGCTTCATAAACATTTTAAAAACCTTATTTACTTTACATACAATAGTTTAGTTATATATTATAGACTTATAGAAAGAGACCTTCAAAAACATGTTAACATGCATTACTGGCACACAAAACCTTAAATTAGCGTGAATAAATGAAGACTCGGCACACCACTTCTGAAAGGTTGCCAACCCCTGAGGTAGATGAATGGTATTCTTAAGGTTTACAGTCACACCAAAGCAGTGACAAACCCCAGATGATTCTGCAGTGACACCACTGCTGTTTTGTGGCAGGTTTTCTTTTTCGAATTTACCATGCCATAAAGACAATACGAAGTCCATTGCCCCATGTTACCTGGACATTGTGTCCTTACTTAGAGTGGCATTGAAACAAACTTTAAAGATAAGTAAGAAATAAAGTTAATGCTATGTACATTGCTTAAGCATATGAAATCCCTGGTTTTATTGCAAATAGTGTGATCACTGAAATTATTACAGGGTTGGTTGCACTCCATTACATAGTTTCATTTCCCCAAAGCACATTCTGTTTTTGGGTAGGTGCTTTACATTTGTATAGGCTTTTCTGTGCCACACATTGTATCTCAATACCTCCCAAAACCAAGTCCATTAACGAACCTTCTTAAACCACCAGCCTTTCATTCCCCTTTACATACTGTAGTATTTTCAGTGGCATTTAGGGTGACCAGACGTCCCTATAAAATCAGGACCATCCCGATATTTAGGTATTTGTCCCGCATCCTGACCGATCTTTGGTCGGGACACAATTTGTCCCAATATTTCACGGTACTCTTTTTTTTTTTTTGCTCTGCTGGTGATCCCTGTCCCGCCCCCAAATATTTTCTTCCTCTCATCTGGTCACCCTAGTGGCATTGGAACAATTTTTATAGTGGGGGTGCTGAGTGCCATTGAACCAAACTGTAAACCCTGTATATGATGGAAATCACTTCAAGCCAAGGGGTACTGCCACATTCCTAGACCCCTAGTTCCAGGACCCTGGAGTTTTTTGACATATGACCCAAATGTACTTGCTTTCAAACTGGAACATTTTTATGACGATGTCTGAAATTTCTGTTAACGTTAATAGGTATTGGGGTGCCTAATTTCCTTCACACTAAACTGAAAATACATTTCTAAAATAACCATAGTTACTTAAAAGTTACTATCTGCATGAACTTAGCTCACTGTAACAGGTTTAGCCACAGTTGTGCAGTGCTGCAATCAACTCCTGACACTTGAGAATGTCAGCATCAAGTTTCAGACTCCAAAATATCCTGAGCAAACACAACTGTCCAAGCTTCAAGATAACAAATAAGGCCTGTGGGAAGGTGTCACCTTTGCTAGTTTAACCACTTCACTGCTGCATGCAATCTCAAGAACCTGGTTAGTCAGGCTAAACCTATTGCCAGTGCTGTCCCACCTACTGTGTACATCAGCTCTGGAATGCTAAAATTCCACTGGAATATTGATACTTCTCTGCAATGTCACTGCTTTCTTCTACAGAAGCTGCAGTGGAAGCCAGAAGAGAACGTTTTAAAAATCTCACAATGGGAGATGGGAACATGACACAATAGGATGCTTATGGTGGGGATGTTATTGTTAAAGAAACCCTGAAAGAAGGTTGAATAAAGAGAGGCTGTAAAAGAGACAGAGTTAAAGAACACAGTGGTTAAAACACTGGCAGATGGTCTATACCAGAGCTCCCATCATTGCTAACACCAGTGGAACTGTGGTCGCTTCTCTAGTGGAGATTTGCAGAAGCTTGCCAAGGTCATAAAGGAAAGGTCAACACTTAAGTTCTGAGAAGTGCTTTGTTGTTATTTCCCCCCCAAACAGTCCTGTGTTTTGCCTTTTCTTACAGCTCCGTCTCCTTTATGAGTGCAACCCAATGGCTTTCATCATTGAGCAGGCTGGTGGGATGGCTACTACAGGGACTGAGCCAGTGCTGGATGTGAAGCCTGACTCTATTCACCAGAGAGTCCCATTGATTCTTGGTTCCCCCGATGACGTGCAGGAATACCTCGCTTGTGTGCAGAAACACCAGAAAAGCAGCTAGTGGCATTCACACACCAGATGTTCCTTCCACACCTGCTACATCACTTTCCAGAAAGAGCAGCAATCAGAAGACTGGTTCCCCCTTTCACTGACAACAGAAATAGTGAAGACTGTTCCTAAAGGTTTTAATTCCCCTTGAATACAAGTGCAAAAATTCTTTAGTCTCAGTTTCTGCAATACAAGAGTAAAAGCAAAGTCCTAATTTTAATACTAACAGTATCTACTTGCTTAATACTAAAAAAGGAAGTGAATTGTTTGGGTTACACTCTATTTGATCTGAAGCTAGGTGTCTGATAATACAGTAGCTCACATTCTTTGAGACAAAGCATTTTTATGTCAACATTCAAGACTTCATTTAGAGACTCTGTATTTTCTGTTGGAGGTTTTGTTGTGGGCAATTATTTTGTCAGCCCTCCTACTACCACTAGTCTTGTGATTGGAGTATGTTCCAAATACTATTTGCCTTGGGTAATAAATATTAAAATTGAATTACCTTTCCATGGGAATGGAAAAATACTTGATACGGTGCTTGAAATCATTCCCACTTCCCTTCTGTCCAGAGTCCCATGTAATTTCACACAAGCTATTACCACACAGCAACTGCCACATCTCAACTCTCCTTCTTAATGAAGGATTTCTCATGTCAGATTTATATTTACTTATACCCCTCCAGCCATACCTGGTGTGGTCTTTACCTAAGAACATAAGAACAGCCATACTGGGTCAGACCAAAGCTCCATCCAGCCTAGCATCCGGTCTACCAACAGTGGCCAATGCCAGGTGCCCCAGAGGTAGTGAACCTAACAGACAATGACCAAGTGATCTCTCTCCTGCCATCTCTCTCCACCCTCTGACAAACAGAGGATAGGGATACCATTCCTTACCCATCCTGGCTAATAGCTGTTAATGGACTTGACCTCCATGAATTTATCTAGTTCTCTTTTAAACCCTGTTATAGTCCTAGCCTTCACAACCTCCTCTGGCAAGGAGTTCCACAAGTTGACTGTGCGCTGTGTGAAGAAGAGCTTCCTTTTATTTGTTTTAAACCTGCTGCCCATTAATTTCATTTGGTGGCCCCTAGTTCTTATATTATGGGAACAAGTAAATAACTTTTCCTTATACAATTTCTCCACACCACTCATGATTTTATATACACCTCTATCATAGCCTCCCTTACTCTCCTCTTTATCTATCCCAGCTAATTCTAGTACATCCATCACCTTGATATCCAGGTGCCTGTCTCGTGTATTAACGTAAGTTATTGCCTTGCAAACACATCATCATGACACTAACAGTATTACACTTCATCTACTTTTTTCTTCTCCTTCCTCATTTTGATTTTTTGTCCACATTTAGACCATTACAAGTTGAGAGTTATACTCAACAAGTGAATTCACTTACATTTACTGTACTCATGCACTTGTAATACATCCATTTGTAAAATGGCATGGGCTATTCAAACCACCACATTACTCTTGTATATGGAGACCTGCATGGATACAAGATTGGTATCTATATCTGATCTGTGATCCACAAAAACAATCTGTGGATATAAAGCAGATAGCCGCAGATTTGCAGAGCTCTACTTACATACAGTAACGTTTTTCATAGCGGATGGAGCTACTTTGTGGACCGAACATGGATTTAGTTCCAGTGGTGCGGCAACACTTTTTGGATTGGGGTGCTGAGCTGCACCCCCTTACCCCTGTCCATGCCCCTCACTCCGGGAGCGGGGTGGGAGACGTGGCGGCTGAGATCCCGCATGCGGGGCCAACGGCTGGGTGGGACCCTGGGGCTGTCAGCGGAGGCCTCCAAGCCCCCGGTGGCCAGAACCCCCCACACAGGGCTGGTTGCCAGGACTCTGCAGCTGAGTCAGACCCTGGACTGGCAGCGAGCCCCTGGGCACAGTGCCAGCGGCTGAGCAGGGCCGACGGCCAAGCAGGACTCAGGGCCATCAGCGGAGCCCCCAGACAGTAGTGGGGCTGGCAGCTGGGACCCCGAGCAGCAGGATCGCGGGGCCAGTGACTGGGACCCCGGGTGTGAAACCTGGGGGTGCTACAGCACTCCCCACACCCCTACTTCTCATGCGTATGTTTGGTTCACAGACTCAACTAATAAACAGCTATCAGCCCTACCTCATCTACTGCTCAATTACTTTAAGGTGCAGGATCACCCTACAACACAAAAATCCAGAGGAGAGCAGCTATAGATGCCTCCCCCCTGCATTCCAGATGAGAACAGTTACTGAGGCAGGATTCATCCATTTTGCCTCAGTCCTAAACAAGCTATATGTGCAGTGGAGATCTTCTATTCAAAATGAAGGGAGACGGTTATTAAAACTGCCTGTGATTGTTTGATGGAGCTATTATGCCGCTATGAACTGCAATTTTCAGATCCTCAGATCTCAGCCAAATCAAAAGGGATTTTCATCAGGACATTGAAAGGTCTCTCTCCATCTTATGGACCATTTCAATGCCAAATTTGAATTTTCTATTGCCACACACTTCAGCACTGGACCTGTTCGAAAAAAGTTACAAAAATGTTTTCTAATGGGAAAAGTATTATTTTGGCTCTGGCCTTTTTTTCTCTCAGAGGTGGCTTAATCATTTATCCTGGAACTATGAACAATTTCCCTTTGGCTAGAGTCTAGGGCAGGGGTCGGCAACCTTTCAGAAGTGGTGTGCCGAGTCTTCATTTATTCACTCTAATTTAAGGTTGTGTGCGCCAGGAATACATTTTAACGTTTTTAGACGGTCTCTTTCTATAAGTCTATAATCTATAACTAAATTATTGTTGTATGTAAAGTAAATAAAGTTTTTAGAATGTTTAAGAAGCTTCATTTAAAATTAAAATGCAGAGCCCCCACCACCACCGGTGGCCAGGACCCAGCAGTGTGAGTGCCACTGAAAAAAAAAAAATCAGCTCGCGTGCTGCCTTTGGCACGCATGCCATAGGTTGCCTACCCCTGGTCTAGGACTTGAAAAATGAGATTTAGAATTGAAATGTTTAAACCACTTTAATTACATAAGCCACTGTCACTTCAACTAGAAGTGCAATTGATCCTCTTTAGAAGTGTAACCTTGAGAGCTATACAGGTCTGTCACATCTTACGCGCATTTAACATGCGCAAATTCAGCTTTACGTGGTCTGCAAAAACAAAAACAAAAAAAGAGAAAAAACAATTTAAATACTGTTCCTGTAGTGCAGGTGATTCCGCCCACCATTACACTCAATGTAATTTTGACTATACGCGGTTTTCTCTTTACGCGCTGACCACGGAACGGAACCCCAGCGTAAGATGAGCCAGACCTGTACTCTACACATCAAAAGTAGAGGAGAGAAAGGGTCTGTAGCAAACAGACATGCACATTGCTAGTCTTACCACATTTCAGGACTGTTACCTTGTTACTGCCGCAGCTGAAGGCTGCATTTTAAAACAAAGCACTCCACTCTGCCCCGCCCCTCCCCCCCCCCTTTTTTTTTAAATGCCATTGAGTCTTCTAGTATTGCAGTGGAAACAGCCTTCGCTCAACATCTATATCATGTACTTGGTTGCTCCAGCTTCCCTTCCTTATCTGCCTTCCCCCTCCTCACCACCAACCCTGGAGCAACCGAAGCAGTGTTTAATTCTATGAGATACAAGAGGGGCAAGTAGCCAGAGAGAACTGAGAAATCACCATGACGGCATTAAGGTTATAACCAAGATGGCCTTAAAGTGAAGCATATTAGATTTATAATGTAATTATACACTAATTTAAAACATTGTTATTCACTGGAATACTCTGAAATCTCACCAGACAAATTAGCTTCCATTTCCAGTAGGCACTGATTTATGTAAAAAGCTCTATTCAGTCATTGCATTGGAACATCTAACTGTCTTCTTCGCCAGCTGAATTATTCTCTTGCAGTTTTAAAAAATAAAATTAAACAAAAGACAAACAAAAACAAAGGGCTAATTTACACGCAGTTTTTGTACCAATTTAACAATATTGGCTTAGAAACCAATATAATATCACAGTACAGCCTGCTAGTGCAGATTCAATTATACCAGTATACAGGTGCTTGTATTGATATACCCAAATAAACTCTACTGATATAAGCACCTTCATACCAGTATAACTGAATTCATACTTGGGGTTGCACTGATTTACCAATATAGTTAATTTTTTTTACAAAAACTGTGTAGATCACATCTTAACTTCTCTAAATTCTTTGCCACATTCCATATTCATGCTACCAGCCTCTTCCACTGGAGGACCCAGTGCTGGACAATGTACCTTATAAGCTCTTAACTTCCAGTCTTGTAGCAATTATTAGGCAATAAAGTCCACAATTTGTGGATTGTTTAATTGGTAACTGACCAAGATTAAGACCTTGTCTGTATTTGGGATTTGCCCCAATTCAGCAACTGGGTAGCTGCACTAATGCAAATCCCATGTGTAGATAAAAAACCCTCTGATCTTCACTGGTGTAAATTCTGGCTTTCCTTGTCTACATTTGGGATTTGAACTGGTGCAGCTACTCTCTCTCTCACATTTTTATATGGCCCTTGTTACTCTAGTACCTTAGCACTTCACAGTCTTTAATAGGTCTATCATCACAACATCCCGATAGATAGGGAAGTGTTATGATCCCTATTGTACAGATGGGGAACTTAGGGCTTGGCTACACTTGTGAGTTACACCACAATAAAGGAGCCCCGTGGGCTCTAGCTCACTCCCCGTCCACACTGGCAAGGCACGTGGAGCGCTCTGTCTCCGCTATCAGTACAGCACTGTAGGTACTCCACCTCGGTGAGAGGAATAACATTTGCTGTGCCTTGGCTACAATGCACGGGTGTCAGTGTGAATGAGGTGTTGGGTTACTGCGCTCTGATCGGCCTCCAGAAACTTCCCATAATCCCCTTAAGTCAAGTGGCCACTCTTGGCATTGTTTTGAACTTCTCTAGGAATGCGGAAATGCCCTTTCAAAACTCCATTTCTGACAGCAGGCATGCAAGCCATTAGTGTGGAATGCTGTGTGTGAGAGAGAAAGAGGCAGGGGGACGGGAGGTCTGCTGCTGTCTGAACTTACAAGACAGCATGCTGACATGCTCTCAGCCCCCCAAAACCTCACTCTCTCCCCTCCCACATACACACAACACACTCCATCACACTCCACCCCACCCCCACTTTAAAAGCATGTTGCAATCACTTGCATGCTGGGATACCTGCCCATAATGCACCGCTCCCAATGCCGCTGCAAGTGCCGCAAATGTGGCCACGCCAATGCGCAAGCAGCTGTCAGTGTGGACAGACTGCAGCGCTTTCCCTACTGCACTCTCGGAAGGCGGGTTTAACTCACAGCTCTCTACATCTGCAAGTGTAGCCATGCCCTTAGATTAAAAAAGTTAGAAACTAAGTCTTGGAGGCTAGTTGTTAGCACCCTTATTACTGAACTCTCCTTCCTCTACATTGGTGACTGGCCATCAGTTACTGGAATCAGGGCAGAATCCCAGTGCAGACAAAGCTTCAACTGGTGAAATTGTTCTGAGGTAGATTCAAAAAGTAAAAAATACTGGCCGATTAGGTTAGGCCACATGCCTAGATCCCAGAGATAGTAAACTAAAGGACTTGTAAATAACAGGCTATTTTTGAAGCAGTGGCACAGAGAAAGAGGAGGCATGTCCATTTCTTCTCTTCAATAAAGTTATCAGTGACTGAATAGGGGCACCTAGGGATAAGCCAAGGGGAATGGCCATACCGTGTCCTCACTGCTGCAGGGGACAGGATGGAAGGAGGAGTGGCCACATGGATCCATTCTTTACTCTCACAGGAATCTCCTCTAACCCATGGGCTGGGAGACAAGATCCTTCTTAAACCACTGGATATGTAAATCAACAACAACATGTCAAATTTGATTTTGAATTGAAAATATCCTTTCTAACAAAATACAAATTCAGACCTCATCCTCAGAGTTATTCTGAGAGAACACAAACCATGCACTCTGGCTGAGGCTATGTCTACAGTGCTGCAGTTGTGCTGCTGTAGAGCCATATTGTAGACGCTTTCTACATTGATAAGTGTTTTTCCATTAATGTAGTAAATACAAGTCTCCAAGTGGTGGTATCTAGGTCAGAAGAACTCTTTTGTTGACCTCGCAGTGTCTACACCAGAGGTTAGGTCAGCTTAACTACATCACACAGGGGGTGAATTTCTCACATCCCTGAGCAATTTAGGTACATCAGTTTAAATCTTAAGTGTAGATCAGGTCTGAGAACGCAGGTAGTCTGTGTTGCATTTAACTCCACAAGAATCCTGATATCACTGGGCCACAACCTCTTATCCATGGCTGGTTGCCAGGATGTGAGAGTGCAGGCAGACAGCTGAAGAAAATCAGACATGGTCTTTATAAATAAAGCGTCAGAGAGACTACATTTAGCAACTGAAACCCAATCAAATAGGGACATGCAGCATTATTCAAGGCTGCCAGGAGAAGCTGGGAACCCTGGGGGCATGTGTTATATACAGTAAACACTTTTTTTGCTGATCATATTTGTTAGCTCTGTCCATTTGGCACTGTCATGAGATCAAGCTTTTTCATCAAACAGAAGCATTGTATTCCAGCTCAGCCAACTATCAACATGACACAATAGGTAAAGCTTTGACACTTGCAATTATCAGCTACAGGTAACAAACTCTGCAAATGTCTACAGTTAAGACATATACTTGAAGATGCACTTGTACATTTATCCCTATTGCTATATTTCTTTGTCCTTTTAAATTTAACATATTTAGAAAACAGAGTCCAGCTGCTACAAATATTTGCTATGGTTTTGGGAACAACATGCAGAAATCTAGATTGGTTATATTGTAGCTGGGATCTGATGATTTTTTTTTAAAGCTGCTTTTTTACTGTTGTCAAACTTAATTCTAAGAGAATTTCAATACATGTTAGAACCTATTTCAGGAGTAAAACAAGGAAACTACTGGAACCCTTCAATATCTGAAAATACCCCTGGTTAAGCAAAAGAGAGCAAGTTTCTCTGAGTGGATAATACATCTCCAGCAAGGGGAGGATTGTCTTGTGGCTAAATCACAGGACTAGGAATCAGAAGATGTGGGTTCTCTTTGAGAAACATGAGATTCTCAGACATTTTTGTTGCCAGAAACCTTCACAGTCTATTCACACACTGCTGCCCTGTTTATCCCAGCTCTGCAGAAAACTGTCTTCAGTTAGTATTGTTTGTTCTATGCTACTGCTGTTGTCTATCAACCCATTCATTTCAGTGAGCCGTTAAAGCCAACGCCTAGTTGGAAGCATTTAAATGCTGACACTATTAGTCAAATGTAATAGTGTTAGGATTTGAAGAAAAAAATTGAAGTGGAGGCACATTTCAGAACATTGGGTTTAGAAATATGCCTTGGTGCAATCCCACTGAAGCCCTGGGCTGTGTTATATTTTCCATTGATTTCCCTGAGGATAGCCATGGCCAGAGAGCCAGCAATGGACTCCCCGGTGTGGGTTTATAATGCAATCTAGACATGTCTGTGGGACCTAGGCTTGTGGACTCAGTGCTTACAAGCCTGCACTTGTAAACATAGACCCAGGTTTACAATACAGGGTATATGATTACTGGGGTTTCAAAGCTGCGCTAACACATCCATACTGCACTATCCTAAGGTCCAGGTCTAGTGTGCTTGCTGATCCGAGTCAGACTAAGGGCTAGTCTACACTGGCTATGTTAAAGCGCTGCCACGGCAGTGCTTTAACGTGGCTTGTGTGGTCACTTAAAACAAACAAACAAACCAAACAAACAAAAAACCCACCTCCATGAGAGGCATAGCTCCCAGCGCTGGTGCACTGTTTACATTGGCGCTTTAAATCACTGAAACTTGCTGCGCTCAGAAACTGCTGTAAATTGCCAGTGTAGACAAGCCCTGATGTGTGTGTGGTTGGAAGTGGGGCTTGGGCTCAAACCTGAGTCAGAACCTTGTTTAGTGTACAGTGTAGACATGCCAGAGGCCATAGCTAAAACAGAACCACAGGATCTCCATGCATATAATTCTGGCCTCCCACAGAGCCCCAAGAATTTGCCAGATTTCAGGGCAAGATCCATAGCATTTTCCACAGGATGGGGACAACTCCTGCCCCCTTACCAGATAATGAACGGGATCTGCACAAGGCACATCTACTTTGGGAAAATTTTCTAACTGGTTTCAAAACTTGTTCAGCTAAACCAATTAAACCCATAATGGTTACCTGTTTTAAGAAAGCCTGGTTTCAGTAAAAAGAGATCAGGCTACCTTAAACCATATGTATGTTATAGTCCTGTAGAGAGGCCCAGGGCGGTTTCCTCCCTCCAAGACCCCCTGCTATAGGACTTCTCCCAGAGAAGGGGATGATCTGGGCCAAATTTAGCAAAGTTTTGTTTCACATTTCTTTTGAGGCAAGAGTGTTTCCTGAAACTCTTGCTGCTAGCTCTGCCCATTCAGTACCATTTGTCAAAATGATTAATAAACATAATGAGTGAGAGAACAGGCTCAAACTAGATGGAGTTCATGAAAAGTCAAGTCTATGCAATATTAAGTGAAGCTAAACCTAAATGTTCTTGTCAGCTCCTTTGCAGCTCACCACTGGAACAGTTTATCACTTGAACAGAAGGCTCCTTGGTGGAGATAAAATACCCACTCAATTACTCATTCAGCTATGTGCTGGTGTGGGGAAGAATGCACTGAGCAGGCCTAATCCTAGCCCAGGGCAGGATTGTTTGTGTCTCACTGATTCAGAGTTAAACTGAAATGAACTGTCAGCTCATGCCCTGGAAAAAGAGAAGTCAGTTTACCTCATACTAAAACAGAGATCCTGGTTGCTCTGTGTCACGTTTTTAAAAAAACCTAACTCCAGGATGAACACAAACATGCTCCATTCGCCTTGCGCACCTAGTTTAGAGTCATTCTATCAACATTTTGCCCTTTTGATTCTTTGGTTTCCTGTTTTGTTCCTGCCTTGACTGTTTCCTTTGCCTTCTAACCTGCCATCTCAACATAAGAGAGAGAGTTGCTAAAACGAAAATACAGCAGAAATGTTAAATGAAAGGAAATAGGCCACTTTACAAACTAGACTTTACATAAAATTTAAACTAGCAGAAGAGAGGAAGTTAGATTTTACCTAAAAAAATGCCATTAACGTGATACTTTTAAAAGAACCTAGGACCCTGCTGTGTGACCTTCAGGGAATAGCTTTACATCTGTGTGCCTGTTCCTCCTCCTCCCATTGTCTGGCTTGTCTGTTTTGATAGCAGACTCCAATGCAGTTACTCTCTTCCGTTTGTACAGTGCCTAGCATAATGGGGACCTGACCTCAGCTGAGACAAATGCTAAATTATAACTCCCACTAAAATGCTTAAGAGTTGTCTGTCTGCACCTCAGGGAACAATCAGGGCTTCTTTTGAAATACAGTGCTACAGCTCATGGGAAGTGTGGTCTATAAACACAACTCAAGAGGCAGGAACCAAAGGTTCCCTCAGGCATTGGCTACTCTAGAAAATTAGATCAGCTTGACTATGTTGGTGAGGGGTGTGAAAAATCTGCACCCCCTAAGCAGTGTAGTTAAGCCTACCTAAATCCCTGTGTAGACAGCACTAGGTGGACAGAAGTATTCTTCAGTCAGTCTACTTAGCTACTGCTCTTGGGAAGGTGGATCACCTATGCCAATAGGAGAATTCCTCCCAACAGCACAGGTAGCACCTCCACTGAAGCACTGCAGCCACACAACTGTGCCACTGTACCATTTTAAGTGTAGACAAGCCCTGATTTTCTGTAGGATCAAGGGGAAATCACTTGACTTCTCTGATTCAGTTTGCCCTTTTTAGCTATGTTGCCTGTTGTTATGAGCTCTAATTAACGTATACAAATTGTTTTCAAGATGCAAAGAACAATAGAGAGCAAATTATCAATAGATTATCTCCTGCAAAATTAGTAGCACTATCATATCCATAGCTTGGAAGACTTACCACCTGTTCCGAGAGCACCTCTCAACCAACATTGTGCACTTGAGTTAGTAGAGCAGTTTGTGATGTTACTTTAGCACAGTCTGAAACAATTCAACATAGGAACAGCAGGAATGCATAAAGGGAACTCAAACAGGACCCGTAGTTATAACAACTGCATTTCTGTAATAAATTTTGGTAGAACTATTTACCTGTGCGTCCCAGGAGTTATTCCAATGCAGTATCATTCTAAAAGCTATCCCCATTGAAAGGCTTTTTTCCCCCCCATTTCAGAAATGCCTTATCACTAAGGCAAAGATTTAAAGAGTTCATCATCTAGCTGTGTCAATTTGCTTTCAATCTTGTGACTAAAACTGACAGAATATGAATTCACACCAGGGAGTGAAGCAGCTGCATTTAGAAATCTGCCTTGTGTAATTTAACAATCATTCATGACTCAGCAGCACCTGACCTGTCATTCTGAGGCCACCTGCATTACATTTAGCTTATGGACTTTAAACAACAAACACAGCCCAGGGAAGTTCTAGGATTAATGACCAGCTGCAAGGAGAAGAGCTAATGCCCCATTTCAGCATTAATTACCCAGAGAAGGCCTCAGGCTGTGGTAATTATCAGTGTTCAGAGCCACTGTGTTTATTCAAAAATGTTTTATTTGTTCCACTACCCCTCCATTTGAAAACACACAGTATGAATGTTAAAACCACAACATACACAAAAGACTTTCTCTACTGCTCCTTAGACAGTCACTCCAGCCACCATGATACATAAAACAACAACAACAATCATAATGGCTCCAAAGCTCACTGTGTGGAACCACTCTTACCACAGCGGGACTTTGTGTAAGAGAACACAGTGAACCAGCCTCCTCACTGGAAATAGCATAGAAATCTAGTGATGGAGATCCCCAAGACATACAGTTCATTTCAGATAAGCTTCTGGAAGCCTAGAAGCTTATCTGAATTAGCCATAAGGAAAAAGAACTACCCACCAACAGAGCTGGGGACCCACCCCTCCCACATAACTCTCCTCCCACAAATAGGCCCAGAGATAGACCTTCCTTCCAACACCCATTCCCCCAATCAGTCTTACCTAGAGATATCTTCTAAGAAGGGGGGAGGAGAGGGAGCTCTCCCTCTTCATCTCTCATGGCCAATAGATTAACACTCACCAACATTTGTGACCACTACTTCCCAGTTCAGAATGGTGTGTGGAGCAGAGGGCAGCTGTAAGTCCTGTGTAGCTAATCCTCACAATACTCGGTGGTGTTCTTAAAGGCCCAGCTCCTGCAGCCATTTAATTAATTAAGAATCTGTTTTCATTTTTTTTTTAAAGCAGGTTTCTAGACTTCATAGCTGCCAGGAAAAGCTTGAAAATATGAATCCCAAACGCTCAAAACCAGCAAAGCAAATGAGAAGAACCCAGTGTTTGTTATTTTTTATAATCTACTTTTAAGCCAGGCTCATGATTTTTTAGGGCGTGACTTTTGAGGGCTGGCAATACTGTTAAAGCACTCATTCCCCACACACTCTACATAGTTACCAAGGAAACAAAGGTTTATGACCCTTAGAAAAGTTAGAGATCTTTTTTCACCCTATTTGATACAGAAAGAACAAATAAAAGATAGTCACTATTACTATGAAAAAAAGTTTCAAATGGCTTCTACTGGCATTTCTGAACTCATGTGATGTGGTACACCAATCAGTGAGCCAGAGGAAATACCGTGTGATTTCCATCATTTGACCAATCCCAGACTGAAAGTGAAATTTTAATACTCCAGGAAAAGATTGAAAATATTTACCATCACACAGTAACATTTTTGGTCACATTTGACAGAAATAAATGTGCATGAAAACTGGTTCATGGACACTGCTCAATCTAAAGAAAAGGCAAGTATCAAGCATCTTCTGGTTTAGGAAGCTATTTTGCCTAAACTCGGCTTATCACACACCACAAGCCTCAGTCTGCAGTTTTGAGAACATTGTGTAGCTAATCTACTTCCCTTGTTAGCTATTTCCTAAATAAATCCCTGCTGAAGAGGAGAGGATAAAACATTTATTTTTGAGTGACCAAAGATTTCCCCACACAGGCTAAGGGGCCACATTCAGACTTTACTGAAGCTTAGTGTAATTGAAGGAAAAACTGGAACAGTGTGGCTCTCTGGTGCACTTCATACACATTTGATAGTCTCCTTTTATAAGTATGAGAGCAAATCTTACTTTAGGCCATGGAAGACTCTCACAGCAGGGAAACCAGTGTAGTTCTGCTGAGCCATGAGCTGGGCTTACAGGGACTTTGGCAGTGGGGTTGAGAAGAATGGGCAGGAATAGTAGATCCACTATTTTGCTCATCTACTGGCTATTCACCACCACAAAGCAGTTATTCATACACTGCAGGGTTTACTACAGCCCTGAGTTTGCACAGAGCAGCTCGCTACTGCCAGGCTGCAGATAAGGACTCCTTATCACTAGTGCCCGAAGCGAATTTCCTAGGCTATGCCCTGGTCCAGAATTGGTGCATGGCACACATCTCATGAACCCTACTAGATACACCTGGAGCTTGTTCTCTTCCAAGGAGGCAGGAGGACAGAACAAAAAAATAAGGGCATGTCCCTACATGAGCGATTAATGTATTCACTGAAAAACAAAATTGGCTGTGTAAAAGAAAGCTAGGCCCTAGTTTCCAAAATCTATTCAGATCAGTCTCTCCACCTGCAGCATTACATTAGCCCCCTGTTTGGAGAGGACTTTTGCAAACTTCATATTCAGGCCTTTAAGCAAATCTTTCCACTCACATTCATTCATATTACCATTCATTCATTAATTGCAACCAACTAAGAAATATGTGGTGCAGGTCTCACCTATAACTGCTTGCTTTAATTGTGTGTAATGCTGTCCTTTCATCGAGGTATTTTAGGTACCCCAAGTTGCTTCTTGCAAAAGCAGTAAGTGCCAATGCCTTAAAACAGCTTGTAGCATGCATTGCTATTCCCCAGAAAGGGAGAGAATGAGTGAGGGACATTAAGTTCAATTTTTATTCAGGGATGAAAAGGTCCATAGTGAGCTTTCAGGCTGTTCAAGGCATCAGTAAAGTGCAGTGGTAACCAGGAAGTAAAATGTAAGCATAGTGACATGATTACTACAGCTGGTTTGATCTGTTAATATCCAGAAATCACCATAAGTATTAATATTTACAAATATGATCATCAGTGTTATACTTAATATAAATATGCATAATAAGGATGAATAACTATGAATTTATTATGGGGACAGTTACTAAATTATTGGAAACAGCAAACAATGTTACTTATATCCTCAAGCAGGAGTATTGCCACCGTCCTTTTCTAATGCGATTACACAACTACCATCTTCTGATTTGCTGTGTGTCTCTGTCTCAGGCCATGTTTGCTTGAGACTCCCTCAATCCATTTATTCACTAGAAAATAATTAATAAGGAAACATTTTACTTATGCGAACCACTGGTTAATTACTCACTAGAAAACTGTGCAACATCAAAAAGGGCTTTTGTAAGACAACTTGTCCCAAATCAGGGTTTAGAGGTTAAGGTTCATGACAAAACTGGATAGCAAGTATTTTGTCATGATAGCACTTGGGTTTCCTTGGAATGCTTTGAAAGACAAATTTCAGAGTAGCAGCCGTGTTAGTCTATATCTGCAAAAAGAACAGGAGTACTTGTGGCACCTTAAAGACTAACAAATTTATTTTAGCATGAGCTTTCGTGAGCTGCAGCTCACTTCTTCGGATGCATAGAATGGAACACACAGACAGGAGATATTTATACATACAGAGAACATGAAAAGGTGGAAGTATGCATACCAACAGGAAGAGTCTAATCAATTGAGATGAGCTATCATCAGCAGGAGGAAAAAAAACTTTTTGAAGTGATAATAAAGATGACACCCTCTATGGGCCATCTTTATTATCACTTCAAAAAGTTTTTTTTCCTCCTGCTGATGATAGCTCATCTCAATTGATTGGCCTCTTACAGTTGGTATGGCTACTTCCACCTTTTCATGTTCTCTGTATGTATAAATATCTCCTGTCTGTGTGTTCCATTCTATGCATCCGAAGAAGTGAGCTGCAGCTCACGAAAGCTCATGCTAAAATAAATTTGTTAGTCTTTAAAGTGCCACAAGTACTCCTGTTCTTTTTGAAAGACAAAGTTCAGTGACCACCTAATTTCATCCAGGAGGGGGAAAATAAGCTTGTTTATCAGTTTGTCAATGTCAAGTGATGAACTGGTCAGCATTAGCAAAGAAAGAGCACTAAACTCAGTTCATAAAAGTAAGAATTGGTCACACTGTATTTAGCATGCACAGAAAGGATGAGCAAACATGGACTGCATTTATTTTTAAAGAGAGAGGGAATAGTTAGGATTTTTAGATACATTGGTTATTGGAGTTTTGAAAGGCTGCTTCATGCATGAGAATGGAAGCACTAAATTGTTTTTATGATCTTGCCTATCCACAGAACATATACAATAGGTCATGTGATCACTAGCCACCAAAAAAAAAAAAAAAAAATAGTCATTCACAGAGTAGATCACAGAAAGTGGTATTCTTGGGAGATCTTTAGAATAAAGGTCCTACCTACACAGTAACTACCAGAATTCTGAGAAGCCAGGTGCAATATAAATTATCCTCCAATTAAAATTAAAACAGTTCATTCTGGCAACATAGATGGAACTGAGCCAAGAATGCATTCCTGAAACATTGCACATTGCCCTTCTGCAAGGCTGTGGCATGATTCAGGCCTGTCTACATTTTATGGCCAAACCATATATTTAAGTGGTATAATTGTGTCTCTAGCACTCTGGTTGCAACTGTGGAGACAGGACCTGGACAAGATATTTTGCTTGTGGACTACAGGACTCTCTAGTTGAAGAAACTTTACCATTACTTAAAAATAATACAACACATAACAAATACAACAAATCAACTCTCATTAGCAATATGGAGCTACAAAAAAATGTTGACTAACACTGAAATATTTCAAAATGTGTCTTGTGACTAAAGCTTTTAGTTACACATAAACAAGAAACGCATCAGGAGGGTTTTTTTTGCATAAAATACTTGTTTGCTCAATCCAGCAGGGGACAAGTGATGAGACTGAACAGTTCCCACACAAGAGATCATAGTTAACACTTTAAACGAGTGCTTACGAAGAGTCTTTTCATTGGCTTTATAAATTATAGGGATTGTAAGGGAATCATATTATGGGATTTAACACACTTAGGGCACACCTACACTTAGGCCATGTCTACACTAGTGAGCTTACAGTAGCACAGCTATACTGATGCAGCTGCGCTGCAGTAAAATTGCTCATGTAGCCACTGTATGCTGACAAGAGAGAGCTCTCCTGTCAACATAATAAAACCACATACTCAAGCAGCGGTAGCTATGTTGGCGCGAGAAGCTCTCCTGCTAACATAGCGCTGTCCACACCAGCGCTTCTGTCGATGTAACGTTTGTCGCTCAGGGGATGTTTTTTCACACCCCTGAGCGACATAAGTTACGCCAACAGAAGTGGTAACGTACACAAGTCCTTAAAACGCTGCATCAGCGCAGTGGTGTAGCACTGTAATGAAGATGGTCTAAGGTTGAAGCCAGGGGTCGTCAACCTTTCAGAAGTGATGTGCTGAGTCTTCATTTATTCACGCTAATTTTTAAGGTTTTGCGTGCCAGTAATACATGTTAACGTTTTTATAAGGTCTCTTTCTATTCTATAATATATAACTAAACTATTGTTGTATGTAAAGTAAATAAGGTTTTTAAAATGTTTAAGAAGCTTCATTTAAAACTAAATTAAAATGCAGAGCCCCCCCTGGACCGGTGGCCAGGACCTGGGCAGTGTGAGTGCTACTGAAAATCAGCTTGCGTGCCGCCTGCAGCACGCATGCCATAGGTTGCCTACCCCTGGTCTAAGCCTACAGGTGAGACCTCTGCCGGCAGATTAGTTAATCCACCTCCATGAGAGGTGGTAGCTATGTCAGTGGGAGAAGCTGTCCCGCCGACATAGTGTTGTGTACATGTGGGGGGTTAGGTTGGTATAACTACATTGCTCAGGGGTATGGATTTTTCTCGCCCCCTGAGCGATGTAGTTACACTGATATAGGTCTATAATATAGACCAGATCTTACTGATGTTTAGCAGCTGTATAACTGTTATTAAATCTCTATCAGCATGTTTAAATACAAATTACACATACGTGATATAGTTTAAATGCTAAAATTAAGACACACTGCTGAAGTCGTTATTGGACATGTTTATTTCAATGGTTAGAATTATGCACTTGGCTGGCCATATTCCTGACACGGTGGTATTCCATCCATATATAAGGATGTCTCACTGGATTAGAGAGTGCAATTTTAAATGTATAAAAACCTGGATTATCAATTCTGAGCACCTTTTCTTCCTCCTCTCCCCTCCTCCTCCCCACACTCACTCTCTCTTCTGAAGAAATGGTTTCCTTCCTTCTGACCAGAGTGAAATCTTGGTTTTGAAACTTGTCTGTTTATATTAATCCTGGTGTTTCTGCTCAACAAACCTCTTCCTCTCCCACAACATTTTACAGCAATTCAAGTCCCAGTTGCCTTTGTGGTGGGCTCCCAGTGCACTGAATCAAGGCATATCCTCTCCCTTCAGTTGTAAATCCAGATTGTCTCCCAACTTCTGTGTTGCATGATCTGGTACACTCTCAGACTGGGAAGACTCTAGACATAATTAAACTCACAGCATTGCCAGCTTCAACTGTACAGAAATTATGTCAGCCCCCATTCCCCAAAAAACTATTAAGACTGTGTTAAAACTTTTGGAATTTTCAAAAAGTTAGGGGGCCTTTTTGTCTTCTGGGTTTTGAGCCTGTAGGGCTCACATTTTCTACAACTGAAAGGGCCAGCCATTCAGGTTTTTTTAAATGAAAGCTGAGATTCTCACATAATCATATGACTCCTGGTGCTAGCACTTAACCAACAAATATCATGAGATGTGATAAAAAAAAAATCACAAGAGCTGGCACCACTGTTAAAGAGGCTTACGCAAATAGGTTGGCCTCCCTTTTCTCACAAAGCGACAAACTGCCATCTCCAAAGGGAAATCACCTGGAAGGGAGCTCAGTAATTTCACCAGACTGAGGTGGGGAGGGTCCTTTCTGACTGGCATAAACAGGATGTTCAGTCTCCAGAACCAGCTGATTTTGAGAAATCCACTGGAGATTAGGGACATCTGTACAAAGGTCCTGTGCAATGACTCTGTGAGACTCGGTCCATTCCCAGCTCTGGGCCAGCATGGCCTACTGGAGGTGTTGGCAGTAGGGTTACCCATATTTCAAGTTCCCAAATAGAAGACACTGCTGGGGAGAGGGGTGGTACAGTTTCTTTCTACTACCACCCTTACTTCTGAGCTGCTGGTGGTGGCGGCGCTGCCTTCAGAGCTGGGTGCCCGGCCCGCAACCACCACTCTCCGGCTGCCCAGCTCTGAAGGCAGTGCCATTGCCAGCAGCAGCAAAGAAGGGGGGCAAACCAGTAAATATGCCTGCTGCTATTGGGGCATGCCAGGAATTGCAGTTCTATCAGAATCGATGTTGGAAAAAGGATGAGCAAGGAAAAATCACAGACGTTTGTTCATATTTCAAAAATCTTCATGGGTGGAGAGCAGAGGACCAAAAAAAAGAGGTCAAGTCTGGGAAAACTCGTATGTGTGGTAATCCTAGCTGGCAGAAGCTCCAACCTCCTCTTCAGCTTCGTAGGTAGTATCTTGATCTTCACTTTAATTTTGAAATCTTTCTCCCTCCTGAGTTTGAAAACAGAGACCACCACCATCTCCTAATAGAATGGAATTTTCCTCAAATAAAGGCTTTTGTTTGAGATCTTTACTTGTATCATAATTTGTTTCTGATGTTTCTTCTCCCCCTCTCCCCAAAAAAGAATTATTTCTTACAAAGCAGCTGATTTATTAAATATGACCAAGATCTTCTTTTTAATCTGTTTCAATAGTTTATTTAAAAAAAGGCCTTTGGACTGATATTGTTCCTGGCTTTTCTCCTAGAAAATTATTTTAGTAAATCTGAATTGAAGCAATTCACCTGTTTAAGTGTGGGACAGTCAAAGAGGTGTCTAGCAATACTAGAGAAAGAAGTATGTACTATCAAATAGTACATACTTCTTTCTTATATGTACCACACATACAAGTTTTCCCAGACTTGACCTCTTTTTTTTGGTCCTCTGCTCTCCACCCATGAAGATTTTTGAAATATGAACAAACGTCTGTGATTTTTCCTTGCTCATCCTTTTTCCAACATCGATTCTGATAGAACTGCAATTCCTGCAATTTAAGACCCCCACTCCCAATCCCCCCAGGAAATAAAAATGAACTGTTAATATGTTAAGACTGATTTTGTCTAGAGAGTCAAGAAATTCAGAGTTGAGGGTTCCCAACAGCAACTTTATCTCTGCTCCATTATGTGTGGGCTTCTTTCATTAGAGATCTGAGCACTGTGACATATTAGTTGGTAAACAAAGGAATTTGTACTTGTTTATGGACTTTATCTAAAGCTTAGTCTTCTCAGCAAGCATATTTAGCTATTAGTAAGGTTAAGATTGTCACAGTTATGTTTAGTAAGTGTTACGGACAGGTCACAGGAACTAAACAAAAATTCACAGGAGCTGTGACCTGTCTCAGACTTTTCCTTAAAAAAACTGGGGGGAGAGGGCTTGCGGGAGCTTACCCTGCCTAGTGCAAAATGCAACTGCACTAAAGGTTTGAACCAGTAGACAGAGAGCCCCTGTAGACAAGAAAAAGAACTAAATTTTCCATTATATACATTTTACAATTATTAACCTCAGCTGCTTTGCAGCAGTCTAGATTTTACTTTTAATTATACGAGATCCAGGCAACACACCTGAAATGTGTCACCAACACTGCAAACCACAATACATACTAGTGACATCACTTATGTCAGCAATACAGAACTAACTTGAAGAGAAAGGGGAAGCCCTAATCGGAGAAGCATTAAGATTTCACATTTTGTTTCCAATACAATTATTCCATTAAGAACCAAAAGGTTCTTGGTTTTTCCTATTACTAGAAAGCATACTGATCTTTATCTCTCAGCCACTGAGAACCTCAATGCACATCCAGCTCTCAACCAGCTTATATTTTCATGTTGTAAATTTTGAAGCTTGGATATGGAAATGTATCTAAAGTTTTGTCAAAATGGTATCTTTTATTGAATAATTTTTTAATATATTTGAGTCCTAGAACTCAAAATTAAGTTTAAAAGTTAAAAGGTATATTTTTATTATATACTACATAGTAAGCCATTTCCCTGTTTCATAGAATTGGAAGGGACCTTGAGAGGTCATCTAGTCCAGTCCACTGCACTCAAGGCAGGACTAAGTATTATCTAGACCATCCCTGGCAGGTGTTTGTCCAACCTGTTCTTAAAAATCCCCAATGATGGAGATTCCACAAAATCCCTAGGCAATTTATTCCAGTGCTTAACCACTCTGACAGTAGGAAGTTTTTCCTAATGTCTAACCTAAACTGCTCTTGCTGCAATTTAAGCCCATTGCTTCTTGTCCTATCCTCAGAGGTTAAGAACAATTTTTCTCCCTCCTCCTTGAAACCTTTTACGTGCTTGAAAACGGTTATCATATCCCCCGTCAGTCCTCTTCTCCAGACTAAACTAACTCAGTTTTTTCAATCTTCTCTCATAGGTCACGTTTTCTAGACTCTTAATCATTTTTGTTGCTCTTCTCTGGACTTTCTGCAAATTTGTCCACATTTTTCCTGAAATGTGGCACCCAGAACGGAACGCACTACTCTAGTTGAGGCTTAGTCAGTGCAGAGTAGATCGGAATTTTGCCACAAGGAAGCAGCAAACTCACATACATCCTCCACGTGTTAGAATGTAAACATGTATCAGAGATTCCTAACTATTGCATTCTCTGAAAAATGGATTTTAGGACAGCAGAAATCTTGTTGATATTTCACCCCAGCACAAACCTATACCAGGATTTAAATGCAAATTAGTATGACCCATAATGAGAATTCAGTCACCAGAAAGGATGATCTTGTGGTTATCGCAAGTATTGAGGAAATCTACATTCTACTCGCACTCCTGCTATATTTCTTGTGTAAGCTTGGCAAGTCACTCTCTGTGCTCAAGTTCTCATCTATAAAATGTAAGATACTTCCTTACTTTATATGGGCAGCAAGGATAAAGCCCTGCGTGGTTGGGAAGTGCTACAGTAAGTGCCACTGAAAAGCCTAAAAACTCCAAAGAAAAACATTTTGGAGAAGGATGGTTTATTATTTCAACAGCTGTGTCCTTTCAGTTAAGGTGCAAGAGCACCAAGGGGTTTTCAGCAAACTCAGGGAAGATCAGATTCGACAATCTCGATGTGAGTAAAGAAATTGAAGTTCGTTTTTAAAGCCTTTCAGGGACTTTAACATACCACAAGAAGCATAACACACAAAAAACAAAGGGCGGGGACAAGGGGAAAGGCATAAGTCCAGATTTTTAAGAGCTCCTTCATGGGTCACTTAAATTACAGCAGCAGAACAGGATGCTGCTTGCATACATAAGTGAATCCAAAACTATTTTGGCACTACAATATCAAAAACATTTAGTGATAGGTACAATAAGCCTAATTATTTGTTCCTCTTGGATCATATGACTGATATGCCATATTAATTGTTCAATATGTCTGAGTGTAATGAAAACTCCTGCATGACTCTCAAACAGAAATTCAGAGTCCCACACGAAATACCAAGTTTTGGTCACTCCCACTACATCAGGTGTACTTCAAACAGATACAGTATTTTTTTAATTATATTCCTGTCCTGTGTACCATACTGTACTCCATTTGAATAATTGCTACATTTTAGTGGATGATGAAAGTGATGGGTACATGGTTTGGTTAAGATTGTCATCAATTTATATACATAAATGAAACAAAAAGTCACCTTTACACATTGGAATTGGTGTGTTTATTTAAAAAGTAAACCTTTGTGCACATTACAGTTAAAAAAGGAAATTCAAAAAAGAATCCAATCAATCAAGCAGTCTGCAAGCCAGCAATATTACAAGCTTGTTTACATACTAACATTTACATTAATTTAAACAAGTGGCTTGTCACCAGCATGTAAAACTCGCAAGTCGGATCTTGGAAGATACAACTCTTACCACATGTATTAACATGGGTTTGTCAATCAGTTTAAAACCACTCTTGCAATGAAACACTTAGTCCCCCCTCAGTAAGTTATACTAGCGGATAGCTAGCTGCTGTAGCTATTCCACAGTGGTTCTTCCTGTCTTTAGCCATGTAGATATATCCTTTGTCACCCCACTTCTCACCCCAGCTGGAAAACAAAACAAAAAACTATGGTTAGCCTTAACAGTAAGGCAAGAGAGTTTAACACTGAGATCTACATTTGTCCCACGGATTAGAATGGCAATTTCCACCTTTGTGAAAAAGCCCAAGTAACAAACTGTCTCCATTGGTAAGATGCATGATATGCTAAGGATATCCAGAGTGCAGACTAGAACCTTGTAATGCAACCCTTTGACTCTCTTTCCAGTAGCAATGTGGCTGGAGTGGATATGGGTGGGCAGCACTGCCCCAGGACAGAACTAGCAAGGCAACACTTCTGATTCTGTGGTGGAGTGTGTAACTGACTTCACCAACTGACCTCCCAGAAAGTAATACACCAAAAGACTGCAGACAACTATGGGGAGGGTACTCTGACGGAGGACGCAGAAGACCAGCCACCAAGATTTTGCGATCTCGCTGTCTTTCACCTGTCAGATTTTTGCCTCCTGTCCTAGGACAAGAGGCCAGTCCTCAGTCCTTTTACATCTGCACGAAATATGAAACCTTCTGAGTGTGTCTCCTCCACACTTAAGGGCATCCCAACTTTATGCTAGTTTTCAGTCCCAGTTTAGATCATGATCTAAACAGTCCAAAATGCATTAGAATGAACTTGCTGCTTAAAGCCAAGTTTAAGAATCCAAAAGGTATAACTTCTTTCCCCTATGTAAGAACTGAGACACTGTTTTATAAAGGGGGTTATGGAGTTTTGCCAAATTTGCAGGACTTCCCCCACCCTGCATCATAGCACCTTTCACACTGATTCACTTGAATATGTAATCAAACCATTTGTAACCCCAACTTTATAAACCATGGACTGAGGTTGAAGAGTGTTGTATAAAAAGAAAAAAACCCAGAAGTTTTGCACCTGTTCTTAACAATCCAGTACTTCTTCCCATCTTCGTCTGCTCCCTCAAAGCCATAGCCTACAACCAGAACGCCATGATCCAGGTCCTCACTGCTACACTCTGGCTCATAATAGATACCTAGAAAATACAAGTTCAAATAAGGACTCAAGACTTAAAAAAACAAACAAACAAAAAAACCACACACACACACAAAAAAAACGCATTTCTAGACCACTTTCTGTCTTTAGATCTTAATGGTGTGTTTTACAATCAGCCAAACATCTCTTCTGCAAGGTATTTCAGTGTTATTCCCCATTTCACAGAAGAGGGGACCAAAGGACAGGTTACATTACTTGCCCAAGATCACAAAGGAAATCTGCATAAGAGATGGAGACTGACCCCAGAGCACCTGAATTCCAGATCAAACTTTTTTGCATCAGTAATTAAGTACAGACGGCAACATTAGATACAGTACATGAAGTCATCTCAAAAACTGAGAGCAAATCACTACCTGATTCATAAAACTGAAATGATGAATGGCCTGCATCAATAGCCACAGAGACTGGACCCACAGACGCCACTGCTTTCATGAGTGCTTTTTCACGTCCTTTTGGGATGTCCACAAAGCCAGTATCATTAGCAGCATTGTACTCTGACTTATACATACAGTCTTCATCATCCTTGACAAAAAAAGGAAATTTGAGTTACTACATATTTCTCTAGTTTACATTAGCAGAGAGATACAGGTATTGCCAGCTACTCTGTGCTTAGTTTATCTAGCTGGGTATGTTGAAACTGTCTGCCAACCAATCCCGGTACATTTCTTTAACAAAAAACAACTAAGCAATGCAAGTCTTAAGTAGGTAAGAATAAGAGACTGAAAGAGACCCAGTTGTCTCATGCAGATCTTTTGACCAAGATTCATTCAGAGAAACACCATGAAAAACCCACTCAGCTAATTTATAAGTAGCCAGAATTAACTACAGAGTGTTGGCTGTCAAAATTGATTTGAAAATATGAGCATTAGATGTCTCTTATTTTCCTCAAGCAGTTAACATATAATACTTGTAGACTTACACATTTTGCACCTACTCTTCAACAAGGTATCAATTTTTGTGCCTACAATAACTGTCAGAATAAAGCATGAACCGCCAGGATAAGCATGATGAATTGTGGGCACAAAACTTTACCTTATGAAATGAATGGCCAGTATGAAAGTCAGGTCATAGAATCATAGAATGTCAGGGTTGGAAGGGACCTCAGGAGGTCATCTAGTCCACAACCCCCTGCTCAATGCAGGACCAATCCCCAGATTTTTGCCCCAGATCCCTACATGTCCCCCTCAAGGATTGAACTCACAACCCTGAGTTTAGCAAGCCAATGCTCAAACCACTGAGCTATAGTGAACAGCTGAAGAGGGCTCCTGCATTACTTACATGGCAAGACTCAAGTTAACATTTGGTTTGCAACATCACGATCACCAAATGCACAGTAAGGAACGCAGGCCCCTGAACCTTTTTGGGGGGGTAAAGTTTTCTTATTTTGTAAAGAATAAAGCAGGTGTGTGAGAAACTTCACAAGACCCATTAGCGATAACGCTTTTGAAGGAACAAGTGTTTTAAGAGACACATTTGACAAATTAGGAATTGAGGAGGAGATGTGGAAAAAAAGTTTTAATCTAATTGAAAAAGGGTCATGTAGTTCATTCATTCTCTACTTTGTGTAGATGAGACCAAAAATTGGAGACATGTTTAACAAGCAAAGGAGTTTATGATTCAAGTGAAACTGTAAGCATAAAATCTTCTTCCTAAATTAAAAACCCAATATGCATTCTACATATGATCCAATATTCCAGAATCCCAGGTTGTGGCTGGCAGCAAGAAGTCTCCTTGCTCCCATTTTTCTTTTTATGTAGTGCTCACAAGCTATGCACCTAACATCTACAATTGGCTAGGCAATTTAAAGCTATTTCTGAAGTTTGCCAGACATCTCTGAATGCCTTTGACTTCTAGACTGGATTACTATAGTGCTCTCTACATGGGGATACTGTTGCAGACCACTTGGAATGCAGATATTGCCCCTTTACCAGTATTAACTGCAAGGAAATGTACTGCATCAGATCTTCTGCAAATGAAATGGACCCAGAAGAGTCAGCTCTGATATAAAAGCTACCTTGTTTGGGTCCTGGTTATGTGACAGACTGCTTCTGTCATGCATATCGTTGTGGCATCTGAGATTAACTGGAGTTAACATTTCTGGTGATATAAGTGATAGCAGAGCATCATCAGTGGAAGGCCCTTTGCTTTGCTAGTCACTTCTTAAAACTGTTCTGCTGAGCCTTTGGTTTTTGCCTAAATCTTTGAGGTCACTTTTCTTATACTTCTGACTGATTTTGGGACTGGTGGGCAGGTATCTAGTTTGCTTGGGGGATAACTATGAAGGGAAGAACAGATCTGTTCTAAAGGCTGTCAATATATTTTCTTCCCCAAATTTCATCCTGTACATTTAACTTGTGTTTCTATACTTAAGACACACTGTACAGATAAAACAACAGATTAGCCTGGAGCTAGTTACATTTACCTTTGCAATGTACGGGTAGGATTCCTCTGAATCAATTCCTCCATTGTCCTGTACATACTGGAAAGCTTGATCCATGAGACCGCCATTGCATCCTTGATTTCCTTCAGGACGAGAGCAGTCTACAAGGTTTTGTTCACTTAGTGAGACAAGCTTGCCAGTTTTTCTGAAGTGCTGCCCTTCAAGAGCACCAGTTGTGCTAAATGCCCAACAAGATCCACACTGACCCTGAAGTTGAAAAGGAAAAATTGCTCATTAGCACAGGCAATGTACTAGTCCATGTTACCACAGCAGTCTAAATGTTATGAGTATACCATTATCCAAGTCACACTTCATTCATGCTCATTACAGACTTCAGTCTTTGTGACAATACCAAAATTCTTCCAGTGCTCATAACATACAGACATGCACATTCTATTTGTTGATACACACAAGAAAACATACCTGGTCTTTAACTGGAGTTACATATCCCTTTTCCCTCCAGTCTACAGATTTTGGTGCCTCCAGGAAGTTGGGTTCAAGGAACTGCGATCCTCTGTACTTCCTTTCTGATTTTTTATATTGGAACCCATTCATCAGCTGCTTAAACTCTTCATTAGTCTGAAGGAAGAAAAATAAGTGTGCTTGTCTTCTGTTATATATCACTACAAACAAAACAAGTTTTGTGGCTTTCCTTATACATACCATGTCACCGAATTGATTCATTCCCATTCTGTAGCTATGTTTTCCCATTGTGTGATCCAGATTATGTAGTTCAATCATTTTCAAGTTTTTCTCCCATACCATTCTCCTCCAGCCTTCTTCCCTCTAAAGGACAGAGAACAAGTGATATGGATAATGGAATTTGGCCTCTCTCCGTGAGTAAAAGAACAAATGAAAACAGTAATATACCAATTTTTAAGCTTTTTCTTGTCCAAAGTAATCTGGAAGGTGCAGATTGCTCGCAACAGTCTGAATAACTGAAGCTATGTCTACACAAGCGAGCTTACAGCAGCACAGCTGTACCAATGCAGCTGTGCCGCTGTAAGATCACTTGTATAGCTAGCTGCTCTATGCCAACAGGAGAGCTCTCCCGTTGACATAATTATACTACCTCCAATGAGTGGCGGTAGCTATGTCAGCGGGAGAGAGTCTCCCACCGACATAGTGCTGGCCACACTGGCCTTTCTGTCAGTGTAACTTAGGTAGCTCAGAGGGCTGTTTTTTTTCACACCCCTGAGCGATATAAGTTATACTGACAAAAGTGCTAGTGCAGACATAGTTTACGTGTTCTTCTTTTACTTATTATGCTGTCTTTCATACAAGGATGGCAAAGTTCTTAACATTAACACCTGTTAGGCTATGTCCACATTGAAATAAAAAACCCGTAGCAATGAGTCTCAGAGGCTGGGTCAATTGACTTGGCCTGCAGAGCTAAAAATTGCAGTGTAGACATTCACGCTTGGGCTGGAACCCAGATACTGAGACCCACTCTCAGTGCTTAATTTGTGCCACGGCTTGCCAAGGCTGAGCCCCAGCACCTCTGGACTTGGTGCATCAGTTATGAACGTAAAAAAAATGGCTTGATCCCCAGCACCTCTCTTTC